>NC_138528.1:21472355-22863554 GCF_964234715.1 Podarcis melisellensis | reverse complement strand
CGAAAGGATATTGGACTAGATAGGCTATTGGCCTGATTTAGGAGGCTCTGCTTATGTTCTATTTTGTTTTTAACCACAAGGGCATGTTCCCAAGCCCTGGGCAATGTGAGCATGCAGGGGCAGGAGGTTACCCTGTCCCTTTAATGGTTATGTATATAAGGATTTCCAACAAATGTAGGGTATTTTTTAATACAAAGAAAGCCCCTTTGTATTCCACATTGAGCTACTTTGCCAGAAGGAAGTGGTTGAGAAATATATACCTAATAAGTTCTTAGTAAGGACGTGGGTGGTGCTGTGGGTTAAACCACAGAGCCTAGGACTTGCTGATCAGAAGGTTGGCGGTTCGAATCCCCGTGACGGGGTGAGCTCCTGTTGCTCAGTCCCAGCTCCCTGCCAACCTAGCAGTTCGAAAGCACATCAAAAGTGCAAGTAGGTAAATAGGTACCGCTTTGGCGGGTAAGGTAAACAGCATTTCCGTGCGCTGCTCTGGTTCGCCACATGACCCGGAAGCTGTATGCCGGCTCCCTTGGCCAATAAAGCGAGATGAGCGCCGCAACCCCAGAGTCAGTCACGACTGGACCTGATGGTCAGGGGTCCCTTTACCTTACCTAAGTTCTTAGTAAGTCTAGCACAGGCATAGGCAAACTTGGCCCTCCAGATGTTTTGGGACTACAACTCCAATTATTCCTAACTAACAATGCCAGTCGTCAGGGATGATGGAAATTGTAGTCTCAAAACATCTGGAGGGCCGAGTTTGCCTATGCCTAGTCTAGCAGAAGTCTAGTTCAAAAGCAACGATCAGTAATAGGGTGGAGGGTTCTACCCATTCTCCGAAGAAAGGAAGCATTTAAGAGAGGCATCACTTTTCTGCAACACTACGCTACTCTACTTCCAGTTCACACTGAAATTGGGATCCAAAGCTGCAAAATCATGTGTGTACACATATCTCTCAAAGACTGCCCTGTGCATGCACAATTGCCTTGATGTTGTGTTCTGTCTGCTGTCTTCTGAGTAAGAACTTTGTTTTTCAGTTTTACAGCAGTTTGTTCCTCTAGTCCCTGCAAAAGGAAAATGAAAGAGCCACTCGTGATAAACAGAGAATATTACTGCAATGATCCCTCTGCTTGTCGTATGGATTTAGTTGTGTACAGACATCCAGAGTGGACAACCCGTGGCCCTTCAGATGGTTGTCTCCAGCTGCCTCAGGCAGCGTAGTTAATGGTGAGGGTTGAGGGGAGCTGAAGTCTAGTAATATACGGAGAGCCACAAGCTCCCCAGCCCTGGGGTAAGTAGTACAGATGTGTAAAGCTGCTCAGATTGCATGTGTGTTGCACCAAAATCCCACTTCTGCGTAGAATGCAAATGAATAAAAGTTCAAATCAGAAGTGTATCTATTCAAAACCAGAAGCCACTGAAAATAAGGAAGCCAGTGGCGTAGCGTGGGTTGTCAGCACCCGGGGCAAGGCAAGTAATTTGCGCCCCCTAACCCGGTAGGGGCAGAGAACTGCGAGTGCGAGCGCGCCCCCCGATGTTGCGCCCGGTGCGGCCGGCCCCCCCTGCACCCCCCACACTATGCCACTGAAGGAAGCATAGCTATATTAGCAGTAAGCACCCCATGTGCAACAGGTCGTGCTCTCTTGTGTTTAGGATTGCAGTCTTACCAACTAATGTTCCTTGCATTTTCTTGGGCTGCGGAAAATATTTGTCCTGTGGTGTGTGTGTGTGTTGCTACAGGATTTGGGGGGGGGGGTGTCATCTGGATGATATCTATGCTCAAACCAGTTCCCCTGTTAATGACTTTATGGTTAACTCTTTAAGATACTGATGAGGTCAGCTAAAGAGATGGGTTGCGATGTGATGGTGCTTTCTAGGAGCTGGTAGGCATTTCCCAACCCAACTCATCTGACTATATGCTAGTCATCCTAGGAAAGAGAAGCTGGGGGGAAGGGCAAAACCTCTCTAGTGTGTTGGATCCAAAGCTATGTTTGTGGACCTTCCCTGGAAACCTATTCAGGAGACAAGATCTGTTGGGATGCTGTGAGTCCTCTCATTCTATGCTCAGTTAGTATATATGTGTAAATAAAAGCATTTATCTTAAAGAAACCATAGTCTCCATTGACCTGCCATCCTAGGAAACCAAACCCTAGGTTAGAGCTGGAACCACTGGAGACTGGGTTATTAAATTTACACAGATGATGAGGTAGGCTTAAGCCCATTAAGAGGGTAGTTTATGAACTTATGAAATTGGTGATCCTCTATACATAGTGAGACAACAATCCTTCTGACTCTTGGGAGCGAGCGTACATTTGTAGTATTAACATTTCCACGATTCTTCCCAGGGCTGGCCCACCCAAGAGTCAAGGTGAGGCGATTGCCTCAGGTGGCAGGATGCATAGGGGCAGCAGATCCCAATGTATGTATTCCCTCTCTGTTCCTGATTAGATATTCACTCACCCCTTCTTCCCTGGTAGGGAAAGAAGGTACCATTTTGTGGTTCACCTCAGGTGCCAAAAGGTCTTGGGCTGGCCCTGACCTTTCCCTATTTATATATTCCTCAGGTCACAGAAGACATTGTGCATGTACGAGGGTGTGTGTGTATGGCTCAAACACTCTGTGTAGAGGATCTTCCTTGTTATGCCTGTGAACTTGGCCCCAAAGTATCTTGCTGAATATTTACAGAGGTATGTACAGCCCCAAGATAACCTGTAAAAATTGGATATTACCTGTGCTACAACTGAAGATAATATTTTTTAGCCAGTACGTTAAATAGAGCAAGCACTCTGAAACACTTTTACTGTCGTTCTCTTCACAGAAGATGTACAGCAAGCTGCTATCTAAAGCAAACATTTGTAACTGGCTGCTTACCAAGGTGGAGCTATAGCCTTTCTGAGCACTAGGTCAGTTCAAAACAAAACACATTCCAGATTGTTAGTGGGAAAGAAATTCAATCTTTAAAGAAGAGGTAATACGTATAATATTTTTTTGGGGGGGGGGGACACACACACACAAAAAGATGCTTCAGGTCCAAAAGCTTTCCCCAAAAGAAAGATTTTGAGACTTAAGAAAACAGAATACAACGCAGTACATGGATAAGAAACGAGAAGCACCATTATGCTGCTGTATGAGGAGCATAATTCTGATTTCAACAAAACTGTAATAAAAATACAAGAGATTGAGCTTGGGGGGAGGGGGAAGTGCAGGTGAGAAGTCGCCTTTACTTGGTTAAGACTGGACTTAAACAACAACAAAAATCACCCATAAGAGATTTAAAGGAATTTTTAAACAAAATTACTAATTGCATGGTGTAGAGCAGTATTCTTCACTTTTCAGACCCAGGACGCACTTTTCACCTCTAAATTTGGGGACCCATTTCTTAATCCTTTTCCATATGTGTACATGGTGGTGGTGCTCCTGTTGCTACCCACCTTGGATCAGCCTGTGACTCACTAGTGCATGGGTAGGCAAACTAAGGCCCGGGGGCCGGATCCGGCCCAATCATCTTCTAAATCCGGTCTGGGAATCAGAGTGTTTTTACATGAGCAGAATGTGTGCTTTTATTTAAAATGCATTTGTGGGGCATAGGAATTCATTCACCCCCCCCCCCAAAAAATAGTCCAGCCCCCCACAAGGTCTGAGGGATAGTGGACTGGCCCCCTGCTGAAAAGGTTTGCTGACCCCTGTACTAGTGGGTCCTAACCCAAAAGTCGAAAGCCAATGGTATGGAGCTTATTTTCATCTTCTTCAGCTGCAGTCATAAATAAGAAGCAAAAAAAGTCTCCTGGCACCTAAAGACCAACAGAAGTTACCCCTAATGAAATAGATCCTCAAATGCCTTTGAATGCCAGCCCCTTTGCCAATACATAGCAAACACACATCAAAAACTGCAGCACAGGGAAAAGAAGCTGTGGCAGGGAGTGGAAGAGTTAAAGACTCCTTTCCTGCATGACATCACCCTTCTTGTTATACTCTAGTTCTTCAGCCAAGACACAAATTTCTAGACTTAAGTCTCCACCCACTATCAATGTATCACCAAGGAACGGTATGAGGGGCAGACCACAATGTTGGTTTCACTCAGTGGTATATCGCTGATGAAACCGCTTTGCTCCTGAGTCCCTCTGCTAGCAGCACAACTTCATCCAGAGGGACTCAGAAATGCAGCACCAGTGATATACCGTTGAGTGAAACAGACATGGCGGTCTGCCCTCCTATGGCGCAGAGGAAGAATCAAGCTCCAATAGTAGAGGAGTGGATACACCTTATTCTTCCCTCTGCATCTTTAAATTGCTCAGTTGAGGACCACCACTTGCCACTCCCTTCAGCCAAGCATTTAGCCCAGTCTGGCACTGGCTTGCCCAAGCCGGCAGCGGGGTGGGGACTCTGCAAAACTGCCCCCACCATGTGAGTGACCATGGTGCCTCAGGAGCATTGGATCAGCTGGGGTGGGGGGAGGCTTCTTCTACGGCACAGCTGAGCAAAACCTGATGCTGCAGAGGTCTTGGGGCTAGCCCAGCTGGGGTTGAGGGAACCCTCCTGCCCTCCAGCTGAGCAGCAGCCTGGGCCAGCTGCCTTGGCCCTAGCCTGCAAGGCACTGGGGTGAAAGGGCCCTAGCCCCAGCAGTGATGAAAATCTAACGTTTTCCACCCCCAACATCTGGTTCTTAGTTTTAGAAGTGTAAAAAACACTAGTATTTCAGCAAAGTGTACCCTGCAAAGAATACATTGTTAATAAATGAACAAATAAACTGATGACACATGTAGTACTTTGTACACAGACAAGTTTATTTTTTGAGGGTAGAACAAATATATTTGAACATATGCACAGTTATGAAATTGTAATAAGCCCTTACTGCTTTTAAAATTTAAATCCACACATAAAACATTTCAGCAAACTTCAAGACTTTTTTTTTTTGACAAATGCAAGTTTCAACTTTGTTGCTTTTTGAAGTTGATACAACTCATTCAAGACTTGCCAAATAAAGGGAGACCAAATTAAAGACATGTAAAAAGCATGCATCTTTGTTAACATTTACACAAATACTTGTCAACACTGACAATTAAAAGTAAATAATATAAAATCCCTTAATTTGTGTACAGTATTTAGAAACTGGTGAATGGCAGTATGGACTGTAACAGTAATAAAGCATCCAAGAAAGATTAACACAGCTTAATGTGTGATATATATGTAACCCTGGGGATTGGGATGCTGGAGGAGGAAAAACACATAAATTTTTCTTTCATCAAAATAATTCTAAAGGAGCCTATGTTCCACTGTACACAATAAGTTAGCAAGTTCTAGCCCAGCTAGAATGAAACAATCCCAACATTTTAAAACTACTGTTAATTGTTTGCATATAAACCATATAAATATTACACTTTGGGAAGATGTCTGAATAAAAGCCTTTATTGTATATATTATATTTGCATGAAAAAAAGAAAAAACCTATTATATATCTAATAAGAACCTGTAAATTAATAATTAAAATTAAAATTCTATCATGGTATAAAGTTTGCATATTTAAAAAAAGATATTCTATGGATAGATATGTTTCTATCATAGTTCCCAAAATGTTATATATTAACAACTTCACAAATAGAAAGAGATAACGTACGAAGGAAATATACATTTAAAATATCAGTAGAGTGTTAAAGTTTACAAAACAAGCAGGTTCTTTGTGAAAACCACAAAGATCTTGCTTATTTGATCTACAGTTAAATGTTTAAAAATAGTTATCTCCTTAAGCAAAGCAAAACCTTGTGCTTCACAATGCAATCCTCTGTCAACAGCTTCCAGCTTACTCAGTACTTCAGATGCACCTTGTTCTATTTTCTTCCCTTTTCCAATATATAGTCACATCCATCAGTTGTACCCACAGTAGCCCCAGCATATGAGAAATTAGTCTCAAGTTTAACACACACCATTAAACACACTTACAGTGCGACCCTAGCCATGCCTACTCAGAAGTAAATCCTACTGAACTCAATGGGGCTTTCTAGTAGGTAATTTAGATTAGGATTGCAGACTTCTATAATAGTATTTATATGCTGCTTTTCAGGGCAAAGCCCTCCCAAGGGCAGCTTACAAAATATAATTAAGACCGTAAAACAAATGTTCAAGATACAAATAAAGCAATCCAATTACAAAAGCTAAAAACAGCAGTGGTTTAAAGCAGTCAGATGCCCTACTCAGGCTCACATAGAAGACTAGTGGAATGCACTTGCTGAATTACCAGAACTCCCATACGCCCCTTTCCTGATGCGACAGAGCATTCATAAAGTTACATGAGCACAGCTGATCATTTTGAAAGGCCAACAGCAAAGGGAAAAATTATTCTTATACCCTGATCCTAGAAACTATCCAACCATGATGATCAAATAGGTCTTCATGCCAAAGCTGCTTTTGTACTCAAAATAAGCAGAGTTGGTTATGGGGAGGAAGCAGCCTGACAATCCCTTCCATGTTTCCACAGCATTTTATCGAATTAGGATAAATGGATTTCTTCCTAAATTTAAGGCAGGCATATATAGATGTCTATGCATGCTAGTCATCTGCCAAGCAGGCGAATCATGGGTCTACCAACTCAGTCCAGGTTCCCATTTCCTCCAGGTTACTGGTGCTAGAGGTGTCCATGTTTTTTTTTAGTTGCTTCACCTTGGCTTCAGACCTTTACAGTCTAGGATAAATTCAGGTGCCTCTTATCAAGCTAATCTGCTACATAAGGAGTACAATCCTGTCACTGGATCAGGGTGTGGGGAGGACCCACACTGATTTCTATGTTACACGTGTACTTTGGCTCTACATATGTTTTAATAGGAGATAAGAAAATCATTCATTTACAGAAAAACCCTACTGTTTATCCTACACTGCTTCATTATATTTACCACAATACACTAGGAAATGTGTTGTGGGTTTCAACTGTACATTATACTTAAATACAGATACAATAAATAATACACTATCTCCTAGAACAACACAAATAGCATTTGTTAATAAAGGGTATTTGGAGAACTCTGACTAATGTTGTGATAACTATTAAGGAGTTATATCCAAGTTCTCTGAGAAATAAAGGAGTAACAACACAAAGGAAAGGAAAGGAAATTGTTAAGAAACCCATTCATTTTAGAATAAAGGGGGGAATTATATTCAAGAGTACATACCAAAATTGTGCCTCATGTTACAAATGTAAAAATAAGTTATTTAGAAGTGTCATTATTCTTGGGTGTAACCTTTAAAAATGAAATGTCATAATTTAAGAGACAAGCTCTCTCTCTCTTATAGTACTACTTTTCCTTTCAATTCTTATTTTTCTGATTTACCAAATCTATAAAATCTTTAAAATCTATAAAACCATTATGGAACACTATTTACCCTGATCTGCTTCACAAGCCAAGTAGGTGAACTGTAGCACATACTCTGAAGAACGTACCAGTACAAAACTCTGGAGCTGCTAGAAGCATGGTCCAAAGACGTGCCTTTTGGATCAGGCCAATGGCCCATCTAGTCCAAAGTCCTGTTCCTAGTGGCCAACCAAATGCCTCTGGGAAGCCTGCAAGCTGGACACAAGCACAACAGCACTCTGCCCACCTTCAGTTCCCAGCAACTGGCATTCATACTGCCTCTGACAGTGGAGGTAGAACCTCGCCAGCATGGCTAGTAGCCACTGATATAGCATTGTATTCCATGGATTTGTCTACTCTGCTCTTAAAGCCATCCAAATTAATTACAGTCAAAATGATGTTTGTGATAGTATCTCAGGAACATACTTATCTCTTATGCTGGTCGTTGGTTAGGGGATTATCACTCCCCCCCCCCAGCAGTTAGCATTTCCATTGTCACTGCAAGTGTTTTGAGGAAGGGGATTGTACAAGCATCATAAGCATCTAAAGGTGTGCTTATAACATCACTGGAAATGTGAAAAATCAATCTCCCAATTATTCTGGGAGAACTTGTACTGATTTATTTTTTTATGTGCTGGATATATCCCCTTCCATTGTGCAAAGCAAACTTTCTTCCACCACAAAAATAAATATGCTGCAAGCAGTTGCAGCTCTCTCGAGACATGGCTTTTTCATCCTTCCCATTCATTCTACCACTTTAAAATGGCTGAGGCTTCCTCAAGAGATTTCTAAGTGCTCCACCCTGTTTACGCCACCACCCTCACTGTTCCGAAGTCTCCCAATCCCATGGAGAAGGTTTGGCCAAACATGCAGTGTCACTCATAGAGGGATGCAGGACAGATGACACGGAATGTGCTATTGGGCTAGTCTGAAGAGGAGTGGCAGTTGTAAGAAGAATTTATATAAATAAAACTGGAGAGACCAAGCAATCAAAAAGATTTCTTGGCTTTAAAAACAAAAGCACTTTTAAAGCACTAATTATTCCTAAACTTCTAGAAATATCTCAATGAACATTTAATGTACTTTTTATCCATCTTTCAGATCATGCCTTTTGTGTAAGCCTAAAATAGCATATAAGTTAAGAACTTTATTTAGAAATGTTAGGGGCTTATTAGTGCATATCTTTAACATCTAGCAAACAATATGCTTACATTTATTATATTTTGATAATAGAAAGGGACAGAAAATTCTTAGCAAGTTGAACAAACATGCTTAAAATGGAGCTAATTGGATTACAAATAAGGGTTGGGTTTCGAATTGTATTATGTCACCTAACACATCAACATTTTGTGGCAAACTCTTCTATATTAGTGCCACAATTGACTAGAAAGGGGGTGTTTCCAACTCAGTTTAAATAATCTCTGGTAGCAGGACTAGAAAAGAGCCTTGCCTTAGATCCTGGAGATGTACTACTGCCATTCAGACTGTACTGGGCTGGATGGACTAAGTCAATAAAAAAGGAGATGGAAGTAAATAAAGCCTATTGTTTTGATTTTAGTTCAACTGAATTAAACATTCAATTGACTATGCAGGATTATGGATACCACAATCCTATGTATATTTACTCAGCAATGAATCCCACAGAGTTCAAGGGAGCTTACTCCCAGTTAACCATGTAAAGGATTTTAGCATAAAAACATTAACTACTGAAGGACACAAAACCAATTAAGGGGAACAAGCTTTGCACACAGATAACTATCATAACAATTCTGTTTCATGCCACAAATCAACATTATCTTCTCTTTTGTAGCAAAAAGCCTTAAGATAAACACAACAGAAAATTATATATTTAGCCATACCAGTATCTGTGTGTTTACATTGCTTACTCTAGTAGAAAAGAAACCCTGATTAATTGTATAAAATTTTGAGTTTACATTTTATCCTTTTTTGGTTTATCAGGTAGGATCCAGATTTGCCCAGAACAGAATTCTCCCCAAGGCAGATGGAAAATTTCATTTATTTCCCCTTTTCCTTGCAACGCCCCTGAACTGCCTGGTTCCTCAAAATCACATCTTCCCTGCTTCCTCCATGTAATAGTGTATATGGATTGCTTTTATGTATACCTGATACAAATCTTTTCTCTGTAAATATATTATAACATTTTTTCTTGAAATGAAAACAAAGAAAAACAAAGGTTTCTAGCTTCACTGGAGGAGTTCACTAAAATAATATTGCACCAACCTTACTGGTGTCCTGGAGAATCAATTAAGAAATTAGTCAGAGAAGGGAGTCATCCATAGCCCTGTCCCCAGTTCTGTTGCACTGCAGACAGGAAACAATATCCATTTGCCTGAAGGACTGAACACTAAACAGGATCAAGCCATAATAAATTATTTGCTTCACGCTTTTAGTATTTTTTTCCTATCAACTTAAAGTAATAACATTTTATTAAACTAATTAATTGTCCGATGCAAGTAACAATACCATAAAAGCATTTATGGCAACACAACTGCATCTGTACCACTTAATCTCTAATCACTATTATTATACTACTTTCTCTACTTAGCATATTATACCTATTTCAAAATGTAACCAATAAAATTATATAGTGTACACATTCAAAATTTTGAAAACATATCTATTTGAACAAAAACATAATGAAAGTTGTGCTCTGCACCCACTTATGCTTTTATCAGATAAAATCCGCTCCCAAGAGTACAAAAATGTTCACGATTTTCTTGATAGCTGCCTGTGCAAGAGAACAATGGAAATACAAACTCCCCTTTTTCCTGAGAAATTAAATCATTATTTCACTCTGCACATTTTATGAAGTCCTACCAAATATCAATGAAACTATTCTAATATAAAACACCATTTATTTGGATTTCTCCAAAAGGGACTAGATTTTTTTTAAAATAATTATTTTAAACTATATATAAATTTAAACTAGGGCTCATCGCATTGCAATTTAATCTGCTGAGCCACTAGGATTTTATTTTAAAAGTACGCATTTTAATCAATCTTAAAAGTGAAATGGAAAATCAAAAGAAGCATAGCAAAACATTTCTGTTTAGTTTACTGAACACTAAAACAGCTTTCATCTATTAATTGGTGCTTTTTGCATAATCACGACGCCTTGATTTATTACAGAGAAAATGTTCCATTGTATAGGTCAATACAATGGGGTGGGGTGGGGAGGGAAGGTCATATTCTCAAAGAAAGATTCAGCAAGTGAATCCAAACTAAATGCTGGCATAGTACTGACAAGCTTAACTTAAACTACTACTTTAAGTTATTTGTGCTATCATCACATAAAACTTTAAAATATAAAGATCCGGATAATGTAAACAATAGTTTTCATATTTTCCATCAGCTTAGAAACTCTGTGGCAATTTATCTCAAAGGATTCAATTAAGAGCACAATCCTATGCATATTTACCATACTCAGAATTAGGTCCCACTGAATTCAATGGGGCTTACTTCCAAATAAGTATGCAAAAGACTACAGCCTAAGTAATTCATATAAACAAACTGTGAGAACTTATCAGACTCAAAGATGTGCCACTTCTTTAGCACCAGGGCCATACTGGAAACTTGTAAGTCTTCCAGCTTATCTGCCTTAAAAATGAAAAAAGAAAGAAAGAACAGCAGTACAAGCTTCTGTCCCGTCCATGTTTGAATATTTAGACTGCAGGCATAATTTAAGTTCCTAAACACAGTGTGGAAGCCAAGGCACATCTGGTGAACAAGCTGTGTTAATTCTGTGCTGTATGGATCTTGGAATTAACAACTCCAAATGTGAACAAACTCAGATTAGGATGTCAAATGATTAAGTCACTTAAGCCACCTCAAGGGACAAAATAATTATGGTCGCAATTATATGATCTTTGCTAGTCAGTTAAGCTTCATTGAACTCAGCAGCTTGTGCTTTTAAGTAAGCATGCATTAACAAACATGCAAAAGATCACACTGCTCATCTGTTGCTAAATTACAAGCCTTCTAGTTTCTATCACTAGATCTGCAAGGCTACTTTTACAACAAGAGCTAGAATCTTAACTTTTCCGTAAATGACAACTTGATTGCAAGAATGCTGACAAGAATCTAGAAAGCCCCACAAAAAATACCTCTTGGACCATTTATCTCATTCCTGATGCAAGTGCTACCAATTACACTACAGCAACACAGAAAAATATACTCTTTTCAAGACAGTTTTCCACCAATTTCCATAGGTAAGCCTGCATTAGGTTTCTCAAAACACTGATAATAGATGCAACTTTGTAAACAAGCCATATATATATATATATATATATATATATATATATATATATATATGCAGGTTTTGGTGTCCTCGGGTGTCTTCCCGTGTAAAAGTTGGGGTGTCTAGGCGACGTTTCGACGAGGTCTCACTCGTCATCTTCAGGCTGGTGCTTTCGGCTTCTTGTTACTGGAACAGAGCAGGATCTCAGTGTTTGAGTTCCTATAAATACTGTTGAGGGGGTGTGGTGTATAGCCTCCAATGTTCTGGGCAGAGAGGAAGTTCCCAGGCTAGTGTGCCTTTTCTTCTTTTGTTCCTTAATTACTTGAGGGATATCTTGAGTGATTTCTTGAGTGATATCCTGAGTACCACTTAGGTGGGTCATTAGGTGTGGATTAGTTGCTAAAGTCTTTGTGTCTTGACCTCTTGAACTTTGTGAAGAGTTTTTCTGAGAAGATGGCTGTACTGCACTTAGTTGTGCTCTGGCTTGGCTTCGTGTATAGGGGCGAGCTGTGGTTTTGTGGCCTGTGTCAGCCAGATCTGTGTAGGGATTGCAGGGGGGTGCAGCATCCGGAGGTGCCACCATGGTTTGGCTACTGGATGGTGTCTGTAATTTATCTGTGGAGAGGGTCTGGGTTTGGGTCTGGTGTGGTTGATTGGTGATGGCGTTCTGTGTGCCTCTGGATCTGGTGTCAGTTTTTGTGGGGAGGGCTAATTTCCAGATGTCTGGCAAGCGGGATGTGTCGTCACGCTTGTTCATGTTGTGAGGGTGTTTCTCTATCTCGATGGCTTCCATGATTATTCTCTTGTGGTGATGTTCCATGTTAAAGAGCAATTTGGAATCTGCAAAATTAATTTCGTGTCCTGTTTCTTTCATGTGTTGGAAACAGAACGCCATCACCAATCAACCTCACCAGACCCAAACCCAGACCCTCTCCACAGATAAATTACAGACACCATCCAGTAGCCAAACCATGGTGGCACCTCCGGATGCTGCACCCCCCTGCAATCCCTACACAGATCTGGCTGACACAGGCCACAAAACCACAGCTCGCCCCTATACACGAAGCCAAGCCAGAGCACAACTAAGTGCAGTACAGCCATCTTCTCAGAAAAACTCTTCACAAAGTTCAAGAGGTCAAGACACAAAGACTTTAGCAACTAATCCACACCTAATGACCCACCTAAGTGGTACTCAGGATATCACTCAAGAAATCACTCAAGATATCCCTCAAGTAATTAGGAACAAAAGAAGAAAAGGCACACTAGCCTGGGAACTTCCTCTCTGCCCAGAACATTGGAGGCTATACACCACACCCCCTCAACAGTATTTATAGGAACTCAAACACTGAGATCCTGCTCTGTTCCAGTAACAAGAAGCCGAAAGCACCAGCCTGAAGATGACGAGTGAGACCTCGTCGAAACGTCGCCTAGACACCCCAACTTTTACACGGGAAGACACCCGAGGACACCAAAACCTGCATTCCTGTACCCGTGAAAATCTACGAAAGCAAATATATATATATATATATATGAATGAAATTTTTTGCATAGGATTTGGATCTAGTTTATTTTACAATGCAGCAAGGTGTTTTTACAAACGACCAGATGTTCTCTGATCATGCAAATAAACTGCCCCAAAGAATTCACAATGGGACTACTCAATAACTTTTTGCAAGACTGGAGCACAGGTGCTGTAGAAGTGCTCTGCATATGTTGAGAAATTATGCTTCACAATTAAAAATGTTACCATTTTAAATGCATCAGTAAGTCACATTTATGATTCCAAATATATTACAGCTACGGTAGGAAATCTTACCGTATTACAAACACAGTGTACAAATGTGAAGCACAGTGTTTGATAGAATATCCCTTTAGTTTTCCCAGTGCATATATGGTTTAAAGTCAAAACATGCCCCAACATGAGAGGAGGCAAAATCTGAAGAGTATTGCGTATAGGTATGGACATCATGGCAAGAAAACAAAAGCTTAATATTGCAAAGCAGAATGATGTAATAAGTTCATAATTCTCACTGAAGTTACTAGAGCATCTCCAAGTTACACAGCATCTCCAAAAGGCATTTTTCACTTTGTTCAGCTACTCACCAAATGCAATTATAGGTGTACCAAATCATGCGTAAGCATTACGTATCATTAAAACCTCTAATATTATGCTACAACTAGATAGCACACTGTCAGATATATCACAGCATGCTTAATTTTTGGACCCACACATGATAGCAGGAATATAGAATTTGCAATTAAGAGAAAACCATTTTTATATTTAGCAACGAGGCATAAATATATAAGATAAACCTATTTGTTCAGAAAATCTTGACATGTTTTTAGCACTGAATGCTAAGAAAACAGTAAGTTCCTTTTATAAGTACTGTATTAGAAGCTATTAAAAAAACCCAAAAGTCATTCAAAATAGAAAATAGGAAATGGCCAAAATCTACAGAAGAAGTAATCACAAAGTTCTGCATACTAGTTGCCAAGCCCTGAACAGCAAAAATGTTGCCTGTGTATTGTGCAAGGATTTGTGCATCCATTTCACATGCTGAAAATTATCTTTGGATGTGACTTGATTTTCCTTATGCAGGAAACCTGTATAAGGACAAAAGCTGCTGCATATGGGGAAGCCACTATTTTGATCCTGGCCATTATGTTTCAAGACTCTTAAAATCATACTGTCATCTTTCTAATATACAGAAATTTCCAAAGAAAACCAGCCTTAATTAAGATGTCTGCATGAATCCTGGACAGTCACTGCTAGTAAATGGAGTTCTGAGAGCTTATGAAACTATATTTCCTTAACTAGCAATGAGAAAGCCCATTTTGCATGTCCAGTTACCTCAAAGGACTACAAGGGCCGGATTCAACTAACCCAGTGTGCTTGTGGAAGCCAGTTCTGGGACTCCCAGTAGCACAATTGGGCTTCCCCCCTTCTCCTCCCCCCATGTGCCCTGCTCGCTCCTCCCACAAATGTGGAGAGTTGGGAGAACCCCCAGAACAGCACATGGGGGGTGGGAGAGAGGGGAGATGGTTCTGTCTGGCAAGCAAAAATTATTGTGCTGGTGGAAAATGTTTTATTAGTATGATGTTGAACTCCACCCCAAGTTTTGTTCATTAATAGCTTCAACAACTTCAATGCTGGTTATAACCACAGCAGTATTTTAAAATGTCCTATTTCAGACTAGGACTGAAACAAAAGATTAGAAAATAAAATGTGTGCCTTTAAGTTATGGGCAGAATCCAACAAGTGATCTTGTGCTTACGGAAGGATTTTTGATCCCGCAGAGGCATTTGCTAACAGAAGAGATGAGATTCAATTCTTACTGAGTTCCCCATCTCAGTCTCCAGTGCCCACCCCAAGAATCTGCACCAGAGAGTTGGGGGACACTCCAGAATAGAGTTAATGAATGCCTCCCCTATTTTAGTGGACACCTCCACTGGATCAGAAGTCCTTCCATCAGTAAAAGGGTATCAGTTGGATTTTCCATACACATATAAACACTCTTTTTAAAGGAATGCATATGCCAGCAAATTCTTCATTAGAGCAAATCTCTGTTTTTCAGTCAGAGAATTGGAAGATGCTCTCTGGATTATTGCTGTCTGCAGGAATTGCTGGCTGCAGGGTCTTTGTAGGAGTAGTTTTACCATGCGAATGAGAAGAAGAATGAGAACTTTCACTGGAACTGCTTCGAGTCTCGGTACTTGTACTTGTTTTTTTCATCTTCCTTCTTTTTGCAAGAGGTGCCTTGTCAACATTCTGTAGGCAAAATCCTTCCCTCTTATATTTGTTAAAGGCCTATTTTAAAAGATAAATGCATTTGTGTATATTCAAACTGAAACCAGTTTTTATAGTTGCTTAAATATGAAAGTATTAAGAATATTTCCCCTAAAGAATTGCATTACGGACTTCAAAATATTTTTAGCAAGAAGACTTGATTTAATATCCAACAATGAATATACCATTTAATACTGTTGTAGGCTACAATCCTAGCTTCTAATGTAAATTTACCTATTGTTCCCAGCAGTTTCACAAATGGTAGGTATCCTAAAAGCAGAAAGAGAGGTAGGCTTCCATACTACAAGCAACAAGCCTAATTCATTCCACCATTTCTTCTGGAAATACTGATACTTATTAGTGTCAGGCACTGTGCCAAGAGCTCCTAGGCAAACTACATTCTGATGTACTCACACCTTTACGTGTCAGACCTAGACCCAGTGCAAATGCAGCTTTAAAGGTTGGGGCAGAGTAAGCATCAGTGATGCTGGAACCTCAGCAGCTGAGACACAATGTGGTGACACTAAGGCCTTCTGACACCCATTTGAGGGGCTTGGTCCATCTCTTGGCTAAATATGAGGCCTGGAGTCAGTTGTAGATTTGGTGACAGAAATGGCTGCTGGGGCATAAGAGTTGACAACTTATTAGCTTTGTGGGAGTTGCACAGGGTTTGGGGAAAGAATGCCATCTTTCTCAAATAATAGTAAGGAATGGAAGAGAATTTGGTTTAGGTTTTAAAAATTAGTTTAAGAAGTACTTTTGAGGAAAAGAAGTATAGAAGGTTGGATTTAGAAAGTGCTCTTTTCAGCGTACCTTTATCCTTCGTTAATGCAGATTCTGAATCTCAAAAGATGGGTGTCATAATGTTTGTATTATTATTATAATCTTTATAATACTTGTATATTCTATTCTCTTAGCATCTCAAGGCAGCTTGCCTACCAGCTCCATCTCGGATGCTGACTGAGACCCTACCTACCTGCAGACTGTCTCACCAGAGTAGTACATGCTCTGGTTATCTCCTGCTTGCATTACTGCAATGCACTCTATGTGGGGCTACCTTTGAAGGTGACTTGGAAACTACAACTAATCCAAAATGTGGCAGCTAGACTGGTGACTGAGAGTGGCTGCCGAGACCATATAACACCAGTCCTAAAGGAACTTCACAGGCTGCCAGTATGTTTCCAAGCACAGTTCAAAGTGTTGGTACTGACTTTTAAAGCCCTAAATGACCTTGGCCCAGTATAGCTGAAGGAGTGTCTCCACCTCCATCATTCAGCATGGACACTGAGGTCCTCTTCCGAGAGTCTTCTGGTGATTCCCTCACTGTGAGAAGTAAAATTACAGGGAACCAGGCAGAGGGCCTTCTCAGCAGTGGCGCCCTTCCTATGGAACACCCTCCCATCAAATGTCAGGGAGATAAAGAATTACACAACTTTTAGAAAATATCTTAAGGGAGCCTTGTTCAGGGAAGTTTTTATGTCAGACATTTTATTATTTTTAATATTTTTGCTGGAAGCTACCTAGAGTGGCTGGGGAAACACAGCCAGATGGGCGGGGTATAAACAACAAAATTTATTTAATTTTTATTTACATTTAGTTTGATATATAAATGCAGCCCTGGCTTTAGCCAGAAGAACAAGTGAGCAGGAAGGATTTTGTAAGCAGAGATCATTACCTTCGGGGCAGACAACTATTGGCAGAACCAGAAACAGGACCTGATGTCTTAAAAGAGTTTTTTCAACAGTAGTTTGAGTGTTAACTCTTCCAATTTACCCCTCCCCCCCCCCACTATTCTCCCAATTTTACATCATGATCCACATGTTCAAGAACCCCACTGGGACTAACAGAGAAAGAAGGGGTCAAGGTGAAGAATCCTCAGTTTGAGATAAAGCTGTAGACATTTCTGAATGTATATGGAACTAAAGTGCATCCCACTTTAAATGATAGGCTGACAAAAGAAGCACATGGTTTAATGTTTAGAAAGTAAGACTATATGAGCTTACATTAAAGGTTGCTTTGACATAAGAGTGTCCAGCAGCTCCGGAAGATCCTAAATTGTCTGGAGTCATTAACGGGTTGGATGACAGTTGGCTACCATCTTGAAGCCATTCATTGTATCTCAAACTGGTCATTTTAATTCTCTTATTTGGATCCACTGTAAGAAGTCCTAATAGGAATTTATTAGACATTCTTAAATCAATGAACCACAGTTTATAAATGAATATTAAATAAGGAATGCCAAACCCATAAACAAAAATGAACTGCTTCAACAATCCAGCTTATAACTTTAAATTTAGATTTTAGACTCATACAAATCAATCTTGAATATACTCCGAGCATCATTATTAAATAAATAGTTCATAACAGTATTTATTGAGTATTTGTAGAAGTTGCATGGAATCATTTCATAACATCTAGGAAATAAGATTAAATTATCACGACAGCAGCTATCCTGAAGTGTATGAACTCCAAACTTTATTTAACAGGGTGTATAAAAGTAAATAAACGTATTAGATTTTTATTTTTTAAAAAACTGCAAATACCATGTTTCCCTTGCATTATAACTTGTTAATATTAAACAAGGATATAAGCATGTTACCTCAAGTCAATATCTAACCTAAATCATTCCCCCTCCCAGAAACAATGAGTTCAAGAAACCTATGTAACAAATAACAAATTCGATCATTTCTCAGATATGAATATTTATACTCTAGCCACTGACTCTGATGAAAACAAACTGCTGTAGTCTTCCCAGTAGCTATCAAACCTTGCTTCAATCAGTCAGCTACATCTGCTGAAATTCCTTCACCCACAGCATGTATCCTTAACCTTTTCAGATATGGGACCCACTTATAACCCATTTGGGTACCCATTTATTATTATTTTACCATACATTTGCATGGTAGTAATGCTCCTGTTACAACTCACAGTGGATCAGGCTGCAAACCACTATTGCAGCCTTTCTCAACCTGTGGGTCCCCAGATGATGTTGAACTACAACTCCCATCACCCCTAGCTAGGAAGGCCAGAGCTCAGGGATAATGGGAGTTGTAGTCGAACAACATCTGGGGACCTACAGGTTGAGAACCGCTGCACTATTGGATCCTGACCCACCAGCTGAGGACCAGTGTTCTACAGAACTATTAAACTACACAATTGTCCTCTTTTTCACCTGGCCGATCTACCTATTAATCATAAACATTTCAATTTTACCTGCTACTTGGCTTTCTGAAGGTGGGGCTGGGTCAAAGAAGCAAGAAGTAGAAATGAGCAATACAGGGAAAACTACATTTTTTTACTGCTGATGTAAATCAATGATTCATATTAATTTAAATCCTTATACTCTTTTTTCTAACTATTTTGTCTTCAAAGGTTTCCCCTAATCAAACTATCCAAGTATTTTGTTTCAACTTTCACGCTTAAAAATTTGGGATATAAGAGATTAACTGAAGCTTGTCAGTAAAAGATTGGTGCAGACACCAATTAGGGCCAAATGAGTCAATCAAATCACAGGCAATTGTATGTATTGTACTATCTTCCTTAGAAATCTTCATTTTAATTAATTTCAAGAATTATACTACTATATTATAGAATTATTCTATATTATAGAATTATACTAACAGTTACAGGAATTACTAGAAACATAGTAAAGAAATTATGGGTCAATATATATACCTTGTATCAAATCTTTGGCTTCCTGAGAGACATTCTTCCAAGCATCTCCTTCAAAAGAGAACTCTCCTCTCTTAATTTTCTTCATAATTTCCAATGCACTTGTGCATGTTACATTTTTATCTTGAGACTGGAAGGGTACTTGTCCTGAGAGCATTGTATACTTTTCAAAAATGAAAAATTCTGAATCACTACTATATATAGGGGTGTGTGTATGTCTGTGTGTGAGTGAGTGAGAGAGAAATGTATACACAAACACACACGCACAAATTAAACGCGCCATAACCAATCTACAGTTAGCTAAGCAATTTACATTATATTAGGGGGGAAACAGGACAATTTTTACATGTCCACACAATTTAAGATAATATTTTCAGAAGTTACAGAACAGTTGAGGTTCAGTAAACTTTCCTGAAACCAAGTGATAAACTGTGCTTAAGACTAATGAGATTTCTTGATTACCTATGATTTGAACTTGATTATCAAATCGTGCTTAAGCAAAGCTGCTATGGAAAAGTGTGTGGTTCTATAGTCCACTCCTTAACTCGGATCCAAGCTTTCCTCCTGTCAGGAGCATCACTTGCATGGAGTTCCACTGAGAGGGCATTCCCACCAGTGGAAGGGATTTTTGCCACTACCCCCTCTCCCTGTAACCCCTTGCACCCGCTTAATGACTCACTTGGCCAATTCTGGACCCTCTGGAAAGGTATGTGGTGACTGCAAGGGGGCAGCGTAATCAGTAGAAAAGGACCACTGGTCTTATATGAAAAGTATTATTCTTTGAGTGATAAGATGCTCTCAGATGAGAGCTCCCCTTAGCACTTGAAGGCAGAAGTACAACTACTGCAATTTAAAGGGCCTTGCTCACATCCAGCCAGCTCCTACCACTATGCAACCATCTAAGCTGTGAAATCCCACACATAGACAAATATGAAACAAACCACAGGGAACACGGAAGAACATAGGCTCAGGTCATGTCTGGATGCACATGGCCAAACTCCCTCTGGTGGCCCACCTTTTTATTCACTGCCTTCTTACTGCTTTTTTTGCTGAAAGGCAAAGTAGTCTTGTCAGTTATCATTATCAGGGCCACAATGGAAGGAATGACAGAGAGGGAAATTGTTCCTCAGTTAAAGGCACAGCTCCCTGACCACTTGACAGTGATGCCAGTTGAGGAACTGATGTCATTAACAGGCTGAAAGAATGCAGTGCTTATGGGCTACCTTTAATTTTAAGCGGTTGTCTCTTGACTCTGGCCAAAGTCTTCTCTAAAACTGCTGTAGCACTGCCTGGGAGCTAAAGAGACAATAAACACCACACAGACACAACTGAGAACTCACAAAAAGGGCAGAAATGCCTGAACAAAGCAGAAAGACAAGTTTGGAACGCAACCTCTCGGCATGAAAGCAGGAGTAAAACTGGTGGTAGGTAGCTGGATGTGAGCAAAGTCCTCTAAATTAGCAATCTTGCCTTCAAGCATTAGAGGGACTTCATATCCCACCTGAATACATTTTCACTCCACTCAAATGAAAATTGCCTCCTCTCCCAATTTTGCCAGTGTTGTACCTCCCTACTTCTGTCGGTCGGAATGGATCAAAAGCCTTTGCTTTGCAAAAAGCTAAGGCTGAATTCAATCCCTCCCCTCTTAACTATGATTAAGATATTATATCTGCACAAGACCAGTAAATATACATTCCACTGACTAATGGTCAGCACTCATACTTTAAACTGGGGCCATTATAAGCAAACCTTTTCCACTAGCAATCTGACCAAATGCTCGTCAGTTATTTAAAAATGCAGAATAAAATGAGCAATTAGCTTACCAAAATGACTCCCAAACTCCAAAGATCACATGATTCATCATAACCACTATGATTTAAGAGCTCTGGTGCAGCATAATGAAGGGTAAAACACGGCGTTTTAAGAGGCTGATTGTCAGGTGGCTTTAAGCGGGCAAATCCAAAATCAATTATTTTTATTTCTGAACTATCATTTTCATCTGTAAATAATAAATTCTAAGAGAGAGAAAATTAAATTAGAGATTTGCAAGATATGCTGTCAATATAAACCTAAATACATTCTTTATTTTTATACACTTGAGATAACTACAGTTATGCCTTCTCTTAGGGATGGGAAACCTGTAGCCCTGCAGATATTAGACTGCAACTCACATCATAAGAACGTAGGAAAAGCCTGGCTGGATCAGGCCGAAGACACACCTAGTCCAGTGGGCAGTCAGATGCCTATGGAGTGCTTACAAGCAGGCAATGAGCACAACCATGCTCTCCCCACTTGCGATTCCCAGCAACTGGTATTCAGAGGCACACTGCCTCTGACAGTGAGGTGGAACATAGTAGCTGTCATGGCTAGTATTCATTGAAAGTGCTATCCTCCATTACTTTGTCTAATCTGCTATTAAATCCATCCAAATTAGTGGCTATCACTACATCCTACAGGAGGGAATTCCATAGTTTAAGCACACGTTGTTAGAAGAAGTACTTATTTGTCCTGAATTCTCTGATATTCCAGTTCTAGTATTACTGGAGGGACGGGACTTCTCCCTATCTACTCACATGACCATCGGCCATGCTGGCTGCGGCTGATGGAAACTGGAATCCATCTGAGAAACACTTTAAAATACATATATGCCTGATAGCAGAATTAAGTCATCACCAAGAACAGAACACACACAATTAAGTGAAGAGAGCATAAAAACAAAAATAAATAGTATTGTTTATATTATAATGTATATGCATTAGTCACCTCATAATACAGATTTTCTAGACAACATAGAATAATGATAATAATAATTGTATTTACTTATATCCTGCCTTTTTCCCTGATAGGGACCCAAAGCAGCTTACAGCTAAAATAGAAAAAGTATAAAATAAAATACACATGCTTGATGGGTAATCCCATTGGCAGAAGGTGCAGGTAAAACTTACCACAAGGAGCAGAGATAATTCATTTCATACTTAATGAACAAATCGCAACACATAAACTCCATCCTAATGAGAAAAGTGAACTGTCTCTATCATCACTAGAAATCTTATTACAAGAAGCTGAAAATGTCATACCTCAGGTTTTAAGTCTCTGTGGACTACTCCTACATCGTGCATGTGGCTCACCGCTGAAACAAGTCTGCGCATTATATAACTAGCTTCAGTTTCACTGAAGTGCTTCTTTTTCTGGATACGTTCAAGTAATTCTCCTCCTTTCAAAAGTTCCATTACTAGAAAAGTGTGGAGCTATAAACAATATATTTGCATGCAAATTCTTTTTTAGAACATTTATTTCAAAATGCAAGGGACGATAATCAGCTAGATGTATTTAATATTCAAGTATATATACTGTTTACTTTTAAATTCCTCCAGGTTCAAAAAGCTACTGTATGTATATAGTACACACACAACCCGGCTTATTCTGCTCGCCAACCCTGCGTATCCACCAACCCCCCCCCTTCTTTAAACATCACCCACCCCTTTGCCTATCCCCTCACAGCTCTCCCTCTCCCCAGCTTGCCCAACCCCCCAATCCTTTTTAAAGAAAGGCATAAGGCACTTCAGAGAGCAGCTTGGTCAGCTCCTCTGAAACATCTTGGTCAGCTCCTCTGAGCAGCTTGGTCAGTTCCCCTGGGCTGCCTGCCACCAGCACTGTTTCCTTGCTCTCCTGCCTGCTGTCCCTCACACTGAAGATGGAGTGGTCATCTGTAGACAGCTATGTGAACTGCAGACCATGACGACAGCCTTAGATTTTTTATTATACAGGAAGACATACATTATGTGTATATAGTATACAGTACTGGTCTTCAACTGGTGGATCAGGACCCACTAGCAGGTCACAGCCTTCTCCAAGTTGGATCGCAACAGTAACACTACCACCATGCAATTGTATGGTAAAAGTAAAGAAGCAAATATTGTGATTTGAAACTAACTCTAGCTACATAATATTCCCTTCCTAGGCAAGATGATTAGTTAGGGTACCTGACCAGGTGTGGGTAAGCCTGAAGAAAGCAAATTATCTATGCCCACTCCTGTATGGTGTCATCCCTAGTTTTAGCATCAAAACAATCTCGCATCCTACCTAGCAATCAAAATTTGGCTTCCAGAATCTCATGCCTATACTGTGCAAAGTCAGCTTAGTTTGCAAAATGTTTAGTTCAAATGTAAGCAAATTATTCTACAATATTTACTGTTTTAAATACCTGATCATGGTAAACTTCATGCAGCTTCACAACATGGGGATGTCCTTCGCAAAGTTTTAAAGCTGTTATTTCTCTTTGAGTGTTGGCTTCTAGCCTGAAATATTAAGAAGTCAGTTTGTAACAATTTAACAATCCAAGCATTTCCTTGGATCTAAACAATTATGAGTCTGTACTATACAAACTCTAAAAATATCTTATAGGGGCACATTTGGTTGTATTGTGAACAGGGCAGCAATTTGGTAGCAAATCTTCAGATTAAAGAATCAAGTATGTTTGCCTTTTTAAAAACTTGTTTGTGCTTTAGTAGAGTAATCTTCTGATATCCTTCTTTGGCTACACCCTCGGAAGCAAGGAGGACAGCAACTGGGCAAGGGACCTACTCAATGGTGGCACCTCACTCATGAAATATTTTGACTATATAGTTTGTGGTTTTATATTCTGGTTTTGTTCTGTGAACCTCCCTGAGACCTCTGGGTATAGGGCAGTATATGAATGAATGAATCAATCAATCAATCAATCAAATCAATCAATCAAATCAATCATTTAAAATTCTCCCTAGGGAAGCTCATCTGGCTGATGGTTTGCTTGTCTTTTTAGTGTCAGTCAAAAGCTTCTTTCTTTCCCCGCATTTTTATTTCTTAAACCATTATTCTTTAACCACTGCCATTATTTTATGCTTTTTAATTATGTTGTTGAGTAAGCGGCCCTGAGAATATCTATATTGAAGGGCAGCAGAGGCATTTCTTAAGGTAAAACAACAACAAAAAAGCTATTTTCATTATTCAAATTTATAAGAAACAACAAGAAGAAAACATATAACCTTTTACTAATGATTTTTACTGCATATTCTTGGCTAGTTTTTTTGTGTAAGCATTTTCGACAGATGGAAAAACTTCCTTCTCCCAGTGGTCTTTCTTTCAGGTCCAGTTCATAGTGAAGATAAAACGAAGAGTCCTGCAAGAGACAGCAGAAGAGAGGGAAACTGGCTGTATTTAGTAATCTTTACTGAATAAAAGAAAAAAGAAAAAGAACAAAGTTACTTGAGAATTTTTAATTACAGCAAAACATATTTTGTGCTGTATTAGAATACCACAGGCAGCAACCAATTTGTGCAGGGGTTCCGTTCCTGGCCCTCGTGAGTGTTGGCGGAGCACCCATAAGCCCATTCCGCCCCCATTCCTCCCTCTTCCAGGTCCAAAACGACCAGCGCATCAGTGGTCACGCGTCAGTTGGATGTACCTAAAAAGATCACCACCTGTACTAATTGCAAGTTTACAGTATTTCCTTTTTCCTGCCTTGGGAAATAGCAAAGTAATGTAATATTTATTTGTTTATTTATACTTCTGTACTGCTCTTCATCCATAGATCACATGGTGGCTTACGGCATAATAAAAACTTAAAATACACAACATAATAACAAGAAAAACAACAACCCCCACACAGAAACATTTAAAAGGCCACTATGAATTCTATCATTAAATATTTTCTTTTAAAATATCTTAAACTGAAAGTATCAGAAAAAAGCAAGTTATAAATATGTTATCAAACAGAGTTACATCTTTTAATTAAGCTATTAAACTGCTATATTAAGTTTTAACACTACCTTCATCATAGCACTCCTGGCAATACTTGTAATTCCAGGTCGGTCCACTGCTGTCAGGAAGTGAACAGGATCCATAGTGGCTGCATTACGTTTGAATAAGATAGAAGGAGCAACAAAGGAGTATCCCTAAAGAACAAAAAGAAAAGATATCCATCACGCCCAGAGTTTCCAGCTATCAAATTTTAATTGTAATTTCAATAATTTAGGGTAAGCGTAATTCAGACAGAAAAAAAGAATCAACATCCAAGATAAGCCAGAATCATTATATTCGAGGAAATTATGCACCTTCTTATCACCATAAGAGGAAGCCTGCCTGAAAGAAATTAAACCACCTTCTGATCCATTTAAAAAAAAATCAATTAAAAGCTCAGTTTGTAAAAAATAAAAAAGAATGCTAAAAAACTGACTCACAGCTTTTTCACTGGTGACAAAGGGTGATACGTCAAACTGGCTAGCTTCTCAAGAAACCTACAGTTAAGGTATCAAACAAGCTTACATTATGACTGGGCAAATGGATTTTTATCTGGTAAACACAAATGTTATATTCTAAAATCTCAATGGAATTACCATGATTTATTCCTTAGTTCCAATTTTCTTTTATGTTCTATTTCTGCTTTTTTTAAAACTGTAAAGCTAATTGCTCCTCAAATTTAATCATGGTTTTATATTCACACGTGTGTGTGTGTGTATTTAAATAGTTTAATGTCTTACATGTGTTCCATATATTCAACCTGCTTATACTGGGAGTGACATTAATTTTGAAAATATTCTCATAAAGAGTTCCAACATGTTCCACAAAAACAAAACTGAAGCAAAATTCTGTTATACCTCCACCATTTAGAAGTAAGATTTCAAGAAAAACTCAATGTAAATGAGATTGGTGCGCAAAAATTCACTGGATGAATTTCACAATTTTTGACGTTTTTGGAACTAAGCTGGAAGAAACCAATATATCACTGAGTAAGATTTATTTGGCTATGAGTAAAATCTTTAGTTTTTGCATTGAAGAAACCCCATACATCAATTGTTATTTTCTTTTCAATTCCCTTGGAATTGTTAGGGGGAAATTCAGCTATCTTTGATGTGGTGCCTACCCATACTCTTACCATGAACACTATTAAAGTATCTCTCTAAAATAATGCACCAAATAGTGTTCATCAAGGTTTTTTTAAAGAAAACATAAAAGAGTGGTTAACACTTTTGATACATCTGACTCTGCTAATTTAATAAGAATAATATATCTACCTGTTATCTCGTATTTCCTCTTGGACTACCAAGGACCTGTTCTGTAAGATAATAGTAACACCTCTTTTTTTTTTTTCATCAGAAGAGCAAGTAGCATACAAATCTTCCAATTTTAAAAGAAGGATCTGCTCCTTTCTTTTTCTTTTTATTATTTTCCATTACAGTTTACATTTAGACTCATTTCATACATTTGAAAATGTCCAACATAAGGAGTCCCATTGCCAGACATATTTAAGGGAAATAAAATATGAGCCAGAACATCTACATGGACATCTGGCAGGGAACCAACTGAAGCTCTTCTCCTCCTATATAGGGAGAGTTTGTGACAATTCTTCGGTTTCATTCATTCGAACTTCCCCAATGTAGATAAGGTGATGAGGACACTTTGCATGAAGGATTTTTAAACACACAAACCAGGGTAAAGGATTATCAATCACAGACGGACTTGAATCAAATACCTTACATGAGGCCTGGCTAGAATGGGTCCATTTAGTTTTAGTGGTAAGCTTGTTTTGCCTCTCTACTCTTCTGCTACCTTCTCCTCTAAAACTTCAGTCACTATTCAATTCTGCTACCTTCCCCAGATTTTGTCTGTGCACCAAAGTCTGCCTCATGCACAGCCCCCAGACAACAGTCTCAGGCTGTTTCTATTTCACTTTCTTATCCTGAAAGCCTTTCTGTGGTTCCCCAGCGTCCCCAGTCTGCTGCCTGCTCTGCTTTCCACACCAGCTGAAATTGGTTTCTGTGATACGTATCTCATCCTACTTCTCTTACTTTGCTGTACCCCTCACTTAGATGCCACAGTCCATCCAGCTCATTGAAAAAGGTCCGATCCTGAAGAAATAAACATAAATCTTCTCTTTCCTGAGAGGCTCTGACTCTATAGTGCGCAAGACTAACAAATACGTTTCCTTGCTCTCTTCTATTATTGTCAACTATAAGAGTAGAAGAATGGATGCACATATACTGCTTACATTTCTCTTTTTTCTTCTTTTGCCCATTTTGAAGTTCATAGAGCTCTAGATCAGGTCTTGTACACTAGCAGAGTTCAGCAACATGGCCCAGATTCAACTAACCGGGCATGCTAGTGAAAGGCAGTGCAAGGGCTCCTACTAGTGCAACAGAGTTTTCCCTTCCCTCCTCCCCCACATGCCCTCCGCTCCTTCCCTAAATCCACTCTGGAGAGTTGGGAGAACCCCCAGAATGGTGCATGAGGAATCATTCCATCTAGCAAGCAGAAATGCTTACACTGACAAAACTTTAAGAGAGCAATGTCAAATTACTCAATGTGTCTCATGGGCTTGGCAGGAGGGAATCAAAATTAGTCTTAAACATCATCTTTGACTATCTAATCAAGATTTAATACCTTTTCCTTTGCCTTCAAAATCAATAACGATTTTGATCTGATGATTCTGAGATTTATAAATGATGCTTTACAGCCAACCCACACCATTACTTGCCATTTTTACCTTTCTTTGCATACTGTCAGTCACCAACTCAATGCATCTCAAATAGTGCTACACAGCCATATCTTTCAGTGTGGGATATATAACTGATGGTCATATTTTTTATTTTATAATTTTACTTGTCAACTAAGTCTGCACTTTTTCTAACGATCCTAGGATGGGTTACATAGTCATGCAAGCATGACTATTCCTTCCCATACTAGTGAAGGCATAATGATGAGACTTTTATTCAGTCCATTTGTTTACGTTAGTATCAAAATATCTCTAGCAAACTTCATTCACTTTAATCACCTTCAGAAACATCATTACATTTTATTTAATTCTGAAATTATCTCTGCACGAGTTCCTAATAAAAATAATATTATATACAATTACCTGGAAAAGCTTATCTGCAGCTTGTGGTGTGCTTGCTGGAGAATATGTTGGGTCCATTTCTGTAAACTCCTCTGCAAAGTTACTAACATCCAATTCATCACGAATTACTGGTTTAAATGGAGCTGGCACTATTTTGGCAGCCAAGTCATTCCAATTCAGTTTCTAAAAAGAAAGTAAAGTAATTTTAGAAGGTAATGAAAGAAGAGCAAAAGATGAACATTTCAAGTGACAAAGAGAATTGCTCAGGGAAGTTTAATAATGACTTACAGTGCAATCCAATGTATATCCACTCAGGAATTAAGTCTCATTACATTGAGACTTACTCCCAGGTAAATGTGTATAGGACTGCAGCCTAAGACTTCAGATATGTTATTTGGGCAAATGTGGTTGAGCATAAATACAGAAGATGCAACTAAGGCTTTGCTCTCCACTTTGTTCACAAACTTCAGAACTAACATATTGTGCTTGCAATCTTTGCTTATTTTACTTCAGCCTTCTTAACTATGACTTACATTGTAATCCTATTAATGTCTATTCCCAGGTAAGGCTTGCTCTTTTTAATGGTACTTACTCCCAGCTAGGTGTGTATAGGAGTGAAATTTTTAATTATATTTTACAAGCAACTCCCAATTTACCTGGGGGTTACGTTACAAGGCACCACACATTTAAGTGAAAATGTGTATATTTGAAACACCCCATTCTGCCCCACCTCACTCCTTTTAGTGACATTTTTGGGTCACTTCCGGGTTCTGCGCGATATGCGTGTGCACAGTCACACACATAAATCAAGGCTTGCTTGTACTTTAGAATCTTTCAGTTGTGTCAATATTTATTTATTTTTAACACAGGAAGAGGAGGAGTTTCATGTCTTTCCCGGAGATCGCAATCCATCATTTTCGTACCACCGCAAAAAAAACAAAAACCTTATATGTAAATAATATTGTATAAATAATAGAGTAATTATGGGAAGTTAATATGTAACACTATGTATTGTGTTAAATTTGTAGGTAAGTACATTAAGTGAACTATAGTAAAAATAAGGTCAGGGGTTTGTGTGCTCAAAATGGGTAATAGTTGGATATGAGTTTTGAAAGGGCTGAGTACTGGTGGGAGACAGCTGCAGTTGGCTTGGGAGAGTGTTTGGAAGGTTGCGGCAAGGGTAGTAAGATACAGTAGGATCAGCATTGTTGTTGATCATTGTTTGGGGATAAATGCTGAGATTTACCTTAGGCCTATTTAGAAGGGTAGATTGGGTTGGAGTGTTTGTATGCACCCAAGTAGCATGTAAGAATGCACATAATTGAAACCATATGCTTCTGTGCAATGAAGAATTGTAAACCTTTTTATTACTTCGGTTATCAATATAATTGCTGCATCATACACACAGGCAACACAACCAGCTATGCTAGAGATGGCAATTATTTAAGTACTTGGTATCTGTAGTGGCAGAGAAAAGAACAAGGATTTAAAACACCTGGCAGCAACCCAGCTCAGGACTATACCCCCAAAAGAGAGTGAAGCACATACAGGGGAGTTGAGGTGGATCTGAAGGTGATGTCAGAGAACCACGTAGCTAAGGGGAAGTAGTATAGCAGTCCTTTCTCTAATGCCTGCCAGACATATTTCTAAACAAAAAGTAACATGTTTCCAAAGCAAAAATGAAAAACAGACAATATCTAGTTTTGTTTCACCTGGAAGAAGGGATGCTGTTTTATTTCATCAGCACCATTTGAACCACAGCCCAGTCTTTTCTTGGGATCTTTCATCAGAAGACCTTGAATTATATCTTTGGCTAGAGCAGTCATTTCTTGGGGATAAGGAGGTTCACTTTTCAATATTCTCCTGAAGAACAGGGAGAAAATTACAACAAGGTAGTGAAATGTTCACCACATGGTGATAGTGTATGTAGAATTGTGGTCATAAAGTGGTACAAACTGTCATATGCTTGTCAAGACAGCTGGGTCCACCTAGTGACTAGTCCAAAACTTTATGGAGAGCCACTAGCAGTCAGAGTAAAGACTCTTGCTACCCAGATTTTAGTACCAGTCCTGCTACCTAAGACCCTTTGAAATGGTGGTGCCAATAAACCTTATCTAGGAAGCATCAATAGGAGCCATCAATGCAGTGTTTCTCAAGAATTGGACCTGGGGGTCACTTTCAGTGGGCCTCAGTGTCACAGCCCGCTCAGCGTCTCTACATTTGCTTGCCCTGACCTCCATCTGCTTGGATCAATACCAGCACTAGCAACTCACTGCATGCTGATGTTCCAGGGATAAGGGATGAAAGAAATTGACAGTTGGAAGGGTGGGGAATTAGGAAGAAGTTGAGTACCAAAGGAGAATAGGAGGGGAAATTACAGAAGATGAGTAAAAATAATTAGAGAAATCCATCTCCACTTACAGCATTTGGATCAGGAAATTCTTTCTAAAACAGAACAGCTGAGTAATAATACCTCCAGAGCAAATGTTTGTACTTAACTTGCGGAAAGCTGAGCTACAGGATTCTTTGCCAGAAGGAAAACAATGTGGCAAAGAATTTAAACATTTCCAAAGGTGTATTATAAAATCAGTAATTATTTCTGTGACTGATGGGCCTCTGTAATTTTCAGCAGTCTCACATGGGCTCTAAGAGTAGAAAGTTTGAAAACTCCTGCATTAATTGATGTATCCTAGCTGCTTATACAGGAATGTTTCTAAGATGCAGTTGCTTTTTCCAATTGCATTTATTAACTTCAAAAAACATTGGCAGACTTTGCTTCTCTTTGAATTTATGCCTAAATCAAAATAAGTATTCAACTTTGTACTAGCTTTCAGAAAAATATTAAATATGATTTTTTAAAATCATTTCTGGATAAGTAGCAAAGATATATCTACCCAGTGCTTACTTAATGGATTATATTTTAACATCCAGTCAAGCTCTGTAGTATTTGTACACTACATCTTTTATTGTACTCTGGTTTCCACAAATTGTTAAACAAATGTAGATTATATAAAATAATATTTTCTTTAAAAGTGGAGTTTAAAAATCTAATAATTTGCAGCCAATTTTATAACTTACCTAGATATCTCAGTTTGTGAATTTCTCTCCCCATCAACAGTAAAAGGTGATGCTCCAGTTAATAATTCATACATAAGAACACCTAGACTCCACCAATCAACAGCCTATAAAATAATCATATAAATTATAAAAGCAGAAAAATACACTAAGCCAATACAATTATTCTAAGAAATAACAATTATCCAGACAGCTATCTTCACAGCTAGAGGTAAATCAAGATAGATGAATTTATAAAATAGAAATAAATTATAAATGAAAGTAAAATTATTATAACTAATGTGAAGGATCTGGGCTTTACTGTCCTGGACTGACTGGATGCACCTTGTTTTATGGATTGTTGCATATTATATGGGACTACGTATCTTTTTGTCTATCGCCCATCATTCTTGTCTGTTCATTTGTGGATTATAGGGTTAACTTGTGTAACTTGATTCATCCTGGGGTAGTCTTATAGAAATAATTTCCCCCTTTATCTGGTAGCAGTGAGTTCATAAGTAGGGAGGTGTGGCCACAAGCAGAGGGATACATTTCCCTTCCCTCAGCAACATCTAAATGTTTTACAAACTTCACCATATGCTTTATTAAGGAAAAGCATACCTTATCATGACCTGTCTCCCCTCCTTTGACAATATCTGGAGCCATATATTCTATAGTTCCACAGAAGGAATATGCTCTTTCATTCTGAAAAAAAGAAGGCACACAACACACTAACTGATATCAGAATCACAAGACAAAATGAGGATAAGAGAAAAGACTAACAGTTCCTAGCACCTCTATTATCGGTCCAAACTGACAACTCTGAGAATAGATGCTACTTCATATATTATAAATATAAGTTGATCACGCAGGCTGAGGCTGATGAGTGATTAAGACCAACAACATCTGGAAGGCCACAGGTTTTCATATAAGAATTAAGGTTTTTATTTTTTATTAACCTACATTCTCTGATCTACCAAAGTAGTGCTTGCTGTCATTTATCATCACAAAAAAACCCACCAGGTGCCTAAGTGGAGCCAAACCATCAACAATTACTCTGTTTTTAAAAAATATGATAAAGTAGGTATTTACTAGTAAAATGACAATTCCTGGTTTGCACATAACACTAAGCCATGATTTAGCCAAAGTGTAGCTTGTCTAAGTACTTGAACCCAGCAGACCAATCTTGGTTTGTCTTGCAGAAACAAATGTGAAACCATGGTTTATTGTAGGCTTACAAACTATGTTGTAGACATATGATCCATTGGAGAACAATCTTATGAAGCAAATTCTGTGCTCAAATGCATATGTGATGATTTCAATGAGAGCTAATATTTCAACTTGTTTATGTTCTGCCTTCATTTATACAATCACTTGTTCAAACACTTCATATGCAGATACTCACTTCATCACTAACAAACTCCTTACTCAAGCCGAAGTCAGTCAGTACTACATGGCCATCAGAATCAAGCAGAATATTCTCAAGTTTTATATCACGATATATAATTCCCAACTAAAAAAAGAAATTAAATTCATTATATACTAGTAAGCATATTAAAGCATGCTCATAATTATTAAAATGCTAAATATACTGAGGTGTGGTTATAAGCATTAAAAAACCTATCTGTGCTCTATATTTACACAGGGTGGCCTGATTTAAATCAAGTTTCCTATGAATACATCTTCATATATGTATATTTAAAAATGGTGCCGATCTGACATTAATTTACAACTAAATTAATAACATATAAATAGAACACCAAATGGAGAAATGTATTTTGTATACTTGTAAGATAACCTGCTTTTTATTAATTTTAGAGCAATATTATGCTGCTTAACTCTAGAAATAATTCTGAATATTAAATCAAATACTCTATATACTCCTATTACAACTAGCAGGCATGACAGTTTATTGAATAAAGGAAATGACACACTGGACGATACTGTCTTCTTTGTAGTGCTGGTCATTTTTTATTCACTCTGCTCTGGCCCAGCAACACCCACATTAAATCAAAGTAGCAAACTAAATTAAATGTGCATGATTGGTAAGTCAAAACAGGAACTGAAGTTTCTGGGCAGACTAGAGAAGACTTTTTCTATGTGTAGTAAGCATAGCGTAAATATTTGAGAAATGATGACATATCTTCATTTAGAAAGAAAAACTTTTCCAATTAACCACTGTTTGTTGCTATCTCTGAATCTAGAACTGCAGTTACAAAGCAGGATCATTAACCAGTTTGGCTTCTTTTGATAATCTATAGTTAAAACTAATCACAATTTCTCCCAGGTTATACACAATGACGCAAGACACAAAATGGAAGCAAATGCTTCTGACATCCTCTGACATGCCAGTGGTGGGGTGCACAAACCTGAGGCTTATGCATTTATCTCTAAACCACTGGATTAGAGATCCTGCTTACCAAAGACATCTGGTAGGCCACTGTGAGAACAGGATGCTAGACTAGATGGGCCACTGGTCTGATCCAGCAGGCTCCTCTTACGTTATGTTATTGACTCAAATATTGATTATTAAGGTCAATGACCCACATAACAAAATTATTACACAATCCAAAATATGGCTATGGGGAAATACGGTGAGCCACATTTCATGCACACACTGCCTGGGTTCATGCTTCACACTAAAACACGGTTTAGTGCAATATGCACAAACTGCAGTGATCCTCAGGCTTGTATACTTCTCTCAACCCTTTCCTCTTCTTGCATGGTCAAAGAGGAGGAATCTGGGTTCTACTTTCAGTTAATTATAGCTGGCCATGTCATCCTGATCTCAAACATATGGTTAGTTTCAACCTGCCAGTCTAAGAACCTTAAGATGACTTGTTTGAAGTTAACAATAATTAACCACAGACAAATAGCATTTACCAGTGGCCCATTGTCATGTAATTTAGCTACTGCTTTTAACACGCTACTTGCTGTGTGGTGGGAGGTGAAGGAAGTATTTTGTACATAGGAAGAACCTTAACATTAGTTCACATTTAAGAATAATCCATAACTAAATACACAACCTGGAACAAGCTGGAGAGAAACTCTTTCACGCCTCCTTCTCCTGTGTATCCAGAAGGATTTCACTAGCAGTTAATTGCAATTTCATCTGATCCTGCCTTGTGGTGCTGTTGGCTTGTTTTGAAACAGGCCAGTTTGTTTTAACACACAATCTCTGGTGTGCATGGCACAGCAACCCATCTTAGAGGAAACTAAATGTTAACTTTTTGTAAATCACTTTGAGGTTGTTTTTTTCAAAAATAATCAAACAATGTATACATTCTATTAACAAAAAAAGAAAGACAACTGGCCATAGACAGGTTTTTAAGAGGCCTTCTTCACCCATGCTGTTGCAAACAGCGTGCTGAATTTTGTCATGTCTAATGTTTATACAGTTTAAAGCGCAAGTCTTCTTTCCCCCTCTTTCGCACTTCAAAAAACATGGAATTTCTCAGAAAAGTTCAAATCATAGTTTTACCTTGTGCAGGTGTTCAAGTGCTAACACAATCTCTCCAATGTATATTCGTACCTCATCTTCAGTAAATCTCTCTCTCTGTGAAAGATGGGTAAAAAGTTCTCCTCCATTTATGTAATCTAAGATACAGGAAGTTGATTACTTAATGTAGCTTTATTTTTTAAAAAAAAAACACACAACAGAAAGCAGTATCATCTGTTCTAAATTGCTCAATTTTGCTCAGTAAGAATAACAGACCTTTAGGAACCCAACTACACGTTACATGAAAACTCTGACAGACCACAAGGAAAAGCTGCTCTGAGACAACCATTTGTAATAGAAAAGAAATGACTCTACCAGGGTGCTTGACCCAGAGTTCCATTTCTCCCCTCAAAGGATTCTTCCAGGCATTTAACATGGGATGACAATGCCTCACTCACTCACGTTTTAGAGGGGTGGGGATTATGCCATCCTTGCCTAATCAGTCTGTTTTCTCAGCAACCATATGAAGTTTTCCCCTACCACAGATCAGACCAAAAAGAAACACAGTAGCGGTTCCTTATCACTGTTTTTTCCTTCTTTTTAAAAGCTCCTCCTGCTGGCTTGTGTCATTAATCACTTCCTCTTTCCACCAGTGCTAATCTAAATAGTCCTCTAATTAGCTTGTCCTCCAGAGTGCATGTTTGTGTGTGTGTTTAATTACCCTTGATGCAAAGACAGAAGGAACTGAAGTTTTAGAATTTGAACCTCTCTTTTTCCTTAGAACAGAGAATGCACAACCAGTGTAAAAGTCTCTGCAACTACCATGAGTAGTTGGGTGAGAAGAGAAAAGACTCAGCAGAATGTGCAACAAAATCCCACTAATGTAGATGCTCTGTTGCAATTCTGGATGCAACATAAAATGGAAAAGAAACAATTAGAGAATTTGAAGGGCCCTCTCCTTCAGGAAGCACCAAAAATCTAATTGGCCCATTGAGTTTCAACTACAGGTTAATTTAGAGCAGGACTGAGCACGAACCACAAGATTGTAAAATAGCTTGATTCAGCTTGGACCAATTCAGAGGCTGCCCAAGTTGTCACACGGGTCCAAGCCTCATGGGCCAAATCTGACTTCCTGATGGACCAAGACTGACCCATGGGTTGCTGGTTGCCCAATCCCTGGATTATATACTTGGCCTGTCAGTCACAACAGACTTCTCACCTTTACATCTTCTTTAGATACATAAATTCCACTTTTGCAAAATTCTCTCTCTCAAAGCACTAGAGTTTGAGAGCACTGGTAAACACAGTCTCTCTAATTACAAGCTAGACTAGTCAATCACAATGGAATTCTCCTTCTACATAGTCTCCTCACTCTAGCGTTTGCTCTCTCTTCTCCCTGGATCCCAACTGCTGAAAGTGAAAATAGCCACTTGTCTGCAGCATTTAAAAAAAATGTCTAGATCACCGAGGTGCCATGAAGCGCTTCAGGGGTACCCATTTTGATTAAAGCCACCTTGTAGAGATCCCTCTTTGCCTCTGACAAGCCCAAAATCTCTCAGAGGCGTAAGAGAAGCTTGAACAAGGGTTATGCAACTGAACTATCTGTAGCCGTGAACTGGAAACCAAAACTGACAAGCTGTGTTATTAAAGGAAAATATTCAAAAGCAGGGTGTGAGGCGGGGGGCAGGATTATAGTCTTGTCTAGATGTGTTAACATTCATGAACCTGAAGTGGGGCATGTCAGCACTGAAGGGAGAAAACTTATCTAAGCTGCCACACAGTTGGTAGCCTGCATAAATACAATTTCAACACACATCTCCTTCTGATTTGTCAGAAGGTACTTATAAATGGCTTAAAGCTAACAACCAGCAGCTCGTTGGTTTATCTCAGGTGCTCCAGTGTAACTGTGTTCCATTCCAGCGTAGAACCACAAGCCAACCCCTTACTCTTCCACCCTCTGTCTTCTTCTCAGTACAACCCTGATTGCTTCCTCTGTAACATTATCAGGAGATCTAACACACATAATGCATGAATGTTTGTATTTTCTAATGTGACTTGCTTTCAGATCACTGCAAAAGTTGTCTATTGATTTCAGTTGGTCTGCTTTGAGCATGTTGAATACAACCTTATAGATCCATGATAAGAACAGATAATTTAAAAAGCATATTCTTCAGTTTGTAAACTCTTTGGATATTTATTATATTATATTATATATACCATTGACTAGCTTGGCACTCTTAACATGAAATCGCTGAACTTTAATGTTAGATTTTTTTTTGTTTCAGTGAAAATATTTCGTTGTTATATTAAAACTTACCCAAAATGAGATGAAGCTTTGCATCTGTCTGAAACGCATAATGCAAAGTCACCAAAAATGGTGACTGTCGGATGTGTTCTAGGACCTGCCGTTCAGTCTTCGTATGTTCAGTTGTTTTGGCTTTTTGAATTATTGTTGCTTTTTTCAAAACTTTCATGGCATATAACTTGCCAGCATCATGACCACTTATTTTCCTGACTAGAAACACCTTCCCATAAGCTAAAAACAAACATATGGCACAGTATAAAATACTCAAAAAACAACAGATATTTGTACGAGTAATTGGATACCATAGTATTCAATTCCTATCACTTTCCCATCTTCACAACTGAGCAAAGTACCTAAATCAAAGTCATTCCAACCCTATACACATAGAAAGATAATTATTGGAATCTCTGAACTCAATGGCATTTCTATACCTTGTTGACTGAAATAATACTGAATTTGAATGGAAAGTGATAATAGAAATGGAAAAATGAGAAAAGGGAGAAAATACATGGGGGATACCCATGTACCCATGCAGAAGCAGATTTTTAAAAAAAACAAAACAAAAACCTACGGTGGAAAACAACCCAATAAGTATTCAGCATTCTCAACAGCCATATAATACTGAGTGTAAGTCTGGAAGAAGAAAAAAAGGGGAACGGATGGTATAATTTGAAGGAGAGCTTGTCTGGAAGCACTTCTGGTAGAAGGGTAAAGAAGCAGTCCTACTTGTTACTGCTACTGAGAAAAAAAAACAGGGTATGGGGAAGTGAATAGAATAGGATATCCTGAAAAGGATAATGGTCCCTCGCAGGAACCCTAACAAGAGCACTTTACATTTAACATATTGTGTATGCAGTCATTAAACCTAAGATATTTTTAATTTAAAAAAACTAACTTAACAATTGCTTTAATATTTTCATATTTAATTAGCAAAGAGGGCCTATTCTTACCTCCTGTCCCAAGAACTTTCAGCAGTTCAAAGTTCTCAATGCCCACCTTCTCTACATGACCAGTCAAGTTTGCTAAGAAAACACAAAAACATTTCAGTGTAAAATTACTAGCTTTGTCTAACACACACACACACACACACAAACACAAAACAAGGAACAAACAGGTCAAGGCTGCTGTCAGCTGCTATCAACAATAGCTACTAGATGTCTAGACCCCAAACCACATTGTATTAAAACTATTTAGAAGCCATTTTGTATTATAAATGAATAAATAAGATTAGAACTTAGCTTATGTTGAGACATCACAACATTCACAAGTTCTGCTGCTGTCAACAGCTGCTGATGTAGAATGAGGTGGGAAAACAAAAGTTCCCAGCCCTTCTTGTTTGCTGCCTCTCCTCCCAACTCTTTTATAGATGCAGAACTAATAATGGACCATTACTTGAGCTGGAGAAAACCACTGATTCCTGACATTCTCAAAACCTACACACACATTCTGCATCCCATCTTTTATCTCCTTTCCTCAAGAGAAAAGGGTCAAGTTCAGAGGCATTGAATTTTGCCTGTGAAATAAACTTAGTCCCTCCTATCCACTTCCCCCTTTTTTCAAGGGCATGGCAACTTGGTGAAGCAGCACTAGCAGCTGGGATATTGGCTGTGAAATGCATCCTATAAATTCTAATCAACTTAAGGGTTTGAGCAAGCCATTCCCCGCAACACTCAAATGAAACCCCCTAACACACCATAGGCCCTGGAAGCTCACAACCCTTTTTGTTCTTTTAACATTGTTATCATAATTTACAAGTTAATGCACCCCCCCCCAAGTATACACTTGGGAGTATACAATAGTTTTTGGGTAGCCACATGTCACTACTAAACTGACAGGCACTCAGTAACCAAGTTTGCTATTTGAATGACTGTTTTAATTTATGAAGGAAATGAAACATGGGTCATTTTAACATGTTGTAGAAATTATGGGTTGCATCCAGACCTATTTGGTTAGATTTAATTTCCGTTTAAATCAGTGAGATTCAAATGGGAACTATGTGCAACTAACTAGGTCCAGAGAGAAAAACCGGCATGATTTCAGGGGCTCTTTATTACAAATCATAACAGAGCTAATTCACATTTATTTCTGAAGTGGTCAGGTTCTAACACTGTGGTTTTATCACATTTTTACATAGGAAATGGTTGGTGTGAAACAGTTACCACATGAAAAACTGAAGAGTTACCACATCTGAGGAAACACTACAAAAGAAAGACTGTGAAGTTTATTTGCCTTTCAAAATGAGACTTCAATGTTTTTCTAACCAATGTAACAACAACTGGATGCCCATGATGAATTGAAAAAGATATGTTTTTCTTAGATGTGATTCTTTCTTGCAATATCTACATATATTCATATATGTAAAATAAAACATAAAGAACAATTTATTTGAATAACAAATTATTGTGATTTTGAGGCAATACCTGAAGTAGCTGGGATGAATATGAACAAAGCATTGTTCCTATCCTATCCATTTTATTCATTTGCATGAATACACTAAAAGTAATATGAGCTGTATGCCATTACAGAAGTACATCATGTCCATTAGCAGCAGCCTAGCATCTATGAAAAACCAGAAGGCTTTATTCTATGTTTAATTCAAGGTGTGCCACAGTGCTATACAAGATGCCTACACTCTTGCTGGAACTAATGCGTCAAGAATTTAATCAGTGACATACTGTAAAATGTGCTTTTATGCAAGATTTTAGGCAGCAATCAAGCACAGGATAAAGGAGGGAGAAGCAGTAAAAAGAAAATGAAGCACTATAAACAAATCCCTCCCTAGCAGCCGTTTTGAGGGAAGCATTAATAATCATTTCAAAAAAGAGAGAAATATTCAGGGAGTTTTTGCAATGGTTTCCTTCCAATTTCTGCTTGATTTAGCTGGCTTATGTGTCAGGATGAATAACAGTCACAAAGTAAGGAGATAAAGTAGAAATTAAAAAATGAAAAGCAGATGTCAACTCGTCTTAAGTAGATAGTATATTTTGATACTTTATGTTCTCTTTGGCAACATACAGCAGAATACAACAATAAAAGTAAACATTGTTTAAGATGGTGGCACTTATTTTAAAACTGAAGATCGCATACTATATTGTTAGTGTTCACACACAAACAAAGGAGGACGTAATAGAAATACTGAGCCAACTATTATTAAAAAATGCTCTGAAAAAGATCAAAACTGGGTAGAACTGCTTGTCTGATCACTTTATTTCCCACCTCCCTAAACCCTTTACTGTAGATATTTAAAGTGCTAATAACTAGTTAACGTGGCATATACCCATTTAAAGAGACAGTACTGTATTAAGCTTGTGTACTGTGTAATCTCCTAATAAATAAACACTAATATATTGGTTAAATATAGTAACTCTATCCAACTAACTTTGTACCATGCTTATTTCCCTCAACTACCAGTTACTGGTAAGTTAGGAATGTAATGGGTACAGTATAAATAATATTAAATGGTAGCAGAAAACCATTGGCATGGAAGTCAGGTTTTGTAAGGAAACACCTATTTACTTTTCCTCCACACATTCCCATCACACCGTCCTTTGGCTCTAGTCAACCAGAGCAGCTTCTACCTATTCCACCCTTGAAACCCTCCTCATTAGCTGTGATAACTAAATGAAATCTCTAAGTCAGCGGTGGGAAACCCATGTGGCCTAAGAGGCTGTTTCAGCCGAGCAAAGCTCACCTGCTCAACACCTGGTGTCATATATGAACTCAGGTGTGGTGCAAGCAAAGGAAGCCTTGGGCAAAATTGGCTTTGCAGACACTGTTGTTCACCTGATCAGCAGGGTCTGCAAGCCTCTTGTGTAGTACTTCCCATGCGCCATCAATTGTGAGCACTTGGGAAGAATTACAGACAAGGCTTCCCCAGCCCTGACAACCAGCTGATTGTCAATGTTTGGGTAGTGCAGTGCATAGTGCTTCCCCAGCACTCACAATCACCTTTTTGTTGATGACTGAGAAGTGCCACACAACTTTTTTGCCCCTATGTTTTCATTTCAAACAGCATCGCAATGGGGTCAGAAAAGGTCCCCTGACTTCATTGTTACATCAGGTGTTTGACAGCTGGGTGGTCCTGCCCACCTGTCAAATGTGGCCTGCAGAGGTATGCATGGAGGTAAGTTCCCCATCACTGCTCTAAATTCAGAAACAGTATCATTTCAGTTACCAGCCACTGGATATATACAACAGAAGACCCCTGTTTTCTCATGCTCTGCTTGGGAGCTGCTCAGAACATTTGGCTCATCACTGTCTGAAACAAGATTATCTAGATAAAAACAAGTTACTTGCCTAAGGAAGTTAAATGAGTACAAAGTAGAGATGAGATCTGAAACCAATGCCTAAATCATTTCCTTTTCAGTTAATTCTTACCAAGCATTTGTTTTCCTCTGGTTTACCCCCCTCTCCCACACCAAAATATTCCCTCATATTCCTCTACAATTCCATTTCTGATCACAGAACGTGCCATTTTTCTAACTTGACATTCTGTTCCAAAAACATGGCACTCTTGCACTCTATCACCTCTTCAATATCTATCTACCTATAAACCTGATCTTATCCATTACTGCTCTGCCTCCAACATAAAGGGCAGTCAGTATTCCCAGGACAGATATTAAGCTTGTAATTTCCAGGACCCTTTTTAAAAACTGGTGTCACACTGCCTTACTTTCCAATCCAAAGGTTCAGAGGCTGATTTGAGGGACACATTACATTATGTTATCAGAAGATCCTCAATTTCACATTTGATTTTTTGATAACTCTCAGATGCATGTCATCCGGACCTGATAATTTGTCAGTTTTAATTTCATTAGGCTTAGATGACACAGGACATTAAGATGCAACATCCACATTACAGTTTTGAGACAGAGTTTCCCCATCCCTCAACATCTTCTCGATCTTTTGCAGTTTATCTGCTAGTGATTTCTTTAGAAAGTTCATGTACAATTTGTAGTATTCAGCTATCAAGTCACTGACAGGGGCTTTATCGGGCTTTAATGATTTCATTGCATTAACTGCCTCATCTTCCATAATATGTGCAATTCATAGTAACTGAGGAGGTACCCATTCAGTACTGTGAGGTTCAGCAATTACTCCACTAATGGCATACGTTCGCTGGGACTTACTTCTATGTAAGTATGCATAGCAGGCATGGGGAATGTGTGGACTTGGAAATGTCATTGGGATCTTTCACACCAACCCCAACCCAGCATCACCAACAGTCCAAGTATAACAGCTCACTGGACAACATCTGGAGGGCCACACATCCCCCTCCTGCATAGGATTGCATCCTATATTACCAAGAAACCTATTTAAAACCAGGGGTGCCAACTTGAATAAAATATTGGGCAGGTAAGCCCCCACACTGCAGAACCGATCACATGACACACACACACTATTTGAATGGAAATGTTCATCAACTTTGGAGAGGCCTGGACCCCCTCAACTATTTTACTGGGGGAGCCCAAGGGACCTCGGCTCCTAGAAGTTGGCTCCTAGGCTTAAAACAGCAACAATTGCCAAAGTAACAATATTAATGCATGGTGAGGAATGAGTGAGAGAAACAACAAGGTTTCTTTACCAGAAATATCGTGCGCATAACAGCGTGCAGCGTTTTTGAGCAACAGAAGAATCAGGGCAATCTAGGGGGGGAAACTGCAAATGCCCTGGGCGATTTCCTACGAAGACCGCTGCCAAAATTCGCAGCAAGGCGATGGGTGAGGAGGAGGCATCTTTCCCAGACCTCCGTTCACCAAAGTACGTACCCGCCTCGGCAGGTCTCTCCTCTCCTGACATCGCTCGCCGCTTTCCCGCAGCTGCCACTCGCCCGCCGCCAAACATTTCCCCCTCGTCCGGCGCTGCAACCGAGACCTTCTCCCCGTCCCGCTTCCCCAACCTCCCACCCCAAGCCCTCTCCCCGGTTCTCCCCCGAGCCCTTCTTCTGCGGGCCTTAGTCGCCGCCCCTTCCTTAGCCCCATCGAGCAGCGTCCTCCTCCAGAGCTGCCCCGAGGCGCCTCGGCGACCCACTTCCCCCGTTTCTCTCCCCCCCTTACCACCTCACGCGCAGCTCAAACACTCCCTGATACCCCCCCCCGAGCGTCCCCCAGTTCCACGGGGATCTTCGCGCGCTTGCCTTCCTTCCCAGCCCCACATTTCGCGCCTCTCCCCCCCCCCCACCAGACCTTCCTTTCAAGAGGCTCACCGTTCTTCAGCTCGTGTTTGACGGTGAAGAGAGACGGGTCCGCTTCTTCCGCAGAGCGCCCGGAGGCTCCTTCCATTTCGTCCGAGGGTCCCTCCATTTCCTCACAGAGCCCCCCGCCGCCGCCCCCCCCCCACTTTTCACCCTCTCCACGCCTGCCCCCCACCCCACGGAGTGCCGAGGGTGAGGCAGGGAGGCTCAGCCAGCGCCAGCGCCGCCCGAAGACGAAAGGGAGACTTTATCCCTCAGCGAAGGTGCCCCATGTTCCGAGGGCTGCTGTTGTTGTTGTTCTGAGGGGAAGAAAAAAAACAACCAACGAGAGCTTTAGAAGACAATAACGAAACGAGGCGCCTACATTGACAAGCGCCCGTTTAACCATCGGCGCCTTTGGAAGCGCTTCAGAGCTCCTCTCACTCACCCACCGACCCCCATTCCTAGCTGGGAGGCGGGCGGGAGTAGAGAGACCGCCAAGAGGGGGGGGGGAGGGGCGGCAGGGTGAAGAAGCTCCGTTATCGACGAGATTCTAACGACTCCCCTCCCCTCCCCGCCGCCGCCACACTGAAGCAATCGGGGAAGGAGGTGGGAGGGGCGAGCCGGACGCCCATTGGCCCGCCAGGCTACACACGGCGCCGACGATTGGCCGGCGCCCGTTGCATGTTACCACCCTCCCTCCGCCAAAAAGCCGCGGCCCGCCATTGGTTCAGCGCTTCGGCCAATCGCACGCGCCAATTCTCGCTCTCTCGCCTGTTCCCTCCCTCCGCTTCCTGTCTCTGAGGTGATTCTGCTGCTGCTGCTCCTCCTCCCCCCCTCCCGGCTCTCCGCCGCCCGGTTCACCTTCTCCCCGCTTTCGAGTAAATATTATGCTCCCGCCTCTCGAGCGGGCCGAGTCTCGAAGAGGCTAGATCGGTTGCCTAGACACGGAGGATGGCCGGTGAGTGGACCCTTGGCGGCGCTGTCAGCAGCTGGGCTTGGAGGGTCTCGCGGAAATGCTGCCTCCCTTCTTGCAGCCGTTGTGAGCCTTCCAGCAAGAGCAAAAAATGCAAAAGCAAAAAACAAAGAAAAAGGAGGACGTGGTGGCTCCGCGATTAAGAGGCGCAGGGCGGGCAGAAGCAGCTTCCCGATCTCATTTCTAGAAAATAACGAGGACTGCTGGAGAGTTACAGTATTATGGAGTACTAAGAAAGTCCTTCAAATACATTGCTGTGAAGTGTTTCTTGGCTTGTTTGTACACCCTGTTAATTTGATCTAGACTTGCGTTCATTTACACGATTAAAGCAAATCCAAGGCGGAGTGTGTGTGTACGGAATTACCGTAATAGCTAGCAAACACATTGGTGTTGAGCTGTGGATGATTCCTGATGGCAATCCCAAATCAGCATCTTCTGTACTTCTCCATGTAAAGAACTGATCTATCTTGCATGTACACAGGAACTAGAATTTAATAGCTGAAATACTAAAAGTATTTGTATTTACTGAATTACGTAATGCTGAAATATACCTTCATCGCTTTCATATGATATTGAATTATTCTATACAGCATAATGAATATGTGTTTGTGTGTGTGTGTGTGTGATATAAATATATATACATAAAAAGTGATGTATAGATATAGAGGTAGATAGATATTGCTTTGATAGTTGAGGAATATTTTCTCAATATCCACATTCAGTGGTTTGCTGCTTACTAACTTACTTAAGAACCTTTTGCTGACTGTGTGTGTAATTTGTATGTCTAGTAGGACACTAATGAGCACATGTCCCAAAATCTTCACAGTAACCAGCTAGTGAGGGAGCCTGCTCCACAAACTGGAGAGAACCCTGGCTGAGGAAGCATCAAAGCAAGTTAGGCAAACGTGTGAATTTGGCAACATGGCAAGAAGGCCAGGGCACCCCACTCTGCCCAACAAAATTATCATGAGATAAGCTTATTTTCTTTAAAATTATCCTAAAATCATATATTCACTACTATCTGTTAAACCTTATCAGATAAGGCTTATCTCATCCTGAAGTCCCAAAAACATTTTATAAGGAATCTTTCAGATTCACTTAGGTATTTCTGCTTAGATCTGTGCTATCTAGTTGATGGTAAAGCCAGATCTTCTCCAGCAACTGCAGGGGCAAAAGCCTTCCTGTACTCTGCAAGGTAGGTGGTGCTGAGTCACTCCACCCCACTTGCTTCTAACCATGCTGTAAGTCAAAATCCCCTTTTCTTGTTGTTATCACGATTACTCAAAGATCAAACAAATCCCACTTTGAATGGTCCTTGGGAATAATGGTGTATTACCAGTTTTATAGCAAAGTTTTACAGCAAAGGAAGGATCTCTGTGCACCAGTTCTGACTGGGATCCAGGCGTTCAGTGCTATGCTGTATTGCCTCCATGCAGCTGAGCCCAGGATTGGGCTTTTATTAAAGTTTTGGGGGTGAGAATTTAAACAAGAAGTGCATAACGATAGCCTTCACCCTTAACTGTAACAAGCTGGAATTGAGGTGGAAATAGAAATAGAGGGCTTGGAGAGGAAGCCCGGGGCTAGTTGTAGCCTTCAAACTCTTCAAAAGCTGTTACATAAGTGAAGTAAGCTATCTGAACTATTGATCACATTAGCAATGCAATGGTCCATTCCACAGAGCTCATGAGTAATAAAAACTTGGTAATAAAAATTCCATGAGTTCAGTAATAATACGCTCTATGGTGGGGAAAGATAATGAAATTGTATAGTCCAAGTTGTTAAGCCCTGCAAGTTGTTCTTGTTATGCAGTAGGAGCTACTCTCAAAACTTTTGTAGATTTGTATGAAAACCTTTACAGTACTCACAATCCAGATCCAACCTATTTACAGGACACTTGTATTCAAGCAAGACCAAATTGATATTTTGATCAGGTATCTTACGACTGAAGATGAGGTAGCAAAAAAAAAAAATGTAAAGAAAGCAAAGCCCATGGGCTAGATGGCTTTGGGGGGGGGTTGTTTCTATAAAGCTTTGATTCTCTTGCTCCTATACTAGCCTCCCTGCATAATACCATCATGGATGCTAGTACTGTACCACCCTTGCGGAATATGTCAAGAGTTATTGTCTTGAGCAAACCGGTTTGGGACCCTAATCAGGACAGGGAAATCTGAGATGTAGTATTGGCTAGTAGACTGGGTAGGTTGAAAGGTGCCAAGACATCAGCAGGGTTTAGTCCCTCACAGCCAAATTGTTGACTCAGTCCAGAGGATCCTGAATATTATGCACCATTGTAAAACTAAGCAGGAGCCAGTGGCATTGGTCTCTCTAGTCTAGATGCATATAAGGTTTTCAGCCAGATCAAATGGCCTTCAGGTTCTAACCCATTTGAACATGGGCAATAAATTCATGAGTGTGACCCACAGCATTTACACAGAACCTGCAGCCAACGGTACAGCTTTGCTACTATTGGGGAATAGCATGAAGTATTTGGAGATGGTTCCCCCAAAAGGCCTTACCTGGCTCAAAAGGCAAAGCTATGGCCCATTGAGCAAAGAGGTGAAAAGGCAGTTGCAAGCATGGAATAACAATCTCACCTGGCTGGTATAGAAATGGCTATCTCCCTCAACTTCTGTACTTGTTTCAAACACTCCTTGTTCTGCTGCAGGCAGAAATAAATACTTGGCAGCAACTAGTAAACCAGTTTATCAGGAGTAATGGAAAAAACCAAGGTGAATAAAAACATGCTGTATGGCTGCCATGACTGCCAATAGATAGGGGTTTGGGAATTCCAAGTCTGCAAGTGTATTATGAAGCCTACAATTTAATGCAACTGATTCAATTGGTCAGGGGCAATTATAATTTCAATTGGGTAGGCATGGAGAGCACAAGTGTTGGACAGGGCCCTTCAATTTCTTAAGCTGACTGCAACCAAGTTACAAAACACAAAGAACCCATACAATCAGACTATCCTCTCAATATAACAAAGGTGGTTCATAGTACCAGCTCCTTCTGAATCACCTCTTACTCTCATTTTGAAATACCCACATTTCGGAGACGTGTCTAAATATAACCAATTTGAAGTGTGGGAGGGGAAGGGTCTGTATAGGGTGGTGGACTTGTTCTTCAATGGGGTGCCTCCTATCTACAGAACAATTGCAAGCTAGACTAAGGGGGAGCGGGGGGCAGCTACCCCCCTAAATTAAGTAAAGCAAAAAAATATATACTTAACTAACTGAGGTTCTCCCCACCCAACATGAAACCTGCCCCCCTAACTTGAAGGCTGCCCTCCCCAACATAAATCCTGGCTACGCCCATGAACTAGACTGGGAGGTGAGGCCCCCTTGGCTATAGCTAATGCCGATTCCATTGTTAAGCAGATACAATTTTCACACACAAGAGCCTCTGAGAATATTAACATTTTATAAATACAATGCAGGCTTGTCTCAGCACATTGTGGGTCGACCATAGGACTAAAATCAGTTTAGGAGAACAATCTAGATAAGATGAATATTTTTGTATTTTATTTGTTGTAGGTATTATTTCTAGCTGCTTTTTATTTTGGCAAAACATAAAGATATAATTACCAAAGGAAAGAGGTAAGAGAGACATCTAGAGCTGATCAAAGTCAATAAACTAGTACTCATGAAGCTTTGATTTTACTACAGAGCGGCTGCAAACACACATCTTACATTTATAGCAGATTTAAAGCACATGGCTTTGCCCAAATAATCGTAGGAAATGTAGTTTACCCCTCACAGAGCTATAATTCCCAGCACCCTTACAGTCTTTGGGGAAAGCCATGTGCTATATATATATATATATATATGGTGTATAGAGAATGTCCTTCATGTGTCCTTGTTCAAAAACAGTCATAAAGCTAAATATCCTGTGTGGTGATTTTAGACTCTTCCCCCAAAAATGCTTTCCAGAATTTAGATAGCAGTTCAAACTTGCTGATGTTGATGTGGTGGTGGTGGTGTGTGTGTGTGTTGGGATTCAGGTGCTCAGTCACCTCCACCAGCAGAGAGGAGAGCCACTGATGCAGCTGGTGTGTTGTGCCACAACGTAAGCCCTGAGCCCTTTGCACTGTAGGTGGTAAACTAGAACTCGTGGACCTCTTGCCAGCAGTAACCAGCAGAAGGTCCCCAAAACACCTTGCGAGGCACTGGAGCCTTTGGATCTGCTGGCTAGAAATCCCTGCAGATTCCCACCACCATGGGCTAATCCTTGGCCCCTCAGCTGCACCAGCCTGGAGCTGTCATAGCAGAAAAGAGGAACTCACAGCCACTACCACTTTATTCCCTGGTCAATAAGAACTGACAGGGCTGTGGTTCTGGTGGTGACAGCTCTGCCCATCATCACCATTCAAATCTATCACATGTGGACATGCAGAACATTCCATGGCCTTTGCATTCCTGCCAGCACTTAGGAAATCTCTCTTTACATTTGGTCTTGTTGACATTGGCTATCATGTCTGCTTTATTTTTAGAGAAGATTAGGATTGGGTTTTTATTACTTTTAATTATTATTTTTGGCATCCTAAAGTAAGTGAACTTACTCTTAAACTTGCTAGGACTGTTCAACCTTAGTCATACAGTTGCACTGGGCTAGTTGCTGCATATGGTCACTGATTATTATAGTTACCTCGCTGTTTGTATGTACATCATGTGTTATCTCCTTGAAAGGTTAGCTGTTGGGTATGAATATTAGTGTTCACTCAGCTATTAAAATGACAGCTCAGTTAATATTTTTAGAAAGCTTGTCTTTATTGACATTGCTTAAGGACAGGCCGATTACTTTGCTTACTGAGCAGTGAACATTCAGTGCTCCTGGGATTGTTATAATTATTATCACGATTATCTGCAGCTCATTGTGGCATGAAGGCTGTGGACCTATGCACATTTATTTGGAAGTGAGCGCTGTTCATGATACTTCTGTTAAACAAGCATACAGGTGAAACTCAGAAAATTAAAATATCGTGGAAAAGTTCATTTATTTCAGTAATTCAACTTAAAAGGTGAAACTAATCTATGAGATAGGCTCATAACATACAAAGAGAGATATGTCAAGCCTTTATTTGTTATAAGAGCCAGTGTGGTGTAGTGGTTAAGAGCGATAGACTCGTAATCTGGGGAACCGGGTTTGCGTCTCCGCTCCACCACATGCAGCTGCTGGGTGACCTTGGGCCAGTCACACTTCTTTGAAGTCTCTCAGCCCCACTCACCTCACAGAGTGTTTGTTGTGGGTGGAGGAAGGGAAAGGAGAATGTTAGCCGCTTTGAGACTCCTGAAGGGGAGTGAAAGGTGGCATATCAAATCCAAACTCTTCTTCTTCTTAATTGTGATTATCATGGCGTACAGCTGATGAAAACCCCAAATTAACAATCTCAGAAAATTAGAATATGAAATGAAATCAGCAAAACAAGGACTACAAATAGAGCAGTATTGGACCTCTGAGAAGTAGAAGCATGCATATGTACTCAGTACTTGGTTTGGGCCCCTTTTGAATCAATTACTGCCTCAGTGCAGTGTGGCATGGATGCTATCAGCCAGTGGCACTGCTGAGATGTTATGGAAGACCAGGATGCTTCAATAGTAGCCTTCAGCTCTTCTGCATTGCTCGGTCTTATGTCTCTCATCTTTCTCTTGGCAATGCCCCATAGATTCTCTATGGGGTTCAGGTCAGGCGAGTTTGCTGGCCAATCAAGCACAGTAATCCCATGGGCATTGATCCAGGTTTTGGTACTTTTGGCAGTGTGGGCAGGTGCCAAAGTCCTGCTGGAAAATGAAGTCAGCATCCCCATAAAGCTCGTCTGCAGAAGGAAGCATGAAGTGCTCCAAAATCTCCTGGTAGATGGCTGTGTTGACCCTGGACTTAATGACGCATAGTGGACCAACACCAGCTGATGACATGGCTCCCCAAATCAACACAGACTGTGGAAACTTCAAGCATCTGGCATTATGTGACTCCCCATTCTTCCTCCAGACTCTGGGTCCTTGGTTTCCAAATGAAATGCAAAATCTGCTCTCATCAGAAAATTATAACAAAAAAGGCTTGACATATCTCGCTTTGCATGTCATGAGTCTATCTCATATATTAGTTTCACCTTTTAAGTTGAATTACTGAAATAAATGAACTTTTCCATGATATTCTAATTTTCCGAGTTTCACCTGTATAGGATTGAGCTGTGTTCCAGGAATATGAGCAAAATAGATTTTTGTTGACTTAATTACTGTATATACTTCTTATGCTTTCATTGTCCTCTCTAGCTGAAATCACTGGTATAAAATTGTCACCAAACTACTGTTTAATCAGAAGATAAACTCTGAAGTGATTTTTAAAGGAAAAAATTATAGAGGCCTGTAGGTAAATAAGTACTCAAATGAATATGAGCAGCTGAACCCACTATCCTAGCCTGTTTCTTGCTGTTTTAGGTTTGGCAGCGCTGTAGTAACAAAGGAGCCCTACCAGGCAGAAATCTACCTTCTAGGTGACTCCTAAAGTTGCAGAAATATCAACCCTAGCTGTCTAGCTCAATCACCACTTACTTGCACTCTTGCCAATACATGCACTCCTGCCAATAGCACAATAAACTCATATCATGAGTGCTTTACATTCACTTTTTTGTTTTTTTCTGAAATCCACTAGAAGCTGGGGGGAAAGGTTATATATATATATACCAACTTGTGTTTGTTAGTCCAGAGGGAGGAGACTGCAATGGTGATAGCTGATGAGACAGTGGACTATTGTGGTGGAGGAAGAAATGACAGTGGGGCCCCCTCTGGCTTGAGAGATTGACTGTGAATATCTCACTTGGTATTGTGGTTGGGAGAGCACCTCCAAAGCACAGCACAGCAAAGATGATCACCTGCCTATCTTCTGAATTTGGAGCTGGGGAAGGGAATGTGATTGTAGCCATCCTACATTGTGAGTCATCTTTGCCCCCAGTTTTTCAACCTCCCTTCCTTTCCACGGATTTTCTCCTGTTCCTCAACCTCATCCGGGGGTTTTCTCCAGCCAACCTCACCTTTCAGTTGATATATAAATAGATCCAGTAGTAGTGTTCTGTGGAGGTTTTTCCTGAAATAGTGAGGGAAAAGGGAACTGTCAAAAAAGGGAACTGAAATAAAGTGGTGTTCTTTTGCTAATGTAAGGAGTTGGGCAATCTCTTGTACAACTTCTCAAGTGCCTTTTGTGCAAAGGCTTCCGATATCTTTTCTGCAACAGTTCACAGTACAGAGCTGCCACCAGAATTCTTTCCACCGGAGTAGGTGTTCTATGAATTATAGACAGTGTTTTTCTGAAGAAAAGCAAACAAGCTGGCATTTTTTAAATTGAAATAATTTTGTGAATTTGTGCAAGCTGTTATTCTTCTTGGAACTCTGTATCAGGCAGTGATCCAAACTCACACATGTAGATGTGTTTGGCACCATTATGTTTAGCAATCTGTTCACTAATCTCTTTACAGTATTGTGCTGTGTATTTAAGGCTCTCTCTGGTTTCATGTAGTCTTTCAAATAACCAAGTTCTAATAAGGAACATTACAGACTGGCTAAGAAGAAGCAAGACCACACTATTTTCTAATGTGTGTGTCAGTTTGCGGTTTCTGTCTTCAGTTTCCTCTTATATGGATGTTTTCTCCAGTATTGAAATTAATGGGGCAGCCTTGTGCACAGTTATATGTGGGACAGAAGACTTAATGAGTGCTTCTTAAGACCATCTTGGTGCTGCAATCCTAAACAATTTACTAGGGAAGAAGCTTACTGGGCACAGTGGGACTCCTGGTTTCAGCTGTACAGCATATTTTTTAAAAATGTTATGGACATCGCTTTTTCAGGCCCTTTATCAAGCTACCCCATATTTGTCTTATTTTGGGAAAGGTCACTCTATGGGGCAAGAACCAAGGCAGTGTGATTCTGTATGGTAGTCATTGACTGATAAGGCTTTTGAGACCACATCTGTCACAGGAACAGGAAACTGGAGGCCTGAGATCATGGAAATAGAATTGTTTTGACTTCCAGGATTTATCATTTCAAGTCACAAGAGTAAGTCCATTTAAATCATGGATAGGCAACCTAAGCCCGGGGGCTGGATCTGGCCCAATCGGCTGCTAAATCCGGCCCGCGAATGGTCCAGGAATCAGTGTGTTTTTACATGAGTAGAATGTGCCCTTTTATTTAAAATGCATCTCTGGGTTATTTGTGGGGCATAGGAATTCATTCATTATTATTTTTCAAAATATAGTCCAGCCCCCCCACAAGGTCTGAGGGACAGTGGACCAGCCCCCTGCTGAAAAAGTTTGCCGACCCCTGGATACCACATCTGTCACAGGAACAGGAAACTGAACATCTGAGATCATGGAAATAGATTTGTTAAACTTCCAGGATTTATTGTTTAAAGTCACAAAAGTAAATCCATTTAAATCAACCAACTTTAGTAATTAAATCTTAGTTTCAATGGGCCCACTAGGAATAACACTGGGTATTACCCATTCACAAATGCAGTAAACAAATGTGAGGTGATAATTGCATTATTTGTATTATACCTTGTAGAATAATCTATGTCCTCTGACTTTTTGTTAAAATTATACATTTTCTCCCTAACATATGTAATATGTTTAGAAGGGTAGGAAATTCAGTAAGTTCAGTTGAGAATAATGCAGTATAAATAAGTAAATACGGTTTTGGGGGGCAAAGTGAAAGCTGAATATAACACATAATATTATTTGCAACAAGAAATATAATGGAACAGCAATGAAAAACTGGCATGTGAATAATGATAGAGGAAATAAAAATAAGTATTTGTGATTAGACAGTTTTCATACACCACCTACAGTCAGGTTACAATAGTGCAACTTGGGAAAGTGTTAAGATTAGCACAAACAGGGATAGCTATTATTTTTATTTATATACATATATATATGAGCATAAGCGCTATTTATAAGCCTTATTTATAAACAATGCTCTGGAAAGAAAACACCTCAATCCTGTTCGTAGGTTAGATCGCTTAAATCTCACTGACAATGTGGATTTGAAATAATAATTTGACAATGTGGATTTGAAATAAACCTGCAGCAATAATGCTTAAAAGTTAGAATGTGCCACCCACAGATAACCAATCAGATTAGTAAACTACAATATGTTAAAAAAACAAAGTAAAATAAAAACAACAATCTAATATTCTAATTGAAATATGATTTGCATGTTCACCTTCAGATTGCAGCCTAATAAATGTAAAACCCAACCTCTGGAACTTAATTTAAACAAATAGTCTTGTAAGTGAATATTATAGTTTCTGCAGCACTCCAAGAGAAAAAGGGACCACAACATTGGTCTGCACCATACATTTAGAGCAGTGTCACACCACTTTACACAGTCCTGGTCTTCCCCCAAAGAATTCTAGGAACCTATAAGTGCACAAAGGCCAGTAGGTGGCACTTGGCAGGGAAGTCAGAAGCGGCAAGCAGGAAAATAAAGTTAATTTTGTTTTACTTCTCCCAACATGGTGTCCTGCTGCTAATCATACACGATGTCAGAGGGGAGTCCACATGTGTCCCCTGTCAGGAGCTTGTCCTAATCTCGAGTAGGACCCTGGCAGAAACACACGCCCGACTGGCATGTTCTCTCCCTCCTGGTCTTTCATTTGGGAGCTTCAAAAGCTTTTTTCAGCCTGAACGTCACAGCTACTGATGCCAACAGACATCAGCACACTTAGGGATCCGCAGAGTGTTCGCAGTTTGCGTAACAGACCTCAGCAACTCAGCATTTTGGCTAATCTATGTTTATTTACATATAAACACACACGGAGCACTGCAACATGGCTCCCTCTCTCTTTAGCATCAGACAGCAAAGAGAAAAAGGACAAAGGACAATAGTCCCACTTCACGGAACACAGTAACACAAACATCCTGTCTCTGTCACTTCCCACACTGTGGAGTCAAAACATACACTGTCATGTGATAGACAACAATCCCATGGCTGCAATCACGGAACAGGAATTCTAACAGTCAGAGGGGAGTTCACCTGTGTCCCCTACAGTGCTGTGATGGCATCACCAAACAGAAAGGGGGTTACAAGTTAACACTCAATAAATCCTAGAAGTTCTAAAATCTTAAAAGCAGCTCCCCCCCCATTAAGTAAATCAATAAAATTACTTAACTAACTGAGGTTCTCCCCCCCCCCAACATAAAGCCTTTCCCCTCCCAACATAAATCCTAGCTATGCCCATGGATAAGTTGCTTCAGGCTCTTTAGCATCTAATAGAATAGTATGATCATAGAGTTGGAAGAGACCCCATGAGTCATCTAGTTGAGCCCCCTGCAGTGCACAAATCTCTAAAGCATCCATGATAGATGCCCATCCAACCATTTGTATCATGTGGCCATTAAACAAGTTCAGTCCACATTGGAGTCTTTTTTGATGAGCAGGTTTCCTCCCATATGTTTGTACTTTCTAAGGTTGTATAAGAACTGTTGTAAAATAATAAATATTGAATTGTTTTATCCCTATGTTAAGGTTGACTAATGAATTGTGTTGTGCAATTTTCTGTTCTTATATTCTTTAAAAAAACACTCTAAGCTACAAAAAAAGAGAGAAAAGTTTCCTGTAGAACAGTGGTTCCCAGACCTCTTTTCCCATGGACAACTTGAAAATTGCTGAGGGACTTGATTATTTTCCTGCCCGTTGTCCTAGATGCTGCATGATTTTTAATGTATTTTATTATATCTTTCATTTATTATATGTTATACTTGATTCCACACCATTGTAATTGTAATACAATAATGTGCAATGTAAGACACAAAAGAAGCAATAGAAATACAATTAAAAATGAACATGAATATTTAATGCATCTTCAACCACAAATCCATAGACACCTGGGGACCACTGGAATGAAGCTCATGGACCACTGGTGGTCCTTGAACCACAAGTGGAATGCTCTGCTGTAGAGTGAGGCCAAATTGAAATGTTCTTTAAATGTTATTCTGGAGAAAGTAACTTCAAATGTCACATTTTAAAGAGGGTTTTTGCTATGGAAGGCACTTTTGAGATTTAAATTCCTTTTTAGTTTAAATTTTAATTCCATGAGAGGGTCTAATGGCTAACTAAAGTCCACTGGAGCTTACACCAGATTATGAGGTGGACTCTACTACCAGAGATTTATACCACAATAAATCTGTAACGACTTCAAGACTCTTGTGTTTGCTGTAAAAAGTGGATTAACACAGCTACCCCTCTAGAATATCCCACAAAAAGATTGCTAAAAATACAGATTATCACAGGCATAAATATACAACTGTTTATCTGGAGTCTTGCACTGACAAGATAATGAAAAATACCAGGTGTTGTTAAGAAGGATTAGCATTTGCTAGAAATGTATAACTATGTGTTGAATATTTACCTCATTACTTTTAAAAGAACACCAGTGAATCTTTCATGCTTTAAACCTCTGTTTCTCCCTCGGAAATTATCTTTCTTCCTAGCAATGTCTTCAGAAGAATTAAAATTAACCTTAGAGGTGAGGTAATTAGCATTTTGTTTTGATTGAAACTGAAGTTTGCAAAATGCTTGAAATGGTAACATTAGTATATAATTTGTTGTTATGTCTGAAGTAGCGAAGCCATAATGTAGCAAGGTAAATTTAAGTAAATAGATTTAGCCTAAGTTTGTTAGAAACAAAAAATAAAATAAAATGTAATTTCAGTAATATTTTAAAGCAATATTTTAAAACAAGTATCAATCAAACAGTTTTACTAAAGAAAGTAATAGGGACTCACTTGCCCGGGCGTATAACCAATACCTTGCAATTTAATCAGCTAAATTAAAAAGGTCCAAATAAAATATTTCTAAGGTGACAATTTAAGGTGAATAAATGATAAAACTGATATTTCTCAACCTAGTGATGAAATCACTGCTTTGAATATTACTGGGTGTTCTCTTTGTTTCTTTAAGTACTTTTAAATATATTGCCATTTCCCAAAGACAAAAAAATGTAATACAAAATCCATATGCATTCCCTGGTGCAATTTGCAACAAAGTTGTATGTAAGAGTAAAAATACAGTGGTACCTTGGTTTACGAACTTAATCCGTTCCACAATTCCGCTCTCTTTTTTTTCTTCTCACAACTTATTCCTTTTCAGGACTTCCTTCAGCTTTTCCGTAAATCATCCATAGTTATTATTTAAATTACACATTTCTTAAATTTATATTGACATTGTTTATATCTATCTTTCTATTCCCTTTAGACAATACTTCTTAATTTTTCACAGTGCTTCTTTAAATCCCTTTAGCGTTATCTGTCCCTCACTTATATGTTCCAGATATTCCACAAATTTCCCCCAGTCCTCGATGAACTTTTGGTCTCTTAAATATCTGATCTTCCCTGTCAGTTTGTCCAGCTCCAAATAGTCTAGACTCAATTTACAAATGGAACATACTCGACAGGAAGCGGAACATGTTCTGCTTCCAAGGCAAAGTTCACAAACCAAAACATCTACTTCCAGGTTTGCAGCGTTCTTAATCCAAGTTGTTCATAAACTGTTCTTAAACCAAGGTGCCACTGTATATAATTAGAACAGATGACATCCAATTGTGTCACCCCTCTTGTAGAATGGAGTTCCTCTTCTGCAATTGGAAATCTGCAGCAGGGAGGAGAGGAAGGGGAAGTCCCATCACCTTCATTTACTTGACATTGGGTACCCCCCCCCCAATGTAATCACATTTTTCTGTTATTTCAGGATGAAAATATGGTTTTCATAGGCGGCTTGAAAACCCTTCTGCCACATGCTGTCAGGAGTCTAATTCGAACAAATAAACTCAGCATTAGCAATACATCTGGAATGGCAGAAGGTAAAAAAAATATTCCTCATGTTGAATCTAAGTGGAGATGTTAGTGATACTCTTTTATGATAGGCATTAACTACCGTATTTTTTGCTCTATAAGACTCACTTTTTCCCTCCTAAAAAGTAAGGGGAAATGTGTGTGTGTCTTATGGAGCGAATGCAGGCTGCGCAGCTATCCCTGAAGCCAAACCAGCAAGAGGGATCGCTGTGCAGCGATCCCTCTTGTTGTTCTGGCTTCTGAGAGTCAGAATATATTTTTTCTTGTTTTCCTCCTCCAAAAACTAGGCGCGTCTTATGGTCTGGTGCGTCTTATATAGCGAAAAATACGGTAATCTGTTTTTCAGCTGGGGGTCACATTCATCCTTGCTCACTTACTGCTCATAAAATGATCAAGTTGATGACTGAGGAGGAACCAATTTGTACACCTATGGGGGCAGGGGGGGAGTTTGCTTGATGGGCTGGATCAGGGCCCTAACATGGGGATTAGCCACCCCGTTTTAGGAGGAAATCAACAGGTATTTTTAAAATGGCTTACAATGAAGAGGTTTTTAGCTCCCAACATAACTCGGATTAAAACCCTTCCGCAACAATTTGGTTCACTCAGTTTTATCACAAGAACATTGCTTTTTGTTCTCTGTTAGATCAAATTATATCTTTATAATAATATTTCAGAATTAGGAATATTTCTTTTATATATCTATAGCATCATAAGTATTTTTGATAAATGGGTATGCACAGTTCTTACATACACTGTAAAGTCGTTTCATGAATACGAATATCAACTTAGTACAATATTGTGACGGTACATCTCAGGTAAGTTTCACTGTAATCAACAATAACATTGGAATATACATTTGATTTATAATACTAATAAAAAAGAGTATACATTTAATATTTGTCTTTTCCCTGTTTTTTATTTTCATTTCATTTTTATTAAGTGAATCATGACAAGTATAACGTTCAGTCAAAAGATGGTTTATATACACTGCATAATACTTAAAACCAGTTTGCTAAGGGTGCAGCTTTAGAATTTAGAGTACTACCTAACCACAATTACTTCTCAGTGTAGCCTTATTCTTTTTATTATTTATGCCACAAATACTAACTTTTCACTTGCAAGCTTCACTGTTTGTGGCCTGAGGCTGTTTACAAAGTGCATAAAATAAAACTTGACTCATTGTCTTAATATAGCAAACCTACTAGTTGATGCTATTTAAAGTTGTTTGCCTTTTCAGGTTGTTTTGCCTTTTTGTCCTCAGTCTGAAAATTCATGAATAGGCTGGAGAATTTGTTGCAGGCCAAAAACATAGAACAACATATAGAAAAAGAACGTGACAAAATGTTGTGTATTAAAACCAGTGAAGAAACTACATCTGAATTCATTTATTTCCCTGCCATAAAATAGCAGAAAACTGGTATTACAGCACAACTGTCAGTCCCTAGCCTCAAGTCTGGAGTCTTGGTTCAGCTTAGCATATGTTTTGAATATACTATTCCCAAGTTAGGTAAAGGTAAAGGTACCCCTGCCCGTACGGGCCAGTTGTGTCCGACTCTGGGGTTGTGCGCCCATCTCGCTTAAGAGGCGGGGGGCCAGCGCTGTCCGAAGACACTTCCGGGTCACGTGGCCAGCGTGACAAGCTGCATCTGGCGAGCCAGCACAGCACACGGAAACGCCGTTTACCTTCCCGCTAGTAAGCGGTCCCTATTTATCTACTTGCACCCGGGGGTGCTTTCGAACTGCTAGGTTGGCAGGCGCTGGGACCGAGCAACGGGAGCGCACCCCGCCGCGGGGATTCGAACCGCCGACCTGACGATCGGCAAGTCCTAGGCGCTGAGGTTTTACCCACAACGCCACCCGCGTCCCATTCACAAGTTAAACATGGGTAATGTTGAAAACATCAACTGAAAATGGAATGCCTGAGAAATACTTTCAGAACACATACTGATTGCGTATGTATAAGTTTAAATTTGAGCTTTGTATTGTTCGCAGGATTTAAACAGGCAAACGTTGTGATTCTTCACAAATCTCTTGCGGATGACTTTGAAAAATTTTGCCAAGCAAATGATGGGCCACTTCCACTGCTGTATAGAAGTAAACCAGGGGAATGGAAATGCCCAACTCTGAGCAGTGATGCTGATATTAGGTATGCATAGATAAAAGTTCTGCCAGGTGGCATAAGATGATTGTGGCTTTTCTTTTGCTTGCATAATCAAGATTTTAGTGCTGTCTCTTAATTTTTTCTGCTGTTTCGAATGTCCAAATCATTCTGTACCATGCTGGTAAATTTAGGTTGTCCACTGTCTTATCATAATTAGCGAATGCAAAATTAAGTCATGGAAAACAAAGATAATTCTCGAGTAAATTCAGTATTGTTGTTCCTTATGTGCATCTGACCAAAGCCTTCGCATCAGAGTGCATTCCCTCCAAAATTTGAAATATGTGCCTTGCATCCTGTATCCCCACCAGCACGCAGACCTGGGCATGGAGGACATGCAAGCCAGTTGCTGTGGCATCCTATAGCACCAATGCACTTTTTATCGCAGCCTCTTTTATATTATCAGAAACTGTTTTCACAGGGTTGCTAAGGCCACAATTTGTCCTCATAATTTGTTTTCAATTACATATGCCAGATCTTTTTTTCAATTTACATATGCCAGAACTTTATTACATTTGCATCTAGGAAGACTCACAAAAACACCCACACACAAAACCAGTCTTATAATTACTCCAGAAAGACTGCTCTGGGGTGTGTTTGTGTGCGTGTGTGCATGAGATATAGAAGGCTATTACACTATAATGCTATGGTTAAAACCTCATAAAATATGAATGCCATGGTGTTACAGTGCTACGGCTCTATTTCATTTTAAAAAAACAAAACAAAGAAAAGTGGTTTAGTAATAATTGAGACATTTATTTTTTAAAAAATAAATAGGAGTAATGAAATGGTACCCACCACAATCGTTATAGTGAGCATGTGCCTCCACCCACAGCAGATGTCTAATGCCCATTGGTGTGGACAAAACATAGTGGAATGTACACACAGAAGAAGGGCACATTGAGTTCAGTGGGCCGTGCTCCAAGTAAGTAAAAGAGTGCAGCCTGAATCCAGGTACCCAGTTCAAATAATCACTTTCAGAAGGCTCTTGGGCAGGGGTCAGCAAACTTTTTCAGCAGGGGGCCAGTCCACTGTCCCACAGACCTTGTGGGGGACCAGACTATATTTTGGGTGGGGAAATGAACGAATTCCTACCCCCCACAAATAACCCAGAGATGCATTTTAAATAAAAGCACACATTCTACTCATGTAAAAACACCAGGCAGGCCCCACAAATAACCCAGAGATGCATTTTAAATAAAAGGATACATTCCACTCATATAAAAACACGCTGGTTCCCAGACCGTCTGCTGGCCAGATTTAGAAGGCAATTGGGCCAGATCTGGCCCCTGGGCCTTAGTTTGCCCACCCATGCTATTGGGGATAATATTTGTTTATTTTTGCAGAACTGACTGTCTGCAGTACAAGAAATATGAGAATGGAGCATGTACAGGCACTCTGACAAGTCTGAAGGAATTTTCTGAGCAGCTTAAAGACATGGTGACCTTCTACCTGGGCTGTAGCTTCACATTTGAAAAGGCACTCCAGGAAGTTGGCATTCCTGTAAGAAATGTCGAACAGAAATGTAATGTTAGCATGTACAAGGTAAGCAGAGATTATTTGGTGGCTTCTTATTTAGTGGTTTACATCAGCAAAACAAAACCTGCTGCAAGAGCATCCCTCCCCCCCCCCAAATGAACCCAGTTTACTATCCAGACAAAGAAGTGAGTCATTTCAGTATTTCTTTTTTATCTCTATGTTCTCAGCATTATGACATCCTACAAATTCTGCAAGCTTATAAGGACATACTGGACTGTGAGGGTGGCTGGTTAAAAAGATTTTGCAAACAGATTTATTGGAAAATAAAACCCCAAGGTGGCTGTCACCGATGGAAGCTCAGAAAAAGCTCAATATGGAGGCTAAATGGCCGAAATATTGGGAAATTTTGGAACAAGATGGAGATAGACTAAAACTGCAGAGTTTTGAGAAATTAAAGAATAAAGTGCGAGATTGGCTCCATTATTATCAGATAATGGAGGCATATAATTTGGACAAGAAAATTGGCTTCCAGGTGGAAAAATCAAAATTAGAAACAGAATTGTTAGAACCCAAAACAAAGAATTTGTCAAGGATGCATAACTTGCTGTTGAAATGGAACACTCAGGATGAAACGGTTAAATCTGCTATGATAAAATGGGCACAAGATGTTGGACATAATATCATGTTTGCTGACTGGGAACAGTTGTGGAACACCGGTATGAAATTCACGACATGTAATGCCGTAAGAAAATGATTTACAGGTGGTACATGACCCCAGTCAAGCTTGCAAAAATTTATCATTTGCCCGATAATAAATGTTGGAAATGTAGAGAAAATGAAGGCACATTCTTTCACCTTTGGTGGACGTGCCCAAGGATTAAGGCTTTCTGGGAGATGATATATAATGAACTGAAAAAGGTATTCAAATATGCCCTTTTGAAGAAACCAGAGGCCTTTCTTCTGGGCATAGTTGACCAATCGGTGTTAAAGAAGGATAGAACTTTCTTTAAGTATGCCACAACAGCAGCAAGAATACTTATCGCGAAATATTGGAAGACACAAGATCTACCCACTTTGGAAGAATGGCAGATGAAGGTGATGGACTACATGGAATTGGCGGAAATGACCGGCAGGATCTGAGATCAGGGAGAAGAGTCAGTGGAAGAAGACTGGAAGAAATTTAAAGACTATTTACAGAGATATTGCAAAATTAATGAATTTTAGAATGATGTTGGATTGGAACTAAGTGGTTTCTGGCTGTAATGGGTTAAAAGAATACGAAAAAATGGGTTTATATAAGTAAAAATTCAATTTAAGAATAAGATTTGGGTAGCATAAAGAGGGAAATAAATTGTTGAATAAATAATTCGACTTTGAATACAAAAAAGGGTAGTATGAGGAGGTCCGAGAAACAAGTAAATGAAAAATAATGTGATGGAAAGATTGATTGTTTTTAACAATTTTTATTCTGTATTTTTTCTTTTTTCCCTTTTTTATTTTTTATTTTTTGTAATGTAAAAACCTTAATAAAAATTATTTTTTTAAAAAAAGATTTTACAAACATATAGACATGCATATCCAGGGAGTCCCCCATACATGGGGGGGGGGCATTAAGAAGCTCATTTTTGGGTGGTCCTGTTTTGCTTCCAACGTAGCTTTTCATGGAAATATCCTCAAATAGTCCTTGAAATGTATATTTTTAAAACTTTACCAGACTGCTGTGCCTTGCTGGGATACAGAACATTTTCACTGTGACCTAGTAGCAACCATGAGACCTATTCCTAAAGACAAATTGGAAGCAGTTGTGCGAACAACCTATCTGATGAAAAGGGCGCATGGAGCACCAATTCACATTGGTAACCCTGGTCAGTGCATAAGAAAAAAAAATGTAATTAAAATATCTGTATTTGTGTGTGAAAGAGAGACCGAGATATATCATAGGCTGCAAATTTGTTTCTCTAGGGAAACGTACTTCCCATCCAGGCTTGGTTTTGGGATGACTTTATACACAAATACAGGAATAGCCTAAGCGAACTTCACATTGACACCTAATGTAAGACTTGGGCACAATTTACACAATATATTTAAAGCTGTATAATCCACTTTAAACAGCCAAGGCTTCCCCCAAAGAATTACAGGAAGTGTGATTTGTTAAGAGTTCTGAGAGTTGTTAGGAGACCCCATTTCCCTCTCAGAGCTACAGTTTCCAGAGTTGTTTAACAGAATTCCCTGGGAATTCTGGGAATTGTAGCTCTGTAAGGGGAATGGGATCTTCCAGCAACATTCAGCCAACTACACCCTTAAGAAAGTATGTCCACGAACAGGACATAAGGCTGCCATACTGTAATGCAGTGGGACTTACTTCTGAGTAGACATGTATAGGATCGCCTTGTTAATTGCTGTTTTATAATAGCAGTCCGGTGTTTTGGGTTTTCCTTTAGCTTAAACCATTCCTCCTGCTGCAATATTCATATGATTTTATTGTGTTTGGGATTACAGGTTTTTTAGGAATCCAAGACCTTTCCAATCCAGATTATGGTGATGCAGTACAGGCTCAGCCTGGGGATGTTCCAGTCTTTTGGGCCTGTGGGGTTACAGGTGCAGAAGCTGTCAGCAATTGCAGTATGTATAAATAATGAAGATTTTTTAGAATTTCTCCTATAGTATAGAAAATTGCTACCTTTTCTACCAAATTTAGATAAAAACTCAGCCAGAAAAACCTGACAGATTTGTTTCCAGTGTGGGTCCATATACTGTTCTACTAAGTCTGACCTAAACTTGGAAACTGCCTTTCAAAAAAAATAAATAAATAAGCTATCACCCTCTACCACAACTCCAACCTTGTCAGAATGCTGCCACAGACATAAAAAGAAAAGGCTATTGGCTACTGTCAAAATTTCTGCCAAATATTATGTTATTTATCTCACTGCCTTCTATTTAACATAAGTTGCATAACTTAGATTCATTTCATTGTAAACATCAAAACAATGCTTAAAAAGTCATTTACTAAGTAATGCATTTTTTCATAAATATTCATTCATAATATTCACTTGAATTTTTTCCTTTCCTGACTGTAGACAAGCAAGCAAAGTGCTGCAAATTCCGCTTCAATTTCAATTTCCAGTGAACATCCATACTTTCCAAAGACTTCCAAAATTGTTTCTCAGCTCCTGTACAGGGACCATACTTAAATGTGGGGTCTGTCTCCTGACTGGAGGTACAGCCAGACAACTCTGCCTTCCAGGTTAAAATAGGGTACCCCCAGAGTTGAGCAGTTCAAGCCTCTGCTTGCAATGCTACTGCTGCTCTTGTTTATTTTTATAGGGTTGCCATGTTCCGAAGGGCACGAACCCAGGCACCCCTCCAATCAGGACACCTTCCCCACCATCCCTCATCTCTGTCGTTTGCCCCCTCCCTGCCGCTAACCCCTTCGTCACCCACTTGCTCTCCCCCTCCTTTCCTCCCCCCTGTTAGGGTTGCCATGTTGACAGACCCTTCACACGAAGGCTCCCACTTGCTGGTGCCGGGGGTGATTCCTGGCCACTGAGCAGACTCCGCTATGGGCTCCGCCTCTCCCTTTCAGGCCTTTGGCCTCTAAGTGGCCACCGGCAAGGTCTGGGCAGGGAGGCTCGTCGCTCTGGGCCTCTCTGTGCCTGCCTGGGCCTTCCTCTTTGGCATGGTTAAACAGTGGTATCCAACATATTTTTATTGCTGCATGGGTGAGTCCAAAGAAGAGAGTTTAAGTGCTTAAAAGAGATCTGTCCTCCCACAAGATTGCCTATTTGTCTTTTTCAGAGTCTCCACTTGCTTTTACCCATGCTCCTGGTTGCATGTTTATTACTGACCTGAAAGTTGAGGATGCCGCAGCGGGTGATGGTAAAGATGTCCCTGAAGTCTATCGTATTTGTCAGAATCCTTTGCATTACAGCATCACGTCAGCAGCAGCTGTGCAAAAAATCAGATGTCTGGAAGACATGGTAGGAGTAGACCCAGGTAGACGCATTCTTATTGAAAAACTTTATTGTAAAGATTTGTCTGCAGCACATTTTCCTGCATCAACTCTTGTCAAAGGGAAGATCAAGACACTAAAGGGGCGCTCTGTTCCTGATAATATGCATATGCCCATTTCTGTGTCATGAGCCGCATAGAGATATCATGGAGGGTAATGGAAGGGTTGTGAGGAGGAAGCAAGGCTGGGAAAGGACAAGGAGTTGGAACCCCCTGTCCGGACCCAAGAGAGGGCTTGATTGAGATGAGAGAGATGAAATCAATAAACGTCTAAGCTGGAAGAGGGGGCCAGTGATCAAGAGAGTCAGGAGCTGGATCCTGGGGAAGGTTCAAGGGCCACCTCCACTGCCAAACCCTATTGCCACTCCCGTCAGGAAAGAGTCTCCTCCAGGAAAGCTACTGGAGAGTAAGTTGGAGCCAGCACCTCCAGCATCAAGGATACAGAGACACCAGCCCCACCCACTTGCAAAAGTGCCTGTTAGGTTGCCCATAGCAAAGACACCTGTCATTTTCCATGCTACAGCTTGTGCTTGCCCCTCTCTTCAAAAGGAAGAGAAATGGGGCTGGATTGTTGGTTGGGTCATGAACACTTAGCCATGCAATTCACCTGCTGCCTCTTTAACCCTTGCCTTGCCTATGTGTCACTCATGTTCCATGCGTTGAAAAATTTAACAGAAACAGAAGGAAGCCAATGCTAATAACTCCTGCAAAAACTGAAGCATTCAATATATACCTATTCTTATTCTTGTTCTTATCATTAATTCATATGCTGCCCCTCAGACCGGGTTGCCCCAGCCACTTTGGGCAGCTTCCAACAAATTAAACACATTAAGCCCAGGGAAACATCAAACATTGAAAACTTCCTTATACAGGGCTGCCTTCAAACGTCTTCTAAAAGTCAGATAGCTGTTTATTTCCTTCTGACATCTGATGGGAAGGCATTCCACAGGGCACGGTTAACCTCTGTATTGCATCATGGGCAAGGATAAAGAGCTGCAAAGCAGCACTGAGTTTTTAATTCAGGTGCCTTGGTTCTGTGAGATTGTTGTTGTTTAGTCATTTAGTCGTGTCCGACTCTTCGTGACCCCATGGACCAGAGCATGCCAGGCACTCCTGTCTTTCACTGCCTCCCGGAGTTTGGTCAAACTCATGTTTGTTTGTTTTTTATTTTTTTATAAAAAATTTTATTCATTTTTCAAACACATAATAAAAAACAAACACAACACAAAACAAAAACATACACAACATTAAACATATGCCGACTTCCCCATACCTCCCTTTCGCTGCATCCTTATTCCACAATTCTTTAGCAACCCTTTAGTCAATTTATCTATTAGTTCCCTTTCATTAAATTTCCTTAAACTTATTAGTTACAGCTGTAATTCTCTACTTCTTACCCCTTGACATCTTAACACTCCTCAATTTTACAACAATTTTTAAGATATGTTTTAAATTTCTTCCAGTCCTCTTCCACTGTCTCTTTCCCCTGGTCTCGGATTCTGCCGGTCATCTCTGCTAATCCCATGAAGTCTGTCACCTTTGTCTGCCATTCTTCCAGAGTAGGTAGTTCTTGCATCTTCCAATACTTTGCCAGAAGAATTCTTGCTGCTGTAGTAGCATACATAAAAAAGTCCTATCCTTCTTTGACACCAGTTGGCCAACCATGCCCAGGAGAAAAGCCTCAGGTTTCTTAGGAAAAGTCCACTTAAGGACCTTCTTAATTTCATTATAGATCATTTCCCAAAAGGCTTTAATCTTTGGGCAGGTCCAACAAAGGTGGTAAAAGGTACCTTCAGTCTCATTACATTTCCAGCATTTATTATTGGGCAAATGGTAAATTTTTGCAAGCTTGACTGGAGTCATGTACCACCTGTAAATCATTTTCATTATGTTCTCTTTTAAGGCATTACATGCCGTGAACTTAACACCAGTGGTCCATAACTGTTCCCAGTCAGCAAACATAATGTCATGACCGATATCCTGTGCCCATTTAATCATAGCTGATTTCACCGTTTCATCCTGTGTATTCCATTTCAACAGCAAGTTATACATTCTAGACAAATTCTTAGTATTGGGTTCTAACAGTTCTGTTTCTAACTTTGACCTCTCCTTCTGAAATCCTATTTTCCTGTCCTGCTTAAATGTCTCATTTATCTGATGGTAATGTAGCCAGTCTCAAACTTTGAACTTTAGTTTCTCATAACTCTGAAGTTTAAGCTTCTCACCATCTTGTTCTAGGATTTCACAGTATTTTGGCCAATTAGAATCCATATTAAGTTTTTTCACCGCCTTAGCTTCCATTGGTGACAACCACCTGGGAGTTTTACTTTCCAACAAATCTTTATATCGAATCCAAACATTGTATAATGCTTTCCTGACAATATGGTTTTTGAAACTTTTATACACCTTTACCTTGTCATACCATAAATATGCATGCCAACCGAAGTTATTATCATACCCTTCCAAATCCAAAATGTCTGTATCTTCAAGAAGTAGCCAGTGTTTCAACCAGCAAAAGGCTGCTGATTCATAATAAAGTCTTAAGTCCGGCAGGGCAAAGCCCCCTCTATCTTTTGCATCAGTTAAAATCTTAAATTTTATTCTGGGCTTTTTGCCCTGCCAGACAAATTTGGATATGTCTTTCTGCCACTTCTTGAAGCAGTCCATCTTGTCCAAAATCTGTAACATCTGAAACAAAAATAACATTCTAGGCAATACATTCATCTTAATGACAGCAATTCGGCCTAACAAGGAAAGTCTCAGTCTAGACCATATTTCTAAATCTTTCTTTACCTCTGTCCAACACTTTTCATAATTGTCTTTAAATAAATTCACATTCTTAGATGTTAAGTTCACCCCCAGATATTTCACTTTTTTTGTTATTTCCAACCCTGTTTCACTCTGAAATCTCTCTCTTTCTTCCATTGTTAAATTTTTTTCCAGCACTTTCGTTTTCTATTTGTTCAGTTTAAATCCTGCTACTTGACCAAATGTCTCAATTAATTCTAATACTCTTTTGGTACTAGTGTCTGGCTGTTGGTACTAGTGTCTGGCTATCAACACTAGGTCATCTGCAAATGCCCTTAACTTGTAATTTTTGGCTCCGACCTGAATACCTTTAACCAACTGGTCCCTTCTAATCATATTTAACAAAACCTCCAGGACTGATATAAAAAGCAAAGGGGATATTGGGCATCCCTGTCGTGTACCTTTTTCTATGGGTATTTCCTCCGTTACCACGTTGTTTACAATTAGTTTTGCTTTTTGTTTAAAGTATATTGCACCTATACCGTTTTCAAAACCTTGGCCTACCCCCATCCCTTGGAGATTCTTCTTCATAAAACTCCAGCAAATGTTGTCAAAGGCTTTCTCCGCATCCACAAAAATCAAAACAGCTTTCCTGGTCAAACTCATGTTTGTAGCTTTGAGAACACTGTCCAGCCATCTCGTCCTCTGTAATCCCTTTCTCCTTGTGCCCTCAATCTTTCCCAACATCAGGGTCTTTTCCAGGGAGTTTTCTCTTCTCATGAGGTGGCCAAAGTATTGGAGCCTCAGCTTCAGGATCTGTCCTTCCAGTGAGCACTCAGGGCTGATTTCCTTAAGAATAGATAGGTTTGATCTTCTTGCAGTCCATGGGACTCTCAAGAGTCTCCTCCAGCACCATAATTCAAAAGCATCCATTCTTCAGCTTTCTTTATGGTCCAGCTCTCACTTTCATACATCACTACTGGGAAAACCATGGCTTTAACTGTACGGACCTTTGTTGGCAAGGTGATGTCTCTGCTTTTTAAGATGCTGTCTAGGTTTGTCATTGCTTTTCTCCCAAGAAGCAGGCGTCTTTTAAATTTGTGACTGCTGTCACCATCTGCAGTGATCATGGAGCCCAAGAAAGTAAAATCTCTCACTGCCTCCATTTCTTCCCTTTCTATTCTGTGAGATATTGCAGTGGATATTGTGAAAACCTGTTGTGGATCAGCATTCCGCTCAGATTAGTCCTTGCTTGAAATGTGTGGATGAATTCTCCGATAGTTATCTAAATGTTAATATGTTACTAGCAAGGCTCAGGGATGATTTCACTCGAAAAGTTGTTTCATCTGCCTTTAGGGGACAGAGGTGTGACTCATCTGCTTACTCAAGATGAACTCCTGAAGGCATGTCTGTCCATTTCCCATGCCCAGTCTGTGCTGATTACTACTGGATTCCCTACCCACTTCAAGTATGAGCCGCCTGAAGAGAACGATGGGCCTCCAGGGGCTATTGCAATGGCAGCTATGTTGAACGCCTTGGGGAAGAACGTAGCTATTGTAACTGATCAAAGAGCTCTGAATCTGAATGAAAAGATCATCAAGGAAGCCGTTGAACAAGGTACGGCATGGCCATTGTAAACATAACTTGATTATGTGTTGCTTGCTTTAAAAACAAGAGTTTTCAGTGGAGCTAAGAGGAAGATATCTTGAAATTTTTAAAAAATGACCACATTCTCAACTTCCAGGAAGATATAGGGAAGACCCAGCCTGGACCCAGGTCATATACAGTCATGGGGAAAAGAAAGTGCACCATGTATCGCCATGGCCAGATCAGACATAAGTATTATGTTTATCGTGGGGGTGCTACCAGAACTGGCATCCCCATGATTATCTCTCCTCTGAAAAGTCAGGACAGCCCTTGGTCCATGTCTTCATAGCACATTCCCCACATGTGGAAAAGACGGTGTATATAATGTTAATTAAATCCCTGACCTAGTTGACTGGATCTGGTGGGAACTGGACATCAGAAGCGCCTGGACCCTGAATTTAATGGTTTTTTGCAATACCAAAGTAAATCTATGGCTGGGTCTACATTCTGTGTCTCTGGTTTTGCCTTCTTGCAGTAACACTCCACCTCCTCTTCCCAAGACCATTTATTTTTGTAAAAGTGATGGAAAGCCATTTGAGTAAGGCATGAATGAGCTAGGTCCATGCTTCCCAAACCACTGAGCAGCTGATAAAATGTTATAATTGCAAGGAAATAATGCAATTATTTTGGGACGCGGGTGGCGCTGTGGATTAAACCACAGAGCCTAGGATTTGCCAATCAGAAGGTTGGCGGTTTGAATGCCCGCGGCAGGGCGAGCTCCCGTTGCTCAGTCCCAGCTCCTGCCAACCTAGCAGTTCGAAAGCAGGTCAAAGTGCAAGTAGATAAATAGGTACCACTCTGGCGGGAAGGTAAATGGTGTTCTTTGCGCTGCTCTGGTTCACCAGAAGCGGCTTAGTCATGCTGGCCACATGACCCGGAAGCTGTACGCTGGCTCCTCGGCCAATAAAGCGAGATGAGCGCCGCAACCCCAGAGTCGGTCATGACTGGACAGGGGTCCCTTTACCTTTACTCTAATTCAATTATTGCATGAGCCTTACTGTCTTTTTATCCTCCACTGAATATATTATGTTTCTGTTATATTCTAGGGATACTGGAGACACCGGTCCCTATAATTAGCTATCACAGTGATTCTGTAGATTCAGCTTTGCTGTTTTTGTGTGAAGATGGAAATCCAGAAAAGCCTAGGTATGTTCCTTAAAAAAGCAAAGGAGGCAGTCTTTAAGCCCTCTTACTAGTAAAGAGTGAAGGGTGAGAATAAAGACCTGATGGGGGAAAGTGGAAGAAGCAGGTTGCCAGTGGAATTATAGCAGGCAGTTTCCTGAGGAATAATCCAGAATAGTACAGGGAGATATATGTGAATGGAGGGATTGCAGGAGGGTAGGGGCAAGAGATAGTGGCATTCGGCCGACATGGGGGCTGTACAAGAACAAAGAAAAAGAGCAGAAGTAAATCTATTAGATCTGAATCGTAGAACCGCTCCTCATAATATAATTTCTCCCCCGTTAACTAGATTTAATCACCTGATAGCAATTGAACGTACTGGGATGGCTGCTGATGGCAATTATTATAATGCAAGAAAAATTAATATTAAGCATTTAGTGGATCCCATTGATGAACTCTTTCTAGCTGCACAAAATATCCCAGGAATTACTACAACAGGTAACTGTGGTGCCATTTTTGTTCAATAACCTAAAGGATGTACTATTATTATTACATGCTAGTGAAAACCATAAAGGTTGATGTCTATTATTCCAGTTTGTTTGCTGTGTGAAACTTTGCAGAAGTAGAATGACCGATGACGGTTCAAGACTGAATTTCAAGATGGATAAAGAGTTGGTCAGGAAATAGCTACTTTGGTCAGGAAATAGCTACTTTGAATTCAAGACCCAATGAGCTTCCTGTTGGACTTTACGGATCTCTGTCTATGATCACTGGGAAATCCTGGGGGAGGAGTAAAGTGATACAAGGCTGGAGATGGGCAAATATCCCAATCTTCAGAAGGAGTGAAAATGATGATCTGGGAGGTTGCAGATCTCTAGCACAGGTTAGAAAGGCAGTAATATTGTTCTGTAAGATGAAAAGTCCTTTGATTATATTGAATGGTCATTTTATATCAAAAGCTTTGGGAAATGGGTCCAAGCTGCATACTCAAAACGGGCTTAGTAAGCTTGCTCAAATCCTAAAGTGAAATAAAATGATTAATGGGCTTACATTACCTACTTTTAATTTGACAAAGTTGCATTGATTTGTTTTATACGCAAATATATTGATCTGGATTTTTATTTTTTCCCCAAAATGTACCTAATGAACTCTTGGTTGACCATTGCAGCCCCTAATAAATCATGGTCCCTTTTGGAATCCATGTTGATTAAGACAGATGTTGACTCTCACTTTGGTCAAATGAAATGTAGGTCTATATTGATTAACTGTTGAATCCTTAATTGGCTATTACTATATTGCCTCCTATTGCTAGAGAAGAAACATTACGTTAACATGACCATTTTAGAAAAAAAGAAGAAATGACATTTTAAATACTCTGTTAACAATTCTAAACGAAGAACTGTAGTTTGTGACTTGTTCTAATTTATGGCCTTGGAGTTCCCAGCTTCTAAGCTTTAGTTTTCCCCCAAAAGCTAGTATCTTGGTCTTTTGAAAGCTGATTTTGAGACATTCAGAGTCACAGTATGCTGTGAGCTTTCTTAGTGCTCTTTTGAGTCCAATGGGGATTCTAGATAGAATTACTGCATCATCGGCCTATAGCAGGACCGAAATATGCCGATTTGCAAGCTTCGGCAGGTGGAGTTCTGAGTCACTGAATGCAGATACTAAGTTATTTAGATAGAAATTAAATAGTAGAGAGGCCAATAGGCACCCTTGCCTGACTCCTTTGAAGGTTTTTATTGGGCCCGTTAGGTGTCCTAGGCAGCTGCACCTGACTCTAAGAGCCATGTTTGCGTGCAGTGCCTGAATTAGGAGCAGGGGTCTTCTATCTATATTGGTACCCTGTAGTCTGTCCCAGAGTCTGGTTCTGGAGACTGTATCAAAGGCTGCTTTTAGGTCAACGAAGGCAGTGTATAGTGAGGCCTGCCCTCCTGATTTGTATTTGTCGATGAGATGTTGTAACGTTAGGCAGCGATCAATCGTGGACCTTCCGGGTCTGAAGCCTGCTTGTTCTATTGCCAGGATATCTTCATTCTCTAACCACTCTGTAAACTTATTAAGGAGGTGCTTTGAGTAGAGTTTACTAATCACACTTAATAAACTAATCGGCCTATAATTCGCTGGATCCCCTTTGTTGCCCTTTTTATAGATTGGGGCTATTATGGCTGTTCCCCATTCCCTTGGAATGCGGCTAGTGTCATCTATGTAAGTGAAGAGGTTGGCTAAGAAAGGTGCCCACCAATCCGCCTGTGCTTTTATCATTTCTGGTGTAATGCCGTCTGAGCCTGGGGCTTTGGCTGTTTTCAGTTGGTTTATATATGATTTCACTTCAGTTATTGAAACTGGAGGCCATTTAGTCAGTTGTTCTATATTATAATTCCGTAGTGAAGGTTCAGCAGCCTCGTACAAAGATTGGAAGAATGAGACCCAAAGGCTAGGGGGAATTTGTGAGGTTAAGGGGGGAAATAGCTTTATGGGTGCCAGAAGCTACCAGTTTCCAGAATAGTCTCTGATCTTTTGCTTTTGCTGCACTAATTAATTCTAGCCAGCATTTTCTGGTATAGGCATTCTTTTGGTGGAGTATTAGGTCTTTATACTCTTTTTTTTAGGGCACAGACAGCAAGATAGGCTTGGTGTCTGACAGAATTTTCAGCTGTCAGGGCAGCTTTGTAAACATTTTGCAGGGCTTTCTTTGCAGGTGTAATCAAACCAGGGTTTATTTGATGGTTTTGGTTTAGTTGGCCTTTTTTCTGTGGTATTAAAAAGATAGGGTTTCAATTGTTGGAGCAGGCTCACATACTTGGAAACTGGGTCCTCAGGCCTAGGATTATCCCCAAAGTCAGTTAAAATTGTACGGAGTTTTTCAGAGGTTAGAATCTTCTTCAGTTTGGAGTCAAGTGCAGGGGTCCATTTGACTCGGCAGCCAGGTCGCTCTAACGTGGTGATCTCTGCAGGGTATACTGTTCTCAGGAAGGGTGACTCGTTTAACGGAGACACCTGGAGGTGCAAAGGGAAATGGTCCCCCTCTATGAATGGGAGCACTTTTAAATTCACTATTTTTGTTAGCAATTCGCTGTCCGCCACATATAATCAATTGTGCTGGATCTTACCCCAGACATGAATGTATATTCCCCGGGGATGTCGCCCCTGGTGCAACCATTTAGGATATGAAGACTTAGCTGCCTAGAGAATTTGAGGAGGCAGGCTCCAGCAAAATTTGAATGTTGATCCTTTGACTGCCTTGGTAGTTGTAAAACCTCCGGGCCCAAATCATCAGGGTACCCTATTTTTTGCCTGTATTTGGTTTGTAAACTGGGGTCATCAGGACCTAACCTTGCGTTTAGGTCGCCTGTAATGGTTCTAGGGGTTGCTCGTGCGTAGGTTGTCGCCACACCTGGCTGGGTTACCTGGGTGAACCCTTTCTTTCCGGACAGCCACCCATCCGTGGCTGTCTCAATCGCTGGCAGAATCCGTCAGTGGGCGTTTCTTGAACTTCTTCCAGCAAAGAAGTTCTTTGACGCCGAGTCTCCTCCTACTCTCCCTGCACGGAAGTCTTCTGCGCAGGGAGGGTGTGGGCAGCGGAGGACCCGTGCTCTCCCCGCTGGTCTCCAGCGAGGAGTCCTGGAGCCCCCTCGCCGATTCCCCCATCTGCCCCCCTTCTCCACTGGTGCTACGCTGATTTCCTTCCCCAGCAGATGGGCTGCCTCTCTCCCTACTGGGACCCTCTCCGGCATCCCTCTGGAGCCTTCCCTCCGCCTCTGGCTCTGATGGCAGTTCCCTGACATCGCCCACCAGCAGAACCTTTGCTCCCGGATAATATATGCCAGGATTAACAATTTACCAATAATTTAAATTTTCCTTGATAATTTGATTTTAAATTAGTTTAAGCATTGCTGTGTTTTTAACTTTGTATTCATGGATTTCATGCAGTTGTTGTTCAATGCTTTTAGTTTTATAATCAAAGTTGTATGTTAAATAAGAATTGAACCACCTAGCTATTAAAAAACAACAATACACCCAACCCTCCACTAAAGTAACATTGTATGCTTCATTAACGGTTTATACTGTATTTATAAATAAGTATGATATTTCACCATACCTTGTCAATTTTAATTTAGGCATTGGGGATGGAGGAAATGAACTGGGAATGGGAAAAGTGAAAGAAGCTGTAAAGAAGTACATTAAAAATGGAGATGTTATAGCTTGTAACGTGGACGCTGATTTTACAGTTGTTGCAGGTAAGTGAAGAACGGGCCAAATGTATATATGAAATTGGAACACTTACATGGAACAGAGATCATTATTAAACAAATGCATCTGATCTGTGCAAGTCACTTGCACAATGTGACTTACCTGCCTCACTCAACCTGCATGTGCCCAACAACACCCCCCACCCCACAATTTTCTGGCTGCTTCACTACTGGCATTTATTATTATTATTATTATTATTATTATTATTATTATTATTATTATTCCCATTGAGATGCCAAGATGAAATTTTGCAGGTAGCTTATCATCATCATCATCATCATCATCATCTCTTGATTCTTCCATAGAAGAGAGTTAGGCACCAAGACAATAATAATAATAACAATAAATTTTATTTATACCCTGGCCTCCCCAGCCAAGACCGGGCTCAGGGTGGCTAACACCAGGTATAAAAACAATTGATTAAAATACAACTTAAAAACAAGGTTAAAATACAACATTAAAATGCAGCCTCATTTCAGTAGAAACTCAAATCAAAAACTTTTTGGGGGATGAAAACGTCAAATCTTCACCAAGGCCAACTACCCAGACTAGTCCTACATGGGCCACAAAAAGCCAGGGAAGTCCCCAAATAGGAGTTCCATCACAGAAGGAGAAAGAAAAAAGGAAAGTGGGGGAGGGGGTCAAGTTGATTTCAAGCCAAAGGCCAGGCGGAACAACTCTGTCTTACAGGCCCTGCGGAAAGAAATCGGATCCTGCAGTTCTGATCAGGTATCATAAGGGGGAGTGTGAGACGTGGAGTGCTTAACATATGCAAGAGTGATTTTTGCATTTTTGTACGTTTGCTTTGCTGTTGTTGATGTTCAGTTTTAAATCAATTATTTGCATCCTATACATTGTGACCATTTGTGATGGCTTATAGCTTTTAGCAGTAAAGATTCATTCATTCAGATTCTTCCATAGGCTTAGCAAACTTAGTAGACAGAGAAATCTGCAATCCTCTCTTCATGTCTTTGTTCCATCCTGTCTTCCTCAGCTCACATCATGGTGTTCTGCCCCCTTCCTTCTCCCCCCCTCCCCCCGATTTTCAAAGCTCTTGCAAAACACCATAATTTTCCTTCGGCCTGTATCATCTACACTGAAACCCCAAACCTTTTCTTTCCCTGCCCACTAGCACACACAGGTGAAGGAGGAGCCCCTCCCTGCATGTCTGGCAGCCTTTGACCTCCGATGATTTCCTTGATAGTCCCCTGCTAATGGCCTAATTTAGCGGCTATGCCAAGTTGGCCTGCTGTTAGCATAAGCTTAGCCCAGGGGTTACAGCATTTGTCACAGTTTTAAACAAACCTTGATTAATTCTATCATCTACTAAATCCAGACATTATGGGGATCCACACACCCCGCCCACCCCGTACTCATAACAATATGTTAGTTCCATATCTAACCCAACCATGATTCACTGGCATGACCCAGTGGAATCCCACCATAGAGGAAGCCCACCAAAGGATTGTACACTGCCGTCTGAGCCTAGACTTAACAGTGAGGGAATGCTTCTCCCTTTTAAATTTCCTTCTATCATGTAGGTGTCAATGGCATTAAATTCAGCTGGACACTGAGATCCAGCGCTGAAGGCCTTCTGGCGGTTCCCTCATTGCGAGAAGTGAAGCTACAGGGAACCAGACATAGGGCCTTCTCGGTAGTGGCACCCGCCCTGTAGAATGCCCTCCCTTCAGATGTGAAGGAAATAAGCAGCTATCCTATTTTTAAAAGACATCTGAAGGCAGCCCTGTTTAGGGAAGTTTTTAGTATTTAATGCTGTGTTGTTTTTAACACTTGATTGGGAGCTGCCCAGTGGGTGGGGTATAAATATTATATTATTATTATTATTATTATTATTATTATTATTATTATTATTATTATTATTATAGAGCTGGCGGTCCGTAGGTTTATAGGTTGTTCGGTTAATACCTTGTTTGAACACCTTACATACATTCAAAACTTGTGCGTTCTATTTAATAGTATTTTTTTTCCTTTTTAAGGGGTTTCCAACTGGGGAGGCTATGCTGTCGCTTGCGCCCTATATATCCTCAACACCTGTGAAATACATGACCGCTATCTGAGGAAAGCTGTGGGATTTCCTAGGTCATCTGCCAAAATGAAATGGTCATCAGCACTTCCATCTGTGGCCAAGGTATTCTCTTTGAAGAAGATAGTCCAAAAAGATTGTATTAGGATATTCACATCTAGGCCTCATTTTCTGATATGTAGAAGTCATCACTGTTGTAGCCGTGGGAAAAGAGCTGTGCCCATTAAGTGCTTAAGGGACAAAGACATATTATAAGTCCCCCTCTTCCAGTGTGGCTAAATACCGTGCTGCTGTATGCAAAATTCTCCAGAAACTAATTTCAGAAAATTAGAATGTTGTTTTCTATTGCTAGTGTTCTGTATATACAATCACTAGTAATTTTATTATTATAGTATTTTGTTTTGTTTGTTGTTGTATATATTTGTACAAATTTTCTTCTTTAAACACTAGTCATTGGCCAAAGAGATTGCTTTATTCTCTCTAAATAGCCTGATATTAATATGAGACTAAAAACATTTTCATTTTTTGCTCCCAACAATGACTGCCTGAATTTAATAGCAACAAATAACATTGGTTGGTTCATTTTTAAAGGGTCTCACAGCAGATAAGGTTGTAGGAGACCAAAGGCCATGTAATGTTCTTTGTCCAAAAGACAAACAACAACCTATTCATCATCCTTCAATCTACCTGTACAAGCTATAACCCTGTGTTCTCTTATAAGAGAGAACGTACGGTACCTGAATTACCTTACCTAAAGACCATACATGACTCAAGTGAAGCTGTACTGTAGAATAATAATAATCAAGCAAAAGTAAAAGTCCACTAGTCCGTTTGACCCAGGTGAAATTTCCTTCTGCACTCCCAAATAAGGCAACTACACAAACTCCAGACTTAAGTAAAACCAAACTCAGGAAATGTAATGCAGAGTGGGTTCATACATAGAACAATTCAACATTTGTGAGGGGCAACACTTTCCAGCCCTCAGAATGTAAATCTAACTATATCCTTCAAAGATTTGCCCACCTAAGCTGAGCCTCTCATGAACTTTTGCTCCCCAGTTTTCTGCTTCTAATAATTAAGAATCATCATCTGATTTCCAGCTGTTAATCCGAATTGCTCATTCACTCTGGAGAACATGCCAGATCCTGAAATTCTATTACTACATAATTTTAAAAGCATAGTTTAGGTGTCATTTCTTTTGCACTGAGACCCAACCTCTGTCTGGGCAAATGGACAGAAGCAACTCCTTCACAGATCCCTTTAATGGGATACCCTATTTCTGGAGGGGAAAGCAAGGAGAAGAGCTGGGTGTCAGGGGCTGGCGTGGGCTGTTTAAATCCCCTGGGAGTGGACCTGAGGGAAGCCTGATGGTTCCCTCAGGCATGCCCCCCGAGGTGTCCCGCCCTCTGTGCCAGCCTGCCATTGGCCAATTTGGCAGGCTGGTGTGGAGCTGGATTTCAAGCCGGGAGCGCATGCCGAAGCTCATGCTTCAGCAAGACTAGCCCTGGCGTCCCAGCCCTGCATCATTGGTGGGAAGGAGGTGCTGGCCCTCAGAAGCCAGTGTGGTGTAGTGGTTAAGAGTGGTGGACTAATAATCTGGTGAACTGGGTTCGCTTCCCTGCTCCTCCACATGCAGCTGCTTGGGCTAGTCACACTTCTCTGAAGTCTCTCAGCCTTACTCACCTCACAGAGTGTTTGTTGTGAGGGAGGAAGGGAAAGGAGATTGTTAGCTGCTTTGAGACTCTTGAAGGGGAGTGAAAGGCAGGATATCAAGCCCAAGAAGGTAAGCAATCTTCTCAAAGGAGTTTTTGAGAGGTTGGCTTACCATATTGACCTTTCCTTCTTTCCTTCCCTTTCCTTTCCTTTCCTAACCTATCCTATATGTACTGAACTCTACATGTGATGATGTTCAGCATGACTGAATTCTCAAAGGTGTCAGTAGAAACTGATAGTCTTGCATAATCTCAAAAGACAGCAAACAGACCACGTCAGAGTTTTATCTCACGAGGTACATCTCTGATCTGTCTATTGGTTGTGTGAGAAGTAGTTTTAAAATACCAATGAGTGGAATATCTTGAATGGTTTAGCATGGTCTTGTTGAACAGTTTCTGAATAACAACCGTACTGACAATAATATCTCACTTTTTTGTGCAGGAAGAAAAGTTGCTGAACATATTACAGCGACTCGAAATACGCAGTGGGAAAACCGCTAGTCTGGCAATGGAAGTAGATGGGCTGCCATTCTATGACATTCATTCAGCTATGCTTGAGAAGCTGCTGGAGGAAACTCTGAAGTAACTCTACCCAACAAGATGCTGATTTTTATTTTATTTCTAATAGTGATATATAAATATTTTAATAAATAAAATAAATAAATAAAGATATGTAGACTTTGCAAAAAGAAGAAAAAGACTGATAAAAAGATGACCTTCTTGGGGTCCCTTCCAACTCTATTATTCTGTGATTCTGTTCAGCTATCTATTTTTCTCTTCATTTCAGGATGATAAAGCAAACACACTCGCCTCATTCAGACATAATGCTGAACACAGTTTAGCATTATGTCCAAACCCAAACAAACTGTGTTAAGTCCGAACTATGAAACTAGCCAACTTCAAATCTTGGTTTATTTAGCCGGTTTGTTTCAATGCACCTAGTTAAGGTTGACCATAGCTTAGGCTTCCAGTATGATGCCAAAATGGAGGTGGAAGATTCTGATCTCCTCTTCCTTGTAGCTGTGCTGGAGGCAAGGAATGGGGAAAACACAGGCTCAGTAGGGATGGAGGAGAAATTCAATTCAGTTCACAGTAAAACTCACTGAATTCACACTGTCCACAGCAGTACACAAATCAGAACACAGCATTTTGCAGTGCAGTTTCCCAGCCAAGTAATGTGTACAAAAATACATGTAATAGGGTGAAGTGTGGATAAAAATGCTTTCTGTATATTGGTGATAATAGCACAGAAAAATGGATTTTCATATGGAAAAGTGCATTTTATGATAAATTTGCACTAAAATGCTGGTGAATTTTCATGAGGACACTTAGAAAAAAAATCTCAAGCTGATGCAGAAATGTGGAGAGCTGAATTTAAGATTGGGAAAATGAGACAGCGTTTAAACATCAGAATTTGTGGACATGTTTCTTAATGGTCTGTATCTATGGATATTGGGCAGTCTAGGTTTCCATGTCAGCAGCTGACAGTAAACATGAGTTTTATATGCCCCTGCTCAGCTCTGTTGCATTCAGAACCAGTTCCTGGTTTGTTTATCCTTGTGGAATGTTTAGTCTAGTAGAAATATTAATGCCATCTTCAACAGATGTTTGCCCTGACCCCCCAAAAATTCTGAGTGACGATACGGTCATTACTTTAAAAGTTACTTCATTTGCCTTAATGGTTGCTACAAGTCAGACATTTATTTTTTAAAAGATGAATGTGATCTCTTACCATGAATTTTCAATAAATTAATCTTACAATGAATTATTGCCACAGTGTTTGTTTTTTCCAGCACAATCTTGTTTATGTTGTTACAATCTTTTCCTTAATATAAATGCGAACAGGCCGTTCACAATGACAGTGAGTTTCTATGCAGATGGGGAAATATTTTTACCAAGACATCCCCAAGGCTGCTATTGTTTCTCATTGTGTCTATATTTTGAAGTGTCACACCCTTGGCCCATTAGAGAAGCAGCCAATGTGTCCCTATGTCTATTTGAGGCGTTCCTGATATTTCCTTAAAGATAATTATTATTATTATAATAATATTGGGAAGAAGAAAGTGTATTCCTGAGCATTAGGAATGCACTTCGGTACTGAACCTTTTTCTGGATAACTTCATTTTGCTGTGTCCCCTTGCTTTAAGATAACACAGTCATAAAGTAGCAATCCCAACAAATGGGTTCAGTCACTTTTATTCAAGTCATGATTATGTCTTATACTGTCTTGCTCATTTCCATGTCAGCAGCTGACAGAAAGCATGAGTTGCATATGGCCCTGCTCAGCAATATTGCATTCAAAAAATGTTAGCCCACACAGCAAAGGAAACCAAACCAAACACAACAAAATAGTGACCATGAGATAACTGTGCAGTTTAGATTCTTGGCTCAAAGTAAAAATTCGCTACACAGAACTATAAAATACACTGAGTGTTAATCTAAACAAAATTAATCCTCTTCTGGGTTAGATTACATTTTGTTTTGGCAATCAGTTCAGTTCTAGCATATTTCATCAAGATTTTGTCTTGCCAAATATTAATTCCAGCACCTGGACCCTATGGTTTTTGTTTGCAACAATATACAACTTGACTTTCTTCATTGGGTTTCTCGCTACTTTTTGTTAATTGCCACTTAAAAATCTCATACGATATGCACTATTCTTACTGCTTTAGTTATGGAAATCCCAATAATCCTCATCTAAGCATGGTTTAAGAGCCGGAATCCACAGCTGTAGCATTTCAGTTGTGACTCAGAATTTACAAACAGTTCTTCAGCTTGTTTGGGAGTCCTTAAAATATGTTTAATTGTCCACAATCAGTTGTGAAACTCAGTGGGTACGGGTAACCTTTATGGAACCAGGTTTCTGTATGAATTCTTTCAGGTATGCTTTTATGAATAATGAATTATACTAATTCAGATCAACATACTAACTTTTTCCATGGTTTGCAAAAAAAAGGGAAAGGATTAAGGGCCTTTCTCTTGCTGCATTAATGCAATGATTTAGCTGCTCATTTCCCCCATTGAAGAGTAGTGATATGAACAATTTCTGAACTTTTTTAATGCACAGATTGATAGACAAGACATCCCATTTATAGGTTGCACTTTTAAATGCGATTATATTCCACCTCTTTAAACTAAATGATCATTTGAATATCATGCTTTGGTCATCTGTCAAAACATGCTTCACTACATTCAGATTTCTTAAAACAATACCGGAACACTAATACATTTATTTCCACAAGTCCTGTCTTCAGATAGAATATTTTACAGGACTGAGTCAGCAATATGCATAGGATGTATGATTAGTCACTTTGTATAATTAGCCTGCTCTAGAGTAAAGCTCTAAATGACTTTAAAGGAACTAAGGAATTCCCCAAGTAGAATGAAGAATATCAGCGTAGGGAAACCAAAATGGTTGTTTAGAACTTAGGGACCCACTGACACAGAACAGACTATAGACAAAAGCACCATACACATTGGCACTATATACAAAAGCATTGGCAACGACCAGAATTGGCACATTGGCAACGACCAGAAAAAGAGCCCTTAAAATTGTGTGCATCTAGTACTTAACACCTAGACACCTAGCCTATATAAAACCAAACAGTTCTCCCATGTGTCGGGGAGGATGCCCCACTAAAGGGACATACCACATGTGGTGGGAGTGTCCAAAAATAGAAAGATTCTGGGGAAATGTATTTACAGAAATATCTTTGATTACAAGTCAGACAGTCCTCATGACCCCAGAACTGGATCCTCGTAACTTGTATAGTCATTATATGTTGCGAATTAGAAACAAAGAAAACATAATTTAACCACTGCCTGAACAACTGTTGCCAGGAAATGGAAATTATTACAGCTATTAACTATGGAAAAGCCGACACAAAAATTAAAAGTAGCAAGGGTTCAAATTGAAATACAACAATTTTTAAGCAGTCTGGTATGATTTTATTGGCTACACAAATAATGAAGTATGTGGTACCCATAGTTTACAGCACAGTCTGGTGTGCATTAAGTACTCCTCCCCCCCCACCTTCCCTCCTCCCTGCCCTATCCTATAAATTTTAATTGTTATTGTCAGGGCTGCCGCTAAGTCCCAGCTCACAGAGGACCAACGCCCAGTGGATGTTATATACAAAAGTCTTTATTGAAGTTTAATCTCCATTTCCAAGTTCTGGGCGCGCAAACCCACGTCTTGACGCTAGACCGGCTAAGTCCCCTCTGACTCACTGCTGACCCCACACCAGTTTAAGATCCTAGCCCGGCTCCACCTCCTGTGCTGTTCCTTTCTTCGCTGGGTCCTTCTGCCCCCTGGGGTTTCCTCCTTCCTGGACTCTTCTGACGCTGACCCCCCTGAGTCTCGCCCTTCCTTCCGGCGGGCTTTAGGACCTGGCTCCCTGTCAGGACTCCCTGCTGTGCCGCTCGCCTGTACATTTGAACTTGACGCGCGCGCCCAGCCGGTAACCTTCCTTCTGACCGTTTCCCCGCTTCCTGATGTGGGCGTTGCCAAACCTGACTCCTCGCCTCCCGCTGGTGGTGAGAGCACTGGTCCCGACTCCTGGGACTCCCCCTCCCCACTGCGCTCTGGTGGGGAAGTTGGTTCTGATTTCCAACTGCTGCTCAGGGATTCCCCGCTGGCCCCTCCCTCCTGGGGCTTCCCCCCTGGAACCCCCCTCGCTCTGGCCATTGGCGCTCCCTTCTGTGAGTCCTCCGATTCGCTAGAGAGGCTTGTGGAGTGACTCTGGCCACTGTCACTGCCTGCTCCCCCTTCGTACTCCTCCTCCTCACTCTCCATTTGCTCCCCCTCCTGTATCTCTCCTTCTGAACCCCTGACAGTTATTGATACAAAATACCTTTAACTTGTGGTCATCAATCTAAGCAATACATGTTACTATAAATCATATCATATCTGTAATAATTGTAATATATACAAAATATATAATTGTATAATTGTAATATATACAAAATATATAATATTTTGGTATATACCCTTAGACACAACTTTGTTAATATATTCAGAAATGCTTATCTGAGTGTTTATTGTTTTAATTTTATGAAATTGTTGCATATCATATGCTCTGATGTTAACAAAGGTATATCTCAATGCAACCAAAACATATTAAAGCTGAAAATGAATGAAAACTAATTACAAAAAAAAAGAATATCAGCATAGTGCAGTTGATTGCCTTTTTGAACTATTGTCCCTCTTTGCAAGATATAATAATTCCTATACATCTATACTCCAAAAAGGGAAGTGAGCAAATGTACAGAGACGTTAGATCACTCCTTCCTTTGGTAAAGTGCTGATACATGTTTCTTCCACTTCACGAGCATGTAACTTAGTTAACAACTCTGGGTCCAGCTCAGCCTGCTCCCGGATTTTTTTTACAGTTTCTGGAGTACTCATTGCGTAGGATTCCTTGGTTTCTGTCTGTATACATCTTAGGCACTTTAAACAAGTGTCTCCTAATTTTGCAAAATACTGATAGGTACTCTCACTTGAAAAGCAGTACAATATTGGGTCTGCAACGCAATTAAAAGTAGTCAACAAAAGTGTAATGTGATACAAGTTAAAGATGCTGGCAGCAAATTCACAGCTGTTTTCAAAGATGCTGCGTATCAGCAATAGAACATGATATGGTCCGAAGCACACCAAGAAAATGATAATTGTGCTCGACACCAGACGTATAATTTGAATCTTCTTCTTCTTCTGAGTGCCATGGCTCTTGCGGACAACTCGCAGAATGCCATAGTAAGAGAAAATGAGCAGACAAAAGGGAAATAGGAAACCAGCCGTGAAACGGTAATAATTGATGTTGTGTTCCCACGTTTTGATGGGATAATGCTCAAAGCACACCACATGGCTCTCCGAGTCCTTAGTCACTTCACCGTGCGTAAAAAGAAGGCAGGAGGTCAGAATTTCCTTGGTCCAGATGGCAATGCTCACCACCATGGCAGCCTTCACTGTCCGAAACTGATGGCAGCGAAAAGGATGCACCACAGCCAGGTAACGGTCAATCGAGATGCAGCAGAGGAAGGCAACACTGATGTAAATATTTTCATACAAGACAATGCCACAAATTTTGCATAAGAGTTCATTGTAGGTCCAGTTGTCATGCTGCAAAACATACTGGAGCCAAAAGGGCAGGGAGAAGATGTAAAGCAGATCTGCTATGGTCAAATTGCAAAGGTAGATCCCCAACTCATTCTTGACCTTCACCTGCAAGTAGGCATAGTACAACGAGAGACAGTTGGCTGGGAGTCCTACCACAAAGACAAGGACATATATCACAGGTGATAATGTCTGGTGTATGGTGTGATCAATGGTGCAATTCAGAGTATTATTGTTGTCTGCGATGTCCTCGGAAAAGTTATCCATCTTCTGCAAAGAGTGACCACGGAAGCCCCAGCAAGGCCGGCATAATTTTAATCGTCTGTCATTTCATTCTTTCTACATTTTCTTCATACCAGTGTCAGTACTTGTGAACACCTGCATGGGGGGAAACAACGCACAATAACATTCTTTGAATGAAATGCACCAACAATAATACCTAGAATATTGTTCATAAACATTTGTAATTCTACCACATTAAATAATCTTGTTTAGCTTTCTCTTGATTTCAAGCATGGAAAAGTAAAGGATAAATAAGGAATACATAATTGTTACAGATCTGGGAGTCACTAAATCCACCACAAACTATAGTTTATCCAACTAGTATTGGCAGTTACCAGTTATGCATATACTGGTAATACAGAGCAGCAGCACTTTGTGATTACCTACAGGTAGTAAGTATTTTCTGATTGAAGAGCTATGCCTAGAGTACTGAGGCCCCTTTAAGAATTGTTAAAAGTCTAGTTACAGATAGGTAGCCGTGTTGGTCTGCCATAGTCAAAACAAAAAAAAATTCCTTCCAGTAGCACCTTAAAGACCAACTAAGTTAGTTCTTGGTATGAGCTTTCGTGTGCATACACACTTCTTCAGATCTGAAGAAGTGTGCATGCACACGAAAGCTCATACCAAGAACTAACTTAGTTGGTCTTTAAGGTGCTACTGGAAGGAATTTTTTTTGTTAAAAGTCTGTTAGAATCTTCCCAGATCAAAATACAGATTCATTTATTGTTGTTGTTGTTGTTGTTGTTGTTGTTGTTGTTGTTGTTGTTAATCAATCTCAGGGCAATTGACAGGATAAAAATACAAAATAAAACCACAACATATATAAAAACAAAAACAAAACAATAACCCCCAATACCCCTCATGAATAATAAAGATTGAAAATGAGTAACTAATCAAGAAACCAAAGTAAGCTATTCTTTCTTTCAACATGCTTGACTAAAATAGTATTAAACAGCAGGAAAGTACATCTTCTATTAATTGCAGACGCTCCACAACAGATTTAGTTCAGTGCTAAATACATTTGGAGACCCCTATTTAGTTTGATTATACACCTACATCCAATAATATGTCTTTTGAGAGCAATAACTCTTATGAGAAACAATTTACTGAAACATGAAGTACATATCTTCAGAATGCATGTGTTATAAATGCATCTATAATATTAAAGTTAATGTCAGAGAAAAAAACAGAACCGATTTTATTACATGACAAAATTCCCTTCTGTGAAAATCTAAGACAATTTCTTCATTTAGCGGGGCCCCTAGAGCCTGTGGATCCCTGTGTACTTTGCATCCTGGCCACCACTGATGTAGAAGTCCCCTGAAGTTAGGAATAAATTCCTCTCTTTACCTTCCTGGCAAACGATTGTAGTACTGATATATTCAACTACTGTCTTTGAACATTCAGGCGATAAAAGGCAGCTTGTAGCATCCTTAGATCTGCCTTTGTAGAAACAAACTTGGGTACAAATGTGTTGGTTCAAAGGGATGAAAATATTGAAGAATGTCATTTCTCTGTAGGAGGCTGCATCCATTGTTTAACACACCGGCAAGCAGGAAGATAAGCTCAATCTTTTTAGTACTCTTCAGAGTTCCAGTGTCAGGAAATGGCCATTAGGAATAAGGGAGTGTTACACAGCATCCTCATCGGAATAATATTCAAGCACAATCTAATACTAGGATACCTCCAAATCAGACTGACCACTATAATATTCTGCTAGCTTCATGTCACAATAATAATTCTCACTTCTGTACCATGTTCTGACTAGTGCATTTATAAACACCGGCACACTTACCCAGGAGTAAAGGTCAACTGAGCACAGTGGGGCTTGCTTCTCAGTAAACATGCATAGGATTGCTCTGTAAGCCCCATAACCATTATGTAACGTATCCATCACCCCTATTAAAGCACTGCAAAATAAGCTACAATAACCCCATTAAGGAGGGAAGTGGGATCATGCTTGCTTAATATTATCTGCCATCACACTGCATGTAGCTCCTCTGTAACTGTCCATAGGTTGAGGGCATTCATTCTGCTAAACACGTGTATGCTGTCCCTATGAATGTGAACCCTGACAAGCGTTGCTAGAGCATCAGTGCACAGCGGCGAGGAAAATGTACGCAGCTCTGTTCTTCTGCTGCATGGGACTATCATTGTGTATTTTGGAAACCTGATTAGGGCAAATATTACTAGCAATTCTCAGTCATATACTCCTTTTTGCTTGTGCTTTTCAGCTTCTTAATTTTCCTACCTGATCTGAAACTTTTCCCTGTTTCTTCAGGTGGGGAACCAAAATGGGAGAACGCTGACTTCCTAAAGGTCACAACCAATCCATGGCATAAATTGTACACTTTCAAAAAATAATCAAGACCCAAATCCAACTTTTTGAACAATATTCCAAAGTGACTCTGAGAGTAAAAAGGTAAAATGGTCTGAAGCTCAACATAAAAAAAACGAAGATCATGGCCACTGGTCCCATCACCTCCTGGCAAATAGAAGGGGAAGAAATTGAGGCAGTGAGAGGTTTGACTTTCTTGGGCTCCATGATCACTGCAGATGGTGGTAGCAGTCACGAAATTAAAAGACGCCTGCTTCTTGGGAGGAAAGCAATGACAAACCTAGACAGCATCTTAAAAAGTAGAAACATCACCTTGCCAACAAAGGTCCGTATAGTAAAAGCTATGGTTTTCCCAGTAGTGATGTATGGAAGTGAGAGCTGGACCATAAAAAAGGCTGATCGCAGAGGAATTGATGCTTTTGAATTATGGTGCTGGAGGAGACTCTTGAGAGTCCCATGGACTGCAAGAAGATAAAACCTATCCATTCTTAAGGAAATCAGCCCTGAGTGCTCATTGGAAGGACAGATCGTGAAGCTGAGGCTCCAATACTTTGGCCACCTCATGAGAAGAGAAGACTCCCTGGAAAAGACCCTGATGTTGGGAAAGATGGAGGGCACAAGGAGAAGGGGATGACAGAGGACGAGATGGTTGGATGGTGTTCTTGAAGCTACCAGCATGAGTTTGACCAAACTGCGGGAGGCAGTGGAAGACAGGAGTGCTTGGTGTGCTCCGGTCCATGGGGTCACGAAGAGTTGGACATGACTAAACGGCTAAACAACAAAAAGGTAAAGGGACCCCTGACCATTAGGTCCGGTTGCGGAAGACTCTGGGGTTGAGCCGGAGTGGTACCTATCTGCCGCCCACATCCCTACTCTGAGAGTAATTAAGGGAGGCATCACCATTCCATGCTGACTTTTGCAAATTAACAAGACTTACCTGAATTAAAATATACCACTACTTCTGATCTTGCTATTCTGGACTCTTTGGAGAGGCCTTTTCTGCAACACTATGCCAAACTATAGCTCAGCAAGAAGAAGCAAGCCAGCAGGTACCCAGAGCAAAAATCACAGCCACTCTCCCCCTCCTCTTCTCCTGCTGCTGGTGCACTACCCAGAACACTACCTAGGCTCATGGTTTGTCTCGCTAACAGCAAACAACAAATTGCAACCAAAGTTTAGAGGGATGCACATCATGAACCCATAACACTAAGTCATATCAGTGTATAACCGGCAAAATAGCCATTATTTTCAATCTAGGTACCTGCATGCTTGATCATTTTTGCTAAGCCATGGTTTGCTTAAGTGCTACATGTGAATAAGGCGAAGAAAAAGTGTATCTAAAGCATTCTCATGTTACAACTTTAGTCATGGGAATGACTTGTAGGGGTTTTCCCACCTATGGAAAGGAATGAATTAATAGTCAATAGCTATAATTTAGGGATACGGGTGGTGCTGTGGGTTAAACCACAGAGCCTAGGGCTTGCCGATCAAAAGGTCGGCGGTTCGAATCCCCACGACGGGGTGAGCTCCCGTTGCTCGGTTCCTGCTACTGCCAACCTAGCAGTTTGAAAGCATGTTAAAGTGCAAGTAGATACCGTATTTTTCGTCCCATAGGACGCTCCGTCCCATAGGACGCACCTAGTTTTTTTGGGGGGGAAATAAAGGAAAAAAATTTTAACTTTATTTCCCCCCCAAAAGCAGGTCGGGGAAAACGAACCAGGTCGAGGAACAGCGGGATGGCGGCGCTGCGCCTCCCTGCTGTTCCCCGAGCTTGTGGGGCGGGGCGCGAGGGGCGCTCTGCTTCAGGACGCCCCGCCCTCCGGGCAGCAGGCTGCTATCCGCAGCATGGGGAGCCCTGCGGGGAACTCCCGCAGGGCTCCCCACGCTGCGGATGTGTTCCCAAAGCGCCGGGCGCTCTGCTTTCAGGGCGCCCGACGCTCCGGGAAGCAGGCTGCTATCCACAGCTTAGACATCCCTGCGGGACCTCCCGCAGGGCTGCCTAGGCTGCGGATGTCTTCCTGAAACCTGGAGAGCAAGAGGGGTTGGTGCGCACCGACCCCTCTCGCTCTCCAAGCTTCAGCGAAAGCCTGCATTCGCCCCATAGGACGCACCCAGATTTTCCCTTCATTTTTGGAGGGGAAAAAGTGCGTCCTATACTGCGAAAAATACGGTAAATAGGTAGCGCTCCAGCGGGAAGGTAAACGGTGTTTCCATGCGCTGCTCTGGTTCACCAGAAGCGGCTTAGTCATGCTGGCCACGTGACCCGGAAGCTGTACACTGGCTCCCTCGGCCAATAAAGCGAGGTGACCGCCGCAACCCCAGAGTCGTCCGTGACTGGACCTAATGGTCAGGGGTCCCTTTACCTTTACCTTTAGCTATAATTTAGGTTATTCTGAGTGAGTCGTTTTTAAAGCAGTTGGACTTAGGTTAGTAGCAAAGAACCTAAGTTCCATTGGTTTCAATGGGACAGCTTTGACAAATGTTTTCTTGATTGGAATCAAAGTGTCCAGTATTGCCAGCCATGGCTTCTTCCTGGCAAGAAAAGGACCAGAACACGTGAAGGAAAGGAGGAGCCCTCCTCTGCTTTCCCTGTTCCAGGTTCCAGTTTCCTACAGATAGAAAAAATTCTAAGCCTTGTGGTGGCATCCATGAATAGGAACTACATCCTTTGGCATTGAAATTGACCCCAACATATTTCAAAATAATTACATAACTGTGTGTGTTTCATTAATCTGAAAACGATGACTTTAAACACTACTGCAATGATTAAATGAAACATAAACAAGAGGCTAATTAGTCATCCCCCCCAAATGTTATATTACTCATTGCATCTACTAAGAGACTGAACTGTTTGCACTTGGAATTTCCCTTGTCTGTTCAGCTTCCTTTTCCAGGTATCATACTATTTATATGACAATTCTGACTGTGAATGGTAGGACAGTATTTTTGCATGCAATTTCTCAGAATGTATAAAGCAGACTTGGGGTATAGCCCTACAATACTGCACTGCGACTCCATTCATATTTCCTGTTTCCAATCTTTCCCTACTGTTATGAACTGTGTTGAATGGACAGTTTGCAAATACAGGTAAAAGAAAATAATGAGAATCACCAAAGAATTACATGGCAAATTCCTATGCAGAGATGCATTTTAAATAAAAGCACACATTCTACTCTTGTAAAAACACGCTGATTCCCGGACCGTCCGCAGGCCGGATATAGGAGGCGATTGGGCCAGATCCGGCCCCCAGGCCTTAGTTTGCCTACCCATGGACTATAGCATAACATTATTTCAATAAATCTTCCTAATTTTTTGGGTGTTATTTCCACCAACAGCACCCTATGAGCATTAACAAATCTTTAAAATCCAAAGAAAATTAAGTTTCCTTTTAAAGGTAAAGGTAAAGGTACCCCTGCCCGTACGGGCCAGTCTTGGCAGACTCTGGGGTGGTGCTTTCGAACTGCTAGGTTGGCAGGCGCTGGGACCGAGCAGCAGGAGCGCACCCCGCCGCAGGGATTCGAACCGCCGACCTTTTGATCGGCAAGTCCTAGGCGCTGAGGCTTTAACCCACAGCGCCACCTGTAGAAAACAATAAACCCTGAACCTGAACGTTACTAGGCACAGCTTCAAAGGCTGGATGTAGTGCTCCTAACATGCAATTAAATAACCAATGCTAAACAGGAAACCAACTAAAAAGAGAACTGGGCGCATGCCAACATGCACTGAACCACCTCAGCAAAGAGATAATCGTCAACAAGTTACCTCACATCAAATTCATTTAAGGGTAAGCAGCTTGAATAATGCACAACCAAAGGGTTGCAAAACTTCACAAATTAGATTAGGAAGGTCTTTTTTTGTAAAATGAAACAGAAAGGTAAGAGTAAGCAGCAACTAAATCCATTGCTGCAGGATTTTAAAAAATGCATTTATCTTACATCGTGTGTAGATCTTCGACAGGATCAAAAGTTTTAATGCAAAAATTACACAAACATGTTATTCCTTCATTTCCACCTTACAACTTCTATGTACATATTTGAGTCTTTTTAAAATAAAATAAGATAGCAGCACACACCAGGGTGACAAAAACACAGTAGGAGTAAGAATGTTAGAACTACTTCTTCTTTGGCGATCACTCGTAGCCGAGTAAGATTGTCTTCCATAAACACTGTTTAACAATGAGTCCGTAAGTGACTGTGGAGGCCAATTTTGGATCCACACATCCCTCCACAGTGGGGACATTGGTTTCTGGGCGGGAGTTGATCATGGTCTGAATTTGCCAAGCATGCCTTCCTCCTAGCACATTTCTCCCTTGTGTCCTGAGTTTGAGTGTCTTCAAAGCCTATGACACCTTTGGTAAAGGCTGTTCTCCAGCTGGAGCACTCGCAGGATAGCGTTTCCCAGTTGTCAGTGTTTATACTACATTTTTTTAGATTTGCCTTGAGACAGTCTTAGAACTGCGGACCACCATCAACAACTAAAAGCATATTGAAATGTTTTTGGGTGTGTAGTTTTGTTTATGGATGTTGACAGTGTAGAGGCCAGACTCTCGATCATGTTAGATCCGTTTGGTGGTGCCACTTGTGTGACCTAGCACCTTCAAAATGCCTAAATGTGAAGGGCCCCTATTTTGTTATGGTGCCATTTTGAGAAGAGCTCCTGAGGTATTCTGGAAGGATCCACTACTGTTCTGAAGAAGCTACAACACAGTGGCTAATATGGGAGGTAGCTCAAGATAACCAGGTGACAGCAAAAACTGCAGGAAAAAAATAGCAGGGGCAATGAGAATAAGATTCATTATTTGATTATTGATGTAAACCTCCAGGATGTATTTTGTATAGTTAATTTTTTACCTCTATCTTCAGTACATTGTATTTTATTTTATTGCTATGGCTCGTGGCTGATGCAAATAAATATTCTTCTGATCTGATCGGATCTGATCTGGGAGGTAGCCAAAGGAAAATTACCTGCAGAAAAGACGACTGGTCATTAGGCAACCTGCCTACAGTCAAATGGAAATAATTTGAGTCCATTTTTATCGTGTCCTGTGAAAACGAAGTATTTAATGGGAGTTCCCTTTAGTCTGTTTCCTCCAGATCCAGATGCTATTGTGTTTAACCAAATCATTTCCTCTCAGTTCAATTCTGCACCAACAGATGTAATACTGCTGGCAATTTGTAATGTGAACCATGGATTAAGCCCAAATATAGCTAGCAAACAAAACCAGAAAAAGCTCTTTAAGTGAATGCTGCCCGCCAATTCTGCCTAAACAAACAAGACCAAGATTGCAGCTGCGTAAGAGGTATGTATTTTAGCTCTCTGTGTTTGACACAATTGTGACTGTGTTTGCTCACACAACAACTTCGGAAGAGCATGTTGCTATTTTCCCCATTTTACAGAGGAGGAACGGAAACTGTTCCAAGTGGCTTCCCCAAGGCCACACACTTCGCTTATTGGGGGAAATGGCATTTTTACCTTTGATGCTAAGTAGTCAGCTGTTGGTGGTATGAAACTGGTGTTGGGTCTCAGGCAAAGAAAGACAATTAACCCTCTTAGTTCAGATGGGGCTTTACTTAAGAAGAGGTTATGCGATAGGAAGCGAGACATATTAAAACAGTAACTGGGTGGCAGAAAACAGCAGTCCAGAAACTCGTTTGCAAAGTAGCTATATTAGCAGAAACTTGAACTAAAAGGTTGTTTTTGTTATTTTCTAGAAGCTACTTTCTACCTCTTCCGTTTGTTCTCTTCTGTCTTTTCTCCCCCCCCCCTTTTTTAAAAAAACCCATTCCTAATAAATATCATAACATTTGACTGTTGGGGTCTTGGGCATAGCTGTCAACTTTTCCCTTTTCTTGAGAGGAATCCTATTCAGAATAAGGGAATTTCCCTTTAAAAAAGGGAAACATTGACAGCTATGGTCTTGGGTGTATTTGTGTGAAAATTCTCAGGGTTATCCCAACCTCACACATGCCTAGTTACTTGGTTCATGGGGAAGAGGGAAAAGCAAGTAATTTGGACTCTGGGGAGGGACAGGTCAGCTGGATGCCATCTCTGCTTCCCCTTGTAAATATTTGCCTCTCATTCCAGGTTAGAGGAGGAGCATGATTCGTTTGCTTGGCAACCTACTTAGTCTTTGCCACAACTGATTCCCCCCCCCCTTCCCCGCCCTAGATTGGCAATCATGGAAGAAACGGACCAAAAGGTTCTCTCCTCCCACCCTGCTGCTTCTATTACTGCCAGGTCAGGAGAGAAATACTTAGGCAGGAAAGAGGAGCGTAGGTCTATCACATTGATCATAGAAGACCTCCAGCACTTGGAATCTCAAGTTAGGTACCAGGGGCCTTCAGTACTGACACCTGCCAGCTGGCTGGGTCTGTGAGCCATCCTTTAAACATCTCAGAGCTTGAGCTGGGAGTGGCAATTATATCTGTATAGAAAGTCTGCATAATTTGGAAATATCTCTGGTTTGCTCCCCTGGGTGTGTGTGTGTGTTCATTCCGTGGCATAAATGAAATAAGCAACAAAAGGTCTTTCAAATGCCCAGCAGTTGGAAGCAACCCTGCAACCTCCCTGCCCACATTGTTTGCCCACATAAGCTCCTCCATTCCTGTTCCCATTGCTGCTTTTAGTCTCTTTTCTCTGAGGCCATCGAAAGCATGTGCATACTATGCCACACAACCCAGTAACTTTGCTAGAGCAGTATATTAGAATCAAGAATGCACAAACACAAGCAATCTCCCCTGGGCTTAAGATTTAATGCCTCAAAGAGGTATACTGCCTCCCCCAAATCAGATAAGAACGTAAGATTAACGTCATTAAAGAACTTAAGAAATTCAAAAAATCTGCTTGATTTTTCATCTGGTAGGATGTGGTTCTCCCTCCTTCCCAATTATCAGCAGCTCAGTCAACCTGCACAAGCAGTACGGTAAATCATCCGAGAAAAGAGATTATGTTCATAAACAAACATCCAATGATGAAGATCATTTTTCCCTCCTGATAAAAGCCTCACATACAGAAGCCTTTCACCAAAAGGAAATTGCTCCTCAGGGTGTAACTTAGGAACATTGATGCTGTATTAAAAGTCAGTTAGACTGAAAAGGTGCTGCTGAATCCAGACATTTTGAACACTGTCACCTAAGATGAACTTTACCATCCAAATATATGTTGGGAATTAATCGTCCTTTGGCTTACCTTTCCCAGCTCTAAGGTAACTGTTCTGATACAGGTCAATCAGAATTAGATATGGTGCCCTAAATATGGACATGTCCAGACCCTCCAAGTGTCCCTATTTTCCAGAGACAGTCCCAGAATTACAGAAGTTCTGGTTTCTGATTTAATCCTGGAATGTTCTGCTTTTCCTTAGAACGTCCCCTTATTTTCATCAGAGAAATGTTGGAAGGGACATCTCTATTTTCATTGGAGAATGTTGGAGGGTATGGTGTTATGTGACCCCCAAGCCAAGGAGATAAATAACTATACAACCTTTGCAAGACATCTGAAGACAGTCCTGTATAGGGAAGTTTTTAAAATATTTAATGTTTTATTATGTTTTTGTATGTTGGAAGCCGCCCACTGGACAACCCCCAGGTTCTAGCACTGTGAGAGGGGAAAACATCTCTCAATTCACTTTCTCTACACTATGCTTAATTTTGTACATCTCTGTGTTACACTCCTGCTCATCTTTCCCTCCTTCTTTCTAAAAGGCATTTGTGCTTTGATTATCTGGCCTCACAAAAGAAGGAGGACATGTTCTCCAACAGCACGGCCTGTACACCTTGCAGCAATCTCTTTTAATATAGCTAACCACTTTCCAGAGCCACATTGGGGACAGAGGACTTTGGAAGACTGCCATTGCGTTGCCCTGGATGGGACAAGGCACAGACAGCAGCCACACTTTGAGTTGCTGGACAGCAGCAAAATGTCCCAGAATTCTATGACATTTTCAGTGAGATATTTAGGTATACTTCTGACACCAGCATGCTTGTGCTGGCCTTGTGTCACCCGACGTTTGTTCCTTAAGAGAACAAACGTAGATGACTAATTATTTTCCTGACTGGTCCTAGACTGTCTGATTCAGCTTTAAGGATCTGTTGCAAAATGGCAGTTAGCAAAGCTCAGACGAAGGGCAGCAGGAAACCTAAAGGTGCATCATAACACCCACAACAGACATACAGAACTATTGGAGGCAGGATTTCCAGAGAAGAGCAAATTCAGATATAAAAGGCTACTGAAACAGTTGACTGGGCTTCCATTCATAACAACTGCTAAATAGCTGAAGAGTTACATGAAAGTACACAGAATGGTGGGCATGGCTTGTTTTGTATAGAATAAGGGGGTAAAAATTAAAATACTGCGAGGAAGGGAAATCATAGAGTGACCAACTTTCATCTCATATCAACAGGTAATTTATCCTCATTCTGTGCTCCTCAATTTGAGTAGAGTTGGATCATGCATCATGTCTGTATTATCAGGATGTGACCCTTTAATCTTCAGTCTCAACTTGAAAGCTGTCACTACCCTGACTACTTCTGTCAATATAGGCATATGATGTACCAGCTGTGACCTCACCTGGACTGCGCTAGGTTTGCTGGAGCTTTTGATGAGAGATTTTGTCCAAAGCTTTTTGGAAGTCTAAGTACACAATGTCTGCTACTACAGGGATGGGGGAACCTTTGGTCCTCTAGAAGTTGTTGGGCTACAACTCCCTTAATCCCTGACCACTGGCCATGTCGAGTCCAACAACATCTGGAAGGCCACAGGTTTCTCATTCCCGGTCTGTCAGATCACTCCTCTCTCCACATGGTTATTGACACATTCCAAGAACTCTAAATGGCTGGCAAGACCATTTTGAACTCTAAATGGCTGGCAAGCCATGTTGATTCTTCTTCAGTAAGACTTGCACATTTAATAATTTACTATAAATTCTGGAAAGCTGCTTGTCTCTTTTTTATGCATTCAGACACCTCTTAAGAGACCGTAACCAAATTTTGCATGATAGTTCCTGAGATTAAGCATTGATTTTAACTGCTGGTTTCAAACTGCACTGATGTTTTGGTTTCTTCGAATTTCTGAGCAATACTAGGTATGAGGGTACTGGGTTTATATGTAATAATGTTTTCCACCATTTTTTCTATAATTAAGGCAACTGGCCTATAATTCCCTGCATTGCCCCCCTAGACCCATGTTAGAAATTGGCAAAAAAAAAATGTGTTTCTTAATAGTTCTGAAGAAAATATCTTAATAGGTCCTGCTTTGACCCTTCATGCCAAGTTCCACTGACTAAAATTTATTTTTCTTTGCCACTATTACAGATAAAGGAACCCTCACTTCCACTACGTACATTAACCTAAAGTAAAACTAATAATCAGAGAGATGGTATTTTTTGTTTTGTTTAATGGTTCCAGTGTTGCAGTAATAAGGATAGGTTTTGGATCGGAAAAGGTTGGTTTCTGCTGCTCATGGAAACGTTCACATTTGTATTCTAACGTTGCAACATATTTTTAGTCACTAATTGGAGATGTGCCTGGGCAATTGAAAGGATGTGTCTGGGATTGTGTTGAGAAAGCTAAGCTGCGGCATTACATAGCCAATAATGGAAATCTAGGCCTGCATCGTAACTCCCATTCTTGCCTGTATAGGTTCTCACAAGAGATAACTGACTCCTTAATCTATGTACAGACCCAGAGCTCTAGCCATCTTGAGGACTGGTCACTTTTCTCTGAACTTGCCGCTCCTCCTAGCTGGGCTGGATTTTGGGGTAGGCAGCCTAGTGCTGGCCTTGGGGTTCCTCTCACAGATTATCTACTCAACAGTCCATTCAACAGCTGAAACCCGTAATGCAAATAGTTCATCTTGACTTGTATGTGGCCAGCACTGCCTTATTTTTCAAACTGTTCTGATTCTGATTTAATGGGGAATAGTGCAACACTGATTGAAATCATATTCATAGGTGTTTAAATTTATTGTCTTAGTTGAAAGCGTAAAACCATGCCCACAAATTGTGAAAAGATAATGAAATGGGCTCAGGATGCAATTTTTAAAAAATCAAGTTATTCAAAAAGTGAGCAGACTGAGGAGGACCAAATACATGCCCTGCTTGGTGTACCATTTGATCCAAGGGTGGTCTAACACCATGGCAGTAGTATGTCTCCTCCAGGCATTTTTAGGTAGGACTCTGCACCAGATATCTAATTCTGTGGTCTGGCTCAAGCTCTCTGTGGTTGGAGGAGAAAGAGAGAGTGTTTGGCTGGTCTGCTTGGCCCATCAAAACTAGTATCTTTATTTATTTTAATGTAATGTATTTTTTTAATGCTTAAACTGTTCCAGTATTCATAAGAACAAAATTCCTCAGTACAGCCCATGGGACCTTCCCTATCTATTGCCTCTAATTCAGCAGACAATATAAAATTTTAGATTTTATACATAAAAGCACTTTTGTGTAGCAGAATAATAGAATCTTAGAGTTGGAAGGGACCCCAATGGTCCGACCTCCTGCAATGCAGGAATCTCAGCTAATAAATCCATGACAGATGGACATCCAACCTCTAGCTAAAAACCTTCAAGGAAGGAGAGTCCACCACCTCTCGTGGAAGTCTGTTCCACTGCTGAACAACTCTTACAGTCAGAAAGTTTTTCCGAATGTTTAGTCAGAATCTCCTTTCTTGCAACTTGAAGCCATTGGTTTTAGTCCTACCCTCCAGAGCAGAAGAAAATTCTCCTCCATGTGACAGCCCTTCAGATATTTGAAGATGGTCATCAAGAAGGCATGTAAAACACCTGTAAATAGTCTTTTTTTAAAAAAGGATTCAAATATCACACCTTTCCACAAGGTGACTTAATACCCAAAAAATAATAATACAGCTTTAAAAATGCAGCACACCCAACAATACTGCAAAACCCATTAGCAGTAGTCACTACAGTAAGAATCAGCTAGGGAATATGCACAGCTGATTGTCTTTTATTCCAAAATCCCTCTGCAGCAGCAGTTTTAACCTGATGTCTCGCCCGCACTAATGAAGGAGCTAATAGCCCTTACGGCTTCTGTACAACAGCCAGAAGGGTCCTCAGACTCTTAGTAAATACAGACACTGCTACTTACGGATGGAACTCAACTGTTTATTTTAATAAAATAACACAACTGAGGCCTAGAGACTCTAACACGAGTCAGCTACCTTACCAAATACATTAATATCCAAACCGCCACCAGGAGTTCTTCCCATGCTGCTCCTAGAAAGCAAATATTGCCTCCTGAGGTGACAAAACTCTTCACTTAACTCCTGTATGAAATGATTGCGCATTGGGGTGAGGTAGTGGCAAGAACAGTGGACATTGTGATGCTGGACTTGTCCTCCATTTATTGAAACAGGAGCAGGAGCAGGCAGAGAGGACTCCCTACAAACGATTGAGACCCCAGCAGATAAAGAGTTCCCAATTACACACAACAGCCTGGGTTCTCAAATGTTTTTAGACGCCAGTTTCCATCGTCTCTGACCATTGTCCTTGCAGGCTGAGGAAGATAGAGGTTTGCAATCCAAGACTATCTGGAGACCGAAGGTTGAGGAAAGCTGGCGCAGAGCTGGGGAACCTGGGACTCTCTATTGTTGGATTGTGGGGCCCATCATCCCTGACCATCATCCATGCCGATGGGAACTGGAGTCACAGAGAACCCTCTGTACATACAGCTGTGCACCCGGGGCTCCCCTACACACATGTATGTAAGTCATGAAAGGAGTCTGTCACCAATGCAGCTTCTCCCCCTGCCCCCCACCCCAAAGTGAGCTCATTTGACCTGACATACGTGCATCTCACATACATCCTGCTGCAAACACATTTATTTGAGAGGCCACAGTTTCCTGTTGCCTGGTCCCCACAGTATACCTAAGTGTGGCAAAAATAGAAGGGCAAAAAATCTTCTCACGCAATTAGGCCCACGGACTGTTTGCACAATATTTCTGACACGCAATTATTTTTTCCTTGAGGAAATGTGTCACATCTGGAACAGCCCTTGGACGGGAGCTAAAGGAGAGGGAAACAATAGTAATTTTGAACCGGGGAGACAACAGGCAAAGCTTATAGTATTGAGCTGGCCAAGGTCTATTCCCGGCTTGATGGAACAAAGGGCAAATAAATAAACGCCTCCAAGTCTCTCCTTGAGGGTGTTGTGGTAGAAATTGGACTGAAAGAGGAATCTGACTGGAAAGGGGAAAGAGGTTTGGTAAGCTGTGTGGGGAAGGGTGTTTCCCATGCAGTGAAATCCCACAAATATGGCTCAGAGACTTGAGCACATATTGGGCCAGACCTGGCAATGCTGAAGGTGACAAAGCACGAGTTTAAAATGAGCAGCAAATAAAAATTGTGCTGCTGCTCGAAATAGAGAAACCAACACTCAATTTCAAGGTTTCTCGGGATTAACTTGTGGCCAAAAAATTAAAAATGGCTTCTTTGGTGATGAGTCTATGTGTTTTGAGATATGGCACCAGCCCCATAGACCAATAATACTATGCTGGGTGGAAGGAATGGGCTATAATTGCTGCCTTAGGCAAAAATTAATTTTGCTGCTCCTGGTCTTGTTTATTTGAGGGGAGCGGTTTCTTCAAGGTTTCCCCAGTTACAGCTCTCTTTCCATACTCCTTAAGTGACCGACAACGGGAAGAATGGTGGTGGAATTTGGAACTGACACATTGGGGAGTAAGGCACACCAGTTCACAAGCCCAGACAGCTATCCCAAAAGTCAGGGATGGGGTGTTGTGTATATTTCTCAGTTCCTGATTTTTCAAAGCAGTTTGGCACCCCTGTAAAGTTAAGGAATCTGTCTGGTCTGTGTTTTAGGTGTTCCAGTTCACTAGAATTCTAGTCCTGGTTTTACAGAAAGCTGGGGAGTTCTAGAGACAAGACCTGGGAGCAGATAAAAAACTATATTTCTGTAAGGCTTTTCGCATGCCTAATGTTTTAGAGTCTATTTCCAATAAAGCTCTTTAGTCGCTATCCTGGAGTTAGTTAGCAAACTTGTCTTTTCCTCAGGATATAAAACAGCAGGTAACATTGATAGCAAGTGCTCTTTTGAAGTTCATACATACATTCATCTTCTAAATGAGTTTTTTACAATACAATCCTATGCATATCTACTTGTAAATAAGTCCTACTGGGCCATATCCCATGCTACAACCAGATCAAGATAAGAAAACCAGTTACATCTTTTCTTACAACCTATTTAAGTATTTTATTCATCCTCACTGAATGTCACAAACCAGCTTGGTTATTTCAGAGAACTCTTAACCACAGCCACTTCTCTTTCCTTTAAAATTTCGGGAACAGCTATTTAGATGCTCTGCTTTCCCAACCCTTAAAAAAAGTTTTCAGATATAAGAGCATTAAAGCACAATCCTACACATATCTATCCAGAAGGATGTTCCAATAGTTTCCAGCATGGCTTACTCCCAGGTAAGTGCGTGCAGGCTTAATAAATTGACGAGAACGAGATATACTGCCTAGCTTTCCTGCTGACCCATTTTCATAGCTACTTATTAACATAAAGAGAGGCAAGGCTCACCTGTAGGAAAGGACCCTCTAGTCAGGGACAGCTGTGAAAGTTCACTGCCTGAGCAGCAGCACAGAGCTTCTGCCTCTCTTGCTTGGACTGCAGCTCTTGTCTGACTCACCTCTTCCCAGCTCAGAGCTAAGCTGTCAGTGAGACTGAAACGGAGGAGGAGGAGCAGCTTAGCTGCTGCTCTTGTCATTGAGATTTTTTGTGTCTTCTTTTGGTGTAGTTTTTTTATATAAATTCATTTTATAATGTACCATATATAAAGCAGAGGCAACAATTATCCGTTCTTGTCATTATGGAGAGCACAAGAGGAGCTCTCACGGGATCAGACTGAAGGCCCATTGAGTCCGGCTTCCTGTTTCTCACAGGGGCCAACGTGCCCCTGGGAAGCCTGCAGGCGAGACGTGAGGCCTTTCTCGCTTTTCCTCCCTGGCATCTGGTCGACGGTGGCAGGCTGCCTCTGAAGCTGATGCTCTAACCAAGGACACAACCGACATATGTGGGGAGACCATATCCCCCATTAATGTGCCTAACCTTCCTAATCTTTTTACACATCTTCCATAAATTGTGTGTTATGTGAGGAAATGCTTCCGATTTAATGGCACAGAGTTCCAGTTTTCTGGGGGCAGAAATTATCTACATACACTTGCCTCTACACCATGGGTGCAAATTTATAGGCCGTTCGCTGGGTATTAGTGTTCGTTTTTCTTAATTGTAGTTATTAAAAGCCCAAATCCCCCTCCCCTTTACATTTCTACCCTTCCTTTCTTCTGCCACGACCTGAGGGATAGCTTAGTGGGTAGGGCGTCAGACTCTTCACCTCAGGGTTGTGGGTTCAAGCCCAGCATTGGGTGAAATATTCCTGCATTGCAGGGGGCTGGACTAGATTATTTTTGTGGTCCCTTCCAACTCTACAAATCATTCTATGACACCTAACATGTGGTTCCCACAGAGTCATTCACCTATACAGACACAGACCTGCTTAGCTTCAGAAAGCTACTGGCCTCATATACCTCCAGCTCATACCCCAGGATCAAATGTGTTAAGTCTTTCCCCAGCAGGGACTACTACCCCCTTCAGAATTCTGGTTATGCATTTGTAATTCTGCAATATCTCTTTTGCATTCCAGTAATTTATTTAAAATATTTATATCATCACCTTTAAATAACATGGGAATATTGTTTTGCCTTTTTTTATTCACAGACAGTACACACAGACCTTAATTTAATAACCAGAAAGCTTGCCAACTGCTGTTTCTATTGATAAGGTTGTTAATACAATCAAGGGGGGAAACAGTTGTACGACGGTAGAAAAAAAGCAATGACAGGGAGAGAAAAGGAAAAAGCTTCATCTAAAACATGCTGCAGGGGAGAAAAATGTGGCTATTAAAATACTGACTTCTTATCAATATTTGCTTCAGACCACGAAATTGGCCCCCATTTAGAAATGTATTTTAAATTCACAGATTACGATTTTCTTCCCCTTAAACCCATCTTACTTGTAAGGCCAAGAGGATGGATGGATTGCTCCTGGCTCCTCCCGCTTTGCTGGACAGTTGAAGAGACTTGTAGTGGGTGGGATCGGGAGTGGGGAGGGAGCGTATAATAACCCCAGACCTATGCAATGTGTCAGAGGAGTAGAAAGAGGTCCTAATGTTGTGACTAATAGCTTATAGTTTGTGTATTATTATTATGTGTAAACTGCTGGGTTCCCTCCACAAACATTGCAGTTCTCCTGATGCAACACGCTTCCCCATCTTTCCTTCCACATGCAGCTCCTGAAAATCTGCCCCAGGGGAAAACCTCCAGAGCAGATACCCACTTGCCCAACTTTGGACCATGATAATTTAAGACATTCCCCCATTAAATTGCTGTCTCCTCTCCTCATCTGTGCTGAAATAGTATTTGGGAGCATGAAATGCGGATTCTTTGCTAGCAGTTCTTTGTATGTCTGATATTCCAATGTATTGAGCAACTTTATGACAGTTGTTGTTGTGTCTATGGAGTTTTCTTGGCAGGGATACTGGAGTGGCTTGCCGGTTCCTGCTCCAGGTGGATCACGTTTGGTCAACTCTCCATTATGACATGTCCATCTTGGGTGGCCCTGCACGGCACCCAACTTTTATGACTAATAAAATTTATATTTATGACCAATAGCTTATAATTTGTGAATCATAAATATTGTGAGCCCAATATTTATGACTAATAGCTTATAATTTGTGAGTTTTTAATCTAGTTCAGTCCCCTACCACATCCGCTCTTCCCTGTCTGTCCACTTTGGCTGACCCTCCTTCTTCTACTCAGAAGTTGCCATGAGAGTAGAGCTGTGTTTATGGGAGGGACGTTTGTGTGCGCAGAGGAGAGGAGTTGGATTGGGCTCCTATTAACGGCTGATAGTTGATTAGTTCAACAATAAGACAATGCAACCAGCAAAAGAAATAAAACCATAGGAAGGCTTAGAGATGGTACAGCCGTGAAACTCACTGGGTAGCCTTGGTTAAGTTACTAGTTGATATCCACCGTTAGTAATACTCAAAGTAGAGCCATTGAAATGAACTGAAGTCCACAATGATTTCAATGGGTTTGAATATTTCTAACAGCTTTACAAGTGCCTGATTCTTAGCAGCTGAGTGGGACATTTTATATCAAAGTCAGGCACAGTTAATTAACTGTGCACATCCCCATTAATAAGTACAACTCTGTTTCTTCCATTCCATTCCTTCCCTTCGCATTGATATAAGAGGAAGCCCTGCGGCAGACCTGTGGACAGAGCCCACCCAGAGAATTGTATAGAACCCTGCAGATAGACTAGTTAAGTTACTAACAGCTGTGGAAAGGCTGAATTATGTAAACAAGCTTCAAGAAGCAAGAAATAAAGCCAAAAGATTAAGCGATCATTCACAAAATTTTAGTACCTGTCAAAGAACAGGTCTAACGCATGTATGGGAACCCTTTATTAAAAGTACTATGAATTTATTATTAAAACTGTATTTGAGTATTATACCCTAGAGAAGAAGTTGGAGGACCCTGTCTGGAGGCAAATGTGGGAAGCCTTTCTATAAATATTAATATGAGGGAATGAAAATTACAACTTGTCAACCATCACCTTTCCCCCCTTTTTTTCTTTTTGGAATGGCTGTTAATGCAATCCTCTGGAGAGACATTGACAGAAATGTGTATTTTAAAAAAGCTTTATTATAAACAATCTCACTCTTCTTACAATAGGATCCGCTACACACTAATCACCAGTTATGTGCAATTGTTACAGATTTGTGTGTTCTCTCACTATAGTAAATCATAAATCAGGAGAACTTTTACAATTCTGTTGTAAGGTAATCCGTCACACACAGAGGGGGAAGGGAAGCATCTTTACAAGGAAAACAGCAGAAACACACAAAACACTCAAGATATACATAAGCACTCAATGAAGCTCCCGAAATGTAAAAGTCTTTCAGCTGGGCATAAATATGATTTCATAAAAAAGCATTTATTTCATGTGCATAGAAATGTGTTTTGGTTTCTACACAGTTCCAGTTAACAGTGTTAGAATCTGGGCCTGAAAATATCAACTACTTAAAATGACTGGCTCCGGTGGAAAAAAAATAGCCTGAAGATTGCAGCAGTCATAAAGTCATCGAAAGAATCTGCTACGTATCATTTACGATACAAGCAACTGTACACATTAGGAAGAAAGCAGAATTGCAGTATCTGTTCATTTCCCAGTGGCTCCCAGCAGATCCACACAGAAATATAACATTTGCAGTAGTGAACACATCCGTCTAGTGCATGGAGTCACTGTTTAAAGGAGGCATCACCCCACAAGAACAGTGCATCCGTTCCAGTGTTTTTCAGAAAATGTTAGCCATATATAAAAAAAGGCAGCACCTCCACTGCAACACAATGCAGGTGCAGTAAAAACAACAACACACAACCCCAGGACATTGAACAGGCCTCCTAATGTACTGTGACAGCCATCAGAGGGAAGGGTTGAGACAGAAACCTCTACGTTTTAGTCACCTCGTTTTTAAAACAGCAGCTGCTCCAACCCAGACCCAATAAGAGGCTTACATCTTAGTAAAAATTGCCTGCTATTTTAAAATAGGAGGGAGGTGCCTGTTTTATCGGGCAATGTTTTATTAAGGCTTGAACTCAGTAGGCAAAGACACACACATATGCAGTTTTCCAATTAATGAAGAGCAACAGGGCCAGCAGGAGAGTTACAGGGAAGCAAAACTGCAAGCACTCTGTGCTTCCAGGAGTTCAGCTTAATTTCTGGGTTTGAGGGAGAACAGGAAGAAATGGAGACACCTGATCTGTCCACATAGTCATCTAGGCACAAGAGCAGCAGCTGCATTTGGCAATTCAATCTTTCACCTCGAGGGTACACCAATGCATTTCGTTCCATTCCACTCGCTTTCCCCAACCCAGTGCCCTTCAGATTATTTTGGATTACAAATCCCATCATCCCTGGCCACTGAGGCTGGCAAGGAATGATGGGAGCCGGTACTCCAAAACACCTGGAAGGCGTGAGGCCAAGCAAGGCTGTACATTAGCATCTAAAAGAGAGTTAAGACATCTGGCAGGTAGCTCTGCATTTAGAGACACCATCACTCCTGACACCACCAGATTTTCAGTAGTGAAGCACATATTGTACATCTCTTTTTGGGGGTGAGGGGAGGAAGGTAAGGGCATCACACACAGCCATATTCATACCAAACAGTCTGCTGATCAGCATGAGAATCTGGTGATGATGGAGGGTTCTTGGAGCTGCCCCCTCTGTTTGCTTCTTCAGTGCCTCCTGCTGGAATTTTATTTTCTGGGGATCGACCTTTGGTAAGAGAGGCCTCACTCGGGCTCGGCCCCTGGGGGCTGCTCCCTTCCGTGCTGCCGGAGACAATTCTGACAGGAGTCACTGTGGCCACTTCCCCAGACCACAGCACCGGCTTGGATTTGATCTTAGAAGCAGCATATTGTGGAGGGGAGCAGTGCTGCTCCAAACCTGGCTTGGCTTGCTCCTGTGGCTGAGAGTTCAGGTCATCCTTGGAAGTGGTTGGGGAGGAAGAAAACGGGGGGAACAAGAGGGACTTCTCATCTTTTGGAGGCGCAAGAGAGAGCCGCCTGACGTCAAGCTGCCGACAGCGAGAATTAACGCTCTGCAGAGAACCCGCCACCTTTGCAGACTGCGGCCTCTCTCTCAGCAAGACCTGGGAGCCTCCCGCTAAAGGAAGTGGAGAGGTCTGGATATCTGAGTCCTTGCCCAGCTGGAGATCGGCAGTCCCAGGCTTCGGAAGGCTGTCGTAGCGTCTGTATGCCTCTGGACCAGTGGCTCTGAGGAGGTCTGCGGAAGCCAAGCTAAATGCACGGTTCAACGATGCGCTCTGCTTGCTCATGTTACTGACCTGCTGAGAAGACTGTGCCACCTGCCTCGATCCCCTTTGAGATGCAGGAGGGAGCTTGCAGGAATTGTTGGAGTTTGCTGCAAACTCAGATTCTGTTGGACGAAGGTTTGGTTTGACATAGTGGCCTGGCTTGGCTAGCCTTCCGTCTTCATTAGCACCAGACATCTTGACGGTTGGTGTGACGTAGATGGTGGGCATCTTGGCTGCCTCCTTCCTATTTGCCGGAGAAAGCTGACTTCCAATAGATGGAGGCTCATTTGCTTTTCTGAAATAGTCACTCAGGAAGTCGTCTCTGCTGGATGCGTCCTGAGAAAACAAAGAAACTGAATGAACATGGAGCTAATAAAATCACTATCTGAATATGGATACACAAAAATGCCACCCGATTTCTATGCTTTGATTAACATATGGATAAACTTAATCCTTCTGAGGATCACCAGGGAGCCTTCCAGAAAGGTGTGCTGGCAATCTCTGCCAGGGCCGCAGCAGGGCGAAGCGTCTTCACCCCAGCACGCCACTTTCATGATTGCCAGGGCGCCCTTTGAAAAGTAAGGTGGTGGGTGGGTGGTGGCGGGTCGTTGGCCTGACCAGGTGAGGGGGCACATGACAGGGGGCCCCCCAATGTTGGGTGCAACTCGGTGCCTTTGCTGCTGCAGAAGATCAGGCTTCTAATACAGTTCCAGATATGGATATATGCATACGGCTTGTAGGCTTTACAGATACAGATATATACAAGTGGAAAGCAATCTTGTTGCCCCAGCAATTCAAGATGCAACACACACTCAAACTCAGTGGCGGAATCACTGACTGACGAATGCGCTGACATGCCTTAATCACTGGGCCGTTGCCATAGCAACTGGCTTGGCTGCCCTTGCACCTGTTGGCTCATCTCATACATGAGGTGAAATAAATTCACCCCTTCGTCAGTTCCAACACTAGCTTACTGTGTACACGTCAATGTATTCATTTCATTGAATAAACCACAACCAGTCAATCACTGAATAAATCATTTCAAATCATAAATGGAGTTCTGGGTGCTTACATTAAGTGGCGTTGATCTGTGGCTTTCTTTCAGAAATTCTTCCAAAGTCACCAACTCGCTGCCCGGAGAAGAAGGTCTATGCCTAGCAGACTGTGCATGGGCTGGGTTACTTTTCTGAGATATATCATACGAAAACGCAGAGTTCCTGGTAAGGGAGGCATTGTGCTTAGTGTTTGAGCCCCCAGGAGCAGAAGAGGTAGGACAAAAAAGGCCATCTCTAGGTGAGCCAGGTGTGTCTTTAGTCAGCACCGTGTCTTCACTACTGAGACTCTCTGATCTGCCATGAATACGGTCAAAAGAACCTGTGCCAGGAGATTAAGACATATCAAAGTTACCATCTTGTTTCCCTTTCACTCTGTGAAGAAGCTTTCTTTGAGCACCACCCAAAGATGAAGGACCCCTGGGCAGTTAAGTCCAGTCAAAGGCGACTATGGGATTGCGGCGCTCATCTCGCTTTCAGGCTGAGGAAGCCAGTGTTTGTCCACAGAGAGCTTTCTGGGTCATGTGGCCAGCATGACTAAACCGCTTCTGGTGCAACGGAACACTGTGATGGAAGCCAGGGCACACGGAAATGCCATTTACCTTCCCACCGCAGCGTTACCTATTTATCTACTTGCACTGGTGTGCTTTTGAACTCCTAGGTTGGCAGAAGCTGGGCTAGAGCAATGGGAGGCCACCTTGTCGTGCGGATTCAAACTGCTGACCTTCTAACCAGCAAGCCGAAGAGGCTAAATGATTTAGACCACAACGCCACCTGTGTCCCCTCCAAAGCGTCCATACCAAAGAATAAGAGACACGCTTGGCCATATGTTCCCAAAACCAGGTTAGTTTATTTGTATTGTTTCATATAACGTTGTGTGGATTTATTCTTTTGTACTTAAATATGGATATCATTATTTACAATTGCTTCTAATATATGTATTTTTAATTGTAAAACAACATTTGGACTTGGGTTAGTTTTCTGAAAAAGGTGTCCTAGAAATCAACAGATGATTATGAAGCACTGATTTAAAACCACCCATGTTAAACACACCTGTATTTTATGTAAGCCATTTAAATTTGTTGTTATTATTAAGCCATCTATAAATCTGATAAACACACCAACCAACAGCACAATTAGTAATGTGAGCATGAGAAAAGGCCTGCTTATATCAGGCCAAACACCGAACTGTTCCAGCATTCTGCTCCCACTGTGGCCAAAGAGGACATGAGTACAACAGAACTCTTCCCCCTCATAATTCCCAGCCACTAGTATTCATATGGATATGGCCTTGGATAATAGAGGTAATATATTCATCATGAATATTAGCCTTTGTCCTCTATCAATCCATCCCATTTTAATAAGAGGGCATTACCCTATGAAATTAAAACTTTATGCATTGGAATTCCAGTGCAGCTTTTAGGTGACTATGTTAGGACGCAATCCACCATATATCTGTGAATATATCTTACCTTTGAAGTTCAGAGGGGAGCTGCTGGAGGATGCATTTTCACTGTTCTCTAAGCTGTTCGGCCTTGATACTGGAAGGGAGAAGAGGCACATGAGAGCCTAAGGTGAGTCCCACCTCCCGAGTAGCATCAAATTAGGAAGAAAAGAAGTCAACATTTCCACTCACTGGAGACCAGAAAAGTCTCTCACGATGCTCCGAGAAATCATGCGGCAGCAGCGACAACAACAAATTCTTTCCAGTGATAATGCCTTGCATCCTAAGAACTGTGAATGGAACTTTGCTCATGGAATTTGGTTTTCCCCACCTCCCATTTCAGCCTCCTCACCCCAAAAAGGCACGTACAGAGGTCTGGGGACATCCTTCCTCCCTGAACGGTGTTTAGTGTTGAGGATCAATGACAAAGGGGGAACGACTAATCACTTACTGTGCTGCCTGCTTGAAAGCTCTACCTCAAGGAAGTTTTCATATAGGTCACCCTCTGAATTATGGCCTGGATAGAAGAATGCAAGATATCAGAACGTAATGTTCAACAGAGATGAACAGAACCAGCAGACATGTCCAGCCATGTTATTTAACTTTCGAAATGGTATAGGTCAATACAGGGAGATGTGAAGGTGCGTTGCATAAACAGGCGTCTAATGCAACCTGTCATGTCTGAACTAGGTGCAAATGCTAGGTCTGGTCATGGGAGTGAAGACCACACTAGGGAGGGCTAGGCTGGAAGCATGGAGAAAAGGGGCTGTCTGGAACTTTCCAGACTTAGCAAGGGATGCTTCCCAATATACGGTCTCCAAAAATCTATTCTCTTCCGTGCAGCACCAATAATGTGCAAGGGCCAATGTTTCAGCTGCAAAGTGCCCCAAAGGTGGCAAATTACTGAAGATACACATTGGGAGGAGCAGAGGAACTAAGTCCCATATTCCATGGCACAAACCTGTTTTCAATTTTAATGCCAACTGTAGAACACGTGACGTAGAACATGTGATTTTAAAGCCAACGGTAGAACATGTGACATACTTACAAACAGCATTCCTGTAAAATGTACTGTCCAACCACCACACGTCTACACCCTTAAAGGTTTCTGCCACATTAAAGGCCAAATTGGTTTTGGGGTGTGTTTTTTTACTTGTTTCCTCTATCTTCTTCTCCCCCCCCCCCCGCCCCACAAATGATGTACAAAATTCTCTAGTGTTAACACATGAGGACTTATGCAGCAAAGCCAGTTCTATGAAAGGGGAGGTGGTAAATGAAGCAATGCCTGCACATTGAGGTTTTTTATTCATTTGAACATGGAAAGTGTTTGCTGAACCTCCCCAAAGCCAAGGCCCCCATTGCTAACCTGAAGTCAAGTCAGCCATGGCACATACCTCTGGGTCTGTTTTGTTGTCTGGAGGTGGAGGTAGAACCAGGAGCAGCCAGGTAGGCGGCTGAGGCAGAGTAAGTCCTGGAACTCGGCTCCACGTAGCACTGCTTAAGAGCGGAGTCCGTTGCACTTTCAATGTGGTCACTGCTGCCTCCATAATGAGAATTTCTCTTCGGCTTTGAATCCACTAATATTGAGTAGGAAAAGCAAAAGAATGAGAGAGAGAGAGAGAGAGAGAGAGAGAGAGAGAGAGAGAGAGAGAGAGAGAGAGAGAGAGAGAGAGAATAAAGCACACCAAAACTAGGCACAAATTTACCCACCCACCGCCCTGTAAATGCAGCAAGCAGGCACAAAAACAGTGGCACAAAAGATGCGCTGATTATGCAAGCTGTATCACTGAAGTTTATTATCAGGTTATATTTGCATTCAGTTTTGCAACAGGATGCTAGCTCAGGGAGAACCTAATGAGTGTCCTGAGTAGCAGGGAGAATGTTTTATAGATATTATGGCGAAGGAAGGGCCACACACAAACACTGGATGGGGTGAGAGCACTGGAAATCCTCTAAGGCTGGAAAGCTATTAACCCTTACTTGGGAGTAAGCCCCGATGAACCTAGAGGGATCTATTTCAAGAATAGGATCAGGTCTCACAAATGCTTTTTCCCTTTAGCATTACAATAAAAAAGGTAATTAATGTTTGATGCCCTATGCAACATATTGTTCCTAGTGTTCCTTCAGGGAATAATTCATTTTTTAACACAATAGTTTGAATAGGGTCTTAGTTAGGCTGGGATACTCGGTTATAAATTTAAATGGCCCATTGGAGTACTAAACGCCAAAATTATTTACTTGTAAAAGTGAGTTAGTATTCATTAAATAATAAGGGTCTTGGATACATTCAAATGCCCAAGAAGTGCATGTTACAATTGTTTTCCAGAGTAATTCTCTGCAAATGATATCATTGAATTCCTGAAAAATGAATAGGATAAGGCGCAAGTAACAAATGGCTGGCATAGACAACAAACAACAGCGACAAATTAAATTAGCACAAAAGACACAGGTGAGTTAAAAATTGCAAAGTAAGCCTGAGAATAGTGCCTGGAAGCTGTGCTATGTGCAATGGAGGCTATGTGCAATGGAAATATGAAAATGCCATCATAATACTGGCAGCAAACACTCAAATCTGATGTGTCCCACATTCTAGAAGCTCATGGAACTTGGGAAGTAAGAGGAAAAGCAACCTTAGGGCTGATTTATAATGCTACCTTCTAGTCATCTACATGTCAAAAAAGGACGGACATTTGTTGCAATACAAAAGTGACTTATGCTGCACATTCTGCTGTGATGCACATCCTATTTAGGGTCAGCTCTCTCAGAACAGTTGTTCTTACTTAACAAACATTTTTAAATCTCCCACCTCTTGCTTGGGACAATTTTTTTAAAATGTAAAAATGAGACAAAACGCAATGGCATTTCTTCACTACAAAATTGGACGTTTTGAGGATAGTAGTATTTTGCACTTTCTAAAAATGAGAGGACTAGGTTATGGCAGGAGTAGCTGACATGGTGCTTGCCCCATTTTGCTGGGCTACAGTTTCTATCCTTCTTCCTGAGTGCTGGTGCAGAGTGACGGGAGCTCAGCAAAGATCTGTAGGTTTTTTCACACTGGCAATGCCTGGGCTAAAGTATCATAACATTCAGCTACCTTTGCCTATGGTTAAGTCTATATTTTGATGTCTACATTGCAATATTATCAGAGAACAGACAAACAGCATATCGGGAAGGGGTGAGTGCTGCAAAGGGTCTGTTAGATAAAAGGAATCTTTAACACAGAATATGCAAAGGCAGTTAAAGAGGATGCATCATTGGCAACACAGCGACAGCAGTTCATCTCCGCATTTGGACAGGACATGAGGCACACAAGTGAAGCACGCAGCAAACCCACTTACTTAAGATGTGCACCATCACCTGTAAAGAAATGGGCACTGTGTGTCCCTTGACAGTGTACTGTAGTGAAGAAACGATCCAGATTGTGCAATAAAAGATTCTTCATCTTACTGAGGGGGAAATGTAGTCCATGTTGACTTGATCTGAGCTTGGATTTAGTTTGTGTCAATGATATGCTGAACATCTATAATTTGTGTATGTAGAGAAGTTATGAGTCTGGTATATATATCTATTCAGAAATGCATTGAAAATAAATGATAAGAGAAGGTGTTAGAGATCTCCCGTTTCCGAGAAAGAAAGTGGCTCATTAGGAGAGGATGGGATGTCAGAAGGCGGCCAGAACCGGAAGCGGTTAGAGAGAGACGGATGATTCGATGGAGACTTGGGAGACTTTTCTTTGGGCTTGCTTGTGCTTCTCAAAAAGGGAATCTTTTTGCGTTGAGCAGCTAAGTGTTATCACCCAGAGATCCCAAAAAGGAAGAAGAAAGGAAGAAAAAAAGGTAACAGAAATAACTAAAATGTACTTCAAACAACCAAGAGACTAGCTAAACATGAAAATGGACCAATTATTTATTCTACAGCAACTACTAAATCAGGTGAGGGATTAGATGAGAAAATGGTGCAGCCACAGCTAATAGTATCTACGATTATACATACATAGTAAAATCATACATGCAATAGACACATCTGCTGTTTTTCTCTGTACAGTGGTACCTTGGTTCTCAAACGCCGAAAACCCAGAAGTAAGTGTTCCGATTTTTGAACGTTTTTCGGAAACCGATGTGGTTGTCAGCTATTGTTTCCAGGGCACCTGCACCAATCAGAAGCTGCACCTTGGTTTTCGAACATTTGAGAAGTCAAACAGACTTCTGGAATGGCTTAAGTTTGGCACTTTTGTTTTTGCTATATATTTTGTGTTTTTGAGGCTTTTTCGGTAAATTTGTTGTTGTGACTGTGTGGAACCCAGTTCAGCTACTGATTGATTGATTGATTGATTGTGTGACTGTGGAAATGGGTAAAAGCCCCCCTCCCCACCCCCCACAATCCAAACAATGACTATTATCAGTGCAGGTAAGAAAAAAAAATAATTTTAATTTTTATCATCTACAATACTATCTTATTTATTTTATAGTGCAGTACATTGATTACTGCTTTCATTTTGTGGATCAATGGTCTCGTTAGATAGTAAAAGTCATGTTAAATTACTGTTTTGGAGGTTATTTTTAAAAGTCTGGAACGGATTAATTCATTTTGCATTACTTTCTATGGGAAAGTGCACCTTGGTTTTGGAATGCTTTGGTTTTGGAACGGATTTCCAGAACGGATTCGGTTTGAGAACTAAGGTACCACTGTACTGCAGTTTAGAAATATCACTGCGTAACTGCAGGCCAAGCCTGCATTTCTTAATCATTCGGGGGCATATGCTTTTACTTTGTGTAGCATCTCTTACAGAATTTGTTATTGAGAAAGGACACAGAGCATTCCCCATTTCATGAGCTGCATCTAAGTGGTTCTTGATCCAGGAGACATGGCTATTAATGGCTTGTGGTTCAGCTCTGGCTGCAACTTGTGGTTAGTGAGCCCACAAGCCCAGGCACAGACAACACACTAAGCCAAATCGTGGCCTAGTTCAGCATGGTACAAGAGTGAGAGAAACCGGGGATAGGTAAAGTAGTTATGAGCTCCTGGCTGGGAGCCTGTACATTATTTTTGTGTTCCTCATAAGCCATAACTTGGCTAACTGGGCTGTGTGAACCAGCATGCGTACTATGGTCACACGTTTACCATTATAATTAAGGTCTACATTAAGATTTCACATCATTTCCCCCCATACACTTGTATACATTGCAAAGTAAGTAAGGCACATTTGAACACAATGGGATTTTAGCACAAGGTTAGGCACTTAAATTCCACAAGTTACAAATACAATTGAGGCCTAACTTCCTCTGGATTAAGTCTCAGCTAGTTAATATCATGCACCTTCCATCTCTCCCAATGTGTCACATGGGTGACACACACAGTTCCTTTAGAAAATATTTGTACAGCATAAAGAAAAGTTGTGAAAAGTTTTCATAAGAATTTCACTGAATGCTCATGTTTTCTTCCAGCTGTTTAATAAATGCCAGCCTTTTCCAATAATCCTGAAAATTGCTTTTACCTCTAAGTCAATGATTATTAGTTGCATTTTAGTGTAACATACTCTGCTTTCTTACTGACAAACAGCTGATTATAAAATGAAAAGCACCAACCAACACCATGTGTCTCTTGAAATCACTACCTTCCCACTTTTCTTACTCTGTTTCTGTGCGACCATTTCTTTCCTAATTACTCCCTCTACTGTTAAGAGATGGGCCACACCTTCAGAGTGCATAAAATGTCATAGTAAATTGCACTATATGGAGGAACCTTTATATATTCTTTATATATTTTGGACAGCATGAAGTGCAAAATCTCCATCCATTAATTTTGAAACAGTACTTAATAGATCTCACACAATCAACTCAGAAAACACGTTGAGTTGAGATGCCGTTAAAAAAACCAGACATTTGGAAGAATCTGATAAATTCAGAGAACTACTAGGTCTATTAGGACATGTGACAGTAATACTATTAGTATTCAGTAATCCAAATTAAATTTATTTACTATAAACCATCTTTCAGTCATAATGCCTCCCAAAGCAGTTTAAAATAAGAACAAAATTGAAGATGAAGTAAATAATAATAATAATAATAATAATCTAAAAGCCACTAGACAAGAAGTCTAATTTAGCAGCAGCAATGGCAGGACAACCAAACCACAGCATCAGAATAAGCAAAACCTTCAAACAGAAACAGCAGGAAAAGAAAAACTTTGCACCATCTACGTGCTGATAGCTCAGTAAAAAAGTTTTGTTTCACACTGCCATCCCCAGAAAACAGACTGATGAAATTTCAGAAAAAGAAAAAGATCCCCAAACTAAAAACTCTGCTCCTTATTGAATAGGGATTGGGAACCAGTGGCTCTTCAGACATGTTTGGACTCCAGCTCCCATGAACCATAGCCATCATGGCCAATGGTCAGGGGTGATGGGAGTTCCGTATCTGAATTGTTGAGGATCCACAACTCACAGTAGTCTTCAATGGCAGAGCTGGAATGCTGGAAAATGGTTTATCAGCTGTATACTGACCCTTGTTGCAACTCAGAAGTTTGATAAGCAATGGCTGCAACCTCAATATAATCCGTGCTTAAAAAGCAAATCAACATTCAGTCCTGAGAGAAAAAACTGTTTAGCAACCCTGTATAAATAAGTACGAACTCATTTTTAAAGGTAGCTCCACAGTGGTGAACTGGGATATTGCTGCAACAGCAACACCAACCTCACTTTGTATGGAGCACCCAAGAACACCAGGCAGTACAACACAGTTCTCCATCTGTGTTTGCAGTTAAAGGAGTCCGCTTCCCAAAGGACTCATAATTCTAGAATGGGAAAGTATGCTCTGCATACTTTTTCCTGCTTCTGCTGGTTGTGTATTTGTGTGTGTATTGGAGTGCAGGAAATAAAGAGCTACTCATTTCACCTAAACCTCAAATCCTGCCAGTGTGGTGTAGTGGTTAAGAGCGGTAGCCATGTAATCTGGGGAACCGGGTTCGCGTCTCCGCTCCTCCACATGCAGCTGCTGGGTGACTTGGGCAGGTTACACTTCTTTGAAGTCTCTCAGCCCCACTCACCTCACAGAGTGTTTGTTGTGGGGGAGGAAGGGAAAGGAGAATGTTAGCCGCTTTGAGACTCCTGAAGGGGAGTGAAAGGCGGGATATCAAATCCAAACTCTTCTTCTTCTTCCCCCATCCCTCTAGGTTCTCTCATCAGCCATTAACCCCAATCTCCTCTTCCCTTCATGCGACTCTTGGCTGCCCACCTTCTTTTCAGTAAGCATAGACTCAAGATTATGCTTGCTAGCTCTGCTTTGCCAGTGTGCTCAGCAAAAAGTGAGAGGGAGCTAGATGTTCTGTAGATTCTTGCCTCCAACTGGGAACCCTGTACCAATGAACTTCATAATCACACATACAGGCTTTATGCACCTACAGAGATCCAGGTATACTCACACTTTTTGAAACCTTTCACTGAATGTATAGAGATAGTGGTCAGTAGGTGCGACCCCACTGAGGAATCCCATGTTTACTGAATGTGTGAATGGAAAGCGACAACATGTTCAAACCTACCTTCTCAGCACAACACCCACTCCCCTATCATGTTGTCTATGAAACAGGTGAGAGATCATCCCCTCTGTGGAACCAGAAGGTACCACTATTCTCTCGATTTCTACCATCTCCAAAAGGTGGTCTCCTTGTCTACCCTTCCTCATGAAAGTGCATTTAAAATAGCCCACTAAAAACAGATGTGCTTCACTCTTCATTTCCCACTTGATTTCAGTGGCATTCAGAAATGCTCAGCTGTGGCTGAATTGCACCCTTTATTTATTTGTTCTTAGCTAGCTAGCCTTGCCAGCACCAACAGACCAGCAGTTGATTAGCTATCCATTAAGTACAACACCACCTACCTTTCCCCACAGGTCCATTATTCTGCTCTCTGCCTTCCACTGAGCCAGACTCTGCGGAGGTGCTCTCCAGATTCTCCTGCTGCTTGGGCAGTTGTGAAGGCGATGGTGACCCAGCTGTGTCTGTGCTTTCTGAGTGCCATGGAGGACTCTCTACTGAGGATTTCAACCGTTCTCTTGTAGCTTCTTTCTTTGGCTTCATGAGTTTAACCAAGGCTCTAGCTCCTATCCAGTGGTTTTTCCTATTATTGAGGGAAGGAGCAGCAATCATTTTGTTTGTGTTTTTAGCACAGTGTGATGCTTATCTTTTCTCTCCACCATAAATGAGTACTGTGAAACTGCCTTGGCATCAGGAAGATGACATTCCCCGACTCAATAAAAGTTGGGCCGCATTTTGCCAGAGGATTTAAAAACCAAACACTGGGCAAAGATCCTGCATGGAGTTTTCACATAAACAAACACCCCATGCTTTTTTTTTATAAAGGTCTTATGAGGACCTTTTCAGATTCCATTCATTAAAAACCCTTCTGGGAGAAAGATGGGGACTTAACACTTTAATTGCTCACTGCTGAGATACATACAGACACCAGTGCCCTTATCTATGAGCCTTATATAGCAGGGGTGGTGTACAGTGAGCAATCCCACAGGCTGAATGTGGCCTTCTAGGCCCCTCTGTCTAGCCCTTGGGACTCACTCCAGGTCACTACCCATCACTGGCACCTTCCTCAAGTGCTTTTGCCTGGCTGTTGCATGTCCTTGAACTGCGTATCTTGCTGGCCTGAATGGAGGGTGGAGAGAAGTGGTCTGTGTGGTGTCTAAAGATCTTTGGATTTTGTGTGGCAAATGTAGCTTACTGTACAAAGTAAGAGTTGCATCTGTAGCTTCACTCACTTTTGCTTCTGACCCTACTCATCAGTGGCATGCAGCCTCGGGCTGAAAAACGCCCCCACCCTTGCCTTATCAAGAGTGACTCTCTGTGCATCCACACACGATGAAACCTGCAAGGTGTGACCAACCCCCCAACCCCAATATCTTCCCTAAGAGGAAATGCCCGTGCCTCAATAAACAGAATTTCTAGACAGCAAGAACTGTCAGTAAGTGGCCGCCTTTCCAAACACAAAGGCGTCATATACAAGTTGCCCTCGCACACTTAAGAGGCATCTTTCTGCCTAGGACAGGACTGCCCGTGTGCCATTTAAGCTTGAGAAAACTTACTTTTTTGGAGCCGGATCATAAAACTTATACTGATCCATTATTTTCTCCTCCAGTTTTTCTTTGTGTCGCCTTAATGCATTCAGTTTGTCACTGTTGAAAAACCAAAGCGGCAGGGGAAAAACAACACATGAGCACTTACAGGGTTCTACTTGCTAGGAATTGAGTATAATTAATAATTCAACTCTCACAAAGCCCGTGTCCCCGAGGGCAGGATTTTGAGTGATGAAAAGCCCTTCTGAGAAAGTACCTATCACACAGAAGTAATTAGCTTCATGATTAAGCACATCAGCCGTCTAGTTGGTAGGGCAACCACCACCAAAAAGCTGAGGCACAAGAAAACAACAAGGAGGATTTTAAAATGTTTGCAGTCCTTGAGAGGGGGGGGGGGTGCTGGTTTTGTTTTGTTTTTGGAACATGTGAGCTAAACTACCTAGGTAGATTAAGTCAAAATCAGTTCAATACAATCACAAGAAGTTCATGGCAGGATTTAATGACCACACAGTATGTTTGGCCTTCTGGACAATGTAGTTGGATGCCTGGATAGAAGAGGGCTGTTACCATGTCTGCTAAAAGTTTAGGGATGAGCCAGTACCACGTGAAATAGAACCTTACCCCTTCATACCTGCAGCTTGTCCCAACAAATTTTACATAACTTACCAGGTGCATCATTCAATCTGCCATATAACAGGTAAGCACATTTGGCACTTAAAAGGAAACCCAAAAACTACCTTTATGTATGCATGTTGTCATCAACCTGTTATATACAGTATGAGTGCATGAAACAAGACTGCTGCTCCAGCTGTTGCCTGCCATGACTCATTCAAGAGTACTTGGGGACACCCTCCCGAAGTTTGTTTCAGGTGCACTTAAAGGCTTGCGTGCACCAGGCAAGTCTCAGGACTTTATTTCCCTCCGTGTCTTGTTGCAAATTGCTTTTGCAACTTTCCAAAGTTTCAAGCACAGGTTGAGACAAAGCCTGGGAGGCTGCTCTTCATGGTCCAGAGGAAATCTGATCTATACACAGAGGCTAATACAAGACAGCGAATCATGAGGATTATCTGTGATAATTGGCAACATCACTAGTTAAGTATTTATATCTTGCACTTCTTAAACCAATTACTTGGCATCAATGTGTCCTGCAAAGTTGCACTATATATTGGGAAATAATAATGATAAATCACACCATTCCTCCCAAAGAAACCCAGGAAGGCAAAAATATCCCTTTTTAAAAAACAATTAAAAACAAGCCTTGTAGAAATAATTAAGTTGACAGAAACAACGGGTTGCATCCAACACAAGTTTCAGCACCATAACAAACTTCTGCATGTGCAGTGAACATTCTCATTCCTCTATTGCTGCCTGCAGTCCCCAGCACAATCACATAAACTGCTCCAGAGAGTTTGGGGGGCCCGTTAGAGAAATTCTGGGGGTGCACAAGAGGAGGAGAGGAAGGGGAAGTCCCACTGAGTGGAAATCCATTTGTACAGAGTTGCATACAAGTCAATATCTTTCAGCCATTGAATGCCTAGGTGAACAGGATTATTATTATTTTTAAAAATGCCTAAATGTTAATAATTAGGGGGAGAGGTGCACCTCATCAGGGAGGGCATTCCATGAGCAAGAGGCCACTACTGAGAAGGCCCTGACACAAGTTCACACCAGACAGGCAGCACCCAGTGGTGATGGCACCAGTAGGGCATTGCCTGCCAATCATTGAGGTCTGTGATGGTTTATCTTCTAGCTACTTGGCATCCCAGGCCATTAGGGCTTTGCACACTGATACCAACACTTGAACTAGGTGTGGTAACTCACACTGCAGTCAGTACAGTGCTTTCAGGAAATAACTCTCTGCAGTTTGCATCCACTTTCACACCCTAGCATCAGGTTGTTCAGATGCAGGAGCAGGGATCTATGCAATACTCTGTAAGCTGCGTAAAGCTGAGTAAAGGGATCACCCAGTTGCTCAGAAGCTTTTTAAATTGACTTTTGGCTGTGCTAATGTGGCTCAAGGGATTCAGATATCCCCTTGGATGTCTCCATGCACCCTCATCGCCACGCTTCGATAACAGTCTCACTGACAACATGATAAATAAGCGGGGAGGGAAGTCTTACATATATTGCTTCTGTTCCTCGTGATATTGCTCCTTGTTCTCCATGTTCTGCTCCAGCAGCATTTGGTTCTGTTGACTCAGCATCTGGATCTGACTCAGGAGATGATGATTCTCTTCTTCCAAGTTTCCTTTTAGACGAGCCAGAAGCTATTCAACAGACACATCACAGGTGAAGTTCCTCTACCTGCGCTTGTCTATTCACCATTAATAAAACGGCACCGAGCCAAAGGTCCTTTGTACCCTAAAGCTTACCAACTACTTTGGCCGTCAGATAGCCGAGTGCCAACCACTGCCACCAGTGCTAAGATGCACACGCATAAGTATGTCTCACTCAAATAAATTACTGGCTGTTTGCTGCATTTTTATTGTGGTAGCCTTTCGCTTTCATTGCCATGCATTCATTGATTTTAACTGGGAGTGAAACTAGCCATGACAGGCTGCATAATCCAGCTTGGATGATGCTGAAACCCTAACAAAGCAAGGTGGGGGAAGCTTTCAAGTGCATTGTGGAGCTGAGTCCCTGTTGGAATAAAGAAGTTAAAAAACAAGTAACAGTTATGAGACAGGAAAAGATGAAAGCATGGAAGAGGTTAGCTCCCCAACCCCATTCTGTTCTCAAGTCCACCCATCTCACTTTTTAAGGATTTGGCAGCAACCCAAGCCTAACACCAGGGTTTCTCCTTCAAATTACTGGCATTTAAGTGCAAGTCAACACCACTACATTTTTCTCCCTTCGGCTGCATTCTCACATGACAGTAAACCATGGTAAATGATTTACCACAAACACGCAGATAACTCTCACTTCATTTCACCTTGCTAGCAACAATCCATCTTCCTGGGCTTCGCAGTATGGCTGAAACAGGGATTGTTGTTTGCTTCACTCCAAACAAAGGACAATCCAAAGCCAAGGTTTGTTCTTGGCTTACCAGTTGCTTGGAGTGAAAGAAGCCATAACTCCCAGATTGGGCATTAATGTTACGCCAAGGATTGTGGTTTGTTGCTCCTGTTTGCACCACAGAGAAGCAGTGAAGTGGGAGTGATCTGCCATGGCTTACGGTCCTCAGTGAATGAGGCAGCATCTATTTATGGACTGGCAAAGTCTTCCTGAGCCCACAATAACCACCTGTATTTCATCGGTCCATAGATCTCACCTCACAGTGGTTGTCCAATTTAGTCAAGGAAATGTCCATGGTCTGGTACTGCTCCTTCAGCTCATCATAGCGAGCTTGACAGTGGTTCAGCTGTAGCTGGGAGCTATTCAAGGAGGTTTTCAGTTCCTTGGTGTGGACATGAAGGCCCTCGTATTCTGCTTTGAGTTTGCTGTGCAAGAAATTAACCCTAAATGGAAAAAGCCAAACATCTCACTGTTTCCATGTCCAAATCTCCAACAGCAATTCAAACCAGAAATGAACAGTTAAAGCCTTGGTCCTGGTGAAGGGTAAGAATACAGTGTTTCTGAATGCTAAACAAAGAGTCAGGTCTATTTCTATTAGCAAATAATTAGTCAAGCATTAAATCTGCTAATAGTAAAATCTGAGAGGGATTACAAGTTTCAATGGTACCTCTGTTTTCCAAAAGCAAGGTTTTAACTTAATCCTACTCCATTTAAGCACAATTATGCCCTGCCCAAAATAATTACCAGAGCAGCATTTGAGAGTGTATGTTTTTAATACTGGCATTTGCTAGGCTCATACTCCCACAAATTTCAGTTGTTCATTCAGTCCTGTGATATATAATATCCTGCATTATGTCCCCAAACTTTTGCCTATGACTAGGGAAGGAGGACATTACTGGGTGAAAAAAATATACAACATAGACACAGAAAGTCTTGTCATCCATGTTAAAATGACAATGGTATAATGGAAGGCCTATCAAAACATTCCATTCCTAAACTATATGAAGTGTATTTGCAAACACTATGTTTTTTACATAGGTAAAAGGTAAAAAGGTAAACCCCTGGACGGTTAAGTCCAGTCAAAAGCGACTATGGGGTGCAGCGTTCATCTCGCTTCAGGCCAAGGGAGCCAGCATTTGTCCACAGACAGCTTTTCTGGGTCATGTGACCAGCATGACTAAACGTGGAACACTGTGATGGAAACCAGAGCTCATGGAAACGCCATTTACCTTCCCGCCTCAGCGGTACCTATTTATCTACTTGCACTGGTGTGATTTCAAACTGCTAGGTTGGCAGAAGCTAGGACAGAGCAACAGGAGCTCACCACCGTTGTGCAGATTCAAACTGCTGACCTTCCGATCGGCAAGCCCAAGAGGCGCAGTGGTTTAGACCACAGCACCACCCACATTCCTTCACCTTTTACACAGAACTGAGAGGAGAGAGACTTTCTGCAGGCAATGGCTTTTCCACCTGCCGTGCCCCACCATCCAGCCCTGGAAGCCTTTCTCAGACCATGACTTTGAGAGCAGCAGAGGCAGCTGGGAAGAGAGTAGCTCAGGGATAGTTTTTAAAGATAGTTTTATGGGTTGCGTGTCCTTGTTTTTCAATTTGATCCTTTTGCAAGGTCTTTGTATGTTTTGTGGTATTTTATGCATTGTGATTTGCTGTTATTTTTCTTGATTATAGATTGGTAATTCTTTATTGCAATTGATGGGTGTGGACTGTTTAATTTTTATTTGCTGATGTTTGATTTTGCTGTTTACTGTTGGATTCTAGTGGATTGTTGAATATTGCTTTATTTGATGTAGGTTGTTTATTTTGAAGTTATTGTGACTTTTTATATAGGATCTGATTGTTACTATTAATGTTTGACATTCTATTGTTATTTTTATGTGTGTTGGAAGCCATCCAGAGTAGCTGGGGCAACCCAGCCAGATAGGCGGAGTATAAATAAAATTATTACCGTTGTTGTTGTTGTTGTTTTCAATGAGGTGGGCTCAATCACTTGGGCAGAAGTTTGTATACCCCTAGCAATGATATGGGATAAACCATGCTATCCCAAAGCAGGGGAAGCTAAGGTGCTGTCCTCCAATGTCAATGAATTCCAACCTGTTGGAGGCCAATATAGCAGGGGTGGTAAACCTTCACCCCACGGGCTGAATGTAGCCCTCTAGGCATCTCTATCTGGCCAATATTATCTGGAATGCACCAAGTTGCCCAGTAACATGCAAAAGGGGCTGGCATAATTTCTGAGGATGTGTACCTTTCCAGCTCTTCTCTCAGTTTCTGGTTCTCCGTGGTCACTAGTGCACTTGCTCTCTTTTCCTGCTGCAGAACATCTTTTTCTGTTTTTAAAACCATTTCCAGCTCCTCCAGTTTGGATTTGTGTTGGATCAAGCCGTTATATCTGCAGGAAAGAAATAAAAGAATGGCCACTATTTTGCCTTAATGCTTCTCACGATTAAAACACGATTCAGAAAATCGAGGTTTATTTTCTCTGTGTCAACAGATTCTGGTGGCCTATTGTAAATTTATGTATTTACATAAGCCACAATGCAACCACAGTTAGGAACTTCTCTTGCATGCCTAATTCTCTGTGATTCGGATTGATAGGACCTGAAAGTTCTTATCTATGGCTGGATAATATCCATATTTTTTTGGTTTATTCCATGCACTTAAACCATATACATTGTAATTTATATATTTTCACACACACACACACATTTACAAACATCTGATACAGGAGGAACTACTGGCACATACAATATTTCCAACACAAGGAACTTGATAAGGTTGCCAACTCATCAGGGGGGAACGTGCAGATCGGCCTGTTGTTGTGCTTTTAAACAGATGCTTGATCTGCTGAAATCTGCAAGCGATGCTTTTCATTACATGGAAACATCATCTGCTAATATCTGCAGAGCAAACTGCTAAGCAAAGGCTGAGACCAGTTTTTGTGAGTTTGTTTTTTTTTTAGTTGGCAACCCTTTTTACAACCCCATCCTGCAGTAAATCCCCCAGGGGGGCTTCAGATGTGAATAACTCATTTATTCCAAGAGGCTATGCAAGACCCGCTAACCTTTCTCCCAGATCTTTGTGCTCCAGATCCAAGTTTTTGTGGAGCGCTTTGAGGCAGCTGTGCTGTTTTATCAGCATTTCATATTCTGTCGACTGCCGCTCATGCAGCGAGGCCAGGTGCTCGTGGTCTTGCAGGAGGGACTCGTATTCTGCCTTGAGCTGATCTTTCTGCTTCAACAGATTGTCACATTCGTTCTCCTTGGTCAGCTGCTGGTTTTGGAGTAGAGCGTTTTGGGCCATCAAGGAGGCACTCTGGGAATTTAGGGCTGAGTTCTCCACCTAAAAGTTTCTCAGAGAATCAAGAAACGTTTCATCAGCACACAGGGGTAAATTATATAAAAGGTGCTTGCATTGCTGCACCACTTTGGAACTGAATGCCTGGTAGAGAACCTTTCTCTCATACCTACCTGCTCATATGTGAAGATCTAGTGTGAATGTCCTATTGACAGGGGAATCAATATGGAGCAACTGAAGAAAGACATTAATGACCCAGGCATCCCCTGACTGCGGAATTTCCTTCCTTTTCAGGTGTGATTTGTGTTGACCTTTCAGTGCCAATTGAAGACCTACTTATTCACCCAACCTTTGGTTGACTTTGTCTTGCTGCACTTTCCTATGAGTCATTTGATTATGTATGTGTTCTTGCTTGCTTTATTGAGTACTGCATACTGATTGCATGGTTTTTATTGCATTTTATCAGTACTGTACCCTGATTTGGCAATCGTCGTTAAATATTTTATACTTCCAAGCTGGGCTGGGGAGGAAATTAAAGGAGTGGAGTTTGGGGGGGGGGAGGGCAGGATTCTATCCCCCGTGGAACACATACTAGGGAGGGATGCGTCTCTGGATTGTGTCAAGTCTTGCATGTGTGTATTCACAAGTCCATTCCGTCTTTCATTTTCATTTCTTAAAAAATCAATATGAAAACTCAAATTTAAATATGTATTTTAACCATAAAATGGAAATTTAAAATAAATTTTAATCCCAACACAAGCCTTTCTAAATGCATCTTGTCCTAATATATGCAAAATAAATATTGTTGTTAGATGTGCATGCTATATTGCAACATGCAATATAACATCCATTAACAACAAACTCAGGTCTCCAATGTTTACCTTTGGTGGGAATCGGAAGGAATGGATTGACTCAACAGCCAACAAGCCCACTTTTAAGCACATTTAGGTTTGTTTGTTTTTTGAGCCGAGAACTATATCACACAAAATGATGGGAGGTGGAGTCCAAGAATATTTGGAGCGCATCAGGTTTTCCACCTGTGCATTAAGTTTTCCAAATTACGTAACAGCACTAAATCAAGAATAAAAGAAAGGGTGAAAGGGTGAAATCCAATGTTGTGGTTTTCCACTCATTCCATTAGCACAAACATTTCAGCTTGCTAGAGGGAATGATCCTCCCTCTCCTCCCCCCAGTTCTGGGGGTTCTCCTGACCACCGTGGTGCCAATTTCAGGGGGTGGGAGGAAAGGGGAGAAAGCCCTGTTGCATAAGCAGAAGTCATAAGCTGAATCACGCCCATAAAATCAAAATACACTTTCCCTGAAAATCAAAAAACACAATTTCCCTGAAAATACACCAATGTATCAATCTCACAACCTTGTAGGAGAGGTTAATCTTTCTTTTCCACCTGACGGACACTCAGAATGATAAGACTGCTGCTAGAAATTGGCTAATTCCATCCCATTTTAAACTGAGCCACCTAAAATGTTTCTGGCAGATGTGCACAGTAGGGATTTTCCTGACCTGGAGCTTGGCTGTTTGTGTTTGCATGGAAGTGTTGTGCTCTTGAAGGAAGGCATTTTGCTTCTGTAGTGTCAGGATCTGATTGTTGAAGGAGGTGTTCTGGGTTTCCAAATGTCTTAGCTGCTCCTTCAGAAGCTGCTTCTCTGCATGTAAGGCTGCATTCTGATAGGAGAAACAGAAATGAAAAGGCAGGAGGGAAAAGATTAGCAGCTACAGATTTTTCAGAGCATCTCTGGCGCAAGGGGAGCCTACACTGTCTTCCATGTTTCACAAGCAAACAGCTCATGAGTACCCTTAATAGTTATAGATGCTAAAGTGGGGCCAATACTGCCTATGTTAAAGAAAGAAGCATGAAATAATGGTTGCAAGTACCCCGCATCCCAGACTTTCATACAGGTAATGAACAGCAATGGTAGTGGACTTTCATCCTTCTTCCCCTAAATCAATGGTTTCAAGCTGTGTTCAAGAGAGAACTGGGACCCTTAGGAAGACGATCAGGGCTGTCTTAATGACAAGGTCTATAATGTCAGGACAGTTCCTTGAATTAGAGCTTGCCCACCAATGCAGATCATCTCCAATATGCAAACAAAGGTGTGTTGAGTATGTTTTCGCACATTTTCATTCTTCCGATACAGTGTCAACAGTGTGCGCAAACACCATCAAATGTGCACTAGCAATTTCTGCAGAATGCATGAATGCCTTGGCAGACCATTGAATATGGAAAGGGTTGCCTGTAGGTGGAAGAAGCTTGGAAACCAACAGCCTTAATAACGAGTTTCTGCAAAAGAAAGGAGGGCTTTCTTCCTCTTTCTTATTCAGGCACACTCATTGAGCCCTGTATGGGAGAAGGTGTAACACTGTAGAAGACTGACATAAAGTATGAAGGGAAAGCATTCTGAAAATACATACCAGAGGAAGGACCTTCTCAGGGGTAGCCCCTCAGTTATGGCTCCTCACAGAGATATGGCTGGCACCAAATCTCATGAGTTTTGGGCACCAGCTGAAGACCTATCTTTTTGCTCAGGCATTTGCTGAACATTACTGCCTTTTTGCTATTAATTTTCGGTTACTGAGAGTAATGTGGGATATTTATTTATGATGTTACATTGTACATGTTGTATTTTGATTTTTTTTTTATGTAACCTGCTCTAGGATTGCTATCATAATGAGGAGTGATACATGTTTTAAACAGATTAATAAAATAAGGGATGCTCCACAGATTATGATTTTCCTACAGAGAGAAGTTCCATATAGGAAAATATGTCAGAGCTTTCAGAGCCACAGGCTTCTGTAATTGGCACGTGGTTCCCTCTCAGCATACATACACAGAAATCAACCATCAATGGGCTGTACCCAATGTTATCTGTCTGCTAGTGCCAGGACTCTTACGCTAACGTGGACAGGTGAGTTTTAAAGCTGCTCAACAGAAGAACCCAATGCAACAGCTGCACTCGCAGAAACTTGTTGCACAACAGATTGAGCGATGCATCGTGAAACAAAGCTATCAGCAACCTGCTTATGCATGTCTCTTGTGCAACAAGGTTCCACCGTCAGCAAAGTGTTTTGCGGGAACAAGTATACCACTAAGTGAATTCACCTTAGTGCAACACTGGCTACACTGCATCGCATAGGATGAACATAATAAGCTAACCCAGTAAAGGACAAAACTTACATTCCTTTCCAATTCTATAGCTCTGTCTTTTACTTTCAGAAGCTCCATTGTTGCTTCTTTGTGTCCCTTTTCCCACTTTTCCTTTGTCTGATGACAGGAAACCAAATTTTCATTGGGCTGCTTCAGTGAATTCTGCAGAAGGATTCCATCCTCTTGCTTCTGCTTGGCACCTTCAAAGTCCCTCCTCATCTGTAATACACGTTGTTTGTAAAATATGCCAATAAATAGAACTGGGAAGTCTACAGGAGAAACTTAGCCTAACCCTAAACCCATTATCGAAAAACAGATGATCACAACCATATATATCAGTTGAAAACATTCAGCATTCACCACTTTAACTACTACTTTTTATTGCTTTTTTCTATTAATATTTGTGAGGTTTTTAACCCAAACATTGCAATGTATATGGAAACCTGTTTTCAAGTGTTTCTACACTGATGGTACTTTGGGTATAACAACCTGTCATTGCTTTCTCGTTCTTGCATTTCTGCAATCTACCTCTTGAATGCTTTGTGTTTTTAAAGACTTTATTAGGCCAGTATTTCCCAAACTTCTTATAGGAGAGGCAACATTTATTATAAATTAAAACAAGAGAGATGCTTTGCTCTTACATCCCAAAAGCTTTACTTTTAGGTATGAAGATGAAAACAAGACTTCTTCAGTGATTGAACCCAAAATTATTTGCCCTCAGAAATGCCTGACCCATTTCCTTTTTGAGCCACTGCTCTGAGTATACCTCTTGATGGAACGGAAACAAGCCAGGGACTTGACTCATTCAGCAAATCAATGGGCACCCTCCCCTGAGGACATGTAATTTGGTCTCCCTGTATTGGAGTGATCAGATGATCCAACCACATATCATTCACAAATGGAGTAGAGTTAGTTACCCTCAGCAGAGGTCACTCCTTTGTGAGCACATGCTTTGATCTTACAGGAGCCTTTAATCCATTTCAAAACACACTAATGCACCCCGGCACATAGTTTGGTGATTATTATGATCCAAACCCAAAATCTGTTGGGATGGGAGAGTTTGGATTCAACAGATCTTGAGCTTTCCTGGCTAAGCTGAAGACACACCAATGTAAATCCCAGAGACTGCATAAATTAAGTCAATGTATAAAAAAGGTGGGTTACAGGGGTGTGATGTAGGCAGAAAAGGACAAAGAGAGACTTACACCCCTTCCAAACCTCTTTCAGCTCAGTCACATGACCTAGCATCTCAGCATAATTTAGCTGGCAAAAAAGGGTAGTGCGAATGAAATTCCTCCTGAATGGAGTTTGGAAATGGGTAAATCAAGCCAGTGTAACTTATGCTGGCATAAATTCTTGAGTTGAGATTGAAGAAACTATGCAAATAATGCAAGCCAATGAAACATCTAAACTTTGTGCCAACCTTCTTGTTGATACGCACTTTTATTTTGAGGACTCATCTATGGTGTGCTCCAGTCAGGGCCCCACATGGGTTTTCTATGGAACTATGGAACACACACAGCTGCTATTTGCCCCTGCATACAGCCAGGGGTGGGGCACGATAGGCAGTTAACTGGTGTGCATTGGGTACAATTTCACGACCTGGATGGAGTACAAATTCCATAGGAGGACTCCACAGTTCACTTTTCTCCAGAATAAAAAGAGGCCCACATGCTTTTCAAATAATCAATTTTTCATAACATGCAGTTTCACCCTTTATATTATGAAGCAAAGGTTTCCCGCTTACGGTGTTTAGTTCATTCTGTAACTGCTGATTCAAGGTGAGAAATTCTTGCAGCTGGGCCTCCAATACAGCAATTTTCTCTTCTTTATCACATAGTGTTGTCTTTAGGTCACATTCAGTTTTGCTTTCCAGTATCTTATACTTCCTGTGAGACAATGACCATATCAGTAATGAGAAAGGAACTAATTCTGCCTTACTGAGGCATTTCAACCATTCTTCCTGAATATTAGAAAAGAGCCCACAGAACCACTGACTTTCCATCAGTATCCTACTTTCTCATTTGCAGAGATGCGCTTATGGGATTAGAGACGCGGGTGGTGTGGTGGGCTAAACCACAGAGCCTAGGACTTGCCCATCAGAAGGTCGGTGGTTCAAATCCGTGCAACAGGGTGAGCTCCCATTGTTCGGTCCCTGCTCCTGCCCACCTAGCAGTTCGAAAGCACATCAAAGTGAAAGTAGATAAATAGGTACCACTCTGGCGGGAAGGTAAACGGCATTTCCGTGCGCTGCTCTGGTTCGCCAGAAGTGGCTTAGTCATGCTGGCCGTATACCCGGAAGCTGTACGCCGGCTCCCTCGGCCAGTAAAGCGAGATGAGCGCTGCAACCCCAGAGTCGGTCACGACTGGACCTAATGGTCAGGGGTCCCTTTACCTTTACTTATGGGGTTAGAAATTAGAATAAAAACATCTAGACATGCGTAAATAAATGCTGTATGGGGACTGGCCTGGGGTGGGGGCTTGTATACTGGCATTCATGGATGCATGCTGCTAGACCAGGTATAGAGAACTAGGTATGGGGAGTGGGCCAGATCCTTATCTCCTGCATTACATCCCCCAGGGCCAAGTTTGACAGTTGGGTGAAGCTATGCTCCTTTCAATCTCCTGACATCACAATGATGTCAAGCTTGAAATCAAACTGTGTAGGCAAAGCTGTAGCCCTTTGCAAGTCCTGGTGATCTGCTGCTCACTGCTGCTTACAACCCCCTGTGCATCTCTGTTTGCAAGCTCTTCTCAAGTGCTGTACAAGCTGATAGTTGGGGCTTGTGAAGCCCTTGTATAGAGCACTCTGTAAGCCCTGGCAATCAGCAAAGCACAGAGAAAACCCCTTTGGGACCAGTCACAATGGTACTTGATGTGATACGCGATGCTACACATGTAGGGCAGGTGTGCATACCTTGGCCCAAATGGTCTGGTGGGCCACACAAGGCAACCTGGAGGACTTACTTGGGCCCCACACTGGGTCAAACATACAGTAGTACTGCCACCTATGGTGAACAGTGCAGTTGGAAGAGACTCTTCCACAGGGAGAGCAAAATAAAGGGAAATCCTTGTGCTCATGCCATTCTACATTACAGATATTTTTGCAGATGCCATGTATCCACATCTTCCTGAGAATAATTCAAATAGCAAGTGGTATGGAAAGCAGAACCATTACTTGGCAAAATTGCAATATTTACGGTAAGTAAATCCCCAATCTCACTGAAACTCAGTGAAGCTAAAACTTCATATTTAATTCACTATGGCTTGCAAGATGTCCCTACATCTGTGCAGCTGGCATCTCTGTTGACAGCCTTGTTTGAAGAGAAAGTCAACCTCACAGCAACTCTCGGACTGATAGGGGACTTTCATCTACCTATAGAAGCTTCTTTTAGAAACAAGTAATGTGGTAATTTAGTTCCTTTAGAAGAAACAAATAGGAACACCAGAGAAATCCCACAAACTTTTGACAAGGGTACAAAGAACCTGGGAAATGTAATGAGGGAAAATTAAGGCAAAATGTGCCAGAAATCCTTCCAAAACAAAAAGGCTATCTTCTCACTTGTCATTGTTGCCATTATCAGTCTCTAGGAGCAGCTCCTTATTTAATCCGATCTTTTCCAGTTCCTGGTCCAACTTGTCCATCTCACTAGACAATCTCTGGCTCTTCAACTTCTCAAGAACCAAATCCTGCAAATAAGTACCAACTTAATTAGTAGCCTAACAGTGAAAGCAACAACATAATTGATTTTCTTTACAACAATATTAGATTTTGGAAGCCCTCTGAACCACTTCACAGAAGACTTTTCTTGCACAGTTGTCACTATCAGGAAGAAAAACTATGACATCTACTGTACAATGCTTCTCAAGATAAAATAATTGCACTGGATGAAGAAATGCATTTGGAACACATAGGGCACCTTTGTGATAAACCACAGTTAAACCAAATAGTCCTTAAATAACCATAGTTTCCCATTTAGTCTGAACCAGCAAACTATGGATACCAGCTTCAGAAAAAGTTGATATAATAAGAACTCTGAAGTATGATTTGGCTTGTTCTAAAATTTGTCAGTTTGGATGAAACAAAAAGATGTGGATAACTGGGAACTTCCCAGTTCAATTGTGGGCCACAGTACAAGAGGAATCAAAGAGGCTCTGTATACAAGCCAAAGGCTCATGTTTAACTTGGCTTAATATCCTAGCAGGTGTTTGAGCAAAGTCACTCTGGAACCAGCCTATTTTAACTGTGTGAACCAGGCCTTAATTTGTGAAGAAACCTTTGCTGAGGATTTACGACTTCGATGTTCTGTGTTCTTGAAATCACAACCTGCCTGCGAAATATGACTCTCTCTTCTGTGATTCAGAAATCAGGTCGGCACTAGGCAGTGATTTACTAATACAGTGGTACCTCGGGTTAAGTACTTAATTCGTTCCGGAGGTCCATTCTTAAGCTGAAACTGTTCTTAACCTGAAGCACCACTTTAGCTAATGGGGCCTTCTGCTGCTGCCGCCGCGCCACCGGAGCCCGATTTCTGTCCTTATCCTGAAGCAAAGTTCTTAACCTGAAGCGTATGTAACCCGAGGTACCACTGTAACTCTACAAAATCTAGATTGTGGATCACAGAGGAGAGTGCACATCACATATAGTGGGGGTGAGGAGAAGGTAGATTGGGATCTGAACTTCCATTAGTTCAAAAATGAACAACAACAAATGAACTTTGTTCATTTACATTAGGCTGCTGCAATGAAGAAAGCTAACCAAAGTAGACACTGGGGGGAAAGGACTATAAACTCAGCTCAGCTCAGTTGCAGATAACAAGTTTCTAGGGGTCACAGTGTTCTTTAATTATTTTGTGTTGTCTAATGCCTTTTCTACCTGGCTCTGGTTGGCAGACCTTGGGGTTCTAGTAAAAAAAATTTAAAAGTGGCTCCAACAAGCCTGAGGTCAACAGAAACAGTAATGATAATTCAGCCCCCTCTCTGGGCCATGACAAGATGTTATGCTCCAAATGGCCACATAGTGTCCCCCTAATTCCCTCACTTGCATTGGATATACATTTAATATATAGGGTGAATCTTTTAAAAGAGGCCCCATGGAACATGTGTACTCTGTATCCATGGGGTCTCTTTTAAAGGACTCACCCTGTATAAAACGTTCTAATATGCTACATGCTAAAATGCACACTTCGGACAAAGACACTAATGTTACATGTGCTCACCTCTCTCAATGTAGCTAGTGTTCTCTTGTCAATGGCAAGTTGCTTTAGGAGATCTTTATTGTCTTTTTCAAATTCTTTCATCTTATGAGACAAGTCTCTGGACCTAGCCAGTTCTCTTTCTAGTGTTCTCTTTTCCTTCTCCATTGCTGCCAATTCTGCAGTGTTCTCGTCCAAATTAGCATCTTTCAGCTCCACCTGCTGCCAAAGTCTTTTTGTCTCCTTCTCCAGTATCTTCTTGTCTTTATCCAGCTGGGACACTTCTTGCTCCAACAGTTTCTTCTCCTTCTCCAGCCACTCCAACCGCTTATTTGAGATCTTCAGCTCCTCTAAATTTTTCTGGAGGGTTTGGTTCTCACTTTCAGTGCCTTCCAGTTCCTTCTCCAATTGCTGGATTTTCTTGCTGCTGTTCTCTATAATCTGCTGGAGTCTTTGGTTCTCAGCATTCACACTCTGGTAACTCAGCTCCAGCCGTTCTGATTTCTTGATCAGAATCTTTAACATCTCTACGTTTTTCCTAAGCTCTTCTTTTTCTCTTTCTAGCTCTTTATTTTCTGCTTCTATCTGGGCCATTTTTGAGCTGGCAAACTTCATTGTCTCCACCATTCTCCTGAGTTCAAGGTTCTCTTCATCTAGCTCCTTGTTGTCCTTTTCTAGGCTTTCTAGTCGGACAGAAACATTGTGCAAGGTGTCCAGGGATTTTTTCAGCTTCCTGTTCTCCACTTCCAAGTTCCCATTTTGTTCCTCAAGAACCTCTACTTTCTCCGTAGTGATCTTCATGGCAGCAACTTTCTTTGTGAGCTGCTCGTTCTCCCTCTCTAGTCGATGAAGCTCCTTGTCCATTTCCTCTACTCTTTCCACCTTTTCTTTAACCTGCTCAAAGTCCTTCTGCAGTTGCTTCTTCTCAAACTCCAGCTTGCTGAGCTTGCTGCTGGTCTCTGTAACTGTTTCATGGAGTACTTTGTTTTCCACTTCAATGTCTTTCACCCTGGCCTCACTACTGACCTGAGACCTCTGCCTCAGGGACAAAACCACTTGGTTGAGATGGTCTGTTTCCTTTTCTAGGTCTTTTATCTACATTCAGAAACAAAACAAGATGGTGTATTAGGTAAACACAAAAAGCCCTGCTGCATCCAACCCAAAGCTCAACTAGTCTGGCATTCTGCTCCCCCAGTGGCCAATGAGATGTCTAAGGGAAGTACAGGAGAAGGACATGAACGTAATGGTACCTTCCCATGCATTCGGTACCAGAAAGCTGCAAACAAGCCCTTGAGAATTCACCTTTCAAGAAACACAACCTAGACCAAACAGGTGAGATACATGATGAAGTTGCATTATTTCAAGAAGTCAAAGGTAAAGGTAAAGGGACCCCTGACCGTTAAGTCCAGTCACGGATGACTGGGGTTGCGGCCCTCAACTTGCTTTACTGGCCACGGGAGCCGGCGTTTGTCTGCAGACAGCTTCCGGGTCATGTAGCCAGCATGACTAAGCTACCTCTGGTGAACCAGAGCAGCGCACGGAAACGCCGTTTACCTTCCTGCCGAGCGGTACCTATTTATCTACTTACACTTTGACATGCTTTTGAACTGCTAGGTGGGCAGGAGCAGGGACCGAGCAACAGGAGCTCACCCCGTCGCAGGGATTCAAACCGCCGACTTTCCAATTGGAAAGCCCTAGGCTCTGTGGTTTAGACCACCGCGCCACCCATACCTGAGTATAAATACTGTACACCTGGTTCAATAATCTTTTTGCTCTGTTTTGTGTCATCTCAATTGCCCTGAGACCTCCAGATATAGGGTGGTTTATAAATTCAAGAAATAGATAAGTAAATAAAAATAAATCTCATAGCACTATGGACACGCTGTCCTGCTAGCAAGCAGTTAGCACCTCTGTGATGAGTACTGTAGGCCAAACATTTTAGGTTTGGCTGGAGGTGCTATGAGGTCCCTGGGTGCCAGAGCATGGCAGTGGCAGTGTCAAGACATTCCCAATACAGGATTAAAGTTGTGGAGGAGATGGCCTGAGATATCTGTTTGGGGTATTCCAATCAACCTTGGGGAAGCAGAGTGTTTTGGTTTTCTGTGGAAATTTCCACACCACCTTGAACTGAGTTGTGTTTACTCCTTATTCTGCCCAAATATTTACGCTACTCAAACAGACGATGTGACTAAGCAAGCACAATGGGAGTTGTTTACTTAGGTATACCTAGGATTTCGGTTTTGTCACTTTGCAAGAGCGTTCCTGTGGACTGTTATGGGAGTCAGGGTAGGCAAAACTGAGTTAGATGGATCAATATAAGGTATAAGGCAGTTTTCGTTGTTTCAATGAATTCTTGAAGCTGTTCAGAACAGCAGCAAAGGTGATGCAATTCTTTCAGCATTTTTATAAATTTGATCCATACACAACTGCTTATGCAACTCAGTTTTGCTTCTGGCAGTATGGAAATTGAGTTACTTCCTCTTGACACTCACTCTAAACTGGCAAGTCAAGGTGACCTGAAGGTGTGGAGACACCCATGTGGACTGTGATGGATAAGTTGAAATGCTTCATGTTTTGATCCCGCAGAGCCCTAATTTCCTGGCAGGAGGAGGTTTTGGTGCCTTTTTATATTTGTGGGCCAAGAAGTCTTTCTAAATAACCAACCAGCCAACCAACCAAGCAAACATGCCTCTGGGTTACATCTGCAAGCACCTGTCTCTCTTTGTCAGCTTTCAAGGTCTCCATCTTGCCCTGAAGCTGTTCCTTCTCCTTTAGCAGCTCCTCGCTTAAAGCCTCCAAGTCTTGATTACTTTGCTTCTCCCGTTCAATCTGGTTCTGCAGCTTTTCAATCTGCATGGGAGAAAATTACCACAATATACCATATGCAAGCCTGAACAAACATTGTTCACATGCAAAGACATTATGAGAATGTAAATACTTGCACATTTGTCCATTCAACGGTGCTTTTTTCAAAGCAACAAGTTTCGACAAACTGGGTCTCTGTCTCTGTATATATAAACAACGCAACCTTTTACTTCTGCAAGGTTGCTGAATGTCCCACTTCAGTTTGCAGTAGAACTTCAGTGCTGGAAACTGAAATTGTTTTAACCTTTAAGTGTCTGTCATGCCCCAAACTAGATGCTTTCATCCCTATCAGCCAAGTTACATGTTATATACAGAAACCAGGATTATCCAATGGACAATGGACAAAAATACCCATTTTGTGTGTGCCAGGATTCTCGGGTCTGCCCTTATTGAAAAACTGCAGCTCTTTGAACTGTATCACGAGTTCTCAGGAATGCTTACAGAAGGGGTAGGCCTCAAATATGTCACTCCCTTAGCAGAGTTCCCCATTCAGTGCTCTAGTGTGGAGATGTGGAGACCCAGAAAAGACAGTTTTTCCCCAAAGCCTTTCCCCTCCCTTGAATTTTTTTTGCATTATGGAATATTTTCTTTCATAATGGTGAATGAAATGTTCAAAACAAGATGAAAGACCTACATTGGCTCCCAGTATGTTTCTGAGCACAATTAAAAGTGTTGGTGATGGCCTTTAAACTCCCAAATAGCCTTGGCTCAGTACACCTGAAGGAGCATCTCCATCCCCATTGTTCAGCCCGGATACTGAGGTCCAGCGCCAAGGGCTTTCTGGCAGTGCCCTCACTTTGAGGGCCTTCTCGGTAGTGGCGCAAGCCCTGTGGAACGCCCTCCCATCAGATGTCAAGGAAATAAACAACTATCTGACTTTTAGAAGACATCTGAAGGCAGCCCTGTTCAGGGAAGTTTTTAATGTCTGGTGTTTTATCATTTACTATTATCACCATCATTAATTCTGTTGGGAGCCGCCCAGAGTGGCTAGGAAAACCCAGCCAGATGGGCGAGGTATAAATAATAAAATAATTATTATTATTATTAATTATTATTATTATTATTATTATTCCCTCAAAATGTTACCTAAAAACTATGTAACAGGAAGACTGTTATGTAATAGTATATACAGTGTCAGATGATTACAATTCCTTTACAGTTACACTAAGGACAGGCAAGTCCTCACCCAAAAAAGACTGCGATGGAAACTCTCAAACACAAGCAAGATGCATTTTTGCCATTCTCACGAGAGAAGGAAGAAGTGGCTCCTTTGCTTGTGAAAGGCTAGATAAGCTTGTTTCAATCAGGGCAAACCTTCAGTTTTTATAATTCCACAACAGCAACAGCTCAAAAGATTAATCTGATTTAAAAACAAAACAAAACATGTTTGCCCACCCATGGTTTCAAAATTTCCAGAAATTCTACACCTCTACTCTAGACACAATCTAGAAGGCACAACTATAGCCCCCCCCCCAGCCATGTGGGAACTCGGATGGTCCACCTCATCCCCACACTGGTAAGTAGCAGAAGAAGTCCAGGCAATGTTGCAATGGTATTGGCATAAGGAAAGAAGGGTTTCTGTTCTAGCTAACTGTGCGTTCTATCTAACTGTGAGGTAAGGGGTTCCCTAAACTTCCCCACCCCCTGCCATAGGCACCCCCTGCCACAAGATCTTGGTGGACCACACAATGATGTCTTGCCTGTTGTAGCAATTGTAATTCCACAGAAAGCAAATTGTAAAACAATAAAATACAATAAAAGAAGCAGTAAAAACAATTAAAAACCAATACAAATATTTAATGAGATAGGTGTGCCCTTGCCTATCTTCAGTCACAATTTCACAGGCATGCTGGAAACCATCTGAATGAAGCTCACAGAGCACGAGACCACAGATTGGAAACCCCTGCTCAAAGAGTAAGCTCTCGTTCATTTTATACAATTCTGCTGTTAATGTTTTAATTAAAATGCATCCTTACTAATGCTCCCCATCCTCTCCTCCCCAATTAATTAATGTAAAATTAAAATAAACTGGGATGGGGAGAGATAGATAGGAACCCCCCCCACACACACAATTTTGCTGTTTCTAATCCAGCCAATTGCCAATCCAGCATTACCGGCTCACTCCAGCATCAACATACTAAACACCACCTGCTTGGTCTGGCAAGTTAATAACTACTCAGCCTTACAAGTGGCCTATTTTTATATTCACTACAGCCTGACCAGGTTCTGGAATATCTCAACACATCGGACCCATAGCCTTCAGGATAATTAAAATAAATTGCTTTTGTCCTGTAGAATTTTTTAAAAAAATACCCAGCAGAATTCTTTAAGGAAGAGGTCTGTGGATGCAAAATGTTAAGCACTGGAAACAGCTGCTGCCATCTGGTATGGTTGGCCAAGCTTCTGGCTAATTTAGGTAATCTCTATGGCTAGCAAGAACATTAAGAGCAATGAAAGCATTTCCCCCTTTTCCTAGCTAATGGCTATGTTTGGACTTTAATGTGGTTACATGAAGAAGCTGTTGGCTTATGTTCTCTCACCTCCCCTGGCTGAGCAAGGAGGAGAGCAGAAGTTTTTTTCTTTTGTATCAATTAACCACAGTTTAGCATTATGCCTAAACCACTGCTGGTCATAATTAGAAGTTACCGAAACAAGCAAATTTCTTAAATCATGGTTTGAAATAGGCTTGTTTTAGTAAACCATCCTTAGGCTTAACCACAGCTTGTCTAGGTTTGGACATTGTTGTTATTGTTATATTTATTTATATCCTGTCTTTTCCCCAGACAGGGACTGAAGGCAGCTTACAGATAGAATAGATGCTAATGCTAAACTGCAGTTAAAAATGGAAGAGGAGGCTTCTGGTCTTTTCATGGCCACGCAGAGTATATGAGCGCAAGCCTTGTTCATATCAAACTACTAAACCACAGTTCAGTGTGAAGTTTGAATGTAGCTGGTCAGTCAATCTCAGATGATTTTATGTTTTATACAAAATCTCTCTACTCCGTCTGAACAGTGCTCTGGGTGTCTCCAATGGACTTGGACTAACATAAGAACAGCCAGATAGATAGATCAGGCCAGTGGCTCATGCAGCATCTGGTTTGCACAACAGCGAGACAGATGCCTAGGGGAAGCCCTCAGTTATAGAAAAGAAATTGGCAAAGGGTTGGCAGATTACAAATGTGTATCATCCACTGTTACAGGAAACATCTAGATACAGCAGCCTTGCCCAGTATGTAGAGAAGATCATTTAACACCTCGAAGTGGCTCCCTGGGGGATGTTTTGCCAAAGGCTGGAATATAAATCTGTTGTGGCAATAACTGCTGTGCACAAGATTCTTCCACCGGGGGGGGGGGGGACCAGAAATTAAATGGAAATGTCTGTTTAATCAGCTTGCTTCTTTTCAAAGACATTGGGGTTGAAAAATTAAAGCAATTTGGCTCGATACCCATGGTTTGTTTGTAACTCTGACATATAGTGAAGGCCTAAGTGAATTAATGAAAGTTAAATTGTTAAGAGCTACCAGCCAGAGCTCCTGCCAACCTAGCAGTTCGAAAGCACATCAAAGTGCAAGTAGATAAATAGGTACCGCTCCGGCGGGAAGGTAAACGGCGTTTCCGTGCGCTGCTCTGGTTCGCCAGAAGCGGCTTAGTCATGCTGGCCACATACCCGGAAGCTGTACGCCGGCTCCCTCGGCCAATAAAGCGAGATGAGCGCTGCAACCCCAGAGTCGGCCACGGCAGGACCTAATGGTCAGGGGTCCCTTTACCCCTTTACCTTACCAGCCAGAGACTATCAAGGATTCATCATCAGCCCCCATAACGTCTTACATCTATCTAGCGGAGAGTTTTGTGCTACTCGTACAAACATGAATGAAACTCCCTTAAACCAAGTCAAGACTACTAATCCACCTTGTCTGATAATGTCTTCTCTGACTGGCAGCTGCTCTTCAAGGTCCCAGACAAGAATCTTTCCTTGCTCACACTAGCACTGTACTGGGTTTCCTAGCAGGGAAAATGAATAATCTTGCTATGAGAGAATGGATCAATACCAATCCCTTTAAGAACAAAAAAGGAGAAGATGGCAAGCAGCCCCTGGTCCGCTCAATTAATGTTTTGTTAATTACCTTTTGGCCAAGCTGCTGATTCTCATTTTGTAGCTCCACAAATTTAAGGCTACTCTCTTCAGAGGTTACCGATGCATCCCTGAGCTCTTGGATAATATTTTGCAGACTCTGGTTATCCTTTTCGAGCTTCAAGATGCGACTTGATGCACATTCGTTCAGTTCAAAGACAAAAGACTTCCTTGCTGTTGAAATACAACATTCAGAATACAACACTGTAGCACATTTGTACGCCTGCTTCTATATCCAGGATTAACCCCATGTGTTATCATCTGACTTGTATCAATACTCAACTCTTTAAAAACAAGAGGGGAAAGGAGAAGACCTTCTCCTCAAAAGATGAGCTCTATCATTTCTGAGAATTATGTGCCCTTTCATTCTAAATCACCATGCAAAATTCTTTCTTCTTTTATTCATAAAAACATTTTTTTAAACTGATTACTATAACCAACTGATCAGCTGAGTACAGAAGATGTCATTTAAATGGAATTTATTTAAAGGAAGATACTAATTCCTTTCATATATTTTTAAGTCAAACACATCGTCATCAATATCCTTAAAAACAAATAAATCCTAGCAAGATACATATTACTATTTACTATGATTTGTTATTAAGGATACTGGTGATCATGTATATCTTTATGCGGAATTATTGACTCACTATTTATAATCATTATTTGCCTTTAAAATTCCATTTATGAATCACAATCCAATAAAGTATCTCAAAGGAATTTCACAGTAATAACATCCACAATCATTTTGTCTCAAACATTGGGGAATTTCACAGCAGAAGAATCATCTCAGGTGGGGGCACACCCTCCCAATGGCTCATGACCTCCTTAGATAATTGTTATTTACCAAAAATTATGCACAGTGGTTTTAAGGGAATCAGCATTACATATGTATCAGCCCACTGGATCACTAGCAGCAGAGAAAGCTAGTGAGAAACTATGGGTATAAAATAACAGAGTCCCCCATTTAATATTATATTAACAGCACCTGAAATTAACTGCTTTATAAATCACACACAGATGTTTGCATCTGGCTACCTACAGAACCAGAGGCATTTCTATTAGGCCATCATCCAAGAAGATCCATCATTCAGAAAGTTATTAATTAAATAGTCATGCTTCTGCCAGCAGCAAGATGCGATACTGTAAAGTGCTGAAAAACTGGCAAGACACTGTAAGGTGTGCTTCTGGTGGCCCTTTCAAGCAGGCATGGCCTGATATGTTTTGGTGCTCAAGGCAGAAGATTCAAATAGTGCCTCACCCAAGCTGGTAAAAGATAATGAGCATCATAATTGCCAATTTGCTAGTCTTTACAGAAGCCCAGAATTTGCCACCTGGGGGAAGCTGCTTCACCTTGCCCGATGCCAGAGATGGCCTGGTTTTTAAAAAAAAAAAAATTGAAAAGGAAAAGATGTATGAGAGAGGGCCTAGATACAAATAGAGACTGGGGAAGCCTCCTTCATTATGTGTATCTAAACCAGAATAAAAACAAAAAATGGACAGGCAGCAATGTGCCAAACCACCCCATGTCACTTACTATCAGAGAGATCTGTGCTCTTTGACAGCTGCTCCAGTTCCCTGCCCAGGTGTGCAGATTCGTTCATGCTTTGCTTCTGTGCAATTTCCAGCACCATATTCTCTTCCAGCAGCTCCTCAATCCTCTTCTTGTCCGTATCCCTGTCCTGGTGGAGAAGGGGCAACACAGAAAGACATAACAATAATCGAGCTCTCGATTGTCGTAGCTCTCACTCAATAATAATAATAATAATTAGTTTTTAAAAGAAAATTCCCATTGATAACCATACCAGCTCTATGTCATGAAGCTTGGATTTCAGCTGCAAGTTTTCCTTTTCAGCTTCATGCAATTTATCACCACGAGCTCTTGCTATCATCAGCTGCTCTTCCAGCATTGTCTTTGTTTCCATTAATATGATGTTGTCTTCTCTAAGCTCCTAAAAATGGCAAATTCACAAAGTAAAGGATAGGGTTTCATTGAGGTTTCAAATGGCAGGTAATTTTAATACAGTGGTACCTCAGGTTACATACGCTTCAGGTTACAGACTCCGCTAACCCAGAAATATTACCTCAGGTTAAGAACTTTGCTCCAGGATGAGAACAGAAATCGTGGAGCAGCGCAGCGGCAGCAGGAGGCCCCATTAGCTAAAGTGGTGCTTCAGGTTAAGAACAGTTTCAGGTTAAGAATGGACCTCCGGAACGAATTATGTACTTAACCCGAGCTACCACTGTATACTGAAATTTAATCTTCGTGTGATGCAACATCATTCTTGAATTAAAAGACTTTTGTTTTCCTAGCAGAAGTTTGACTTCCAAGAATCACAAGTCCAGGCCACTTTTGATATGGAAATTGTAGAAAGACAGAAATAACTTGCAGAGCAGGAAATTTACTCAGATCAGCAAAATCCATATGTTAAAGCCATTAACTAGATAACAAATGAAATGCTAAAGTTAACTGGCATCCTTCAAAAGAATGAACCAATATTAAAATTGTTAAATAGTGGGTAGACATGGCAGACGACACAGCGATTTCTCCAAGCAGCTCTTTATTTTGTAAGCTGGAACAGAAAACTGAACAGCAAACAGCTCAGCCGGCCTGCTTTTATAGGCAGCCAGCTGTCAACATTGTAGCAACAACAACCCAGGGTTTCCCGCCTAAAATAACTGACGCGGACCTGAGTGAAAACTACCTACAGTGTCCCCCTGCTGGCCCAGGGTGAGAACTTCAGTACATAACAAAAATCCTTCCATCTCATTTTCATGAGAAAGATGAAGACAAAACAACTACCATGACTTAGCACCAAAATATATGTTATACAACAGCCATATGCAATAGCTTGATACCCTTAGGAGGAGAAGCTTTGCTGTGGGGAAGGGAAAGAGGTCCGCAGGTTGCTTCCCCTGCTCAAATGTATTACAGAAACGCTCTGCTTCCCCTCAGAGTCGTCTTTGCAAGGCCAACATGTGTTTAGAACCTCTTTTAAGGGAACTTTGCAACAAGGAGGCAGGTCAGCCTAAGCTTACATGAGGCTGTAGTGCAATATTTAGCACTGTTTTTGCAGCGTACTCCTAAACACATGTGCTTGGAAGAAAGTTCAATGGGCCTTACTCCCAAGTAAGTGTGCACAGAGCTGCAGTCTGATACTTGTTTTACATAGTATTAAACAGGTTAAAGCACTTGAAAGAACAGCACATATCTAATCCTTAATTAGTTCTGAAAAGAATCAGTGAATGTGTTGAAGGTTTAACGGTTGGTCAAATCAATAGGTCAGCTTGGACATCATGGTAATAAATCATGGTTTACTGTGTCAATGGTAATAAATCATGGTTTACTGTGTCAAGAAAGAGTCACAGCAAGTCTCGGGCTCATGCCATCCCCCTCCCTTTCCAGTTTGGTAAAAAAGGAAGGTGAAGGCATGAGCCTGAGGTTTGATGTGCCTTATTCTTGGCATGATGGTTTATCATGGTTTATCATGTCAGAAGTTAATATAAACCCTAAACTGTGCTTAATCCTAACTACAGTTGATTGCAACAAGACAGCTTAATAAAGCATGGTTTAAAGCTGACTCGGCCGCAGTTTGTTGGAATCAGATGAAATTCTGCTTTAGGTGGCCTGTATCATTCGCACAGTGAAACCATTGTTCAAACTATGCCGCCTACAAGCAACATTTTAATTGAAATAATTACTCCACAAAACTATAAAGCTGCAAGTCAGAGCCTGGAAAATGTACCCTGTGGCATTGACCTCAAAGGGCACTTAGCTGCAAATCATATTTGTGTTAGGTAAGCAATAAAAGACAAACAATGCCTGCCTAAAGATTTATTCTCTACTTTTAATTAACAAAAAAAGCCATTAATCACAATTTCTTTGGTAACTAACTAAAACAACTGCACAGATGACTTCATAGCTTGGGCGGTGGGGTGTGTGTGTGTCTGAATAGTGCAGTTTAGTATTAAAACACCACTCTCTTTGTGCATTTTTAAAAACTGCATACTGGAATTCATTTTTATTCCACTCACTTCTCATTTTCTTCTGGGGAATCTTGACTGGTGTTTGCAGCAGGGGACTCAAGCAGAGATTCCCTAGCTTCTGAAAGAATCCAGTCTCCAGGAGCAGCATGGTACTCAATGCAGAGGAATGTCATGGCATATTTATGACGGGCTGGAATCTCCTCCTCAGAGGAAATGCACTAACACTGCTCTTCTGTGCATTATTAGCACACACTACATTGGGATTACACAGCAGGGCAGCCTACAGACCACATGCACCTTGCTGCTTCCTGGAAGGCTTGTCAAATTAAAACAGAACTCGGTTACTTTCTCAAAATGAAGCAACCATGGATGGCAAAAGCAGCGCTCATGGGTATAGCACTGTTTTGAGAGAAGCATTCAATTTTATGGCAGCATTTTTTCATCTCCGCCAAGCTAAGCAGTTGGCTCCTTACCTCTCTCGCCCTGACCTAGCCACTGTGATCCATGCGACGGTCACCTCCAGACTGGATTATTGTAACTCGCTCTACGTGGGGCTGCCCTTGAGACTGACCCAGAAACTCCAGCGGGTGCAGAATGCCGCAGCGAGACTCCTTACGGGGTCTTCGCTGCGAGACCACATTCACCCGGTGCTATACCAGCTGCACTGGCTCCCGGTGGAGTACAGGATCAGGTTTAAGGTGCTGGTTTTAACCTTTAAAGCCCTATACGGCCTAGGACCCTCGTACCTACGGAACCGCCTCTCCTGGTATGCCCCACAGAGAAACTTACGGTCTTCAAATAAAAACATCTTGAAGGTCCCAGGCCACAGAGAAGTTAGGCTGGCCTCAACTAGAGCCAGGGCTTTTTCGGCTGTGGCTCCGATCTGGTGGAACGCTCTGTCACTAGAGACTAGGGCCCTGCGGGATTTGACATCTTTCCGCAGGGCCTTTGGCCAGGGCACAGCCTGACTCCCTCCCTCGGCAATCCTCGTGGAGCTCTGGCACAATGGTTGCCAGTGGCTTGATTTGAATCAATTTTATGTTGAATGATTTTAGAGTGTTGTTTGTACTGTGCTTTTGTACTGTTTTATTTTTGTTAGCCGCCCTGAGCCCGGCTTTGGCTGGGGAGGGCGGGATATAAATAAATTTTATTATTATTATTATTATTATTATTATTATGAAGAGGAGTGAGGGCCACAGACTTTTCTACAGGTGAGAGAAGCTCCCTCAAATTCTGACAGGTTCAACACTAATGCCTCACAATTCCAACTATTACTAGTGAAAACACAAACGTAAATGTCAGGTTGGTATAGGCAGTCATATGGAGACAAGGGAGATTTAGGATTTCTGCAGCTTTAAGAGGAGGCAACCCTGGGCTGAAGCGATGGCTAGAGCGATGACTCCGCCATCTTGTCCCCTCAGTGCTTCCTGCTTGTCGGAACTTGCTGTGGAGCAGAAGAGGCAGCAACTGGGGATGTAGTTTGAGCCGCAGGCTGGAAGAGGACTCACTCCTCCCTAATGCTATTTGCCACCATGTTTTCCTAGGGACCATTTCAAGGGTGAGGTACATACTGGGGTTGAAGGAGAGGCATACCAGTTGTTGGGAATGGTGAGCAGGAGCAGACATTGCACGTTGGACCTGCATGTGGGCTTCCTGTAGGCATTTGGCTGACCATTGTGGGAAACAGAATGCACCTTTATTACATATTTTTGAGATCGTTTATTATATTAAGTGGTACCTCAGGTTACATACGCTTCAAGTTACAGACTCCGCTAACCCAGAAATAGTGCCTCGGGTTAAGAACTTTGCTTCAGGATGAGAACAGAAATCGTGCAACGGCAGCAGAATGGTAGCAGGAGTCTAAAGTGGTGCTTCAGGTTAAGAACAGACCTCCAGAATGAATTAAGTTCTTAACCCGAGGTACCACTGTACATTTTTTTAATATATCTAAATACATAAACTACTGGTTAAAAACCTGACTTGCCTCCATCCGTGCTTTGTAGAAATCCACATCGTGCAGTTTCTCTTTACACCGGACCAGCTCCATTTCAAGCCTCTCCACTCTGTTTGCTTTTTCTCTTAAGGAATCCAGTTCATCTCTATAGGCCCGCGCAGAACGGGCATCTGCCATGAGGTTAATGTTCTGAGTTAAAACAAAAACCAAAAAAGGGGAAAAAAACTAGCACAGCAAAGTTTTAAGACATTTTAATGATGGACACTCATTTTATCTGTTTATGTAGAAACTTGTCCCACCCCGGTCCTCCATGTCCACTTCCCCTAAAAATGGCTTGCAACACTAAAATATGCATATAATGTAAAGAACTCCACAAAATGCACTAAACCACCATAAGAAAATGCCAAAGCCATAAAAAAGCGGGAGGGCATTGCAATGGATGGGTGCCACCCCTGGAAAAAACAACAACATACTTCCTGTTTATTTCATTATTTATTTTAAAGCATTTCTAGGCTGCTTGCTATTTAAAAAAACACACCATAAGTGATATCCAAAAATAAAACATAAAAATAATAGATCAGTATCACAAAGTCCATAGTCCTCTGCCACCACCGTTCCACAGCAATGGGAAATCTTGAGCATACGGTTCTGAACATGGAGCTTCTATGTAGCTAACATGTCTAAGAGTCACTATGGATGCTTTAGGTGAGATTCTTGCATCGCAGGGGGTTGGACTAGGTAAGGTAAAGGGTTAAGGACCCCTGGACAGTTAAGTCCCGTCAAAGGCAACTATGGGGTGCAGTGCTCATCTTGCTCTTCAGGCCGAGGGAGCCGGCGTTTGTCCACAGACAGCTTTCTGGGTCATCTGGCCAGCATGACTAAGCTGCTTCTGGCGCAAGGGAACACCATGATGGGAACCAGAGCGCATGGAAACACTGTTTACTTTCCCGCCGCAGCAGTACCTATTTATCTACTTGCACTGGTATGCTTTTGAACTGCTAGGTTGGCAGGAGCAGGGACTGAGCAACAGGAGCTCACCCCGTCGTGGGGATTCAACCTTGTATGGCTGGAATATAGCCACAGTCCATTGCTCCACCCACTTTTGCCTCTGGCCCCACCCACCACAGGCATGAGGTTCTCGCAAAGGAATGCTGCTCTTTGGCTGAAAAAAGGTTCCCCACCTCTGAAGTGAATAGCTGTAGATTTCCTTACCTCTTGCTTTATTTTCTGCAGTTCCAGGACTAGCTGATCTACTTCATGTCTAGTGTCAACAAGTTGCTCCGATTTTTCTTCCCTAAAGAGATCATAAAAGTTGATTAAGATCTTGCCACATTAGTCCCAAGAACCATTAATGCATTGTGAATATCCCATATCTAGGCCTAGATGAGAAATGTGGTACGATTCAAGTTCTCTTGTTGCTAATTTACCAAATTTAGCAAGCACCACATACCACTAAAAAGCAGTTTCAAACTACAGGATTTTTAAAAAGTCATTTAATTTTCCGGTTTATCCATTACCAACCGAGAACAAAAAAAAAGTATACATCAAAAAATAAAGAGAAGCAACAGTAACAATGACGCATGGGAAGGGGTAAGTAAAAACAGAAAAATAGAAGAAAAAGAGGCAAGGCAAAATAAGGCTATCTGGTGTTATATCTTCATGGTGCTTTTTAAAAAGAACTCAGTGCCATCTCTCTTTTTTTTAAGAATAATTTTTTATTAACCGACCAATCACACAAAATCAAACCAAATTACATAAATTCCAAATTACACAGCCGAATTTTAAATTTTTGTTGGGGGTACCCATATTTCAAGTTTTGAAGGGGATCCAATCAACTTCTTGCCTTTTACTGCTGTTTTAATGTCCACAAATCTAATCTTATGATGTTCACAGTACTATCCAGTCCTTTCTTACTGTTTTTCCACATCTCTTGTTGTTATTTTCATATATTTTTCCTTTCTCTTTGTGACCTCTGAGAACTCAGTGCCATCTCTACCATTAGGCAGAGTGGGACAGCTGGCTCAGGCTGCAGGTGCCAAGGGGAGGAGAGGAAAGAGCTGCGTGCTGCACATAGGCTGGTATGTATGCCCCTCCACCGCAAGCTAACCAGCTGCCTTCAAGTGCAGTTGAGGCTGCTGTCCCACTGCTAGTGTCAAAATAAGGCTCAGCTGCCAGTGTTGCCAGATTGCGTACATGAACAGAAGTGGGTGTGGGGTGCCAAATCGCCCTTTGCCTGGGCCAGCAAAATGTACTGGGCTGGTCCTGCTAAAACTGCACACAGGGAAACAGCAGGACCATGAATAAAGACGTGCATCTTTGTTAGCACATAAGTAGTTAGGACTCAGCATCATGGACTGTTGCTAGTGAGGGTTGGGAGATGCAGGTGTGGCGCAATAATGCAGCTTCTGGCAGCAGCCATGTCAAGTGAGATGTGGCCTTCTGCCCTGAAGCATAAAAAGGCAGGAAAAGCCGCCTTGCCATCTATCTGTGTCACGTGATCATTCAAATATTTACAGCGACAACTTCCACCGCTTTCCGTCTTCTTTTCTCTCTATACCAGGGTTTCCCAAACTTGGGTCTCCAGCAGTTTTTGTACTACAATTCCCATCATCCCTGAGGAGGGGTCCTGCTAGTTAGGGAAGATGGGAGTTGTAGTACAAAAACAGCAGGGAATCCAAGTTTGGGAAACCCTGGTATATACATTTTTAAGAATGCAGACTGTGCGAAGGCAAGAAAACGTAGTGGGTTGATGAGCAAGTGTGCAAAAGCAGGCGTGTGTTGTGGAAAACAAATAAACCCCAAATTGCTTTCTTCAGGAAGGCAGCAGGAGAAACTGAGCACCCTGTTCTGTAAGCGCAGCTAAATGTAGGACTTACCAGTACTGATCAATACAGTGGTACCTCGGGTTAAGAACTTAATTCATTCTGGAGGTCCGTTCTTAACCTGAAACTGTTCTTAACCTGAAGCACCACTTTACCTAATGGGGCCTCCCGCTGCCATCGCGCCACCGGAACACGATTTCTGTTCTCATCCTGAAGCAAAGTTCTTAACCCGAGGTACTATTTCAGGGTTAGCAGAGTCTGTAACCTGAAGTGTCTGTAATCCAAGGTACCACTGTACACTGAAGCTAAATGCTACAGACTGTGCATGCAGTTCTGTGTTATCGAAGGCCACCAAGAGGCCAAGAGTTCTCCAGCAGCTCCAGGGGCTTAGTGTCAGTACTTACAGCTCCTGCCTGATCCTCCTTAGTTTAGCCTTTGTGTCTGCCAGCTCCACAGACAGATGCTGTTTGTCCTCATTGGAGAGGCGGCTGGCTGGGTTTGGCGAAGAGGCTGGGCTGGAAGTTTTTAAAGGGCTGGGCGGCTGTTGGGATTGCAGGTAATCTCTCTCCTGAGTGAGATCCACAATGAGCTGGGAACAAACAAACAAAACAACCCATGTGAAGAATACAGCTTGCACATAGCTCCATTCCTAAAAGGATCTCAGACTACTTTATGAAAGTCGATGACTTTATAGGAAGATTTAGACACAGAAAGCTTTAGTTGAACAAGCACAGAAATTAAGGACCATGTAGTCAAGAGCCAGTATGGTGTAGTGGTTAAGAGCGGTAGTCTCGTAATCTGGGAGGAGTCTCCGCTCCTCCACATGCAGCTGCTGGGTGACCTTGGGCCAGTCACACTTCTCTGAAGTCTCTCAGCCCCACTCACCTCACAGAGTGTTTGTTGTGGGGGAGGAAGGGAAAGGAGAATGTTAGCCGCTTTGAGACTCCTGAAGGGGAGTGAAAGGCGGGATATCAAATCCAAACTCTTCTTCTTCTTCTTCTTCTAGTAGTTGGTATTGTTATTAGTAGTAGTAATAGTAGCATTTTAACTTATGAACCACCCTTCACCCTAAGGTCTCAGGGCAGTTTACAGCAATTTAAAATACATTAAAAGGAGTATGAAGACTTAACGATTAAAAAAATGCAACCACAAAACAAGGGTGGGTCTTGAAAATACACATCTCAGCAGTTGACGGCTGGAGCTAAGAGTGCAGGGTACTTGCCAATTCCTACATGGAATTATTTTTCATTCAGAGTTCTGTAAACTTTTGAAGTGGTTGTTGAGATGGCTTATTATACAATTTGAGAACTATAACAACATCATACGTCCTTAGGCTTCTTGGCCTTTTTCCTAGGCTAACGAATCCCAATCTCTTTTTGAGATCTGGGGAAATCTGTGCCTTCTCTTCTTTCCAGTTACTACAATATAAGATGCTTCCTTATAAAGACATTTATGTTAATGTAAACTGCTTCGTATTTGATGTACAGCTTCTAACGAACACAGTATGGAAAGTAATATTGCATGGGGGCAGCAGCCTTTACACTGCTTCCTAAAAATTCCATATTTGTACATAAAAAGACCAAGCTGGGCACAAGAAAGGATCTTGTCATCCCTTACCTAAACCTACAGTGATATGCAGCAGATGCAGATTTATCACTTGAAATGTAGATCTGCCTCAAGTATGTACATTGGGGTGCAGTCGTGGGGAGAAGAGAACTGACTGGCACATTGCAGCTTATCTCCCGCCTGCACTCTTTTCTCTCCACTGAGTTCCGATACCAGGACTACACCCAACTGAAAAGTGTCAGGGGGAGGAGAAGAGCTAGGCTGGATCTAGACACATCAAAAAAACGTTTCGCGAAAAAGTGTTGTAAACCTCATATTGGGAAATCACATTGTCGAAAGATGGGACTCCACAGCGCCATCTGGTGTCACGGTGTTAGGTAAAAGTAAAGGGACCCCTGACCATTAGGTCCAGTCGTGACCGACTCTGGGGTTGTGGCGCTCATCTTGCTTTATCGGCTGAGGAGGCCAGCGTACAGCTTCCGGATCATGTGACCAGCATGACTAAGCCGCTTCTGGCGAACCAGAGCAGCACATGGAAATGCCGTTTACCTTCCCTCCGGAGTGATACCTATTTATCTACCTGCACTTTGACGTGCTTTTGAACTGCTAGGTTGGCAGGAGCAGGGACCGAGCAACAGGAGCTCACCCCATCGCGGGGATTCAAACCGCCGACCTTCTGATCGGCAAGCCTTCTGATCTGTGGTTTAACCCACAGCGCCACCCACGTCCCTCACGGGTCACGCGTCCCAAACGCGTTTGTCACGGTGTTACAAAGCGTTTAAAACAATTTTTCTTTACAATACAGTGGTACCTCAGGTTAAGTACTTAATTCGTTCCGGAGGTCTGTTCTTAACCTGAAACTGTTCTTAACCTGAAGCACCACTTTAGCTAATGGGGCCTCCTGCTGCCGCGCCACCAGAGCACGATTTCTGTTCTCATCCTGAAGCAAAGTTCTTAACCTGAAGCACTATTTCTGGGTTAGCGGAGTCTGCAACCTGAAGCTTATGTAACCTGAGGTACCACTGTACTAATGTAGCTGGGTCCCTAGACTGTGGAGAGGCAAGATGAGAGAGAGAGCACTCACCCACGTGTCCTTTTGCTCTTATCCCTCTGATGTGATCACATCTCAGGACAGATCCACATTTACACATTGGGCCCTACTGCTATCACATCTAGCCTGTCCCAAGTATATTTGGAAAGAATCAGGAGAAAGGCTTTTTAGGGTGCTACGTCAAGAGCAAAGAGTGCAGAGAGGGAATGAAAATAACTTGGTTGTCAAGAAGCAAGTCAGAACACAGAGCAAGGTGGTAAAATTGTGTTCTGTGCCACTTCAGACTGCAGATGGAGGCTGCTTTGTTTTGTTATTTTATGCATAGTCCTGCACACAAAAAGCTCTCTGCCTGCAGTAATCTAGCATGTAAAAGAGAGATCTCCCTTCTCCCAGACGCGCTACTTTATCTCACATGCCCAACAGCAATAAGCAATAATCATGATACAGCAAAGAAAGCCAACACTTGCTGGTACTGCACAGATAAAATCCAGGCCTTTCCTGAGCTGTTTATTGGATTTACTGGATAATTTTACCTGGGGAAGCATTCGAAAGTTATGATCCTGCCCACACCCGCAGTCTGAAATGGCACAGCCCAAAACTTTATCGCCTCATTCTGCATATTATGTAGAACACCTCAGATACAAGGTGAGCCAAGCAGAAACATCAAAGATTTCAGTACATCTGGCACAGTTTTTAACTAGGAAGCTGTGCTCTTCATGTTATGGAAACACGCAGGTGGAAAACTTGCATTGTTAATTAAGACCATGGCCAAGAGAAACAGAGGCTTTATTTATTAATTTAAAAAGACAGGCCCCAAATGGCCAGAGATCAATATAAGAGCAAATGGTTAACCGGAAAAGGAAAGTCTAGCACAATACTTCTAACAAACTGCATTGTCTTCAACATAAATAAAAAGCAATTCAAGATACATTATCCATACCTCTGTGCACTCATCTCTCTCATCGATCAGCCTCTTGAGATGGAAAACCATATTTCTGGAAAGAGACTCGAGTTCTTCTGGAGCCATATCTGGGAGCTCTAGCCACTGCAAGTCAAATACATTCTCCTGGTTATGGGTTACCTGAAATGAAGAAAGAAAAAAGCAGGAGATTTGTCTCTTTTTTGGAAGCTGTGCATGAGTTTTGCCTGAAGAGCAGCCTCACTCAAACAACCGTCACCTCTGACCTTTGGCCCATGCTGGCTGGTTTTGATGACGGCTGTAGTCCAAGACATTTGGAGAGCAACAAGGCTGGAGAAGGCTGCTGCACAGTAAGATCTGCAATTCTATTAAGCTGATTCTGCAAACATTGAGTCCCATTGAGTCCAACAGGACTATTTCCTGTAAATAATGCCTAGGATTGCAAGTTAATATTCACATTCCAACAGACTCCCATAGTAATTGCTGCATTAGCTAATATCATATTTGCCTATATCATATGAGACCTTTTATATCATGGGTGGGCAAACTAAGGCCCAGGGGCTGGATCTGGCCCAATCACCTTCTAAATCCAGCCCACGGATGGTCCAGGAATCAGCGTGTTTTTGCATGAGTAGAATGTGTGCTTTTATTTAAAATGCATGTCTGGGTTATCTGTGGGGCCTGCCTGGTGTTTTTACATGAGTAGAATGTGTACTTTTATTTAAAATGCATCTCTGGGTTATTTGTGGGGCATAGGAATTCCCCCCCCCCCAGTATATAGCCTTGCCCCCTACAAGGTCAAGCCCCCTGCTGAAAAAGTTTGCTGACCCCTGTTTTATATTGCTTTGGCAAATCACTCTTCTTGAAATTGAAACTGTTGGCTTCCGCACAAAAGTAAACTCCAATGAATGTGGAAAATGCTTCAAATCATAGCTATCTAGAGGCAGGACAATAGCCTCACAAAAGATTGCATCCCACCATTTTGGAAAAGCAGTTTGGTGACAATCAGAAACTTAACCATCCTCCTCCTCCTATTCGCTAGGGATTAAAGTGAATAATTCCAGTTTAGAGAACCATTAATACAGTATCATTAAAAGATTCTTGAGACACTGGCCTGGTTCGCACATCATGACAAGTCAAACTATGGGTTATCAGGACTGTGTTTATGTGCTGGCTTCCCAGACAGGAGCTCCCACCCACTTTGCTCCTTCCCTGTCCTTTTAGTACAGCATAGCATAGCAGTTAAGCCAAAGTTTGATTCACTATGTCTTTCAAATTCAGAATCATGGTTAAGAGTTCTCTGTGATCTAAATCATAGGATAAAGTTTGGCTACACATCATGGTTAAAGAGGCGAGGTCTTAAACGTGATCCTGGGTTTGGACAACATGAGAAGCAAAGTCTCTGCCTTCCCTTTTAAGCCCAAGCTTACTGACATCTCAAAAGAAGGAGAGGAAGACTCACAAAGGATGGCAAAAACCTTTGGAAGTTTCTCCATTTCCCTTTTAAATCTCCTATCTCCTGCCTTAAACTGATTATTAAATCAGCTGGGCTGGCTGGGGCTGATAGGAACTGTAGACAGACACTGTAGAAGGTACCAGTTTGCAGAACGATGATCTACACATATTTTCTTCCTCTAACATTAACACGTAATAGTGATATTATAGACCAAATGCTGCATTTAAGAGTTGCTCCAGTTGTTGTTTTTATGCCCATTTGGGTATCTTTCTTTTGCATTTCCCATTTATGGCCCAAATACAGACAGGAAAAGCAAAACATTTATGAGCCAGAAAGCCATGATATGAATGCCACCTGTACTCACAAACTCAATGAGAAGTTATAGGAAAGTCCACTGGAACACAAGAGAACAGGAACAAAGGAGTTGAGAATCTTACCTCTTGAATATGAGAAACTATTGCAGCCTGAGTTTCAATATCTAGTTGCTTTATCCTTTCAATGAATTCTTCTTTTCTTTCACACTATCAAGAGGAACAAAAAAAGGCACATCGCATAATTGTTTATTGAGCACTGAAAATGCACTGCACCTTCTTTTTTTATATATCCTGAATATTAGAGAGGAAATGATAAAACAAATGTGGCTGGGATATTTAATAGCTTGCATTGGTAATTAGCTTATTAGGTTTACTAATTATAACTATAGTGCTAAATTAGGAGTAAACTTACCTGCACAGCACAACCCAAAACTAGCAGAAGCAGTTTTTTAATTTCATCCATACTTTTCCCTAGGAGATGAAAAATGACCATTAAATATTAGAAAATCATTATGAAGATTATTAAAATGAAAAAGGTCAATGATTTCTAACAACGTATCCTCAGCAACATAGCATTAAAAAGGCGGCATATCTCTACATTTCAATTGTGGTCACAGAACAAATTTTCTTTGCTTTTTAAAAGAAATGTTTCAGCTTTGAGATGATGTGTTTACAGTTCATAGCTCTTGTAGCTGTTAAGAAAAAAAACACCCCAAACCTCATCACTGTGAATTCTTTTTAAAACTCAAAGAACAAGCCGGCACAATTAGCAGTATATATAAATATAAAACCAATGAAAGGCAATGGATGGTTTTTCTGTGCTTGATGCAAATCAGTGCAAATTTATTTATTTTTGCAGCAACGCATAGCTGATGTGAAACAAGTTGCTTTTCCCCAAGGAACTGGCATGTGTGTTCCTACCTATTCGCTAAAAAAAAAAAAGCAGTTTTCTGTTTCAGCTGAGAATAAAGCGCCTTGACTCTTCACACAGCTTCTTTTAGATGTGATTAAAATGACTGCTGTTTCCCTGCAGTTTGTCTGCATGACGATAAAGGCGCCATGAAATATCACTGCCTTGATCTATACCAAATAATCAGACTCATTTCAAGAGATTTGAACACATAAAAGCTGCCTTACAGGAGATGTGTCACCTGCCCATCTATTATACTGCCATATAGTCCGACCGGCACCAGCTCTCAAAGATCTGCGGCATAAGCAATTCCCTACCCTTGCTCTGGAAGCGTCTTTTAACTAGAGATGCCAGGGTTGAACCTGTAATGTCCTGAATGCAAAGTAGTACTTTCTATTCTGAATCCTCAGAACAAAATCAGTCTGTGGAGAATGGTTCAAGATCACCAATAAGTTTTTTGACCTTGTTGTTGTTTAGTTGTTTAGTCATGTCCGACTCTTCGTGACCCCATGGACCAGAGCACGCCAGGCCCTCCTGTCTTTCACTGCCTCCCGCAGTTTGGTCAGATTCATGTTTGTAGCTTCGAGAACGCTGTCCAACCACCTTGTCCTCTGTCGTCCCCTTCTTGTGCCCTCCATCTTTCCCAGCATCAGGGTCTTTTCCAGGGAGTCTTCTCTTCTCATGAGGTGGCCAAAGTATTGGAGCCTCAGCTTCACAATCTGTCCTTCCAGTGAGCACTCAGGGCTGATTTCTTAAGAATGGATAGATTTGATCTTCTTGCAGTCCATGGGACTCTCAAGAGTCTCCTCCAGCACCATAATTCAAAAGCATCCATTCTTATGGTCCAGCTCTCACTTCCATACATCACTACTGGGAAAACCATGGCTTTAACTATACGGACCTTTGTTGGCAAGGTGATGTCTCTGCTTTTTAAGATGCTGTCTAGGTTTGTCATCGCCTTTCTCCCAAGAAGCAGGCGTCTTTTAATTTCATGACTTTTAATTTTGACCTAGTGGGTATCTAAACTCAAGTGTCTGGGTCAGAAAGACGGGCGCTTGGAAGAGAGCTGTTCCTTCAGCAGTGAAGCAGCTTAAACTGAGAACTCAGAAAGAAAATGGAGGCCAGAGCCAGCTCAGCCATTAGGCAGACTGAGGTGGCTGCCTCAGGCGGCAGAAGCCCCTAAGGCAGCAGCCCTGTGGGCACTCCACCTGCCTCTGCCACCACTGGAGAAGCTGGCTGGAGATGATGGGAGATGATACACTACAACAACAGCAGACCACCCAAGGTTGAAGAGCACTGTAAGTTTAGTGACAACTCTGAAGCTTGGCATGCTGTCTGCTGTGCTACTGTGGCCCTGGGTGACATTGAGGCGGGCAGAATCAAAGTTGGCCAGGAACCCAGAAAGGTGGTCCTGGGACTTTCTCTCCCAGGACCTCCTGCAAGTGTGAAAATCTGCTCAGGGGGCACCTCCTCTAAGGAGACCTCAGGTTTGAAGTCTGGGCAGGGCTGAACTCTGACACCAGGTCTTCAGTTCCAGCCCAACAAGCCAACTACTTCTTAGGCTATCGAAAGCTACATACCTGAAGAAGAAGAAGAAGAGTTTGGATTTGATATCCCGCCTTTCACTCCCTTTAAGGAGTCTCAAAGCGGCTAACATTCTCCTTTCCCTTCCTCCCCCACAACAAACACTCTGTGAGGTGAGTGGGGCTGAGAGACTTCCGAGAAGTGTGACTAGCCCAAGGTCACCCAGCAGCTGCATCTGGAGGAGTGGAGACGCGAACCCAGTTCCCCAGATTACGAGACTACCGCTCTTAACCACTACACCACACTGGCCTATCAGTGCTACAACGGTGGTAGCCAAGGAGACTGGTAAGAGGCAGGCAAAAAGAAGAAACAGAAAGGGCTTCCCAGGCAAGCAGCTGTATCAGTTTCTTCCTCTGGACGTGTGCTTATCACTTACACTGCCACTCTGGACTTGAGTTCTGCCACCGGCAATGTCATTACATGAATGCCATTCACGTAAGTGAAATTCATTCAACATTTAAAGGTTGTCTCCCCCCCACCGCCCGAAATCTAAAGAAAGGCACCAAAATGTAAAGAGCTCCATAGAATTTGTATATGCAAATGATTTCCACTCCCACCAAATAATTTGGGCCTCCCAGTGAGTTTAAGTGCACAAAAGCTGTTGTGTAGCTGCAGGTGAGATAGCTGATCTGCTTAAGTGCTTTCCTGGATCGGGGCCAAAGTGTGGAGCGACCATCACAATATCAAGTCTTTATTTTACAGAAAATGCTCCCCTGACCGTATTCTTGTACTACACTTCAATTATTCTTTTAAGACATGGATACAAAGACCCATGGGGCCCAGACCTGGGGGAAAAACAGTTTGCTGCAATAATAACATTTCTACATTTGCTAAGGCTTTTTGTCTGTAGATGGTTATTGATTTATAAGCTTGCATGGATTGCACCCAGGTGGCAATGAAGACCTGGATACAGTGAGGCTTACATGGGTCTCCCATGTACTAGCTTGGGAACCAGTTGTCTACATTGACTAGCAGTGTCTTTCCAGGGTTTTCAGATTGAGGACAATTCCAGCCTAATCTGGAGATAACATGGATTGAACCTGAAACAATGTGCCTCCAAAGAAAATACTCTACCACTGAGCTACAGCCCTTTCCATGAGTGAGCTTTTGTCCCAAATAGTTGTCCCCTTGACTGTGCTAGTATATGATCCTATCTACAGGAAACTGGAATGGAGTCAATCAATTATGCTAACGTAGATTTAACAAAAAGACACAGTAACCGAACTACTAATCAACTTTGAGTGGAAATTCAGTATGGAAGGCGGGGACGACAACGACAAACTTTCACCATTAAAAAAGAAAATACTGGCAAGAGAAAAGGACTGTTTGTATTTCTTGCTTACCCTGGAGTATATTTTAAGAATTCATCCAATGTACATAAAATAGTTAAGTCCTTTGAACCGATTTCCAAGCCAAACTTTTTTTACAACAGGGTTTAACACAATGTTGGCATGCTAAATGGTCTTCCATATTACATTTCTATGGTTTGCTGCAATGTATAGCAGAATTGTATCTATCCAACTGTAATTCACTGGTTACAGTTCATTCTCCTACTCCAATTTCCCTCCAATACAAAGCTATTTAATACTGTTTCCTGCAATGCCTTCCTCAAAAGGTGGACTTTTCCATGCATGCAGACTGACCTTCACTAGCAGCTACTTTTAACACACAAACTGTAGTTTAAGTAAAAGGGGTGTGGGGAGAGCTACATACTAAAAGCACTTCAAAATTTAGTGTATATTTTAAACACACGCAGCACACAGTGATTTCAAGCACAGCACTTAACACCATAGAACCAAGAAAGCTTTGACTGATGTTGTATGATTATAAGGCTAAGTTAAGCAGAACTCCTCTGCTCTTTGCAGCTTCTCTTTAAATGACTGGTGCTCAAGTGACAGATGGTACAAAAGAATTCTTATTAGACATTAATGGGAAACAATTGCAGGCAAGTAAAAAATGCAGCAGACATGCAGTGAAGTTGATGGCAGCTCTTTAAAAGATATCACCTGCTCCTGCCAAATGCTGATGAAGCTGATTGCATATCAAATGCTGCCTTGTATTACTTTGTTCCTATGCATTTTGCTATACTGAGCACCATTGTATTTCATTATTTTAAGACCTGCTTAGTGCCTTCTTCTGCTGCATACCTGATAGGACCATGGCGTTTGAATAACGTACACTTATCCTTCCAAGTACATTGCAGAACTGAACCAGGAAACATGGGCCACACAGTGGGTTAAACAAATATGCATAAACTGTTTGGTTCTGTCTAGACTGAGATTTCAAAGGGTTTTAGGATTCAAGCCACTGGTTCTGCATTAGACGGTGTAATCAAACTCCTACAATAAAATACACACTAGCATTCCCATGTTAACTACTCTGCTTGATTAAGGTCTTATAAGCCTTTGTGCATGCTTAAAAAAGGAGAAAGCTGGGGTGCTTGATTCATTACATTGAGTAGTAAATATGCAGATTAAACGGATTATAAATGCATTCTTTCCATCACAATAAATTAAATTCAGGTTTACCATGTTATAAATTCCCTTCAGTTGTTTGCCATATGTATTCTGAATATTTGACTATAAACTCCTTGTGTACCTGTGCTTGTAACTGCGTAAAGTGCTTGTATTTTGCCAGGAGGGGAAGTCATGGTGTTTATTTATTAATTTATTTAGGGCATTTGTGGACTGCCATTTCTCCAAAGGCGCTCAGGGCACTATATACAACCAAACATAAGAGCAAAATACAGCAAACATCAATCAAAACATACAGACCTAACTTTTTAACAACAAATCATTAAAACACAGACCCGCATACCAGTGCAAAGGATTGTAATCTCCAGTATCAAACATACCATGCCTCTGAAATGTCAGTTGCAGGAGAAAACAATGGGCTGAAGCTCTTTGGGTGGTTACACTAGTGACGCCCTTCCCATTAGTGCCACCCTAATTATAGGATGCTCTCCCCACCAAAATATGACTGCCACAGTCATTCTTTGCATTTTGGCACTAGGTTAAAAACCCATCTGCCTGGGCTTTTTAGCTATGTAATTCTTCTAAATGTTTTACATCCAAGATTGGTTTCCATATGTTCTTGTTGTTAACATTTTTGTTAATGGCTTTGAGATGTTTTACAGGAAGAAATTCACAAATGCAAATATAGTACAGTGGTACCTTAGTTTACAAATTTAATCTATTCTGGAAATCCATTCTTAAACCAAGGCATGCTTTCCCATAGCAGCGGGGGACTCAATTTACACTCAACAGGAAGCAGAACATGTTCTGCTTCCAAGGCAAAGTTCACAAACCAAGACTTCCAGGTTTGCAGCATTCTTAATCCAAGTTGTTCATAAACTAAGCTGTTCTTAAACCAAGCTACCACTGTACCGTAGAGTTGGAAAGGACAGGCGAGGGTCCTCTTGTCCAAACACCTGCAATGCAGGAATCTTTTGCCCAACATGGGGTTTGGACCCACGGCCCCGAGATTAAGAGTCTCATGGTCTTAAAAGAGTCTTAGCTGAGCCATATAGATTTCTGAATGCGTGGGCCACTTCCACTCCCAACGTGATTGGCTGTCTGAACTTCCAAGCTGCATATCACGACTCAGAGTTTAAGGGCCAATGGCAGAAACCCAAATCCTGAAATGTTCTGTGATTGGATATCACGTATCGAATCAGAACACAGATGCTCAGAATCCTTAGTCCCGACTCAAGCTCAGGCAAACACAGACCACTGAATACATAACAATGCTACTGTAACCTGCCCTGGAATCATCGGGTGCAGGGAGGGTTTTTAAATGTTCTAAATAAATAAATAAATATGGTGCTCATGTTTTGTTTCTTGACTTCTCACTGGCCACTGGCCAGGGAGGCTAGACTAGATAGGTCTGCTCTTGTGTTCTTATTAAATTGATTTAAAACATTCTGCATGTATCATGCCATGGCTATGACCTTGCCCATGTAATTTAAAAAAAATAAAATTCAGAAAGGGGGGGGAATGCAAGCACCTAAAATTTTTAATAACAAAATAATATCAATGTAATCTCAAGCAGCCAAAGGAAGACTTTGCCCCCACCCCCAAATTTACCACCTAATGAAAATGTAAATTGAATTGTTTTCCTTCTTAACCTATTTATCTCTGGCGGCACTTAATGTTCAATGCAAATTGATGTATCCTGCAATGGCTTTTCAGTACTTAAAACTCCTTCCTGACTTTATTCATGCCTACTAATTTCATTTCAAGACAGTTGTGGAGGTGGGGGAAAAGACCTTTTCTCCAAGTCATACAATCAGAAAAAAGTAAAGAATAAAAAAACAGCATTATTGTTCTGAAGCTATACAGAAAGGGCCACTTTTTCAAGGAAGGAAAAATACAATGGAAATGTACAGGAAGGACCTTCTGGAATGCCCTCACTTGAATAAATTGGAAAGCCCTTGAAATGCCTCTTTGAAACTTGTCTGTTTAAACAAACTTCTCTGGACCCTGACTTTTAACTTCTTTTTTGTTTTGTTTCACACAGTGCTGAGTTACATTTGTGATGGACAGTTCAGCTTTGTTTTTATCTTGTTTTCAGGAATTGTTATTGACCGCTGTATTTTTGTTGTTTTCCTGTAAACTTCTAAGGAGATCTTTATTATATTAAAATATTAATAAATAATAAGGAACTCCGATGGAATGGAATAATGGATCCAGAGGAGCTGCTGGAGGCCACATAAGCATTATTCCTTCAAGGTGCCCATCTGTGGTCTAGTCCCATATACATTATTTCTTTAAGTCACCCTTGGATTAACGCTCACCGGGGGGGGGGGGGTGTGAAGTTAACAGGTTCACCATCCCCTATTTGCATGAAGAGAAACAAGCAAAGAGGAACGCTAATTAGATTCAGTGACAGAGCTGGCTAGTGCTAACACCCTCCTGGTCTGTACCATATGCCAAGCATAAAATAGCAGATTGACACATCTGAGAATGGCCCAGCCACAACAGCCCTTCCGCATTGTCCTTTTAATGTCTAGATTTGCATTACCAAGATGCTTGCTCCGCAGCCCAGCTGAGACTGGTGAAACCATACCGATAATTAAATGGTAGTTGTGTGTGTGTTAAGTGCTGTCAGAAGGCATCAGCCAAGAGCCCTGGGAGACTTAAGTTCTCAGCCTAAATATTTAAGCAGAAATTAAAGGGAGAGCTTGCATGGAAAGCTGTAGATCAGGAATCAGTTAACAATATCTGACAGGGCTGAATCGAGGAATCTGACGGCCAGCTGCTCTCCATTTGGTGTAAATGGCAATTCTTCAGCACCCACGTTTTACAGTTTCGGAAAAGGCAGACTACTTTTAAATTAGGTTTTGTATTATTAATATTGCAATTACATTTATATCCTGCCTTTCCTCCAAGCAGCTCAAAGCAGCACATGTGGTTCTCCCAGCCTCATATTATCCTCACAACAAACCAGTAAGGTAAGTTAGTGACTGGTCCAAGATTCCCCCGTGAGTGCCACTGCGAAGTAAGGGATTCAAACCTGGGTTAACTTTAAGATCTTCCCTTTTCTTCATAGCATGTCAAGCAATGCATCTATATCTATATCCTGCTCCTTCTCTGACAATGTCTTTGTAGAGTTCATCTTGCCTACAGAAACTATATCCCACAATAAACCAAGACTTTAAAGCATCACAGAACTTTTGGCATTTTAGATCTGCACAAACAGCCAAGGCTCTTCAAAAAAATCAAACACGATGGCATTTCCCCTATTTTCAAAAAAATTCCACGGCAGCCCCTGTCACACTAGGTCACTGAGCCATTAAACCAAGGGATTTGCAGGAAGGCCATCTGCTCCCCAACAGTGGGCCAGGTCCAGAGGGAATAAAACCTGTACTCTGGAAGCTGTGTTACATACAGTACAGGACCTGGACCCCTCACACTCACACAGGAAAGCGATGGTGAAAAACAGATGGCAGGATTGTTGTGGGAGGCCGAGAAAAAGAGATTAGCACACCAACAACAAAAGGATAGAAAGGTGAAGAAACAAAATGAGGGAGGGGAAAAGCCATAGGCTGGAAAAATGGGAGAAGACGGCAAGAGAACTTTGGTTTAAAACAAAGACATTTGATTTATCTAGTTTGCCCCCTTAATAGATTTTTTTTCTAAAAGAAATTTGAGATTGCACAATAGGTGGCCCACAAATTTGCAGAAACATTTTTTTGTAATGCCTTCTGTGTATAGTCACCCTTATACATTTTCCAACTCAGTTTCTGGGCTACCGTTGTAGCAGGGCTGTCCTCAGTGCCAGCCCATGCCATTTGGCTGTCAGGATTGGAGCTCAAATGCACCCACACACAGAGGCAGGTTACCATATATGTTTCTGTCTATACACATGTGTTCACAGAATATCACATAGGGAAACTTATAATGGAAGCAACCACACACCACAGAGGCTATTGCAACGGATGGGATGACTCTAGAAATAATTGGATGATCTTGTTAAGGGTAGGGCTGGATAGGAAGGGCATGTTAATTCATGTACTGGGTCATTAGATCGGTACCAGTTTCTTGTCATATGGCAGGAGGGTAACCACAAGGGGCCTTTGGTCAATCTCAGGCCTGAGATGTTCTTTGTGTGGAAAATCAGAAAAGTTTCCCTGGAAATGTAAAGATGGGCAATCCAATTACCATGGGAAGGTGCTTGCCGACAGATGCCACCATGACTGTACAGAGTTAATTAATGCTATATAAAGGCATCTACTAGCATTAGATATGGTAGGAGTTCCAAGGAGTAATCAGACTTGAGCATACACAATCCATTTTGAATACCGGTGAGAACAAGGAAATCCTACAGCTTCTGCTATGAGGAGGAAATGTGGCACAAACCAGTGGGGGTTTCCCTTGATAAACTCCGCCAATTCCTTGCGCTGGTGTTGCACTCATTTCTCAGAGCAAAGCCAAAATAACCACTTGGTACATGTGCAGATGATGGGACGCGGGTGGCGCTGTGGTCTAAACCACAGAGCCTAGGACTTGCCGATCGGAAGGTGGGCAGTTCGAATCCCCGCAACGGGGTGAGCTCCCATTGCTCGGTCCCTGCTCCTGCCAACCTAGCAGTACGAAAGCACCTCAAAGTGCAAGTAGATAAATAGGTACCGCTCTGTCGGGAAGGTAAATGGCGTTTCTGTGCGCTGCTCTGGTTCGCCAGAAGTGGCTTAGCCATGCTGGCCACATGACCCAGAAGCTGTACGCCGGCTCCCTCGGCCAATAAAGCAAGATGAGCGCCGCAACCCCAGAGTCAGTCACGACTGGACCTAATGGCCAGGGATCCCTTTACCTTTTACACGTGCAGAGTTCCAGTTGAACTGAACTTCTCTCAGGGACAACAAAGGCAAACATCTTAGTAAATCTTGCTGTGTCATTCAGATACCAATTCCTGCCTTCATCTATTCTCTCTCCCACCCCCCATGGGGCAGGTTGCTTTGGCCTGCTATATAGCAAGGCCAGCCCGGCTCCCTTGCCTTTTGCTTGCACCATTTTGCTACAGCAGCTCCAACTGGTCTCTAGACCTCACAAGCCAACAGAAACCTCTGAGCAGCTAAAATGCTCACAGAGATACCGTAACACTTTAAGTCGCTGAGCCAATGGCTATTCAGGTCTCACCAGAAACTGAGCGTGGTCCCAATTTTTTTTGTTGTCACATGGTATCTAAAAGGATGCAGGAAAAAAAATCCATCGTCTAAATTTCCAACACTAGCATCTGCTGACTTGCGCCACCCAATTTTTCACTTCAGAGTTATGCAGACACATTTTATCCTGTACTACATTTTGCCTCCTTGGAGAATTGTGGAACAAAATGAGGAAGGAAACTGGGTGTGAAAAGTAAATATGGAAGTGGGAGCTTAAACCTTTAATGATTAAAAGGACCAAAAATACAGACATTCATTGAGGGAGGTTCCTGGCTTTCCCCTCTACAAGGACTTTATTTTGGCACATTCGTTCAAGGGGAGAGAATTTGCTTCTGTTTCATTTGGGAGGGGGCTGATTTGAAAAATCTCTCAAGACCACCAGACTAATATGTGCACATTGTGTTCTCATTGAATCCCTAAATATGTCCTCTGACTGAACTCCTAAAGCAGGCCCAGGAAGCCACAAGACCCAGGAAGCAGAATGCAGCTCACTGGCCATGCCCTACTAGGGCCTCCAAAAGCCTTCGTATTTGCTGCCTGCCTGAGACTGGGGCTCCTCACTCCCTCTGGCAAATGCTGCCAGTTTCAGAATGCTTCCCTGTTACGGGAAAACCAACACAACTGCCTACACTTCTGCAAGGAAAAGGCAAAAAAATACCTGCAGTTGGCACAAAATTAAAGACGCACATTACAAACAAATGCCAATTCTTTGGAGATGTGAATGCTGGGAGAGATCAGTTTCATTGAGATGGCCAAAGCCCAACAATGATCTTGGGTCTCAGGCATTAGTTCAATGAACACCTTACAATGGGGCTGCTACCATAATGGATGGGCAGAGACAGCTCAGGATTACAGTCTCTCTCTGAATAAGAGATCGGTGCACGAGTACAAATTTATTGCTAACCTTTTCCCTCTTCCTGACTTCTGTCCTCTCTTTTTCTTCCCTATATACATTTTTTGGTTCCTTTGTTTTCCTCTCTTTCATGGGCTTAATAGACTGCAGTGAATGTGGATGCCAGAGAGGTGCTGGTCACTGATGGAGCAGCAACAGCTTAGCCAGGAGAACAAAAGATGCCTCTGTATTGGATTACATCATATTATACTCCTGGAACTCAAGCTTCTCTGGAAGTCACACATTGCAGATTGAATGTAGCTGCTCAGTGGTGAGATAAAGGCACTCTGTGCATGCTTAAGCACTCTTTTCCATATTATCTATATCCTAGGAATGTTCTACATGCTAGGCATGGCCTCTACTGCTGAACTATGGCCTTTCCAGTTTCTGAATTGGTCAATTTATGCACAGATACAATATTAATGCAATACTATGCTATGAACTTACAGTTTTGAGGTGGGTGGGGGGAGGTGGATCTGGGCTGAAAGACTTAATGATACATGTCTAATTGCAAGCCAAAAACACCTGAATCACATCTTGTTCTCCCCTCTTCCACAAGTTCCTCTGAATGCGGGGTAAAAGCAGTTTGTTCTCAATATGAAACGTTTAAGTTCAGTGAAATAATTGAATGAAAGGTGCAAGAATGTCTGATTGGGGCAACCCTAAAAAGTTCAAAGGGAGGGAGAAAATAAAGAATTGCTTTGACATTTAAGAGCTAAAAACAGAAGTCAGCAGCAAGCTTCTCGGGCAAAGAACCCTCAAAGCAACTGTTGGGACTCCACATAGTTCAGTATCAGATATACAGATTCACACTGTGACTGTCTGGGAAGAGTAGCAAGTGTAGTTGTCAAGACACAGGAAGAAGAAGAGAGAGAGGCAGAAGGAGAAGAGGAATCAGCTGATAGTGCTAGAGAGGAGGAGAAGGAGCTCTGAAGGGGGAAAGGGTACTTCAAGCCACATCATTTAAACACACACACACACAGACCCCAGTTCATCACTAAGACCTGACAGCTCCTTTAAGTTACCAGATGACTGTGAGGATTCCAGAGGATTTGGAGGGCAAGGGTTTGTTTATTTATTTATTTTGCAAGGCAGTTTTACAAACCCCACACTGGATATGCTTTCAGAAGAGACACCGGAGGATCAAACTATTGCAGCAAGTGGCTTACCGATCAGAGACGCTACTGCAATGCCATGTCCATATCAATGCAAGATATGGGTGTGCTCCGTCCAGAAGTGCAGTGCATAAACATTTATAGAAATAAATATGTCTTTAAAAAAATCCCAAATCTGATGCCCTTGTGTGGCCGTGCTCAATTCTGTTCATTGATACACCATGCTGAACAAAGGTTGGAGCCTTCGTCCTAGTCAGCATTAAATGAAAATTTCAACCTGTTTTCTGCAAGGGGCTTGTGCAATAATGAACCAAGTTGAGCACATCCACACAAAGGCCCCGTCAATTTTATTTATGAGTCCTGTGGGACACATATATGGGCGTGTTAGTTCTGAACTGACCCACCTTCTGTTGTTGGAAGCTTACACCACAGAGGGAACCAACCCACTATTGGCACCTGCTGTGTAGCCTTGAACAACTGGCTTCCTGTTTTCGAAGCAGAGGAACCTGTACCTGGATTCCATTACGCTCTGGATCAACTTCTGTTTAGCAGTACAGAAAACATAAAGGTGGTTCAAAATGCGGCCACAGGACCTTGCCCCTAGTTGGTAATATGGCCAAGATTTTTTTTTTAAAACACTTTGGCAACAAGCTGCAGAGGGAAAAGGTGCTGCAGCTGAAATCACAACTCTTGGTCTCACCTTTCGGATGACTGCAATTCCACAGTGCTGACTCAGTGTAAAATGCATTTGCCCCACGTGACTCAGGAGCAAAGGGCTCCAGTGCTGATTTCCAATGGAAGCAGAACACATATACTGTAAATGGCTACCCCTTGCTTATACCCACCTCTCTTTTAAGTCTCCTTATTTTCTTCCGCAACAAACTAATTTCAGCTGAGAAAGTTGCAAATACTTTTCCATACAGTCACTATTTTTGAAATTTAAGAGGACAGAGCGTTGCAAGGCTACTCACCAGACAGAGGATCTTTGCCAACTATCAAGACGTTTGGCAAATTCATAATGATCAGTTGCTGGAGGACCTCCTAAAATATGAAAAAAGAGGAGATAGAATAATGAAAACTAATGCCAGTTGTTTTTAGAGACAGTTGTTTTTAAAGCAGCTTTGAGAATGTAGTACTTTACTAGTTATTTAATATGACTTTAATATGACTTGCCTAGACAAACAGACTACTGCCTTGAAGAAGTAAATTTGTTCATGGAGGCAGCATCAAAACTCATAAGTGAGACTTGGGCTTTTAGAGCACAGCTAATTTGGTGAACGAGATCCTCCATAACATGTATGTGTATAAGTGTGATTGCTTAGTTTTTTTGTGGGCAGGGGGACAAGAGAAAGCAGCAGGGGTGATCCCGAGAGTGCTTTACAGTGGTACCTCTGGTTACATACTTAATTCGTTCCGGAGCTCCATTCTTAACCTGAAACTGTTCTTAACCTGAAGCACCACTTTAGCTAATGGGGTTTCCCGCTGCTGCCACATGATTTCTGTTCTCATCCTGAAGCAAAGTTCTTAACCTGGGGTAATATTTCTGGGTTAGCGGAGTCTGTAACCTGAAGCGTATGTAACCTGAAGCATATGTAACCCGAGGTACCACTGTACTGTGCTAAGGCTGCAGCAGAGGTAGGAAGATTGCAACAGATTTTCTTCCATTTCCTTGTAAGATCATTTCAACCACTACTTTTGCTTTCAAAGCTCTTTATTTTTCCAGCCTCTTGTTTTTTTTTCTCTCTCTCTTAACCTATTTTGTCTTCAGTGTGCCAATATCCTCCTCTTGGGCTACTTGCTCTCATTTTATACCCCCCTTGTTTTGCACCCCCTTAACATTCCAGCATCCGGACACGTACATCTCTCCTTCCTTGCAAAGGAGCAGTGGGGAACCTCAGACATAAGGGCCAAATGTGGCTCTCTGGGACCCTCTATATGGCCCTCAAAGCTCTCCCCATGCCAGCCCCCCTCTTTGCAGAGCACCCCCCCTCACTGCTTTGCACCCTAAGTCTTTTCCCCTGCCTGACATGTTTCCTTGAACTCTTATAATGCCTCTTGACTGCCTGGGTAGAATACAGAGAGGGGTGAGAGACAGTGTGCATAGAAACCAGTCTACTGGACAATTTAAAAACTGCACATTTTTTGCCCTGCCTACTTTTGCTTCTGGCCACTCCCATCCCTGGCTTCTCAGAATGCTGCCCAGAAGGGAATGTGTCCCCTTGGCTTAAAAAGGAGTCCACTGCCCCTTGTATGAAGCTTTTCACTTGCAAATGACCTCTAATCTCTGCCTCTCCCCCAAATTCCCTCATTTTTTTTAGACCAGAAACATTTGCTCTTTTTAATATATAGATATAGATATAGAGTGTACAATGTCAAACGGTTTTATCATCATTACTGAATGCAAAGGTCTTATAATGCCTTCAAATGAATGTGAAGTGAAAGAAGTGGGCATAGAACCATAAATTCCACTTCCCGTCTAGGGGCAGCTTTGCGTACTCTAAAATATTCCCCACCGAGAGGCCCTGTGGCTGCAGACTCATGCAGGAAGTAATGCATGAGCTGGTGGAACCATGCTGGCAGGTGCTGCTTCCTGGAAGCAATTCTGGTAAGCATAGTAGCATATTTTTCAGCGGCTCTGCCAATAAGAATCTGTAGACTCTAGACCTTTTGAATGAAGCTGCACGCCCAAAAGAAAGCACTGAACATCTAGAGATTTTGGGTTTTTTAAAATAATTCATTCTGCAGTACATATATTGATCAGACAAAACTAACAGCAAAATCCATTCTAGTATACAGCATATGATAAAATCAAATGGGGTGGACGTGTAGGAGCAGGGGTCGGCAACCTAAGGCCCATGGGCCACAAGCGGCCCATGGGGGTCGTTTAACCGGACCGTGGACCCCGCCCGCTTGGGGACCCCTGCCGCCCACTCGGTCGGTTCCCGTGCACTGCGCTAAACCAGAGCGGAGCAGAGCAGGGACCGCCTTCCACGACACTGGCCAGCTTCCCATTGGCTGCAGGAGCTGCACACGCCTCCTCTGTGCTGGAAATAGCATTTGCGCATGCGTGCGCACATGCTCTCTGGCCCACCGCGGCGTCTGCGGGACCGTGAACCGGCCCAAGCCACAAAAACTTTGCCAACCCCTGCAAACTCCTAGAGGTCAAGGTCCATTCAGCCCCACCCAGTAAAAAAATTGAGGGGGCCGCCAAGTTGATGGGCATTAGTATTTTACTACCTCTTACTTTTTTGCTTATTGGGCAGGTGCCACTTGCCACTGGTCAGGCAAGTGAAGAGCCAGGTGCTTCCTCGCCCTCTCCTGCACCACTGTCTCCCAGAACCAAGAGGGGACTGAAAAGAGGTAAGCAGAGGAAGCGTCCATGCAGGTGTAGCCTCCATGCGCAGAGCTCATCGGGGGAAGGTACATAACATGGTGGAGGGGGAAGGGGTCCCCTGTTGTTTCAACTGCTCCATGGAGTGCAGACCTGGGAATAGCTGCCTAAACGCTAGGTTGGTGTGTATAGGTCTCCTGAGCTGCAGAAGAGACTGTCGACAGAGACACCAAGATCAACGCATTCCAAGTCTTTGACAACAGAGAGTTAACTATCTGCCTTGTGCATTCCTTGACAGGTGCTGCTCAACTACAGCTCCCATCATCCCTGAGCATTGGGGCCATGCAGATTGGGAATGATGGGAGTTGGGAGTCTAACAACATCTGAAGAAGCCACAAGTGGCCCATCTGAAGATTGTACATGTTTCTTATTGCCTAAAGGACTGATTACCATCAAGGGCAAACTTTCTACTGCACTTAAGAGAATTTTTAATTCATTAACAGATTTGGCTTCATTCTTGGAGCCAGAAACAAGGATGACTAGGCGTTTCCTCATGTCACAAAAGTACGCAGCCACCATGTGGTTGCGCATTGCAGTACATTCATGCTTGTAGCTTCTTAATACACACATTTTTAAATTTAGAAACACACGCCATCTGCTGGGACCACATGCCCATCATCAAAAGGTCATCCCTCATTTTTGTCCTTACTTCTGCATGCTAATATAGACTCTACTGTCATATTTGCTTGCAAATCAGAAGTAGTACGCCTGTCATTTGCTGGGGCTGCTTATAGCATTCTAGTAGTCAATCTACAAACACCCAACCAAACCTCAAGCATGTTTTATATGAACACCTGTTGCAGATAAAATGTCCCACTTGTTTTCAAGCTTCTTTGGGGATTCAGAATCAACTGAGCCTGCATGAAAAGCAACGCTGACCTAAACCCACAAACACGCACTTCTATTTTGGCTTCAGACTATCACCACAGAGTCATCAAGATCCTAGCATCCCCACCTTGCTTAGATCAGACGCCAATGTCTTTACGTTAACTTTCAGGATTCATCTTTTAATCCAAAGAATGAACAGAGCTAATATGAAATCACATTTCAATCTTGTACCAACTTAAAAAGGGGACCAAATAAATAATTCACAGGGTACCATCCGCTGTCTCCTGTAATCTAATGCCTGAGCCAAGTAAATTCCATTTGTTGATTACCCACAGGACAATGCTGAGCAGTCTTTTGCTATTCACATGTAATTAATAGGCAAACACACAAAAATCTATATGTTGACAACTGTCATTGTCCTTATCAGCCTGCAGCCGATGGATAAATTGCCCAATTTTCCCCTTATAAATAAAAATAAAATGACAATTCAACTTTCAATCCTTATCCATAAGCTAATATAGATTTATTCGTAATAATATGGTCAGTATGTTGTTCTTGATAATACTGTATATTTATTTATTTAGAAAATGGATAAACTCCTCAAAATGTTCTCCAAGGGGTGTGTAAATCACAATCACCAGTTATTATTATTTCTTTCTTTATTTCGGATCTTATGATTTAAGTGGAAGTGGTTCAACTTGTTTATGCAGTTTTTGCTAACCCAGAAATAGTACCTCAGGTTAAAAACTTTGCTTCAGGATGAGAACAGAAATCGTGTGGTGGCAGCAGGAGGCCCCATTAGCTAAAGTGGTGCTTCAGGTTAAGAAGTGTTTCAGGTTAACAATGGACCTCCAGAACGAATTAAGTTCTTAACCCGAGGTACCACTGTACCTTAGGATTGCACTCTGCAAGGGAGAACGCTCTTAAGTTGCCGCAACCAGATATGTACACTATGATACAGTCTGATGTTAAGTAGTCAATGCCATACGTTTTCATAATTGAAATCAGAATGTACTCCAAGGAACTCAACTCTGAAATTTCTACTCTGGCATTCTTCTAAAAATCCATAACTTCATTTACCGTATTTTTCCATCTATAAGATGCCCCTATGTATAATATGCCCCCTATTTGGGGGGACTCCGGTTTAAGAAAATTGGGAAAGATCTATCCGTGTATAAGACACCCCCAAATTTTGGACATTATTTTTTTGGGGGGGAACCTAGTCTTATACACGGGAAAATACGGTACTTTTTAATTTTATTTTCCCAAGTCCCATTACTAAAGCTCATTTAATCAAATATCTGCTATTCTCCGAAGAGAAATCCAATTGTGAAAGCACAGGCTTGCAAGCTTTTACTGCCGGCAGCATATTTTACTAATTTAATCACTGACTGGAAATAAAAAAAAGAAAAGAAAAAATCCTATTGATTTATCCTCAACTTTTCACTCTAAAGCGTGTGCAAGTATCTCTTCATGTTTATATTGCTCTCCAGTTAAATTACCCTGGATTTTTATTTGATTCCACTCCCGAATGGCACAGTGGCGGTTTCTCTGTAGTAACTGGTGATAATAAAGTGTGGTTGTGTTAAGAGCCTGTCACTTAAGATTACAGACAGCTAAAAAATTAAATCCAGCTGTTCAGCACATGTTGTCAGAGTCTCAAAGGCCCACATGTATCCTTGAGGGAAAACTAGAGGCCCAGCTGCGCTATACATTTTAAGCAATACTGTGAAGGTTTGCAAAAACAAACTCTTCCAACATAAATTGTAAGCTTTTTGGGGCAGGGCCCTATGATATACCCACAGAAAAGAGAAGCGGGGATTCAGATTTGAGAGAGCCTTTGGACAAAAACTCCAGAGTGCTGCTGCCACTGCTAAGGTAAAGGTAAAGGGACCCCTGACCATTAGGTCCAGTCGTGATCGACTCTGGGGTTGCGGCGCTTATCTCGCTTTATTGGCCGAGGGAGCCGGCGTACAGCTTCCGGGTCATGTGGCCAGCATGACCAAGCTGCTTCTGGCGAACCAGAGCAGCGCACGGAAATGCCGTTTACCTTCCCGCCGGAGTGGTACCTATTTATCTACTTGCACTTGATGTGCTTAAGAACTGCTACGTTGGCAGGAGCAGGGACCGAGCAACGGGAGCTCACCCTGTTGCGGGGATTCGAACCGCCGACCTTCTGATCGGCAAGTCCTAGGCTCTGTGGTTTAACCCACAGCGCCACCCGTGTCCCTGGTGTTACTGCTACTCATTCACTAAACTTCTTCCTCTGGCCACTGTGTGCATAACCAGCTAGCAAGAAAGTTGAATGAAGGATAATGCACTTCCTCCTTGCTTCTCCCACAACTCACTCATTCAGAGAGAGCAGCTGACCAGGCGGCGGCAGAGCCAGGGGGCTCCAGAAGCTGGCAGTGGGGTCTTTGCTGAGGCACTGGCCTTGACAGGTGACCAGCTATGCTGACCACAGGCACCAGCTCTGGAAGATGTTTCAGATGCCATCACTAGTCATCATCAGCGCTCAAGAATCTGAGACAAGGCTACATCACCAATTATCTCCATTTAAAGTAATCTGTTGTGCATCTTGTGTAGAACTAATACTGTTAACGCTAATTCATTTGCTGAGCTTTAGTTTCTCCTCCTCTGGGGTTTTCCTCCTACTGATATGAAGCATCTCCCATGATCAGCCAAACGTTTCTGACTAGGGTGGCTTTTTAAAAATACATTTTGGTTGTCAAGGAAAAGTTCACCAGTCTTTCTTCATTAATACATTTTAGAAATCATGAGATATTTTAATACTTCTCCTGGGAGCGCCCAGGAAAATCACCAGCAATTTAAAAAAAATAAAAATAAACAGGTGCAACACAGATCTGCTAAGATCTCTTTATCCTGCCGTCTGTCACAAACACAGAAGAGGCACCATATAATCATTAACATTTACAAAAGATTAACCCACACAATACTCCCGGTTTAGCCAGTTTTTGAGGTTCCTTGTAGCATTGCCAACTTTCTTCATTTGGCTGATTCAGTTTTTTAAAAATATATGTTTTGAGGGTTGTTTGTTTGTTTGTGTTTTAAGAGTTATGGTCTTTTGAATAATGCCATTAAAGTCTTTTTTCTTGTGGAAATTTAGAATGGTACAGAATTGTCTGAGAGAAAAGACACATACAAAATGTAGATTTTAATGTGTTTTGGAGGGAGTTTGTGTTAGGCTCCCATCTGAAAGAAGGGTAGGCACCAAATGCAGGAAACGAGGGGGGGGGGAAACGTCAGAGGGTCAAAGAATTGTAGAACTGTAGAGTTGTAAGAGACCTCAAGGGTCATCTAGTCCAACCCGCTGCAATGTAGGAATCTCAACTAAAGCATCCATGGCAGATGGCCATCCAAACTCTGCTCAGTAACCTCCAATGAAGGAGAGTCCAGGGAAGACAATACATTTAGTTAGAACTCTTATTTGGAGGCAGTTCCAATGCTATTCTTTGGAACAGAAACCAAAACCATCTTCCACACCAGGAAGTATAGAAAGGATGCATAGTTTAAGCATGTCAAAGGGCAGGAAACATTAAATTCATGTAGTCTGCTACCACACTCCTCACGAAACACGCAAACATATCAAGCAATGTTATAAAAGTAAGAGAGGCCTGGTTGAAAGAAGAATAGCCTTGTTAAAAACCCTTCTTACTACTACAATAAACTCTGCTTACATCATTGTGAAAGGATATCCATGCCAAGGTGTTAATTTACCTGGTCAAACCAGTTTCCCCCCCCCCCACAAAGAATGCCATGGACTAGTTGATTCTAAGAAATGGCTGGCAGGAAACGAGAGAGCTACAGATATTAGCTCATTCCTCTGCAAAAGCTAATCCTGCAGGAGCCTGTCAAAAAGCTTTTAGTGAGCAACATCCAATTTGAATACTGTAGATAGGATCAGTGTTAGAAACTCAGATATACTGTGGTACCTCGGGTTACAGATGCTTCAGGTTACAGACTCCACTAACCCAGAAATAGTACCTCGGGTTAAGAACTTTGCTTCAGGATGAGAACAGAAATCGTGTTCCGGCGGCGCGGCAGCAGCAGGAGGCCCCATTAGCTAAAGTGGTGCTTCAGGTTAAGAACAGTTTCAGGTTAAGTACGGACCTCCAGAACGAATTAAGTTCTTAACCCAAGGTACCACTGTATAAGATAATCACCAAATGGCACCTTAAACCTAGGTCATAGTCACCACAACAGAGTGTCTAGGCACCATTCCTCCCACCCACCCCTGATCAGATTTATTATTGCTACTATTATATTATTAATTTCATTTCTATACCTCTTGGCCCCTACTGATGCTCAGCCCGCTCAGGAAATATGACAATCGTGCTACCACTGCAATGCATTAAACAAACGCAACCAAACACCTCAGCAAAAATGTTCATCAAGAGCTGAAGGAGTTATTTCAAGGGCCACTAAGTTCTGAATTAAACGGCATGAAGGGCAATGGCAGGGCACATGAAAGAGACAGCGCACAGCAGAGGGGATGATTCTCTCATTAACGGCAAGGAAGAAGTTTCACCTCATTTATGCAACACAGAGACACTCAGAGGAAGCTCTCCTTAATAAGGCTAATGCAAGTTGCCTAGTCAAAGTAGGTCCACGCTACCACCCATTCATCTAACCACTTGCCTCCAGGGCATATGCCACACATTTTGTTGATAGCAACTTTAAATAAGCCTTTTCAAAAGGATTTGTTTTTGAAAGATGAAACACAGGTGAGAAGCTGCTGTTAAGGTTTCGTCCCAGTTTCTGGGGCCTGTAATAAAGTGGCAGATAACAATTTTCGGCTTAATGAGCTCTTATGAAGACACAAACAAGATTGGCTCCTCTACCGTTCCTGAATATTTTATACCTAGCAGCACAGCTGCTCTTTTGAATCTGCTCATTTACCCTAATATGTAAAGTGGTGGAAATGGCAGCTATGCAATACATGGCATTCACATATTGCAATGTACGGCATGTGGTAAGGTAAAGGGTAAAGGGACCCGTGACCATTAGGTCCAGTCATGACCGACTCTGGAGTTGCGGCGCTCATCTCACTTTATTGGCTGAGGGAGCCAATATCCAGCTTCCGGGTATGTGGCCAGCATGACTAAGCCGCTTCTGGCGAACCAGAGCAGTGCACAGAAATGCCGTTTACCTTCCCGCCGGAGCGGTACCTATTTATCTAGTTGCACTTTGATGTGCTTTCGAACTGCTAGGTTGGCAGGAGCAGGGACCAAGCAACGGGAGCTCACCCCGTCGCGGGGATTCAAACCGCTGACCTTCTGATGGGCAAGTCCTTGGCTCTGTGGTTTAACCCACAGCACCACCCGCGTCCCAGACGGCATGTGGTGCATCACATTAATTTATTTTATTGCCGTTGGTACAGCACTGCACCTCTTACTTAGTTAGCTTATAGGAAATTCTTACCTGCCTTTTAGCATAAGGTCCCAGAGCAGGTTCCCAGGTTTGTTATAAAAACAAATGAAACCATTGCAATGATAAAAACAAAAAATGGAACAGAACAGTATAAATTCAGCAAAGGATAGGGGTTCTAGAGAATAAAATACCGTATTTTACGTATATAATACGCCCCTTATTTTGGGGGGACTATAAATTAAGAAATTGCGGGGAGATTGCCCAAAGTTGTTGAACTGGCCTGCCTGGCCAACACTAACACTCGCGCACATCGCAACGTCTGTCCCCTTGCTGGCAGAAGCAGCCTATTGCCCGCCCAATTGCCTTAGAAACACCCAATCAACACCAGCCCTTGCCGCAGACACCAATAACTCCACGTCCCCCCTAGGCACTACCCATGTATAAGGCGGCCCCCGATTTTAAACATGATTTTTCAGTAAAAAAAAACCCAAGTCCTACACACAAAAAAGTACGGTACCTTAAATGCCAAAGAGGTGTCTCTTCAGCATACAGCGAAAGCTGAAAACAATGAATATGCTTAGATGCATCACTGTGGGGAGGGAATTCCACAGTTTAGGGGCTACCACAGAAAATGTCCTCTCCAAAGACACCTGAGAAGGTTGGTAGGCATGGAGGTGGTCCTTCAGATATATAAACCCTAAATTGTTATGAGCTGAAGCAGTGAGAACTGAAGCACAGCCGTAACTCAAAGTTACTCAAAGTAACTCAAAGTTATCCAAATCTTCCAAATAATCAACTTTCCTTCAAACTTACATGAAGCTGGGTGGCCACCACTCTCACAGGTACCTGGCCCAAAATGGGTATCTTCACCACTGGGCAATAGTTATCTAACACTTCTAGGTCCGAAGAAGTCCTCTTAAAGAGAGGGTGCAGAACCACCTCCTTTAAAGTGGATTATCAATTGTCATTTGAAGATTCTGGTCTACATGTTCATTAACCTGAAGAAAGTCGTTGAGCATTTGGGGCAAAATCACAAATGACGTTTCTGAGCTTTTTTAAAGGGAAATTGCCAAAAATGACACTGCCAACATGGGTCACCATACGTCTGGACATTTTTTAGCTTTCCACCCGGACACTACTTCTGACTGCAATACTCCAGGTATGTATAGGAAATTCCAGACGTATGGCAACCTTATTTCAGGGAGCACTGGAGGGTGTGTGAAGAAATCAATGTATCTTGGTCAGTGTGGAAATCTGCAGCTTCCAGTTGCAAAACTTTGGCACCAGTTTTGAGGGAATCCCAGGTTTTGGGGTTCATAGTTAGTGAAGACGAAATATGTATGCCTCAGCTGCAAACCAGTCTTGAAATCTGACTAGGAAGAAATCAGCAACGTTTCTTAACTTTTGTAGGCAACAGTAACTAAAACCAATTATGAAGTGCAAATACTTTTTCATCAGCAACAGGGTGACTCACCAGCACTAAACAAAAAAGGAATGCATTCAACCAATCCGGTGGAATAAGCCAGAGAGGATGGTTTTAAATTGGCTACTAAAAACAAATGTTCCAGTCATCTGTGACGGCTATACTGTTGCTTTTGAAATCTTCAACAGGTTGTCAAGCAAAAGAGCCAAAGCAAATGGCAATGGCGAAAAAACAAGAATTACTCAGTACAAGAGCTCAGTACATAAACGATCAATTATGCAAAGGATTCAGCAACAATGCTTAGCACTCGAGTTGCTTTGTTGTCAAGGCAGCTTAAGATACTGAGGAACAGCTCACATGATCAGGCTTCCAGATAACAGGAATGAACCCAGAAAAGACAAAACGCTGGGTGCTCTGTGTGTAGGTTAGGGTGCACTGCTAACTTTGCAATACAACACAAGTCAAGTACACATTGAATTTTGCCATGCCTATGGGAAACGGAGTGAATTCTGGGAGCGTATCTGCAAAGCAGGATGGGCTTTGGAATTTATCAGGAGCCTCAAATCCTCCAAATCAGAAATGGGGAATGTGTGGCCTTCCAAAAGCTATTGGACTCTGCCCTGCTTAGTGAGCCTTGATTTTTTGAGCCCTCTGCCTTGCTTACTGGGCTCTGGAGAAGGATGTGTGCCCTCCCAGAGCCTGGTAGGCATAACGGAGGGCTCAAAAGGTATTTCTCTGGCAAGTTTCTGCCGCTCTTCATTTATTTGTTTCCTTTTCGGCCACACACCTAAAGGCGCAATTATGTAAGTGGCAAGCTCACTGTATATACCAAGAGAGACACTGACTGTTAGAGAGCAGTTTGCTTGCATTTCCAATAATGTTACGGAGAAAGCGCAGCCCAGATGCATGCTTACATTGCAGGTATAAAGTGCATCTCTAGAATATAGTGTGTTGCTTTTCTATATGGTAATCAATGCATGTCAAATATTATTTCATTATCAAAAAGAATATGGGAACTCTCTGGTCAACAATAATTTTCTTCCAGTTCAGGAGGAGGTGGCAGAGGAGCAGGACACAGGCCCCATTTGCACTATACATTTAAACCAGTATCGTACCACTTTAAACTGTCATGGCCTCCCCACAAGAACCCCAGGAAGTGTAGTTTGTTAAAGGTGCTGAGAGTTCTTAGGAGACCCCTCTTTCCCTCACAGAGCTCCAGTTCTCAAGAGTGGCTTAGCGGCCAATCTCTCTTCCCAGGGAACTCTGGGATTTATAGCTCTGTGAGAGGGGAACACCCAACACTCAGCAATTCTGCACTACAAAGAGGAACAACTTTCTGCTGGGTCAAACAATTGTAAACATTTATGCTCCTTTTATGAGGTGTTGAATCCGAAATACGCTGAGTATGTTGGGCTTCTGTAAGCCAACGGATTCCTAAAGGAGATACACCTGCTTCCATTTTCTAGCTATGGATTCTTCCAAGTTCCCAGGGGAACACAGCCTTTTAAGCCTTAGCACAACACAGCTGTTCCAAATAAGCCAAGCATTAACCCCAGAGTGACCTTTCCCTCCCTTTAACCCAATGAATGTCAAAATGGTCTCGACGCTGCATGGTTAACTGCAGACGTTACCCAGCCCCAGATGCCACCATGCCAATCTCTTATGCATCGGCACACATTAGCTTCAATCATGGCTGGATGAGGATTGTTTGTTTTTGTCTCGTTCCTATGCTTTGCTGCAATTATATCTCGTGTTCAGTGATTCTGACAGCGACAGCTCCACAGAAGGTATATCAGTCTGTTGAATAAATTCATATTAGCCAGATTAAAGTGTGATAGAAGTGAAATGACTTAAAACCTGAAAGTCAGTATCTGTGCTGTGTTGAAAACCCCCACACCAAACATGCCAATAAAAGCATGTATTACTGCAAGCGTCTACACCGAGGCTGTACCAACTCCAAAACTTTGGCACCATCTTCCAGGAGAGGTGTATCCTGCTTCAATGTTATACTCTGGTACCATCCAGACACCTCAGTCAGATCTAGGGCAAAACCTGGTTAAATTTAAAGTTCAATCCTAGGCTTGTCAACCAAAAAGGGTTGGCTCAATGGGACTTATTCCCAGGCAGGTGAGCATAGGACTATAGAAGGCATAGGCAAACTCAGCTCTCCGGATGTTTTTGGGACTACAACTCCCATCAGCCCTAGCTAACAGGACCAGTGGTCAGGGATGATGGGAATTGTAGTCTCAAAAGATCTGGAAGGCCAAATTTGCCTATGCCTGGACTATAGCCTTAAATGTCACTATGAGAAGATATTACGTCCTTGTCTCCCTTATCCTTCTGAGTACAGGCAAATTGATGCTGAATCTGGAAAGGACAGAGGTGTTTGGTGTCCTCACACCCAAGAGGTGTGGTTGCACCTGGAAGGGGCAGGTTTGCTCCTTGTAGTGTGGTCTTAAATTCCACACTGTCACTTCATGCTCAGGTGACCTCAGTGGCTAGGAGTGCATTGGTTTGCCTGGTTTGCCACCTGTGGCTCCTTTTGGACAGAAATGACTTGGCCACTGTACTCCATACTCTGGAAACTGTGTTACTGCAACACCCTCTATGTGAGGCTGTTGAAGAAGACTCTGAAACTTCAGTTGGCCCAAAAACTCAGCAGCCAGATTTACTAACTGAGGTTCCATTTAGATACCATACAACCTCCCTTTTAAAACGGTGGCATGGGTTTGCCAGTCAATTTCTAAGCCCAGTTCCAGGTGCTCACATTAGTGTTTACAGTCCTAAATGACTTAGGCCCCAAATGCCTGAAAGGCTGCCCCCTTCCCTACAGACCCTCTTAGGTGTTAATCAGAAGAGGTGACCCTCTTGGTACTCCCACGCCCCTCACAAGCTTGAGGTGGCGGTGGCCCAGGAGACACCATTTTGTGTGGCAGCTGACACATTTCTCTATGCCTTTGCCACACGAGAAGTACATTTTTAGGGCACATCCTATCTTTGAGATTGTTAATCTGCTTTAAACTGTTGTGATGCTGTATTTTAAATTGTTGTGACTCAAGTATTTTATTATTATACACTAGTGATCAAATCTATATTCCTGGACAACTAACCTATTTTACTACCTGGGTAATATTTTTTTTCTGTATAAAGAGAAAAATGCATATGCTATTTTCCCACACACGGACCTCAAAATTGGTTCACAAGCAACTGCCAAACATGCGAAGAGTTAAGTCAGTTTCTTCTTCTTCTTCTTCTTCTTCTTCTTCTTCTTCTTCTTCTTCTTCTTCTTTTTACCCTGTTCTGAGCAGAGTCTGAACTCAGGAAATCTAGAAAACCTCTTTCTTTGTACACACAAGTGTTAACAGCAATTTTTAAATGAGATAAGAGTTGCTAGGAAACCACAATGCTTAAGCCACTCATTTCATACACTGTGTGTCTGATTCCTGCCTGAGACCATCATAAAATTATCTGTATTTCACATTTAGTTTATAAATTTAATACCAGAGGGTTCCAAAAGGGGAAAAAAAGATTTTCTGTTCATGATCCAGTGGAGAATAACGTACAGCGAAAGTAAGGCTTTCAGGCGGTACAACACCAACTTTAGCCCTCAAACACAACTGCATAAAAAGCTGTGGCAGCCTTTGCGCAAAATACACTGTGGCCCCCCTCACCCAATTTAGTTTGAATATATTCCAGTATCTTAAATACATACTTTCTGATCAGAGGTGAACCATTGTTATGAGAAGAGGGAATATATTTGTCACATTTCTATGCCATCCCTTTTCTCCAAATTTCCCAGGTTAGCTAACAAAGCAGTAGACCAACACAACTGAAAATAAAAAAGTAAAAATAACCACCTGTCCTCACAGCTAATAATTTCAAGGTTGCCCCAAACAGTATCTTCCAGCCATCAAATGCCTGGGTGAACGGGAATGTTTTTCAATTCCTCCTGAATGTTAATAATGAGGAAGATGGATGCACCTCACCAGAGAGGGCATTCTGCAAATGGGGAGCCACCACCAGGAAGGCTCTATAAGCTCCAGCATGGGTAGCACTCAGACGCAGACCCATAAAACACATACTATGAAGCATGTATCTTCATAATGCATATGAATTGCAATTGCATCTTTATACCTGATGTTAAGTGACATGACAACGGGCATCAAACATTTGTCACGAAGAAGAAAAACTTAAATCATATAAACAATGGACAACAAAATTATTGCATGGCGTGATTTAGTATTTCCAGGTTTGGTGGGCTTCCTAGAGCCTGTGTGCCCCTACACACCCTGCAGGGCTGCCAGAAGTATCCAATCCTCCTGGCATATTAAAAATACCAGCTGGGTCGATGGAAACATGTGTTTCCATAGCATAGATGCCACAGCTACCCAACTTCAAAACTTGCACATGCCAGTCCCAAAGAATGCAAACACCTCAGAAAGCAAATGGCAATTCTCTTGCCAGGCAGTGCGATGTTTATTGTAAATCGAAAACGTAACTAATCTTTTCCCACAAATTCCTGGTTAGAACAATTCCCCACCAAGATTACATTTGAAATAAGCTTTGCACACAAGACAATACTTTTGAAACAGCGGAAGGACAACTGTTCCCATTAAGTGAACACACATAAATGCTGTCTTCTCTTCTTGATCGCTTCCTTCTCTTGAATTTCTTTTTAAAAACAAATGTAACCCACAGAGAAGGATCCCCAAGTTTAAAAGGATGCATTTTTCTCCTTCGCTTTACACCACCAGCGCAAATGTATCTATATTTCCTTAGGCTTTAATGCTCACAGCTTTGCAGTAAACAGCCAGAGTGGTTTCCCTGGTTTATTGGTTTTGATGGAGCTGATCATCAAACGAAGTTGATGGAACACCTGATTAGCAATAAGGAACACATTTAGGCACATGAGTCTATCCTTCACCCTGAGTACAACAAATTTGTGTCAGGAAGTCACACAAATAATCACCTTGTTTCTCCTTTCCTTATATTGTTTTCGTCCCTTGCTGGAGTACAACTCCCGTCTTCTCTAACCACTGGAGGGCACCAATTTGGGGGCAGACTGATGCCAAGTGAGTCTCTGTTGCGGAGAGCTCCCTGGCAAAGGGGATTGACAAGCTGGCTGGCACCCTAAACATGAACACTCCACACTACAATATTTTGTTGGAAGGCCACACTTGTCTTACCTAACACTCATCATTGCAATACTACAATTGCCTGTGTTTCACTTGACAGTTAAGGCGTGGATTGGGGGTTTTGTTTCCTGTGGGACCATCCTCTTTTGCTGAATTTATGCTGCTCTCTTCCATCTGGAATGAGTTTGTTTGTTTGTTTCATAATTGCAAATGTTTTATTTGCTTTTATCATCATACATTATTTTTTCTTTCTAACCTGCCCCAAGCCCTTATAGTGAAGGGTGGGCAAGAGACCTTGCAAATAAACAAACAGAGGTACTGTTGTGCGTGCTGCAGTTCTTGTACAAATAATAAATGCTACCACCCAAAGTGTGACAAAAATGTCATCAGGGTTCCCTACATGGATTTTCAGATCAGAATTTTGTTACAGCCATAAATTCTTCAGAGGCCAGGGACAGAGCCAAACATGCTTTAATTGGCAGTGTGGCTTCAAGGCTGTGCTCTCTTTCAGAACCAAAAAAAGCAAAACACAGGAAATGTCAAAACATATACATTATGGAATGTATTCATATCTGATTTTCAGGCAGATGGGGGTGGATCAAAGGTTTACTGGTCCTGCTCTCTTAAGAAGCCCAAGCTGAAGGATTATAATATAACAGGGGATTTTAAAAAAAGTGCCTACTATGCAATTTCACCTGCCAAAGAATAACAAAGTTAAACATGCCACATTTGTTTATCCCAAGACACAATCCTACAAAGATATAGCTGCTCAGCAAAGAACTGGACAAAGGAAAACCATAATTAAAAATGTGGCATTCTGAAGTTCACACTTCCCTTGCGGAAGCAGCAAATCTCACTTCTATTGTTTCTCAGGAACCTCCCCCCCCCCCCGCACCCTTTCCCGGCTGCAATTTAAATCAATCACATTTTCCCTCACTAACCCAGCTTACCTCCTGCTATTAGGAGATACTGCTTAAAATGAAGCGCACCCAAAGCTTTTATTTAAAAATGAAAAGGGCAGAGAGGGGGTTACTCTGATAAATTACTCTGATAACTATCAGACGGCACAACTGGTTTTACATACGGCACAAAATTAGGTTCGGCCTGCTGGAAATTGGTTACGAAATGTGAAGTCTTTCCTGGGTCTTCCTAAACCCACATGGGAGTTTTTCAAAAGCTGCTCTACTTTAAAAAACAAAAACAACACACTTGTTCTAATAGTGCCCTTTTTGCACTCTGAAAGAGAACGCAACCTATTCCAGAGACAAAAGCAGCAGCAAGACAAAGAAGCCACGTAATTAGACATTTGGAGACACAGGATAAAAAGAAACAAAAACACACTCTGTCTTGCTACCAGCCTTCCTGCGTTATGAAGTGCAGATTTTTACTATTCACATTACAATAATAGCAACTAGATTTATGAGGGTATAAAAATACATTCAGCAGCCTGGAACCGGTAAGATGCTGGAACAGGTTAGCTGCCTGATTTTGAGTTATTTCTATTTCTTTTTCCTCCACCAACTTCCAAGCCCTCTGACTCTGTGTGTTTTAGAGAAGCATCTGTCTGAAAAGCAGGAATGTAATAGCAGGATGGCCAGTGATTAACTGGCAAAATCTTAGGGCACCTCTATACTCTATAGTGTTATTATTTCTTTTAATACTTCTCAGACATGATTTCTACATGCCAGGTTCTATAATGACCTTGGAGTGAAAGTCAGAGCTTCTGCACTGGACAGAAATATTGACATATGTAAAGTACATTACTTTCACTGTAATCTGGATTGCAAAAATAGCCATCCTGATGGAACCACATGCTCTTCTGCAGTGAAGTAGTTCATCTACTGCATGATGAAATTGGATATCAGCACACACACAAAATCCCACAGGTAAACTCTGTTTTTCTACATATCTTGAGGACTACAAAGCATGCAAGATCCAGGAATGCATGCAACCCATGCATCTGCTTGTGTGTTTTCCTATTTCATTAGAAACAATGAAACATGCCTGACCTTTCTAGCACTACGCAACTGAGTAGTCAGAATTAATTTATACACAACAGGGAATCTCCAAGAGAAGCATGGACTGATCAACCTCTGCTGTTCTATGGGAACATTTGCAACATATGCAAACTGAGGGTGAACAATGAAAGCTAGTTCCCAGACACTACACAATGGGAGCACTTCACAAGGGAAGCTGCTCTAATTATTGCATTGATGGCACATTCAAGCATTATAGCTGAGGAGACTCAGAAGTTAACCCTTCCAACATATCACAGATACCACAAATTTTGTTTTTGAAAATCCCACTGTTTGCAGGTTTGATTGCCTTCCCGACTTTTTAAAAATAATTTATTCAATCGTTTTTCTGTGCAGCATTAACTACTGAATTCTTCCACCTACATCTTTAACTTATTAATTTAGCTTTTTTCTTTTTTTTTTTGGTTGACACTTTGAAATTTATTTGCATTGGTTTTAGTTGTATTTCATGTCTTTTCATTGTATGCTGGCCTGACTATGATATGGTGGTACAGAATAGTAATCACCACGAGACACTTAATATTTGATGGTCACATTCATCTAGAGAAAAATACTACTGTATATTCTATTTTAGACTTGATATTTGGTTTCCATAAAATTTTGGATGATACTCATCAGAGGTGTCAGGTTGCCCCAAGACTGAGAGGGCCCAGTATGTGTCGTGCTTGTGTGACGAACTGTGCATGACAGAGGAGGCCGAGGGCTCTGGAGGAGCTGGCCACTGAACCTATGACATGCTCAGGGCTGTCTTAATTTGAGAGAGCCTGGCTCCCTTAAAACAAATATTCAAGGAGCCAAGGTTGATGTGTCTGATATCCATTGTGTCAAAGTATTATTGCAGAACAGAAATTGGAAGTCCTCTTAAAATGTGAGCTATGGGGTGACATTCTTTTTAAACGTATTACTCAAGCAGACCAATAGTCCAAGTACACAAACCAAAATCCTTCATACAGCCACACATGGTTCCTGTTAATGGATTTTTTTGTCCTGACCATGTATACATTTTGCAAACCGGATGCAAGTCACAGAAGAGTGAAGAAGAATGTCAGAGGAAATTACTACTTATTGATCAATGATGGATGTTGAACTATGGAATTCTTTGGCAAGCCTACTAAGGTCAAGAGTTTCTAGGAAATTGGCAATGCACATTTAAAAACATAGTTTGAAGGTAGCTTGTTTCAACAAGTTCGCAGCCAGGTCTATTGTCCAACAATTTACACAAACCACCCAATACCATTCCCAAGAGGTGGAAAAGGGAATGTGTGGTCACATAGAGCTAAAATACGCTTCACATTTAAATGCACCCACACCTGATTTGCTGCAAGGATCAGAGCATTAACTGAAAACTGAAAACATTTCCTCACAGACCACTTCCTCTTTTATTTCCTGTGGCAAGCGTCTCTTCAGCATACCAGGCACAAAAAGTACATAAGATATACCTGATAATAGGTCTTGATGTTTCTGACCAAGATGGTGAGGTTTTGAATCCGTAGGTTGACATCATTGTTGACATGTTTGTTGACACGCTGGTTTGTGGGTCGCGGATCTCTGAAAGAGGAAGGCTGGGATTTTAGGAAATCCAAAGGAATTCAGTAATTACTTTGTTGTTTAAACAGTATCTTTGCTATGTACCTCAATTGCCCTTTATTTGCTCCTTTGCTGCTTCCTGAAATATCCAAACCCCTTGTAAATTCCATAACCTCTTTGACCTTCGTAATCACAAGGTCATTCCACAAGTTAGATAGAATGAGGTGCTAGGATTCAGAGGTTGTCTATTTCAGGCTGAAGGTGCAAGGTTGAGATTTCAAAATAGATGGCTGGAGAACTAAGCTTGCAGGCTAAAAGTGCTAACCTAGCCTTTACACACACACACACACACACACACACACACACACAGAGAGAGAGAGAGAGAGAGAGAGAGAGAGAGAGAGAGAGAGAGAGAATTGTGCTAGTTTCACTACATATAGGGAGTCCTATAGACAATATTCCAAAATTAAAACTACTGTTTGCAGAATTAAATTTTGTGATCCAAAATATGAACATCTCATTCTACTTAACATGTATAATGACTTTTATACCATGCTTCCCAAGGTAATGGGGTATACAGTGCTGTACAGTGGTACCTTGGGTTAAGTACTTAATTTGTTCCGGAGGTCCGTTCTTAACCTGAAACTGTTCTTAACCTGAAGCACCACTTTAGCTAATGGGGCCTCCTGCTGCCGCTGCGCCGTTGGAGCACGATTTCTGTTCTCATCCTGAGGTAAAGTTCTTAACCCGAGGTACTATTTCTGGGTTAGTAGAGTCTGTAACCTGAAGCGTATGTAACCTGAGGTACCACTGTACTGTTGTACTGTAAACAGTATCACTTCAGAATGCAAATAGGAAGTCTTTTTTTCTATGTTCTACCAAGTAAGGAACTGCAGTTTTTTTAAAAAAAAATTAAAACCAAAGAAAGAAAGAAAGAAAGAAAGAAAGAAAGAAAGAAAGAAAGAAAGAAAGAAAGAAAGAAAGAGCCAGCTATGACATATCACCATTGTACTTGTTTCCCCACTTAACAGGCAGAATAAAAAAGTGACTCGCTCATCTACAGACTGAAGTGATAATGGTGATGGTGATAATGAGGTTATTATTTAAACCCCAGTCACTCTGGGCGGCTTCCAGATACAAGTCAACCCCCTCAATATTCTTTCTACTGTATGCATAGACTTGTCAGAAAGTTGTCTTATTTGAAAAGCACCTAGCTTGCTATATGTATTATGTGCAAAAATTAAACGGCAGTAGCGGTTATATAATAAAGAAACAGACAAATGAAGGCTTTCACAAAGGCAGGAAGATTAGCAGCCTAACCCTGAGTATTTCTCAGTTAAGGAAGTCATTTTTTACCTTAAAGGAAAAAAAGATTGTTTCATGGTATTTAAACCTCAGTTGTGTAAGAGCTGTTGTAACAATGTGATCATTTTACACTTGGTTAGTTTTTTACCCCAAGCTACTCACCTTGTCTTATCAAATCAGGTGCACAAGGCTGAAATTTTAAATTCAGAGCTGGTTTTTAATCAAATTCCCCATCCTCACACAGTCCCAGCCTTCCTCAGAGGCGTTTTCCATGACTGAGAGGAAACTGCTGGTGCAGCCACCAGGACTGATCTACCAGCTGGTGGAATCTGCCCCTTGCCCCAGGATGAAGACAAGAGGCCCAGCTGTGCTGCTCACAAACAAAACAAGGAAAGCTCTCCTTACAAGGAGCTCCATCCAATTCATCCACAAGCCAGAGATCTGGTGAATAATAATATTTAAAATAAAACAGGCAATGGCAAAAAGCAAAAGCTTTCAAAGATGTCTGGGAAAGATTAGAACCCAAAGGCTTTTGGTTCTAGGTTGTCAAGAAGAAGAAGAAGAAGAGGAGGAGGAGTTTGGATTTGATACCCTGCCTTTCACTCCCCTTCAGGAGTCTCAAAGCGGCTAACATTCTCCTTTCCCTTCTTCCCCCACAACAAACACTCTGTGAGGTGAGTGGGGCTGAGAGACTTCAGAGAAGTGTGACTGGCCCAAGGTCACCCAGCAGCTGCATGTGGAGGAGCGGAAACGCGAACCCGGTTCCCCAGATTAGGAGACTACCGCTCTGAACCACTACACCACACTGGCTCCCAACTTGAGGCTGTTAAACTGGCTCCGTCACAAAAGGCAAAGTTTGGCCTCAGAGCAGCAGAATTAAGACTTTGCAGCGCAGCATTTCATCAGCACCACTTCCCCTTTCATTTGGGTTTGTCTATATAGTACTTTGGCTTTACAGTAGTACCTCAGGTTATGAACACTGCAGATCGTATGTTTTCGGGTTGCAGACCGCGTTGAACCCAGAAGTACTGGAACGGGTTACTTCCAGGTTTCCATCAAGGTTGAATGGCGAAGGGGAGGAAGAGCAGTTGCCATGGGTGGCACAAGGGGCACAAGGTCTCCTTTCCAAACCTGAGGTGTTCATCTTCCCCCAAACCAAACACAGTTCTGCAGGGCCTGAGAGAGGATAAATGTTTTCCTCACTACCAATAGCCCACCAAGCTGGGAAAGCTTAGGAAAAACCAACACACCCCTCCTACACTGGAAATGTTCAAAAGGGGGAAAGGAGAAGGAACAGCGTTTACTCCCAAATCTACTGTGTCAGGAGTGGGTTGGCTTCCCCATTTCCAGGGGCAATGGGCAAGATTTGCTTCCACCCACAGTGGAGGTTTTACTCCTCTGCCAGCTATTCACTGGCAGGCAAGTAAAGGGCTACTTTGAGGTGGGGGCTAAATTTCTTCACCTGCCCATTAAGTTGATGGATTATGCCAAAATGGCAAAAATGACCGGAAGTATCAGAAATCAGGAAGACCAAAATTTTAATAAGGAATGGGGGGAATTTATACATTATCTTTAAAACCATTGTGAACAGCTAAAATCATTAGTAGGATTGGAATACTTGTAGTTTATTGGTGAATTTTGGACATAACGGAGGTGTAAAAGACTTGGATTATTATAAAAGATACAGGAGGAAATGACTAACAATAGGACCCACGAAAGGGGAGGAGGGAAGTCTAGGAGATTCTTTGGAATCTTGTTTTTATGTTGTATGTTGGATATGTGATTATAAAATTTTAAGCTGAAAAACCAAATAAATAAATGTATTAATAAATAAATAAAATCTCTTCCCTGCCTGTGATGATGCCAGACACGGGTAATGTCCAAACTACATGAAAGCAGCAGACCATTATCTTCAAATGTGGGTTTCCCCCAATCACGTCTAAAGCCAGGGTTGAAGTGCAAAGACATTACAATTGCTCCAACAGGTGGAAAACCCATTAGGTGGTCTGTAGGGAAGAAAGTTTGGAAACTGATATATGGGAGATGAGTAAGTTTTAAAAACAAAAGGAAAGCAAATTGCACCAGGAGGCATAGCATGTGAACACCACACTCTGGCAAATTCACATCACAGCCAAGTGCCCTGTGGGCCCAAAATTCTTTTGTTCACCTTTCCTTCAATTTTAGAATATGTGAACTCAATCATTTAACTCTCAGACAGCCTGCCAACTGAGTTCTCAGCATCAAACATGACCTAATCCAGAAGCCTGTCTGGGTGAGAAGCCTGTCAGGTCCAGGTGCACTTTTGGAATTCTGGGAGTTGAAAGGGACTGTGGGTTGTACTTGTCTTCCTTTATATAATAAATTTGGGGCATGGGAGCTTCTCTGGCCGGGGAGCTTTGGATAAAGAGCAGGTTGCAAATGCCTATAATAAATAAATCAAAGTTGTGGGTGGGGAACTCAACAAGCAGATGTTTCACAGATTTGTTCACATTTCCACATTGTTTTATATGCATATCAACAGGCTCTTCTGGCTATTCAACAGAGCCAGTACCTGTTAGCTCACTGTCCTGAGTCAACAGAAAGTAAAAGAAAACACACTGATTTAGGATATTTGGCACCTGCCACTGCTTGTACTACAGCCATGAAAGATAAACGACTTCCGAAGGCCAGTTTTCTATTGCTTGCAATTATAATCACAGTGTAGTGTAGTGTACTGGAAAGAACATGATGGAAAAACAAGCTCATGTCTAACCTTTATGCTAAAAATGCCAAGATTAACTGAAATGCCAAATAGGTGCAGGAATTGTTTTTGTTCAAAGAACTTCTACAGAGGCTTGGGTAAGCTTTCAAAAGCCGGAAAATGCTATTCTCTATTTCGGGGAACCTTTTCCTCATTGACTCACCTGCTAAGAAACTCTGATACATTAAGAGAGAATTCCAGGGAGCATTTTACTCGCCTCAAAAACAGTTGTGTTTGAGATGCAGGATATTATATTATATAAATAATATAAATAGGAGACACGCTCAGTAGAGGTAGGCAGTAGAAAAACCAGTTCGGTCCCATCAATGCCTCGTAGATGAGCTGAGAGCGGGTTCTAAAACAAAACAAACACTCTGCGGTGGCTGCACAAGCCGGGGGGAAATAGCATGTGTGGTGGGCAGAGCTGTCCACTCTTTCTTATCTTTATGGTGAGGAACCCTGCTGAGAAGCTTCCAATGAACCTCCAGGTTCCTGGGGGAACAGTTCAAAAGATGTATGTCTGGGATTCCAACCAACCATTTGTGAACAAAATGGCTCCTTCCATTTTCAGAAGGAACTGGGATCCAGCGGAAGATCCCCCACAGGAACAGCCTTTGGTAGCATTTATTTGTTGATCCTCCCTTTCCCTACAGTACCTCGAACCACCTTTCACACTGTGCTGAACAGTCCTCCAATGCTCTGGAACAGATTTTCAAGGGACTAAGGGGGAAGGTGATATCAGTGAAAGCCAGCTCCCCACTTCTGCTGGCAGGAGCATCTCATGAGCACAATTCCATTCTACTGCATCAGAAATTCCAGAGCATTTAACACAGATGCCTGTTTCAATATTTTCAAGTTCTTATTAGCTTATTATTGCACCCATTTTTATTTAGTTATTTATTATTCTGGGAGCAGGTGAGTTCATTAAGCATTTTATTGCACATTTATGGGGACTTAACAACAGCTAAGCCATATTGTGCAAAGCACAAGAGTGAATCCTTTGAGCCATTGGGCAAAGTGGGGCAATCTGATTTTGGCCATCAATAAAAAATACTGCTATAAACCAGCATCAGGCCATGTTTATGGAAGACAATCTTACTCAGCTACGAGTGATCACCAAAGAAGAAGAAGATATGAATATTTATAAATAAAGGGCAGGAAATGGATTTCAATTTATTAAAGCCTCCCCCGCCCCCCCGGCCAGATAGAAAATCCCACTCTAGGAAATCTGTCTCTGTTCCCAAAATAATTTGGCCAGTATTATGCACTCAGTTTGTGAGAGAGTCCCAGCTGCTGCCCTAACTTGGACAATAGTTTCCTGACCTGCTCCTGTGTTCGAGATCTGGCTTGCAACACTGCACTTATGATGAGCAGCTGAAAGCATGCACCTATCTTTTGGTGATGGGCAGCTGCTGATCTAACCACATCCTGGTTTCAGCACTATTTAGAGCCTATACAGTTTAGTCATTTCTCTACAGCTGTCCTTATTATGTGGGGCGTATATGCTTATTGCTTTCTCTAGCTAGGAATAAAAGAACTCAGCCCACAACAGTTGTTATGTGAAACTCCTTGAAAGTGTTTCCATGGCCACTCTGCCATATGAAACTTACACAGGGAGTGGTGAGGAGGGAATGCAAGAATGGCTGTCCGTGTTTTAAGAGTCTTCTGGTAATTTTCAGTAGTGTGCACTGAGAACTGTCCATCTTATCGTTAGTTTTGGGTTCACAAATATTTTACTGGCCCAGTGAGATCAGTAAGGAGGCTATGATACAGGGGACAATGAAAGACAAGCAATATAACTTGTTGAACTCTCCTTGTATAACAAGCCCCTGCCCCTGGAACAATGGCTAAGGTATGGTTCGCCAGCTTGCCACCTGGGAAGCGGTTAATAAAATATTAAGTGCAGATACTGGCAAAACAGACATGCCTATGAAACACAGGAGGGATAGAAGTAGATTGTCTTACAGGCATCAATTTGCCGGCTGTCCTTCACCTTGGTCTCAGTTGGATGACTATGCACAGCGAGACCATAATATGAAAATGGATGAACTGCTTTGCCAGACCAAAGGTCTACGACACTCTCTCCATCCAGACAAGTACCTCTGGAAAGCGCACAAAGCAGGCAATGGTGGAGAGACAGCAACACTGTGTTTGCTCCCAGCAAGGTGTCCAGAATACAGTGGTACCTCGGGTTACAGAAGCTTCAGGTTACAGACTCTGCTAACCCAGAAATAGTACCCCGGGTTAAGAACTTTGCTTCAGGATGAGAACAGAAATTGCGCGACAGCAGTGGGAGGCCCCATTAGCTAAAGTGGTATCTCAGGTTAAGAACAGCTTCAGGTTAAGAAGAGACCTCCAGAATGAATTAAGTTCTTAACCCGAGGTACCACTGTACTTTAAATCAACTGTGGCCCTCCAGAGGCTGTTGGACTCCAGCTCCCATCATCCCTTGCCAGCATAGCCAACAGTCAGGTGTGTTGAGAGTTGCAGAGTCTGACAACATTGTTCTAATCCGGTGTTTCCCAAACTTGGGTCTCCAGCTGTTTTTGAACAACAACTCCCACCATTCCTAGCTAGCAAGAACAGTAGTCAGTGATGATGGGAGCTGCAGTTCGAAAGCAGCTGAAGACCCAAGTTATCTAGCCCTCCATTTAAAAGCAGAGGAGACTGTATCAGGTATTTGCAGCGGTTGTTGCACTCCCCTTCCCCCAGCACGTACAAATGTCAAATTCCATTCACTGGGTGGAGTGACCATGCAAATGTTTTCTCAAAAGCTGGCAAAGCCATTTGGGAATTTTGCTTAATATCTGTTCTCCAGCATGAGCAAAACATGTTTCTGATTAGGACAGTAATAGACATGCAGGCCCCATAGAACAGAGATAAGTGGTGACAACAGTACACCCTCTAGCAATGCCAAGGCTAGGATGCCAGGCGGCCACCCTTTTCTCTTTGTCCAGAGGAAGAACAGTGGTACCTTGGGTTACATACACTTCAGGTTACAGACTCCGCTAACCCAGAAATAGTGCTTCAGGTTAAAAACTTTGCTTCAGGATGAGAACAGAAATCGTGCTCCAGCGATGTGGCGGCAGCAGGAGGCCCCATCAGCTAAAGTGGTGCTTCAGGTTAATAACAGTTTCAAGTTAAGTACGGACTTCCGGAACGAATTAAGTACTTAACCCGAGGTACCACTGTACTTTCTGTGCTTATGAACAGCAGTCACTGGCTATACCAACCTCCCATTACTTTATCTGAACCCTTTAAAAGCCTTCCAAGTGGCTGGCCCAGCAGCACACCTTGTGACAATCCATTGTGTGAAGAGTAACTTTCTTTTCATTATTCTGAATTTGCTGATAAGTTTCTTTCCTATGCTAACTCAGTTGGACAGCACACTAAACGCCCTGCTCTACAGACAAGTACTGTATTTTTCGCTCCATAGGACGCACCGGACCATAGGAGGGGGAGAACAGGAAAAAAAATGTTCTTGTTCTCCTCCTCTAAAACAAGGTGCGTTCAAGGTACATTCACCAGAGCTTGTGGGGCTGACGGTGGGGGGAAGCGCTTCTTTCCCCCACCGCCAGCCTCAAAGATCCCTGAAGCCTTTGGAGCGCAGCGCCCCGCTGCCCTGGAGAGGCTTTACGCGCAGCTGTCCCCAAGCTAGAGCAGCAAGACGGAGCCCTCCGTCTTGCTGTTCTGGCTTAGGAACAGCCTTGCTAGCTTCTGCAGGACAGCGGGGTGAAGGCACCCCGCTGCCCTGGAGAGGCTGTGCGCGCAGCCATCCCCAAGATAAAGCAGTGAGACGGAGCCCTCCGCAGTGCTCCGTCTTCCTGTTCTGGCTTTGGGCTTAGCGGCGCAGCCTGCATTCGCTCTATAGGACGCACACACATTTCCCCTTAATTTTTGGAGGGGAAAATGTGCATCCTATAGATCGAAAAATACGGTATGTGGAGAAGTTTTATTGAGAACTCAATTGACCCACCTTTTCTTCTCCTAGGCAACAATTGAATACCACACTTTATTTTCAGTAGTTTCTTGGGTTGTTGTTTTTTTAACCCTCCTCTGTATCTGTGTTTTGTTTTTCTTCTCTCACGAAGGTGGCACTGTGGTCTAAACCACAGAGCCTAGGGGTTGCCGATCAGAAGGTTGGCGATTCGAATCCCTGTGACGGGGTGAGCTCCCATTGCTCGGTCCCTGCTCCTAGCAGTACGAAAACCCGTCAAAGTGCAAGTAGATAAATAGGTACCACTCCGGCGAGAAGGTAAACGGCGTTTCCGTGCGCTGCTCTGGTTCACCAGAAGCAGCTTAGTCATGCTGGCCATGTGACCCGGAAGCTGTACGCCGGCTCCCTCGGCCAATAAAGCGAGATGAGCGCCGCAACCCCAGAGTCATCCGCGACTGTACCTAACGGTCAGGGGTCCCTTTACCCTTACCATCATTTTTATTGTGTTCAAACTGTATGTGTTTATGCCAATAAACTTTTAATTAAAATAAATGAATTTGCTGGTGATTCAATTGCTTTCATATGAATCCTGGTGTTTCAGGGGGAAGAATAACTTCCCCATATCTGAACACCTGTCTCCTTCCAGCCACCCTTACCCAGTCATAGGAGCTCCTGGGACCTGACTCTACCTTCAGATTTTATAAGTGGTCTTAGAGAGAGTAGCTGCCACTATTTCTCACAGAGTCTGTCACCATCATTAACATAAAGAGGTGGAGCACAGCAGAGGCAGAGGGGAGAGGAAAGCAAAGGAGAGCCCCATACAATATGATTACCGTATTTTTTGCTCTATAAGACTCACTTTTCCCCTCCTAAAAGGTAAGGGGAAATGGGTGTGTCTTATGGAGCGAATGCAGTCTGCGCAGCTATCCCAGAAGCCAGAACAGCAAGAGGGATTGCTGCTTTCACTGCGCAGCGATCCCTCGTGCTGTTCTGCCTTCTGAGATTCAGAATATTTTTTTCTTGTTTTCCTCCTCCAAAAACTAGGTGCGTCATGTGGTCTGATGCATCTTATAGAGCGAAAAATACAGTAGTCCTGAGCTCTGCACATGAGCATAGCCAGGATTTATTAGAGGAACAGGCATTATGTGTGTGTGGGGGGGGGCACAGAACCGAGTTATCTGTGATGCAATTAGTCAGTTAAGTATTTTTATTTATTGACTTGACTAGGGGGGCAGCTGTCCCGCTCCAGGGACGGCCCTGCAATTTACCAAAAATCAACCAGAAATCTACATTTTCCTTCTGCCCACCCATGCATTTGCTCTATAAGATCTAAAGATAGGTAAAGGTAAAGGTACCCCTGCCCGTACGGGCCAGTCTTGACAGACTCTGGGGTTGTGCGCCCATCTCACTTAAGAGGCCAGGGGCCAGCGCTGTCCGGAGACACTTCCGGGTCACGTGGCCAGCGTGACATCGCTGCTCTGGCGAGCCAGAGCTGCACACGGAAACGCCGTTTACCTTCCCGCCAGTAAGCGGTCCCTATTTATCTACTTGCACCCGGAGGTGCTTTCGAACTGCTAGGTTGGCAGGCGCTGGGACCGAGCAGCGGGAGCGCACCCCGCCGCAGGGATTCGAACCGCCGACCTTTCGATCGGCAAGTCCTAGGCGCTGAAGCTTTAACCCACAGCGCCACCTGCGTCCCCTAAGATCTAAAGATAGTTCCCTAAAAATGCTGTACAAGATAAAGATATTCAATTATGTCTCAACTTGCAAGGCGTGGGTAGAGAGTGTGTGCACACTTCATAGCAGTAATTTAAATTGGCTATGGCATTATGGAGAGAGAGAGAGAAAAAAAGTCTATCCGAAGCCTTTTAAGGTCATGAGAGCTACTGAAGTTTAATCAGTCCCTGGAGCATACACAAGAAACTCATTTGATTAGCCATCCTTGCATTCTCTATCCCAATGGATTAGTTAATCTTTTAAAGCTCTGTGTTCTACATGGAAATAGGTCCATCAGTCAGACACACAGCATCTTCAGGGAGGTTGCCCAGCTGTCTAACCACCAAGTTGCAGTACTGATATACACACACACTCTCCAAGAATGAAATTTAGTAGACTTACCTATCTACTGAGCTTCTTTTAAATATATAATAGTACCATATTGCATCCTAAAGGTAAAGGGACCCCTGACCATTAGGTCCAGTAGTGGACGACTCTGGGATTGCAGCGCTCATCTCGCTTTACTGGCTGAGGGAGCCGGTGTACAGCTTCCAGGTCATGTGGCCAGCATGACTAAGCCGCTTCTGGCGAACCAGAGCAGCACACGGAAATGCTGTTTACCTTCCCACCAGAGTGGTACCTATTTATCTACTTGCACTTCGTGCTTTTGAACTGCTAAGTGGGCAGCAGGGACCGAGCAATGGGAGCTCACCCTGTCACGGGGATTCGAACTGCCAACCTTCTGATCGGCAAGCCCTAGGCTCTGTGGTTTAACCCACAGTGCCACCCACATCCTTATAATGCATCCTACATGAAACAAAATGCAGCACAATCTTATACATGTGTACTCAGAAGTGAGCCCCACTGAATTCAACAAGTTGGATCAGTTAAAAGTATATGTGCAAATGCAGAACTCAGCAAATGGTGCAAAAAGGGTCACTTTTAGTTCTATTCCACCCACAATGATAAAATGAAAATCAATTTCCAACACTCAGCCTTGAATGAATGAATGAATGAATGAATGAATAAGATAATGTTCACGTCACTGCCTTTTTACAAATAGGGAAGCAATGATTAAAATAAAAATAAAAATGCATGAGGCAGTATTTGCATCCATTTCCAACCAAGACCCATTCACTCCAGCTCTTAGATAAATCAGCAATGGCAGAAATAATAATACCGCCTTCTCTGTTTCCAGTTTCTGCAAACACAGTCTGGCTGCAACCTGAAGTGAGCTGCAATTAGGGAAATACAGAGTCGAAGCCCAACTGCCAAGATGGCACCTAGGTAATACATTTCACCAGTGAAACACAGTGTCCAATTGCAGATGTAATTTCACATAAAACTGGCAAGAAAAACCCAGAAGCATTCATACTATTTAACAGAAGGGGATTGGCACCTTACTGCACTGATGCTCAAAGCAGGAAGCGAAGGGAGTGCTCACATGCCAAAATAACTGACATTATCTCAGTCAGTCAAAAAATATGCTGTCAAATCTGAAATCAGTAAGCACTAAAAGGTATTGAGCCAAACACTTTAAAAGACAGTTTTACACCAGGCCTGAAAAACTGATGAGTCTGTACTGGAAACTCAGATTCATTCCTTTCTCTGAAGCAATAAAAAACAATTTAGGAGTTGGTGGGAGGCAGAGGAGAAAAGGCCTCCTCTGATTTACAGGCAAAGCAGTAGCTGCTGTGCAGAATCTAAATGTCTCAACATGAAAGGCAAAAGTCATAGGCAGTAGCTGTGACCACCTTTGCAGCAAGCTTAGGCTGGATGTACACAAAAGCCACAGTTCTGGTTTCTTGTTAAACAGACGCAACCCTTCAGGAGTAAGGTTTTAATTTCACTGATCCTGAGGCACAACTGGGCACACTGCCAACACTGGCCCCAGAAAACTCCACTACAAGGAAAAGCAAAACCAGCTCTGCTGAGGTGCTCTGACAGTCACCGCTCTAAAAACATGTTTTATATCTGACTAACTTTGTATTTCTGGAGACCTGCGAACCTGTGAACGTTTACAGAGACATGACGCTTGGTGATAACTGAATTAAGAGAGTGAAGACAACATTACACCTTTCTTTAAGGCAAGAAGATCACAAGTCCACATATTCTGCTGAGATTAAACTCTTCTGAAACGCGGCTGTGTTTCAAGCCAAGCACAAAGCTCACATGAAACAGGTTGTTTCATCATGTTACAGAATCCGTAACAGGAAGGGATGTGGTCAAAATTAGGCTTAACCGAGCTCAGAGACAGAAAGAAAGAAAAGACAGTTATGCACAAATTAATATTTCCCCAGGCACCACTGTTTCCTCTCTCTCTCCATTGCCATTTTAGGTTAACGTCTAAAGGACTTTATGATTGCAAAAGCTTTATGAACAATAGGCTACTAAAATTGTCTGATTTGGGCTGATACATCACACCCTGCTTCTGGCAGGGCAGCACATTCAGAACATTAAAGCTTCATGTTTAAAAAAGAAAAGCTTCTCTCTGTCTAAACTGAATTATTGGATAAATTGAATAAAAAGGCGTGACCTTTCCCCCCTTTTTAAAAGCCAACCTCTCCCCATTCCCAGCATCTAAGCATCTCTTTGGCATTATGAAGCTGTCTTGTAGTTTCGCATCTAGCATTTAGTGCATCAACTGGCAGCTGTTCTCTAAGGTCTCAGGTATCTTTCCCATACCTGATCCCAAGAGCTTTTAACTCAACAGTGGGGAACATGCAGCCCTCCAGATACTGCTGCACACCAACTCCCATCAGCCCCAGCCAGTATGACCAATAGTCAGCGATGGTGGGAACTGCAGTTCAAAGCCATCTGGGCAACCGCAAGCTCTCCACCCCTGCTCTAACTGGAGATGCCAGGATTCGAACTTGGAACCATGTGCTTCCCAAGAGTGTGTGCACTTTGCTATTGAGTGATGGAACCATAGGCTTTGAAAAGCCCTCAGCGACAGCACAGAAGAGCAAGTCAATCAAAAGCCAGAGGTGAACCATGATTAATTTTCCCAGAAGGAAAGAGGCAGCAACAGCCACCCACGAAACTAGGGTGCTGAATCGATGGCATTGACTTTCATTACAAATGCTTTCATTCTACCAGTTCTAAAAGCATAGTTTCCCCACTCATCCCTTTAGTTGTAACTCACACTTGCAACATGATTTTGTTCAGGAAGACTCCATCCGCAAGGTCCATATACATGGCGAGCTTGTCTTCATTATCGTTCCCTAATGGTCCAAACGTTTTCACCTGCCAGGAAAAAAAAAAAGCTTTATTAGGAAATGATCTAAAAAAAGGGGGGGACAACACTTTGCAACTTCGACCCTGTCATGTTAGCAAAGATGCCTGGGAAAAGTATCCACTAACTTTAAGGAAACACCCACCATTATTTCTGCTACAAATCCATCTCAATGGCAGTTGACATTGTCTCGATTCCTTCCAAGATCTTACTTCATCCAATTTCCATTTCACAATTAATCTTCTTGACACATATATGTTAAAAAAAGAGAACAACATGACCTGAAAAGTTTGCCCTCTTCTACAGGCCTGGGACACGTTGCTTGCTGCTATTAATTTATTATGGCACACCAGATGGCATGAGGTGTTGTGGCCGGTCTAGAAATCAGATGGTAGACTGGTGATGTGGTAGAACGGACCGCACCCCGACAGCAGGTAGGAGAGAGCTTTTTTGAACCCTCCTCTGTGTAACAACTCCACACAAGTAGGTAACAACTTGGGGAGAAAGGTTGAAGCCTAAGCCTCCTTGGAGGCATTTTGCTCACCTATCATTCAGAGGAACGAGACCTTACTCAGAGTGAGCCAGCCCTGGAGATTATCTCCACCAATGTCCTGTTTGCAGCAACAAATGCTACTGCCTACTACTGTCAGAGCTGCCTCATCCACAGTGGCTCACTCTTAAGAAAGGACCCACGATCAGATGAAGTGGTGACCAGGAGAACCCTTCGGAGCATGGCCACTACATTGCTGTTGTCCAGGCCACAGGAGCAAGGTCAGTAGCCGCTCAGCAAAATGGAGGTGGGCAGCTCTGCAGGCAGGCAGGTGAGCCAGGTGAGGAATTGATCCACTGCTTCTCCAAACCTGCCACCTGAGACACCTTGGCTAACAGGTGGCTTGGCCCTGTACAGGGAGCATATGCAGGGTCCCTACCCTACTGCCTGAAGTAGTGCAGTCAATTCTACCACTGCATGTGTAAATTCAGCATAGGCCAATCAAGACTGGGGAAATCCTCACGCTTAGGGCAAAGGGATGTGCATTTGATCATTGATCATCCTTCATTTCCTTCCACACCTCACAGCCACAATCCAGCTTCAGGTGAGGCGCTTTTTGGTCCAGTTGATTTCAACTGGAGAGTTAAATACATGGATCATATCAGGCTTCAAGTGGGGCGAAAGAGCACATGCTACCTTTCCTTTTCGATTATTTCCCCTTCAAATAGCTCCCCTTCTGTTCCAAGCAAGGTTTTGCTGACTGTTTCTGACTTAAAACTGCACTGGCTCCAAAGGCCAACCTCAAAAAACTTATCTTCCCCTGGATGAAAGGTCGGGAGGGGGGGACACACACCAGAATATATGTGCAAGTGAAATCCTTAGCGTGTATAAGTGAAATCCTATGTCCCCTTCCTTTGTAAACTCCTGCTCCAAGGAAGGAAGGATTATGTGTTGGAAAGGAGACAATGCCATGAATTCCCAAAGACAGTAGCAGTGGTGGCTGGTGCCCATTGGAACTTGTGGGGTGGAAGCTTAGGGAGACCAACAGGAGCTGGAGCCAGAACCAATGACAGGCAAGGCCAACTCATTCCTAATTTTGCCCCCAACCCTCCTCCTTGCAGAGTTCTGCAAGGGCAGCGCTGAGATAAAGGAGGAGGAAGCTGGCAAGCAGTGCCACTCCTTAGACTGGTAGTAAGAAGGCCGGCGGGTGGGGCTGGTTATGGGTAGAATGAGGTCCGCAGGGCAGTGCCCCATCTGCCTTCATGGTTCAACCTGCAGTGCTAAGCAGGATTTCTGCACAGGAAACAGCACACAAACCATAGGAAGACCACGGCCCTTGGTGACAATCATGCACATGTCTCCTTCAGCATGTGGGCACAACCGAAGTGTGTGAGGGAGAGGAAGCTATGGCCAATTATGGCTTTCAAAAGGGAATCTCCTGGTGATCTTGGTGGGGTTTGAATGTCGCTAGTGAAGCTTTATCTGGGCAGCATCAAGGCTAAAGCAGCCTCAACAGTCACAACGCACAAGTGCTTCTAGTTTAAAGGGGTTCCCTCCCCCTTTCCTTTTAGGGTTTCCAACACCTTGCCGGAGAGCAAGGTGCCACATCCCATAAAAGAGAAAGGAATCTTTTATGAATGAACAATAATGAGCCTGATCACGGATAGCTCTCTTTTTTTTAAAGAACACAATGAATGGACCATTTCCAACCGCACAGTTCCATGGCTCGAAAAAAATAAAAAACTTTTAATTTGGAAAGCCCACTTTTGCGACGAGTTAGGTAGTAAGGAAATCTTAACACTCTTTCTCTTCTCTCTCTTTTAAAGTAATCCTGCAGGGATTACTTGGGAGCACAAGGCACCCACTTCAAACTCCATCAACTTATTTCCTTCCGGAAGCCGAGAGGAAAGCAGCGCCAACAAAAGCAAGGCAACAAGCACACTTTCCGTGTTGGTGTTTTCCCAAGGGGCGCCGCCAAGTCGCTCCTCTCTCCCTCCCCACCCAAATCGACCCCCTTTCCTGGGTGGCCTCTCCCAGGTGCCCCACGAGGAAAGGCGATTTCCTCCGCCAGAGAGGCGCTCAGCCCGCTCCCCTCCCGCCCCGGCAACAACTACTAACAACAACAGCAGCGACGGCGGCGGCGGCGTCTTTGCAAAAACTCACCCAGGTCACCAAGGGGCTCTGCAGAAAGAGCTCCATGAGTTCGGAAATGGTCACGTCCATGTTGCTCCCCGAAGAGGAGGAGGAGGAGGAGGCGGGCTCCTCCGTTTGCCTTTGGCTGGAGCTGGTTGCGCTCACGCGGGGAACAAAGGCGAGGAGCCCATAGCCCGGGCGGACTGGCTTACGAGGGAAACAATACGAGGCTCATCTCCTCTCTCCCCTCCCCCTGAGCTGCAGCGGGGAGGGACGCGCACACGCGGGTCGCGATCAGTCGCCCTCCTGCGGCGCTCCTGCTTGCAAAAGCGGCGGCGGCAGCCTCCTTCTCCTCCTCGAGGCAGCCCAGCCCTCGCCAACAACCTGCTGATGGGCAGGGCAGGGCGCAAAGGAGCGGGGACGGCGGCGGGAGCTGAGCCACCGGCGGCGCACTCTTGCCGAAGCCTCCGGGCGTAGCGGGTGGCTCCTCTTTCGTAGCGGCTGCTGATGCGCAAGACGGGCCGGGGGTGGGGAAAGGAACAAACGGAAAAGGGACCTCTTCTTGAGAAAAGCTTCCGAAAGTTTTCTTTCTTCTGGAAGCCAAGCAGGACGCGCGTCCCAGGCGCTCTGCCTGTGCGCTCTAGCGCGCGTCGCCCTTTCCCTCTTTCCAGGCAAGAGACAAAGTCCTCCTGCGCCGCGCAGTTATTACCTGCAGCGGGAACTCTTTTACAACCGAAGATGAAAGGGGAGCGGGGGAGGGCAGAAACACACACAGAAACCCAAACCACCCACTTTGATGGACGTCGCTGGTTGCAAATGAGAGCCTGGGGTAAAGGGTTGGAACTGGCCAATGGAAGATGCCTCTGGGCTATTTGGGCTGGGAAGGTGCGAGCAACTGCGCCGCGAGAACAAAGTGCGCGCGAGGGGAATCGGGGCGCCCTTGAGCTGCGCGGAGTCCGCGGTGCGCGCCGTCGCTTCTGTGGATGTGAGCCGCGTTGGAAGCGAGCTAGTCTTTACTTCTTCGGAGCGGATGAGACGCCGGCTGCCCCTTGGGGTTTCTCGAAAAGGAAAGGCAAAGTGTGGCCTCACGCGCCTCTGGTTTCAGTCCCAGGCGCCTGGGTTGGTCTCCTGCACTTTGGAGGCGTCCCCAACAATCCGCTGGGAGGAGGAGGAGGCGGCGGGCAGGCTGATTAAACTGGAGAGGAATTACAGGCTCTGGTTTTCAGCGCAGAAACAATCCTGTCCCACGAAAGCCCCCAGAGTGGGGGCTCGATTCCCCTCTTCGGAGCGGCAGGATGTTTTTCTTCTGGGCTCGTGGTCTCTGCAAACATGACGGCAGCGTTAGGCTGGCCTATTGTGTTTAAACATGAACTCATGCCAAAAGCTTCCAAAGGACAAAGGGAATTGGTGGAGCCAGCCTGTAGGTATATAGGGGTTTTAACCCCAGAGTCCTGGGAATCATTTGGGAAAGGGAGACAAGGGGGGATGGAGCAAGAGTGGTGAAGACCCTCCAAGTGCCCCAGTTTTCCAGGGACAGTCCCGGATTTATAGAAGCTGTCTCGGTTTCTAATTTGATCCCAGAGCATCCCACTTTTCCTTCAGATGTCCCTAATTGTTGGAGGGTATGGTGATGTAGTGGTTAGAGCATTGGATCAGGCCCTGTGAGAGGCCAGGGTTCAAATCCCCTCCATGCCAGGAAGCTGATGGGGTGACCTTGGGCCAGTCACAGACTCTCAGCCTGACCTCCCTCACAGGGTCCATGTGGGGAGAAAGAAAACAATGTGTGCCTCCTTGAGCTCATTAGTGGGGTAGAAATGGGATAAATCAATAATTCGAACCTTGTTACAACTCCTGCAGAAAGTACAGTTTGGGGAAACAAGGTAAGGAAGTCCCACGGTCTTATTATGGATCGATCTGGCGTTCAGAAACAGCATCGCCAAACCAGAGGATCTAAGTGGATAAGCTACCAGGAGGACCTTCTTAAGGAGTGGGAGAGCTGAAACAAGGAACAGAGACCAAACATCTAGGCCTCTGCCCCAAATGGTGGTGAGCCCCTCCAGTCTGACCACTGAAATTGGGGCATCATCTGCAACTCACTTCTACCTGCCTACCCAGACACCCAAATGCAAGTTCCACTGAAATCATTGGGACTTGTGCATTAATTATTTTATTTTATTATGTGTGACCTTCCTTCCCATAAACTATTGTCAATCCTGTTTTTTTCTCGCTTGCCTCCATGGATTTGCTTAGGCCCATTTTTGTCTCTGTTTTACAGATACCTCATTATAATTGGTCTGAAATATTTGCTTTAGTTGTTAGAACTCTAAACATCCACTAACATTTTATCCTAAAAGTATCAAATCTTTGGGCAATCCCACCACATATGGTGGTAGTACTCAAAGCAGTAGAGTTCTTTTCCAGCACTCAAGGCTTAACAGTGCCATAAATATAAATTAACCCTGGAGGTGGTAAGATATCATTTGTATAAAACCTTCAGGTGTATTTTCCTCAATCTTTGTCATTACTGATTCTTGTGGCCATTTATGCCTTAGGGAATTATGGTGGGCTATATCTTCCTAAGACAATAGCAGAATTTTAATTTCTCAGTCTCTTAAAGACTATATAAACTAAGTGGGAAATTGCTTCCGGTTTGTATATTCCTGGCTCTCTACACACACTACTGGAGATATGAATCTCTGCTGTACTTTATTTAACAATTTGTTACAACAGACTCTTGGCATTTCGGACACACCTCTGTACTTTTGCAGTGGAGGAGGGCTAATAATTGGGAATAACTGTACAGATGCACATAACATTTGATAGTGATGATGCAGCCAAGTGTTTCTTAACCACAGACTTCTTGGCACACTTTTCTTTCTTTTTTTGAAAGTTGATTGCCTGCCTCATTTTCAAGACTCTGAACAGGTTAAATAATAATAAATAGGTGATCTTTCTCCTTTTTCCTCTATGCTGGGAACAAATCTGGGAGGAGCAGTAAAGAGGTGAATTATTTTTGAACAAAATAAATCTGTACACCTATATACATTTACATGGAAGTATGCTCCACTTAACACACTGGGTTCTTTTTATTTAGTTAATCCAAAACATGTAATTCAATAGCATATAAGAAGTAAGGAAATCAATGGTTTCTATCCATGTTAAGTTCCAATTAATAGTAATTATTATTATTATTATTATTATTAATCCTGCCTGGCTGGGTTTCCCTAGCCGCTCTGGGCAGCTCCCAACAGAATATTAAAAACACGATAAAACATTAAACAATAAAAAAACTTCCCTTAACAGGGCTGCCTTGAGATGTCTTCTAAAAGTCAGATAGTTGTTTATTTCCTTGACATCTGATAGGAGGGTTTCCACAGGGCCTCTGCTTGGTTCCATGTATCCTTACTTCTCACAATGAGGGAACTGCCAGAAGGCCCTTGGAGCTGGACCTGAGTGTCCTGGCTGAACGATGCGGGTGGAGACACTCCCAGGCATACTGGATTTCACTGTTGGAGGCATTATGCCTCTAAATATTATGCTTGGACTCAAAAGTGGGCCAAGTCCTGTTGCGCTCATGCCTTGCTTCCATGCTTCTCAGAGACACCTGGTCAGCCACTCTGAGAACAGGATACTGGATTGAATGGGCCATTGGCCCGGTCCAGCAAGCTCATCTTATGCTCATGTTCCTATGAAAATAAATGGGGAGGAAATGCAATTGAATGAAAATTAAATCGCACACACAAATATAAATTTGGGTCGTTGCATTCACAAACCCTGCTAATAATAAAAAGAATAACTGATATTAGAAGGCAGTAGAATGTCCTTTAAAAATATCGATTTTATATACAGTCATACCTCGGGTTGAATGTGCTTCGGGATGAGCATGTTCGAGTTGTGCTCCACAGCAACCTGAAAGTAATGGAGCGTGTTACTTCCGGGTTTCACTGCTTGCACATGCACAGACGCTCAAAATGACGTCATGCGCAGAAGCGCCGAAACGTGACCCACGCAGACACGTGGACACTGGTTAGGTTTGCTTCTAGATGCGAACAGGGCTCCGGAACAGATCCCGTTCACATCTAGAGGTACCACTGTATAAGTATCATCATGTCCTTGGCATTGTATGGTATTCTCAGTTGAAGCTAGGGAACTATTAAGAATTGCAAATAATGATGCTCTTAGATTTGCCTTGTACATACAGATAAAATTGCTGGTTTTAAACTGCAGCTTACCACAGCTCATACTTCTGCATCTGTGGTTAGCAGGCACTGCAGTTGATTTTGGCTTGGGAGTTATTGGTTAACTCATGCCAGTTCTTTCCTTTTAAACTCCTTGCTGCCCTTTGTCTGACTCATCTGGTTTCATGGAGAAGTGCAGTTAAATAAACTGCATGGAGAAATGTCGGAAAAAACATGTATGACCACTGCAAGTTAATAACACTACTTTGAAATTATGCCAGCAGACCTGGCATGGATTTACTTTTGTATGCTCCTAACAAAGTGTCAGGAGATCTGAGGTGGTGCAGTGTGTCAGCGGGTCTGGCTCTGAACCAGAAGGTTGGTGGTTCGAACCCACCCAGGGATGGCTCATTGACTCTTGGGGCCCCTTCTAAATTTCCAGTTCTGTGATTCTATGAAACGCTCTAGAGGGCAGAAAGAAGAGCAAGAAAATATATGTGCGCTCTTCAACTGAACTGTACGAAGAACATTCAAGTGGCAGCTGAATGCTGAATAGTATGTGGTTAAATAAACTTCAAACAACTATTGCCCCATCTCTTTGCTTTTCAAAATGCAACTAGCATCTTCTTTAAGCATTCTGTCTCTACTTACTTTGTTGTTGATCGGATTCTACTTTTCAGTGCACGTGTTGGATAGATAAAATGAGGTTTGGGACACCCTTGTGAGTACAGTTCTAACATCTGCATAGCTTGTATAGTCCTGACACTCAAGATTTGAAACATTGTGGTTTCTGTATTACAAAGAAGAAGAAAAACAGGCATTGTTTGCAATGTCTGTCATTCCCCATGACCAGGCAATGCAAAGAATGTTTCCACCACCTAGTGGCTGAAAAACACCATTCCTTGAGCACATTAGTTAAAGCCAAAGAAAAAAAGCAACTCTGGTGACCATGGCAAACATTGCTTTAAAACGGACATTCAAATAGTCAATCACAAGTGGTGCAGAAATCATGGCAATGGCACCATTTGGGATAACTATGGAGGTCAGCTGGGCCAAGTTTTTTTGTTATGTTTGGCAGGGCTCTGGCTGGATTCCTTGTCCTCTTACACTACTACGCATTGCTTTTTTTTGGCTGAATGCTTTTTCTTTCTGCTTTTTTATTTTGGTTTCTCTTAGTTGTTACTGTATTTTGTAGTCTTAATGGTGTTGGCCACAGTGGGCATTGCAATTAGGAAGCTGTAGTCCTCCAGATGTTTTTAGACCCCCAACCCCCATCACCCCAGGCCAGCATGGCTAATGTTCAGGGGTGTAGGAGCAGTATTAACATCTGGAAGGCCACAGGTTGCCTATTCCTGATCTGTGGAAACATGGGGTGCAAATTATAATTAAAGAGCTAAGATCTTATTCCTGCTCAGCTGCAGGCAAACAGTAAACCGCCATGCAGAACTCACCAAAAACAAAGAAATGGACAATGGAGGGAGACCATGTGAACCACTGACTGTGGACCTTTGCATGTGGCTGGAGGAGGTCTCACAGACCAAGGGACCAAACACTCTGCTATTCCTGGGGCAGCTTGCCACTGACAGCGGGCCCAGGAGATTTTGTCAGGCTACATGTTTGCGTGTCTTGTTATTCACTGGGATTTACTTCCCAGGAAGTTTATTACATACAATTGCAGACTTAGGATGCAATTCTATACAAACTTGTCTGGTGTGAACTCAATGGTCTCTCCCTCTCTCTCGATATAGAGAAGAGGATTAGACTATAAGATTTATAGGTCTCCCTAGATAGGTGAAAGCTGTAAATCAAGAACACAACTGAGAACAAAAACCTTACATTTTTGGAGTTAAATGAACCTGATACGATTCCCATGATATTTTTTTAAATAGAAAAAAAGGTCATGCAGGACTCAGAAGAGCTGTTTGAAATTTAAAAAAAAAACTTGAAAGGGAAAAATATGTTTTAATGCTGTTATTTTCTCAAGCACCTTGTTGCCATCTCACAGCAGCTGACACAAACTGGGGATTTCCAAAGTGAAGGCATTTTGCACCAACTGTAAACAGAGTTATTCGCCTCTCTCCAAATGTCTCCTAGCAACAGTCCCAAGCATTAACAAAGCCTCACCATTCATGTGTCCTCTAAAAAGAATCTCTGTTCTTGGAAAGTAGTAGTGGATGGGCTTGGCAAAACAGTGGGACAGAAAAAAGGTGCCCCCTCCCCTCCCAACACCAATTTTTCAATCATCAGAAGCATTAGAACAAGGAAATCACAACCAAGGAGAAGCTATTGGTAGCAGCTGTTTATGAAATGTATTTAAAGCTAGAGGAGCTCTTTGAAATAAATCCCATCCTTAGTGGCAAAGGCCGGGTTGTAATTTTACTGACATTTAAATGAAGCTCGGAGGTTTTTAGAGTTTATGTATGTGGGCAAGCACAAGTCAGCAAAATGTTTGCAACTGAGCAACCAAAACGTGACAAGGACAATGGTGACAATTCTCTAGTCTAGCTTACTAGAATGTTTAGATTCTGTAAGCAGTAGAGGGTGGGTCCATACAGGTGTCCACATCCTAACTTCCTATGATGGTTATAACTCTGCAAGCTGCATTGCCTCGCCTAATTAGGAAGCTTTTACCACATGTCTGCTTGATCTATCAGGCCACAGTTTTACAACATGCTGGCATTCGTCTCTCGTTTTTGTAATCTGGAAGGAGCACTTTTGGGAAGCCAAAAAGCGGGGCAGATTTTCCCCCACCCCCAAAAATAAAGTATGGCATGCATACTCATGTGTGGAACCAATTCCCTTTACCACATGGGACCAAACTAACCCTAAAATAGTTTCGACACCGTAGGAGGGTTCTCCTTACTCCAGAGGAAGAGTTGTCACGTCAGGTTGTGTGTGCGCATAATCGCTCAGAGAAAAGAGTTGGTTGAACAGTACACCAGTAGACCAAAATCATTGTGGCAGAAGATCCCATTTAAAAAACATATTACTCCTGGCCTTCTGTCAAGAAAAAAATCAGTAAGGTAATAGGACAGCTATGAATAGTACATCAGCTGGGCTTTTTATGTAGTACTTGTAACCAAACATTAAAAGGTAACTATGACGGTTACAATTTTCATAAGTTTTCATAGGGGTGAAACGTGTTTCAAGAAGGGGTTTTAATCTGCCCACCTTTGCATTAGACATCTTCAGTAGGTAATCAGCTGAAGGAAATTCGTTGATATTTGTAACCCAGTTCTTAATTCCCCATCTTTCAACGTATGGAAAAAGAAATTTATATCTGTAAGCTTCCTATCTCCATTACTTGTATGTGGGTGGTCTGAAAACTCTGCACTTTGCCTCCTGGGAGCACCACACACACTAGCTAATCCCCTTCCCCTATTATCACATGATGGAGACACACACAATACTGGATGTTATTTGTTTAATCCATTTGTAGCTTGATGTTCTTCAGAAAATATACTATGATCCTCAGGAACTGTTGGAGCATGTGATTTCAGTAATTCATAGCAGACATACTACAAACTCACACCTATGAAGATGGATCCATATCCCATTTGTTGTGAGCTCCGAGCTAATCAATGCAATCTATTCAACTTTCCTGCTCTCATTCAAACAGCATTCCCTACAGACACCAACCTTCTTTCCTTAAAATCCAAGGAAAACCACTCCTCTGTATTCTTGGCAGGCATGCCGCATGGCTGAGCCACACAGCTCAGTTTCACCTTATGCTTCTAACATCAAATCATAATCCAAAATATAGTCTCAGAACTTCCATCGGTGCCAACTGGGGAAGGTGCTGTGCGGAGAGCAAAGTTTAACTCAACAGGCAGAGTACTAGACTTGGACACTGCAGAGCTAGGCTAGGTTGAAAGTGATTAGCTATCTGGTCCATGGTAAAATCACAGGTTTGCATTACAACAAGCAAAATAATTTTGAATCACTGTAAATGTTGGAACATCTCCCAAGAAATCTTGGGAAACACTTAGGCAAGGTGCTGAAAATTCTAACTGAAGAACACAAGGATCAGGTGAATATGGCACAGGATCAAATCCAGATTTAATAGTGCCTATGTAGGAAAGAGAAGTAGCAATGTGATGCTCTCCTTGCAGTGAGTATAATGCCTACTAAAAAAGTTTTAATGCTAAAGACAGCCTACTTTTTCCTTTATTGACTGAGGTAGAGTGTGATAAAGAACAAAAATTTAAGTGTGCCCAATATATTAAGAGAACTCCATGTTATAACAAATGTCCAACATACTGAGCAAAGAGAGCACTAAAAAAAATCAAAAACCTCCACTCAGATACAAGTTTATACAATTCAAACTACCCCTCAGGGCTTAAAGGCCATAAAGGGATATTCTGTAGTATAAAAACGGGCAAAACCATCAGTGCTGCTTGAAGCAGCTCTTGAGAGTTGATTCTAGATGGTGGGATGACTGGGTTATACTGGGACTTGATACTTTCCAGGGAATGTATCAACCTCAAAACTTGAACCTGAGCAACTCTCCCCCTCTGTAGAGATAAGTGAATGGAACTTTTTCTGGAAAGATGGTGGTGTTTTGATTCAACGAATAGGATACTTTTCAACTACTTGATATTTTCTCTTTGCAGGAAGGGACAGAGGTGCATGTTCACCCAAGAACTATTACTATTCCAACTTGAGAAATCTCTCTGGAAGTTATACAATAGAACACATCCTAAATTGTAGTCTTCTCTCCACCTCCTTAACAAGCAACCAGTAACATGTTTCCAGCAAATGGAAATTCAGTCCTTATAACTATCTTATGGAATCCAAAGTTTTAGTCCAGTTTGCAATGAGCAGACAAAAGATAGTCAGTGTTATACCAATATTTTCCTATAAAGAACTAGAATAGATTAATAACCTGAATCCACATTAATATTTCAAATCCCCAGCATAATCTGTGAAAGTAAAACTGGTATTCCAAAGGGAGTCAGAAGTTTTTAAATAATGCCACTAATGCAGTAAATTGTTTCATTTCTATTTGTTTTTATTTTAAAAACTCAAATGTGTCAGTACTCTTAAATAACCATTTCAAATTTGATTTAAATGTACCAGCATGGTTCCAAGCTAGGAAATTTCAAAATCTCTTTGGAATACTAATTTCATATTTATAGGTTCTTTATTTTATTTTTTATTTTTTTAAAAACAACCTATTTCCCTGAATTGTTTCAAGACAGTTGATGATGTAAAGTTTAATATAAAATATTTAGTCACAAAATAGTATTGCTTTTGTATGCACATTGTGGCAAGATTCATTTGCTCTTTTTCAATAAAAACTATACCATCTCCCATAAAATCCTAAACATATCAAGAATTGTGATGCAGAACAGAATTACACATGTGAAACAGGTACCAGCACAACAGTGAGATTATATTACATCAAAAAATTTTTAATGGTCCCAAATATATACTCAACAACTAAGCATACACTCGGGGCAAAATAAAAATATGACACAAAAGTGACCACATCTAGAATTCCATTCAATCTTTAATCAAGGGATAGACAAATCCCTTAGCTCCAAACAAAAATCTGCAGTTTAAAGGGCAAAAGGGAACAGATTATTTTTTTAAAAAAAAGAAAGAAAAGAGGAAACTTATGTTCAGCCCTCCCCCAATGAGTTTTTCTTTAAAACCTGTTGTAGCTTGACTAAAATGTTCAGAATGTATGGTTTCAAAGGCAGGTCTCTTTAGACAAAGAAACTGCTGGCATTCTTAGCTAGTGAAGAATTAGGGCAGAAAAAGCATTTTCTTCAAAGTCTTGTACATGGTCCAAGAAAGCATATTCTGATTGTAACAAACTGAACAGCCAATCCAGAGTTCCACTACCAAAACTCCTGCCCTGTTGGCTTTTACATATATATTTTTTTCCGTTTCCTTCCCTGAGAAAAGGGCAATGTGTGGTCCAAGCTGGAGAGGTCAAAGGCATGTCTTTTCCATAAAGCATAGTATTTCCTCTTCTTCTGCTCCTTCAAATTGGCACTTGACTAGCAGAAATCCATGTTTTAAAAGTTGATCTGTGTTATACACAGTAATTCATTAGAAATTATAGTTTTTAATTATAAACTTTTCCCCCTCTGGAAACTTTGTTTATCCCTCAACCGATATTAATTTTCAGAGCTGTCATTATGAGGACTCTAGCTTTGCTTTCTGTGATAAAGGTATGCTTTCTTCATCATCCTCGTCATCATCATCAGGATAATCTACAAGCCCCACTAGGCCTCCCTGAAAAGAAAAAAAGATTTAGAAACATTAGCTATTCCAGAGTTTCATCCTTCAAATAGACTTAAAATGATCTGCTTAAAACTCCAATAAGTTGATATATATGTAAAACACACGGATACAAATTCACAATTTACAATATTCAGAGACAAAACATAAATGCAATGCATGACCATTAATTCCTATACTGTGCAAGAGGTTCTTATCTTAACCAAAATATACATACTTAGATGACTCTCACTAGCAATTAAGGGGCACGCTCAGGTATGATGAGCAGCTAAAAGCAGCTGTACTTGGCTTAACACATACAAAGGAACACACAGTGCTATGCAAGCAAAGATTAATAATGTGGGTATTATTATTATTATTAATTGAATTTTATACCACCCTATACCCAGGGGTCTCAGGGCCATTCACAGAATAAAATCAAGATATAAAACTACAAAATACATAATAAAAATAAAAACAACAACCCAATAGCCCCTTCCCAGAAATACAATGGGCTGTTCTGGAGGGATAAGATAGTATAACATGATATATGTATATATGACAGATGCATGCAGACCAGCCCCATAGTATAAACACACTATCACTATCAGATGTTACTATACATATATATTAGTGGGTGTGGGAAAATGATTGCTTGTACATGAGAGCATGAGCAAAGTTCTTATTGTTATAGGGTGATTTCATAGCTAGAAGCATCCTTGGAACATGAACAGCGCGTGGACAGCTCGTGATGTCCTATATGATTGGCTAACGTGGCATGGCCTGATGCTCGCATGGTCTAGTGCGAAGGTTCTTATCTGCTTGCTAGAACAAATTGCTTGGCTTGTACTTTGTATCTTTCTGATTTCACACAATAAAAAGCTGTGCTGCATTAGCCCTAGGAGCAGCCATATTTCGGAACCTACTATGGTGTGAGACTGATTTTTCTTTGGATGCCGAGCTGCAACTCGACAATTGGTGCCCCGTGTGAGGCCTTCGGACTTCACGTTGTTTTTCATTGTTCAGCACTCACCAACACGTCGTTCATCCACGTTGTGGATCCCTGGTGAGTGCTCCCGTGTGATTTCTTTCGGACTTCATGCTGTTTTACAACGTTCAGCCTCACCTCGCCCGGCAGGGCTGCAGACGCGTCGTTCATCCACGTAGTGGATCCCCGGTGAGAGCTCCCGTGTGAATGTGATTCTGGATCAGCACTTATCTCCGCCCGGACAGGGCAAAAGGCGCCTCCCTCATCCTCCTAAGGATCCCTCGGTAAGTGCTCCCTGCTCTTTCTTGCAACTCTTGCAATCATGGGAAAATCTCTCTCTGCACCACAGAAAAAATTTTTTAAAGACCTTAAATTCCTTTTGGCCAGTAACAACCTTGCTGTTCGGAAAGCTGACCTTAAGTCCCTTATAAAAGCCCTGGACACCCACTGCCCGTGGTTTCCCCAGGATGGAAATTGGGGGTTAGACGATTGGAAAAAAATTGGACACTTCTTTCAAAATCATCCGCAGATTGATGTAAAGGTTTTACATGCCTGGGGTAACGTCTACAAAGCTATGTCGTGCTTAACTCCTTCAAACATTCTTCTGGCTGCTGCACCAGCTTCTTCAGACGCCCCCCCGGTTCCCGCTTTGCCTGCCTCAAACCTTCCTCCTAAACCTCCGGACATTCTCTCTTCGCCTCATCCTGTCACTCCCCTGCATTCTTCAAATTCTGCAGCACCCCCCGCTCTTCCACCTCCTCTGCCCAAGGCATCTGGCACCGTTTCCACCCCACTTCAAGAATCTCTTCGCGCCGCTGCTCCGTTGCTAGCTTTTGATTCTACAACTCCTAATCTTTTTCCTGTGATTGCTCCTGCCGCGCCAGGGGGAGGCCCAGCCCGGCACGAACAGTTTGATTTGAGATTCATAAAAGAACTGTATTCCTCTGTCCAGAACAATGGCTTGCAATCTCCTTACACCCTGGGCTTGTTTGGCACTATTTTTCAACAAAATTTGATACCAGAGGATGTTAAGCTGTTGGCCCGCACTGTAATGCAGCCTCATCAAATGATTTTGTTTATACAAGCTTGGCACTGGGCCTGCCAACGTCGTGCTGATGGGATTCGGAATAATCTTAATAATGTTGCATTGGCTAATCATCAGGCTGCTTTGGCTGCTGCCGCTGCTGGTGCCGCACCACCGCCACCCCCCGTCATGTTAACCCTAGCTGATGTCCTCGATGGATTGACGGGAGGAGGCAATTTTCTTACTGTTGCCCAACAGCTAACTCTCGATCCTCAATATTGGGAGGCCACTACGGCTGCTGCTCAGGAGGCCTTGGCTTCTGTCCCTGATGACAAAACTGAGCGCGATGGCCGATGGGGGAGCGTTAGACAAGGTCCTACAGAGCCCTACGGACAATTTGTCGATCGCTTGTATAACACCCTTAAACGGCAAGTTCAGGACGTAGCAGCCCAAGAAGTGATTGTCCGCCAGCTTGCGTTTGATAATGCGAATGAGGACTGTAAGCAAGCACTACGCCCTTTGATGGCAACTCCCAATGTAGCCATTGCAGATATGCTTAAAGCCTGCCAATCGGTGGGGACTGAGATACATAAAGCTCGCTTGCTAGCCGCAGCTCTATCCTCCACTGTGTCCAAAAATCCTGCAAAGGATAAAACCTGCTATGGATGTGGCAAAGTGGGCCATTTTCGTGCACAGTGCAGATCTAATACAGAGCAATGTCGTCCTAGCAAAAAATGCCCCATTTGCAAAAAAGGTTTCCACTGGGCCAATCAGTGTCGCTCCGCCACGCCTCAGCAGAACCAGCAAAATCAGCCGACGGGAAACCGGCAGTCGGGCCCACCCCGGGCCCAGGCTCAACAATAGGGGATCCAGTGCATTCTCCAGCCATCCCACCTCCGGCTTTACCTCGCCTCCTTTTAATTCAGGACTTATACCTGCCAGTCCCCTTTGTACCACACCAAGCCAGGGTGTCGATAGGGGCTGGTTTTTCTTCTTCAGCACAATGCCTTGTTTTTCCACTGTCAGAGGTTTTGCAGCAAGGGATCCACCTTGTTCCAGATGTTTTACATGGATTACATCAAAATGACCCCTATGTGACTGTATTTTCTGATCGCGAGGCGCGTTTGCAATCAGGTTCTCCTATAGCAAAACTTATATGCGTCCCGAAGCCAACCCAGGACCATGACCCCCTCATTGCTGCTACCTTCCCAGTCACAGAGAAGCGTCCAAAGATCCACATGACCCTTGGGGGTCGCACGATTGAAGGGGTCTTGGACACGGGGGCAGACTGTTCTGTGATCGCTATCAAGGATTGGCCCTCTGCCTGGCCACTTGAGCCAGCTTCTTCTGTCATTGGCGTTGGTGGCGCTGCAGCTGCCCAGCGCAGCAGGAACCCTATTTTGATTCAAGGCTCACAAGGCTTTGAAATGACTATCTTACCACTGGTTCTAGACATTCCCGTCTCCCTTTGGGGGCGAGACCTGCTTGCTGCAGCGGAAACTACTATTTCTACAAATTTATGCTAAGGGCTGCCCCTGCCATGCCCCGGACTGCGCTTTCTCTCTGCTGGACCACAGACACCCCCGTATGGGTGGATCAGTGGCCTTTGCCTAGACAGAAGCTTGCAGTGGCAGCCCAGTTAATTGCGGAACAACTTGAACTGGGGCATATTGAACCTTCTACCAGCCCATGGAATACGCCTATTTTTGTCATCAGAAAAAAGACATCTGGAAAATACCGTCTGTTGCACGATCTACGAAGGGTTAACAACCAATTGCACCCTATGGGGACCTTGCAACCTGGCATTCTAAATCCCAACATGTTGCCACAAGACCATCAGCTTGCAGTCATCGATCTCAAGGACTGTTTTTTCTCTATCCCTTTGGCACCACAAGACAGACAGCGTTTTGCATTCACTTTGCCAGTCCTGAACAACTCCAAGCCAACCCAGCGCTTTCAATGGTCGGTTCTCCCACAAGGTATGAAAAATTCTCCGACCTTATGCCAGTATTATGTGGATAAGGCGCTTCAACCATTCCGTGAGCGCCACCTAGCGGTCATCTGTTGTCATTACATGGATGATATTTTAATTTCATCATCACACATCCCTGACACTCTTCTCGAGGACCTAATCCATACTCTGATGCAAGCAGGATTGACAGTGGCTAAAGAAAAAATCCAGCGGACTTTACCTATTACGTACCTGGGACACAAACTGACAGCATCTGCAGCCATTCCAGTTATGCCTCAACTACAGTTTCCTGGTCATCTTAGACTGGTGGATTTACAACAAATCCTTGGACAGCTGAATTGGATAAAGAGTTATTTGGACCTGCCCACCTCTACTTTGTCTCCACTATTTTCTGCCCTTAAAGGACATAAGGATCCAGCAGACAAGATCACAGTCACCTCTGCAATGAAAGAGGCTCTAACCACTGTGAACAACCATCTCCGCAGGTGTATGGTGGACAGGATTCCTTCTCTTTCCATGGCACAATTATCACTTGCAGTATTTGCCACCCCGCTCCTTCCAACAGCTATATTGTACACCACAGGCCAAAAGCCTGGGACTGTGTCTATTGTGGAGTGGCTTCATTTGCCTCATACTCCTCCACGGAACGTGTATGCTACACCCAACAGCGTCATGGACCTTGTTGCTAAGGGCCGACATCGAGCCCTTGCCCTCTCTGGAATGGACTTACAGTCAGTGTACCTGCCCTTTTCACAGGAAGAATTTCAGCATCTGATGATGACAGCCGTTTCTACCCAAATAGCTTTTGCTGATTTCTTGGGACATATCTTTCATACTCCTCCTAAAGACCCTCGTTTGTCTTTCCTTACAGGGCTACGTTATGTCTTGCAAACTGCTTTGTCCCCCTTACCCTTACCCTCCGCCCTTACTGTGTTCACTGATGGTAACAAATCCAGAGGGGTGGTGGTGTGGGAAGAGGAGGGGGGATGGAAAAGTTTGTATACTACTGAGCAGACCTCAGCACAACGTGCTGAATTGGCAGCTGTAATTTTGGCATTTCAACAGTTTGCTAATATCCCTTTCAATCTCATTGTGGATTCTCAGTATGTATATAATCTTTTGAATGTCTTACCATTGTCTTATATCACTCCTGCTATTGACAAAAATTTGTTTACATTGTTTTCCACTTTGCAGAACTTGGTACAAGCTAGAACTTGTCAGTTTTATGTTGCCCATCTCAGATCTCACACTGGCCACCCTGGGTATTTGGCAGAAGGTAATGCCCGGGCAGACCATGCTTTGAAAACTGGTATTTTTTCATTGTTTTCCGACCCATTTGAAAGTCATTCTGTATTTCATCAAAATGCTAAAGTTCTGGCAAAATCTTTTTCCTTGCCCATTTCTCAAGCTCGAGACATTGTGTCACAGTGCGCAGTATGCGCTAAATCTCCCACAGTCATTCCTTTTGATGCAGTTAACCCTAGAGGCCTGCATCCTCTGGCAATTTGGCAAATGGATGTCACCCACACGCCTTCTTTGGCTCCATTTTCTAGGGTACATCTCACTGTGGACACTGCCTCTGCTTTTATCTGGGCCACTCCTCTCAAAGGAGAGACCACTCGTCATGTTATTCAACATTTAATGCGCTGTTTTGCTGTTATGGGAAAACCCCATACCTTAAAAACTGACAATGGCCCTGCGTACACTTCTCAGGCCTTTTCTGATTTTTGTTCTTTGTGGGATATAAGGTTGACTCATGGCATTCCTTTCAATTCTACAGGGCAGGCGATAGTCGAGCGTTCTCATTTGACCTTTAAGACCCTTCTCAACAAGCAATTGGGAGGTCGATCGCCTGCTGTATCTGAAATACCTAATGCTGTACATCAAGTATTGTTTACTCTAAATCATCTCTTGTATCCCCACAATAAGGATTTTACGCCTGCTGAACTCCATTTCCGGAAGGAGGAAGTATTGCAACGCCCTTTAGTGTCTTACAGGTTGCTTCCAGATCCACAGTGGAAGGGTCCAACTTCCTTGATTTCCTGGGGTCGCGGGTTTGCGGCAATTGACGTAGACGGAGTTCCCCGATGGGTTCCAGCCCGCTGCGTTCGACCTTGGCGCTCTTCTGTTGCCTCGTCTTCGCCCGAGGAGACACCAGCACCTTGAAACCGTATTTTACGCTGTTTGCCGGTGATGACCTCTCACCTGACCTCAACCCACATTGCAGTTGGAGACATCGCCATATTGATGTGCCCTGGATTACGTCACCTTCCACAGCGGTTCCAGTGTTTCCTGGCACGTTGAAAGGCCATCTTCAACCCTATCGCGTTGGCCCCCCTTCCCCCTGGGAAGCCACCGTTTCTACCACTTATCGTTACAGTTTTGCCGCCTCTTGTCTGGGAAATGAACCTGGCTTTGAAGGATGCCCTCGTCAGACCGGCATCGCTTGGGTTTTGCCCCCCAATAGCGACCATCCCATCTGTGTCACCACGTTTCGTTGGGTTTGGTTTTTTGGCTCCGCAATGCACGGAACAGTACATAAGGCCTATTTACAGCAAATGGGCTCCTGTATCTGCAGAAATGGCTGTGTGGCTTCTCCTGGTTTGTGGTTTTTGCATGCCAATAATCGAGCCACGAAATATCACGCAGGTTGCTCGGAAACAGCTATTGGAATAATTCACCATTCTCACCCTTATTGCCCCCCCGAGCAACCAATATGGCATCGTCCTGAGTGGCCCCACAATTCCACTTCACACGGATGGAGCCTCTCCGTGAACTTTGTAAAACGCCGCTTTCGTCGTGCTGCTTTTTTGCAGAAGGCCAGGAGGCCTGAACTTTATCATCAGATTTGGACTAACAATACTTACGTTAGAGACATTAATCATTTTGCTTCTATGCTTAACCTTTCTGATTGTTGGATGTGTATGCATATCCCTCCTCAATCAAAAAGATCTGGCATTTTATTACATGGTATTCCTATAAATGCTTCATATAAGATTAGCAATAATATGAAGGACAATCGCATAAGTTTACCTCCTGTATCTCTATCGCTTGTAGAATTAGCTCCTTATTGTTTTCATTTTAATCACAATAGCAAAAAATTTTTAGGTCATTATCCATATTGTAATTGGACACATGAATACATTAATGGATCTTCTTGTTTTCTTAATGTTACAACCATGAGTGGCAGACCAAAGGTTTTAATTAATAATGTCACAACTTACATGACCTATGAACAACAAGCTGCGTGTAGAGACTTTTATGTTTGGTTCGAATGGATGAGAAAGAGCAGCAGAACTACATGTTTGCTTCAATCTGATTTATGGTTACTTTGTGGCACACGTGCCTACAAAGAAATCCCCTCTGCCTTTTCTGGTACCTGCACGTTAGGTATAGTAGTACCCTTGGTATATAAAATAGATAAGCTCCCAGCGGTCCGTTTGCGTAACAGAAGGGAAGTACTATCACCTATTTCTCAATATACAGGGACGGCCATCTCTAGGTCCCTTCTGCCTTCTTTAGGTGCAGCCATGAATTACCGTGATTTGCATAAATTGGCAAACTGGACAGAAAATTTGTTTAATTCCACCATTTTGGCTTTAAAAATGATTAACAAAGAAATATCAGAAATAAGAAATGTAGTTCTTCAACATCATTATGCTTTAGATGTGATCCTTGCTTCTAAAGGTGGAATTTGTGCCTTAATTTATTCTCATTGCTGCATGTATATAACTGATCAATCGACCAATATCTCTGCTACTATTAATCATATGGAACAAATGATAGCCCATAATCCTTTAAATCCACCTGAAGGTTTTGATCCATGGGAGTGGTTGTCTTCTTGGTTACCTAATGGATTGTGGTTAAGAAAAGTATTATTGATTGTAATTGCATGTATTGTTGGTTTTATTATGGTGTGTTGTTGCATTCAATGCATACCCTCTTTGATTTCCCAATGCACTGCATGGTGGTACCGACCACGGCCCACCACAGGGGTTACAAGAGGAATTTATGTTGCAAGGTGTAGACGCTTCGGCAAGGAAGTGTACGATTTGGACTAATGGTCCCTCTTTTCCTCTAATAATATAAACAAGAAAAGGGGATATGTGGGAAAATGATTGCTTGTACATGAGAGCATGAGCAAAGTTCTTATTGTTATAGGGTGATTTCATAGCTAGAAGCATCCTTGGAACATGAACAGCGCGTGGACAGCTCGTGATGTCCTATATGATTGGCTAACGTGGCATGGCCTGATGCTCGCATGGTCTAGTGCGAAGGTTCTTATCTGCTTGCTAGAACAAATTGCTTGGCTTGTACTTTGTATCTTTCTGATTTCACACAATAAAAAGCTGTGCTGCATTAGCCCTAGGAGCAGCCATATTTCGGAACCTACTATGGTGTGAGACTGATTTTTCTTTGGATGCCGAGCTGCAACTCGACAAGTGGGTCAAAGCAATCACAGCGTTTCGCAGATAAAGACATACCATCTTTGATGGATTTTAAAAGTACACATTTCAAAGCTGCAATCCTAGAAAGAGGTCATAGTAAAGTCTACTTCAAGGGAAACACTGTGGTTAGAGTGTCAGAATAAGACTGTGGAGATCACGATTCAATTTTCCTCTCAGTCACGACCTATGCCCAGTCACCATCTCTTAGCCTAACCTACACACAGGTTTGTTGCAATGATAAAAAGAACCTCATGTACGCTGCCTTGAGTTTCTCAGAAGACAGACTAGGCACAAATAAATAAATAAGCTTCACTTCATAAAATATTGCTTGTTACATGGAGTGCAATTTAGGGGAAGAATTCTGGGTTCTAGCCCCACGCAGGGCAAAATATCCCTGCACTGCTGGGGGCTGAACTAGATTATTCTTGTGGTCTCCTTTCAACTCTATGACAGAATGATTCTAATCCTAAAATCCAACATGCACGAGCATCGGAAGCAACCAAACTGCTTAAGCAACTGTGCTGGGGCTTAGCAATACTTGGCTGAAAACTAAAAATGTTCCTTTTGCCTCATCTCATCACCACCTCTAGAACTCTAGAAAACATTTCATGCTTTTAATAACTTAAATGATGTTTCAAAACTATAGCAACCACAAACCAAGTCTTAAGAAAAAGAAAAAGTCTCCTTGTAAAGGAGACCTATACAGTGGAACTGTTTTTTGAGACAAGTGACTGTTTTGTGGCATTCTGAAGTTGCTCCAAGAATACATAAAAGTACAAAAATGATTGAGATATGAAAAGTAAGCAAATGCTAACAATGATTGGAACATGTTGATGTGGTGGAACCACAGACAGCACTGGGAAGAGCACTGGGACAGCACTGGAAGAGTAAGAGGCTGATATTGGGGAACAGAGTTTAGGGCACTAAAACTCCCCCATATTCTGGTCCTCTTTTCTCACACCAAATTACTCATTGAACCCTAGTTTACTTCTAAAAAATGAATTAGAATTACACAGACCACACACCTAACATATAGGATTTAATTTAGAAGAAGAAACTAACCTGGTATGTATGATAAGAGACCTGGCTGACTGAAGCTGGCGGTTCTACATAGACACAGTTACCTTCCAAGTACTCTGCTTAGAAGCAGCATAGGGCAGGAAGGCTGTGCTGCTATGGTTTAAAATAATGCCATAATTCTTATCATGTATCTTGTTTAACATATGGCTTATATTCAGTGTTTACACTTGGACTTGGCTCCAAAGGACAGAATACATTCTGTTAATAAATTAGCTGTGCTTCCCTGATTTGACTGATCCCAAATCTCAGTCAATGTACAGGGGAGGTAGAAGTATTTCCTAAGCAACTCTGTTAGGAGTCTAAATGGACAAAACCATAGTAATAAACTCATTAATTAATAAATAAATATCTTGCTTGTAACAAGATGAATTCCCCTAAAATTATTTCTATTGAAGGCAGTATGTTTTGTATATATTTTAAAGGGCATTTATGCACAAAAGCAACTATTCTTTTAAAGTCTCCTTTACTTTTAAGTATAGACCATCTTAAAAGCATGGGGCAGAGAGATAGCCACAAACTCAACCCAAATCACCTATGGATTTCCCAAATGGCAAATTCAGAAACTGTCTGACTTGCGGAATAGTTCTGATAACAGCATGATTTGAGTCAAGTGAAAATAGTACCTTGGTAGTTATAGCTGCCATCTGAGATGTGCTTTTAGAAACTGATCCAGGAGATCCAGGGGACCCGGGAGATCCAGGGGACCCAGGAGACCCAGGCAAATTACTTGCAGATGACTGGCTGGTGAGATTAGCCTTTGTACCACTAGAGAAAGAAAGTTTGAAACTTGGGCTCTGGCGACCAGAAAGATTCGTTTTCAGAAGGACCTCTTTTTCTTCACTTTCTTTAACTGTAATTTAAAACAAGTACAGCTTTAATAAAAGTTCCACTATGAAATCCAACAGGCTAAGGAGACAAAAAGTGCTATTATCATGCTTATGTTACATTCCTGCTTATTTTAGTACGAATTTATTACTGTCTAAAAGTGCAGGAGGCAGCTCTGTGCCTAATTAGCTGTGCTGTAATAATAATAATAATAATAAATTTTATTTATATCCCGCCCTCCCCAGCCGAAGCTGGGCTCAGGGCGGCTAACAACACGCACGCACGCACGCATACACACACACTGGCCTTTGGTGTAAAAAGTTATTGTGAGTACATTAAAGGGATGGAGAACTTGCAGCTCTCATTGATTGCTGGATTCCAACTCCCATCAGCCCCAGTCAGGATGGCCAATGGGACTGGTGCCCATTGGACTAGTAGAGTAGAAGTCAGAAAGACCAAGAGTAGGTGGATCTAGTACCAAGGAAAGGCAGAGCCAACTAATTTTACTTTTGTCACCATCCACCTTCCTGATGAGTTCTATAAGGGCAACACTGTTTGGAAGGAAGAAGGCAGGCAGACGTGGTCTAAGGGGAGGTTAAGGTTGGTGGGGCAGTGTTCTATTTGCCCTGATGGATCAGCCGTAACTGGCCAATGACCAGGGATGATAAAAGTTGTAGTCCAGCTACTTCTGGAGGGCAACCCCTGCATTAAAAGCTTCCTCAATAGAAACACAGAAAGCAGCCGTATACAGTCAGACAAAGTACATCTAGCTTAGTATTGTCTATACAATACAATACAATATACTACACAATAGTATTGTCTATCTCCCTACCTGCAGATACTGGGGACTGAACCTGGGAGCTTCTGAAGAAGAGTTTGGATTTGATATCCCGCCTTTCACTGCCCTTCAGGAGTCTCAAAGCGGCTAACAATCTCCTTTCCCTTCCTCCCCCACAACAAACAGCTACAGCCCTATGTCCATTTAAACCTTACAATATCCATTTACAGCCCTATGGTAGCTAAATAAATTTAAAGCTGAAATATAGTAACTCCACCCAGTTACTTACATTTTTTTCTTTCCATAAATTTACTTATAGGATCCATAATATCTTCATCATTTTTACTTTTGTCAGAAGGTGGCACCACAGCCTCCCCATCTTCCATATCATCTTCATCAGTGTTAAACCACATCTCTTCTTCATCCTCCAAGGTCCTTGCATCTCTCCTGTATCTATGGTTTCTCAAGATGGAACGCATGCTATGAAAAAAGATTTTTTTAAAAATTATTTTACATATATTGCTAAAGCAAGAGCTAAAAAAATGAGCCATGTGCCCAAACCTTTACATTTCTCTCACACAACTACGTGATACAATGCCTAAAGAAATATTTTTAGAAACTAATATACTAGGACAATCACTATGCAAGCTGTGGATGTGCTTTAGCATTAAGCTAAGCCACATGCACATCAAGAAACCATTATTTCACTGTTTCCATGCCTTTTTATCTTCTCATCTCTTGTATGACTTTCTGATGCAGGTGATTGATGAAAGAATAGGGCACTTCTGACCGCCAGCTACATATTGTAGGTGTAAGTTGTATAACATTTTGAAGTTTGAAAATCTTCAAAATTGCAGGGAGACGCTCATCTAAGATGCACTGAGATGAATGAGACAACTTACCAAAAAATTGTGCACCTTATTTTTTAATTGCAAAAATACACAGAATCATAGTGTTGGGAGGGATCAACATGTACCAATATGAAGAATCTACATGTACCTTTATGATGAAAATCTATCAAAATGGAATGTTTTAAAAAGAGTTGGCTGCCAAAGGTTTTTATCCAAAGACCAAAAGGAATGAATGCAAATGTTAGTGTGTGTGTCTCACCATGTGTGTATATGTGAGTATATATATATAAACCGAACAACTAAAATCAATGCACACACTTTTTTATTGGGGTTTCCCTCTCCAAAGAAGTTGTATTTTGAGATAATACAATTTGCTTGAAATAGTCATTTCTTCATAGGGATAAAGTAGACAGAGTTTGTGCTTTCAACTGATGAGCTGTATATAGACAGCTTCTGTTTGCGGAATGGATAAAGATGAAACAGAGGCTCTTGCTGAAGGAAAGCAGGGATGGTGGTGGATTTTTGCAGATTCCCCCTTCAGCCCCCAGCACCATCTCCCAGGCTATTCTGAAGGGGACATGAGGGGTTGCAGGTGGAAGGGGGGGACGACCAAAATCACTTCCCACCCTTGCTCCAATGGCAGAGTCTTGTGGACAGAACTCTGCCCACAAGTAGTTTGAATCCAACCAGATGGGTTTCTTACCTTGGAGGTGCATTTATTTAGCCACAAATGGTAAGTCTTAACTGCTTCATCTGGGCAATGAGAGACACTCTCACAAATGATTTGCAAACTTTGGATATGCATACAAAGTACACCTGCAATATGAAGCTGGCAGCCGGCAGAACAATATTTTAGCCTACCTGGTACTGCATCACAGAATAAGTTCCAGGGTTTTATGTCTTTTTCTGGCACTGGGAAATAAGCATGTGTGTTATAGTCATCCACCAGAGATTATCTGGGTCAATTGTATGGAGATGTATATTTCTCTGTATATCCTGATATGGCTTAATTAAAGAATCCTTCCAACACAGTTCAGTGGCTTATAGCTTCACTTAATGATCTTCACTTAAAAATATCTCAGTCAACTGACACTAAAAGCAGCCATCTGAGAAACAGAACCAAAGTGTGCTGTTCATTTTTCCCTAGTTTGTCCTCAATAGGAAAATGTTTTATGAAAGAGCCAATAACATTGGTGTACACTAACCTGTCAAGTTTGGGATTATCTTGTCTTTCCCTTTGTTGTTCATAACGCAATTTCAAACCTTTGAATGTCTGCACATAATCTACATCTTCTAGTGCTTTCCAGTAATTCTCAATTACATGAGCTGTTAAGGATTTTATGTCTTCCTAGAAAATAAAGTTATTTTTTCCAATTAAAGATGTTAAAAAGTAAAAGCATAGAAAAGCCACAAAAAAAATCTTTAAAAATGCTTAAGGGAATTATTCTAAGTTTGTTCCCTAGTCATTTTTTCATCCAAACAACTACTAAGCAGCATGAGGTAAACATGGCCATCATTACAGAAAATGCAGCAAATGGAAGTATGCAGCAAATCAAAATATAAAATTTTAGGAAGAACCATGTTTTTAATCAGTCCCTGACACATTGCTGGCGCTTAGAAAGTGTCTTCTATGATTAAAGAATAGTAAACAGATGGAAAGTTATGATGTCCAACAAAATGTTTGAACGGTTTTGAAATCTTTTTAAAATCCTGACTCAGGAGCTGGTTCTGAAAATATGCCAACAGCGAAATTTCGGAAAACCATTCTCATTTTTCTTCCAGGAACTGAAAATTACAAGTGACAATTTTACAGTTCATGAAAGAGGTGCTGTGATCAAAAGATGGCCACTAATGTATTGTTACAATAAACTCTAACTGAAGTCTAACCCCTTTACTTTTTGAGCAGGATGCCTAGCCAGATATCTATTAGCCAGAACATGCAAATTTTAATTTTGCTCAGATTATCTATGCTGAAGACTGCTACGTTTTTAACATTATAAAACGAATCTGCAAACACTTTTTAACTTGCAATTTTAAAAAATGTTTGCACCACATTCCAGGCCAAAAACTTCATCTTCAACATCCTGGTGCTTCAGTAGCGATGACCCACTGTGAGCCACTTGGGTAGTTGGGTAGTTAACTTGGGTAGTTAAGAGAAAACCATGGCTAAAAAAGCCACCTCTATTGGTCTGTCTCCACCCCAAACTGTATTACCTGGGTTATGAAGGCGCCCAAAAGGTTTTAAAGCAAAGATTATGGGACAATGCACACAGTCTCGATCGCACGCAGTCTGTGGTCCGCTGGCAGCAGGAGTTCAGTATGGGTATGTCTTTGAGTTAACATCTTACATCAAAAACCTGACAGTACCTAACTATCGAAGGCTTTTCACCAAAGCCAGACTAAATTTCTTCCCCTCTGCAGTGCTGGATGGCAGGTTGACAGGAGTTCCCTACCAGGAGAGACTTTGCTCGTGTGCTCAAGACATCGATTCCATAAATCATATTTTGTTGCATTGTGCGAAGTATGAGCAGGCCAGGGCTGAACTGATACTACCCTTGCTGGTGCCTTTCCCGGGAAAATCAGAAGCTCACTATGTCATGTTCCTACTGGAAGACCGGATAAAAGCTAGAACGTTGGCAGTGGCAAAGTTTTTATCAGTGGTTGCAAGAACAAATGAGCCCTATATTCTAAACAAAATGCTTGATTAACCTGAAGGTAGGCTGTATGAACTGTGTATTGATTTGTAATGTTCTGTTGGGTCTCTGGACCGTAATAAAGATTGTTGTTGTAGTAATTTGTTTGAAGAGTTCTGTTTTGGGGCCTTGAGGGAACTACACACAATCTTCTTAACCAGGTGGATTTCCATCTTTTCAACTTCTATATATGTATCAAAAGTAATGGCTCAAAATGTCCCAACTCACAGTAATTGCCCTCATTGGTACATTCTTATTCCTACTTATAAACAAGGCTGACCACAAATGCTTTCCCCTACGAAGCAGCGCCATCTCTCATGCTTCTGTCACTATCAATATGATGTGACTATTGGGTGAGTATGTACCTACCCAAGCCTTAAGATAAGCAAACTTAAGTGTGGCGGGTAGCTATAAGAGAGTGAAAGAGGGCTTTCTTGTTGGTGGCCCTCTTTCTGTTAGTGAATGCACTCCAGGTGCCTGCCTGGTGACTACATGAATGACTTTTTTGATCAAAGACTGTTTTCCCTTCTCATGCCTTTTAACACCAATTTAATATTTTTTAAAAATATCTTCCAAAGATTATTTTTTAACATCAGTAGTTGTTAAAAACAGTTATGGTAGTTTGTTTTTAGCTTTTGCGAAATTGTTGTAGCACTCCAGAATATTAATGTGATTAGACTGTCATTAGAATTAGGTTTTACTGTGTTGGTCTGGTTTTTTGTGTTGAATTTGACTGTCACCATTTGCACTTAGGTTTTAAACTGAAGTATTGCACATAACCTAGAGCGCTAACAAGGTGATCAATATAAAAAATAAATATTTCTGCCTTGAAAGGCCTCCTATTCCAACATTCTGCAAACTTTCTTTTTCTCTCTCCAAGAAGATACTTGGAGTTACCTTATTTTATCTGCAACTCCCTCCTATACAACAATAATGTTTTTGACACCAGCACCTGCAGTGTCAACATCCACCCTTCTCTAGAAAGTGGTACTCACCACTCTGATAAATTCAAACATCTCTATAATAGCAGAATTCATCAAATTATAGCGAGATCCATTGCTGAGAAATGCTTTGACCACCGGTTCAAACAAAAAACTTTTCATTATATAGCGGTTGTAGAATTCATCCTTCAACCCAATTATCTTTCTTTTAAAACGCAGGGCACCTAATGAAGAAAAATCATTATTTAAAAGCAATTTTCACATTTGGTTTCCAATAACAACACCCTTAGTACCCCAACTTTAATAGAACGGCCCACAGCTTAAGTAATTCACAACACTTTTACATAGTAGTATGTGATGATGAAAAGGAAACAAGAACACTGAAGATCAATCAGATGAGAATATACTGCCACAGTATCATATAAAACTCTTTACGAAAAAGAGAAAAGTCACTATGTTACAGATAACACCATAAAACGGAGGTAGCCAGTCCTCTAGTTTGCTTATTATGGTATGCTTATTATGGCTTACCAGGACTGCATGAATGGGCTCCTGCAGCGGAGCTCACATCTGCTCTGCTCTCCCTCCAGTCTTTAGCACAGCATAGCGCAGCAGTTAAGCCAAGGTTTGGAATAGTATGTTGTCTTGAAACCAGGATCATGGTGATGGTCTCTCTTCCTCAACCATGAACTGTGACCATAGGATAAACCTTGATTACAGGTAGTGGTTAAGGAGAAGAGACCTTAATCACAATCCTGGGTTTGGACACACTAAGTTTGGTTTAGCTGCTGTGCTAGGACAGGAGAGGAGCAAAGCAGCTGTGAGCTCCTCTCCAAAAGCTAGCACAATTGTACAGTCTGTTAACTTGGCTAACCATGATATATGAACAAGGCCAATGTTCCACTTGTTTTGGACTATCACCACCGACCATTGGCCGCGTTGACAGGAGCTGCACTCCAAAACAAATGGAAGCACCTCAATGGCTGATCCTCCAGACAAAAAGTTCAGATGGTTTGGGTTGGTTGAGACATGCAGCAGCTCCACACAAATGACAAGTTTGTCAGATCAATTTCAATTATTGCAACCTGATGATGTGACCAAGCTGCTTGAAGGGTTGTTCCCTCAACCCTGGTTGATGCTAAAAAAAATGAGCGAAAGGCCCAGGGAGTGAATAATACTTCATTGCAATGGGGAGGACAGTTTATCCCCGCCTTAAGAAGTTGTCGCTGGATCCAGAAATGTGTGACAACTATTGCCTGGTTGCCAATACCCTTTTCTGGCAATACGCTTTACTAGGTAGTGGCAGGGCAGGTTCCTGATACTTAATTATATGCCTCTCTTCACCTGGCCAGGCCTTGAGATCTTTTTAATGTTGTTTCCACAACTGATTTACTTAACAGTCTATTAGTATGCTTTGTATCAATGCTACTTGGATCTGATTAATTAGTTTCTGGGATTTTAAATACGGCTCTTATTAGTGTCTGTGATTATGCGTTTTACACGACTATTTGTAAATTCCCATGATTTTTATGAAAATACTTACATAGTGCCAAGAAGGCATGCATTGAAGACATCAGAACTAGCACTCTTCGAAGGATATCCTTATTTATAATGTAGTTCTTTATATGGTATGTATGATGTTCCACACAGAAAGTTAGTAACTCTAATATCAAGGCCAATAGCTGGGCTGTCTGAAAGTCATCTAAAACAAAACAGACAACATAAAAATCACATAAAAATAAACAATTTTTAAATTATTTTTTGATACATAAAACAACTCACAATTTATTTTCTGCAACATAAACAAAAACAGAAATCGGATTGGGCTTACTTAATTTTCTGTTTCACTTGTTTGGCATATAAAGCAAAACATACTAATTGATTCCAGCACCATAGACAAATCACTGCATAATAGACATTATTCCACCTACTTGATATCTTTTAGTTTTTTATTAATGTAAAAGCTGCATGTTCAATTTTGATGCATTTTATGAGATGTACAAGAACAATCCAGTCCCATAGGCACACATGGAGGACAGCAAGACACACAGTTTAAGTGCCTTCTATCCAGGCATGCAGGGTTCTACTACCTGCCCTTAAACTCAAACCACATTTGCTAGGAGCACATGGAGGTGCTGGATGACTGCAAAGGATGGGGCTATGCACAAAGGTACAGTCGTGCCTCGCAAGACGAAAATAATCCGTTCTGCGAGTCTCTTCGTCTAGCGGTTTTTTCGTCTTGTGAAGCAACCCTATTAGCGGCTTAGTGCTATTAGCGGTTTAGCGGCTTTTAAAGGCTTAGCGGCTAAAAGGCTATTAGCGGCTTAGTGGCTTAGAAAAAGGGGGGGGAGCGAAAAAAACCGCAAGACTTGCAAGATGTTTTTGTCTTGCGAAGCAAGCCCATAGGGAAATTCGTCTTGCGAAACGCATCGAAAAACAGAAAACCCTTTCATCTAGCGGGTTTTTCGTCTTGCGAGGCATTCGTCTTGCGGGGCCACTGTATAGGGATGATTCTTAGTGGCTGGGCCAAGACTAAGCTCAGATCTCTATTAGTGTCATACCTCGGGTTGAACGTGCTTCAGGTTGAGTGCTTTTGGGTTACGCTCCGCGGCAACCCGGAAGTAATGGAGTGCGTTACTTCCGGGTTTCACCGCTCACGCAGAAGCTCAAAATGACATCACACGCATGTGTGGCAGCAGCAAAACGCGACCCGTGCACTGGCGCGTCTTACGTTCCATTCAGGATGCGAACGGGGCTCCGGAACGGATCCCATTCGCATCCCAAGGTACCACTGTACATGAATTTTCACTATTATGGGAAGCTCTGAAGTGCTACACCTGGAAGACCTGCTTGATGAAAATAAAAACTGTCCTCCCCCCCAGCTGTAAGTGATCTGGATTTTATTGATAAGGATGAAACAGGGGAATGTGCCTCACACCACTCCTTCTGAAACAGCAGCTCCGTCCACACATACCCTGTCATTTTGCTAGTTACAAAATTTGTTCAGATTATTTGCATAATTCAGTTTATTATTTGTATAATGCTTTTAAAGAAAAGAAAACTCTTGCCAAAGAATTTTAATAGGGGAAATGATGCCTCAACAAAAGATTTCTTGCCTCACCTTTGCTAGGCTTTTCCTCTGTAGTATTGGCCAGTAGTGGTGCAGTGAGGACATGCATACAATGTTTGTAAAAGAACCCCAAGAATTCAGTTTTTTCTGTTTTCTGCAGAAAAAAATAAATAAATTTATACCTAATGCACATAATACAAAGTGCCTTAATAACTTGGGGGCGTATATTATGACTGCACATAAATACTTGCTTACATTGGCAGTAGCTAGCATATTTTCTGGATCCACCAACGTACGCAATAGACCCATCAGTTGGACTGCTCCTCCAAGTTCAGGATCTGTATCACAAATCATGTGTTCTATGATGAGGTTAATGAGTAAAATATCCTGGTTTAAAAAATAAAATTAAATAATGAACTGGTTAGTAACAACTAAGATGCAAAATAAGACACACCAGGAGGCAATTCTAGATAAAAGCCTGGATCTAAGCAGGAACTGTGGGTGGGTGTTTTCATAATAGCAGCCACTCATGCTGTTTCTGGAAGTGAGGAAACTTTCAAAAAACATGGGATCGTCTGCAACCCCACAGGATAGATACACATCCTTGGGCCTACCTGAAGCAGCTATGCAGATGCTAGCCAAGTACTCTAACATATAAATGTACTTTCCAAATTCCAATAGATGCATCACTACCATGTGAGGAGTAGGGAACTGACAGAATGCTGCCTACTCATGAAGCAAGTGAGGCTGTACTGCATCAAGTTTCTCTGCATTTTCTCCAAGAATCCAACCCAGAAAAAGGCAGAGATATTCTACATCATCCTGTAGCTGAGCACAAAATAGGAGGATGTTCTTAATAGGAGCATCACTGGCCTGGCATGAAGTTTCCTCGCCTTCTCCCATTCAAAGAATAGAGAGGACAAGGTTCCCAGCAACAGCTGCAATAATTTCTCTCCAGCACTTGCTCTGTGAGGGAGGCAAGAGGGACATGCACATGGAGAAAATCAAACCACTCAGTGCCACTAAAGATGGTCCACAGTCACTGAACAACTGCAGAACCAAAATCATGTTCAGAAGCTCTATTAAACATACAGAAAACCAAGTAAGTGGGAGAGACTGATTTTTCCCCCTTCATATTTTGGTCTCTTTTTAAAAGCTAAAGTATTAGCTGCAAGTTTTATTGCAAGTTTTAACACAGAAAAGGGCTGGGTCTAGAGAAGCACTATGGAGCTTTACTGCCACCTTTCCTCCCAGGAACAGTCCCGCAGTGGCCCTTAAAAACTGGTGTGCAAAAGGTCATGGGACCTTCTGGGTCAGCAAGGGATGAGTTGGGGAAGCTGCAACAGGAGGGGGAACCTGGTGGAATTCTGGGGACCACCTTGTGTGAGCAAATGCAAGTTTCCACCCACACAAAACACCTTTACATCTAACCCAACAGAGTGGGATCTACTGCTAAAAGTTGGCTTATATAAAAATGATTGCTTTCATGTAACTATATATTTGGTCCTAAACCTTTGCCTTGGTTGTATAGTATGCAGTATCATTGAATGTTATGGGAAGATCCTTGGACATACACTATGCTACAGCCTTTTGAGGTGGTATGGCATAATCACTAGCTACTAAATGCTCTTTACTACATACTATAAGAAAATTGCATCCTATTTATAGAAACACTCAATTGCTACTGCTGTTTTAAAAATATGTTCTGGGATCTAACATACTATATATCAATCTCTCAATTCAGCTGACATCACTTTAGAGATTTTATTGAATGGTTTTTTTTTTAAAAAAAGCAAAACAATTCAACATAAAAACTTCTATTAAACATATTCAAAAATTTAATATATTAATGGAAAAACAAAACTATATCATCCAAAGAAATACTGTTATCAAAAATAACCATGTATATGACTTGTGCATAGTTATATTCACAGACCTGGAGCTGCTTCATGCTATCATTTTCAGGGGGGGGGGGGGTTTCTCCACACAAGTTTTACCTAGGGACGCACTTAAGAGTGATTTCTCTACAGTGGTTTCTGTACCCAAATAAAGGCTATCAGTGGAAAGTGTGAATCAGTCCTCAGACGTTGGCCCAGTAGGGACAAAACTCTGGTTTACTTTCCCCCACTCTCAGTTCTCTGAAGTGAATCTCCTTTCCCTTGCTGGCTTTAACCGTATTTTAAAACAGACTCTGCATATCATCATTTGCATGGTCACCACATACAACAAGAAATTATATGTATGTGGACTGTGGGAGCTAGAGGAGAAACGTGGAACTCTGTTCCTCCTCCTATTTCTACACAGTGCATGCAGTAGAGCACCAAGCACAGAAACAGAGGATGCTCCTCTCTTCTTCAAGCAGCCCTCTGCACTTGTACAAAGAATGAGGTTTTACTGCTTTTTAGTCATTTATAAAAATATTCATATATCACTATGTCATAGAATATATATCAGAGCAGTTTACAACAATAAAACATAAAAACCATACAATAAAACCATTAAAATGTTAAAAACATATCAATTAACCCTTGTGGAAGGATGTACAGCAGTACCTCGGCTGTCAAACATAATCCGTTCCGGAAGACCGTTCGACTTCCAAAACGTTTGACAACCAAAGCACAAAGGGCGGTCGGCAAAGTCAATGGAGAAAAAAGAAAAAAAATGCAGCGGAAATGGTTTGACTTCCGAGGCATGTTTGAAAATAGAAGCAATTACTTGCAGGTTTTCAGCGTTCAGGTTCTGAAGGGTTTGGCTTCCGAGACACTCGAAAACCAAGGTACCACTGTATTATTGGCAGAATAGTTTTCACCAGGCATTTAAAAGTTGGCACAGAAAGTGCCTGTCAAATCTCTAATGGTATTCAAAGGACTGGGCTGAAGACACTAAGGACTCAGTTTCTCATCGTTGTCAAATGTGCCTCACCAACTTGGGGAACAACCAACGACATGCCTGCAGATGATCTCAGCAATTGGGCTGGGCTATAAGGGGTTCAAGAGATTCCTGGGATACACTGGAACTAATTTGTTCAGGACTTTGTAAATTAGTACAAGAACTTTGAACCTTGGCAGCCAGTGCAGTAGCTTTAACAATGCTGTCACATGTTCTCCACAAGAAGCTCCCAGAAGCAGGCTCCCAGAACAAGGGTGCGCGGTTCCTCCTCTGCCAGCTTCTCTTGGGGGGGGGGGAGCAGAAATGTTTACAAGACAATTTAATATCTGTATCAATGCTAACCATGGTTAATGGCAACTAGCATTTCCAAATAAACCTTGGGTTATAAGACAGGACTTGCAAATAAAGGTTTAGAGGAAATTTGCTTAGTATCATTATTACCATATTTACCACAAAAAACTGGTAAAACTTATTGACTCAAGTATAAGCCAGTTTACCACACCACAAACCTGGTGGTGGTGGCAGTGGTGGAGGAAGAACAAGCAGCCCTAAAGGGCTGCTTTCGGGGTGTTCGTTCCTCCGCCACAAACAGTGGCAAAGGCGGAAGAGGAAGCAGCCGCCCGAAAGGACCCTCACTCGAGTATAAGCCACATAAAAAATGTGCTGAAAAAGTTGGCTTATACTCGAGTATATATGGTAATTAGTGCCAATGCAGAGGTAACTCTGAACCATGGTAAAAGCTGACATGGCAAGCAAGAGGGATATTTAGGCTCAAGAGGCAAAAGGAAGAGACTACAAACTTCCAAGACCGGCTCCTAATGTGCAAACTGTGGTTTGCAGAAGCCAGTAACATATCTGTGAGAAAACTGCCTGGGTTAACACAATTACACATCAGTAAAAGAATACTGAAGCATCTATCCAAGCTTCAGTTGTTGAAATACTTCACTGTCATGCTTTACTAATGGAAATGTAATTTTGAAAATGGTAAGAGCCACCTACTTACATCATCATTCTGTTGAGCTTCCTGCATGACAAATTCTCGTACCATAGACGGGTTATATTCAACCAAATATGAGAATATATCAGTAGCTGCACTTCGCACTTGTGCATCATCCATACCCTGCATTTAAAAAACAAGTTATGTAACTATAGTAGAAAGGTAGTCTAAAACTTTTCATTGTTTTAATTAGCTCACTTTTGAGACAAAATGCCTTACTAAAGAAGTCTATTTTATAATGTTCTTTGCCCCCAAGGAAGGTTGAAACCAAAACCTCTTGCACGTTTTGTGTATCTGATTAAACCGCCCAGGATGGTTTTTGATTCTTTCCCTATGTTTTGGTGCTGCCCTCTTCCATTCCCCTACCTGGAGGATGACAGGACAGGATATATATAAAACTACATGGTTTTTCTAGATAATGTAGTATCCCAAAATGGTACATAAAAAGTTAATTGCCAGACTATGGGAAGAATTCAGCTAATGAGTCCCATCAGTGGAAAGCCCATACAAGGATTTGCGCTTGTGCAGTGGACCTCCCTGCCCCCAGCCAAAAACAAAACAGCTCAGATGTGTCAGGAGAACCACCACACGCAGAAGGGGGGGATTGCTCCTTCTGGCAATGCAAAATGCTTGCCCTGATGGAATGATTGACACAGGGCTACATGGAATTCTTCCTCAAAAATGCCCCAATGAAGAACATACAAGTTTAGAAGTAAACTTTGCAAACTTACTAGGATGACTTCTAGTGCTGGAAGAATGCCCATATTAGACAATGTTTTGAAAAAAGCATCTCTGTTTTGAGGTTGTAATGTTTGAGAAAATGCACAAAACTCTTTAAGAAAGTTTACCTGAAACACAGAAAACAATACTTTATTCACCAAGAAACAGAATGCAGCAATTGCCTCACTAAGCTCATTTCAAAACACTTACCAATTCTTGTCTTTTCTCCTCATCTGTAGCTTCATCTGTAAGTTGTGCAAACAGGTCTGTCAAAAACTTTTCATCTTCCTATAATATATCAATGTTATGTTTAGAAATACAATTTGACACTAAAGGTCTACAATATATTCCCCAACCAAACACACCAGTTACAAATCAGATCATTTGAAGGGACAAAGCTACGCCTCACTGGTACACGTTGTCTTTAACAATAATATAAAGCAAAACTTGATTTAAGGGCAAACTCCCAACTGACTTCAGATGCAAATGTTTCATTCACCCAATTCCTTGTGCAAAATGTAAAAAAGAATCGTCTTGATGGTGGAAATCAAATATTCACATTGTCTACAGAAAATGACAGAATATTTCCCATCTAATACCACATTTTTCCTAGCCTTTGCAAGTGAGCTTACACAGCCTAAGTCAAAGTCAAAGCCCCCCCAAAATGACTCCATACACTTAATCATTTCATATTCTTTACACAAGCCTGCTAACAAATTGTACACCACTCGCACATAAACCTATGTAATAGGAAGTGGTATCACACTTCTTCCCCTCGCATCTTTGTTAACATGTTGTGTTTAAATCAGGACAGGTACAACTTAAGAGCCAATACACAAAGGGCAAGGTAGGCACAGTAGACATAAGTAGAATTTTGCTCTTCTGATAAACACACGTTCTAAGCAGTTTCAGGTACATGTTAATAAGGCATTATTGCACCAATCTCTTGTAGGAAATGAATGTGATGACAATATAAAAAATTCTTCTGCATCCCCCAAGTAACCAGATTAGAAAGCCTTTGTATGTATTAGTTAGCCCATCCACGTTACCTGGACACTAAAAGTCATACTTCATGGAACAAGTGTGCTTTTTTTACATAGAAATAGTTGCTAGATATTAATAAACTGTCTACTATTAGATTCTAATGGCTTATTGAATATTGCTTTATTTGATATAGGTTGTTTATTTTAAAGTTATTGTGACTTTTTATACTGGATAAGATTGTTACTATTAATGTTTAATGTTTTATTGTGTTTTTGTATGTGTGCCTGGGGCAGCCCAGCCGGATGAGCAGGGTACAAATTACAGTGGTGCCCCGCAAGACGAACGCCTCGCAAGACGAAAAACCCGCTAGACGAAAGGGTTTTTCCGTTCTGGAGGCGCTTCGCAAAACGAATTTCCCTATGGGCTTGCTTCGCAAGAAAAAAGCCCATAGGGAAATCTCCGGGGACCTCTTTTAAATGCTGCCGGTGGGGAGCAAAGCCTTTCCCCCCCCCTCCGGCCTTCAGAAGAGGTCCAGGAAGGCCGGCGGGGGTCGAAAGGCTTTCTTCCCCACCGCCAGCATTTTAAAAGCAGTCCGGGATAGCAGGGAAGCGCTTCCCGCTATCCCGGATGGCTTTTGAAGGCAGGTGGGGGGGGGAGCAAAGACTTTTGCCCCCCGCCCGCCTTCAGAAGAGGTCCTGGACCTCTTCTGAAGGCGGGCGGGGGGCAAAAGTCTTTGCTCCCCCCCGCCTGCCTTCAAAAGCCGTCCGGAGGCTTTTAAATTGCCCCGGGAAGGCAGGCAGGGGGGACAAAGACTTTTGCCCGCCGCCCGCCTTCGGAAGAGGTCCAGGACCTCTTCTGAAGGCTGGCGGGGGGCAAAAGTCTTTGTCCCCCTTGCCTGCCTTCCCGGGGGCTTTTAAATCGCCCCGGGACAGCGGAGAATGTCCCGGGGTTTTTTAGAATGCTGGCGGGCGGCAGCGAAGCCTTCGCTGCCACCCGCCAGCATTTTAAAAAACCCCGGGACAGTGGAGGCTGTCCGGGGCGATCTTAAAATGCTGGCGGGCGGCAGCGCTGCCGCCCGCCAGCATTTTAAAAAACCTCGGGACAGCGGAGAAGTCCTCTGCTGTCCCGGGGTTTTTTTAAAATGCTGGGGGTGGGAAGAAAAGCCCTTGTCCGCCCCCCCCAGCCTTCAGAAGAGGTCGGGGGACAGACTGTCCCCGGACCTGGTCTGAAGGCGGTTTCCATAGGAACGCATTGATTGATTTTCAATGCATTCCTATGGGAAACCGTGCTTCGCAAGACGAAAAACTCGCAAGACGAAAGAACTTGCGGAACGAATTAATTTCGTCTTGCGAGGCACCACTGTAAATATAATAACAATAACAGCAGCAGCAACAACAACAACAAAAAGTAGGTGAAATAGCCATAAGACCTAACAATCAAGCACTGCTAGCTATCCTGTCCACTAGGACAAAACTTTAAAAGTGACAAGGTTCAACTATAGTAGTTTGTTAAGTACATATCTCACCACTGATAAATGTTAACAATCACCCACTGCACTCTATGTAAATGCACATTATGTGTGTTTGAAACAAAGTCTAGGTTGCAAGCTCTGTATTAACAGACACAGCAATTGTACCGTAAGTGATTCCCAGTTTATCCTCATGATTTTTAACTATTTATTTTTGGTTAACAAAGGGTGGTGTTAAATTAATGAACATAAGTTGATTTCAACAGGTCTACCAAGTAAAACTTAGCTGAATACCACCCATACATCTTGGATTTAACATTCGATGATCAATTGATGAAAAGGTGTTTACAACATTCACTTTTTCCAAGCAAAGAACTTCCCCACTCCCCTGCCATGAACAGGTAGCAATTTATGTTGTGAACTGCCCTGCGATCTAGGGGTATAGGGCAGTTAGTTAGTTAGTTAAATAAATAAATAAATAAGGCTTCATATACCTCTAGCCCATTCCCAAGGCTAGATGTATATCAATATTTTAAAAATGTACCTATGAAAAGCATACTTAAAATTTATTACTACTCAGAAGCTTAACTCAGATCATCAAAAGCCAGCTCCCAAATAGTATAGGATTAGGAGTGTTTCATGTGCACCATGTAGTTATGATAAAAAATATGATTATCAGTTAATTGGGTTGGATTCAGAGTTTCCCTTCTGTGTAGGCTCCCATGACTGAGAGTGAATGGAGATTCTCTATTTAAGAAAGTAGGAGGCAATTCCCTTTCCAGGCCCATGTCACCACCTATGCTCTTCTGAAGGGTCCTCAACGCTCTGGAACAGTTTTCAGGGAGGCTGCAGGGTGAAAAAGCAACCAGCAGTAATCACGTCTTCCACTACCTAAAGCAGGAGCATCCTACGAACGGTGCTCGCTTCTACTCTTCTTTTTCTGTTCGCAAAAGTTAAAACATTTCTTCCAAACATCTCTACTTCTGTAGGACAGCTATACTTAGCATCTTAATGTTTTCACAATAAAAGCTGCCTTCTATACTTACCTTTGCATACTTCCGCTTGAAATGAGCACACAAAATTTGTACTATTTCAAATGCAGTCTTACTGACTCACGAGTTGTACAATGCATAAGCATTAATGTTCCTGTTAATATAGTCAAAATTGTCCAAATCTGGCCCCTTTGCACCACAGTATCACATACTGATATTTAAAGTTATATTAGCAACTCTTTAAAGATTTTAGTTTGTTATGCACTATAGCCGTAGCATTTTAACTCTTCTTCTTTCTAATGCACAAAACTTTACATCAGGCCTTAAACTGCATTTTATTACCTGAAATATTCCTCCTATTCTTTGAAATATTTGCTAATTTCAGTAAATATGATTAGCTCATTATCTCCAACTTTACCCAAGCTAATAATAAAAAAGCAACAGAACCACAGAATCACCGAGTTTTCACACAAGAGCAAATTTACCATATGGTAGTGCCTTGTAATCCAGTATTAAAAGACTCTAATGTTCATGGGTTACAGCTTTTAATTCCTAAATATTCACATGTGGCATCCATTCATTTTACCCATTAGGTGTACTCTCCCCGTCCCCCAATTACAGTGCCCTTTGCAAACCCAAAAAACTCAAAACCTAAAGTATTCAAAGCATACACAATGCTTCCCCCCCCAACCTCAACCCCCACAACAGATCAGTAACTGACTAGCTTAGCACTGACCAACAAAGCAGTACAGTATGATGTAATTTCTGATGTGTAATTTGGGTTTTCCTGGCATATCAAGAACACCTGACTTTCACTACATACTACAGCAGTTTTGGCGCTATGAAACGGTAGCTATTAAAAGTTACAATTCATTTTAAAACAGAAATTGTTTCCCTTCAGCTTCTTGGGCCTCTGCAGTTCTCAACATCCCCTGAAACCATATAATTAACAAACACCAAGGCTCTGCAAAAAACAAAAAATGTTTGGATTCATTTTGGTTTGTGGGCATGCAATGTTTTGTTTCATTCCTACTTTTTAGGGTTCCTTTATTTTGTAAACAAAAATTTACTTTACTGTATTACCCATTGGGAAAAATCACAATGCATTTGTATCTTAATATATTCAAACAGAACTGAATCAAATTTGCAGGGATGGGAGCCCCTTCTAAGAGGATGGATTCTGTCACTTTTCAGACAACTAGGTCATAGCAGGTTTGTGCTAGTTTCTGTTTCCTTCCACTGGCCTTTTAGTGCTAAGTATTTGCATGATATTCACAGGGAATGCAGAGGTGCAATTTGATAAATTACCGGCAAAATTTTACATCACTATGTTCAAGAGTTTAGAAGTTACTCAAAATTCATTAAAAATCCAGTGTTTGAGTTTTTAATTAAACCAATTAACAGGAGCCAAACTGTAAGACCCAGTATCCCAGACTGCATCTTCCAGTTACAGGAAATGCCCCAGGTTTGCCAGCAGGCTCCAAACAAGGAAATCTAGATAGAAACAACATTCAATCTGCACAACATCCAAGATTAAAGAAAATAATCCCTGACTTACCTGTAACATACCAACTATTTCTACTTTATTAAAAAAGATGAATGAATGAAGAGTTGATAACATGTTTTCCTCAAACACCGAAGGAGTAGGTAGAACCATATCTTGAATATACTGTACTCTGTACGTCTGATGTATTTTTTGTTTCAATTCTGGATCAGATATTGGAATAACTTCTTTAAATTTTGCAGTTTTTGTCAGAAATTCCCTGTGTTTCCGTGACTGTGATAAAGAAGGATCATATTCTAGGCATCCAATTACATCCATTATACATTCTTCAGAAAACATTACTTCAAAAAGTGCAGTTCTATTCAAAAGGAAGATTCCCTTAATAATTTCATACAAATGGTGTAGTCCTTCAATGTTTTCCAAGTCCTCACACACATGAAAAATTTCTAAGAGCTTTTTAATGTAGCCCTCATTTTCCAGCGCTAGAGCAAGTTTTTCTCGCCGCAATGGAGAAGGTAGTGAAGATGCCACAAGTTCTGCAATTTCCTCTAGTCGACTTAATTCACAAGATGGCAACTCTAGACCTGGGGATGACATATCATCAAAGCGTTCCTCTTCAGATTCATCCACCAGATCCTGAGTAATGTCCACTGAAGGGTCTTTCCCTTGAACCTATTAAAGTGAGAGAAAACCAAAGGGGACCTCTTCAGCTTTCACAGCCAGATGCCTACAGCTATATAGAGATGCAGACAATCCAAGCACTATTACCATAAATTTATCTTAAACAATATCGCAGAGAAAAGGGAACTGTACCCAATCCAGTGGAAATGGGTAAAACCAAATATTAAACCTTGAATATCAGGTATTGGAAAAAAATATACAAGAACCAACCAGGTGGGTGAAAGTTCTAGTTTCGGAAAAGTCCATACCATGGCAGCTAAGCATTACAATGCAAGCAGCACCAGGTTTGTCTTCAGATATTGTTATCTTAGACTAAAAACTAAAGTGAGCTTTTTTGCTTCACAATACTAAGTTCAGCCTCTAACCAACACTATAGAATTAGCCTGAATATTTTAGAAGACTGTTCCTACCTAGCTAATGCTTGCCTACTATTATTTGGTTTTTCTATTTGAATGTATTAGCATCAATTTTTATAAACCACCCAAGAATCTCTCTTGATGAAGGGCAGCACATTAAAATAAAATGCAAACAGTACCGCCCTGGGCAACTGCCACCTAGTTATCCACACTCTGGTCAGGGCTATTGTTACGAATTAAACTGGGCCATCTTGCCAATCCTGCCCTCCATACTTATGTACAAATACTCTTGCTACTCCAAATTCTACAAATTAACTGTATGGATAGAATTCAACTCAAGCTCCTTTGGGAGGAAGGGTAGGAGAGAAATTTAACAAATAAAAACAATGAAATGCTCTTGTGCTTGCAAAAGGACTTTTGATCAGCAGATGTCTCTGCTAATGGAAATGATAGTTTTCAGTTTTCCCCTTTTTCCACACAGCCTTTCAGAGCACCTTCCATGCTGTTTTGGAGGGTCCCCCAACTCTCTGGAGATTACTTTTGGGGGCTGCAGAGGGAAAGGGGAACAGGCAAAAATCTCCTCTTCTATTAATGGTATTATCCACTTGATGAAAAACCCATCTGTTAAGTGCAAAGGCACCAATTTAATTCTACTTTTGCTATTGCTATCTTACTACCTTCCTAGTGGCAAGGTTTACAGTAATTTTTGATTTCCCAGTGTTCTACAGCAGTGAAATATTTTCGTTTTCATAGTTGCTGACAATCAGGAGTTGTAGGTATTTGGCCCTCTTGTTTAGTTAGCCCATTTGTTAGTTTGAATGGAAGTCTGAATATGCACTACACACATTTCAGGTTTTAAATAATCTGGATGCTTCTGAAGGAAATATTCACTTAATATTGCATAAGGAACAAATATTTAAATATTTGAGAGAGAAAACTTACCTGACATATTTTTTCCCATATTTCATCACATCCAGCTTTTTCTTGAAAGCTAAGTGCCAGATCATAGTTCTCTGCTTCAGACCACACAATCAGCGTGTCCTTTAAAAGTTAAGAGTTGTGTTTAGTTAAGCTATATTTAACACTACAGAACATATTCTAAAGATAATAATAATAAATAATAATTTTTATTTATTTATATCCTGCCCTCCCCAGCCAAGGCCGGGCTCAGAGCGGCTTACAAGCAATAATAAAAACAAGATGAATGATTACAACTTTAAAACAAAAATAAAATACAACATTAAAATAATGGAACATTAAAATATTAAAATGTAGCCTCATTGCAGGAGGAGAAGGAAAAGAAAAGAAAAAAAGAGAGGGAGGGAATCAAATTGGCTCCAAGCCAAAGGCCAGGCGGAACAACTCTGTCTTACAGGCCCTGCGGAAAGAAATCAGATCCTGCAGGGCCCTGGTCTCATGAGGCAGAGCATTCCACCAGGCCGGAGCCAGAGTTGAAAAGGCCCTGGCTCTGGTTGAAGCCAATCTAACTTCTTTAGGGCCTGGGACCACTAGGGTGTTGTTATTTATGGACCTTGAGGCTCTCCGTGGGGCATACATTACTATATAATAATAATAAATAATAAAATAATAGATGAATTATTTGATCCAATAACGTTTGAGATAAAAAAGCAAAGTGTTTCACTTGCATATTACTCTTAATACAACAAAAAACACAAACTAAAAATTCCCATATTGGATTGTCAATGGATACCAAGCCAGTGCAAAGAAAGTCACATGCAACGGCACGCTGGAGATGTTTTGCCACTGAGCAAACTATGGCTGCTGGATCTAAAACATCATGTATATTTTGGCAAGTAGATGAATTTTATAGGGCAACATTGTGTTATGTCATGCTTTGCATGAAATTATGGTTGTCACATCTGCTACATTCTCATTTTGATTAAAAGCCAGCTTTCATAAATAATATTTCTTATTCACTTTTTATCACCAATAACCATACTCCCATCTGTATTGTATTTTAGACTCTCTTCATAAAACAATTCATCCATCTGATAATTTTAGCAGCCTTTATGCATCCTTTTAACAATTTCCCAAGGGTTTTGAACTGCATGCACACATTTCAAATATACACAACATCAACTTTGGTAATGGCATTATTTGTTGTTTAATTTTCCACTCTTTTCCTATTATCTCCATTTGCTTTTTTCCCTACAGCATTCATTTATTCATATGATATTTCCTGTTTTTTAATCAGTCACCAACCCATAAGATCACTGCTATGTTCTTAATGAACTTTTCACAAGGCCCTTCGCTGCACATTTCTTGAAAATCCACAAAATCTTTATATTTACAGGACAGCCTTACATTGTCTACTAGCTGAGACTGCAATTGAAATCCTACTAGCCTGGCAACAAGCCCCACTGATTTCTATGGGACTTACTTCTGAGTATACATTATTCTGACTGCAGCCTTACTTGGGTAATCTGACTGAGAAGCATACAGTTCCTTGGATGCTACTTAAAAGACAGTGTTACATTGGTGATCTACTAGTAATTTGGTATGGATGGTCCTGCAATAGGTGTTCCCTAAGAACCCATTGCTGAATCACAATTTATCCAAGCAATTGGTTACTATTTGGTTTGTCAATCAGTCCAAAAATCTCCTGACAACTTTTTGGGTGCAGCTTTTTTATTGTGTTAGCTGATCTGTTAAGTTTAATGTGAAGTTCACTAGACTTCACTATATTCATTACACTCAAGAGTACCTAACTCACAAGACTATTGTACAGAGGAATGATATAAGGAATTCTGGAAAACTGCCATACATCAAAAGGTTCTATGGTAACTGAACTGTTAGATTAAGCTGGAGACACAAACAATTACCATGTTACTATTACATTGTTGCTAGTGAAGCATCAACAGATAACTTCTGGGTCACAGCAGCAGTTCATAACCCAAGCCACCACAGCCTGAAAGCACCTTGAAATTGGCAGACCCAACTGTCATATTTCCACCAAACATTTCCTACGCTGGGAAAGATAGCTGACTAAATTGTTACCTGTTGCTTCTGGTAAGCAGTATTAGGATTGATTTTGGACTCCAGAAGAAGAGAACCTAAAAAGAAGGGGGAAAGTGTTTTATTTCCTCCCCTAGAAATAAAGCAGCATTTATATGATCTATACAAAGCAAACTGAAGATAATCATTCACCAGTTATACACAACTATTCCTGTGAAGAAATGGTTACTGATTCTGCAAACAGTTCTCTAAAGCAACCTTTGCCATCCTGGTGTCCTGCAGATCTTGTGAACTACAACTCCTATCAATGCACACATCCCAAAAAATGAGAAGGACACCAGTTGGTGAAGGCCGTTCTAATGATTATCAAGCAATGAAATCCTGTAATATATAATTTTAATTAAAAGCGGTTAGTTAGTGTTATATTGATTTTTCTAAGACTCAACTGTGCAAAGCAAACTTTCCTAGGTTAATATCAAAACACACTTCCTCTCCCTCAAAGAAGGTTTCAAGGTATTAAAACATTCTGGAAAGGAAACAGGCATAAACCATACAAATCATGTCTTCTGTAAAACCTTTCAAGATGGGTAATAGAAAGGTTGCTATACTATGAAAGAGTGGTAGCCAACTAGCCACAGAAATAAAGCAAGGCTAGCTATTGCAACCTTCCTAAAAGGTCCTGCATATATTACACTCCACTTTTGTACTGGACTTTAGGGCTGGTAAGTATTTCTATTTTCTATAGGGTGAACAATTTCAAATTTCTAGGTGCCATTATCAAGCTTCCAGAATTTTTGTGATGAAATACAGATTCGGCCCTCCCCCAGCCCAGCTGAAGACACTGATTTAGATTTGTTCTGGTCTAGTTAGACAATGCAAACACAGAAATCCAAAAATCCAAATCAGTTTGCATGCAATGTGAAGCCAATCCATGGCTTAGTACAAACACTTTGCATCTGCACTTATGTGAGCTAAGTCATAGTTTGGGTTAGTGTATCATCAGCACACAGGCTTAGGATTTCTCTCACTCCAGAGAAACCAGAAGCTGTAACCAAGTTTTGGTTTACATGTCAAACCATGGCTTTGCTCATAGCAGTGCAGCAGTGGCACCAGGACCAGGGGAAGAGCAAAGCAGTTGTGATTTATTCATCAGAAACCTGCATGTTCATGCATTGCAAAAAGCCATAGTTTGGCTTTGTATTATATATGAACCACATCAATAGCAGTAGGAGAAACAAACTGTTGCATTAAGGTTCTGTATTACCTGTAAGTACAGATCTATAACTAGTCATGGCAATGGGTTAAAAGTAACGAATTCAAGCATTCAGCAACTAGGAAGAAGTAGTGTATGGCTGAAGCCAAAGGAAACCTACTTCAGAGGACACATCTGAAGGGTAGAAAAAGTTTACAGTTCAAATACTGAGTTATTACTGCCGGGGGCGGGGGCAGAGAAGCAGTACCATTAAAATGTAAAAGCAGCTGATGATTCAACACTTCTTAAATGCCTGAAATAGTCTTTCTTTCTTTTTAAAGAAAGATACAGTGCCTAGTTTTTGTTCCCTGCATAGACCAAGTCTCTTGTTTATCATCCCAGGAGAGTGCAGAGAATATTCTCCTAGAGTTAACTGACTGAACAAATGGAACAGGTACCTGAAAGTTACCTTTTAAACTCATCTCTTCCACAAATTTCAGTTAGTAGGAGTCTGCTTTTCAGTTACTAAGTTAATGGTTAAATGATTAACACTATTACCAAATATATTGTGCTTAGTTGTGGTTGTTGCCTTAGTTCACTGAGATAACAGGTGTTCAATAAAATTGATTTAAGGGCATGGAAAGATTTCACCAGGGAATAATATGGACTAATGTTAAAAACATGTTTGTCCTCTTCTTTTAACATAAGAAACAGGGTGGGTTGGAAAACAGACAGGATATATGTTATTTGCCCAACCGTGTATAACTGCCCCTAAATCTACCTCATATACTGTACAGTAGTTTAAGAGATTAGAGAGATATTTGCAATATTCACAGGTTACAATCCTATACCCACTTACATGGGAGTAAGCCCCAATGAACTCAGTAAACTTCTGTGTAGACATGCACAGATTTGCACAGGAAAATGACTATATAGTAAGTGGGAAAAGTGTCACAGTAAGTGAGTCCTTGTCAATGTGGGGTATAAATAAATATATAATAATAATAAAGGAAGGAAAAATGCAATAAAAAATAGGCTTTCCTTTCATTCCAGTTTTATCATGCAGCCATTCCAGTTTTATCATGCTGCAGAGGAGAAATGAGATATTTCTGGCTTCCCAGAGAATCAAGTTGCCCACATATGTTGGCCATTTTTGCTTAGAAGAAAGCCTTATCTGGGGTGTACATTTTAAACTCCCTTGACAATATATCATTCAAGTCAATGTCAAAGCATATATACAAATATATATGCTATTGGCCTGATCTAGTATGGCTAGTACTATACTCCACTTACCCCTTCTCCACATTGCCTTATCTTGGCTCTCATCACTTCGCTAGCACTGGGGTAGAGCATGGTGAAATTCCATGCTGCTGAAATCTGCTTGACTATTTCAGCCATGTGGCTTAGGCCATTTGCATGGTTTTCCCCCAAATACTCCTAATGGAAGTAGATCCTGTGATGCAGTGTATATACCTGGTATATGGGTGGGTGAGTGGGGAGCTTTGTTAATACCACACGATTCGTATCCCAAGTACCAGAACCATCCCGTTGCCTTTGTCACCAATTTGCCTGTCTTCAATTTGGAGAGACTACAACACTATGGTATACTTACTGCTTTTTACTCCCTAGAGATGCAGATACTAGGTCCTTTCTATCACTTTCTACCAGGTCCTATGTCTATAACTTTCTTATTCAAAGAATAAGTGTGGTGCACAGCAAGAGACATAAAAATATTAATATGGCAACAGAAAATATAAAGCAAAGCTGAACAAGAAATTCTAGAAATAATTACAAAGCAATAGATTGGGAGTGAGAAAGCTCTCTACTTAATCTCCAAGGTGCCTATTCCAGAATGCTGTGTAGGGGCAAAAATTGTGACATACCCCACCAAACTCAGCCCATCAGCCGTATATTGCTGCCTGCTAGTGGCATGGTAAGTTTCCTGTTTCTGCTGCTTGTCTAGGACAACAAAACAGCTCATCATCTGAGATGCAACTGGACTAGGTTCAGCTTGCAGATCACGAAGCATGACTTGTGTACAATCAGTAAAACTTCCACAATATCCATATAAATGTTTACATTTCATTGACATTATTTTACACACTGCCCCTACTATCTGCATGCTCACTATCTGAAAATTCATGTCCCCATGAAAATAATTACCCCCAACCTTGCTATACACTCCACAGATTCACTTATCTGATTGCTGATTGGCTACAGCCATTTCAGGAAGAAACCATTGGGGTGGGGGTGGGGAGCAAACAAATCCCACATTAGAATTTCCATAGGAAATTATAGACTAGTTATGTGAATGCTTGCCTAATCATGCCTAATCAATGATTTCACAGAATGCATTGTGTTTGGTAAGCGGGACCTACGTGTATTTTAAAGTCTGAAAAGTTTAAAAGTAATATTAAGAAATAAAATAATTGCATTTTACTTCATTTCTAAAGTTTGGAAAATGGACTTCCAGACTAAGATAATTTGAGGCACACTTTTGATAAATCAACTAAGAATATTAAGTTCTAATCAGTCACAAAGATTCCCTGAGTTAACACGCAAACTTAATGTAACTAATAGTATGAGTCTACGGGTAGAATTCAACATTGTGCTAGTACAATTGTTCCGTAAGTACAAGCACTTGCCCCAGAGCAGGTTTTTTTTTGGGGGGGGCTTGGCGGGGTGTGTGTGTGTGCAGTCCCACTGCACTAGTGGGAGTCCTTGAACTAACCAGGTAAGTTGAATCCAGCACTATCAATGGGGTTGAATTAACAGTAAATATGGAAAGGATAATGCTGCAAGACTGAAATATTATGCACAAACTTATCAGCAAGTCTCACTGCTCTCTTGAAAATCGGTTCCATTTATTTGTTAGGGGTTTCCCCCCAGCTAGTCTACTTTCATTTTTACTTAGTTTCAAAAGACAAAGATGATGTTTTTCGGCACCAACCTAAAAGGGCCACTATCAAGCTAAAAACAAAACAAAAATAGGAAGGGAAAAAATGTGGTTAAAGATGAAATAGAATTTAAGACCGCTTGTATATACTGCAGCACACACTGGATTCACTCAACTTCCAAATTGCTATTAAGTGTTCCCCAACTGATTTGTACTTCTTTTGTTGGCCTAAAACCTGAAGGAAAAAACATTTTATTTACTTTGAGCAGATACACAAGGCAGATCCTGAAGCTTAATTTATCATAAAGAAATTATTCATATGCTTTCACAAAGAATCTCACCACAGCAATCATGTTAAAAAAAGTAAGTGTGTTTTTCAACTTATAATTTTGACAATCTATAGTTCATGGGTTTGACAAACATGAACTATGGATTCTCTCTAGAATGTAAGGAGATAATGGGTTCTTATGGAAAGCAGGAATTAGAAGCCAGTATCTTTCCACACACTTGCTGAGATAACAAGGATTATAGGACAGCATATACATTCATTAAAATTAATGCAATTTTTGTAATTATCTTCCATCCTAAGATTTTAGGAGCAAAATACGCCAATCAGTACTTAATTTTTATCTAGGCACAGTGGCCAAAGTCTATTGTTCCAAATATTCTACAGCAGAATATTGCAACAATTGTACTTAACAACAGCACATTGTTGGGAATAATCTGTCATGATAGCCAACATATGTTGATTAATACTTACCTGGTTTCAGACTCTCATACACATCACCCAACACTTGAAATTCAATTCCAAGATATGATTACCACCTCCCACCTTACTAAGATGAACACAGGGATTAATACTTTTGGTGTGCACATGTTCACACATTCAGCCAAACTTACCATCGCTCTCTGCCCTGACTAGCAGGGACATGCCCTTCAGCCTTTCCACATAGCCAGAGGACACATGTCCAGTGCCTCGGTCGTCCCACTGTCTATCTTCATTCAGTGTATAAACCTTCACCCTTCTCCGGGTATCAGTCATCCTGCCTCTTGTCACACCACAGGGGACTACAATAGTTGACTGAGCTGATGGGGGGGGGCTTTGCCCCCCTCAGTGAAGGGGAGCAGGAAAGAGAATGAAAAGTCTCAGACGGTGTCCCACAACAGTCCTCTTTGTGGCAACTGCTAGAGTAGCTGCATCACCCCCAAAAGGGGGCCAAAGCAAAAGTGGGGGGGGGGAGGAAAGGAGGGAAGGGAAGCAAGTCTTAGGGGGACACAGAACTTCTTCAGTGAAGCAGCAGCACTGCCTTGCAGGATGCGAGATAACAGGAAGTAACAATGGCAGAGTTGAGAGGGGGAAACAGAAGGACGAGGAGGGTCTTAAAAGAAGGGTGTGAAAAGGGTCCCCAATAACACAGGTGACTAAAAAGAAATTAACCGGGTGTGCCAATAAGGCAGGCTGGCATGAAGAAGTGGAGGAGCGGGGCGCAGATCGGAGGCGTAAGTGACAGAGCAGCGGGGAGGAGAAAGAAAGCGGGTGGATCAGTGGTGACAGGAAAGGTAAGCGGGGGGATCAGCTAGTCGCAACCGACAGGTCCCCCCCCAAAATAAAAAAAACAAACCGAAAAGTGTCACGGGAGCGGCGGGAAGGGAAACCCGTAAGGGCAGATCGAGGAGACGTATTTAGGGGGGAGCGGAAGGCGAAGCGGGGGGGAAACAACGGGCAGAGCGGACCGGTTCGTCCTCTGCCCGGCTCTATTGTGCGCGGAGCTCCCAGGCCCGAGGCCCCTTCTTTCGGCCAGACTAGGGGACCGAGACGGAGCCGCCCCTTCTTCGCAGAGGAGGCCGCGGCCTAAGCCGGCGGCGGCGAGGGGGACGGTGCTGCTACTGCTGCTGCCTCGCTGCCTGCCTCTCTGGGCGTGGGCGGGGAGAGGAAGCGGGGCCAGGCGGGCCGGGGGCGCGCAGGCGGCCTCACGGCCCGGTCTCCCCCATCAGCTCCCCTCACGAGCAGCGGCGACTCAACTCCCAGCCCGACTCCTCCGCCGCCATGTTCTTCCTGCTCCCGCTCCCGCCGCTGGTGCCGAGTCCCGGGCTCGAGCCTCGTCGCCCGCGGCGCTCCTCTTGCTCCTTCCCACGCAGCGGGCCGAGGCGCGGGGCCCTTCCGTGGGCGGGCTGGGTGGCTGAGGCGCTGGCCGTTCGTGTCCTTCTGTCTCAAGGCTCAGTCACGGCGCGGCCGCCATCTTGGTTTCACCTCTTCGCTGCGCGCGCGGGGTCTCCGAGCGAAAGGCAGCACGGGCCGGCCGCGAACATTTAAAGGGCCAGCAGCCTGGCAGAGGCTCCGCTCGGGATGGTGGCTCAACCTGAAGGCGCGCTTCTCTGCACTTTGCACTCCCCTTCCTCCGAGGAGAAGCGCAGGAAACTCTCCCGGAGGGAAAAACAACACATAGGAAAAGCCGCGTCTGAAGCAGCCTGTAGAGAAGCGAGTTCCGTGAAGGGGCCTGATTCACACGTGACATTCAGGAGGGCGAACTTAGCCCGGGGCCGTGAGCGCCATGTAGCGTGCACCGAAATTTGTGGGGTGCCTGGTCCCTTCATGGGGATTTTTGTGGGTGCTCGGGCACCCAGGGCCCCAGCGAGTTGGCAGCTCTGGTGACATTCATGGTATAACAAGGAGTTTGTCGTGCCAAAGAAGACCTGTGTAGGCGAGGGGGAAAGCACAGCTGGGTCTCTCTGCCACCTGCACGTGTTCTGGGGATCCATTGCCAGTTCCAGCGATAACTCCCCCCCCCCCCAAGAGAGCCTGTGGCAGGCGTGCGCGCATCTCCGTACAGATGCGCTCTCGGCATCCCGCTGGAACTGCGCCTGGAACTTGCGCGGCCGCCTCGGCGAGTTCAACAGCTGGTGTTCGATTTCACTCCACTGCACACAGCCCCAGGGCACGCTAGCTGATATCCCGGGATAAATCAAAAGTGCCAGACTCAAGAGGTTAAAAGGATTACCTCGGGCGCTCCCAATATTTAGCGCACAAGTGGAATAAACAGGTGTGCTGACTTGCAGGTAAGTGCGCAGTGCTGGGCTCGGACCTGGGAGGCTGTGAAGCTCACTGGGTGACCTCCTGTCTAGCAGCCTAACACACCTCACAGGGTTTAGAGGTTAAAAATGAGGTGGTGGGGGCGGGGAGAGCCTTGAGGTCCTTGGAGGAATGTGGAATATGAATGTAATAAAAATCATAATAGTTGTCTCCCCCCTGCTTACGATTACATATTCAAAACAAAAGTCAGTGGCGCTCAGAGAAACCTCTGCAAAAGTAGCACATCCTGTATACAACGCTAACAAGTTCTTCATAGTTTTGCTGTTCAGAAGTCAAAAAGGCTAGCCTTAAACACAAAATGTAGCCAATTTGGTGCTCTCCAGATGCTGTTCAGCTCTCAACTGGCCCAACCACTTTGTCTACTGGTCAGGGATGTGGGATTAGTTTCTGGGGAGCATCCTATTTAGCTGATAAGAGGCTGGCAATTCCTGGTTGGGGGTGTTATTATTACTATTACTACATAAGTATAAGTGCAATGGTGGAGATTCATCCAACCACAGGCTCCAGAAGAGACACGGTATTGCTGACTATTCCAAATAAACAGTTTGAAGAACTCCACTTAGTTTATTGCCATGATGCCTTTGGTCACCCACTGCTTGCTTGAGTAACTCAGCACAACTGCAACAAAAGCCAGAAAGAATATTTTTGTCGCACCATTGAGTTGTACCAACTTTTGTGATTGAATATTCAGAGATCATTATGAATGGGTCCAGAAAACGTTTCTTGACACTACCACAGATAACTCTTGAGTAAGATAAGAACATAGGAAGTGCCTTGCTGGTTCACACCCAAAGCTCACCAAGACCAACATCCTGTTCTCACAGTGGCCAACCATATACCTATGAGAAGAGCACAAGCAAAACATTCAGAGGCATACTGCTTCTGAAGATGACAGAGGCTGCAAAATCATAGAATCAGAGTTGGAAGGGGCCCTGTGGGTCATCTAGTCCAAACCCCTGAAATGCAGGTATGTCAACACACAGTCCCCCATCCTATTTGAAGTGGATGATATTGTTGAGATGCGGGGTGGCACCTCCTCAATTTTTCTGGTAGTGACTTACTGCTTTCTGAATCTAGTATGAAACCCAGGCTATGTCTGGAATCAATGCTAAACCATTGTTTAGTGTTACAAGAAAAATCCTGTCCTCTTCCTACTGTACGGCTCCCAGTACGTTTCCGAGCATAATTCAAAGTGCTGGTGTTGACCTTTAAAGCCCTAAACGGCCTCGGCCCAGTATACCTGAAGGAGCGTCTCCACCCCCATCGTTCTGCCCGGACGCTGAGGTCCACCGCCGAGGGTCTTCTAGTGGTTCCCTCATTGCGAGAAGCAAAGCTACAGGGAACCAGGCAGAGGGCCTTCTCGGTAGTGGCGCCCACCCTGTGGAACGCCCTTCCAGCAGATGTCAAAGCGATAAACAGCTACCTGACATTCAGAAGACATCTTAAGGCAGCCCTGTTCAGGGAAGTTTTTAATGTGTGATATTTTAGTGTATTTTTGGTTTCTATGAAAGCCGCCCAGAGTGGCTGGGGAAACCCAGCCAGATGGGCGGGGTACAAATAAATTATTATTATTATTATTATTATTATTATTATTATTATTATTATTATTATTATTACTATTCCTGGGCTTGTGCACTCTTGTTCTTCCAGCACCTGAGATCAGAAGCTTCCACCTCCACTTTAGATTAGCTAAACAGCCTCTACCCAGTATACCTGAAGGAGCATCTCCACCCCCATCGTTCTGCTCAGACACTGAGGTCCAGTTCTGAAGGCCTTCTGGTGGTTCCCTCACTGCGAGATGTGAGGTTACAGGGAACCAGGCAGAGGGCCTTCTTGGTGGTGGCACTCACCCTGTGGAATGCCCTCCCATCAAATTTCAAGGAAATAAACAACTACCTGACTTTTAGAAGACATCTCAAGGCATCCCTATTTAGTGTAGTTTTTAATATTTAATGTTTTATTCTGTTTTTAATCTGTTGGGAGCTGCCCAGCTGGTGAAACCCAGCTGGATGGGCAGGGTATAAATTATTATTATTATTATTATTATTATTATTATTATTATTATTATTATAGCAGCTTCTGTTTAGCATATCCTCTGAACCCTACATAGTGGTCAGTCAGCTGAAATGTTCAACTTCCAAGGTGTTTGGGAGCCGAGGTACAACTGTAATAGCAAGGATCTTTTAGATCAGGGATGGGGAATGTGTGGTCCTCCGGATGTTGCTGGACCACAGCTTACAACATCCCTAACCACTGGCAATGATGGAGTTTGAGTTGAACTATATCTGGACTAAAGTGTCACAGGTTCCAAATGCTTGTCCTAGGTCATCTTTCTATCAGATTTTTAGACTACAATTCCCATCGGTTTTTAAACTTGTTGTGAAAAACATCTGAAGGGCATCAGATTGTGGAAAGCTGTTCTATATGCTGAACAGCTGGTATGCTTTTTATTAAAGCTTAGTATTTTGATTACAGGTGTTGTTGTTTTTTAAGGTAAAGGTAAAGGACCCCTGGACCGTTAAGTCCAATCAAAGGCAACTATGGGGTATGACGTTTATCTCGCTTCAGGCCGAGGGAGCCAGCGTTTGTCTGCAGACAGTTTTCCAGGTCATGTGGACTAAACCTATTCTGGCACAATGGGACACTGTGACGAGTACCAGAGCGCACGGAAACACCATTTAATTAATTAATCAAACAAACAGCATTTGATTACAACATCATAGTGGGGTCATGGTTTTATTTATCTGCATTATAAGGCTTTTTCAGCAATTAGCTGAGTAGCAGTTTTCCGTTCCGTTTGAATAAAGGTTTCAGTCCTAGTCTACTAGCTGTAGTTTAGACTAGACTACCCTCAAAAACAATTTTATTAACAACTTCTTTTGATCAGCCAGGGGAGCACTTTCTGGTTTGTAATCATTCAAATATTAATTGCTCATATGACAACGCCCCATTTTATTCTAACTAAGGCTAAATTTTGTAAACTAAGGCTGTTTGTTTTCTTTATATAGTATCTATCCATCAAGTGTTTAGAGAGGAAAACAGGAGCCACCCATTTAGACTTGCACATCAGCTGAGCACATGCAGAGCTGTGTACTGCTGAAACAACATAATCAGCGGCCATAGGACACAGCAGCTGGCTGCATCTCTCCCCAACAAAAGTTGTTATTGTCTCTAGAAGAAAACAAGAAATCCTGGCATGAGTAACCAGTTAAGTATGAAGATAGCTCCCATAATCTTTCCCCAACATGGAGGCAATCAATTTTGACTATTCTCCCCTGTGTAGCCCCCAAGCTGCTTTTGATGCCCCTTGCCAAAACTCTACAGCAAATTTAATGAGGGGCTTAGGAAGGGAGAGGGAGAATCACCAAAAATTGCTTCTGTTGGATACAACCCTCTGACTCTTCCTTTCTGTATGGTGAAGACTGTGCTTCATGGTTCAAAGTCAAACATTTTAAAAACACTGGTTAAATCTGAAACAAAACCTTCAAACATACATGCCATTCTTAGATATGTGCTTTAACAACCCAGCCTCTCAAAGACTCATGAAAATATTGCCTTTAAAACCAAGGTAAGTTCAGCAACTGAATTCCACCGCAAGAGCCAAACATTTTAATCTAAATGTTACAGGTTTATTCTACACCGCAGAAAATATCCTACCTTTTTGGAGATAAGCAATTGCCACAACAACCTTAAATATTAAGTGTAAGCAGCTTCAAGGAAGCAACGTAGGGGGCACAGCTGTTCCTTATTACTGAAGTTTTTTATTAGTTGTAAATTTTGAGGACATTTTTCGTGGTGCCTTGTTAGTTTATCTACATTGTGTTAGATGTTGTTTCTCCTTTATGTGAAATTGTACAATTAAAAATGTAAATAAAGAAAATGAATTAAAAACTCCTCCCAGAGTGGGGAACAGGAACTGATAAGGGGGGAAATCAACATTCATTAAGTTCAACAAGACTTATTTGTATAGTAACAGGAAACAATGGGGCAAGGTGGAAGCTTCTAATAAAAGCTGTAAGGGACCTTTACTGATTGAGAGTTTATTCCAAGGACATAGAAAGAACGAGGCCATGGGGATGAACATAGTTGGAGGATATATCATCATATTAAATGCTTTGTTCAACCACTGCTTTCATTCTGCTTCCAGCTGCTTGTGGAAAGCCAACACATCAGTAGCTTTACAGCATCCTAGTGTGGAAACAGCCTCACTTGTTTTGCCTTGCAAATGCAGAAGAACTTGGAAAGTCCTGCAGAGGAAAGAGTTTTGTAATGCTCCTGGTTCTGGGTGAGCTTCTGAGGCCCCTCTTGGGGCAGGTGGGAGGAACCTTTGGCCTACAACTCCCACAATCCCTTACCATTAGTCATGCTTGCTGGAGCTGATAGGAGTTGCAGATCAACAACATCTGGAGGGTTAAAGGTTCCCTCACCTGCCTTGTGGGATGGCTGTCCCAGAAAGGTCCTTTGGGGCAGAGACTAAAGCAACCCTGGTAATAATAATAATAATAAATTATTTATTTATACCCCGCCCATCTGGCTGGGTTTCCCCAGCCACTCTAGGCGGCTTCCAACAAAAACATTAAAATGATCCATAAAATATAGCTAAAAACAGGTGTTTAAAAAAGATTCTTAAAAAACAGACTAAAAACACATGTTAGTGTCCACATGTCTGGATAGACATGCCTGCACAAAAATGTTTTAAGCCGTCCCCAGAAAAAGTGCAGTGAAGACACCTCTGCAGACTGAAGTGGTCAAGTGGGCATTAAGGAGGTATGGTGACCCCTTACTTCAAGGGGCAGCAGTAGCATTCATGGCATTTGTCATTTGGGAAAAGTCAACAAACTAGGTGTTATTCTGCCTAAAGTAGAACAGCAAGGGAAAACCTAGCACAGAAGCTATTACTCTCCTCAACACATTCACACACATTCCACAAATTACACAGGAATTGGCTATATCGTGTCAGTTCATCACTACTTGTGGTCATAGGAAATGCTGAAGAGCATTCACTCATGAACCATATTCCACACAACTGTATGAAGCTCGCCGTGTGGGTAAACCATGTACCGTACCTCATCTCAAACTCCTTGGAGGAAAAAAAGTGGTATATTAACGTAATAAATAAATTAAATAAAAATAATAGCAGCCAAAGAATTGCATTTTTTTTGCCCAGATGACAGGTTTATTCCAATCTGAATATACAATATAACTATACCTAAATCCCATGAAAATATTATAGTCCCATGCTACCTTAGGAAGATGGCACATGACAAATGACTAGTGGGTGTTCTTTGACTGCTAGCTAGCAATTGTGTTGGCATTTACTTGGTAGAGCATGAGGCACTTAATCTCAGGGTTGTGGGTTTAAGTATCACATTGGGTAAAAGATTCTTGTGCAGCAGGGGTTTGGACTAGATGCCCTTTGTGGTCCTTTCCAGTTCTAGAATTGCAGGGAGTGGGTTTTGGTTTTTTTGTTTTGTTTTAATTATATATTTTGATCTTGTATTTTTATGCTGTGAACCGCCCTGAGATCTATGGATACAAATGAAATAATTCATGATATGATTATTTGATTTTCACAGTTGAGAAATCCTTCAAGCCCATTACGAGCTGAGCGCAAACCTTCACCAGAATTCAGACTCAGCTCGTAATTGGCTTGGCTCAGTTTCAGCCCTCCAGAATGCAGTTGTCACCCCTTCCCCTTTTCACCCAATCTTAGGTAAAGGTAAAGGGACCCCTGACCATTAGGTCCAGTCGTGGCCAACTCTGGGGTAGCGGCACTCATCTCGCTTTATTGGCCGAGGGAGCCGGCGTACAGCTTCCGGGTATGTGGCCAGCATGACTAAACCACTTCTGGTGAACCAGAGCAGCGCACGGAAATGCCGTTTACCTTCCCGCCGGAGTAGTACCTATTCATCTACTTGCACTTTGACATGCTTTCGAACTGCTAGGTTGGCAGGAGCAGAGACCGAGCAATGGGAACTCACCCCGTTGCGGGGATTCGAACCGCCGACCTTCTGATCGGCAAGTCCTAGGCTCTGTGGTTTAACCCACAGCACCACACGCGTCCTTCACCCAATCTTACCAAGGGATTATAAGGAAGATTTTCCCTGCAAGCGCTGCCACAAGTATCTGCAGAGAACTATAGGGGATGAAGTTGCTACGGCTCCTGACCCCTTAACTGAGTTGGCAGGATCTACAGGAAGTACAATTCCCAAGGAGTCTGATCCCCAAGGTGCTGCCTTGCATTCCACAGGAGATGCACAGAGGTGTAAAAGCCTCCAGACTCTGTTGTGCTAATGGTAACATGTTCAGGAGATGCACGGAGTTTGAGTTTGGAAGAGAACCTCAGCTTAATTCAGGCCAAAATTAAAAGGAACACAAATTCACTTTTTTGAGAGCGCACTTTGGGCCCTGGAAGCTCACTTGACTTGTTTTGATAAACAACAAAACAATATATTAAAACTGGCTGTGCAAAAATGACTTGCATGAGGGACACTAGAGGGCAGCATTCACACTGCCAAAAAAGCCCTCTCTGGCTATATCTATACACTGAATTAGCAGATATTTCCTCTCCTCAGAAAAACCTGAGAACTCAGCTGGGGGAGAGAAGAGCTCTGACATTCTGTAACACAGTACTCCAAATGCAGTCGCATCATGGAGTTATATGACAGCATTATGCTATCAGCAGTTTTTATTCCCAATTCCTTTCCTAATGGCTCCTAACATGAATCCAGTTACAGATAGGTAGCCGTGTTGGTCTGCCATAGTCAAAACAAATTTTTTTCCCTTCCAGTAGCACCTTAAAGACCAACCCTAACCCTAACCCTAACACCATTACTGGCCCCAACAACATCACACATACCATCTCAGGACTATTTAATTGCTCATCGTCTAACATTGTGTATGCCATCAAATGCCAACAGTGTCCTTCAGCTCTCTATATTGGACAAACAGGCCAGACCTTACGCCAAAGAATAAACGGACATAAATCGGACATCAGGAATCACAAAACAGAGGAACCAGTAGGAGAACACTTCAATCTCCCAGGACATTCTATACAAGATCTCAAAGTAGCTGTTTTACTACAAAGGAATTTCAGAAATAGACTGGAAAGAGAAGCTGCTGAATTGCAACTTATCACCAAACTTAAAACCATGGAGAAACCTGGCCTGAACAAAGACATTGGATTCTTATCTCATTATACATGACAAAGCCACTTTTCACCCTCTCACCCCCTGCTTTTTCATGTAATACCTATTGCAGTCGTTTAGAGTCGTCAACAGGCTCATCACAGCTATCTGCCCATCACCCATTCCCACCACCCTTCTGAGTAATACCCCTCCCCACCTTCTCACTATATAGAAGGGTCTGGAAACTTCTGTTTCAGTGTATCTGAAGAAGTGTGCATGCACACGAAAGCTCATACCAAGAACTATCCTAGCATGAAATTTGCCTTTTTAAGAGATGCCGCACTGGGTTGGTATTTTCATTGAGCTTCCCACTATGACCCTGATTCCCACCTAATATTGGAGGCAGAACACAGCCATCATGACTAGTAGCTATTGACAGCCGCACCCTCCATGAATTTGCCTAATCCTAATATTTTTTTGGGGACGCGGGTGGCGCTGTGGGTTAAACCACAGAGCCTAGGACTTGCCAATCAGAAGGTTGGTGGTTCGAATCCCCGCAACTGGGTGAGGTGCTCGGTCCCTGCTCCTGCCAACCTAGCAGTTCAAAAGCACGTCAAAAGTGCAAGTAGATAAATAGGTACCGCTCCAGCAGGAAGGTAAACGGCGTTTCCGTGCACTGCTCTGGTTCGCCAGAAGCGGCTTAGTCATGCTGGCCATGTGACCCAGAAGCCGTGCGCCGGCTCCCTCGGCCAGCAAAGCGAGATGAGCGCCGCAACCCAAGAGTCGGGCACGACTGGACCTAATGGTCTGGGATCCCTTTACCTTTAATATTTTAGAGCCATCCAAGCTGGTAGCTGTTGCAATGCCTTGTGGGAAGGTATTCCATAGTTTCATTATGCATTGTGTGAAGAAATGCTCCCTTTTGTCTGACTTGAATCTTCCAGTGTTGACCTCCATTGTATGTCTACGAATCCTATCGCTATGAGAGAGGAAGCAAAACACATTCCTTAATCCATCCATATTTTTATCATGTCCCCTTTTAGTCGCCTTATTCTGTAAACTAAAATGCTTTTTGTCATGTTGGTTGCCCTTCTCTCAATCTTCTCTAACTCCACGTTATCCTTATTGTAGTGTGGTGCTGGAATTGTAAACAGTATTCCAAGTGTGATTGTACCACACTTTTGTATAATGGCATGATGATACTTACAATTTTATTTCCAGTGTTATTGGGTGAACATTTTGTTGGTTTGCAAGTCCCCTCCATAGAGGCTGGCCCCTCTCACTGTCCTTGGAGCTTGCATACCGGTAACCTCCTCTGGCTGATATCCAGACAGACCAGGGAGATTTTGATAGGCGACATTTTCCTAAGCGTGGGTAAAATGCACAACCCTCCCTCCTGCTTCCGCAAGGGGAAAGAAAATAAGTCAGAAATCTATTTACATGATGTTTATTTCTGACATTACAGCACTAGAGAAAAACACGTCCTTTCAGTTCAGTTCTTCTAGCAGGTCAGACAAACTTCCTGAACATGCGCAGTCAGAAGGTTTCAAGTTACACTCTTCACAAAGACTTATCCAGCCTGTGAACGTCCTGGGAAATTCTTCTTTCCCACAGATAAGCGCATCATGTGGTGTCAACAAACTGGCTGTCTGCAGCGGTGATGTTTCCATATACTGACACATTTTAGGGGTGGTAGGTTTTACTCAACTAAGTTTTACTCAGAGTAGAGCTATTTAAGTTAATGAACCTAACTCTGCCATGCTCATTAATTTCACCAGGCCTACTCTGAGGGGAAAAAATAGTTGAAAAACCACCATACATATTTTGCATTATACACTGCTTTAAACGTTCTCATTTTAATTGTTTCTTTCTTCAGTATTTTATTTTGTAAATCTCACTGAATTTTTTTTTAAGGTACAGAGCAACTAACTTGCAATAAAGAATAATTATTATAATAATATTCTATCTCTTTGAAGGCTGTTGTTTTTATATTTGCCACTAGATGGTCGTGTTTGGCTTTGTGTTCCGCCCTAAACAATGTACAGAGCGTGGTTTTGTAAGTAACCTATTTGGTCTCGCAGAATCTTCTACTTCGGTTATCCTTTAATAGAATATCTCCCTCTAACAGCATAACCAAGTGCCAATGGGAATGGAGTCAGAATATGCCCACTGAGAAAGCAAAGGGAAGTAATAGCAAGAGTCGTTAGCCTCTTCACACACTTCCATTGCTACCGCTGCGCTTGCAGAGGGGAACTCACCTCAAGCCGAGCTGCCGCTTCAGAAAAAAAGACCTTAGTGAGATTATATATATATATATAACCATTTCGCCTCCTCCCTTGCTTGTTTTTGCTTTCTCAACCAGCCAAAAATGCCTCACGGAGATCAGGGGAGTGACTGGAGGGAAAAAGAGCAGTTCCGCAGTTGACATTTCTATATTTTTATTTAGTGCCAGCAACTAGTTTTTGCAGTGCCATTCAATGGTCCAAGGTGCCATTTTCCAGAGATTGACATACTGAAATATATTATCATATAATGATAATATATTTAATGTTAATGGCTTCTTTTTTATATATGTATGCATATAGTTTTGTTTATCAAGCTGTGTTTTATTCACCAAAACAGTTATTAAGTGTTAGAGCTATTAGAAGCACAAGAGAGCCTATCACTGAATTTACTTGTATCAAACCTTAACATGCCAATTGTATTTTTTGACTTGTCCTATATCATGTACATGTTCTAATGGAAAAATAAAATATGATTTAACTACTGAGTTTCCTTATACCAAACCTTAACATGACAATTACTGGTGCCATCACCTTACAATGGTATAACTTTAACTATGAAACATGTTTGACTTTTTAATTTCATACTTGCAAGTGACAAGTAGGCTTGTGCTTATATATTTTCACTGTAGTTCCTTTACTAAACAACAAGTTTTCCTATATGTCAAAAGTGAACAGACTCATGTAGCGGACCTGATGTATATATATTTTTATATTCCTTTTACTTTAAAAGCTACATTTCATACATACACAATGTAATTAGAATTCAAAGTTGATGGTAAATATACAGTTAGTGGCAAACTTAGTGATTAACGTGAATCATTCACGTTGAATTTTCAATTTCAGGTTTGGTGCAAAAAATGAAAGAATGGGAATTCACTGCATTGCCCCATTGAATAAAAGTATCTCTACAGTTTTTGCTTGCCATCTGAACAAGTTTACCCATGAATAAACATGTATATTAACTAAAATCATTTTCAATGCATTAGAATGAACATTCTCCTATTTTAAATGAAAATTCTCTAATATTCTCATTAATCAAGAATTCTTGAGAATTTAACATCACTAGTTATGAGAGACCCTGCAAGCAAATGCTCATGAGAATTTGGTTCTGCCACATTCTCTTCCATGGCTGAAGTTGATGCAGCAATGGCTGCCAGACCTCATTCCATTGAGGGAAGAGTGGTTGAGCCGAAAAGAGCTGTAGCCAGGGAGGAATTTGGAAAACCTGGAGCTCATGTTACTGTGGAAAAATTGTTTGTTGGTGAAATTAAAGAAGATACTGAGGAACATCACCTTAAAGACTACTTCTCAGAATATGGAAAAATTGACATAATTGAAATAATTACAGACAATCTGGTAAAAAGAGGGGCTTGGGATTTGTATCTTTTGATGACCATGATCCAGTGGATAAAATTGCATTGCAGAAATATCATACTATTAATGGTCATAATGCAGAAGAAAAGCTTTATCTTAGGGAAGTTTTTAATGACTGATGTTTTAATGTACTTTTAATTTTTTGTGGGAAGCTGCCCAGAGTGGCTGGGGAAACTCAGCTGGATGGGTGGCATATAAATAAATTGTTATTATTATTATTAGGTTGGAGAAATACCAAAGTTCTCACACATATGTACATTAATAGGAAGAAGAAGCACCTCTTTAATCAAGAAATAACCGGTACATAAAATAAGCAGAGGCGCAAGTAGACACATTTAGCAATGCATTGTATTTTAAATATATGAACTATTTTATTGTATATTGCTTCGGTGACATTTTTTTGGGGGGGGGGATCTGGCCCAATAAACTTCAGTAAAATTCATGACAAGCAGCGACTAAATGCGTTTCATCCTAAGGAACAACAAGTGAAAATTCCTCACATCTTTTCAAAAATATTTTTCCTAAACAGAAAGACTACAGCTAAAGATAAAATAGTTGTACATATGTTCATTCAAAAAAATACCATTAACATTTGTGGAACATAGTTACTGATAAAAGCAACAGGCGGGTCTTATAGCAACCTTAAAAACCAACACATTATTATAATGTTATTACTATTGCCAGTCAATTTTTTGCAGAATCACTAGAATTTACTGAATCTCTCTTGGGTGGGGGTTTTGATGCCACTTTATTTCTTCTTAGTTTCCTTTTTAAGAAGTTCCTTATCTCAATTTCAAATGCATACAGAATAAATGCCACAAAAATAATGCCTCCAATTAATATAGACGTCATTGAACTGATAAGATAGTTTCCTGGGAATGCCAGTGGAGAATCGTCAATATAAATCTGCAACAGAAAATATTGTAATTCGAACAGTCACTTCCCTTTAAATTGACTATTGTTCATAATTTTGACTACAAGATAGTGAAACTGGTCTAAGTGATAGTGAACGCTGGCATATGCAAATCCTAGTGGTGGGGAAGAAGAAGAAGAGTTTGGATTTGATATCCTGCTTTATCACTGCCCTAAGGAGTCTCAAAGCGGCTAACAATCTCCTTTCCCTTCCTCCGCCCCCAACAAACACTCTGTGAGGTAAGTGGGTCTGAGAGACTTCAGAGAAGTGTGACTAGCCCAGGGTCACCCAGCAGCTGCATGTGGAGGAGAGGGGAATCGAACCCGGTTCACCAGATTACGAGTCCACTGCTCTTAACCACTACACCACGCTGGCTCCCCCACCACGCTGGGGGAATGGAAGCAGTCATCTGAGTTTATAGGGAAACCAATTTGGTAAGCGTTGCATGCAGTTTGTTGCAAGATACTGCATTATATTGTACCTTGTAAAATAAAATACCCAGAAAATTATGGGCTAAGAATGAGCGCTCATACCTTCCTTGTGGGAGCCTTTTGCGGGACCACGTGCAGCACCCCGGCCCCTTGGGACCCACCAGCTGGCTGGGCTGGCCTGACTCCCTGTGATAGCCATTGGAGGTTCCCACCAAAGCTCAGTTAGCTAATCAGCCCTGCAGGGAGGTGGGGCCAACTGCTTAAATAGGAGGCGGAGCCGGCAGCAACCATGCTGGAACTCTCCCTGAAATATTGGAGAGGTGCTGCCAGCCAGAGCAGACTAGCCTTCCCAGACATTTGAGACTCCCATCCCTATTAGCCCTTTGCAGTCCAAAATCACCTGGAAGGCATTAAATTGGAAAGGCTGGAGCAGAAAGTTAACCTGGCCCAGGTTATCCAAGTGACTCTATCAGCTCTTGTTTGAGATGGCTGCCTTTCCATGGTCATATGTTTGGCACGGGCAGGCCTGCCAAGAAGGCAGGAGGCATATTGCTGTGCCAGAGCCAGCACATGGCCTAAACTCTGAATGTTAATTAAAAAAACACCACACACAATTAAGTTTCTAGAGCTTGTACAACAGAAGTGACAAAGCAAAATCTTCAGGCACCATTCAAAGCCTTTGTGAGCTAAGAGGCTACTCTTGCCTTGCAGTGTTTTTAATTAATGACTGAAGTCACAGTTGTGCTATTTAAATATCTGCTGGGCTTCTCTCACTAAAGAGTACAGTGGTGCCCCGCAAGACGAATGCCTCGCTAAACGAAAAACCCGCAAGACGAAAGGGTTTTCCGATTTTTTAGCGGCTTCGCAAGACGAATTTCCCTATGGGCTTGCTTCGCAAGACGAAAGCCCATAGGGAAATCTCCGGGGACAGCGGGGAAGCGCAGCGCGCCTTCTCCTCTGTTCCCGGACCTGTCCTAAGGCTTGCGGTGGGAGGTCCGGGAACAGAGGAGAAGGCGCGAAGGGCTTCTCCTCTGTTCCCGGGGCTTGCGGTGGGAGGAGGGTTTTTCCTCCCCACCGCCAACATTCAGAACAGCATTCTGAATGTTGGCGGTGGGGAGGAAAACCCTCCTCCCACCGCAAGCCTTCAGGACAGGTCCGGGAACAGAGGGGAAGGTGCGCCGCTGTCCCGGGGGCTTTTAAAATGCTGGGGGACGCCTGCCAGCATTTTAAGATCGCCCCGGGACAGCGGAGAAGTCTCCGCTGTCCCGGGAAGGCAGGCGGGGGGGGGGGAGCAAAGACTTTCGCCCCCTGCCGGCCTTCAGAAGAGGTCGGGGGACAGACTGTCCCCGGACCTGGTCTGAAGGCGGTTTCCATAGGAACGCATTGATTGATTTTCAATGCATTCCTATGGGAAACCGTGCTTCGCAAGACGAAAAACTCGCAAGACGAAAAGACTTGCGGAACGAATTACTTTCGTCTTGCGAGGCACCACTGTACTTGCCTCAGTTCTGGGCCTTGGCATCCAGAAAATCATTCATATATACAGGGTGAGTCCTTTAAAAGAGGCCCTGTGGATACAGAGTACACATGTTCCACGGGGCCTCTTTTAAAAGACACACCCCGTATGAGGCTATATATATATGTAAAAGCTCCAGTCTGCTTTAGCTTCCACTTCTGTGTGTTTCCCTAAAGTGTCCTTCTCCAGTCCAGTCCCCCTTGCACCCGCTAATTCCTGCTGTTCTCTGGGAATGTGCTGAAGTAAGGGCTAAATATGTGGGAACATTTTGTACAATCTCGTATCCTATTTTATGTTTGTTAATTCATTCTGTGTGTAATTTGTGTGTTGTTGTTTTTTTAAAAGAGCTAATGACAATACCTGAAATTCGTCAAATAAGTTACAAAAGGAGACTCCAGGAATAGTTGATACCCTGAAATGGAAAAGCTCAGATCCCTGTTGGAAAGGGGGGAAAGTTGTTACTAATATGCAGTAACATTTGTTTTCATTTTTTAATTAAAATTGTAATCCTTGGCTATTAATTCAGTTGAAACATTTCACATAAATAATGTGCAGTACCATATCGGTATAACTACAGCCTTAAAATCAGTGTTGCTAGCAGTTGTGTTATATCCTTGGAACAGTGAATTTCTGATATTTTGATTTAATATGCAAATTACTTAATGTCAAATGTATATTGCAGGTGGCCCAACATGTGGTCCAAGGGCCACATGTGGCCCTCAAGGCTTCCCCCCCCACCCCTCAGCAACATCTGATGCCCCCTCCCCAGCCCTCATGCTGCCTTCTCTAATTTGGGTAAGTGCTGAGAAGGAGCTGTGAGGGCTGACAGGATCCTAGAGCCCTTCTGTCTCCTTCCCAAAGACTACTTAGTGATTTCCCAGCTTTGGGAAGGAGTTAAGAGGGCTGTAGGACCCTTCCAGAGCCCTCCCATCTCCTTCCCAAAGCCCGATGCCTTTATTACCCAGCTTTGGGAAGGCAGCACAAGGGCTGGGGGGGGACGTGCATCAATTCTGGCCTCGTTCCACCACCCCATCCCACCTGCCCGCATGAAAAGGCTTTGTGTGACCTGCAGGTTCCGTGTCAAAGTACTCCATACCCTCCAACATTCCTCTGATAAAAATCAGGACGTGTGTCTTTTGGTGCCATGTTGACTCATGTGAGAGTGCAGCATCACTGCAAGCACTGGCGCATCCTCCTCCCCAGGGTCAGCAGTGGCGCTGGAGGAGGTAAATGGGACATTCTAGGATCAAATCAGAAGCTGGGATGGTTTCTTCAAATTCCGGGATGATACAGGAATATTGGGGCACTTTGAAAGGGTTTCAGTACTCTTGTGACCCACTTTGTTTGAAAAGTTGGACCACCCGTGTACAAAGATTTTAAGGTAAGAAGAGTTTGGGTTTAAGGTTTGGTCTTTTCGTTCAAAGTACAGTGGTACCTCTGGTTACGAACTTAATTCATTCCAGAGGTCTGTTCTTAACCTGAAACCGTTCTCAACCTGAGGTACCACTTTAGCTAATGGGGCCTCCCGCTGCCGCCATGCCACCAGCTCGCGATTTCTGTTCTCATCCTGAGGTAAAGTTCTTAACCCGAGGCACTCCTTCCTGGTTAGTGGAGTCTGTAACTCGAAGTGTTTGTAACCCGAGGTAGCACTGTATGTATTTTCTCTGGCACTTACAGTTATTGTTATAGATAGGCCATCTGGATTATATAGTTCAGTTTTGAGTCTGTGCTCCAAATATTTTTTCATTTTTAACATACTTGATGTTTGATTGGTACCTGAAAAAACAGTTAAAACAGTCGCAGAGTGGTAGGTTTGAGTTTCTTCCTTCTTTTTTACATTTCAGTAGGGCCTGAATACAGATGAATAGCCAGATCTATTTCTCATGAAATGTAAAAGTATGAAAAGTATCAGAGGCACAGCATGATGTATAGAGCTGCACAGGGTCTTCTACAGCAGTTTTCCAGAGGTTAACAAACAGCAGTGCTTTTTTTCTAAAAAAAAGTTTAGGGGTACTCTCATTTTTCTACTCATATTGAAATACTGCCCCTCAATGAGGCCAAACGTAGATTCACAAAATGTTTAGGGTTATCTGTACCCCTGCATCCCCCCAGAAAAAAGCACTAACAGTGATTAATTAACACGAGTGGGTGAAAAAGGAGGGGTGTGGGCAAACATTAATATGAAATGTTGGTTAACCTGAACTCTTCTTTGTTGCCACCATAACTATTAGTCATGGTAAAAGCTAGCAGGAGAACTAGAGGAGGAAGAACAGCTAGGGGGAGGGGTATACCCATGGTAAACCAATGGGTTGTGTTATGCTTGTTTCAGGCCTTAAGGGTCTGTGGGTATAATAGGTTTTGCATGCAGAAAGAATTGGACTAGATTCAAATCTTTCCACATCAAGTCTTCCCTGAACTAGAACTTGCAAAAGCCCCAGCAGGCATGGCCAATGGATAGTGATGATGGGAATTTAGCAACATACAGGGGACCAAAGGTTCATCACACCTACTATAGGGCCAGAAAGAGAGCCTGAAAATACATTGACGACAAGTATTTCCAACAGAACCTCTCCGATACGAAAGATAATGATGAATCCTAAGATTCTTCTGCTCCCTACCTGAAACTTTCCAGTTGGTTCTGTTGTTGACTTCTATGATTGTGATAAAATAAGGAGATGTCAGATTTACAGAGCGACCCTCATCCTCAATAGTGAAATAGAGAGGAAGCCTTGATACTGGGAATTTCATTCGCAGGGCCTGGCAATGAAACATATATAGAAATCACTGACATTAAAATAATGCCTGCATGGAAAGACATGGAATGACAGAAATGTAAATACAGTGGTACCTCGGGTTAAGAACTTAATTCGTTTGGAGGTCTGTTCTTAACCTGAAACTGTTCTTAACCTGAGGTACCACTTAGCTAATGGGGCCTCCTGCTGCCGCTGTGCCGCCGCTGCACAATTTCTGTTCTCATCCTGAAGCAAATTTCTTAACCCAAGGTAATATTTCTGGATTAGCGGAGTCTGTAACCTGAAGCGTATGTAACCTGAGGTACTTCTTTATTTACATAAGCTGGTTTAGTTCTGCTAAATAGGAAGTCTGACTTACAAATTGGTAATGAGCTGAATGAAAACCAATGGACTGAGAATAAGTCCCAGAAGGTCTGAGATTCTGTGGATAGGTGGCACATCTGTTAAATCTGTTATGCATAAGGTTGCACTCCTTCTAAAGTAGCTGTCACGGCCACCCAGGACTGGTCCCAGCTCACAAGAGACCCCACTCCGTTGCAGCTTATTTACAGGAAAAGTTTATTGAAGATTTCTGCTTCTCATACAGTTCAGCATTGTGGCCGTACGTCTGCCACGTTAGACCGCTGAAGTCCCCTCTGACTCCTCCCCTCTTCCGCACCAACTTAATAGCCTGGCTCTAGACCACCTCTTCCTCTCCTTTCTTTTCCGCAGGGTCTTCCTGCCCCCCTGGGTTCCCTCTCTCCGTGACTCGCCTGAGGCTGAATCCTCTGCCGCCTCTTCCCCCCTCTTTCTGGCTTTAGGGCCGGGCTCCTCCCCTGAGCTCTCTCCACTTCCGCGCGCCTCTACGTTTGAACTTGGCGCGCGTACGTTGCTGCTGACCTTTCTTTCGACCGCTACACCACCCCCTGCTCTGCTCTCCACCCTTTCCGGCTGAACACCCTGCTCCAACCCCCTCTCTCTGTTCTCTCCTAATCCTGCTCCCTCCGAGAGGCTGACGACTCCACCCCCTTTACTCCGTTCCGGCTGAGACGTCTCTTGCTTCCTCTGTCTTCCACTGGGCTCCTCTCCGCTTCTCCCTTCTCCTCCCCTTTGCTTGATTAAGGTAACCCCCTTTTGAGAATCCTCTGACTCGCTGCTCAGACTCGTGGATTCCCTCAGAATTCCGTCATCTTCTTCCTCATCCTTCTGCCCCTCCTCCCACTCGCTCTCCGTCTCCTCTGTCATCTCCTCCTCTCTCCCAGAAACCCTGACATCCATCCCCCCCTCGAAGCCCCCCCTTCCCCCCTCCCGCTCGCCGGGGACCGGTTGTGGAAACTGCGGCTCTTCGGGGGTAGGCTCAGGATACAGGTCGTCTACGTCAATGTTCTCTGCTGGCAGTTCCGTGTACGTGTATTCGAAGTCGGGTTCTTCCCCCAAATGCTTCTCAGTCTCTGCTTCCATCGCTACTTCCTCCGGTGCTGCCCGCCAAGGACCTATCAGCCACCTCTTACGCCATTCCTCCTCTGGCTGCTCCTCCCACCAATAAGGGGTTTCCGTGTCCACCCCCGAGCACGATCCCCTGGGCGGGCTTGATTCTGGTGTCCTTTCCTCGGGGGAAGAGAAACCCCTGAACGTGCTATCTGACAATGTGGGTGTGAAAAGCCAGTCATCAAAGTACTCAGCTGGCATGGGTCTATGTGGGAAAAGTGCATGGAACTCTTCTTTCAAAAGGGGTTCGTCTAACTCGTAGCCTGGCACCCAACTATTAGCAGCGGCTGGTGTGCCCTCCCTGGCGAGAAAATATTCAACTCCCTCCTCCCCCCATCTCGAGTCCAGTATCTCTGTGACCTCGTTAAGAGGTTCTGGTCTTGGCGATTCCCCCCTCTCAGGCGCCCTCCTACGTGGCTCTGGGGGTGCTCCTGACTCTTGAAACCTGTGTGGGGTTTTGTAGGGAGTGAGCACCGACCTATGAAAGACCGGGTGCACCCTGGAACCTTCCGGAAGGGCTAGACGAAAAGCCACCGGATTGATCTTAGCCTCAACTTGATATGGCCCTAGCTGCCTGTGTCCTAACTTCTTCTTGGCCAATGACCTGGCCGGCATCGCGTGGGCTGCTAACCACACCCAGTCCCCAACCTGGATGTCCTCTCCCGCCCTCCTGTGCTTATCGGCCTGCACCTTATACGCCTGTTTTGCCAGCTCCAAATGTCTCCGCAGCTCCTCGTGCACCTCTTGCAACTCCGCTGCAAACTGGTCGGCATCTTGAGGCCCCCCCCCTCCTGGTGCCGCAAATCTCGGGAAGGTTCTGGGATGACGGCCATTGTTCGCGAAGAAAGGCGTCACCCCGGTGGAAGCGTGTTTCGTGTTGTTGTAGGCGAATTCAGCCATCGGCAGATAGTCCACCCACGCCGCAGGTCGCTGGTTGGCGTAGCACCGCAGGTACTGCTGCATGATCGCGTTGACCCTCTCCGCTTGACCGTTGGTTTGTGGATGCCTCGCCGATGTCAGGTTGATTTTGACGTGCAAGATGCCCAGAAGCTTTCGCCAGAAAGTGGAAACAAACTGGCGCCCCCTGTCGGACAAGACGGACTGCGGAAGTCCATGCACTCTGAAGACGTGATCGATGAAGAGCTTTGCGGTCTGTTCTGCCGTCGCCACCTTGGCACAAGGGATGAAGTGCGCCATCTTGGTGAACAAGTCCACCACCACTAACACCGCCGTCTTACCTCTGGAGCTGGGCAGGTCTGTAACAAAGTCCAACGCTACCCTCTCCCATGGTTGCTGCGGTGTCTCCAGCGGTTCTAGCAATCCCGCCTGCTTCTGGTGCACTGGTTTGGACCTCTGGCAGATATCACACCTGGCGACGTAGTCCGCCACCTCTCCTCTCATCTGGGGCCACCAAAAGTCTCTAGCCACCAACTCCATCGTCTTCTCTTTGCCGAAATGGCCTGCACTAGGGGCGTCATGCAACTGTTGCAGAACCTTGGCTCGAAGATCGTCGGTGGGCACGTAAAGGGCACCCTTACGAGTCAAAAGTCCATCTTGTAATTGAAACTCATCGTTGTGTCGCGACCCTCCGCGTAGCTCCTCCATCTTAGACTGTGCAAACTGATCCCTTTGCAACGCGCGTCGCACCGCGTCCAGGTCGACTGCGATGGTAGCGCACGTCCACGCCTGCGGTGCGAAAATGTGCTTTGCTGCGATTGGAGCTGCTTCCTCCAAGTATTGCGGCTTTCGGGACAGCGCGTCTGCAATAACATTGGAGTCTCCTGGGATGTATTCTATTTTGAAGTCGAAGTCCGCAAAGAACTCCGCCCAGCGCATGTGTCGCTGGGTCTGCAACTTAGCCGTCCGCCAATACTCTAAGTTCTTGTGATCCGTGCGGACCTGCACCGTGTGCTTGGCTCCTATTAAGAAGTGTCGCCACGCTTTGAAAGCTGCATGAATGGCCAACAACTCCCTGTCCCATATGGTATAATTGCGCTCCGTCTTGCTGAGCTTCCGGGAGTAGAACGCACCCGGTCGCCAGTTGCCTTGTGAATCCTCTTGCAAAAGAACGGCCCCAACCGCTCTATCTGACGCATCGGTCTCTACCCGCATGGGTCTGCCGGGATTCACGTGGAGCAGCTGCTCTTCGGAGGCGAAAAGACCTTTAAGCGTCCGGAAGGACCGCTCCGCTTGTTCGGTCCAGACGAACTTCTTCTTCTTGGAACTGAGGGTGTCAGTGATCGCCGCCGTCGCGTTCGCAAAACCTTTAATAAACTTGCGGTAAAAATTGGCAAAGCCGATGAACCTCTGGACCTCTTTCCGATTTCGAGGGCTTTTCCAGTCCAACAGCGCTTGAACCTTAGCCCTGTCCATGGCCAGTCCCTCGTCGGACAACTTGTAGCCAAGGAAATCAACCTCTCTGACATCAAACTGGCACTTTTCCAACTTGGCGTACAGCCTGTGTTCCTTCAGCCTCTGCAGGACCTCCCTCACGTCCTTATCGTGATCCTCCGGCGATTCCGAGAAAATCAGGATATCGTCGAGAAAGCAGACACACTTTTTGTAGAGGAGACCTGCTAGCACGTGGTGCATAAATGCTTGAAAAACGTGGCTGCCATTTTGGAGGCCGAAAGGCATGACTCTGTATTCGTACGTGCCCAGAGGGGTGAACATGGCGGTCTTCCACTCATCTCCTTTCCGGATGCGGATGAGATTGTAAGCTCCACGTAGGTCCAGCTTGGTGAAAATCTTGCCCCTCCTGACGGTCGCTAAAAGGTCGTCAATCTTGGGCATGGGGAAAGCTTTGGGCTTAGTCAAGCTGTTGATGAACCTGTAATCCACTATAAGCCTTTTTTGGGGCGTGTCCTTCTTCTTCACAAAGAAAACAGGGCTGCCTCCCGCTGCTTTAGATTCCTGGATGAAACCTCGCTTGAGGTTATGGTCTATGAACTCCCGAAGCTCTTGCATTTCGTCCTCCGACATGGAGTACAGCTTGGCAGCAGGCAATTGCGCCCCTGGCACTAAATCAATCGCGCAGTCGTAAGGTCTATGAGGCGGCAACTTGTCAGCTTCCTTCTCACAGAAAACCTCCAAGAATTCCTGGTACTTGTGAGGCACTGTTTGCACCATACCCAGATGCAATGGCCGCTCAGCTTCTCCCCCCTGATCGGTCTGAAAGCAATGCTGAGCACAATACGATGAACAAAAGTTGATCTGCCTCTGGTACCACGCAATCGCGGGACTGTGCCTCTCCAGCCAACTCATGCCTAACACGATGGGTGTGTCCGATAAGTGGGTGACATTGAAACTAATAAGCTCTCGATGGTTGCCAATCTGCATCATCATGGGAGGGGTTTGCTGCACCACTTGCCCCCCCAGCAACTTCCTGCCGTCCACCGTGACCACGTTCAGAGGCGTCGTTGCAGGCAGGAGCGCCATGTTGTGCTGCTTAACGAACTGCAGTCCCATGAAGTCGGCGTTGCTTCCCGAATCGATCGTTATTGGAACCTCGAGGAGTCTCCCATCAGGCAACTGGAGTGTTGCTGTGAGCAGAACTGCCGGTTTGGGAGGCAAAGGGTCCAAGCTCTGCAGTGATGCTGGGGGCTTGTCTACAGATCCGCCTGGCTGAGCCCCAGTAGCTCTGCTTCCAGCCAGGCACTGTCGTTTCCCTGAAGCTGCTCCCCTGGTTGCACCTCTGCTGTTACAGTTGCCAGCGCTGCAGTGTGCTTCTGGAGCCTCTGGGGGCACTCTTTCGCCATATGGTGCGCACTGTCACAGATGTAACACTTCCTGGTTCCTCTAGGAGGCTTCGCTTTGGCTGCACCAGGGACAGGGCTCTGGGATGGCTTCTGAGCCCTAGCACCACCAATCTCCATTGGCTCCTCTCTGTCCTTCCCCATTGGCGAGGGGTGCGCACGGCTGAAGTCCCTGTGCACAAAAGGGAGAGTCCTTGCTTGCGCACGCGCTTGGGGCCCGTCCTCCTCGTGCCACGGACGCCCCTCATGTCGAATTCCAAGAGCTAAAGCCCGTTGCACCACGTCTTCTAGGGTCTGGGGTCTGTCCCCCCTAGCGATCTCATCCTTGATGGGGGGGCTCAATCCCTCCCAAAAAAGATCTCTGACCGGTTTACTGTCCTTTGGCCAATCTAAGGCGGTGAGCAATGCAAAAAATTTAGAGTGGTATTGGCGCACAGTCGCTTTCCCCTGCCTCAGCCCGTGCATTTGACGGCGCGCAATGTCCACATCCACAGAGGATTGAAAACAAGAATCCATCGCTTTGATGAACGCAGTTGAATCGCGACGGGCCGGTCCATCTTCGCGCCACAAATTGCGTAGCCAAGCCCTGGCCTCCCCATGCAGGTGCGAAACAATGAACCCCACTCTCTCCTCCTCATCTTTAAAATCGTGACGGAGTAAGTGCAGTGCATATACAACGTCCGCTCTGAAATTGGGATAGTCTTGCAAGTTGCCATTAAAATGCGGAACTAGGGCACCCCCCCTCCGTCCAAGCGCAATGCCCTCCGCTCTGGATCCTGGGGCCCCCGCCTTGTCCGCGCGCTCCCACCTTGCCTGCAAATCCTGGCACGTCTTCTCCAAGTCGTCATTCTTCTTCTGCGAAGCAATGACTGCCGATGTGAGAGCGGTAACCTGATTCCGCAATGCAACCAGCTGCTCCTCAGCGCTCATGGCTGCTCCCGTTCGTGAGCTTCGCAAAAAAAAATTTTTGCTTTCGGAGAGGGGACTTACTGTCACGGCCACCCAGGACTGGTCCCAGCTCACAAGAGAGCCCACTCCGTTGCAGCTTATTTACAGGAAAAGTTTATTGAAGATTTCTGCTTCTCATACAGTTCAGCATTGTGGCCGTACGTCTGCCACGTTAGACCGCTGAAGTCCCCTCTGACTCCTCCCCTCTTCCGCACCAACTTAATAGCCTGGCTCTAGACCACCTCTTCCTCTCCTTTCTTTTCCGCAGGGTCTTCCTGCCCCCCTGGGTTCCCTCTCTCCGTGACTCGCCTGAGGCTGAATCCTCTGCCGCCTCTTCCCCCCTCTTTCTGGCTTTAGGGCCGGGCTCCTCCCCTGAGCTCTCTCCACTTCCGCGCGCCTCTACGTTTGAACTTGGCGCGCGTACGTTGCTGCTGACCTTTCTTTCGACCGCTACACCACCCCCTGCTCTGCTCTCCACCCTTTCCGGCTGAACACCCTGCTCCAACCCCCTCTCTCTGTTCTCTCCTAATCCTGCTCCCTCCGAGAGGCTGACGACTCCACCCCCTTTACTCCGTTCCGGCTGAGACGTCTCTTGCTTCCTCTGTCTTCCACTGGGCTCCTCTCCGCTTCTCCCTTCTCCTCCCCTTTGCTTGATTAAGGTAACCCCCTTTTGAGAATCCTCTGACTCGCTGCTCAGACTCGTGGATTCCCTCAGAATTCCGTCATCTTCTTCCTCATCCTTCTGCCCCTCCTCCCACTCGCTCTCCGTCTCCTCTGTCATCTCCTCCTCTCTCCCAGAAACCCTGACAGTAGCGTTTCACAAGCTGGTAAGGAGGCAGCCCAGCAGGGCCTAATGTTCCTTTTTGCCACGTTTGTTTTCTTGGAGCAGTCCTGGTTTGTTTCCAGAAAGAGAGGGCAATCGCTGAGGCTCCCGTTTTGACCAGTAGAGCCCACAATCCAGAACTCCCAGGTCAGCTAAATGCAGTGGTGGGGTGGCAATGGTTAGGGCTGGCTACGTCCATGTGGGGTGGGCCACAGGAAGAACACAAGGTCAGAAGAGGGCCATGGTTGGGAAAAGGTTGGGAAACACTGCTCTAAAGGATCAAATTCTTAGACTGAGCACACTCTTAAATATAGCTTTGTCAGTGGAGAACCAGATAAGCCTTTGTGGGAAGGAACGTCTTTCACATTAATTTAGGCTGGTGTGCCAGCTGCAGCTTCTTCTGGAAAGTGATAGCCTGGCCACAGTTATCTGGAAACAAGGATTGACTACTGTATTGCTGCATCTGGGGATACCTTTGGAGACTGCTCAGAAATTGCAGTTACTGCAGAATACAGCTGCTAAGTTAGTAACTGTGAGTGGCTCAAAAGGCTTCACTAGCTACCAGTTCATTTCTAAGCAGAATTCAAAGTTTGCCTTTAAAGCTCTATAAGGCTTGGGAACCCAGTACCCAGTACCATAGGAGTCTTTAGAAATTCTCCTTGGCATGGCAGAAGGCGGCCAGAGAAAGGATTCATTGGTTATGACGCCCCATTTGCAGAATTTTCTCCCCAGAGATGTTTGCCTGCCACAACATTGTCATCTTCTCAGCACTAGCTAAGGGTATTTTTATCTTCTTAGGTTTCTTAATGTACTGTTATTTTTATATACTTTACATACTGGATGTAATGGTTCCAGGTTACTATATAACTCCTCAGAATAACAAACAAAAAGCTGCACATGTAGGCATAGACCTTACCTTCTCCTTGCAATCAGAAAAGGCAACAGAAAAGGACAGCTTCATATTTTCTGTACATCCACAGTCAGAGCGATTTGACTTGCCAGCACATTGCTTGTACCGTCCAGAATTCTGTGGAAAAAGTAAAGGGACCCCTGACTGTTAGGTCCAGTCGCGAACGACTCTGGGGTTGTGGCGCTCATCTCGCTTTACTGGCCGAGTGAGCCAGGGTTTGTCTGCAGACAGCTTCCAGGTCATGAGGCCAGAATGACAAAGCCACTTCTGGCGAACCAGAGCAGCACACAGAAACGCTGTTTACCTTCCCGCTGTTTGCACTAGATGTGCTTTCTAACTGCTAGGTGGGCAGGAGTTGGGACCGAACAATGGGAGCTCACCCTGTTGTGGGGATTTGAACCGCCAACCTTCTGACCGGCAAGCCCTAGGCTCTGTGGTTTAGGCCACAGTGCCACCCGTGTCCTAAAGAAGGTATAATCAAGGCAATTCTCGACTGTGCTTACAAAGTAGACCAACATATGCAATGGAAATCATTTGACCTCTGAATCAGTCTATAGTTTTTCAACTATCAGTGGACTGGAGAGCCCTGCATGTTCAAATTTGGTGGAAAAGGGTTGTCAGAAAGAAAGGGAGAGTCAGGGCAAAGAGAACTATGCAATAACTCTTGTTCCTTAGTGAACAGGAAGTGTGATATGCAGTTGGGTTGAAGAGAAGCATTCTCTTGAGCAAGAGACAAATGAGCTGAATGGACATTGGGGCTCTTGGGTGACAGCAAATAATTTTGCAGATGAAGTTCTCTGCCTGCTTTTCAGCCTTTCCCTTTTTCTTCTCTACACTCTCCATATTCTTAAGCAGCTTTGATACTGTGGACTTTGAGAGTCTTTAATCAGATGTAAAATATCATTATCTTGAATATATGGAATAGTGCAAAAGGAGCTAGGCATACAATCCTCTACTGCCTCTTGTTGATAGAACAGGAAAACATGGAGGATTGTAAAACGGGGTGAGACAGTAGAGTTCACCTAGGGCAAAAAAAGGAAATGCTCATATTGACTGCTCTGGGTGCTTCAAATTGTTTCCATAGCTCCTAAAGTATATTTACCTTGAGTGTGTGGAAAGTAGTTGGGCAATTGTGTCAACATATGTTCTGATCCTGATCTGTCCTATTACTGCAAAGGTTTGGCAAGTGATATGAGGTGGCCATAAAGTTAAAACATAAGGATTTGAGCCCAAGTTTTCAGGTTATTTTTCTCAGAATAGTATGTGAAAACCAGCTATTTATAGTGGGAAGAAGACAGATGTTGAGTCTATAGTATGTGCAAGCAGGATGCCTAAGTTTTGGGGGAAACTCTATAGAAATGCTTATCTGGAAGTTGAATTTCAAGATTCTCCTCTTTATTAGAAATCTCTTTTCTTAATGTGTGTATGTGTATGTAAAAGAACATGCAATAGCACAGAGTGCAAAATGGATAGCAATTTTGAAAAATGCGCATTCTCAAATTCTTATAGGAGTAGCTATGAATACTTACTTTTGAATTTGTAAAATAATCCCTCAGTTTAGGTTTGCTGGGGTCAGCATTATAAAAGTTTTCTGTGAGTGGAACAGCAATTCCCAAAACAGATGGTGGCCTGTAGTTCACCTGTACAAAAAACAACACATTTTAATGGGGAAAATTTATTATTTGAAGAATTTTTGCAAACAACTTAAATCGTTAGTGGGACTGACATAAAAATGTGCAGTGAAAATAATTTAAATAAAATACAAAGGATAAATAGTAAATAGATATGAATTGGATATGCAGTGATAAAAGATAAAACATAAGTAAGCACAGAAAGGGGGGGTCAATGATTTTATATTTTCTAATTGTTATATAAATTTATTTGTATGATAATCTTTGTAAATGAAAAAGGGGGAAATTATATGATGAAAAATAAGACCGGTTTGTATCATCTCCCCAACCCTGTATTCATACACTTATTACCAGCAGCACAGATTTCTTTTTTAAAAAAAATAAAATTTTATTAAGGCTTTATTAATACAGATGAAAGAACAAATTTAAAAAGCAAACTAATCTAAATGAAAACAAAAAGAGAAAGAGAGAGAAATGCAATCCTCTCTCAAATGTAGATCTCAAGCCGTGTCTCACACATAAGGGGGTGGCTCCTCCCAGATCTCACCTGGGAGCTCCCCTTCTTCCAGCCTCCCACCCTGAAGAAGAGTTTGGATTTGATATCCCGCCTTTCACTCCCCTTCAGGAGTCTCAAAGCGGCTAACAATCTCCTTTCCCTTCCTCCCCCACAACAAACACTCTGTGAGGTGAGTGGGGCTGAGAGACTTCACAGAAGTGTGACTGGCCCAAGGTCACCCAGCAGCTGCATGTGGAGGAGCGGAGACGCGAACCCGGTTTCCCAGATTACGTGACTACCGCTCCTAACCACTACACCACACTGGCTCTCAGTGTGGGAGACCTTCCCTTCCCTGCCTCCCACACAGGGTCCTTCACCAGCCAGCCCTCAGCTTCATGTGCATACGCCCCCTCATTGACCCAGAGCAGAGGACATAAAAACAACACCACCAAAAGCAGGACCAAAGGAAGGCAGGAAAAAAACATGAAGATGAAAATAATAAAAGAGTGGGGAAAGAAAAGAAAGGGGAGAAAGGAAATAAAAGGGCTTCTGATTCAAATATCCTGAGAAGACCTCTGCAGTCTAGATGTAATGAAGGGATGCAGAGGGCATAGCACTGCATAAATTGGAAACTCCCCAATGCATTCGCCATGAGTGGAGGTATCTCTGTTTCTTTTAAGATGTATCTGAATTTTGGACTTAAGAAACAGACGTGTTCTGGAAGAAAGAGAATGGTAACCTGTGAAATGAATCAGGCACTGAGTGCCAAGGTTTTGATATGAAGAGAACTCTCATTATCGTAACTGGAATGCTACGTGATTGAAGGGGAGCCTTTGCTCTTTTTTTTTACATTATTTTTGCTGTGCTATGGATCAGCAAGCCTTCACTGAAAAAGAATCAATTATTTATGGAATGAAATTACTAATAACTATATAGGGAATGCAAGAGGGATTCAAGAAGAACTTATAATTTTCTTTACGGAGTGCTTGAAAGAATAGACTGTGTGGAATACTGTGATGATTGGTAACATTGCCAACTAAAGAGAGCTCTAGTTCTGATTTATTACGGTTTTGGTGAGACACTAACTTGTTAGAAAAAACAAGGAGATAAACACTGGAAGTTAATCAGAAGTCGCGGCCGGACCCTGGATTGCTTTCGGTTTCAGAGAGGCAAAATGGAGCTTACCTACACATGAGCGGAGGGGCAATGTTGAAGAAAATTGACTGATTATAACATGAAGGAAAAGAAGGTGGTAAACAGATACTTCACACAGCTACAAAATATAAATTCCCTCTGCAAGTTAATGGATTTGGATTTATTAAACACGATTGAAAGTCATCACATCAGTGGCTGCTAGAACAAAGGATTAAGATCGGAATTGTGGAACTTGGACTAATTAAGAGAATTGGCGCAGGATCAAGGAATAACATCAACTGATATCCAGAACACGGGATGTTTAATTCGGAACTGTTTAGTTGGCTCTTTTGATTGTATTGTGATTTGGCATAATTTGCCATCAAATTAATGTGGCCTCCATAGGATTGTTATTAATGAAACATTTAAAAAATTGATTTTTAAAAAAGACAGTTGGAAATGTTGACCCTGCCTTCTATCAGAAGAAAAGTTAGCTTTTACCTGTCTGCTTCACTGACACAGATGCCAGAGAATGTAGTGATGTCCTCAGCATTGCTCTCTTTTTCATGGGCCACATTTAAATCCATCTAACTCAGGAGTCTTGTGCCTGGGTATGGCTTTGGAAAAATGCATCCTGGGGCTTCATAGAGCAATAAATACATCTGTGCCTCTCCCCTGTTCAGAACATTTAAGAAACTAACATATAGGATTTAGGATCCTTACCGGTAGCTGCTTTAAAAGTCTGGCAATCGCTGAGCCATTTGGTTCAGCACTGACATCCTCAACTAGCCAGTCCGAAGGAGAGGTTTTAGCAGATAGAACATAGTGCATTGCTTTAAGATAGGAGCAGGAATTCTTCAGCGTTAAGACAAGAGTTATCACTTCACATCGGAGAGATCCCACTGCGATAATCACAGCTATGGTGGTTTTACCCTAGGGATGTTTATGAAAAAGCATAACATTACTTGGTCTCCAACATAGATGAATATAATTAGCTTCTCATCATAGGATGGATCTACACACAGGGGGGAAACCCACTATAAATAAGTCAGAAATTAAATCGTTATAACAAAAGAAAACAAACAATATGGAAAATCGCAAAGAATTTTGTTTGTTTTTTCTCCAGCACCATCTGGTGTTGCATGTTTATAATGCATTTGAAGTGCTGTTTTTTGACTAATGTAGCTGATTCCATAGAGCAGGGGTCAGCAAACTAAGGCCTGTGGGCCAGATAAGGCCAGAGGGGCTCTTTAATCCAGCCTGAGGACCCTGCCCGGTCAGTCCCCGTGCTAAACTGGCATAGCGCGGCGATTGACTTCGGTGATTGGCACGCAGATGGCTTTGGATCGGCTTCAGGAAGCTCCCGCAGCCAATTCGAAGCTGCAGATGCCTCTGGGCGGGCAGCGACACTGGGCAATTCAGAGCCGTGCTGGGTTTCCTCAGCACACAGGCGGAGAGGCTTCAGATTGGCCAGCAATGCAGCCATGGACAGAGAGGCCTGTGGGCATGTTGTGGGGCTTTGGCCGGAGCTTGGCATGCCTGCTGGTCCAGACCTGGGAAAGCTCTTCCAGAAACGAGAGGTGCCACCACCGTTACTGGCTCCCAACCGCTGCCAGAGGAGGTAGGAAAGCAGGGGGAGGGGAGGGGCTGGGGGAGAGAGAGAGAAGCCCCCATCCGCTGGTGTGTATGTGTATGTATGCATGGGTGTGTGTGCGTGGTCCAGCCCACCAGTCGATTTAAGGGACAGTGAGCCGGCCCACTGGTAGAAAAGTTTGCTGACCCCTGCCATAGAGCCTTATCCATGGAAGCATGGCTGTTGACATGCAAGCAAGCAAGGCATTTGCATTCATTTCCCTAGTGTTAAGTAGTGGGTTGACATAGCAGCCGGCACAGCGATTTCTTCAAGTAGCTCTTTATTTTGTAAGCTGGAATAGAACTGACTGCAAACAGCTCAGCCGGCCTGCTTTTATAGGCAGCCGGCTGTCAACATTGTAACAACAACAGCCCAGAGTTCCCGCCTAAAATAACTGCCGCGGACCTGAGTGAAAACTATCTACAGACCTGAGTGAAAACTATATACAGTATCCCCCTGTTGGCCCAGGGTGAAACTACACTACATAACACCCCTCCCCACCGAGATAAGGCGTTAGTTACAATCGTAATGGTTTCCTTATATACAGCACCACGCGTAATGGTTCAATTAGGCACAAAAGCATATCGGTTACATTTCCCATACTTAGACCAACAGTGATACATGTCCAACAACATAGTCCTTTAAATAAGTTGGGCGCTTGGAAACTCTGCCAGACCGCCGGGGACTGGTAGCCAAGTCCGGAGGGCCACACAGTTCTCGCTGAGGCTGTGGTGCGACCCTAGGTGGCGTTGGAACCAACTCCCCTGGATCCGCTGCTGTGGGTGGAGCCTCCGCAAGTGGAGTGGTCTGAGTCTGTTCTGAAGCGGCTTGGTTTGGCTCCACGCTGGCAGTTTGCGAGGGAGGTGTAGGTGGGGCCTCGCCATCTGTACGTGTCTCTTCTGGAGCCGCAAGCGCAGTTGGGGGCACCTCGGTAGTGTCCAAGTCCCCAACCCTGCGCCTAAGCTGGTCTATGTGCCGTGGCCACAAGCGTCCGTCTTCGAGTGCCACCTGGTACGAGCGAGGTCCAGTGACTCCCACTACTGTGGCTGGCACCCAAGGAATGCCCCCCACATAGTTCCGGGCAAAGACCTGGTTTCCTGGGACAAATGACCGTGGCGCGTTGGCACAGCCTGGGGGTTCAGCCACGGCAAAGTCTGGGTGAAGCCGGTCGAGCGGTGACCTGAGGCGGCAGCCCAAAAGCAGTTCAGCAGGACTCCTCCCTGTGGCCGCATGAGGGGTGATGTGTTGCACGAACAAGTATTCGGCGACCCGCTCATGCCAGTCTCCCCGGTCCAGGCGCGCCAGTGCCTCTTTTGCCGAGCGCACCATTCTTTCCGCTTGCCCGTTGCTGGATGGATGAAAGGGTGCCGTTAGGGCATGGCGGATGCCCAGTCCCAAAAGATACCGCTCAAACGTGCCTGACGTGAACTGCGGTCCGTTGTCAGAGACAAGGACATCAGGACACCCATGCGTTGCAAACAGGCCTCGCAGCACCCGGATGACAGCTTCGGTAGTGGTGGAGGGCATCAGGGCGACCTCCAGCCATTTGGAATAGGCGTCCACCACTACCATAAAGGTCCGGCCGTGAAAGGGGCCAGCCAGATCGATGTGCACCCTCGACCAGGGTGTCTTTGGCGTCTCCCAGGTGTGTCCCTTAGCTGCCGGTGGTGCAGGCCTCGACTCTTGGCACGCTTGACAGGCGGACACCCAGGCAGTGATGGCATCGTCCATATTAGGCCACCAGACGTAACACCGAGCCAACGCCTTCATTTTGACAATTCCCGGGTGGCCAACGTGCAGAGCCCCCAGGACGCGCTGACGGAGTCCCTGGGGAATCACGACGCGGTCTCCCCACAGCAGACAGCCGCGATGAGCTGAGAGTTCATGTTGTCTAGTTGCGAAGGGCTGGAACTCCGATGCAAAAGGCCCTTGTGGCCACCCCCTCCACACCCAGTTGAGCACCCGACTGATGGTGCGATCCTGGGCAGACGCGGAGGCCACAGTGGCAGCCGATACAGGCGCTGCCGGAAGATCCTCAATCAGAAGGAGCGATGAAGCTGGAGCCGGGTCTTCCACAAATGCTGGAAGAGGGCAACGGCTGAGGGCGTCGGCATGGCCCATCGATTTCCCCGGGCGATGGATGAGCCGGTAGTGGTAGGCAGCCAGGAAAACAGTCCATCGCAGCATGCGTGGCGAGAGGACCGGTGGAGTTGGACGATCACCGGCGAGGAGGCCCAGGAGTGGCTTGTGGTCAGTGATGAGGTCAAAAGTCCTGCCATAGAGGTATTCATGGAACCTCTTCACTCCAGCCACAAGTGCCAATGCCTCCTTGTCGAGCTGGCTGTAATTCTGTTCTGTCGGAGATAGTGTCCTGGAAAAGTAGGCGAGCGGTGCTTCTCTTCCATCTGGAAAACGGTGACTAAGGACAGCACCGATGCCAAAAGGTGAGGCGTCGCAGGCAAGGACCAGCGGCCTGGATTCACTGTACTGTACCAGCACACTGTCTGAAGAAAGGAGAGCCTTGACCGCGTTGAAGGCCGCCGTCTCCCGATGACCCCAGGCCCAAGGCGTCTTAGTGCTAAGGAGTCGGTGAAGAGGCTCAGCCACTCTGGCTTTGTGGGGCAGGAACATGTTATAAAAGTTCAGCAGCCCCAGGAATGCCTGCAACTCCGTTTTGTTCTTTGGGGTGGGGGCCTGCTGGATAGCGCAGATCTTGGATGTGGTTGGGTGAAGGCCGGAGGCATCGATAAGATAGCCCAGGAACTCTACCTGTGGAACGGCGATCTGGCACTTCTCCCTATTTACCTTGAGCCCGGCCTCTTGGAACCTGGTCAGCACGGCACGGAGGCGCTCGAACGGCTGCTGGTGTGAGTCTGCAGACACCAAAACGTCATCAAAATATGGTACCATGCCCGGAAGCCCTTGCAGGAGACGCTCCATAAGGCTTTGGAAGATGCCAGGAGCCACACTCACCCCGAACTGCAACCGGCGGCAACGGAATGCCCCCCGGTGGGTGACAATCGTCTGGGCTTCAGCAGTGGCATCATCGACTGGCAGTTGTTGATAGGCTTGGGCAAGGTCCAGCTTAGCGAAGACCTTACCCTCACCCAGGGAATGCAGCAGGTGTTGGACAACAGGAACCGGATAAGCGTGCTGCTGAAGTGCCTTGTTGATCGTGCACTTGTAGTCAGCGCAGATTCTCACCGACCCATCTGGCTTGACAGGCGTGATGATGGGGGTTTCCCACTTGGCGTGGTCAACCGGCTCCAAAACTCCTTGGGCAATCAGTTTGTCCAGTTGTTCGTCCACCTTAGCCTTGAGAGCAAAGGGAACCCGGCGTGGCTTTAGCTTGATGGGGGCGACTTGTGGATCAAGGCTAAAGGAGATGGGCGTACCTGTATATTGCCCCAAGGTGCCGTCAAAAACCTCGGCAAAGTCTTTGACCAGACCCTCAGTCTCTGCGTTAGAGATGCAGTTGATGCCGGTGACTTCCAGGCCGAGGGCATCAAACCAGTCTAGCCCTAGGAGGCTTGGCCGCTGACCTTCGACCACCACCAACCGGAGCAGGCCCGAAAAATCCTTGAAGGCGATCCGGAACCGGCCAACGCCTACCACGGGAATGTCGTTTCCCTGGTAGTCTCTCAGGTGTACGCGGTGAGAGTCGAGTTGCCTTTTGGACACTCTGGGTACCAGTCTTTTGATGGTGCTCCATGACACGATGGACAGGGCAGACCCGGTGTCGATCTTCATGTCACATGGAGCTCCTTCAATGAGCACCGTGACGTTTAGCTTGCGTCACGTAGGCGAGTCGGTTTGGCCAATCGTGGTTCCAGATGGGCAGCGGCAGTTGGTGAGAGCGAAACAACTTTCCTTGGCAGACTGGAGTGAAGACTTGGACTTGCGAGTCGATGAAGCGGGGGTGTCAGACGGAGCCGATCAGCAGACCTTAGCGATGTGGCCCCTTCTGGAACACTTCCTACAGATGGCGTCTCTGAATCGACACTTGGCACGGGAATGGTTGCCTCTGCAGCCGGCACATTCCGGTTGGCCCTTGGACTTCTGTTGGAACTTCCTGCGCTCCCGCTTTGTCTGGTGCACGTCATCGTCTTCACTGGAGGATGCCTCATCACTGCTGGCCTTTTCATGATGCACCGGAACTGGCTCCCTAGCAAGATGCGGGCTGCTGGACTTGCGGATCTCCTGGGCGGAGCGTTCAGCAGCTTCTGAGGCCACAGCCTCCTCAATGGCTTTCTGTAGCGTGAGGTCTGGCTTGGCTAGGAGACGCCGTTGCAGATGGATGTCCCGGACCCCGCAGACGATTCAATCCATCAGGGCATCGTCTAAGTCTCGGAACTCACAGTGCATTGCAGCCTGTCGCAGGGCGGTGGTGTAGTTGTTGATTGACTCCCCCTCTGCCTGGTGGTAGAACGCATGGCGGGCAGCAATCTTGGACGGCTTTGGTGCGTAGTGGTTGCGGAGTTTCTCTTGGATCGTGTCCCATGGTGTTGCCTGGACTGCTTCAGGCGCAACCAATGCTCGAGCCGTCTCAAACACCTCAGGCCCACAGAGGCTGAGGAATAGGCCCCGCTTCCGATCCACTGATACTGCTGTCAGCTCGTTGGCTTGGAGGTAGCAGTCGAACCGAGCGAGGTAGGAGTCCCATGATTCAGAGGCTGGCGCAAACGGCAGTAGAGGCACAAGTGAAGCCATGATTCCGATGCCGGCGTGAAGGGCGATGGATGGAACACAGTGCTCTAGCCAGAACAGTCAGCTCTGAATTGGTTCTGCCCAGTGATTTCGCTCAGTGATTTCGCTCTGTGATTCAGCTCAGTGATTCAGCTCAGTTCAGAGGCTGGCCGCATTTGGCTGTGCTCCGATGTCCATCCATCCCATCCTTGTCGCCAGTGTTAAGTAGTGGGTTGACATAGCAGCCAGCACAGCGATTTCTTCAAGTAGCTCTTTATTTTGTAAGCTGGAATAGAACTGACTGCAAACAGCTCAGCCGGCCTGCTTTTATAGGCAGCCGGCTGTCAACATTCTAACAACAACAGCCCAGAGTTCCCGCCTAAAATAACTGCCGCGGACCTGAGTGAAAACTATCTACAGACCTGAGTGAAAACTATATACAGTATCCCCTGTTGGCCCAGGGTGAAACTACACTACATAACACCTAGCACAGCATGTGTGCATTGCACATACTAGAAGAATTCCAAATTCTGTCTTCCATTGGAATAGTTTTAAGTATTCTCATATGACAAATGCCTCTCCCACAGGAACATTTTAAATATTATTAATCTAATACTCCAAAACAAGCCTATGACAAACAATATATCCATACCAAGACAAGGGTCACATATCAGGTAAAGTTAGCTGGGACTGGGCCCCATTCATAACAACAGAACTACAGTAGCTTTTAAGCTTTCTCTGCCTTCCTTTGCCTCTGTGTGTGACGGGTCTTGGATGCTCCTGGGTGATTTTGAGAGAACTTGGATGGACCTGTGAGATCTCACAAGAGCACTTCAGGGCTTCTGGAGCCCAGGATGCTCATGAAGGGGTCCAGTTCCAATGATTTGAGTATACACATTTTTGCAGATATGTAGAATGTTTTGAACTGAACGCCTGTGTAAGATACAATTGCACTGTAGTCATGAATAACTTGCATCCCATTGCTTTCAGTAAGTCTAGCTGTGTCTGTGCTAAACTAGTGCCTGAAGATGAGAAGATAAACTGAAGCTGAATCACAAAAGGAGTGTAACACAATGAGTGGCTAGTTTTTGTGTCCAGGATTCAGCCTGTTGCCAATTAGTTTCCGGGCCCAATTCCAAGTGCTGTTTTGACCTATGAAGCCTTAAACGGCTCAGGACTATAATACCTCAAAGACCGCCTCGCCCTATATAAACCAACCAGGACCCTGCAGTTTTAACCTTAGGCCCTTCCGCATGTGCCTTCTGTTCAAGAGGTCTGGAGGGTGCCATCACAAAAGCGGGCCTTTTCTGTGGTAGCTCCCCATTTGTGGAACACTCCCCCTAGGGAGGCTTCCCTGGCGCCTTCATTGCATATCTTTAGTTGCCAGGTGAAAACGTTTCTCAGGCGTTCGGCTGATTAACATTTTATATCTTTTAAAATGTGCTTGTGAGAGGGGGATTGCAGGCCTGTGCACAGTGTGCCTTGGGAACTGGGAAGTAAGCAGCAAAAACGACATGAGAAGAACTTGGAAATAAATTGGCCATGAAGTTTTGGCATAGGCATTGGGTGTGTATCCCAAATCATCCTACCTGATTGCTGGATGATTATTCACAAGGGTCAGTCCTGGGTTAAGGGTCCCCTCAAGATGCTGGTAAACTAAGCTGACAGCCCCTGGCCACTGAACGGAAGTCCTTGGTCCATCACCCCCACCTCACGTCATCTGGACATTCAGAATTCAACCCAGACGCCTTTACCAGGGTACCCTGAGATTTTTACATGTCCAACAGGAGAGGCTCCCTCTCACCCCCAGGTTACACTAAGTATCCAACCCAATGCCTTTTCCCAGCACACAAGCTGGCCTCTCCCTGCCAGCTCACCACTAAACCTACTAACATCTGCAACCAATTCCCATCACATCTACAACCAAGTCTCATTACTCTACAATTTCTAGGGTTCTGTGAGGAAAGCCATAGCGTAAACTGGTCTAAAACCAACATAAGTTTGTTTTGTACAAAAACACGGGGAGAAGATTTTTGGAGTCTGAATGCACATTAAAGCTGTGTGTACTTTATCAAGGTACTCTGAAAAGAGCTGGCAGCATGTTACCTTTTCAAAAAATTTACTATGAACAGTGATATCGATTAAATTGCTATTGTTGTCGTCAAAATAAATTTTTGTGCTCACATCCAGTAGAGAAGGCCTTCCAATTGCAATGTACATTAGCCTATTATGAAACACATTATACGCTGTGGAAGGAAAAAACAATGAGAATGATGTTTATTTCCAATATTTCTTTCCTGTAGAACAACCTCTCACAAAAGGAAAAACTTAGCTCCACTCTGAGACTGCAGTTGGGTTGAAAAATACTTGAGGATTTTGGCTGATTCCAGTGTACCCTTACTTCATATACATCTGTGTACATATGCACATCAAAATGAGAAATCCATATGAAAGATCTACAGGCAGGATGGGAGTCAATAGGATAAAAATATATGTAAAATACATTTTGTTGAATTTCAGTTAAATTATTAGAGTGAGGATTATAACTTATAAAGAGTTGTATAAAGATCTGTAGGCAGGATGGGAGTCAATAGGATATCCCACTAGTTTCAAAATCTATATGACATATACATTTTGAAACAAACCTTTCTTCAAAATGAAGGGGAAGGTGTTCAAGTGGTTGGTAGATGGCTACCTCCAAGCCCTGATTTTCTGGGCCCATTCCAGTTGGGTCTCATGCCTGGTTCTGGCACAGAAACTGCCTTGGATGCCATGTGGCGTGACCTTTACCAAGACAGATATGGAGGGGAGGTGTGACCTTCTCGGTTCTCTTGGAGTTCTCAGTGGCTTTTCAGTACCATTCATCATGGTACAGTCAAACCTTGGAACTTGAACGTTGCCGAACGTTTCAGTTCCTCAATGCCAAAAACCCAGAAGGAAGTGTTCCGGTTTTCGAATATTCCTCGGAACTCGAACATCTGTCCGGCTTCCACTTGAGTGCAAGAAGCTCTTGCAACCAATCTGAAGCTGTACTTTGGAATTTGAACGTTTCGGAAGTTGAATGGTATTCCGGAACAGATTGCGTTCGAGTTCCGAGGTTTTGTAGAAAGCACCTGACAAACATAATGAATAAACAGATCTGTTCTGAAGAGTTTATACAAATGGGATTACTTCATCGGCATTTAATTTAACTAAAGGTGCTTGGCAGAGCTCATCCTGTTGTCATTTTTGTTTGTTCTAGCAACAGTACTATTAGCAATCAAGATGAATTCCTTGCAAAAAATAACATATTTTCCAATATACCATCAATTAAGGATCGAATAAGCAAATTGAAGGCATTTGCTATTTCAATTGCTGAATTAATACATATAACAAATTGGACTTCTCTTTGGGTATACAGAAGACAGGAGTGCCTGGCGTGCTCTGGTCCATGGGGTCACAAAGAGTCGGACACGACTAAACGACTAAACAACAACAACAACAATTGGGTATACAAAGAATTATAAAATGTTATTGAGTGCAAATCTAGGACTTGCTATGTTTTGAAAGATGGAAATATTAAGATTTATTATTGCACACAGAATTCTGTGTGGTGCTTTTTAAAGATATTTGTGAATATATCTGCCTTTTAATTGATTTTTTGAAGGATTTTTAATGGAATATAGCTTTGGATACAAATGACCAAATCCTTCTCTCTCTCTCACACACAGCATGTAACATCTGCAAAAATTATGGAAGTCAGATAAGCTTTGATAGTGTATTTGATAAATCTTGGTTATAATTATTTTTATTATTACATTTTTAAAAGCAATCATGCATATAAAAATATATGTAAAATACATTTTGCTGAATGTCAGCTAAATTATTAGAGGATTATAATTTATAAAGAGTTTGCTTTCATATGATTTCAAACACTTTCAGACATTTTATCGAGAATACTGAAGAGCGGAGAGACAAGAAATATATGCAGTCTTACCTACATTAATTGGAGTCACTCTGAATTTAAATTCCAGCTTTGACCCAATATCCAAGTATTTAATGGCATGGCGTGGTAGGTCATCAAATTGTTGTATTGCATATCTACATATGTCAACAACAATTTTCCATTTTCTGGTATTTGCAGTGCCAAAGTCATACAAGAACCACCTCCCAGGTGGAATGTCTGTATTTAAAGGCACCCTATTAGGCATAGTAGCATCTCCTAAAGCATTTTGGTCATTCACAACTTGAATAATGAAGAAACTGCTACTGCCTGGAATCACCACTGTTTTCTCAAGATCGGTTGGTTTAAATATATTCAGACCTGGAAAACAAGAAAATAATGAAAACATCATTCAATGTGCAGAAGCTGCATTTCCCTTCATTTTGCCACTTTGTCTCCATAAGAAAAGTATGCATTTACACATAGTTGGAGACTGATTGGCTGGCTGTTGATTTAGGAAGGGGATCTAGTAGAAATAAAAATGACTGGATGGCGAGGAACATATAAAAGAGGCTACATAGGAAATTAGGAAATGCTGGGCAGGGGCCACCCCCATGCAACCAATCTTAGATGAATAGTATTCCCTACAATTCTTTTCCTATATATTTCTCCACTTAAGTGTGATTAGCATAAGCCAAAGACCCTCCTTCCAAAAACTTTTCATTATCAGGTGATGCACAAACCTGGAGAAGTCAGCTGAAGCCTGTATGATATACTGGTCCCTGTAGGGGGCAAAACTCTTAAAGTATTTGCTGTACAAGGGCTAGCAGTTTTAGATTCAACAGGAAACCGATCTAGAACATCTACCAGTACAGATGATATAAAGCCCGGAGGAGCTCTCGTCCTAAAAACCTCTTTGATTATACACGATCCTCCTGGCCTAAATTAAAAAGAAGCATACATTTAATACCACCTTGATGATGTCAGATCACACATCTAATGAATTTTAACGAATTTTGACTAGTTCCTAACATCCCCTTGCTGGAAAATAGTGCTAAGAGAAAATTGTGGTTTCAAGCATGTCAGCTGGCACAGGGCTGCTGTTCAGCAGCTATTTCTGATCTTTTGAATCATTATGATTTTCTATTGAATTGTAGTAATTTTTTGATGAATTTGTCTTTAGCTTTATATTCTCCTGTGCTTTGAATTTACTACCATGATCACAATGTCTGTTAACTTGTACAGTGGTGCCTCGCAAGACGAAAAGAATCCGTTATGCGATTCTCTTCGTCTAGCGGTTTTTTCGTCTTGCGAAGCAAGCCCATTGACAGCTTAGCGGATTAGCGCTACAGCGGTCTAGCAGCTTTTAGCGATCAGCTGTTAAGCGGCTTATCAGCGGATCAGCTGTTAAGCGGCTTAGGAAAAGGGGGGGAAAGTGAAAAAAACCCGCGGGAACTCGCAAGATTTTTTCATCTTGCGAAGCAACCCCATAGGGAAATTCGTTTTGCAAAGCGCCTCCAAAACGGAAAACCCTTTCGTCTAGCGGGTTTTCCGTCTTGCGAGGCGTTCGTCTTGCGGGGCACCACTGTAATGGTATTATTGTTACTGTGAGCCACTTTGAACTCAACATTTGTTGTGGGGAAAGCAGAATACAAATATTAAATCAAATCAAAATCAAATGTATTTCTTATCACATGAAAATACCCCTTAATCTCCATGTTTGGTACACCTAGTAGGTGCAATACTTCATGGGCCATATTATCTGAATCTGTTCCTTCTGGCTCCAGCAATATCACATCCCTGGAAGACAGCAGACTCCAGCAGTCTTTGCTCCCAAATGTGGTGGTGGGTCCCCCCCCCCCCCCCAGATGAGGAAGCCATGGGAAAACCATGCCATCATCATACACACTGCAGGAACCGTTTCCAACTTCCGACAACACACACATCTCCTACTGATATATTTTTGAAGCCTACAAGTTTTGTTTGAAACTTGTATTACATGGTATACATCACAAATGTTAGTACAAAGTGGTTCTAAGAGCAGGCAGAACAAGAAAGTGGCAACCCTCTGAACAATTTAACCAAATTAGAGAGATGCTATTTTGCTATATTCTGTAAAATAGCAGGGTACATTAAAAAGAAAAACCCAACAGAACAAGACATTGCTTGTTAACAAAGCATATGCTGTTATTGATACTTACCCATAATCTAATCTTTTGCCTCTTTGCAGACTACTGAATCTCTCATGTTTTGTTATCATCCGTGGCTCGTGGTTTAAAAGTAACATTTGCTCTTCAGTGATATACTGTACAGCCAAAGGAAATTCAAAACCTAAGTCAGTATCCTGAAACAAAGTGAGAAAATTAATTATATATACTTTTTCATGCGTTTATAGATACAAAACTTGCTAAACTAGCTTAGGAATAAATGGGAATTTAAAAAAAAAATAAGAAGAAGAGTTTGGATTTGATATCCCGCTTTATCACTACCCGAAGGAGTCTCAAAGCGGCTAACATTCTCCTTTCCCTTCCTCCCCCACAACAAACACTCTGTGAGGTGAGTGGGGCTGAGAGACTTCAGAGAAGTGTGACTGGCCCAAGGTTACCCAGCAGCTGCATGTGGAGGAGCAGAGACACGAACCCGGTTCACCAGATTACAAGTCTACCGCTCTTAACCACTACACCACACTGGCTCCACACCACACTAAGGGATAAATTAATTTATAATAGCAATCAGAAAATAAATTGCTTAGAAACTGGTAATTAAGCAGCACAGACATAGCTGCAGTAATCACAAATAATACTGATAGTACTAAATTTCTCCCTAGTTTCTCTTAAATTTCTAATGAGTACAAGACTATGTTTTTAAAAATCAGTATTCGCTCAGGGTCCTGAAGATAATGGTAGGAGTCAGTTAAAGCTAAGCACTTTCAAGTCCCACTTGAAAGAAGTGAAGGAGTTGAAGGTGGCAACTTAGTTGAAGCATTATGTGACTTTGCCTGTGCTAAGGGGGTAGGGCAAACTCAATGGTTTTCTGAAAGTTTCATTAATGCACTCCCTCGGCATATAGGGCACATATACAGGAAATATGGTTCGGATTGAGCTATTGGGACCCGACTGCGCTGCTGAGGCCCACCGCCTTTCAAGGTGTTGCTGCCAGGCCAGGCAGGAGCAACAGCCAATGCCCAGACTGCCAGCTTTAATGGTCCTTCTTGGCAGGGAATCGACCAGGGTTCCTGGGACTGTGGAGAGATTTCCTGCAATGACTGGAGCACGTGAGGCCAGAGCTTGAGGGACCGCAAACGTCGCCCCCACTCCCCTCCAGAAAGCAGTGAGCAGCTATTTTTTTTCAGGAACAAAAGAATTATCTTTCTTGCTTTAACCTATTATAATGGTGGCATTTCTGAAATCAACTTTTAATGTTTTCTTTTTAAAAAAAGAATTAAATCTATTTTAAGGATATCTAGATAGTGGTGAAAAAATGCTGGATTAATGACTCCAGTGTCCATTCTAGCACTAGCTTCCTACTTTGACATGTTGGAAGAGTGCAGGTTTGTCCTTAACAAGAACAACAATTATTACAATCTCATAGACATTTTTCATTCACGCATCAAAAGCATACTTAACCTTCAAGAAAGTGTCCACATCCACACTTGTCTCTTTTACAAATGTGGCAACTGAATCATTCAGAGAAATATGATTTAATATTCCCAGGTGGTCAAAGTACATGTTGAAGATACCCTTTGCCGGGGGGAAAACCTTGGCATATCTCAGTGTACCTACAGAAAAGGGGAAATATAATAGGTTTTGGAGAGATCAACAGCTCTTCCAACCCATATTTAATCAATGCAATAAGGAAATAGATCGTTTTGACGAGGAAAAAGTATATCTAAATTATGCAACTTCTGACACTAGTTCCTAACGGCCAAGATCTAACAAGGCCATATGTGGTCAAATACTTTGAAGCATGCAAGGAGGTGTTGTTCCTTTTTGGAAGAAGCTCCTTGTGCCTCATGGTCTGAATGGATTGATCTGCAGTGGAGGGTTTTGGAAGGTAGATGCAGGGTGCTGCAGCAACAAATGAGTGGATTAAGAGCCCCCAAGATCCACTAGAAGATTGCAACAGCTCTTTGGATCCCAGCCAACCATACTACACTATGAGATATCAGCAAGCAGAATGCATAGGGCATTTATTCCCTGGAGAATAATGTGAAAATAGGGGCATCAGGAGACAAGATGATAGCCTTTGCTCTTGGTCACCCAAGTTCCTGCAATCTCACTTAAGGTAGAAGTCATAGAAGATACAGTGAATCTATGTCTCTAGTCTACATGGTTCTTGGTTTGGGCACCCTTAGGGCTCCCTGGTTCTGCCCAGCAGAGAGTGAATTCCTTAGGTGCATCAGGTGCTTCCACTTGTTTCTCCCTATCTAGCTATGAGAACATATAGGTTGGGGGACCTGGTTTCTTAGCCTAATCTCATATTTGAGTCTTCAAAGACTGCAGGAGACTCTACTTTTTAATGTTTTCCTACCTGCCTTACTGTAGTAAAGGTTTGCCGAGTCAGTCACAAATATAATCGCTTGGGTGTAAACACATGAATCTACCTCTATAATCGTCTCAGAATGTAAGGTGAAAAATGGTATAAAAGTGCTGCCTCCATCATAAGAAACCCACACCTAAAAGGGAGGGGGGAGACAATAATGAATATTGTATAAGAGATCTTTGTTGGCATGCATCTGTCTTGAGAGACAATGGATTGCGCCTCTGGGGGTGAAGTCAAACCACTGTGTTAGCAGCACTGAAGTGACAACAACAACAACAACAACAACAACAACAATAATAATAATAATAATATATTATTATTTGTACCCCACCCATCTGGCTGGGTTTCCACAGCCACTCTGGGCAGCTTCCAACAAAGATTAAAAATACATTAAAATGTCACACATTAAAAACTTCCCTGAACAAGGCTGCCTTCAGATGTCTTCTAAATGTCAGGTAGTTGTTTATCTCTTTGACATCTGATGGGAGGGCCTTCCACAGGGCGGGCGCCACTACCAAAAAGGCCCTCTGCCTGGTTCCCTGTAGCTTGGCTTCTCGCAGTGAGGGAACTGCCAGAAGGCCCTCTGCGCTGCACCTCAGTGTCCAGGCAGAATGATGGGCGTGGAGACGCTCTTTCAGGTATACTGGGGTTTTTTAATGTTTAATGTTTTATTGTGTTTTTACATACGTTGGAAGCTGCCCAGAGTGCTGGGGCAACCAAGTAAGATGTGTGGGGTATAAATAGTAGAATTATTGTTATGGAATGGGGCGTTCCTATTTTCATCGGAGAAATGTTGGAGGATGTGTGACTTCTGTGTCTTGATTATCAAGGGAAACACGGCTCCAGGGTGAGAGTCTGGAACCCCCAGAATCCTGCTACCGCTTGACAGAGGTTGGGGTTTGGCATGCCACCTTTGCAACACTATGTGCCAGTTGTTAATACACCTTCCTTCTTACACACCTGATTGCCATATGCATACAGAAAATGGCTGTTTGTGTGAAAATACAATCCTTTTGGTATAAATCGCGGATCTGGAAACCAGAAGGCTGGGAATTTTCTTTTTTTATTCATGCTGCCATCTGTTAACTTATGCACTGATATCAATGCCCGATTCTAGGAAGAAAAAGAAGGAAACACAGTTAAACATATGCATTATCAAAGAAAGAAATGATACAGCAGAAACACAGTGTCCAAGCGGAGTGTTAGAACTGGGGAGGGATAGTTGCCTAACAAGAGCCAATTCATACCTGGTTAAGACCTTCTCATTGCCAGGAAGGCGTTAATTGAAGGGAAGGCCCTGGTTCATCCCTTAGGCACAGCTAATAAGCACTTTCTGAGAGGCTGGGACCTCTAAGTTCAGAAAAGAAGCTGAGAAAAGGGAACATACATGAAGTGCTGGCTCAAACAGCTGCCATATGGAGCCAGAACTGCACTGAGATGGGCAGAATGCCCTTCTGCTGCAAGAAGATCAAGTAATCCAAGTACGGATTTCATTTTCTTCTCTGCCACACTGCTGCTTCTGCCTCTTCAGGAAGTGCTTGTTAGACAGGCCTCAAAGTCCCAGCAGGAGTGAAAGCTTAGCCCAGGGTCGTGGGTGCCATGCCGCATGCTTGGCCCTGACACCAAAATTTGTGGGTGCCTGGCCCCTTCATGGGGAAGTTTGTGGGTGTTTGGGCCCCCAGGCCCCCAGGGAATTGGCACCTATGAGTCCCAGATTCGGGACGTTTAGTTAGCTGAATGCCCTCGTGCCTCAGAGGGAAGGAAAGACTGACCAAGAGCAATTAAACAACAACAACAACACACTTTTACTGACCTTAAGAATGCAGTAGAAGAGGTGCCCAGATGCAATCTATCTGGGCACTTCCTCTGCCTTCTAAGGGGCAATCAAAAATATATTGCCTAATTATTGTTCTAAGGGAGGGAGAAGTCACCTGTGGCATTTGTAGCTGACAAAGAAAAAGAGATGTTTTAGAAAAGACAACAATTGCAGGGATTCAGAGCACCAGAAGATACAATGCCTCATTTTAAAATGTTTCCTTTTTAAAACACCACCATAGCCATTGTTTTGAAAAAAATATCCAACATATATATTGGAATCATGGAACTGAAAGGGAACAGAAGGATCTATATTCTTCAGAAAGGCATTCATAGACTACCTGTGAACTGTGGAAGTTTATGTGCTAATTAGTTAATTAATATCCCACCAATCCTCCTGAAGGCACCCAGCTTGGCAGTGGGGTGGGGAGGGAGTTGAGGCTATTGCAGGACACAGGTTTGATATTGGTGGGTCAGCCAGGGGAAATGGGGAGAGGGGGCTTTCAATCAGTTGTCCCATCCATTGCGAATTGCCCCCTTTCTAATTCAATTCAAATGCTTTCACCAAACCATAAATCACATCACCAAAAATGAGAATCCATTCTAAACTAGAGCAGCAAATTGCCATCTGTTCAGAGGAGTCCTTTGGTGCACTGTACCTGTTGAGATAACAATGCGATGCCAGTGTTCTGTTCATAATCAACGAGAAAAGAAACCACCCGTCTAGAAAAGTGCCCTTCACCTTTCATTTTGTGAGGCAAGCAGCTGTGCCATTTTTGAAATGTATCATTGCTATAGAAACAAGTGGATTCCTGTTTTTTTTAAAACAACAACAACAACAACAAAAGGATGCAAAGTAAACGATTTAGAAATACATCGTTGTTTGAACTTAAAAGCTTTGCCAAAGAATCCACTGAGCTCTGAATATACAGGAGTGGCGAGTGGGGAGGGGCAATGGTGTGTACCTGGCCTCCTAGCAGGACAGCCACTGCCACTGACCAGGAGGGAGAAGTGAAGGGCCAAGGCAACAGAAAGGTCAGAGCTGTACGGTGCACCAACATGAAGATGTTGATGATGATGCACCCATGCAGCAGTGGTTTCCCCATTACCTTGCCCCTTCTGTCCTCCTTCCTGGTAAGTGGCAGCAACTCGCCGTGTCAGTGCTCCACTCAGCAGGCCTCTCCTGTATAAATGCAAACAAGAAGCAAAGCAAGAAGATTTTACAAGGACAAGGCCCAAAATGCACATTACTGATGCTTTTAAAAAAGTACACACAGGTCCTACTAACCAAACACTATGCATTCCCTGGAAATCACTCCATGGGCAAGCATTCACATCATTTCCATCAATTCCTGTGCGAACGTTTCTAATTGTGGTTTTTGTACGATCTCCCCCCACCCCCACCCCAGTCCCATCTCTCCATGGTTTCTTCCTGAGATGGCTTCAGCTTAACAGCAAAAGAAAGACAAAGGGGGGAAATAAATTTTCGAATCTCTCCTGCTCTGATTTGTCTGATCTCTTTCGCTCCCTCCCTCCCTGCATGGTTTCTTCTTCTGACTAGCAAAGAAAAACATGCAAGGAGTAAGAAATTGGGTAAACTCCGGATGTTCAGATATCTGAATCTGTGGAGTGTATAGTGAGGCTTAGAATAATTCTTTACATTTGGATATTTTGTGAATTTTTGCATGGCTAGCAGGCAGAAAGCAGGGCCTGTGTATATGTTTAACCTGGCCACTTTTATTTTGAAGAAAAAACTGTTGCAAAATGCCTTCATCTTCATCCTGCCTGGCACCAGTTTTCTTCTGCTGAAAATCACTCACCTGTGACTTCAATTTTCCTGCACAGCATCGACAGAGGCAAACTGAAGTGAGGTTGAGAGAATTTTCTGCCAGAAACTGTTGTGGGACTGAGAAGCCTGGATCAGAAGCCTGTTTTGGATTGAAGCTCTGAACCTGCTTTTTTGGACCAACAGTACTGAAGCAAAGGCCCTGGTGAATACAAGGACGTGTGGGGACCCCAAACAGTGACTCCTCCAAAGACCTCAGTGATCAGGTAGTGATCAAAAGGTTGAGGTGCTCCTTATGCTATCATAAGCTCCTTATGCTACAAGCTAAGGGCTTTGTAAATAAATATAAGAACTTTGAACTTATCCTAGTAACATATGGCAGCCAGTTCCCGAAAAGCTCTGATAGCGACCACAAAAGCTTCCAGTAATAAATTGGCTCAACTGTCTTTTTGATTTCTGAACATTAATTTGCCAAGGTGGCCAGGAAGTCAAATTATGTACTGAACAGAATGCACCAAACCTCAACTAGGTAAAGGTAAAGGTACCCCTGCCCGTAGGGTTGTGCGCTCATCTCACTCTATAGGCTGGGAGCCAGCGCTGTCCGCAGACACTTCCGGGTCACGTGGCCAGCATGACAAGCTGCATCTGGCGAGCCAGCACAGCACACAGAACGCCGTTTACCTTCCCGCTGGTAAGCGGTCCCTATTTATCTACTTGCACCCGGAGGTGCTTTCGAACTGCTAGGTTGGCAGGCGCTGGGACCGAAAGACGGGAGCGCACCCCGCCGCGGGGATTCGAACCGCCGACCATGCGATCGGCAAATCCTAGGCGCTGAGGTTTTACCCACAGCGCCACCCGCGTCCCTTAAACCTCAACTATACGTTGGCAAATTTTCATAAGGTTTTATCGTCATTTGCCTTACCTGGCTCAATGACTTATCTTTGTTGAATGACAGACTAACATAGTCCGCTGCAAGAAAAGCAGAAATATATTAGCTACAACTCAGTGCTTGCACTTCTAAAATATACTTTACAAAAAGCATCAACCCAGCTTCATGTGAACAGTTAAAAAGAACTCAGGGTGAAAATTTGAAATTATTTTTGTGACATGCCTTAAAATATATAAGTGTATATGAGCGGAGAGGCATGCTCTCTGGCTTGAGCTGGTTTATTGCAGGAAAGCATTGCGGGAGCGCTCTTTGACTCCATTTACACTATGGAGTTTTGCAGGGTGCTATTTTGTCCCCCATGTTTTTCAACAGCTACATGAAGACATTGGAAGCAGACATTAGGACAGTAGATGACACAGCTATATTTCTCCATAACGTTGGAGAACCCATGGCTTCAAGTTACACATTCAACACATATAAATCACTTCTTCTTTACCAATCTAGCTGAGTCCCTGGTTTTCTTACTTTCGTATAATTCTTTGTTAGCTAGACACTGGAGGCTGTACCATATTTCAGCTTTAAGATAATCATCCTGTGGGTGGAAAAAGACAAGGAAATACTTAGCATGCCAAGTGAATTCACATAGTATAGCTGTTAAGATTCTGAAAGGGTCTGCTGAGGCACAAGTCGTCCTTTCTAACTATCACACATTGCCTAAAAACCTCTGTGGAGCCAAGGAAGACAGTGGACAATACTGTCAAATGTCAGAAAACAGAACTAGCTTTCTAGTTTCTAGCGGCAATGCCAGTGATATTAGTGGTGGTGCTGGTGGCGGAACAACTCAAGAGAATCAATGGCCAAAAGTATCAGAATTACAGAGATGTCAGAAGCAGAGCAAGATGTAGTTGAGATACCAACTTCCCCAAGATCTCATTCCAGCTCCCAATGATAGTCATGAGAAAAGAAAACTACCACACTGCCTCTTTCTGTTCTTCTCATGCAGCACAGAATTCTGATTTAACACACTGACAGCTGTTTATATAACCTTGTCAGGGAATTAACAGATCAAAGGATAGCTATATGGCCTCAATGGGACCCAATTCCTCTTGTCCTCTGAAATTATAGCACACAAGTGGAAACTAGCAACTGGAACTATACAATGCACTATCCTATGTCTTGCTTTCAAAACTCACTGCTTTATCACAGTAATTTATATACTGCTTAATTGCAATAGCCTCTAAGCAATTTATAAAAGTTTTTGTGAGTTATAGCTCTATTCTCTGTATAAATGGGAATGGACCAAGAGGGATCCCTTCCCCCAACCCTCATTCAGCTTGTTACTCCAGCAATATCCAGGATGGGTCTGTGACTGGGACAAGAGTAAAAGGAGTTCATCTACACACATCCCTCAGCACTTCAAAGTTCACAGTTCCTCTGTGAACTGCGACTGTGTTAAACCATTAGTAGTAGTAGTAGTAGTAGTAGTAGTAGTAGTATACCACCTATAACCTATAACTCAGTTCACAACATAAAATTTCAATAAAATAACACAGAGTACATAATAAAAATGAAAACAAAGACGGCCCAATAATTCTCCTGTCTATAAACCACGCAGTTGGTCAGCATGGGGTGGGGTGGGGTGGAGAAATGAAATTCAGTGAGGGCATGGAAGCAACACGGCTGACTTGCAGGTGTTAGTTGCCTAGCATACAGAGATTGCATTGTGTCGGTGCTGGGGTGTGTGTGTGTATCACAATATATTGCTATGTTTTCTCTCCTTTAGAGTGCTGCCATTTACATTTGAACTTGCAGCTGGAAATGCATAGGATTCTGACAACAAATTTGATGTCAATACTAAGCCAATGTTAGCATTCTGCCCAGTGTACCAGGGTCTCTGGATTTCATTGTTAGGATCTGTATACTACATGATTTATGATCCTTGGGACACTTATTTCTAAATGGCTAACAAAATGAATGCCAGAAAGAGTTTCAGAAAACATTATTTGTGAGATGTTAAAAAACACACCACTGAGAACAACAAACGCAACATTTAGCAATTTCTCACCATTTCAAAGCCACATAAGGTTGGTTTGCCAAACTGAAATAAAACACAATAAGACCAAATTGTATGAATCATCACTTTCTCTCCCACACTTTTCACAAGCAATTTCACAAGTGTATTACTTTACATATTTATTTACCACTTACACTCAATATTATTAATATGGTCATTGGTTGTTTTGAGTGACATAAGAAGCCTGTCTCCACCAACAGCCTGGGGCAACCTAGCCAGGGCATGTACTTTTCCTGTGAGATAACAGGAAATAAGCAATAGCTACAAACCGACAGCTAAAACACCTAAGGAAATCAAGTACCATACCCATCACTAAAAAGAATTCAACAATGGTGCCAGCAAAACTCTCTGGGGAGAGGGTTCCAAAGACAAGGGGCTACAACAGAAAAGGCCCTGTCACAATCCCCTTCACTTCTAAAGGTAGCACTCCTGAAGCAGGGCCACAGAGATTGATCTTAATATAAGAGGTATCTATTAACTGCAGCAAAGCTACTGTTGGTGCAAAGAAAAAATAGGTACACAAAGGAGAAGTCCTGGATACCAAGATCCAAGTTTGGGGCAAGTACTCTTTATTGAGAGACCCCAGCAGATATTTAAAATCACAAAATATGCAGCAAAAGTGAAGCATGGGAATATGATAATAATTTTTATTTTTTATACCCTGCCCATCTGGCTAGGTTGCTCCAGGCTTTTAAGACCTTTAAAATTTGCCCTTTCAAGTTCCTTCCAAAGTTTCCCACTTCCCCTAGCATAGAAAAAGACCACATGTTTGGTAAGGTTAAAATGGTTCACATACAAATTCTCTTCAAAGGTCTGGTTCATATGCTTTTCCACACATCAACCAGAAACGTTGCACAGGCAGTAAAACTTGGTTTAGTTCCAAAGTGGTGAAAGTTTCTAATTATTGATATAGGAACACAAGAATGGCTTGTGAATGCCATGCAGCTAAGCTGGAGCAACCAGCTTAGCCTCTTCATACACTTAGTGCATCAGGAGAACTAGGAAGAGAACAATTAGTACACAGATTAACAACGCAATCCTAGATGTGCCTACCCAGATGTAGTTCTCACCATGTTCAATGGGACTTACTTGCAGGAAATGTGTATAGTAGGGTTATAGTCTTAGGCTGAATGAGCAGACATGTATGGCATTGGAGATCTTCCAAACTTAGTTTTTTTGCAGTATGCTTACCAGTGGTTTTTAAAACATTAGATGATTGGGGGGGGGGGAGGGACACAAGGATATTTCGAAGTGCACATATATACCTGCAACAGCTTTCCAGTTTTAATGCGCAGATCATCACTGATAAATAATCCTAGTGAGGTGAGGAGTACAAGACGAGTATTTGTTACGGTGAGATCCACAAGCGCAAGTCCGTAACAATCTTGAGGAGAGAAAAGGCACTGTGAGTAACCTGAGTTGCATCTCTCAGACTTCCATCATTACTTGTTATAGACATGGCAAATTACACCCATATTGAGACACCCGGATTTGTTGGGCAATCCATGCACCTGATATGCATTTGAAGAAGGTCTAGATCTATGTGGTTTTTAGAGAGGGTGGAGTGATGAAATCTGCTCTTTCGAACTGTGCTCCTTTGCTGCATTTTTTAAAAAATATATAGCAAAGGCAAGTTCAGGGGGCAGCAAGAACAGAGGCTGACTCTTCTGACCTTGCCCATCTGACTTTGTCGCCCCAGCCACTCTGGGTGGCTTCCAACACATATAAAAAACAATAAAACATTAAACATTTAAAAAACCACCTTCCCTATACAGGGCTGCCTTCAGATGCCTTGGGGGTCAGATAACTCCATACCCTCCAGTATTTCTCTGATGAAAATAAGGCTATCCTAAGAAAAAGTGGGGCATTCTGGGATCAAATCAGAAACCGGGACAGCTCCTGTAAATCTGGGACTGTCTCTGGAAAATAGGGACACTTGGAGGTTCTGCACTCCAGAGTAAAAAAAATGGCAACCCTGGGAACCACAGCTGAAAGCACCAGTAGCCCAACATGCCAGATTCAAGGCTGGCGTCAGTCAAAAGCCCTAAACGGGCTGTAGAATCTGACCTGTCAATCCCACCCCAGGGAGAGAAGACCCTAAATGCTGAGGGATGAGGCTTCCCATATCCAAGAAGCTGAAATTTGGGACCCAAGGAGGCAGAGATTCTTTCTTATCACTGTCCAAAGAAAAGGGATGAGGGAGGGCTCTCCAGATCCTAGGGTTTTGAACCACACCACAACCTTCACTTTGAGACCTACAATTACTATATTGGTCTGAATATAGGCCACACTCCTCCCCCCCCCAAAAAATCTGGCTCATATAAAAGCTGAGTGCAGTCTATGGTGACACTCTTATAAATAGAGAAACTATGTTTTGAGAGATCTCATTTTAGGGGTGTAGTCTGTATTTGGACCAACCCTGTACATTCTATGAAAGTGCAACGTGTTCTAAGGCCTTGGGGTAAGACAGGCTACAAATAAAAAGGAAATGCATATGGGTCAATTAAACAACTGAAAATAAAAATTACCGTTTTCCAAGATGGCACAAATGGTAGCAGACAAGTTAAACCATACCGTATCCCCATCCATAAATCCACTGTCAGTCAATCCTAAAATTAGTCCTACAAATACAAAAGAAAACAATGCATTACATGAAAAGTGAATCACAGTATAAAGCCAGGCTACCAGTATTTATGACACTGTTATAAAGCTTCATATTTCCCAGAAATTTCAGCAGTGTAGCTGGTTTGGTTTCGCTTTTGATGAAGAGATGACTGGAGGTTTCTCTGTGATATTTGAGTTTATTTACAAATATATGCTGAGCCTGGGTAGAAGCACAACCTATCACCCCGACAGCAGCACAATCAGGAAATAAGCACCCCTGTATCCACAGATACAATTACAGACCTTGAAAACTCAGCTCAAACCTATTTGCACACACTGAAAGAAAGCATGTCTGCCTGCTTTACTAGTACCACATATCTAAGTTAATAAGCACAAGCAGGTGGTTCGGTATGGGGTGGGATGGGGGACAGTTGCAAACATATCCCTGGCGTATTCCTGTGGTTATTGTAGAATACGCTGCAGTGTAGTGGTTGTGTCCTGTCCTCTCCTTCCCACCTGAGATTCTCAGCAAAATGCTCTAGCAGTCATGCTTTTCACCATCACACACATATTTGACTAAAAACAAACAAACCAGCGAGCAAATAATTCAAATTAATTGTTTTTTGGGGGGGAGGGGATACCATTTCAAAAAATGCATACCTACAATTTATTCCATATATTTTGAATGCTCAGTATGCAAGGGTCATTGCTTGCCGAGCTAAAATAGTGCCAGTGATGCAAAAGGTTTGCAAAACTGCAAATGATATTTTTTTAAACAACAACAACAACAAAGCATAGCATAGCTCATAGCTTCTCTGAGTTATTCAAGCCCCTTCGCCACAGCAAGGCAGTGATCCATGAGGGGGGGGGGAGGAGTGCATACCTACCAATAATTATTCCCTCTATTCTGAATGCATAGCCAAAACAACAACACCAAAGCTTTTTTCCATTGCTGTGAGAGGGAATTGTCCATGAAAGCTGCACCAGACCCTTTGAGAGCAACAGAATGTCCTGAGTCCTGTTGCTCCACAGGGAACTTGCTCCTCTACTCTTTTCAACGCACATGGCAGCAAGAAGGCCTTTTCCTGCTGCCTAGGGTTGCTGTATTTCTAGAAGTAAAAGTTGCTGAGCTTTTTGGGGAAAACTCAAAGCTATTGAGCACACATTATTTTAGAAAATAATGAAACTCAAAGTTGTTGAGCTCAAAATTCCAGACATTTAGCCGATTTTCCGAACCCCCCCCCCCCCGGACACTATTTTCACCAGTTAAATTAGGGACATATGGCAACCCTACAAGAGAGTGGAACATTTTAGAAGGGGAAAAAAGTAAATAGGAACAGAGGCAGTGCTGAACACTCAGACTATCTCATAAAGGAATTTGCTGGAATGTGAATTCTAAAGTGGACTCATGATTTGATCCTGGTGGTGACCTCTCCAGATTGAATCAGGCAAGTCCTCTTTAGAAGCAGGGTTTCCACCATCACCCCTACTGACCTGAAATAATAGACCTAGATTTGCACACAATGTTCCCCAAGGGGACACATATGCACACGGAGCCAGCATTTCGCAGGTTAACAGCTAGTTGCAGAACACTCATGTGTAGTAGAAATGTAACAAATGCATTCACAAGCAAAACCAACTGCATTTGATGAGACTTACTCCCAAGCAAGTATAGGATTAAGCCCTAGCCAACACAGTGGGACTTACTTCTGAGTAAACAAGTACACTTATTTTATTTAAACTTTTACATCCCACTGTACCCAGTTGGAAAACAAAGCTGGTGGATCAGCTAATTATGTAAAAATGCAAGACACTTACCTATTTTTCTTGTTCTATAAATCAGACCAATTACTGCTACATCACTTGCACAAGGAGTTTTTGCTATTTTGATAGAGGCTACTTTAGACAATGTATCATTAACTTCCACGTTTTCACCAAGGGTCCAAAACCACTGAAGAAGAGGATCTGCAAAAGAGCACTAATGTTTAAGAAAGCAAAAATTCTTTGTGCTTTTTACTTAAAGAGTGAAGGAAATATGCGACTATCTCTGAAATTTGTGGAGACACCCTTGGAGGTGAGTAAGGGATGTTATCAGTCTGGTCCAGGGTTGGGGTGGGGGATGGGAATGGGACTGCCATCACTGTGGTGGAAGGTAGGGGGAAATACAGAAGTGGGTGAAGGCATACAGAAGAGACAAGGTTGTCTAAGTCTGCTGGAAAATTGAAGAGTACTAGGAGACCACTTCGGGACGTGGGTGACGCTGTGGGTAAAAGCCTCAGCACCTAGGGCTTGCCGATCGAAAGGTCGGCGGTTCGAATCCCCGCGGCGGGGTGCGCTCCCGTTGCTCGGTCCCAGCGCCTGCCAACCTAGCAGTTCGAAAGCACCCTTGGGTGCAAGTAGCTAAATAGGCACCGCTTTCTAGCGGGAAGGTAAACGGCGTTTCCGTGTGCAGCTCTGGCTCGCCAGAGCAGCGATGTCACACTGGCCACGTGACCCGGAAGTGTCTTTGGACAGCGCTGGCCCCTGGCCTCTTGAGTGAGATGGGGGCACAACCCCAGAGTCTGGCAAGACTAGCCCGTACGGGCAGGGGTACCTTTACCTTTACCTTTAGGAGACCACTTCAAGTAATGAGTATCTTCCTTAGACCTGTTCTTAGTAAAATACAAACACACACGGGATACTCTCTTTTTTCATGATGGTGGCCATTGGAAATCCTGCCAGTATGATATTTTGTTTCAACTGACAAGACAGAATTACTGTTTTGGGGGGACGGGCAGGTTTGGAGGGCTCCCTGGTCTTGAATGGGGTAACTGTGCCCTTGAAGGACCAGGGGCACAGCCTGGGAGTCATTTTGGACTCACAGATGTCCATGGAGGTGCAGGTTAATTCTGTGTCCAGGGCAGCTTTCTACCAGCTCCATCTGGTACCTAGGCTGAGACCCTATCTGCCCATGGACTCATTTGCCAGAGTGATGCATGCTCTGGTTATCTCCCGCTTGGACTACTGCAATGCGCTCTACATGGAGTTACCTTTGAAGGTGACCCAGAAACTACAACTAATCCAGAATGTTGCAGCTAGACTGGCAACTTGGAGTGGCCGCTGAGACCATATAACGCCGGTCCTGAAAGACCTACATTGGCTCCCAGTATGTTTCCAAGCACAATTCAGTGTTGGTGCTGACCTTTCAAGCCCTAAACGGCCTCGGCCCAGTATACCTGAAGGAGTGTCTCCACCCCCATCATTCAGCCCGGACACTGAGGGCCAGCTCTGAGGGCCTTCTGGTGGTTCCCTCACTGCGAGAAGGGAAGTTTTTAATGTGTGACACATTATGTTTTATTGTATTTTTAATATTCTGTTGGGAGCCACCCAGAGTGGCTGGGGAAATCCAGACAGATGGGTGGGGTAGAAATAATAAATTACTATTGGACTTCCAGGTTAGCGCCATCGGTAATGGCGGAATTCCTCTGAACGAGAGGAATTTGCTCTGTGGGAATCGGGTCTGGCTGCCGTGGTGAAGGCGGAGACCCTTCAAAAATCACAGGCGGGTGAAGCCTGTGAACGTGGGATTCGGCGGGCAGCTCTTGCGCCTCCCCTACTTGCAGGGAAACCCGTTTTCTGGGGTTCGGAGCGAAGTGGGGTGAGCAGCGCAGTGCTTTGAATCGACTGCTTCTTCCACGGAGCGAAGCGGCACAGCCGTTGCCGGAGAGCGCTGACTTTTTCCTGTGGACAATTGGATTTAAAAGTAACTACCCGTGAGTAGAGTGAAGAATTGGAATTTTAAAAGTCTGAATTTGGCAACGAAACGGGGGAGGATCAAAACAGGAAGTCCGCCTTCCTCTTTTGTAAAGAGACTGAAGCAAAGGGCTGCAAGCTAAAGTCTTGGAAAGCCTATTGTAAAGGACTAAATTTCCAGCATTAAAAATAGTGAACCCCCCCTTGGAAGCAGGAGAAGGGGGGGTGTTTTGGACTGTATTTGCCTGCAAAAGAGAGGGAAGGAAGCTAAAGCTCCACCGCTCAGAATCTGGAAACGGGCTGCCAAAAAGACTGCCGTACTTTGGAACATGCATTGACTGTAAATAGATCGTTCGCTGACAGCTAGCAAAATAAGAGAGATATGTTGTTTCAACTGTCCTCCTTTGGTTTTAAAAGAAGTAAAATGTTATTTTTAAAAGAAGTAAAAGTAACAGAAAATTGAAACTATGTTGCAATTGTGTTTTAAAAGGTGATATTTTGGATTGATACAAATACAATTAGCAACTATTTCCCCCTAGAGGAAGCTTCTGAAACTGTTACAAGAGTTGGACTAGGGGAATTTTCCAACTTTAAGATAAGACTCTGGGACTGTGGGATTGACCTTGAATTACTTAAGTGTTATGGCAGATGGAAAAGAAAAAATAGACCTGTCAATCCAAGACAAAGAAACAAGGTCTGGGAGGTCTTGGCAGCGAAGAGCCTCAGCATCTGGCCCTTCTGCCTCATCTGCGGCTGTACTAACCAGGTCTAAATCAAGAGGAATGTCATCAGAAGAGGCTTTAGCGCTTGCATTAAGTAAGATAAATGAATCATTGGAACAACTTAACAAGAAAGCAGACACCACAAATGCAAAAGTGGATGCTGCAGTTACTAAAATTGATTTAAATACAGAAAGCATAAATAGTTTGGGACAAAAGGTGAATACTAACACAGAAACCATTGAGAAACTGATACAGGAATCTAATTCGACACGACAGACCGCAGAGGAAGCCAAGGAAAAAGTTGCTGCTGTGGAATCTAAGGTAATACAATTGGAAACAGAGAGAGTCCCAGACCTACAGAGGCAACTTCAGGACCATAAGCTGACGCTTTCTATGATCGAGCTCAAGGAGAAACAGACAAATTTGAGGATCAGAGCTGTACCTGAACTGGAGAATGACAGTTTGATAGACTTTCTCACGCAGGAACTTGCAGAATTTTGGGAGCTGGATTTGGAACAAGAAGAATTTAAAATTGTGAGGGCCTTTAGATTGGGAAGAGGAGGGAAGAAAGAGAAGAACAGAATAAGAGACTGTTTGATTACCCTCCGATCTAAAGAAGAGAGAGACAGAAGTTTAGGTTGGCATTACCAGAGGACTTTGGTAATACAACAGTCAAGAGTGGAAATATTTAAAGATATCCCGAAACATCTTTTGGACCTTAGGTCCAATTACAGAGATTTGGTTGTCCTGCTGAGAAGGAACAAAATCATCTTCAGGTGGGAATTTCCCCAAGGCCTATCCTTCAGCTTCAAAGGAAGAAAAATAAAAATAAGATCAGTAGAAGATAAAGTAAAGTTTTTGAATAACTACGAAGAAGATCTGCAGAAGGAATTTGGAAAAGAGTCAAGAGCATCGGACAGAAGATCACCAGACAGAGGACTAGAGCAAAGAGCGTTGGACAGAAGATCACCAAAAAGAGGAATAGTGGACATTGCAACATTACCTTTTGGATTGGACCGCCTAGTGAATGTGACACCGACACTAGAAACAGAAGAAGAGCAGGCATTGGGTGCAGTTGGAGGAAAATTAGAGTAATTACATCATGGCACTGCAAGTACTAAGCTGGAATGTTAATGGACTGAACTCCCCGAAAAAAGGCGGAGAGTCTTTCATTTACTGAAAAAAGAACAATTGGACTTGATTTGTCTGCAAGAAACACATGTGATAAGGCTACACAGGAAGATATTGAGCAACAAAAGATTGGGCCAAGAATTTATTTCATCAGATAAAGTAAAAAAAAGAGGAGTAGTCCTTTATGCAAAGGAGAGCCTATCACCGAAATTTATATTTAAAGATGACCAAGGAAGATTTGTTGCAATTGAAATTCAATCACAAGGAGAGAAATTTTTGATAGTAGGTATTTATGCACCAAATGAAGGAAAATCGGAATTTTTCAAGAAGTTACATGAGATCCTGATGGGCTATATGGATTACAATATGATTCTGATGGGAGATATAAATGGAGTGGTGTCTACAAATATGGACAAGGCACTGAGACAGGTAGTCACCAAGGATGGTAGACTACCAAAAACTTTTTTTGACATGACTGAAAATATGGATTTAGTTGACATCTGGAGAACAAAGAATCCTATGGGAAGAGAGGGAACTATCTTCTCTGAGGCTAAAATGACATGGACAAGAATTGACCAAATTTGGGTAACTAGAGGACTGGTTCCGAAGACTAGTAAAGTGGAAATCTGCCCCAAAACTTGCTCCGACCATAATGCTGTGAAGATGGAAATGAAACTGACGCCAGTTGGTTCCTTTAGATGGAGGATGAATGATACTTTGTTTAGGAATGAATAAGTGACTAAGAAGGCCCAAAAAACTTTGAGAGACTATTTTGAGATAAACATGAATACTACTGTGGGGGAAAAAAGTAATCTGGGATGCAAGCAAAGCGGTTATGAGAGGATTTCTGATACAACAGAATGGAATCAAGAAGAGAATTCAAAATGAGAAAAAAGATAAAATCCTGGAAAAAATAAAGGAAGGAGAGATGAAACTGAGTGCGAAACCAAAGTCACAAGAGATCCTGAAAGAGATAAAGTTATATCAAGTACAATATATGAAAATGATGAATCAGGAAATAGAATGGAAGATTAAACAGATGAGACAAAAGACATTTGAATCAGCAAATAAGTGCGGGAAATTGTTGGCTTGGCAAATGAAAAAAAGACAAAAACTTAATACCATTACGAATCTGGAAATGGAAGGAAAGAATATACAGAATTCAGTGGAGATTAGAAAGTGCTTCCAGAGGTATTTTAAACAATTATATACACAGGAGACGCAGAAAGAAATGGACATTGGAAACTAGTGGACTACAAAAAATCTCTCAGGAAAATAAGTTAATGCTGAATTACAAAATAACGGAACAGGAAGTAGAAGGGGCCATCCAGAACATGCAATTAGGTAAATCCCCAGGACCGGATGGTTTGACTTCAAGATATTGCAGATCTCTGAAAGAATGGTTAATACAACCTTTAAAGGAAGTCTGTAATGAAATACTGGAAGGGAAAAGGGCACCAGAGTCGTGGAAGGAAGCTTATATTACACATATACCGAAAACAGAGACTGAAAAGACACAGCTCAAGAACTACTGTCAGGGAAGAGTTAGAAGTTTCCAGTTTACCAGAGGGAGAAAGCATTCCCCAAGGGGGAAAGGAGAGCAGTGAATCTAATAGAAGAGAGCAAGAGGAACAACAGGGAGGGACTGGCTGTTCACAGGAAAGGCAAGGGTTAAGTTCTAGCTCAGATTCGGAGAAGGGCAGATACAAGCCAGCTCTAGCCGGGAGGTTAGAAAAAAGAGCGGGAAAGCGAAGGGAAGGGCGCCTTCGCCATTTTGAGACTGGCTGGTCACGGAGAAGCAGAGCTCAGAAGGTATCTGAAAGAAGTGACTCTGAAGAATAATATTTAAGAACTGTTTATAATATTGTTTTGTTAATAAGCAATAAAAAGTTATAAAAGAACAAGAAGTGTTCGTGTGGTGATCTGAAGAGGACAACGACCAGGCCTGACAACTACCGCCCCATATCACTGCTTAATGTGGATTATAAATTTTTTGCAGATATTTTGGCTAAAAGATTAAAAAAGGTGCTAGCAGAAGAAATTCATAAAGATCAAGCGGGCTTTCTCCCGGGCAGACATTTGTCTGACAATACGAGGAACATAATTAATATTTTAGAAAAACTACAAGTGAAGATCAATACTAAAGCAGTTCTGATATTTGTGGACGCGGAGAAAGCCTTTGACAACATTTCTTGGGAGTTTTATGAAGAAGAATTTACAGGGGGTGGGGGTTGGTCAAGGTTTTGGAAATGGTATAGGTGCAATTTATTCAGAACAAAAGGCTAAATTAATTGTGAATAATGTAGTGACGGAAGAATAAATAATAAATTATTATTATTGTGATGATGATGATGATGATGATGTATTGCAGTTTTATCATTCATTTCTTTTGTATTCATATGTATCAATGTTGTTTACTGCTTTGGAGACTTTGGGCCAAAAAAGCAGAATATAAATATAACTTTCCATATCATATGAATAAATTCAGGAAAATTTCATACTTAAGTGTCCGTGCTAATTTCCAATAGACCAGAATTACTTACAAAAGCGCAAACACTCCCTATAAGCTATGACGTACCTCGTACGATATCCAACAAGGTTCCCGTAGTAGTGAACATATTTAAACCATGATGCATATTAAATTTTACAAACCATTGCTCAATTGGATTAACATCTGTTTCAGCGGCATGTACAAGAAAGACAGAGACAGATTAGTCATATAAGTACACAAGTATTATGGGTGATATCCAACGTCAAGCAAACAAGCCTTTGCTCACACAACATGGTTTCCTTTTCTCCTCCCTCTTGCAATCCCCACAACCAAACCCTCTGGAGCAAATTTCAGGGGTCCACAGGGGGATATTGCTGTATGCTTACGTCAATATTACTCGGCTACGAGTGATCGCCAAAGTTGATGATGCCTACATGCTCTTCTCAAATGTTGCCTACAATGGTGCACTGCTCTTCAACTGAATTCTTAGTAATGAACATTCCTGCATATTTTTTCTGGCCAATTTATTTTTCTCTTTTTTTCTATTCAGACTTATAACACACCCTTCACCAAATAGAGAAAGTTACAAAAAAAGTGCAATATACATTATCCCGAAACTGGCTTTCTCTCCACTGAAGTTGGTATACTACTTATGCACCATTTGAGATTGTGCCAAATGCTCACTACCAAGTTTCCAAATCCCCCCCCCCCCCCGCTAGCAGGATTTTGTGCAAAATTTTTCTTTTGAAATCAAAAACATGGCACCACCTTACGTGGGTACAAAAACAACAACAACAACAACAACAACAACAACACAAGGAAGCATCAATAGCCAGTGAGGATAAATAAGTGGAAATTATAAATCTCTCACCTGTATTATATGTTAACTCTTCTCGGTTGATTTTAATACTCCACGAATCCACACCTTCTCCCTTTTGTTTAAAGAAAGGATGGTAACCCAAAATTTTTAGTCTTAAATACTTGAAGAGTCACATACATTTAGGTGCGGACTGATTTCCCAATTATGAATTTTCGTATCTGATAGTCTCATAGCTTACGGGTGGTGGCAGAGGGACGAGCGGCGAGAAAGGGCTCATCTCTCTACCACCGCCCGCCTCACTTGAGTATAAGCCGAGGGAGGCTTTTTCAGCATAAAAAATGTGCTGAAAAAGTTGGCTTATATTCGAGAATATATGTTTTGAAGGGAAAAAATGAACAAATTCCTATGCCCCACAAATAACTCAGAGATGCATTTTAAATAAAAGCACACATTCTACTCATGTAAAAACACCAGGCAGGCCCCACAAATAACCCAGAGATGCATTTTAAATAAAAGGGCACATTCTACTCATGTAAAAAGATGCTGATTCCTTGGTCGTCTGCGGGCCGGATTTAGAACCTAATTGGGCCAGATCTGGCCCCTGGCCTTAGTTTGCCTACCCATGTTCTAAAGAAAGGCTTGGACTAACTGATATTATAGTTTGAAGCCTTGTTTGTTTCTGTTATATTTTGCTCCCAAAAGACCCATTTATCCTAAATAAAATCCAATATGGCAGACATGTCTATACAAAACATTGAGATCCAAACATGAAATTTTGCAGGTAGCCCTTATAAATAACGTTTAAAACCATAAGTGCAGATGCACCTCAGGAACCTGCCTTAAACCAAGTCAGATTGCTTGTCCATCTAGCTCAGGCCGGCCCAACTTTTATACTAAGTGGGCCGCAAGAGTACTCTGACCATGTAATCTGTGGGCCACACACTGCCCTGATGCAGTTAGCCCTTTCCCAGCTTCGGGAAGGAGGTAATAAGGTTCTAGGACCTTGGCAGAGCCTTTGCGCCTCCTCTCCCAAACCAAGCACCTCACTTAGCTGGCTTTGGGAAGGCAGTGTGAGGGCTGAGAGGGCATCATATGTTGCTGAGGGCCAACAGAAAAGGTCTTGAGGACTGCATGTGGTCCTTGGGCTACACATTGGACCACTGCAAGTTTCCAGCCGAATGTTATGGCATTGTTTAATAAGTATTCTGGTGACAGTGGCTGTCCCGAGTTCAGGCAGAGGTGACCACCTGCTACCTGATCCCTTTTAACTGGAAATAGCCAGGGAGTGAACCTGGGACCTTCTGCATGTAAATGATGTGCTATGAGCCCTTCTGCAATGCTTTACCAGAGTCATTTTGAAGTAGAAGACTTTGGAATAGGTACTGTTGAAGATCTGGATGCTGGGAGCAAGACCAGCTGAAGTAAAAAGAACTAGATTCTTCCGTCTGTTCTCCAAGGTGTCGGGCTTATTGATATTATACAAATGACAGCGGACAATCTTTAACAAGGGGGAAAAAACCCAGGATTAACATACGAAGCACATGTCCACAACATCTGGAATTATTAAAACTTTAAATGGCAACCTAAAAAACTGGACTGTTGATTTCAAAAGCGGAAGCTGCAATAAATAAGGCTTTAAGGAGCCATAAAGGAAAGGAAGGTAGAAATCCTCATTTTGTGGGACAACTTGCCCTGCCCCTCCTCTCAGGTGATTTTGCCTGCTTTTGGCTGTCATGGGCAAGTGCCACTGAGAATTAGGCAGTTTCGGGTTAAAGTATAGAAAATGATCATTATCTAACAAATTAATATACCTGAATATCACAAGGCAGTTTACAATATAAAAGCACAAAATATGTAACATAATAGCAAAAAATTCCCACAATAGATCCCCCCCCCCGACACATTTAAAAGGCCATAGATGGTTTAATTAGCCAAAACGCCTAAAATGTTTTAAGTTTGACCTTCTGTTGCACCCCAAGGCCCCTTCCTGCCATCTTTCCTCTTCCTTTCCCTGACAATATCCTGAGGCAGTGTTGGCAAGGCTTTCTTCACCAGGCCAGGCCTCCTTCCACCTGCCCTGCCCTACCCTCCAGCCCTGGGACTCCTCATAAGGGAGCTGTGCCTTGAGGAAGACCTGTGAGGGGAGAGACTACTTCAGGCAAGGCCTAAAATGTTTAAGTTTATCTTCTGTTGCACCCCAAGGCCCCTTCCTGCGAAAATTACAGTATCCTCAGGCAGTTTTCCCCACTGTGACTATTTCATAGGCATAGTTCTATAAATGCGGAGCCGGCGCCTGTTCTAGGTGTCTTTCTTTGCAGTTACCTCAGGAACTGCTAACCCAGCATCTACAGGGGTCTCTCTTCGAGGGTCTGAGCACCATGGTGCCTACAGGCACCAGCTTGTGGTCCCTGGCTTTTTATTTTAAGTTTTATCTCAAAAGAGAAAAAATGCCCCCTCAGAATCTGGTTGGTTTTGAAGGATTTGCACAGGGCAAAAACTGGCAGGGATGGTTTCCCTTCTTGCCTGTTGGTCCATCCTATTTGCTTGCCAACCATGGGGAGGCTGTTCAGGAAGCGGGTGGGAGCAGCAGCAATGGCTGTACTGTGTCTAATTTTGTGTTTTTTCCATGCCCCGCACAGCAGCCAGGATGTGTTATGCCACACTCCCCATGGCAGCCATTTTGTGACTGGCACTCACAGAACTTCCTTCAAATTCAAAATGTGCCCACTGCCCCCCCTCCAAAAGGTTGGCAACCCCTGATGTAGCTCCATGAAGTTCATGCTGTCCATAGGACAGGAGGGAAGAAAAGGAGAATCCTGATTCCAGACTCATTAGCCCTGCAGCATGTAAAAGAAATTACCTGCCTATATTCATAGCTGCAGCAAGTTCAGAAGCTAGAACACCCTTTTTGTTGTGTATTGAGTCAAAGGATTTTATATCTGTATTATTATTGTCTGTATTTGCATTAGGGTAAAGTAACTGCCTTTTGGTTCCAGAGGGTACAGCTACTATTGGTTCATTTAAGCTGCTGTATTTGGATCCTCTGTCTTATTGGTTTCCTCCAAAAGGCAGGACTGTGATTGCCTGATATTGTTCTCTCCAAAATGTATCCTTCTAGCTAGTTCCCTGTTCCTATAAATGTAGCTCTCCCCTCCTCAGGCCCCAGTCTTGTTTGCTTTAATAAAGAAGTGTTACTAGAGAACTGTCTCCAGCATATTATGTCAAGAGAGCTGAAATCACAAACCCCACGTCACAACACTTTTATTGTTTATTTAAACAAACTGCAATAGCATGTTTTGTTATGATGCCAATAAATAAATAAAACTTCTTTAAATCGCATATGGTGTTGTTAGATCCAAGGGGAGTCTGAATAACCAATAATATTTCACTCCATTTAGCTAAGCTTCTGAGTCTAACCTCTTCCAATTAAGTTTGTGATGAGAGCTAACAATCCATTTAAACAAACCACATTTTTCTGTGTACAAGACTAGCTTTTCTGACCCAAAAATGAGGTTCAAAATTTAGGCTTGTCTTATACACATGTAGTGCTGAGAAGGGACGGGCGAAAAGTTTTTTGGCGCAAGCCCAAGATTGTAAGCGGCGATTGGCCGCTTGATTGGGGGGGGGTGCCGAAAATCGCTCACTGCCTGAACGCAGCACACAACCGCTCATGTCGCTTACAATTGCTGCTTACAATTTCGGGTTCATACTTCGTTCCGACAGGTGAGCCATTTTTGGCATCTCCTCCCCTCCAACAATCAAGCGGCCAATCGCCACTTAAAAACTCGGGCTTGTGCTTTGTTGTGGCAGGTGAGCCATTTTCGGCATTGGATGCTTGATTGTTTGGGGGGGGTCCCAAAAATCGCTCACCCGCCGGAACACAGCACACAACCACTTGCATCACAGCTGCCTGATCGCCGCCATTAGCCCTCCTGATTCCCGCTGCGGAAGCTAATAGACAGCTGCTCTTGTCGCAGCAAGCGGGAGCATGATTGGTGGCCGCTGGCGGAAACCGGGGAGCTGATAGGTGGTTTCCGTTTGTGTCACTTGGTTGTGTGTGGGGGGGGGGGGAACTAGCTAAAAGAATTGATTAGCTAATTCTGTTGAGCCAAAGAATGGTATATCGGTAAGTTATTCCCCACTGCCATAATACAAATGCAGTGGTATTTACTGAGCTACTCCCCATTCAGTTGCAACTGGAAATACATTGCTGGAAACTTACCAAACTTTTATCTGAAAGAAACAATTTAATTGCCTTAGATGACATATTCCGCTCATCTCCTGTGTAGCAAGAAAAACTCGAATTGGCCACCACTGAGTGAGAGAAAAAATATATTGAACACTAATATATTCAAAGATGATATTACAGAACTAGAATATCCTGAAACTCAAATAAAAAATGAAATTGGGGACTGAAATAGATCGCATTGGCTTTTGTGAGTTATAAATAAAAAAATACAGTAGTAATAATCACATCAACAACATTTGATATTATTAGCAGTCTCAGGAAGGAAGTTTTACTGGGAGACATGGGGTTTAGGGTGGGCAATAAGAAAATAAATAATACATTTATGATAATCTTTAAACCAAGGCTAGACTGCATGGGTTTGGACAACCAAATTAACCTTTGTGCTTCAGTCAGTATCTTCCCAAGCTCTCTCACTGTGGTTCACTTGACTCCTAGACAACACACATTCAACATCATTAGCAAATATCTCTTGCTCTTTAATATGGTGGGTTTTTTAAAAGAAGCTTCTTGAACCTGCTGCAATAATATATATATATATATAGGATTCAGTTCCCCAAACAGTGTGCACACATTTCCCTTTTAAATGTGGGCCCTATAGTGATACATCACTCGGACAAAATAAAGTTCTGATCTTTATGGAGTCCTTTGCAAATCACAGCACATGCAAATGCATGGCTGCAAAGTTCAGTGCACTAGTAACTAACCAACCCATATGCAAGAATAGGAAGGTGAAATAAAGTAAAACACAACTTACCATTTACATTGTAGCTAAGTCCTGATGAAAGTTGTAGAACAGCGGCAAGCACAAGATAAAGCTGCAACAGCGCCATCTGTAATTGTAAAAATAATATAAATGTGCATTTAATTCAAAGCTATATATAAAGCTGGTCCACCAGTAGTCACATGATATGCACAGTGACCAAGGAAGACAACAAGGATGCAGATAAGAGCAACATGCTTGGTCATCAAAGAGTCCCCTTAGGTGCTATGGAAACTGCAAGCTGAAACCTGCTTCCTGTTCCAAACACTGGGTTGACCTATGGCAGAAAGAAGATTTAGTTCCCACCCCAGATGCAGACTATAAGCAACTGGTATGTGCAGGATCAAATTATTTCTTATGAGCAGGAAACAATAATACTCAATCATAGATACCCCCATTACTCCTGTTTTTTCAGCAGAGATATATGGTAGAACAACAGAAAGCTAAATGTGGGTATTCACATTAAGAAAAAACTCATTTGAAAGCCTCAAGCATAATGATAAAACCAAAGTAATACCAAAGATCTATTTAATACTCCCAATATATGCAAAAGAGTCTCTTTGTCCTTCCTACAATGTTAATAATATTATAAAGCATTCTAACCACTGCACCATATTGGCAACTTGTAATTATAATTATATCATTATTATAATAATATAATATAATATAATATAATATAATATAATATAATATAATTAATGTAAATAATTATGTCATTATTATCATTAAACAGAAAGTGTGAATACTTTCTTCAGCAGATTAATGAATTGCTACATTGCCTATTATTGGCATGGGGGTGCCATACTTGGCATTATCTTGTGCCCAAATTAAACATGTCTGTCTTTCTTTCTTTAAACCATTTCTATACCACTTCACATTTTAAAAGTAATCTCTAAGTAGTTTTTCTGTCTTAAATAGAGCATTACTAAAAATCCAGGTAAAACATTACAAATGAGAGTCAGATACATGCAAATACAGTACTACTCCCCAATGGAATGCAGCAAAAGAAAAATCCAGCAAAACAAAATCATTGGGCCAATTGTAACTGCATGCTGTCTTGTAGAAGGCAGTCTCCTGAAGATGATAATGTATGATTTGGGGTGACCCAAAGCTTATGGTAGGGTTCATATCACCAGCACAAACTTTGGAGAGGTCATCCATTTCCAATTTTATATGATTTGATTACAAGGCCAGTAAATGACAAATTTAAAGATGCCCAATCCCTCTGTTTTTCTCAAAAAAATCCACAGAAAGCTCTCCATGCAAACAGAACAAAAAATATGGGGCTTTACAATCCCTGCTATTCCACCCCCGCCCTTGTTTAATAATGGCTGCTCTAACTCTAAAAGGGAAATAATTTCAACTGTCCTTGCTTCAGGGAAGGTTCTCACATGCCTTCTTTGCCGAGGCTATGTCAGTTTTGCTGAGCCATCTTTGCCACTTCCAAGAGAGCCAGCCAACTGTTTGCTTTTATCTTGGGTTCCGCAGGCTGACAGTTGGAAGAGTTCAAGTTCCGTCACTCATAAACTGATCCAGCTTCAGAAATGCTTGTGGGGATAGATTTTCAGAATTTAAAATTATGTGGCAGGAACAGGCTACGTGGAAATCTTCCCGTAGTCCTCACATAAAAATGAGGGTCAGTGGCTCCGATACAAAAACTACACAGGAGACCTGTCCTCCATGTTAATTTCCTCAGTTCATCTGTTGCTAGAACCACATAGGATGCAGCTATATGAAGTGGGAGTCTTTCAAATTAAAAATAAAAAAACCCCACAGTTGCGAGACTAAAGTGAACGCCATGAGGGTATCTTCAACCACCCAGTTAGAGCTTCATCTAGGGCAGAAGGGAAGCTGATAAAAGATGGAAGCAAATGGAAGAAAAAACTCGGGTCTCTGAATAACTTGTCTTAGCTGAACATCTTCTTAGTCATAAAAATGAATCACTTCCTTTAGCAATTCTCTTTAAAAAAATTAAAATACTTTAATCTGTTTTGTGGGCGTTTCAGTTTGCAAACAACAACATAACAATTGTTGAATGTTACTTTATTTGATATAGGTTGTTTATTTTAAAGCTATGTTTTATTATCACATTTTTGTATGGCATTAGATTGTTATAACAACAACAACAACAACAACAACAACAACAACAACAACAACAACAACAACAACATAATAATAATAATTTATTATTTATACCCCGCCCATCTGGCTGGGCTTCCCCAGCCACTCTGGGCGGCTTCCAAAAGAATATTAAAATACTGTGATACATCAAACATTAAAAGCTTCCCTAAACAGGGCTGCCTTCAGATGTCTTCTAAAAGTCTGGTAGTTGTTGTTCTCTTTGACATCTGGTGGGAGGGTGTTCCACAGGGAGGGCGCCACAACCGAGAAGGCCCTCTGCCTGGCTCCCTGTAACTTGGCTTCTCGCAGTGAGGGAACCGCCAGAAGGCCCTCGGTGCTGGACCTCAGTGTAGAACGATGGGGGTGGAGACGCTCCTTCAGGTATACTGGACCAAGGCCGTTATAACAATAGTATAAAGCAGGTTCACCAGACATGATTCTGCATTAACTATGACAACAGAGGTGTCTTCCAGTGAGAAAAGGCAGCAGGAGAAGGCACTTCTATGTCATTTTTTTCTGGTGGGACAGGAGCAGCATGCAGCAACACCAACAATATCTGACTTTGTCTTACTTCGGCTCTCTCTCGAGCCTCTACCTACTGCCCATGAACAGCAACATCTGCAGTAGCAGGGAGCCTGGGAAATGTAGTTCCCCAGGGCTCCTTTCAGCTAGGACACGATGGTTGCAATGCAATGGTGACCTGCTACAGGCACCCAAACCTCGGCCTGCCAGTAGCCAGTGGAAGGTCAGGTGAATTCACCAGTGCGGAAAATTTATTGTCAACCCCACCCCCTCCATTGAAATTATTAAAAGAAGGAAAATTAGATACTTACCTCAGTGGTATAGATAAGGTTTTTGCTGCCTGGCACGGTCACTGAGTTTGCCGCCCCTCTTGCTGGTCCTCATGCGGGAGTCCTGTCGATTTGCCACGGTCCTCCCCTCATCTCCCCTCCAACTGTCCTTCCCTTCTGCCCCCACTCCTAAGGGGTGGGAAAGAACTCAGTTCCTGTCACCTCAGACTCCACCTCTTCTTTGCTTTACTTAATGCCTCATCATGTTCTTGGTTTCTCTTGCTTCAGCCACAGACTGAAGCACCTAAGTGCCTAAAGTGAGGCAGGAAACAGTTAAGCGGGGAGATGTGGAAAGGTGGGAGGGGGCACAGAGAGAGAGAGAGAGGAGGAAAGAGTCGCCCTGTTAATTTATTCGCAACTTCAAAAACACAGCCCATTACACAGGAAAAGAAACCCAAACGTGCAGCCCTGGCCCTCAAATGAAAGGTGACAGCAGGCGACCACAGCCTCTCCCACCTCCGTGCCCTTTTTGGGAGTCCGTGTCAGCCCCAGAGGGACCCTGCCTTGACCCGTGAGCAGCACAGCTTCAACCGCGGCCACACAGACACACACAAAGCACCTGAGGCGAGGGCGGGACCTGGACAGGCAGGGAGAGCACATGTGCTCGGCCCTGGCCACAGAGGTGGGAAGGGGACGCGATGCAACTCAACCCTGCTCAGTCCCTTGATGTAATCGTGTGCAAACACACAAACACACCGTGCCCAGACCTTGCCCAGCCCACCACCGCCCTGGATGCCTCCTTTGCCTCAAAGGAGACCGTGTCAAGAAGAGTTCAGCCGGCATTTTGTCACCTCCCTCAGGGATAACACCCGGGGCGGCCTGCACCCCCTTCCTACACCACTGCCAGTAGCCCATCCCCAACACCCTCTAAATGAAGGGAGAACCAGACGCCTGACTGTTTGTTGTAAAACTCACATTTAAGTCACTAAAAAAAGTTGGAGAGCACAGGCGACACAGATTTCAATGCATTCATAATCCCAGCTAGCTGAACAGGTGTGTGGATGTGTGTGTGTGCTCCTCAGCATTGCTGTTCTCTACTACAGACACTTTGTGGCAGCAAAGCACAACATTTTCTGCACTTCAGGAGAAGAGAGTTCTGCTCCTGCCTATGCCCAGCTCTTATCAACAACAAAAAATTACCGTATTTTTTGCTCTATAAGACTCACTTTTTCTCTCCTAAAAAGTAAGGGGAAATGTGTGCGCGTCTTATGGAGTGACTGCAGGCTGCGCGGCTATCCCAGAAGCCAGAACAGCAAGAGGGATCACTGCGCAGCAATCCCTCTTGCTGTTCTGGCTTCTGGGATTCAGAATATTTTTTTTCTTGTTTTCCTCCTCCAAAAACTAGGTGCGTCTTATGGTCTAGTGCGTCTTATAGAGCGAAAAATACGGTATATAAAAACCAGCTGTGCAGAAATTACTTACATGAGGGACATTAGAGGGCAGCATTCATACTGCCAAAAAAGCACTCTCTGGCTGTATCTATACACTGAATTAGCAGATATTTCCTCTCCTCAGAAAAACCTGAGAACTCAGCTGGGGGAGGGAAGAGCTCTGACATTCTGTAACACAGTACTCCAAATGCAGTCGCATCATGGATTTATATAACAGCATTATGCTATCAGCAGTTTTTATTCCCAATTCCTTTCCTAATGGCTCCAAGCATGAAATTTGCCTTTTTTAGAGATGCCACAGTGGGTTGGTATTTTCACTGAGCTTCCCACTATGACTCTTGATTCCCGCCTAATATTGGAGGCAGAACACAGCCATCATGACTAGTAGCTATTGACAGCCGCACCCTCCATGAATTTGCCTAATCCTAATCTTTTAGAGCCATCCAAGATGGTGGCTGTTGCAATGCACTGTGTGAAGAAATGCTCCCTTTTGTCTGACTTGAATCTTCCAGTGTTGACCTCCATTGTATGTCTATGAATCCTAACGCTATGAGAGAGGAAGCAAAACACATTCCTTAATCCATCCATATTTTTATCATGTCCCCTCTTAGTCACCTTATTCTCTAAACTAAAAAGCTTTTTGTCATGTTGGTTGCCCTTCTCTCAATCTTCTCTAACTCCACGTTATCCTTATTGTAGTGTGGTGCTGGAATTGTAAACAGTATTCCAAGTGTGATTGTACCACACTTTTGTATAATGGCATGATGATACTTACAATTTTATTTCCAGTGTTATTGGGTGAACATTTTAGGGGTGGTAAGTTTTACTCAGACTAGGTTTTACTCAACTACGTTTTATTCAGAGTAGAGCTATTTAAGTTAACGAACCTAACTCCGCCATGCTCATTAATTTCTCCAGGCCTACTCTGAGGAAAAATTAGTTGAAAAACCACCATACATATTTTGCATTATTAAAAAAAGGTAAAGGTATCCCTGACCGTTAGGTCCAGTTGCGGACGACTCTGGGGTTGTGGTGCTCATCTCGCTTTACTGGCCGAGGGAGCCAGCATTTGTCTGCAGACAGCTTCTGTGTCATGTGACCAGCATGACTAAGCCACTTCTGGCAAACCAGAGCAGTGCATGGAAACGCCGTTTACCTTCCTGCCAGAGTGGTACCTATTTATCTATTTGCACTTCGAGGTGCTTTCGAACTGCTGGTGGGCAGGAGCTGGGACCGAACAACAGGAGCTCACCCCGTCGCAGGAATTCAAACCACCGACCTTCTGATCGGCAAGCCTGGGGTCTGTGGTTTAGACCACAGCGCCACCCACGTCCCTATTTATAATATGTTCTTATTTTAATTGTTTCTTTCTGTAGTATTTTATCTTGTAAATCTCCCAGAAAGTTTTTTTTTAAGGTACAGAGCAACTAACGTGCCATAAAGAATAACTATTATAATAATATTCTATCTAACACCATTTTTGAAGGCAGCTGTTTTTATATATGCCACTAGATGGTTGTGTTTGGCTTTGTGTTCCGCCCTAAACAATGTACGGAGCGTGGTTTTGTAAGTAACCTATTTGGTCTCGCAGAATCTTCTACTTCAATTATCCTTTAATAGAATATCTTCCTCTAATAGCATAACCAAGTGCCAGTGGGAATGGAGTCAGAATATGCCCACTGAGAAAACAAAAGGTCGTTAGCTGCTTCACACACTTCCATTGCCACTGCTGCTGCCGTGCCTGCAGAGGGGGACTCGCCTCAAGCCAAGCCATTGCTTCAGAAAAAAAGACCCCAGCGATATATATATATATATATATAAAGCAACTTTCTCCTCCTCCCTTGCTTCTTTTTGCTTCCTCAACCAGCCAAAAATGCCCCACGGAAATCGGGGGAGTGACTGGAGGGGAAAAGAGCAGTTCCGCAAACTACTCATTGGTGGCTTAAGCATCGAAACAACAGAAGAAAGTTTGAGAAACTTTCACAAGTTTGAGAAACTTGTCACATTCTCTTCCATGGCTGAAATTGATGCAGCAATTGGCTGCCAGACCTCATTCCATTGATGGAACAGTAGTTGAGCCGAAAAGAGCTGTAGCCAGGGAGGAATCAGGAAAACCTGGAGTTCATGTTACTGTGAAAAAAATGTTAGTTGGTGGAATTAAAGAAGATACTGAGGAACATCACCTTAGACACTACTTCCTGGAATATGGAAAAATCGACACAATTGAATGCCAGCAAGTTTGGAAAACTCAGCAGTGGCCAGAAGATTGGAGAAGATCAGTCTACATCCCAATCCCAAAGAAGGGCAGTGCCAAAGAATGCTCCAACTACCGCACAATTGCACTCATTTCACACGCTAGCAAGGTTATGCTTAAAATTCTACAAGGAAGGCTCAAGCAGTATGTGGACCGAGAACTCCCAGAAGTGCAAGCTGGATTTAGAAGAGGCAGAGGAACCAGAGACCAAATTGCAAACATGCGCTGGATTATGGAGAAAGCTAGAGAGTTCCAGAAAGACATCTACTTCTGCTTCATTGACTATGCAAAAGCCTTTGACTGTGTCGACCACGGCAAACTATGGCAAGTTCTTAAAGAAATGGGAGTGCCAGATCACCTCATCTGTCTCCTGAGAAATCTCTATGTGGGACAAGAAGCTACAGTTAGAACTGGATATGGAACAACTGATTGGTTCAAAATTGGGAAAGGAGTACGACAAGGCTGTATTTTGTCTCCCTGCTTATTTAACTTATATGCAGAATTCATCATGCGAAAGGCCGGGCTGGATGAATCCCTAGCCGGAATTAAGATTGCCGGAAGAAATATCAACAACCTCAGATATGCAGATGACACAACCTTGATGGCAGAAAGTGAGGAGGAAATAAAGAACCTTTTAATGAGGGTGAAAGAGGAGAGCGCAAAATATGGTCTGAAGCTCAACATCAAAAAAACGAAGATCATGGCCACTGGTCCCATCACCTCCTGGCAAATAGAAGGGGAAGAAATGGAGGTAGTGAGAGATTTTACTTTCTTGGGCTCAATGATCACTGCAGATGGTGACAGCAGCCACGAAATTAAAAGACGCCTGCTTCTTGGGAGAAGGGCAATGACAGGCCTAGACAGCATCTTGAGAAGTAGAGACATCACCTTGCCAACAAAGGTTCGTATAGTTAAAGCTATGGTTTTCCCAGTAGTGATGTATGGAAGTGAGAGCTGGACCATAAAGAAGGCTGATCGCCGAAGAATTGATGCTTTTGAATTATGGTGCTGGAGGAGACTCTTGAGAGTCCCATGGACTGCAAGAAGATCAAACCTCTCCATACTGAAGGAAATCAACCCTGAGTGCTCACTGGAAGGACAGATTGTGAAGCTGAGGCTCCAGTACTTTGGCCACCTCATGAGAAGAGAAGACTCCCTGGAGAAGACCCTGATGTTGGGAAAGATGGAGGGCACAAGGAGAAGGGGGCGACAGAGGACGAGATGGTTGGATAGTGTTTTCGAGGCTACCAGCATGAGTTTGATCAAACTGCGGGAGGCAGTAGAGGACAGAGGTGCCTGGCGTTCTCTGGTCCATGGGGTCACGAAGAGTCGGACACGACTAAACGACTAAACAACAACAACAACAATCAGGCTGGCAAAGCAACAGTGCATGAAATTAAACTAAAAGCAAAATAGAGCCCCACCCAGGTCACTGGCCACAATTCCCATTGCCTTGGGTAGCAATGCTAAATCCTTCGTTCCCCACATCTGTAATTCTGAATGCACAACTCTCTTTCATTTTCCTTCTCACATTCCAATAGTTGAAACATGACTTCTTGTTGGTATCTCTTGCGGAAAAGTTTAGGTAGTGCATGCAGAGTTGAGGAGGAGACTCCCCCCCCCCAAGTTGAAATAATTACAGACAGACAATCTGGTAAAAAGAGGGGCTTTGGATTTGTAACTTTTGATGACCATGATCCAGTGGATAAAATTGTATTGCAGAAATGTTGTTGTTTAGTCGTTTAGTCGTGTCCGACTCTTTGTGACCCCCTGGACCAGAGCACGCCAGGCACCTCTGTCTTCCACTGCCTCCCACAGTTTAGTCAAACTCATGCTGGTAGCCTCGAGAACACTATCCAACCATCTCGTCCTCTGTCGTCCGCTTCTCCTTGTGCCCTCCATCTTTCCCAACATCAGGGTCTTTTCCAGGGAGTCCTCTCTTCTCATGAGGCGGCCAAAGTATTGTAGCCTCAACTTCACGATCTGTCCTTCCAGTGAGCACTCAGGGCTGATTTCCTTTAGAATGGGTAGGTTTGATCTTCTTGCAGTCCATGGGACTCTCAAGAGTCTCCTCCAGCACCATAATTCAAGGCGATCAGCCTTGTTTATGGTCCAGCTCTCACTTCCATACATTGTTGTTGTTGTTGTTTAGTCATTTAGTCGTGTCCGACTCTTCGTGACCCCATGGACCAGAGAACGCCAGGCACCTCTGTCCTCCACTGGTCAAATTCCATACATTACTACTGGGAAAACCATAGCTTTTACTATACGGACCTTTGTTGGCAAGGTGATGTCTCTACTTTTTAATATGCTGTCTAGGTTTATCATTTTTTTTCTCCCAAGAAGCAGGCGTCTTTTAATTTTGTGGCTGCTGTCACCATTTGCAGTGATCATGGAGCCCAAGAAAGAAAGTAAAATCTCTCACGGCCTCCATTTCTTCCCCTTCTATTTGCCAGGAGGTGATGGGCCCAGTGGCCATGATCTTTGTTTTTTTGATGTTGAGCTTCAGACCACATTTTGTGCTCTCCTCTTTCACCCTCAGTAAAAGGTTCTTTAATTCCTCCCCACTTTCTGCCATCAAGGTTGTGTCATCAGCATATCTGAGGTTGTTGATATTTCTTCTGGCAATCTTAATTCCGTTTTCATCCAGCCCAGCCTTTCACATGATGAATTCTGCATATAAGTTAAATAAGCAGGGAGACAATATACAGCCTTGTCGTACTCCTTTCCCAATTTTAAACCAATCAGTTGTTCCATATCCAGTTCTTCTTCTTGTCCCACATAGAGATTTCTCAGGAGACAAATGAGGTGATCAGGCACTCTCATTTCTTTAAGAACTTGCCATAGTTTGCTGTGGTCGACACAGTCAAAGGCTTTTGCATAGTCAATGAAGCATAAGTAGAAGTAGAAGGAAGATGAGTCCCTCAGGTCGGAAGGCATCCAACAAGTTACTGAGGAAGAGCAGAGGACAAGTACAAGGAGATTCAGAGCTGATGAAGCGGCTGGTCACTCAGTTGCGGATATGCCTGGAAGCGAAAGGAAAGTCCAATGCTGTAAAAAAAAATATTGCATAGGAACCTGGAATGTAAGAATCATGAACCTTGGTAAGCTGGATGTGGTCAAAAATGTGATGGCAAGAATAAATATTGACATCCTGGGCATCGGGGAACTAAAATGGACGGGAATGGGCGAATTCAGTTCGGATGACCATCATATCTACTACTGCGGGCAAGAATCCCGTAAAAGAAATGGAGTGGCCCTCACAGTCAACAAAAGAGTAGAGTGGCGAAAGCTGTACTGGGATGCAATCTCAAAAATTATAGAATGATATTGATATGAATCGAAGGCAGACCTTTTAACATCACAGTAATCCAAGTTCATGCACCAACTACCGGTGCTGAAGAAGCTGACATTGACCAATTCTATGAAGACTTACAACACCTTCTAGAAATGACACCAAAGAAGGATGTTCTTCTCATTATAGGGGATTGGAATGCTAAAGTAGGGAGTCAAGAGATAAAAGGAACAACTGGCAAGTTTGGCCTTGGAGTTCAAAACAAAGCAGGGCAAAGGCTAATAGAATTCTGTCAAGACAAAGCTGGTCATCACAAACACTCTTTTCCAACAACACAAGAGACATCACATGGATATCACCAGATGGGCAGCATCGAAATCAGACTGATTATATTCTCTGCAGCCAAAGATGGAGAAGCTCTATACAGTCAGCAAAAAGAAGACCTGGAGCTGACTGTGGCTCAGATCATCAGCTTCTTATAGCAAAATTCAAGCTTAAACTGAAGAAAGTAGGAAAAACCACGGGGCCAGTAAGATACAATCTAAATCAAATCCCTTATGAATACACAGTGGAAGTGAGGAACAGGTTTAAGGATTTAGATTTAGTGGACAGAGTGCCTGAAGAACTATGGATGGAGGCTCGCAACATTATACAGGAGGCAGCAATGAAAACCATCCCAATGAAAAGGAAAGGCAAGAAAGCAAAGTGGCTGTCCAACGAGGCCTTACAAATAGCGGGGGAGAGAAGGCAAGCAAAATGCGAGGGAGATAGTGAAGGATACAGGAAATTGAATGCAGATTTCTGAAAAATAGCAAGGAGAGACAAGAGGGCCTTCTTAAACGAGCAATGCAAAGAAATAGAGGAAAACAATAGAATGGTAAAAACCAGAGATCTGTTCAAGAAAATTGGAGAAATGAAAGGAACATTTTGTTCAAAGATTAAAGGACAAAAGTGATAAGGACCTAACAGAAGCACAAGACATCAAGAAGAGGTGGCAAGAATACACAGAAGAATTATACCAGAAAGATATGGATGGCTCATACACCCCAGGCAGTCTGGTTGCTGAACTTGAGCCAGACATTATGGAGAGTGAAGTCAAATGAGCCTTAGAAAGGACTGCTAATAACAAGGCCAGTGGAATTGATGATATTCCAGCTGAACTACTTAAAAATTTAAAAGATGAAGCTGTTAAGGTGCTACACTCAATATGCTGGAAAACTCAGCAGTGGCCAGAGGAATGGAGAAGATCAGTCTACATCCCAATCCCAAAGAAGGGCAGTGCCAAAGAATGCTCCAACTACCGCACAATTGCACTCATTTCACACATTAGCAAGGTTATGCTTAAAATTCTACAAGACAGGCTTAAGCAGTATGAGGACCGAGAACTCCCAGAAGTGCAAGCTGGATTTCAAAGGGGCAGAGGAACCAGAGACCAAATTGCAAACATTCGCTGGATTATGGAGAAAGCTAGAGAGTTCCAGAAATAACCTGTACATTAAAATAAACAGAGGCGTAAGTAGACACATTTAGCAATGCAGTGTATTTTAAATATATGAATTATTTTATTGTGTACTGCTTCAGTGACATTTTCGGAGGGGGGGGGAATCTTGCCCAATAAACTTCAGTAAAATTCTTGACAAGCAGCTACTAAATGCGTTTCATCCTAGGGAACAACAATTGAAAATTCATCACCTCTTTTCAAAAATATTTTTCCTAAACAGAAAGACTACAGCTAAAGATGAAATAGTTGTACGTATGTTTGTTACAAAAAAATACCATTAACATTTGTGGTACATAGTTACTGATAAAAGCAACACATTATTATAACGTTATTACTATTGCCAGTCAACTTCCTGCAGAATCACCAGAATTTACTGAATCTCTCTTGGGTGGGGGTTTTGATGCCACTTTATTTCTTCTTAGTTTCCTTTTTAAGAAGTTCCATATCTCAATTTCAAATACATACAGAATAAATGCCACAAAAATGATGCCTCCCATTAAAATAGTCGTCATTGAAGTGATAAGAGAGTTTCCTGGGAATGCCAGTGGAGAATCGTCAATATAAATCTGCAACAGAAAATATTGTAATTCCAACAGTCACTTCCCTTTAAATTGACTATTGCTCACCCTGTTGACAACAAGAAAGTGAAACTGGTCTAAGTGACAGCGAAAGCTGGCATATGCAAATCTAAGTGGTGGGGGAACAGAAGCAGTCATCTGAGTTTATAGGGAAACCAATTTGGTAAGCATTACATGTGGTTTGTTGCAAGATACTGCATTATTATTGTACCTCGTAAAATAAAATACAGAGAAAAGTATGGGCTAGGAAAGTATGGCTCTCTTTGTTAAGCATAGGTTTTTCCTTGTATTCTCAATCATTTCTATGAGGGAAGGCTCACAGTTCAGTGGTAAAGCACGTTTTGCTTACAAAAGGCCAAAGGTTCAGTTACTACTACTATTTCTACTTCAGAAAGATTTGGGGTAGCATGGCTAGGAAGGAACTCTCCCTGAAATATTGGAGAGGTGCTGCCAGCCAGAGGAGACTAGCCTTCCCAGACATTTGGGACTTCCATCCCTATTAGCCCTTTGCAGTCCCAAATCACCTGGAAGGCATTAAATTGGAAAGGCTGGAGCAGAAAGTTAACCTGGCCCAGATTATCCAAGTGACTCTATCAGCTCTTGTTTGAGATGGCTGCCTTTCCATGGTCATATATTTGGCACTGGCAGGCCTGCCAAGAGGGCAGGGGGCATATTGCTGTGCCAGAGCCAGCACATGGCCCAAACTCTGAACTTTAATTAACCCCCCCCAACAATTAAGTTTCTAGAGCTTGTACAACAGAAGTGACAAAGCAAAATCTTCAGGCACCATTCAAAGCCATTGCTTTGTGAGCTAAGAGGCTACTCCTGCCTTGCAGTGTTTTTAATTAATGACTGAAGTCACAGTTGTGCTATTTAAATATCTGCTGGGCTTCTGTCACTAAAGAGTACTTGCCTCAGTTCTGGGCCTTGGCATCCAGAAAATCATTCATATATACAGGGTGAGTCCTTTAAAAGAGGCCCCGTGGATACAGAGTACACATGTTCCATGGGGCCTCTTTTAAAAGACACATATATATATGTAAAAGACATATATATATATATGTATATATGTATATATATATATATATATATATATATATATATATATATATATATGTAAAAGCTCCAGTCTGCTTTAGCTTCCACTTCTGTGTGTTTCCCTAAAGTGTCCTTCTCCAGTCCAGTCCAGTCCCCCTTGGACCCGCTAATTCCTGCTGTTCTCTGGGAATGTGCTGAAGTAAGGGCTAAATATGTGGGAACATTTTGTACAATCTTGTATCCTATTTTATGTTTGTTAATTCATTCTGTGTGTAATTTGTGTGTTGTTGTTTTTTTAAAAGAGCTAATGACAATACCTGAAATTCGTCAAATAAGTTACAAAAGGAGACTCCAGGAATAGTTGATACCCTGAAATGGAAAAGCTCAGATCCCTGTTGGAAAGGGGGGGGGGGAAGTTGTTACTAATATGCTGTAACATTTGTTTTCATTTTTTAAATTAAAACTGTAATCCTTGGCTATTAATGTGATCTGGTTGCTGAAAGAAAATAAGTGTTTTGTATGACCTGAACAGAAATACATATATGGCTGGCTGAACTGCAATGTGGCACATGGTGCAATAGTGCCTCAATATTGCTGCTCCATTTTTTTAAAAAACGATTCTCTTAATTGTCATAAACTATAACCGAAATATAAAGTGTTCATGTTCACTTGAAATGTTTCACAGAAATAATGTGCAGTACCACGTAGAACAGACAGGAGCTGCTTGTTGAGAAAAACATCTTACATGCACACAATTGTTTGTATAACTACAGCCTAAAAATCAGTGTTGCTAGCAACTGTGTTATATCCTTGGAACAGAAAATTTCTGATATTTTGAATTAATATGCAAATTAAAAAGGTAAAGGTACCCCTGACCGTTAGGTCCAGTCGCGGATGACTCTGGGGTTGCAGCGCTCATCTCGCTCCATAGGCTGAGGGAGCCGGCATTTGTCCACAGACAGCTTCCGGATCATGTGGCCAGCATGACTAAGCCACTTCTGGCAAACCAGAGCAGTGCACGGAAATGCCGTTTACCTTCCCACCAGAGCGATACCTGTTTACTGTGATGTGCTTTCGAACTGCTAGGTTGGCAGGAGCAGGTACCAAACAACGGGAGCTCAGCCCGTTGTGGGGATTCGAACCGCTGACCTTCTGATCCGCAAGCCCTAGCTCAGTGCTTTAGACCACAGCAGCACAATGTCAAATGTATATTGCACGGTGGCTCAACATATGGTCCAAGGGCTGCATGTGGACCTCAAGGCTTTTCCCCCCACCCCTCAGCAACATCTGATGCCCCCTCCCCAAACCTCGTGCTGCCTTCTTTAAGTTGGGTAAGTGCTGGGAAGGAGCTGTGAGGGCTGACAGGATCCTAGAGCCCTCCTGTCTCCTTCCCAAGGCCTGATGCCTTTAATACCCAGCTTTGGGAAGTCAGCACAGGGGTGGGGGTGGGTCATGCCTCAATTTTAGGCCTTGTTCCACCACACCACCTGCCCACATGACTAGCCTTTGTGTGACCCGCAGGTTTGGTGTCGAGGTACACCGACAAGTCAGCACGGCACCAACATTCCTCTGATGAAAATCAGGACATATCTTTTGGTGCCGTGCTAACTTGTGCGAAAGGGCAGCATCCTCCTCCCCAGGGTCAGCAGTGATGCTGGAGGGGGTAAATGGGACATTCTAGGATCAAATCAATTCAAGAATTGATGCTTTTGAATTAGGAACAAATCAATTCAAGCAGTGGCGTAGCGTGGGTTGTCAGCACCCGGGGCAAGGCAAGTAATTTGCGCCCCCTAACCCGTGGATTTGCGGCCCCTAACCCCCAGATGTTGCGCCCGGTGTGACCGGCCCCCCCTGCACCCCCCACGCTACGCCACTGAATTCAAGAATTGATGCTTTTGAATTATGGTGCTGGAGGAGACTCTTGAGAGTCCCATGGACTCCAAGAAGATCAAACGCATACATTCTTAAGGAAATTAGCCCTGAGTGCTCACTGGAAGGTCGGATCGTGAAGCTGAGGCTCCAATACTTTGGCCACCTCATGAGAAGAGAAGACTCCCTGGAAAAGACCCTGATGTTGGGAAAGATTGAGGGCACAAGGAGAAGGGGACGACAGAGGTCAAGATGGTTGGACAGTGTTCTCATGAGTCTGACCAAACTGCGGGAGGCAGTGGAAGACAGGAGGGCCTGGCGTGCTCTGGTCCATGGGATCACGAAGAGTCGGACATGACTAAACGACTAAACAACAAAAGGATCAAATCAGAAGCTGGGATGGCTTCTTCAAATTCTGGGATGATGCAGGAAAATTGGGGCACTTTGAAAGGGTTTCAGTACTCTTGTGACCCACTTTGTTTGAAAAGTTGGACCACCCAGGTATAAAGAGTTTAAGGTAAGAAGAGTTGGGGTTTAAGGTACAGTGGTACCTCTGGTTACGAACTTAATTCATTCCAGAGGTCTGCTCTTAACCTGAAACCATTCTCAACCTGAGGTACCACTTTAGCTAATGGGGTCTCCCACTGCCGCTGTGCTGCCAGCGTGCAATTTCTGTTCTCATCCTGAGGTAAAGTTCTTAACCCGAGGTACTACTTCCAGGTTAGTGGAGTCTATAACCCAAAGTGTTTGTAACCTGAAGTGTTTGTAACCCGAAGTGTTTGTAACCCGAGGTAGCACTGTATGTATTTTCTCTGGCACTTACAGTTATCGTTATAGATAGGCCATCTGGGTTATATAGTTCAGTTTTGAGTCTGTGCTCCAAATATTTTTTCATTTTTAACATACTTGATGTTTGATTGGTACCTGAAAAAACAGTTAAAACAGTCGCAGAGTGGTAGGTTTCAGTTTCTTCCTTCTTTTTCACATTTCAGTAGGGCCTGAATACAGATGAATAGCCAGATCTATTTCTCATGAAATGTAAAAGTATGAAAGGTATCAGAGGCACAGCATGATGTATTAGAGCTGCACAGGGTCTTCTACAGCGGCTTTCCAGAGGTTAACAAACAGCAGTGCTTTTTTTCTAAAAAAAAGTTCAGGGGTGCTCTCATTTTTCTACTCATATTGAAATACTGCCCCTCAATGAGGCCAAACTTAGATTCACAAAATGTTTAGGGTTATGTGTACCCCTGCATCCCCCCAGGAAAAAAGCACTAACAGTGATTATTTAACACGAGTGGGTGAAAAAGGAGGGGTGTGGGTAAACATTAATATGAAATGTTGGTTAACCTGAACTCCTCTTTGTTATAGCCGAAGTGCCACCATAACTATTAGTCATGGTAAAAGCTAGCAGGAGAACTAGAGGAGGAAGAACAGCTAGGGGGAGGGGTGCACCCATGGTAAACCAATGGGTTGTGTTATGCTTGTTTGCGGCCTTAAGGGTCTGTGGGTGTAATAGGTTTTGCATGCAGAAAGAATTGGACTAGATTCTTTCCACATCAAGTCTTCCCTGAACTAGAACTTGCAACAGCCCCAGCAGGCATGGCCAATGGATAGGGATGATGGGAATTCAGCAACATACAGGGGACCAAAGGTTCATCACACCTACTATAGGGCCAGAAAGAGAGCCTGAAAATACATTGACGACAAGTATTTCCAACAGAACCTCTCCGATACGAAAGATAATGATGAATCCCAAGATTCTTCTGCTCCCTACCTGAAACTTTCCAGTTGGTTCTGTTGTTGACTTCTATGATTGTGATAAAATAAGGAGATGTCAGATTTACAGAGCGACCCTCATCCTCAATGGTGAAATAGAGAGGAAGCCTTGATACTGGGAATTTCATTCGCAGGGCCTAGTAATGTAAGATATATAGAAATCACTGACATTAAAATAATGCCTGCATGGATCGATGTGGAATGACACAAATGTAAATACAGTGGTACCTCAGGTTAAGAACTTAATTCGTTTGGAGGTCTGTTCTTAACCTGAAACTGTTCTTAACCTGAGGTATCACTTAGCTAATGGGGCCTCCTGCTGCCGCTGTGCCGCCGCTGCACAATTTCCGTTCTCATCCTGAAGCAAATTTCTTAACCCGAGGTAATATTTCTGGGTTAGCGGAGTCTGTAACCTGAAGCGTATGTAACCTGAGGTACCACTTTATTTACATAAGCTGGTTTAGTTCTGCTAAATAGGAAGTCTGACTTACAAATTGGTAATGAGCTGAATGAAAGCCAATGGACTGAAAATCAGTCCCAGAAGGTCTGAGATTCTGTGGGTAGGTGGCACATCTGTTAAATCTGTTATGCATAAGGTTGCACTCCTTCTAAAGTAGCGTTTCACAAGCTGGTAAGGAGGCAGCCCAGCAGGGCGTAATGTTCCTTTTTGCCACGTGTGTTTTCTTGGAGCAGTCCTGGTTTGTTTCCAGAAAGAGAGGGCAATCTCTGAGGCTCCCGTTTTGACCAGTAGAGCCCACAATCCAGAACTCCCAGGTCAACTAAATGCAGTGGTGGGGTGGCAATGGGTAGGGCTGGCTACGTCCATGTGGGGTGGGCCACAGGAAGAACACAAGGTCAGAAGAGGGCCACGGTTGGGAAAAGGTTGGGAAACACTGCTCTAAAGGATCAAATTCTTAGACTGAGCACACTCTTAAATATAGCTTTGTCAGTGGAGAACCAGATAAGCCTTTGTGGGAAGGAACGTCTTTCACATTAATTTAGGCTGGTGTGCCAGCTGCAGCTTCTTCTGGAAAGCGATAGCCTGGTCACAGTTATCTGGAAACAAGGATTGACTACTGTATTGGGCTGCATCTGGGGATACCTTTGGAAACTGCTCAGAAATTGCAGTTACTGCAGAATACAGCTGCTAAGTTAGTAACTGTGAGTGGCTTAAAAGGCTTCACTAGCTACCAGTTCATTTCTAAGCAGAATTCAAAGTTTGCCTTTAAAGCTCTATAAGGCTTGGGAACCCAGTACCCAGTACCATAGGAGTCTTTAGAAATTCTCCTTGGCATGGCAGAAGGCGGCCAGAGAAAGGATTCATTGGTTATGACGCCCCATTTGCAGAATTTTCTCCCCAGAGATGTTTGCCTGCCACAACATTGTCATCTTCTCAGCACTAGCTAAGGGTATTTTTATCTTCTTAGGTTTCTTAGTGTACTGTTATTTTTATATACTTTACATACTGGATGTAATGGTTCCAGGATACTATATAACTCCTCAGAATAACAAACAAAAAGCTGCACATGTAGGCATAGACCTTACCTTCTCCTTGCAATCAGAAAAGGCAACAGAAAAGGACAGCTTCATATTTTCTGTACATCCACAGTCAGAGCGATTTGACTTGCCAGCACATTGCTTGTACCGTCCAGAATTCTGTGGAAAAAGTAAAGGGACCCCTGACTGTTAGGTCCAGTCGCGGATGACTCTGGGGTTGTGGCGCTCATCTCGCTTTACTGGCCGAGTGAGCCAGGGTTTGTCTGCAGACAGCTTCCAGGTCATGAGGCCAGAATGACAAAGCCACTTCTGGCGAACCAGAGCAGCACACAGAAACGCTGTTTACCTTCCCGCTGCTTGCACTTGATGTGCTTTCGAACTGCTAGGTGGGCAGGAGTTGGGACCGAACAATGGGAGCTCACCCTGTTGTGGGGATTTGAACCGCCAACCTTCTGACCGGCAAGCCCTAGGCTCTGTGGTTTAGACCACAGTGCCACCCGTGTCCCAAAGAAGGTATAATCAAGGCAATTCTCGACTGTGCTTACAAAGTAGACCAACATATGCAATGGAAATCATTTGACCTCTGAATCAGTCTATAGTTTTTCAACTATCGGTGGACTGGAGAGCCCTGCATGTTCAAATTTGGTGGAAAAGGGTTGTCAGAAAGAAAGGGAGAGTCAGGGCAAAGAGAACTATGCAATAACTCTTGTTCCTTAGTGAACATGAAGCGTGATATGCAGTTGGGTTGAAGAGAAGCATTCTCTTGAGCAAGAGACAAATGAGCTGAATGGACATTGGGGCTCTTGGATGACAGCAAATAATTTTGCAGATGAAGTCCTCTGCCTGCTTTTCAGCCCTTCCCTTTTTCTTCTCTACACTCTCCATATTCTTAAGCAGCTTTGATACTGTGGACTTTCAGAGTCTTTAATCAGATGTAAAATATCATTATCTTGAATATATGGAATAGTGCAAAAGGAGCTATGCATACAATCCTCTACTGCCTCTTCTTGATAGAACAGGAAAACATGGAGGATTGTAAAATGGGGTGAGGCAGTAGAGTTCACCTAGGGCAAAAACAGGAAATGCTCATATTGACTGCTCTGGGTGCTTCAAATTGTTTCCATAGCTCCTAAAGTATATTCACCTTGAGTGTGTGGAAAGTAGTTGGGCAATTGTGTCAACATATGTTCTGATCCTGATCTGTCCTATTACTGCAAAGGTTTGGCAAGTGATATGAGGTGGCCATGAGGTGGCCATAAAGTTAAAACATAAGGATTTGAGCCCAGGTTTTCAGGTTATTTTTCTCAGAATAGTATGTGAAAACCAGCTATTTATAGTGGGAAGAAGACAGATGTTGAGTCTATAGTATGTGCAAGCAGGATGCCTAAGTTTTGGGGGAAACTCTATAGAAATGCTTATCTGGAAGTTGAATTTCAATATTCTCCTCTTAATTAGAAATCTCTTTTCTTAATGCATGTATATGTATGTAAAGAACATGCAACAGCACGGAGTGCAAAATGGATAGCAATTTTTTAAAATGTGCATTCTCAAAGCTCTTACAGGAGTAGCTATGAAGACTTACTTTTGAATTTGTAAAATAATCCCTCAGTTTAGGTTTGCTGGGGTCAGCATTATAGAAATTTTCTGTGAGTGGAACAGCAATTCCCAAAACAGATGGTGGCCTGTAGTTCACCTGTACAAAAAACAACACATTTTAATGGGGAAAATTTATTATTTGAAGAATTTTTGCAAACAACTTAAATCGTTAGTGGGACTGACATAAAAATGTGCAGTGAAAATAATTTAAATAAAATACAAAGGATAAATAGTAAATAGATATGAATTGGATATGCAGTGATAAAAGATAAAACATAAGTAAGCACAGAAAGGGGGGGTCAATGATTTTATATTTTCTAATTGTTATATAAATTTATTTGTATGATAATCTTTGTAAATGAAAAAGGGGGAAATTATATGATGAAAAATAAGACCGGTTAGTATCATCTCCCCAACCCTGTATTCATACACTTATTACCAGCAGCACAGATTTCTTTTTTAAAAAAAATAAAATTTTATTAAGGCTTTATTAATACAGATGAAAGAACAAATTTAAAAAGCAAACTAATCTAAATGAAAACAAAAAGAGAAAGAGAGAGAAATGCAACCCTCTCTCAAAGGTAGATCTCAAGCCGTGTCTCACACATAAGGGGGTGGCTCCTCCCAGATCTCACCTGGGAGCTCCCCTTCTTCCAGCCTCCCACCCTGAAGAAGAGTTTGGATTTGATATCCCGCCTTTCACTCCCCTTCAGGAGTCTCAAAGCGGCTAACAATCTCCTTTCCCTTCCTCCCCCACAACAAACACTCTGTGAGGTGAGTGGGGCTGAGAGACTTCACAGAAGTGTGACTGGCCCAAGGTCACCCAGCAGCTGCATGTGGAGGAGCGGAGACGCGAACCCGGTTTCCCAGATTACGTGACTACCGCTCCTAACCACTACACCACACTGGCTCTCAGTGTGGGAGACCTTCCCTTCCCTGCCTCCCACACAGGGTCCTTCACCAGCCAGCCCTCAGCTTCATGTGCATACGCCCCCTCATTGACCCAGAGCAGAGGACATAAAAACAACACCACCAAAAGCAGGACCAAAGGAAGGCAGGAAAAAAACATGAAGATGAAAATAATAAAAGAGTGGGGAAAGAAAAGAAAGGGGAGAAAGGAAATAAAAGGGCTTCTGATTCAAATATCCTGAGAAGACCTCTGCAGTCTAGATGTAATGAAGGGATGCAGAGGGCATAGCACTGCATAAATTGGAAACTCCCCAATGCATTCGCCATGAGTGGAGGTATCTCTGTTTCTTTTAAGATGTATCTGAATTTTGGACTTAAGAAACAGACGTGTTCTGGAAGAAAGAGAATGGTAACCTGTGAAATGAATCAGGCACTGAGTGCCAAGGTTTTGATATGAAGAGAACTCTCATTATCGTAACTGGAATGCTACGTGATTGAAGGGGAGCCTTTGCTCTTTTTTTTTACATTATTTTTGCTGTGCTATGGATCAGCAAGCCTTCACTGAAAAAGAATCAATTATTTATGGAATGAAATTACTAATAACTATATAGGGAATGCAAGAGGGATTCAAGAAGAACTTATAATTTTCTTTACGGAGTGCTTGAAAGAATAGACTGTGTGGAATACTGTGATGATTGGTAACATTGCCAACTAAAGAGAGCTCTAGTTCTGATTTATTACGGTTTTGGTGAGACACTAACTTGTTAGAAAAAACAAGGAGATAAACACTGGAAGTTAATCAGAAGTCGCGGCCGGACCCTGGATTGCTTTCGGTTTCAGAGAGGCAAAATGGAGCTTACCTACACATGAGCGGAGGGGCAATGTTGAAGAAAATTGACTGATTATAACATGAAGGAAAAGAAGGTGGTAAACAGATACTTCACACAGCTACAAAATATAAATTCCCTCTGCAAGTTAATGGATTTGGATTTATTAAACACGATTGAAAGTCATCACATCAGTGGCTGCTAGAACAAAGGATTAAGATCGGAATTGTGGAACTTGGACTAATTAAGAGAATTGGCGCAGGATCAAGGAATAACATCAACTGATATCCAGAACACGGGATGTTTAATTCGGAACTGTTTAGTTGGCTCTTTTGATTGTATTGTGATTTGGCATAATTTGCCATCAAATTAATGTGGCCTCCATAGGATTGTTATTAATGAAACATTTAAAAAATTGATTTTTAAAAAAGACAGTTGGAAATGTTGACCCTGCCTTCTATCAGAAGAAAAGTTAGCTTTTACCTGTCTGCTTCACTGACACAGATGCCAGAGAATGTAGTGATGTCCTCAGCATTGCTCTCTTTTTCATGGGCCACATTTAAATCCATCTAACTCAGGAGTCTTGTGCCTGGGTATGGCTTTGGAAAAATGCATCCTGGGGCTTCATAGAGCAATAAATACATCTGTGTCTCTCCCCTGTTCAGAACATTTAAGAAACTAACATATAGGATTTAGGATCCTTACCGGTAGCTGCTTTAAAAGTCTGGCAATCGCTGAGCCATTTGGTTCAGCACTGACATCCTCAACTAGCCAGTCCGAAGGAGAGGTTTTAGCAGATAGAACATAGTGCATTGCTTTAAGATAGGAGCAGGAATTCTTCAGCGTTAAGACAAGAGTTATCACTTCACATCGGAGAGATCCCACTGCGATAATCACAGCTATGGTGGTTTTACCCTAGGGATGTTTATGAAAAAGCATAACATTACTTGGTCTCCAACATAGATGAATATAATTAGCTTCTCATCATAGGATGGATCTACACACAGGGGGGAAACCCACTATAAATAAGTCAGAAATTAAATCGTTATAACAAAAGAAAACAAACAATATGGAAAATCGCAAAGAATTTTGTTTGTTTTTTCTCCAGCACCATCTGGTGTTGCATGTTTATAATGCATTTGAAGTGCTGTTTTTTGACTAATGTAGCTGATTCCATAGAGCAGGGGTCAGCAAACTAAGGCCTGTGGGCCAGATAAGGCCAGAGGGGCTCTTTAATCCAGCCTGAGGACCCTGCCCGGTCAGTCCCCGTGCTAAACTGGCATAGCGCGGCGATTGACTTCGGTGATTGGCACGCAGGTGGCTTTGGATCGGCTTCAGGAAGCTCCCGCAGCCAATTCGAAGCTGCAGATGCCTCTGGGCGGGCAGCGACACTGGGCAATTCAGAGCCGTGCTGGGTTTCCTCAGCACACAGGCGGAGAGGCTTCAGATTGGCCAGCAATGCAGCCATGGACAGAGAGGCCTGTGGGCATGTTGTGGGGCTTTGGCCGGAGCTTGGCATGCCTGCTGGTCCAGACCTGGGAAAGCTCTTCCAGAAACGAGAGGTGCCACCACCGTTACTGGCTCCCAACCGCTGCCAGAGGAGGTAGGAAAGCAGGGGGAGGGGAGGGGCTGGGGGAGAGAGAGAGAAGCCCCCATCCGCTGGTGTGTATGTGTATGTATGCATGGGTGTGTGTGCGTGGTCCAGCCCACCAGTCGATTTAAGGGACAGTGAGCCGGCCCACTGGTAGAAAAGTTTGCTGACCCCTGCCATAGAGCCTTATCCATGGAAGCATGGCTGTTGACATGCAAGCAAGCAAGGCATTTGCATTCATTTCCCTAGTGTTAAGTAGTGGGTTGACATAGCAGCCGGCACAGCGATTTCTTCAAGTAGCTCTTTATTTTGTAAGCTGGAATAGAACTGACTGCAAACAGCTCAGCCGGCCTGCTTTTATAGGCAGCCGGCTGTCAACATTGTAACAACAACAGCCCAGAGTTCCCGCCTAAAATAACTGCCGCGGACCTGAGTGAAAACTATCTACAGACCTGAGTGAAAACTATATACAGTGGTGCCCCGCAAGACGAACGCCTCGCAAGACGAAAAACCCGCTAGACGAAAGGGTTTTCTGTTTTGGAGGCGCTTCGTAAAACGAATTCCCCTATGGGGTTGCTTCGCAAGACGAAAAAAATCTTGCATCCCCCTGCGGTTTTTTTCCGCTTTTTTCTTCCTTTTCTTAAGCCGCTAAGCCGCTTATCAGCTGTTCCGCTGATAATCCGCTTAACAGCTGATCGCTGGAAGCCGCTTGACAGCTGTAGCGCTAATCCGCTAAGCTGTCAATGGGCTTGCTTCGCAAGACGAAAAAACCGCTATACGAAGAGCCTCACGGAACGGATTAATTTCGTCTTGCGAGGCACCACTGTACAGTATCCCCCTGTTGGCCCAGGGTGAAACTACACTACATAACACCCCTCCCCACCGAGATAAGGCGTTAGTTACAATCGTAATGGTTTCCTTATATACAGCACCACGCGTAATGGTTCAATTAGGCACAAAAGCATATCGGTTACATTTCCCATACTTAGACCAACAGTGATACATGTCCAACAACATAGTCCTTTAAATAAGTTGGGCGCTTGGAAACTCTGCCAGACCGCCGGGGACTGGTAGCCAAGTCCGGAGGGCCACACAGTTCTCGCTGAGGCTGTGGTGCGACCCTAGGTGGCGTTGGAACCAACTCCCCTGGATCCGCTGCTGTGGGTGGAGCCTCCGCAAGTGGAGTGGTCTGAGTCTGTTCTGAAGCGGCTTGGTTTGGCTCCACGCTGGCAGTTTGCGAGGGAGGTGTAGGTGGGGCCTCGCCATCTGTACGTGTCTCTTCTGGAGCCGCAAGCGCAGTTGGGGGCACCTCGGTAGTGTCCAAGTCCCCAACCCTGTGCCTAAGCTGGTCTATGTGCCGTCGCCACAAGCGTCCGTCTTCGAGTGCCACCTGGTACGAGCGAGGTCCAGTGACTCCCACTACTGTGGCTGGCACCCAAGGAATGCCCCCCACATAGTTCCGGGCAAAGACCTGGTTTCCTGGGACAAATGACCGTGGCGCGTTGGCACAGCCTGGGGGTTCAGCCACGGCAAAGTCTGGGTGAAGCCGGTCGAGCGGTGACCTGAGGCGGCAGCCCAAAAGCAGTTCAGCAGGACTCCTCCCTGTGGCCGCATGAGGGGTGATGTGTTGCACGAACAAGTATTCGGCGACCCGCTCATGCCAGTCTCCCCGGTCCAGGCGCGCCAGTGCCTCTTTTGCCGAGCGCACCATTCTTTCCGCTTGCCCGTTGCTGGATGGATGAAAGGGTGCCGTTAGGGCATGGCGGATGCCCAGTCCCAAAAGATACCGCTCAAACGTGCCTGACGTGAACTGCGGTCCGTTGTCAGAGACAAGGACATCAGGACACCCATGCGTTGCAAACAGGCCTCGCAGCACCCGGATGACAGCTTCGGTAGTGGTGGAGGGCATCAGGGCGACCTCCAGCCATTTGGAATAGGCGTCCACCACTACCATAAAGGTCCGGCCGTGAAAGGGGCCAGCCAGATCGATGTGCACCCTCGACCAGGGTGTCTTTGGCGTCTCCCAGGTGTGTCCCTTAGCTGCCGGTGGTGCAGGCCTCGACTCTTGGCACGCTTGACAGGCGGACACCCAGGCAGTGATGGCATCGTCCATATTAGGCCACCAGACGTAACACCGAGCCAACGCCTTCATTTTGACAATTCCCGGGTGGCCAACGTGCAGAGCCCCCAGGACGCGCTGACGGAGTCCCTGGGGAATCACGACGCGGTCTCCCCACAGCAGACAGCCGCGATGAGCTGAGAGTTCATGTTGTCTAGTTGCGAAGGGCTGGAACTCCGATGCAAAAGGCCCTTGTGGCCACCCCCTCCACACCCAGTTGAGCACCCGACTGATGGTGCGATCCTGGGCAGACGCGGAGGCCACAGTGGCAGCCGATACAGGCGCTGCCGGAAGATCCTCAATCAGAAGGAGCGATGAAGCTGGAGCCGGGTCTTCCACAAATGCTGGAAGAGGGCAACGGCTGAGGGCGTCGGCATGGCCCATCGATTTCCCCGGGCGATGGATGAGCCGGTAGTGGTAGGCAGCCAGGAAAACAGTCCATCGCAGCATGCGTGGCGAGAGGACCGGTGGAGTTGGACGATCACCGGCGAGGAGGCCCAGGAGTGGCTTGTGGTCAGTGATGAGGTCAAAAGTCCTGCCATAGAGGTATTCATGGAACCTCTTCACTCCAGCCACAAGTGCCAATGCCTCCTTGTCGAGCTGGCTGTAATTCTGTTCTGTCGGAGATAGTGTCCTGGAAAAGTAGGCGAGCGGTGCTTCTCTTCCATCTGGAAAACGGTGACTAAGGACAGCACCGATGCCAAAAGGTGAGGCGTCGCAGGCAAGGACCAGCGGCCTGGATTCACTGTACTGTACCAGCACACTGTCTGAAGAAAGGAGAGCCTTGACCGCGTTGAAGGCCGCCGTCTCCCGATGACCCCAGGCCCAAGGCGTCTTAGTGCTAAGGAGTCGGTGAAGAGGCTCAGCCACTGTGGCTTTGTGGGGCAGGAACATGTTATAAAAGTTCAGCAGCCCCAGGAATGCCTGCAACTCCGTTTTGTTCTTTGGGGTGGGGGCCTGCTGGATAGCGCGGATCTTGGATGTGGTTGGGTGAAGGCCGGAGGCATCGATAAGATAGCCCAGGAACTCTACCTGTGGAACGGCGATCTGGCACTTCTCCCTATTTACCTTGAGCCCGGCCTCTTGGAACCTGGTCAGCACGGCACGGAGGCGCTCGAACGGCTGCTGGTGTGAGTCTGCAGACACCAAAACGTCATCAAAATATGGTACCATGCCCGGAAGCCCTTGCAGGAGACGCTCCATAAGGCTTTGGAAGATGCCAGGAGCCACACTCACCCCGAACTGCAACCGGCGGCAACGGAATGCCCCCCGGTGGGTGACAATCGTCTGGGCTTCAGCAGTGGCATCATCGACTGGCAGTTGTTGATAGGCTTGGGCAAGGTCCAGCTTAGCGAAGACCTTACCCTCACCCAGGGAATGCAGCAGGTGTTGGACAACAGGAACCGGATAAGCGTGCTGCTGAAGTGCCTTGTTGATCGTGCACTTGTAGTCAGCGCAGATTCTCACCGACCCATCTGGCTTGACAGGCGTGATGATGGGGGTTTCCCACTTGGCGTGGTCAACCGGCTCCAAAACTCCTTGGGCAATCAGTTTGTCCAGTTGTTCGTCCACCTTAGCCTTGAGAGCAAAGGGAACCCGGCGTGGCTTTAGCTTGATGGGGGCGACTTGTGGATCAAGGCTAAAGGAGATGGGCGTACCTGTATATTGCCCCAAGGTGCCGTCAAAAACCTCGGCAAAGTCTTTGACCAGACCCTCAGTCTCTGCGTTAGAGATGCAGTTGATGCCGGTGACTTCCAGGCCGAGGGCATCAAACCAGTCTAGCCCTAGGAGGCTTGGCCGCTGACCTTCGACCACCACCAACCGGAGCAGGCCCGAAAAATCCTTGAAGGCGATCCGGAACCGGCCAACGCCTACCACGGGAATGTCGTTTCCCTGGTAGTCTCTCAGGTGTACGCGGTGAGAGTCGAGTTGCCTTTTGGACACTCTGGGTACCAGTCTTTTGATGGTGCTCCATGACACGATGGACAGGGCAGACCCGGTGTCGATCTTCATGTCACATGGAGCTCCTTCAATGAGCACCGTGACGTTTAGCTTGCGTCACGTAGGCGAGTCGGTTTGGCCAATCGTGGTTCCAGATGGGCAGCGGCAGTTGGTGAGAGCGAAACAACTTTCCTTGGCAGACTGGAGTGAAGACTTGGACTTGCGAGTCGATGAAGCGGGGGTGTCAGACGGAGCCGATCGGCAGACCTTAGCGATGTGGCCCCTTCTGGAACACTTCCTACAGATGGCGTCTCTGAATCGACACTTGGCACGGGAATGGTTGCCTCCGCAGCCGGCACATTCCGGTTGGCCCTTGGACTTCTGTTGGAACTTCCTGCGCTCCCGCTTTGTCTGGTGCACGTCATCGTCTTCACTGGAGGATGCCTCATCACTGCTGGCCTTTTCATGATGCACCGGAACTGGCTCCCTAGCAAGACGCGGGCTGCTGGACTTGCGGATCTCCTGGGCGGAGCGTTCAGCAGCTTCTGAGGCCACAGCCTCCTCAATGGCTTTCTGTAGCGTGAGGTCTGGCTTGGCTAGGAGACGCCGTTGCAGATGGATGTCCCGGACCCCGCAGACGATTCAATCCATCAGGGCATCGTCTAAGTCTCGGAACTCACAGTGCATTGCAGCCTGTCGCAGGGCGGTGGTGTAGTTGTTGATTGACTCCCCCTCTGCCTGGTGGTAGAACGCATGGCGGGCAGCAATCTTGGACGGCTTTGGTGCGTAGTGGTTGCGGAGTTTCTCTTGGATCGTGTCCCATGGTGTTGCCTGGACTGCTTCAGGCGCAACCAATGCTCGAGCCGTCTCAAACACCTCAGGCCCACAGAGGCTGAGGAATAGGCCCCGCTTCCGATCCACTGATACTGCTGTCAGCTCGTTGGCTTGGAGGTAGCAGTCGAACCGAGCGAGGTAGGAGTCCCATGATTCAGAGGCTGGCGCAAACGGCAGTAGAGGCACAAGTGAAGCCATGATTCCGATGCCGGCGTGAAGGGCGATGGATGGAACACAGTGCTCTAGCCAGAACAGTCAGCTCTGAATTGGTTCTGCCCAGTGATTTCGCTCAGTGATTTCGCTCTGTGATTCAGCTCAGTGATTCAGCTCAGTTCAGAGGCTGGCCGCATTTGGCTGTGCTCCGATGTCCATCCATCCCATCCTTGTCGCCAGTGTTAAGTAGTGGGTTAACATAGCAGCCAGCACAGCGATTTCTTCAAGTAGCTCTTTATTTTGTAATCTGGAATAGAACTGACTGCAAACAGCTCAGCCGGCCTGCTTTTATAGGCAGCCGGCTGTCAACATTGTAACAACAACAGCCCAGAGTTCCCGCCTAAAATAACTGCCGCGGACCTGAGTGAAAACTATCTACAGACCTGAGTGAAAACTATATACAGTATCCCCTGTTGGCCCAGGGTGAAACTACACTACATAACACCTAGCACAGCATGTGTGCATTGCACATACTAGAAGAATTCCAAATTCTGTCTTCCATTGGAATAGTTTTAAGTATTCTCATATGACAAATGCCTCTCCCACAGGAACATTTTAAATATTATTAATCTAATACTCCAAAACAAGCCTATGACAAACAATATATCCATACCAAGACAAGGGTCACATATCAGGTAAAGTTAGCTGGGACTGGGCCCCATTCATAACAACAGAACTACAGTAGCTTTTAAGCTTTCTCTGCCTTCCTTTGCCTCTGTGTGTGACGGGTCTTGGATGCTCCTGGGTGATTTTGAGAGAACTTGGATGGACCTGTGAGATCTCACAAGAGCACTTCAGGGCTTCTGGAGCCCAGGATGCTCATGAAGGGGTCCAGTTCCAATGATTTGAGTATACACATTTTTGCAGATATGTAGAATGTTTTGAACTGAACGCCTGTGTAAGATACAATTGCACTGTAGTCATGAATAACTTGCATCCCATTGCTTTCAGTAAGTCTAGCTGTGTCTGTGCTAAACTAGTGCCTGAAGATGAGAAGATAAACTGAAGCTGAATCACAAAAGGAGTGTAACACAATGAGTGGCTAGTTTTTGTGTCCAGGATTCAGCCTGTTGCCAATTAGTTTCCGGGCCCAATTCCAAGTGCTGTTTTGACCTATGAAGCCTTAAACGGCTCAGGACTATAATACCTCAAAGACCGCCTCGCCCTATATAAACCAACCAGGACCCTGCAGTTTTAACCTTAGGCCCTTCCGCATGTGCCTTCTGTTCAAGAGGTCTGGAGGGTGCCATCACAAAAGCGGGCCTTTTCTGTGGTAGCTCCCCATTTGTGGAACACTCCCCCTAGGGAGGCTTCCCTGGCGCCTTCATTGCATATCTTTAGTTGCCAGGTGAAAACGTTTCTCAGGCGTTCGGCTGATTAACATTTTATATCTTTTAAAATGTGCTTGTGAGAGGGGGATTGCAGGCCTGTGCACAGTGTGCCTTGGGAACTGGGAAGTAAGCAGCAAAAACGACATGAGAAGAACTTGGAAATAAATTGGCCATGAAGTTTTGGCATAGGCATTGGGTGTGTATCCCAAATCATCCTACCTGATTGCTGGATGATTATTCACAAGGGTCAGTCCTGGGTTAAGGGTCCCCTCAAGATGCTGGTAAACTAAGCTGACAGCCCCTGGCCACTGAACGGAAGTCCTTGGTCCATCACCCCCACCTCACGTCATCTGGACATTCAGAATTCAACCCAGACGCCTTTACCAGGGTACCCTGAGATTTTTACATGTCCAACAGGAGAGGCTCCCTCTCACCCCCAGGTTACACTAAGTATCCAACCCAATGCCTTTTCCCAGCACACAAGCTGGCCTCTCCCTGCCAGCTCACCACTAAACCTACTAACATCTGCAACCAATTCCCATCACATCTACAACCAAGTCTCATTACTCTACAATTTCTAGGGTTCTGTGAGGAAAGCCATAGCGTAAACTGGTCTAAAACCAACATAAGTTTGTTTTGTACAAAAACACGGGGAGAAGATTTTTGGAGTCTGAATGCACATTAAAGCTGTGTGTACTTTATCAAGGTACTCTGAAAAGAGCTGGCAGCATGTTACCTTTTCAAAAAATTTACTATGAACAGTGATATCGATTAAATTGCTATTGTTGTCGTCAAAATAAATTTTTGTGCTCACATCCAGTAGAGAAGGCCTTCCAATTGCAATGTACATTAGCCTATTATGAAACACATTATACGCTGTGGAAGGAAAAAACAATGAGAATGATGTTTATTTCCAATATTTCTTTCCTGTAGAACAACCTCTCACAAAAGGAAAAACTTAGCTCCACTCTGAGACTGCAGTTGGGTTGAAAAATACTTGAGGATTTTGGCTGATTCCAGTGTACCCTTACTTCATATACATCTGTGTACATATGCACATCAAAATGAGAAATCCATATGAAAGATCTACAGGCAGGATGGGAGTCAATAGGATAAAAATATATGTAAAATACATTTTGTTGAATTTCAGTTAAATTATTAGAGTGAGGATTATAACTTATAAAGAGTTGTATAAAGATCTGTAGGCAGGATGGGAGTCAATAGGATATCCCACTAGTTTCAAAATCTATATGACATATACATTTTGAAACAAACCTTTCTTCAAAATGAAGGGGAAGGTGTTCAAGTGGTTGGTAGATGGCTACCTCCAAGCCCTGATTTTCTGGGCCCATTCCAGTTGGGTCTCATGCCTGGTTCTGGCACAGAAACTGCCTTGGATGCCATGTGGCGTGACCTTTACCAAGACAGATATGGAGGGGAGGTGTGACCTTCTCGGTTCTCTTGGAGTTCTCAGTGGCTTTTCAGTACCATTCATCATGGTACAGTCAAACCTTGGAACTTGAACGTTGCCGAACGTTTCAGTTCCTCAATGCCAAAAACCCAGAAGGAAGTGTTCCGGTTTTCGAATATTCCTCGGAACTCGAACATCTGTCCGGCTTCCACTTGAGTGCAAGAAGCTCTTGCAACCAATCTGAAGCTGTACTTTGGAATTTGAACGTTTCGGAAGTTGAATGGTATTCCGGAACAGATTGCGTTCGAGTTCCGAGGTTTTGTAGAAAGCACCTGACAAACATAATGAATAAACAGATCTGTTCTGAAGAGTTTATACAAATGGGATTACTTCATCGGCATTTAATTTAACTAAAGGTGCTTGGCAGAGCTCATCCTGTTGTCATTTTTGTTTGTTCTAGCAACAGTACTATTAGCAATCAAGATGAATTCCTTGCAAAAAATAACATATTTTCCAATATACCATCAATTAAGGATCGAATAAGCAAATTGAAGGCATTTGCTATTTCAATTGCTGAATTAATACATATAACAAATTGGACTTCTCTTTGGGTATACAGAAGACAGGAGTGCCTGGCGTGCTCTGGTCCATGGGGTCACAAAGAGTCGGACACGACTAAACGACTAAACAACAACAACAACAATTGGGTATACAAAGAATTATAAAATGTTATTGAGTGCAAATCTAGGACTTGCTATGTTTTGAAAGATGGAAATATTAAGATTTATTATTGCACACAGAATTCTGTGTGGTGCTTTTTAAAGATATTTGTGAATATATCTGCCTTTTAATTGATTTTTTGAAGGATTTTTAATGGAATATAGCTTTGGATACAAATGACCAAATCCTTCTCTCTCTCTCACACACAGCATGTAACATCTGCAAAAATTATGGAAGTCAGATAAGCTTTGATAGTGTATTTGATAAATCTTGGTTATAATTATTTTTATTATTACATTTTTAAAAGCAATCATGCATATAAAAATATATGTAAAATACATTTTGCTGAATGTCAGCTAAATTATTAGAGGATTATAATTTATAAAGAGTTTGCTTTCATATGATTTCAAACACTTTCAGACATTTTATCGAGAATACTGAAGAGCGGAGAGACAAGAAATATATGCAGTCTTACCTACATTAATTGGAGTCACTCTGAATTTAAATTCCAGCTTTGACCCAATATCCAAGTATTTAATGGCATGGCGTGGTAGGTCATCAAATTGTTGTATTGCATATCTACATATGTCAACAACAATTTTCCATTTTCTGGTATTTGCAGTGCCAAAGTCATACAAGAACCACCTCCCAGGTGGAATGTCTGTATTTAAAGGCACCCTATTAGGCATAGTAGCATCTCCTAAAGCATTTTGGTCATTCACAACTTGAATAATGAAGAAACTGCTACTGCCTGGAATCACCACTGTTTTCTCAAGATCGGTTGGTTTAAATATATTCAGACCTGGAAAACAAGAAAATAATGAAAACATCATTCAATGTGCAGAAGCTGCATTTCCCTTCATTTTGCCACTTTGTCTCCATAAGAAAAGTATGCATTTACACATAGTTGGAGACTGATTGGCTGGCTGTTGATTTAGGAAGGGGATCTAGTAGAAATAAAAATGACTGGATGGCGAGGAACATATAAAAGAGGCTACATAGGAAATTAGGAAATGCTGGGCAGGGGCCACCCCCATGCAACCAATCTTAGATGAATAGTATTCCCTACAATTCTTTTCCTATATATTTCTCCACTTAAGTGTGATTAGCATAAGCCAAAGACCCTCCTTCCAAAAACTTTTCATTATCAGGTGATGCACAAACCTGGAGAAGTCAGCTGAAGCCTGTATGATATACTGGTCCCTGTAGGGGGCAAAACTCTTAAAGTATTTGCTGTACAAGGGCTAGCAGTTTTAGATTCAACAGGAAACCGATCTAGAACATCTACCAGTACAGATGATATAAAGCCCGGAGGAGCTCTCGTCCTAAAAACCTCTTTGATTATACACGATCCTCCTGGCCTAAATTAAAAAGAAGCATACATTTAATACCACCTTGATGATGTCAGATCACACATCTAATGAATTTTAACGAATTTTGACTAGTTCCTAACATCCCCTTGCTGGAAAATAGTGCTAAGAGAAAATTGTGGTTTCAAGCATGTCAGCTGGCACAGGGCTGCTGTTCAGCAGCTATTTCTGATCTTTTGAATCATTATGATTTTCTATTGAATTGTAGTAATTTTTTGATGAATTTGTCTTTAGCTTTATATTCTCCTGTGCTTTGAATTTACTACCATGATCACAATGTCTGTTAACTTGTACAGTGGTGCCTCGCAAGACGAAAAGAATCCGTTATGCGATTCTCTTCGTCTAGCGGTTTTTTCGTCTTGCGAAGCAAGCCCATTGACAGCTTAGCGGATTAGCGCTACAGCGGTCTAGCAGCTTTTAGCGATCAGCTGTTAAGCGGCTTATCAGCGGATCAGCTGTTAAGCGGCTTAGGAAAAGGGGGGGAAGTGAAAAAAACCCGCGGGAACTCGCAAGATTTTTTCATCTTGCGAAGCAACCCCATAGGGAAATTCGTTTTGCAAAGCGCCTCCAAAACGGAAAACCCTTTCGTCTAGCGGGTTTTCCGTCTTGCGAGGCGTTCGTCTTGCGGGGCACCACTGTAATGGTATTATTGTTACTGTGAGCCACTTTGAACTCAACATTTGTTGTGGGGAAAGCAGAATACAAATATTAAATCAAATCAAAATCAAATGTATTTCTTATCACATGAAAATACCCCTTAATCTCCATGTTTGGTACACCTAGTAGGTGCAATACTTCATGGGCCATATTATCTGAATCTGTTCCTTCTGGCTCCAGCAATATCACATCCCTGGAAGACAGCAGACTCCAGCAGTCTTTGCTCCCAAATGTGGTGGTGGGTCCCCCCCCCCCCAGATGAGGAAGCCATGGGAAAACCATGCCATCATCATACACACTGCGGGAACCGTTTCCAACTTCCGACAACACACACATCTCCTACTGATATATTTTTGAAGCCTACAAGTTTTGTTTGAAACTTGTATTACATGGTATACATCACAAATGTTAGTACAAAGTGGTTCTAAGAGCAGGCAGAACAAGAAAGTGGCAACCCTCTGAACAATTTAACCAAATTAGAGAGATGCTATTTTGCTATATTCTGTAAAATAGCAGGGTACATTAAAAAGAAAAACCCAACAGAACAAGACATTGCTTGTTAACAAAGCATATGCTGTTATTGATACTTACCCATAATCTAATCTTTTGCCTCTTTGCAGACTACTGAATCTCTCATGTTTTGTTATCATCCGTGGCTCGTGGTTTAAAAGTAACATTTGCTCTTCAGTGATATACTGTACAGCCAAAGGAAATTCAAAACCTAAGTCAGTATCCTGAAACAAAGTGAGAAAATTAATTATATATACTTTTTCATGCGTTTATAGATACAAAACTTGCTAAACTAGCTTAGGAATAAATGGGAATTTTAAAAAAAAATAAGAAGAAGAGTTTGGATTTGATATCCCGCTTTATCACTACCCGAAGGAGTCTCAAAGCGGCTAACATTCTCCTTTCCCTTCCTCCCCCACAACAAACACTCTGTGAGGTGAGTGGGGCTGAGAGACTTCAGAGAAGTGTGACTGGCCCAAGGTTACCCAGCAGCTGCATGTGGAGGAGCAGAGACACGAACCCGGTTCACCAGATTACAAGTCTACCGCTCTTAACCACTACACCACACTGGCTCCACACCACACTAAGGGATAAATTAATTTATAATAGCAATCAGAAAATAAATTGCTTAGAAACTGGTAATTAAGCAGCACAGACATAGCTGCAGTAATCACAAATAATACTGATAGTACTAAATTTCTCCCTAGTTTCTCTTAAATTTCTAATGAGTACAAGACTATGTTTTTAAAAATCAGTATTCGCTCAGGGTCCTGAAGATAATGGTAGGAGTCAGTTAAAGCTAAGCACTTTCAAGTCCCACTTGAAAGAAGTGAAGGAGTTGAAGGTGGCAACTTAGTTGAAGCATTATGTGACTTTGCCTGTGCTAAGGGGGTAGGGCAAACTCAATGGTTTTCTGAAAGTTTCATTAATGCACTCCCTCGGCATATAGGGCACATATACAGGAAATATGGTTCGGATTGAGCTATTGGGACCCGACTGCGCTGCTGAGGCCCACCGCCTTTCAAGGTGTTGCTGCCAGGCCAGGCAGGAGCAACAGCCAATGCCCAGACTGCCAGCTTTAATGGTCCTTCTTGGCAGGGAATCGACCAGGGTTCCTGGGACTGTGGAGAGATTTCCTGCAATGACTGGAGCACGTGAGGCCAGAGCTTGAGGGACCGCAAACGTCGCCCCCACTCCCCTCCAGAAAGCAGTGAGCAGCTATTTTTTTTCAGGAACAAAAGAATTATCTTTCTTGCTTTAACCTATTATAATGGTGGCATTTCTGAAATCAACTTTTAATGTTTTCTTTTTAAAAAAAGAATTAAATCTATTTTAAGGATATCTAGAAAGTGGTGAAAAAATGCTGGATTAATGACTCCAGTGTCCATTCTAGCACTAGCTTCCTACTTTGACATGTTGGAAGAGTGAAGGTTTGTCCTTAACAAGAACAACAATTATTACAATCTCATAGACATTTTTCATTCACGCATCAAAAGCATACTTAACCTTCAAGAAAGTGTCCACATCCACACTTGTCTCTTTTACAAATGTGGCAACTGAATCATTCAGAGAAATATGATTTAATATTCCCAGGTGGTCAAAGTACATGTTGAAGATACCCTTTGCCGGGGGGAAAACCTTGGCATATCTCAGTGTACCTACAGAAAAGGGGAAATATAATAGGTTTTGGAGAGATCAACAGCTCTTCCAACCCATATTTAATCAATGCAATAAGGAAATAGATCGTTTTGACGAGGAAAAAGTATATCTAAATTATGCAACTTCTGACACTAGTTCCTAACGGCCAAGATCTAACAAGGCCATATGTGGTCAAATACTTTGAAGCATGCAAGGAGGTGTTGTTCCTTTTTGGAAGAAGCTCCTTGTGCCTCATGGTCTGAATGGATTGATCTGCAGTGGAGGGTTTTGGAAGGTAGATGCAGGGTGCTGCAGCAACAAATGAGTGGATTAAGAGCCCCCAAGATCCACTAGAAGATTGCAACAGCTCTTTGGATCCCAGCCAACCATACTACACTATGAGATATCAGCAAGCAGAATGCATAGGGCATTTATTCCCTGGAGAATAATGTGAAAATAGGGGCATCAGGAGACAAGATGATAGCCTTTGCTCTTGGTCACCCAAGTTCCTGCAATCTCACTTAAGGTAGAAGTCATAGAAGATACAGTGAATCTATGTCTCTAGTCTACATGGTTCTTGGTTTGGGCACCCTTAGGGCTCCCTGGTTCTGCCCAGCAGAGAGTGAATTCCTTAGGTGCATCAGGTGCTTCCACTTGTTTCTCCCTATCTAGCTATGAGAACATATAGGTTGGGGGACCTGGTTTCTTAGCCTAATCTCATATTTGAGTCTTCAAAGACTGCAGGAGACTCTACTTTTTAATGTTTTCCTACCTGCCTTACTGTAGTAAAGGTTTGCCGAGTCAGTCACAAATATAATCGCTTGGGTGTAAACACATGAATCTACCTCTATAATCGTCTCAGAATGTAAGGTGAAAAATGGTATAAAAGTGCTGCCTCCATCATAAGAAACCCACACCTAAAAGGGAGGGGGGAGACAATAATGAATATTGTATAAGAGATCTTTGTTGGCATGCATCTGTCTTGAGAGACAATGGATTGCGCCTCTGGGGGTGAAGTCAAACCACTGTGTTAGCAGCACTGAAGTGACAACAACAACAACAACAACAACAACAACAACAACAACAATAATAATAATAATAATAATAATATATTATTATTTGTACCCCACCCATCTGGCTGGGTTTCCACAGCCACTCTGGGCAGCTTCCAACAAAGATTAAAAATACATTAAAATGTCACACATTAAAAACTTCCCTGAACAAGGCTGCCTTCAGATGTCTTCTAAATGTCAGGTAGTTGTTTATCTCTTTGACATCTGATGGGAGGGCCTTCCACAGGGCGGGCGCCACTACCAAAAAGGCCCTCTGCCTGGTTCCCTGTAGCTTGGCTTCTCGCAGTGAGGGAACTGCCAGAAGGCCCTCTGCGCTGCACCTCAGTGTCCAGGCAGAATGATGGGGGTGGAGACGCTCTTTCAGGTATACTGGGGTTTTTTAATGTTTAATGTTTTATTGTGTTTTTACATACGTTGGAAGCTGCCCAGAGTGCTGGGGCAACCAAGTAAGATGTGTGGGGTATAAATAGTAGAATTATTGTTATGGAATGGGGCGTTCCTATTTTCATCGGAGAAATGTTGGAGGATGTGTGACTTCTGTGTCTTGATTATCAAGGGAAACACGGCTCCAGGGTGAGAGTCTGGAACCCCCAGAATCCTGCTACCGCTTGACAGAGGTTGGGGTTTGGCATGCCACCTTTGCAACACTATGTGCCAGTTGTTAATACACCTTCCTTCTTACACACCTGATTGCCATATGCATACAGAAAATGGCTGTTTGTGTGAAAATACAATCCTTTTGGTATAAATCGCGGATCTGGAAACCAGAAGGCTGGGAATTTTCTTTTTTTATTCATGCTGCCATCTGTTAACTTATGCACTGATATCAATGCCCGATTCTAGGAAGAAAAAGAAGGAAACACAGTTAAACATATGCATTATCAAAGAAAGAAATGATACAGCAGAAACACAGTGTCCAAGCGGAGTGTTAGAACTGGGGAGGGATAGTTGCCTAACAAGAGCCAATTCATACCTGGTTAAGACCTTCTCATTGCCAGGAAGGCGTTAATTGAAGGGAAGGCCCTGGTTCATCCCTTAGGCACAGCTAATAAGCACTTTCTGAGAGGCTGGGACCTCTAAGTTCAGAAAAGAAGCTGAGAAAAGGGAACATACATGAAGTGCTGGCTCAAACAGCTGCCATATGGAGCCAGAACTGCACTGAGATGGGCAGAATGCCCTTCTGCTGCAAGAAGATCAAGTAATCCAAGTACGGATTTCATTTTCTTCTCTGCCACACTGCTGCTTCTGCCTCTTCAGGAAGTGCTTGTTAGACAGGCCTCAAAGTCCCAGCAGGAGTGAAAGCTTAGCCCAGGGTCGTGGGTGCCATGCCGCATGCTTGGCCCTGACACCAAAATTTGTGGGTGCCTGGCCCCTTCATGGGGAAGTTTGTGGGTGTTTGGGCCCCCAGGCCCCCAGGGAATTGGCACCTATGAGTCCCAGATTCGGGACGTTTAGTTAGCTGAATGCCCTCGTGCCTCAGAGGGAAGGAAAGACTGACCAAGAGCAATTAAACAACAACAACAACACACTTTTACTGACCTTAAGAATGCAGTAGAAGAGGTGCCCAGATGCAATCTATCTGGGCACTTCCTCTGCCTTCTAAGGGGCAATCAAAAATATATTGCCTAATTATTGTTCTAAGGGAGGGAGAAGTCACCTGTGGCATTTGTAGCTGACAAAGAAAAAGAGATGTTTTAGAAAAGACAACAATTGCAGGGATTCAGAGCACCAGAAGATACAATGCCTCATTTTAAAATGTTTCCTTTTTAAAACACCACCATAGCCATTGTTTTGAAAAAAATATCCAACATATATATTGGAATCATGGAACTGAAAGGGAACAGAAGGATCTATATTCTTCAGAAAGGCATTCATAGACTACCTGTGAACTGTGGAAGTTTATGTGCTAATTAGTTAATTAATATCCCACCAATCCTCCTGAAGGCACCCAGCTTGGCAGTGGGGTGGGGAGGGAGTTGAGGCTATTGCAGGACACAGGTTTGATATTGGTGGGTCAGCCAGGGGAAATGGGGAGAGGGGGCTTTCAATCAGTTGTCCCATCCATTGCGAATTGCCCCCTTTCTAATTCAATTCAAATGCTTTCACCAAACCATAAATCACATCACCAAAAATGAGAATCCATTCTAAACTAGAGCAGCAAATTGCCATCTGTTCAGAGGAGTCCTTTGGTGCACTGTACCTGTTGAGATAACAATGCGATGCCAGTGTTCTGTTCATAATCAACGAGAAAAGAAACCACCCGTCTAGAAAAGTGCCCTTCACCTTTCATTTTGTGAGGCAAGCAGCTGTGCCATTTTTGAAATGTATCATTGCTATAGAAACAAGTGGATTCCTGTTTTTTTTAAAACAACAACAACAACAACAAAAGGATGCAAAGTAAACGATTTAGAAATACATCGTTGTTTGAACTTAAAAGCTTTGCCAAAGAATCCACTGAGCTCTGAATATACAGGAGTGGCGAGTGGGGAGGGGCAATGGTGTGTACCTGGCCTCCTAGCAGGACAGCCACTGCCACTGACCAGGAGGGAGAAGTGAAGGGCCAAGGCAACAGAAAGGTCAGAGCTGTACGGTGCACCAACATGAAGATGTTGATGATGATGCACCCATGCAGCAGTGGTTTCCCCATTACCTTGCCCCTTCTGTCCTCCTTCCTGGTAAGTGGCAGCAACTCGCCGTGTCAGTGCTCCACTCAGCAGGCCTCTCCTGTATAAATGCAAACAAGAAGCAAAGCAAGAAGATTTTACAAGGACAAGGCCCAAAATGCACATTACTGATGCTTTTAAAAAAGTACACACAGGTCCTACTAACCAAACACTATGCATTCCCTGGAAATCACTCCATGGGCAAGCATTCACATCATTTCCATCAATTCCTGTGCGAACGTTTCTAATTGTGGTTTTTGTACGATCTCCCCCCACCCCCACCCCAGTCCCATCTCTCCATGGTTTCTTCCTGAGATGGCTTCAGCTTAACAGCAAAAGAAAGACAAAGGGGGGAAATAAATTTTCGAATCTCTCCTGCTCTGATTTGTCTGATCTCTTTCGCTCCCTCCCTCCCTGCATGGTTTCTTCTTCTGACTAGCAAAGAAAAACATGCAAGGAGTAAGAAATTGGGTAAACTCCGGATGTTCAGATATCTGAATCTGTGGAGTGTATAGTGAGGCTTAGAATAATTCTTTACATTTGGATATTTTGTGAATTTTTGCATGGCTAGCAGGCAGAAAGCAGGGCCTGTGTATATGTTTAACCTGGCCACTTTTATTTTGAAGAAAAAACTGTTGCAAAATGCCTTCATCTTCATCCTGCCTGGCACCAGTTTTCTTCTGCTGAAAATCACTCACCTGTGACTTCAATTTTCCTGCACAGCATCGACAGAGGCAAACTGAAGTGAGGTTGAGAGAATTTTCTGCCAGAAACTGTTGTGGGACTGAGAAGCCTGGATCAGAAGCCTGTTTTGGATTGAAGCTCTGAACCTGCTTTTTTGGACCAACAGTACTGAAGCAAAGGCCCTGGTGAATACAAGGACGTGTGGGGACCCCAAACAGTGACTCCTCCAAAGACCTCAGTGATCAGGTAGTGATCAAAAGGTTGAGGTGCTCCTTATGCTATCATAAGCTCCTTATGCTACAAGCTAAGGGCTTTGTAAATAAATATAAGAACTTTGAACTTATCCTAGTAACATATGGCAGCCAGTTCCCGAAAAGCTCTGATAGCGACCACAAAAGCTTCCAGTAATAAATTGGCTCAACTGTCTTTTTGATTTCTGAACATTAATTTGCCAAGGTGGCCAGGAAGTCAAATTATGTACTGAACAGAATGCACCAAACCTCAACTAGGTAAAGGTAAAGGTACCCCTGCCCGTAGGGTTGTGCGCTCATCTCACTCTATAGGCTGGGAGCCAGCGCTGTCCGCAGACACTTCCGGGTCACGTGGCCAGCATGACAAGCTGCATCTGGCGAGCCAGCACAGCACACAGAACGCCGTTTACCTTCCCGCTGGTAAGCGGTCCCTATTTATCTACTTGCACCCGGAGGTGCTTTCGAACTGCTAGGTTGGCAGGCGCTGGGACCGAAAGACGGGAGCGCACCCCGCCGCGGGGATTCGAACCGCCGACCATGCGATCGGCAAATCCTAGGCGCTGAGGTTTTACCCACAGCGCCACCCGCGTCCCTTAAACCTCAACTATACGTTGGCAAATTTTCATAAGGTTTTATCGTCATTTGCCTTACCTGGCTCAATGACTTATCTTTGTTGAATGACAGACTAACATAGTCCGCTGCAAGAAAAGCAGAAATATATTAGCTACAACTCAGTGCTTGCACTTCTAAAATATACTTTACAAAAAGCATCAACCCAGCTTCATGTGAACAGTTAAAAAGAACTCAGGGTGAAAATTTGAAATTATTTTTGTGACATGCCTTAAAATATATAAGTGTATATGAGCGGAGAGGCATGCTCTCTGGCTTGAGCTGGTTTATTGCAGGAAAGCATTGCGGGAGCGCTCTTTGACTCCATTTACACTATGGAGTTTTGCAGGGTGCTATTTTGTCCCCCATGTTTTTCAACAGCTACATGAAGACATTGGAAGCAGACATTAGGACAGTAGATGACACAGCTATATTTCTCCATAACGTTGGAGAACCCATGGCTTCAAGTTACACATTCAACACATATAAATCACTTCTTCTTTACCAATCTAGCTGAGTCCCTGGTTTTCTTACTTTCGTATAATTCTTTGTTAGCTAGACACTGGAGGCTGTACCATATTTCAGCTTTAAGATAATCATCCTGTGGGTGGAAAAAGACAAGGAAATACTTAGCATGCCAAGTGAATTCACATAGTATAGCTGTTAAGATTCTGAAAGGGTCTGCTGAGGCACAAGTCGTCCTTTCTAACTATCACACATTGCCTAAAAACCTCTGTGGAGCCAAGGAAGACAGTGGACAATACTGTCAAATGTCAGAAAACAGAACTAGCTTTCTAGTTTCTAGCGGCAATGCCAGTGATATTAGTGGTGGTGCTGGTGGCGGAACAACTCAAGAGAATCAATGGCCAAAAGTATCAGAATTACAGAGATGTCAGAAGCAGAGCAAGATGTAGTTGAGATACCAACTTCCCCAAGATCTCATTCCAGCTCCCAATGATAGTCATGAGAAAAGAAAACTACCACACTGCCTCTTTCTGTTCTTCTCATGCAGCACAGAATTCTGATTTAACACACTGACAGCTGTTTATATAACCTTGTCAGGGAATTAACAGATCAAAGGATAGCTATATGGCCTCAATGGGACCCAATTCCTCTTGTCCTCTGAAATTATAGCACACAAGTGGAAACTAGCAACTGGAACTATACAATGCACTATCCTATGTCTTGCTTTCAAAACTCACTGCTTTATCACAGTAATTTATATACTGCTTAATTGCAATAGCCTCTAAGCAATTTATAAAAGTTTTTGTGAGTTATAGCTCTATTCTCTGTATAAATGGGAATGGACCAAGAGGGATCCCTTCCCCCAACCCTCATTCAGCTTGTTACTCCAGCAATATCCAGGATGGGTCTGTGACTGGGACAAGAGTAAAAGGAGTTCATCTACACACATCCCTCAGCACTTCAAAGTTCACAGTTCCTCTGTGAACTGCGACTGTGTTAAACCATTAGTAGTAGTAGTAGTAGTAGTAGTAGTAGTAGTAGTATACCACCTATAACCTATAACTCAGTTCACAACATAAAATTTCAATAAAATAACACAGAGTACATAATAAAAATGAAAACAAAGACGGCCCAATAATTCTCCTGTCTATAAACCACGCAGTTGGTCAGCATGGGGTGGGGTGGGGTGGAGAAATGAAATTCAGTGAGGGCATGGAAGCAACACGGCTGACTTGCAGGTGTTAGTTGCCTAGCATACAGAGATTGCATTGTGTCGGTGCTGGGGTGTGTGTGTGTATCACAATATATTGCTATGTTTTCTCTCCTTTAGAGTGCTGCCATTTACATTTGAACTTGCAGCTGGAAATGCATAGGATTCTGACAACAAATTTGATGTCAATACTAAGCCAATGTTAGCATTCTGCCCAGTGTACCAGGGTCTCTGGATTTCATTGTTAGGATCTGTATACTACATGATTTATGATCCTTGGGACACTTATTTCTAAATGGCTAACAAAATGAATGCCAGAAAGAGTTTCAGAAAACATTATTTGTGAGATGTTAAAAAACACACCACTGAGAACAACAAACGCAACATTTAGCAATTTCTCACCATTTCAAAGCCACATAAGGTTGGTTTGCCAAACTGAAATAAAACACAATAAGACCAAATTGTATGAATCATCACTTTCTCTCCCACACTTTTCACAAGCAATTTCACAAGTGTATTACTTTACATATTTATTTACCACTTACACTCAATATTATTAATATGGTCATTGGTTGTTTTGAGTGACATAAGAAGCCTGTCTCCACCAACAGCCTGGGGCAACCTAGCCAGGGCATGTACTTTTCCTGTGAGATAACAGGAAATAAGCAATAGCTACAAACCGACAGCTAAAACACCTAAGGAAATCAAGTACCATACCCATCACTAAAAAGAATTCAACAATGGTGCCAGCAAAACTCTCTGGGGAGAGGGTTCCAAAGACAAGGGGCTACAACAGAAAAGGCCCTGTCACAATCCCCTTCACTTCTAAAGGTAGCACTCCTGAAGCAGGGCCACAGAGATTGATCTTAATATAAGAGGTATCTATTAACTGCAGCAAAGCTACTGTTGGTGCAAAGAAAAAATAGGTACACAAAGGAGAAGTCCTGGATACCAAGATCCAAGTTTGGGGCAAGTACTCTTTATTGAGAGACCCCAGCAGATATTTAAAATCACAAAATATGCAGCAAAAGTGAAGCATGGGAATATGATAATAATTTTTATTTTTTATACCCTGCCCATCTGGCTAGGTTGCTCCAGGCTTTTAAGACCTTTAAAATTTGCCCTTTCAAGTTCCTTCCAAAGTTTCCCACTTCCCCTAGCATAGAAAAAGACCACATGTTTGGTAAGGTTAAAATGGTTCACATACAAATTCTCTTCAAAGGTCTGGTTCATATGCTTTTCCACACATCAACCAGAAACGTTGCACAGGCAGTAAAACTTGGTTTAGTTCCAAAGTGGTGAAAGTTTCTAATTATTGATATAGGAACACAAGAATGGCTTGTGAATGCCATGCAGCTAAGCTGGAGCAACCAGCTTAGCCTCTTCATACACTTAGTGCATCAGGAGAACTAGGAAGAGAACAATTAGTACACAGATTAACAACGCAATCCTAGATGTGCCTACCCAGATGTAGTTCTCACCATGTTCAATGGGACTTACTTGCAGGAAATGTGTATAGTAGGGTTATAGTCTTAGGCTGAATGAGCAGACATGTATGGCATTGGAGATCTTCCAAACTTAGTTTTTTTGCAGTATGCTTACCAGTGGTTTTTAAAACATTAGATGATTGGGGGGGGGGAGGGACACAAGGATATTTCGAAGTGCACATATGTACCTGCAACAGCTTTCCAGTTTTAATGCGCAGATCATCACTGATAAATAATCCTAGTGAGGTGAGGAGTACAAGACGAGTATTTGTTACGGTGAGATCCACAAGCGCAAGTCCGTAACAATCTTGAGGAGAGAAAAGGCACTGTGAGTAACCTGAGTTGCATCTCTCAGACTTCCATCATTACTTGTTATAGACATGGCAAATTACACCCATATTGAGACACCCGGATTTGTTGGGCAATCCATGCACCTGATATGCATTTGAAGAAGGTCTAGATCTATGTGGTTTTTAGAGAGGGTGGAGTGATGAAATCTGCTCTTTCGAACTGTGCTCCTTTGCTGCATTTTTTAAAAAATATATAGCAAAGGCAAGTTCAGGGGGCAGCAAGAACAGAGGCTGACTCTTCTGACCTTGCCCATCTGACTTTGTTGCCCCAGCCACTCTGGGTGGCTTCCAACACATATAAAAAACAATAAAACATTAAACATTTAAAAAACCACCTTCCCTATACAGGGCTGCCTTCAGATGCCTTGGGGGTCAGATAACTCCATACCCTCCAGTATTTCTCTGATGAAAATAAGGCTATCCTAAGAAAAAGTGGGGCATTCTGGGATCAAATCAGAAACCGGGACAGCTCCTGTAAATCTGGGACTGTCTCTGGAAAATAGGGACACTTGGAGGTTCTGCACTCCAGAGTAAAAAAAATGGCAACCCTGGGAACCACAGCTGAAAGCACCAGTAGCCCAACATGCCAGATTCAAGGCTGGCGTCAGTCAAAAGCCCTAAACGGGCTGTAGAATCTGACCTGTCAATCCCACCCCAGGGAGAGAAGACCCTAAATGCTGAGGGATGAGGCTTCCCATATCCAAGAAGCTGAAATTTGGGACCCAAGGAGGCAGAGATTCTTTCTTATCACTGTCCAAAGAAAAGGGATGAGGGAGGGCTCTCCAGATCCTAGGGTTTTGAACCACACCACAACCTTCACTTTGAGACCTACAATTACTATATTGGTCTGAATATAGGCCACACTCCTCCCCCCCCCAAAAAATCTGGCTCATATAAAAGCTGAGTGCAGTCTATGGTGACACTCTTATAAATAGAGAAACTATGTTTTGAGAGATCTCATTTTAGGGGTGTAGTCTGTATTTGGACCAACCCTGTACATTCTATGAAAGTGCAACGTGTTCTAAGGCCTTGGGGTAAGACAGGCTACAAATAAAAAGGAAATGCATATGGGTCAATTAAACAACTGAAAATAAAAATTACCGTTTTCCAAGATGGCACAAATGGTAGCAGACAAGTTAAACCATACCGTATCCCCATCCATAAATCCACTGTCAGTCAATCCTAAAATTAGTCCTACAAATACAAAAGAAAACAATGCATTACATGAAAAGTGAATCACAGTATAAAGCCAGGCTACCAGTATTTATGACACTGTTATAAAGCTTCATATTTCCCAGAAATTTCAGCAGTGTAGCTGGTTTGGTTTCGCTTTTGATGAAGAGATGACTGGAGGTTTCTCTGTGATATTTGAGTTTATTTACAAATATATGCTGAGCCTGGGTAGAAGCACAACCTATCACCCCGACAGCAGCACAATCAGGAAATAAGCACCCCTGTATCCACAGATACAATTACAGACCTTGAAAACTCAGCTCAAACCTATTTGCACACACTGAAAGAAAGCATGTCTGCCTGCTTTACTAGTACCACATATCTAAGTTAATAAGCACAAGCAGGTGGTTCGGTATGGGGTGGGATGGGGGACAGTTGCAAACATATCCCTGGCGTATTCCTGTGGTTATTGTAGAATACGCTGCAGTGTAGTGGTTGTGTCCTGTCCTCTCCTTCCCACCTGAGATTCTCAGCAAAATGCTCTAGCAGTCATGCTTTTCACCATCACACACATATTTGACTAAAAACAAACAAACCAGCGAGCAAATAATTCAAATTAATTGTTTTTTGGGGGGGAGGGGATACCATTTCAAAAAATGCATACCTACAATTTATTCCATATATTTTGAATGCTCAGTATGCAAGGGTCATTGCTTGCCGAGCTAAAATAGTGCCAGTGATGCAAAAGGTTTGCAAAACTGCAAATGATATTTTTTTAAACAACAACAACAACAAAGCATAGCATAGCTCATAGCTTCTCTGAGTTATTCAAGCCCCTTCGCCACGGCAAGGCAGTGATCCATGAGGGGGGGGGGAGGAGTGCATACCTACCAATAATTATTCCCTCTATTCTGAATGCATAGCCAAAACAACAACACCAAAGCTTTTTTCCATTGCTGTGAGAGGGAATTGTCCATGAAAGCTGCACCAGACCCTTTGAGAGCAACAGAATGTCCTGAGTCCTGTTGCTCCACAGGGAACTTGCTCCTCTACTCTTTTCAACGCACATGGCAGCAAGAAGGCCTTTTCCTGCTGCCTAGGGTTGCTGTATTTCTAGAAGTAAAAGTTGCTGAGCTTTTTGGGGAAAACTCAAAGCTATTGAGCACACATTATTTTAGAAAATAATGAAACTCAAAGTTGTTGAGCTCAAAATTCCAGACATTTAGCCGATTTTCCGAACCCCCCCCCCCCCGGACACTATTTTCACCAGTTAAATTACGGACATATGGCAACCCTACAAGAGAGTGGAACATTTTAGAAGGGGAAAAAAGTAAATAGGAACAGAGGCAGTGCTGAACACTCAGACTATCTCATAAAGGAATTTGCTGGAATGTGAATTCTAAAGTGGACTCATGATTTGATCCTGGTGGTGACCTCTCCAGATTGAATCAGGCAAGTCCTCTTTAGAAGCAGGGTTTCCACCATCACCCCTACTGACCTGAAATAATAGACCTAGATTTGCACACAATGTTCCCCAAGGGGACACATATGCACATGGAGCCAGCATTTCGCAGGTTAACAGCTAGTTGCAGAACACTCATGTGTAGTAGAAATGTAACAAATGCATTCACAAGCAAAACCAACTGCATTTGATGAGACTTACTCCCAAGCAAGTATAGGATTAAGCCCTAGCCAACACAGTGGGACTTACTTCTGAGTAAACAAGTACACTTATTTTATTTAAACTTTTACATCCCACTGTACCCAGTTGGAAAACAAAGCTGGTGGATCAGCTAATTATGTAAAAATGCAAGACACTTACCTATTTTTCTTGTTCTATAAATCAGACCAATTACTGCTACATCACTTGCACAAGGAGTTTTTGCTATTTTGATAGAGGCTACTTTAGACAATGTATCATTAACTTCCACGTTTTCACCAAGGGTCCAAAACCACTGAAGAAGAGGATCTGCAAAAGAGCACTAATGTTTAAGAAAGCAAAAATTCTTTGTGCTTTTTACTTAAAGAGTGAAGGAAATATGCGACTATCTCTGAAATTTGTGGAGACACCCTTGGAGGTGAGTAAGGGATGTTATCAGTCTGGTCCAGGGTTGGGGTGGGGGATGGGAATGGGACTGCCATCACTGTGGTGGAAGGTAGGGGGAAATACAGAAGTGGGTGAAGGCATACAGAAGAGACAAGGTTGTCTAAGTCTGCTGGAAAATTGAAGAGTACTAGGAGACCACTTCGGGACGTGGGTGACGCTGTGGGTAAAAGCCTCAGCACCTAGGGCTTGCCGATCGAAAGGTCGGCGGTTCGAATCCCCGCGGCGGGGTGCGCTCCCGTTGCTCGGTCCCAGCGCCTGCCAACCTAGCAGTTCGAAAGCACCCTTGGGTGCAAGTAGCTAAATAGGCACCGCTTTCTAGCGGGAAGGTAAACGGCGTTTCCGTGTGCAGCTCTGGCTCGCCAGAGCAGCGATGTCACACTGGCCACGTGACCCGGAAGTGTCTTTGGACAGCGCTGGCCCCTGGCCTCTTGAGTGAGATGGGGGCACAACCCCAGAGTCTGGCAAGACTAGCCTGTACGGGCAGGGGTACCTTTACCTTTACCTTTAGGAGACCACTTCAAGTAATGAGTATCTTCCTTAGACCTGTTCTTAGTAAAATACAAACACACACGGGATACTCTCTTTTTTCATGATGGTGGCCATTGGAAATCCTGCCAGTATGATATTTTGTTTCAACTGACAAGACAGAATTACTGTTTTGGGGGGACGGGCAGGTTTGGAGGGCTCCCTGGTCTTGAATGGGGTAACTGTGCCCTTGAAGGACCAGGGGCACAGCCTGGGAGTCATTTTGGACTCACAGATGTCCATGGAGGTGCAGGTTAATTCTGTGTCCAGGGCAGCTTTCTACCAGCTCCATCTGGTACCTAGGCTGAGACCCTATCTGCCCATGGACTCATTTGCCAGAGTGATGCATGCCCTGGTTATCTCCCGCTTGGACTACTGCAATGCGCTCTACATGGAGTTACCTTTGAAGGTGACCCAGAAACTACAACTAATCCAGAATGTTGCAGCTAGACTGGCAACTTGGAGTGGCCGCTGAGACCATATAACGCCGGTCCTGAAAGACCTACATTGGCTCCCAGTATGTTTCCAAGCACAATTCAGTGTTGGTGCTGACCTTTCAAGCCCTAAACGGCCTCGGCCCAGTATACCTGAAGGAGTGTCTCCACCCCCATCATTCAGCCCGGACACTGAGGGCCAGCTCTGAGGGCCTTCTGGTGGTTCCCTCACTGCGAGAAGGGAAGTTTTTAATGTGTGACACATTATGTTTTATTGTATTTTTAATATTCTGTTGGGAGCCACCCAGAGTGGCTGGGGAAATCCAGACAGATGGGTGGGGTAGAAATAATAAATTACTATTGGACTTCCAGGTTAGCGCCATCGGTAATGGCGGAATTCCTCTGAACGAGAGGAATTTGCTCTGTAGGAATCGGGTCTGGCTGCCGTGGTGAAGGCGGAGACCCTTCAAAAATCACAGGCGGGTGAAGCCTGTGAACGTGGGATTCGGCGGGCAGCTCTTGCGCCTCCCCTACTTGCAGGGAAACCCGTTTTCTGGGGTTCGGAGCGAAGTGGGGTGAGCAGCGCAGTGCTTTGAATCGACTGCTTCTTCCACGGAGCGAAGCGGCACAGCCGTTGCCGGAGAGCGCTGACTTTTTCCTGTGGACAATTGGATTTAAAAGTAACTACCCGTGAGTAGAGTGAAGAATTGGAATTTTAAAAGTCTGAATTTGGCAACGAAACGGGGGAGGTTCAAAACAGGAAGTCCGCCTTCCTCTTTTGTAAAGAGACTGAAGCAAAGGGCTGCAAGCTAAAGTCTTGGAAAGCCTATTGTAAAGGACTAAATTTCCAGCATTAAAAATAGTGAACCCCCCCTTGGAAGCAGGAGAAGGGGGGGTGTTTTGGACTGTATTTGCCTGCAAAAGAGAGGGAAGGAAGCTAAAGCTCCACCACTCAGAATCTGGAAACGGGCTGCCAAAAAGACTGCCGTACTTTGGAACATGCATTGACTGTAAATAGATCGTTCGCTGACAGCTAGCAAAATAAGAGAGATATGTTGTTTCAACTGTCCTCCTCTGGTTTTAAAAGAAGTAAAATGTTATTTTTAAAAGAAGTAAAAGTAACAGAAAATTGAAACTATGTTGCAATTGTGTTTTAAAAGGTGATATTTTGGATTGATACAAATACAATTAGCAACTATTTCCCCCTAGAGGAAGCTTCTGAAACTGTTACAAGAGTTGGACTAGGGGAATTTTCCAACTTTAAGATAAGACTCTGGGACTGTGGGATTGACCTTGAATTACTTAAGTGTTATGGCAGATGGAAAAGAAAAAATAGACCTGTCAATCCAAGACAAAACAACAAGGTCTGGGAGGTCTTGGCAGCGAAGAGCCTCAGCATCTGGCCCTTCTGCCTCATCTGCGGCTGTACTAACCAGGTCTAAATCAAGAGGAATGTCATCAGAAGAGGCTTTAGCGCTTGCATTAAGTAAGATAAATGAATCATTGGAACAACTTAACAAGAAAGCAGACACCACAAATGCAAAAGTGGATGCTGCAGTTACTAAAATTGATTTAAATACAGAAAGCATAAATAGTTTGGGACAAAAGGTGAATACTAACACAGAAACCATTGAGAAACTGATACAGGAATCTAATTCGACACGACAGACCGCAGAGGAAGCCAAGGAAAAAGTTGCTGCTGTGGAATCTAAGGTAATACAATTGGAAACAGAGAGAGTCCCAGACCTACAGAGGCAACTTCAGGACCATAAGCTGACGCTTTCTATGATCGAGCTCAAGGAGAAACAGACAAATTTGAGGATCAGAGCTGTACCTGAACTGGAGAATGACAGTTTGATAGACTTTCTCACGCAGGAACTTGCAGAATTTTGGGAGCTGGATTTGGAACAAGAGGAATTTAAAATTGTGAGGGCCTTTAGATTGGGAAGAGGAGGGAAGAAAGAGAAGAACAGAATAAGAGACTGTTTGATTACCCTCCGATCTAAAGAAGAGAGAGACAGAAGTTTAGGTTGGCATTACCAGAGGACTTTGGTAATACAACAGTCAAGAGTGGAAATATTTAAAGATATCCCGAAACATCTTTTGGACCTTAGGTCCAATTACAGAGATTTGGTTGTCCTGCTGAGAAGGAACAAAATCATCTTCAGGTGGGAATTTCCCCAAGGCCTATCCTTCAGCTTCAAAGGAAGAAAAATAAAAATAAGATCAGTAGAAGATAAAGTAAAGTTTTTGAATAACTACGAAGAAGATCTGCAGAAGGAATTTGGAAAAGAGTCAAGAGCATCGGACAGAAGATCACCAGACAGAGGACTAGAGCAAAGAGCGTTGGACAGAAGATCACCAAAAAGAGGAATAGTGGACATTGCAACATTACCTTTTGGATTGGACCGCCTAGTGAATGTGACACCGACACTAGAAACAGAAGAAGAGCAGGCATTGGGTGCAGTTGGAGGAAAATTAGAGTAATTACATCATGGCACTGCAAGTACTAAGCTGGAATGTTAATGGACTGAACTCCCCGAAAAAAGGCGGAGAGTCTTTCATTTACTGAAAAAAGAACAATTGGACTTGATTTGTCTGCAAGAAAAACATGTGATAAGGCTACACAGGAAGATATTGAGCAACAAAAGATTGGGCCAAGAATTTATTTCATCAGATAAAGTAAAAAAAAGAGGAGTAGTCCTTTATGCAAAGGAGAGCCTATCACCGAAATTTATATTTAAAGATGACCAAGGAAGATTTGTTGCAATTGAAATTCAATCACAAGGAGAGAAATTTTTGATAGTAGGTATTTATGCACCAAATGAAGGAAAATCGGAATTTTTCAAGAAGTTACATGAGATCCTGATGGGCTATATGGATTACAATATGATTCTGATGGGAGATATAAATGGAGTGGTGTCTACAAATATGGACAAGGCACTGAGACAGGTAGTCACCAAGGATGGTAGACTACCAAAAACTTTTTTTGACATGACTGAAAATATGGATTTAGTTGACATCTGGAGAACAAAGAATCCTATGGGAAGAGAGGGAACTATCTTCTCTGAGGCTAAAATGACATGGACAAGAATTGACCAAATTTGGGTAACTAGAGGACTGGTTCCGAAGACTAGTAAAGTGGAAATCTGCCCCAAAACTTGCTCCGACCATAATGCTGTGAAGATGGAAATGAAACTGACGCCAGTTGGTTCCTTTAGATGGAGGATGAATGATACTTTGTTTAGGAATGAATAAGTGACTAAGAAGGCCCAAAAAACTTTGAGAGACTATTTTGAGATAAACATGAATACTACTGTGGGGGAAAAAAGTAATCTGGGATGCAAGCAAAGCGGTTATGAGAGGATTTCTGATACAACAGAATGGAATCAAGAAGAGAATTCAAAATGAGAAAAAAGATAAAATCCTGGAAAAAATAAAGGAAGGAGAGATGAAACTGAGAGCGAAACCAAAGTCGCAAGAGATCCTGAAAGAGATAAAGTTATATCAAGTACAATATATGAAAATGATGAATCAGGAAATAGAATGGAAGATTAAACAGATGAGACAAAAGACATTTGAATCAGCAAATAAGTGCAGGAAATTGTTGGCTTGGCAAATGAAAAAAAGACAAAAACTTAATACCATTACGAATCTGGAAATGGAAGGAAAGAATATACAGAATTCAGTGGAGATTAGAAAGTGCTTCCAGAGGTATTTTAAACAATTATATACACAGGAGACGCAGAAAGAAATGGACATTGGAAACTAGTGGACTACAAAAAATCTCTCAGGAAAATAAGTTAATGCTGAATTACAAAATAACGGAACAGGAAGTAGAAGGGGCCATCCAGAACATGCAATTAGGTAAATCCCCAGGACCGGATGGTTTGACTTCAAGATATTGCAGATCTCTGAAAGAATGGTTAATACAACCTTTAAAGGAAGTCTGTAATGAAATACTGGAAGGGAAAAGGGCACCAGAGTCGTGGAAGGAAGCTTATATTACACATATACCGAAAACAGAGACTGAAAAGACACAGCTCAAGAACTACTGTCAGGGAAGAGTTAGAAGTTTCCAGTTTACCAGAGGGAGAAAGCATTCCCCAAGGGGGGAAGGAGAGCAGTGAATCTAATAGAAGAGAGCAAGAGGAACAACAGGGGGGGACTGGCTGTTCACAGGAAAGGCAAGGGTTAAGTTCTAGCTCAGATTCGGAGAAGGGCAGATACAAGCCAGCTCTAGCCGGGAGGTTAGAAAAAAGAGCGGGAAAGCGAAGGGAAGGGCGCCTTCGCCATTTTGAGACTGGCTGGTCACGGAGAAGCAGAGCTCAGAAGGTATCTGAAAGAAGTGACTCTGAAGAATAATATTTAAGAACTGTTTATAATATTGTTTTGTTAATAAGCAATAAAAAGTTATAAAAGAACAAGAAGTGTTCGTGTGGTGATCTGAAGAGGACAACGACCAGGCCTGACAACTACCGCCCCATATCACTGCTTAATGTGGATTATAAATTTTTTGCAGATATTTTGGCTAAAAGATTAAAAAAGGTGCTAGCAGAAGAAATTCATAAAGATCAAGCGGGCTTTCTCCCGGGCAGTCATTTGTCTGACAATACGAGGAACATAATTAATATTTTAGAAAAACTACAAGTGAAGATCAATACTAAAGCAGTTCTGATATTTGTGGACGCGGAGAAAGCCTTTGACAACATTTCTTGGGAGTTTTATGAAGAAGAATTTACAGGGGGTGGGGGTTGGTCAAGGTTTTGGAAATGGTATAGGTGCAATTTATTCAGAACAAAAGGCTAAATTAATTGTGAATAATGTAGTGACGGAAGAATAAATAATAAATTATTATTATTGTGATGATGATGATGATGATGATGTATTGCAGTTTTATCATTCATTTCTTTTGTATTCATATGTATCAATGTTGTTTACTGCTTTGGAGACTTTGGGCCAAAAAAGCAGAATATAAATATAACTTTCCATATCATATGAATAAATTCAGGAAAACTTCATACTTAGTGTCCGTGCTAATTTCCAATAGACCAGAATTACTTACAAAACCGCAAACACTCCCTATAAGCTATGACGTACCTCGTACGATATCCAACAAGGTTCCCGTAGTAGTGAACATATTTAAACCATGATGCATATTAAATTTTACAAACCATTGCTCAATTGGATTAACATCTGTTTCAGCGGCATGTACAAGAAAGACAGAGACAGATTAGTCATATAAGTACACAAGTATTATGGGTGATATCCAACGTCAAGCAAACAAGCCTTTGCTCACACAACATGGTTTCCTTTTCTCCTCCCTCTTGCAATCCCCACAACCAAACCCTCTGGAGCAAATTTCAGGGGTCCACAGGGGGATATTGCTGTATGTTTATGTCAATATTACTCGGCTACGAGTGATCACCAAAGTTGATGATGCCTACATGCTCTTCTCAAATGTTGCCTACAATGGTGCACTGCTCTTCAACTGAATTCTTAGTAATGAACATTCCTGCATATTTTTTCTGGCCAATTTATTTTTCTCTTTTTTTCTATTCAGACTTATAACACACCCTTCACCAAATAGAGAAAGTTACAAAAAAAGTGCAATATACATTATCCTGAAACTGGCTTTCTCTCCACTGAAGTTGGTATACTACTTATGCACCATTTGAGATTGTGCCAAATGCTCACTACCAAGTTGTCAAATCCCCCCCCCCCCCGCTAGCAGGATTTTGTGCAAAATTTTTCTTTTGAAATCAAAAACATGGCACCACCTTACGTGAGTACAAAAACAACAACAACACAAGGAAGCATCAATAGCCAGTGAGGATAAATAAGTGGAAATTATAAATCTCTCACCTGTATTATATGTTAACTCTTCTCGGTTGATTTTAATACTCCACGAATCCACACCTTCTCCCTTTTGTTTAAAGAAAGGATGGTAACCCAAAATTTTTAGTCTTAAATACTTGAAGAGTCACATACATTTAGGTGCGGACTGATTTCCCAATTATGAATTTTCGTAGCTGATAGTCTCATAGCTTACGGGTGGTGGCAGAGGGACGAGCGGCGAGAAAGGGCTCATCTCTCTACCACCGCCCGCCTCACTTGAGTATAAGCCGAGGGAGGCTTTTTCAGCATAAAAAATGTGCTGAAAAAGTTGGCTTATATTCGAGAATATATGTTTTGAAGGGAAAAAATGAACAAATTCCTATGCCCCACAAATAACTCAGAGATGCATTTTAAATAAAAGCACACATTCTACTCATGTAAAAACACCAGGCAGGCCCCACAAATAACCCAGAGATGCATTTTAAATAAAAGGGCACATTCTACTCATGTAAAAAGATGCTGATTCCTTGGTCGTCTGCGGGCCGGATTTAGAACCTAATTGGGCCAGATCTGGCCCCTGGCCTTAGTTTGCCTACCCATGTTCTAAAGAAAGGCTTGGACTAACTGATATTATAGTTTGAAGTCTTGTTTGTTTCTGTTATATTTTGCTCCCAAAAGACCCATTTATCCTAAATAAAATCCAATATGGCAGACATGTCTATACAAAACATTGAGATCCAAACATGAAATTTTGCAGGTAGCCCTTATAAATAACGTTTAAAACCATAAGTGCAGATGCACCTCAGGAACCTGCCTTAAACCAAGTCAGATTGCTTGTCCATCTAGCTCAGGCCGGCCCAACTTTTATACTAAGTGGGCCGCAAGAGTACTCTGACCATGTAATCTGTGGGCCACACACTGCCCTGATGCAGTTAGCCCTTTCCCAGCTTCGGGAAGGAGGTAATAAGGTTCTAGGACCTTGGCAGAGCCTTTGCGCCTCCTCTCCCAAACCAAGCACCTCACTTAGCTGGCTTTGGGAAGGCAGTGTGAGGGCTGAGAGGGCATCATATGTTGCTGAGGGCCAACAGAAAAGGTCTTGAGGACTGCATGTGGTCCTTGGGCTACACATTGGACCACTGCAAGTTTCCAGCCGAATGTTATGGCATTGTTTAATAAGTATTCTGGTGACAGTGGCTGTCCCGAGTTCAGGCAGAGGTGACCACCTGCTACCTGATCCCTTTTAACTGGAAATAGCCAGGGAGTGAACCTGGGACCTTCTGCATGTAAATGATGTGCTATGAGCCCTTCTGCAATGCTTTACCAGAGTCATTTTGAAGTAGAAGACTTTGGAATAGGTACTGTTGAAGATCTGGATGCTGGGAGCAAGACCAGCTGAAGTAAAAAGAACTAGATTCTTCCGTCTGTTCTCCAAGGTGTCGGGCTTATTGATATTATACAAATGACAGCGGACAATCTTTAACAAGGGGGAAAAAACCCAGGATTAACATACGAAGCACATGTCCACAACATCTGGAATTATTAAAACTTTAAATGGCAACCTAAAAAACTGGACTGTTGATTTCAAAAGCGGAAGCTGCAATAAATAAGGCTTTAAGGAGCCATAAAGGAAAGGAAGGTAGAAATCCTCATTTTGTGGGACAACTTGCCCTGCCCCTCCTCTCAGGTGATTTTGCCTGCTTTTGGCTGTCATGGGCAAGTGCCACTGAGAATTAGGCAGTTTCGGGTTAAAGTATAGAAAATGATCATTATCTAACAAATTAATATACCTGAATATCACAAGGCAGTTTACAATATAAAAGCACAAAATATGTAACATAATAGCAAAAAATTCCCACAATAGATCCCCCCCCCGACACATTTAAAAGGCCATAGATGGTTTAATTAGCCAAAACGCCTAAAATGTTTTAAGTTTGACCTTCTGTTGCACCCCAAGGCCCCTTCCTGCCATCTTTCCTCTTCCTTTCCCTGACAATATCCTGAGGCAGTGTTGGCAAGGCTTTCTTCACCAGGCCAGGCCTCCTTCCACCTGCCCTGCCCTACCCTCCAGCCCTGGGACTCCTCATAAGGGAGCTGTGCCTTGAGGAAGACCTGTGAGGGGAGAGACTACTTCAGGCAAGGCCTAAAATGTTTAAGTTTATCTTCTGTTGCACCCCAAGGCCCCTTCCTGCGAAAATTACAGTATCCTCAGGCAGTTTTCCCCACTGTGACTATTTCATAGGCATAGTTCTATAAATGCGGAGCCGGCGCCTGTTCTAGGTGTCTTTCTTTGCAGTTACCTCAGGAACTGCTAACCCAGCATCTACAGGGGTCTCTCTTCGAGGGTCTGAGCACCATGGTGCCTACAGGCACCAGCTTGTGGTCCCTGGCTTTTTATTTTAAGTTTTATCTCAAAAGAGAAAAAATGCCCCCTCAGAATCTGGTTGGTTTTGAATGATTTGCACAGGGCAAAAACTGGCAGGGATGGTTTCCCTTCTTGCCTGTTGGTCCATCCTATTTGCTTGCCAACCATGGGGAGGCTGTTCAGGAAGCGGGTGGGAGCAGCAGCAATGGCTGTACTGTGTCTAATTTTGTGTTTTTTCCATGCCCCGCACAGCAGCCAGGATGTGTTATGCCACACTCCCCATGGCAGCCATTTTGTGACTGGCACTCACAGAACTTCCTTCAAATTCAAAATGTGCCCACTGCCCCCCCTCCAAAAGGTTGGCAACCCCTGATGTAGCTCCATGAAGTTCATGCTGTCCATAGGACAGGAGGGAAGAAAGGGAGAATCCTGATTCCAGACTCATTAGCCCTGCAGCATGTAAAAGAAATTACCTGCCTATATTCATAGCTGCAGCAAGTTCAGAAGCTAGAACACCCTTTTTGTTGTGTATTGAGTCAAAGGATTTTATATCTGTATTATTATTGTCTGTATTAGCATTAGGGTAAAGTAACTGCCTTTTGGTTCCAGAGCGTACAGCTACTATTGGTTCATTTAAGCTGCTGTATTTGGATCCTCTGTCTTATTGGTTTCCTCCAAAAGGCAGGACTGTGATTGCCTGATATTGTTCCCTCCAAAATGTATCCTTCTAGCTAGTTCCCTGTTCCTATAAATGTAGCTCTCCCCTCCTCAGGCCCCAGTCTTGTTTGCTTTAATAAAGAAGTGTTACTAGAGAACTGTCTCCAGCGTATTATGTCAAGAGAGCTGAAATCACAAACCCCATGTCACAACAACTGGCGACGAAGGTGGGATCCGGAATACTGAGGAGCGGTTAAACACAGCCCTGCCTCAGAGTCTGGATTGTAGCTAAGAACAAGACTCACTGGCCAGCTGAGAAGACGACCCTGCCCTCAGGACAATGGAGAGTCCAAGGGTATTGGAGCCCTTCCAGCCATCAGAGCCCCACACGTGGGAAGACTACGTCGAACGCTTCGAGTTCTTCGCAGTGGCTCAAGGGATCACCGATGCCAGCAAAAGAAGGGCCACATTCCTGAGCTACTGTGGGCCTGAGATCTTCAAGCTGGCCAAGGCATTGCTTGCTCCAGCGAAGCTAAGTGAGACATCTCTCAAAGATATTCTTGCCTGCCTAACAAGCCATTTGGCCCCTACTGAGACCAAGATGGCCCGGCGGATGGAGTTTCATAAGAGGCAGCAGCGTGCTGTGGAGTCTGTATCTGCATTTCTAGCTGAACTGCGGAAGCTCGCTCAGCACTGCGACTTCCAGGATCTGGAAGAGACTCTCCTGGATCGGTTTATCGGTGGTCTGAGCAGCAAGAAAGCCAGAAGACGCATCGTGGCTAAAGAAGAGGTTACCCTTGCTTCAGCCTTGAAGGAGGCCACCACCACAGAGAATTATGAAAGAGAGGAGCTCGATGCCAGTCGCAGGGCCCCTAAGCTACAGATAGAAGTTGCGCATGCCATGGACGAGCTAGAGGCTACTCCGAGCCAGAGCCCAGTCCGTGGGGTCGAGTCAGTGCGTCAGGCCTGCACAGTGCACAAAGATCACTGAGGCAGGTGCCCTGGTTGTGGCGGAAACCATGAGCGGAAGAGTTGTCGCTTCCGGGATGCTATGTGCCGGACGTGCGGGAAAACAGGCCACATCGCCAGGGTCTGTAGATCGGCGGCGTTGGGAGCGACAGGAGCACCTAGACTGGAGCATCGCAGACCGCCCACAGCAAACCATGTTCTACAGGACTGCCACTACGTGACGGAGATCAACGGGAGGGTCGTGCAGTTTCCAGCGCAAGGCACACGTCAAGGTGAAGATTGAGGGTCAGCTGTGCGACATGGAGGTGGACTCCGGATCTGGATTCACTATCGTGTCGGACCAGACCGCGAGGACATTCTTCCCCAGGGGTAAGTTGCCCCCTCTGGAGCCCTTCCCGGCAACTTTGCAGTCATATTCAGCGGGCCGCATCCATGTCATGGGAATGTGTGCCGTGAGAGTACAGTTCCGGGACAAACAGGCGGTACTCAAACTAGTGATTGCGAAGGGCAGTCGCCCCAGTCTCCTGGGCACTGACTGGTTCCCCGCCCTGGAACTGAGTATATCAGGGCTTAATTCAATCCAAACCTGCCCTGAGATGAGCGAGGCATTATGCAAAGAATTTGCTGGTCTCTTTAATGGAAAACTGGGTTGTTATAAAGGGCCCCCAGTTGACTTCGAATTGGACCCTGGGGTGGCCCCAATCCGACTCAAACCAAGGCGAGTGCCATTTGCACTGCAACCCAAGATCGAAGCAGAGCTGGTTAAATTGGTCAAGCAGGGGGTTCTCTCACCCGTGGACTCCACTAAGTGGGAGACTCCAATCGTCACGCCCCTTAAAACAAATGGGGAAGTCAGGATCTGTGCTGATTACAAATGTACTATCAATAAGGCACTCAGGGGAAACTCATACCCCATTCCAGTCGTATCACATCTGTTGGCTAAACTGGCTGGGGGCAAGGTGTTCACAAAAACTGACCTGGCACAAGCTTACCAACAGCTGCCAGTAACCCCACAATCAGCAGAAGCACAGACTATTGTCACACATAAAGGGGCGTTCAGAGTTAACAGATTACAATTTGGAGTTTGTGTGGCCCCAGGGATTTTTCAAGGACTCATGGAACGCCTGTTAAGAGGTCTGCCGGGGGTCTTGCCATTTTTTGATGACGTTTTGATTGCTGGAAAAGACCCACAGGAACTGGTTGCGCGTGTCCGTGCAGTGTTGCTCAAGTTCAAGGAGGTGGGGTTGCAACTAAAAAAGGAAAAATGCAGTTTTGGGGTGCCAACTGTGGATTTCTTGGGGTTTAAAATTGATGCATCAGGCATCCACCCCACAGATGCTAAGGTTAAGGCCATCATCAAGGCACCACGACCACAGAACAAGACGGAGTTGCAGTCATTCCTTGGACTTATTAACTTTTATCATTCGTTCTTACCCCATAAAGCTTTGGTAGCTGAACTATTACATAGACTGTTGCAGAAAAAGAATGTGTGGCGATGGGGGCAGGGGCAGCAGAAGGCTTTTGACTCCTTGCGAGGAATGCTGAGTAGCAGGAGCATCCTTGCTCATTATGATGAGTTGAAGCCGCTGGTCCTGGCATGTGATGCCTCTCAATACGGCCTGGGGGCAGTGCTGAGTCATAGGGAACCGGATGGGTTGGAAAAGCCCATCTCTTTCTATTCCCTTACGTTGTCGGCCACGGAGCGCAACTATGCTCAAATTGACAAAGAGGCGCTTGCAATTGTGGCAGGAATCAAAAAGTTCCATGATTATGTGTACGATCACCATTTCTCCATTGAAACGGACCACAAACCACTGTTAGGGTTGTTCAACCCAAACAAACAAACGCCACAAATTCTCTCCCCCAGAATGTTGCGTTGGTCTATATTCCTGAACGGGTTCCAGTACACCTTGACCCATGTGCCGGGGAAACGGTTGTGCCACGCAGATGCGCTGAGTCGATTGCCCCTTCCTGGCGGGAGCAATGAGGATCCTGCTCCAGCGGAGCACATCATGATGCTGGAAACACTTTCGGGGGCTCCTGTAACGGCTACTGATATAGCTGAGAAAACGAGGAAAGATGCTGTTCTCTCCCGTGTGCTCACTTGGGTGGGAAGGGGGTGGCCAGGTGGTCCGCATGAAGAAAAATTCAGGCCTTATGTGACAAGGCACCACGAGTTGTCCATGCATAAGGGTTGTCTCCTGTGGGGAGATAGGGTGATCATCCCAGCACCACTGAGAAACAGGGTTCTTGAGACGCTTCACATGGGATACCCGGGAATGGTCAGGATGAAGTCGCTAGCCCGATGTTATGTGTGGTGGCCTGGAATGGACCAGAACATAGAACAATGGGTACGAACATGCAAGGCATGCCAAGAGGTGCGGCCAGAAGTGGCCAGAGCACCAGTTCACTGGTGGGAGCAGTCCAGATCTCCCTGGAGCTGGCTGCACTTAGATTTTGCTGGGCCATTCCAGGGGAAGGTCTTTTTGGTTATCGTTGATGCATATTCCAAATGGTTAGAAGTGGCGATGGTCCCTAGCATGGCATCAGCTGCCGTAATCAAGGTGTTGAGGCAGCTGTTTGCAACCCACGGGTTACCTGAGACCATTGTATCAGGTAATGGGGCAGCTTTTGTATCCCAAGAATTCAGGGCATTCTTGGCTGATAACTTCATAAGAGGGGTCACATCCGCGCCCTTTCACCCATCCTCCAATGGGCAGGCGGAGCGCATGGTAAGAACAGCCAAAGAATCCATTGTGCGCTTAATGGAGGGTAACTGGTCAGCTCGCATCGCGCGAATGTTATTTTTGCAGCATGCGACGCCGTGTACTGCAACGGGCAAGTCGCCAGCTGAGCTGCTCTTGGGTAGAAGACTGGTAACGGTGCTGGATTATGTCCACCGGATAAAATGCCAAACCGTAATTCAAGAGCAACCCCCCAGGCTGAGACTGACACAACAAGGTATTTCACCCCTGAAGATCTGGTCTGGGTGAGGAACTATTCACGAGGTTCGCGGTGGGTGGCTGGTGTGGTCACCCGGACTAGTGGACCTGTGTCCTATTATGTGACCTTGGAAAATGGGCAAGTTTGGAAGAGACATATAGATCAGCTGAGGCGCCGGGCGCTCAGCAGAGAGGAGTCTGATAATTCATCCCTGGCTGCAAGACCAGGGTGAAAATGGCCCAGAGGTGCAGTCACCAGGGGCTTCAGCAAATGAACCAGGGTCTGCTAGCCCTCAGGATGACGAGGTACAGGTAGGGGACCCTGAGAGGTCTGGGACTCCATCTGTTCCTGACGAAACCCCTATAGCAGCCCCCCTACCACAGGTGACACCCAATCCAGAACCGGCAACACCTGTTGTCAGGAGATCAAGTAGAAGTTGTAGGACCCCACAGTACCTGAGAGATTATGTCTGTTGTGCTCACTAGGGGGGGAGGGGTGTTGTGTATTGAGTCAAAGGAGTTTATAACTGTATTATTATTGTCTGTATTTGCATTAGGGTAAAGTAACTGCCTTTTGGTTCCAGAGGGTACAGCTACTATTGGTTCATTTAAGCTGCTGTATTTGGATCCTCTGTCTTATTGGTTTCCTCCAAAAGGCAGGACTGTGATTGCCTGATATTGTTCCCTCCAAAATGTATCCTTTCTAGCTAGTTCCCTGTTCCTATAAATGTAGCTCTCCCCTCCTCAGGCCCCAGTCTTGTTTGCTTTAATAAAGAAGTGTTACTAGAGAACTGTCTCCAGCATATTATGTCAAGAGAGCTGAAATCACAAACCCCACGTCACAACACTTTTATTGTTTATTTAAACAAACTGCAATACCATGTTTTGTTATGATGCCAATAAATAAATAAAAGTTCTTTAAATCGCATATGGTGTTGTTAGATCCAAGGGGAGTCTGAATAACCAATAATATTTCACTCCATTTAGCTAAGCTTCTTAGTCTAACCTCTTCCAATTAAGTTAGTGATGAGAGCTAACAATCCATTTAAACAAACCACATTTTTCTGTGTACAAAACTAGCTTTTCTGACCCAAAAATGAGGTTCAAAATTTAGGCTTGTCTTATACACATGTAGTGCTGAGAAGGGACGGGTGAAAAGTTTTTTGGCGCAAGCCCAAGATTGTAAGCGGCGATTGGCCGCTTGATTGGGGGGGGGGGTGGTGCCGAAAATCGCTCACCGCCTGAACGCAGCACACAACCGCTCATGTCGCTTACAATTGCTGCTTACAATTTCGGGTTCATACTTCGTTCCGACAGGTGAGCCATTTTTGGCATCTCCTCCCCTCCAACAATCAAGCGGCCAATCGCCACTTAAAAACTCGGGCTTGTGCTTTGTTGTGGCAGGTGAGCCATTTTCGGCATTGGATGCTTGATTGTTTGGGGGGGGGTCCCAAAAATCGCTCACCCGCCGGAACACAGCACACAACCACTTGCATCACAGCTGCCTGATCGCCGCCATTAGCCCTCCTGATTCCCGCTGCGGAAGCTAATAGACAGCTGCTCTTGTCGCAGCAAGCGGGAGCATGATTGGTGGCCGCTGGCGGAAACCGGGGAGCTGATAGGTGGTTTCCGTTTGTGTCACTCGGTTGTGTGTGTGGGGGGGGGACTAGCTAAAAGAATTGATTAGCTAATTCTGCTGAGCCAAAGAATGGTATATCGGTAAGTTATTCCCCACTGCCATAATACAAATGCAGTGGTATTTACTGAGCTACTCCCCATTCAGTTGCAACTGGAAATACATTGCTGGAAACTTACCAAACTTTTATCTGAAAGAAACAATTTAATTGCCTTAGATGACATATTCCGCTCATCTCCTGTGTAGCAAGAAAAACTCGAATTGGCCACCACTGAGTGAGAGAAAAAATATATTGAACACTAATATATTCAAAGATGATATTACAGAACTAGAATATCCTGAAACTCAAATAAAAAATGAAATTGGGGACTGAAATAGATCGCATTGGCTTTTGTGAGTTATAAATAAAAAAATACAGTAGTAATAATCACATCAACAACATTTGATATTATTAGCAGTCTCAGGAAGGAAGTTTTACTGGGAGACATGGGGTTTAGGGTGGGCAATAAGAAAATAAATAATACATTTATGATAATCTTTAAACCAAGGCTAGACTGCATGGGTTTGGACAACCAAATTAACCTTTGTGCTTCAGTCAGTATCTTGCCAAGCTCTCTCACTGTGGCTCACTTGACTCCTAGACAACACACATTCGTCCTTTGCAAATCACAGCACATGCAAATGCATGGCTGCAAGGTTCAGTGCACTAGTAACTAACCAACCCGTATGCAAGAATAGGAAGGTGAAATAAAGTAAAACACAACTTACCATTTACATTGTAGCTAAGTCCTGATGAAAGTTGTAGAACAGCTGCAAGCACAAGATAAAGCTGCAACAGCGCCATCTGTAATTGTAAAAATAATATAAATGTGCATTTAATTCAAAGCTATATATAAAGCTGGTCCACCAGTAGTCACATGATATGCACAGTGACCAAGGAAGACAACAAGGATGCAGATAAGAGCAACATGCTTGGTCATCAAAGAGTCCCCTTAGGTGCTATGGAAACTGCAAGCTGAAATCTGATTCCTGTTCCAAACACTGGGTTGACCTATGGCAGAAAGAAGATTTAGTTCCCACCCCAGATGCAGACTATAAGCAACTGGTATGTGCAGGATCAAATTATTTCTTATGAGCAGGAAACAATAATACTCAATCATAGATACCCCCATTACTCCTGTTTTTTCAACAGAGATATATGGTAGAACAACAGAAAGCTAAATGTGGGTATTCACATTAAGAAAAAACTCATTTGAAAGCCTCAAGCATAATGATAAAACCAAAGTAATACCAAAGATCTATTTAATACTCCCAATATATGCAAAAGAGTCTCTTTGTCCTTCCTACAATGTTAATAATATTATAAAGCATTCTAACCACTGCACCATATTGGCAACTTGTAATTATAATTATATCATTAATATAATATAATATAATATAATATAATATAATATAATATAATATAATATAATATAATATAATTAATGTAAATAATTATGTCATTATTATCATTAAACAGAAAGTGTGAATACTTTCTTCAGCAGATTAATGAATTGCTACATTGCCTATTATTGGCATGGGGGTGCCATACTTGGCATTATCTTGTGCCCAAATTAAACATGTCTGTCTTTCTTTAAACCATTTCTATACCACTTCACATTTTAAAAGTAATCTCTAAGTAGTTTTTCTGTCTTAAATAGAGCATTACTAAAAATCCAGGTAAAACATTACAAATGAGAGTCAGATACATGCAAATACAGTAATACTCCCCAATGGAATGCAGCAAAAGAAAAATCCAGCAAAACAAAATCATTGGGCCAATTGTAACTGCATGCTGTCTTGTAGAAGGCAGTCTCCTGAAGATGATAATGTATGATTTGGGGTGACCCAAAGCTTATGGTAGGGTTCATATCACCAGCACAAACTTTGGAGAGGTCATCCATTTCCAATTTTATATGATTTGATTACAAGGCCAGTAAATGACAAATTTAAAGATGCCCAATCCCTCTGTTTTTCTCAAAAAAAATCCACAGAAAGCTCTCCATGCAAACAGAACAAAAAATATGGGGCTTTACAATCCCTGCTATTCCACCCCCGCCCTTGTTTAATAATGGCTGCTCTAACTCTAAAAGGGAAATAATTTCAACTGTCCTTGCTTCAGGGAAGGTTCTCACATGCCTTCTTTGCCGAGGCTATGTCAGTTTTGCTGAGCCATCTTTGCCACTTCCAAGAGAGCCAGCCAACTGTTTGCTTTTATCTTGGGTTCCGCAGGCTGACAGTTGGAAGAGTTCAAGTTCCGTCACTCATAAACTGATCCAGCTTCAGAAATGCTTGTGGGGATAGATTTTCAGAATTTAAAATTATGTGGCAGGAACAGGCTACGTGGAAATCTTCCCATAGTCCTCACATAAAAATGAGGGTCAGTGGCTCCGATACAAAAACTACACAGGAGACCTGTCCTCCATGTTAATTTCCTCAGTTCATCTGTTGCTAGAACCACATAGGATGCAGCTATATGAAGTGGGAGTCTTTCAAATTAAAAATAAAAAAACCCCACAGTTGTGAGAATAAAGTGAACGCCATGAGGGTATCTTCAACTACCCAGTTAGAGCTCCATCTAGGGCAGAAGGGAAGCTGATTAAAGATGGAAGCAAATGGAAGAAAAAACTCAGGTCTCTGAATAACTTGTCTTAGCTGAACACCTTCTTAGTCATAAAAATGAATCACTTCCATTAGCAATTCTCTTTAAAAAAATTAAAATACTTTAATCTGTTTTGTGGGCGTTTCAGTTTGCAAACAACATAACAATTGTTGAATGTTACTTTATTTGATATAGGTTGTTTATTTTAAAGCTATGTTTTATTATCACATTTTTGTATGGCATTAGATTGTTATAACAACAACAACAACAACAACAACAACATAATAATAATAATTTATTATTTATACCCCGCCCATCTGGCTGGGCTTCCCCAGCCACTCTGGGCGGCTTCCAAAAGAATATTAAAATACTGTGATACATCAAACATTAAAAGCTTCCCTAAACAGGGCTGCCTTCAGATGTCTTCTAAAAGTCTGGTAGTTGTTGTTCTCTTTGACATCTGGTGGGAGGGTGTTCCACAGGGAGGGCGCCACAACCGAGAAGGCCCTCTGCCTGGTTCCCTGTAACTTGGCTTCTCGCAGTGAGGGAACCGCCCGAAGGCCCTCGGTGCTGGATCTCAGTGTAGAACGATGGGGGTGGAGACGCTCCTTCAGGTATACTGGACCAAGGCCGTTATAACAATAGTATAAAGCAGGTTCACCAGACATGATTCTGCATTAACTATGACAACAGAGGTGTCTTCCAGTGAGAAAAGGCAGCAGGAGAAGGCACTTCTATGTCATTTTTTTCTGGTGGGACAGGAGCAGCATGCAGCAACACCAACAATATCTGACTTTGTCTTACTTCGGCTCTCTCTCGAGCCTCTACCTACTGCCCATGAACAGCAACATCTGCAGTAGCAGGGAGCCTGGGAAATGTAGTTCCCCAGGGCTCCTTTCAGCTAGGACACGATGGTTGCAATGCAATGGTGACCTGCTACAGGCACCCAAACCTCGGCCTGCCAGTAGCCAGTGGAAGGTCAGGTGAATTCACCAGTGCGGAAAATTTATTGTCAACCCCACCCCCTCCATTGAAATTATTAAAAGAAGGAAAATTAGATACTTACCTCAGTGGTATAGATAAGGTTTTTGCTGCCTGGCACGGTCACTGAGTTTGCCGCCCCTCTTGCTGGTCCTCATGTGGGAGTCCTGTCGATTTGCCACGGTCCTCCCCTCATCTCCCCTCCAACTGTCCTTCCCTTCTGCCCCCACTCCTAAGGGGTGGGAAAGAACTCAGTTCCTGTCACCTCAGACTCCACCTCTTCTTTGCTTTACTTAATGCCTCATCATGTTCTTGGTTTCTCTTGCTTCAGCCACAGACTGAAGCACCTAAGTGCCTAAAGTGAGGCAGGAAACAGTTAAGCGGGGAGATGTGGAAAGGTGGGAGGGGGCACAGAGAGAGAGAGAGAGGAGGAAAGAGTCGCCCTGTTAATTTATTCGCAACTTCAAAAACACAGCCCATGACACAGGAAAAGAAACCCAAACGTGCAGCCCTGGCCCTCAAATGAAAGGTGACAGCAGGCGACCACAGCCTCTCCCACCTCCGCACCCTTTTTGGGAGTCCGTGTCAGCCCCAGAGGGACCCTGCCTTGACCCGTGAGCAGCACAGCTTCAACCGCGGCCACACAGACACACACAAAGCACCTGAGGCGAGGGCGGGACCTGGACAGGCAGGGAGAGCACATGTGCTCGGCCCCGGCCACAGAGGTGGGAAGGGAACGCGATGCAACTCAACCCTGCTCAGTCCTTTGATGTAATCGTGTGCAAACACACAAACACACCGTGCCCAGACCTTGCCCAGCCCACCACCGCCCTGGATGCCTCCTTTGCCTCAAAGGAGACCGTGTCAAGAAGAGTTTAGCCGGCATTTTGTCACCTCCCTCAGGGATAACACCCGGGGCGGCCTGCACCCCCTTCCTACGCCACTGCCAGTAGCCCATCCCCAACACCTTCTTAATGAAGGGAGAACCAGATGCCTCAGTTTGTTGTAAAACTCACATTTAAGTCACTAAAAAAAAGTTGGAGAGCACAGGTGACACAGATTTCAATGCATTCATAATCCCAGCTAGCTGAACAGGTGTGTGGATGTGTGCTCCTCAGCATTGCTGTTCTCTACTACAGACACTTTGTGGCAGCAAAGCACAACATTTTCTGCACTTCAGGAGAAGAGAGTTCTGCTCCTGCCTATGCCCAGCTCTATCGACAACAAAAAATTACCGCATTTTTTGCTCTATAAGACTCACTTTTTCTCTCCTAAAAAGTAAGGGGAGATGTGTGCGCGTCTTATGGAGTGACTGCAGGCTGCACGGCTATCCCAGAAGCCAGAACAGCAAGAGGGATCACTGCGCAGCAATCCCTCTTGCTGTTCTGGCTTCTGGGATTCAGAATATTTTTTTTGTTTTCCTCCTCCAAAAACTAGGTGCGTCTTATGGTCTATTGCGTCTTATAGAGCGAAAAATACGGTATATAAAAACCAGCTGTGCAGAAATGACTTACATGAGGGACACTAGAGGGCAGCATTCATACTGCCAAAAAAGCACTCTCTGGCTGTATCTATACACTGAATTAGCAGATATTTCCTCTCCTCAGAAAAACCTGAGAACTCAGCTGGGGGAGGGAAGAGCTCTGACATTCTGTAACACAGTACTCCAAATGCAGTCGCATCATGGATTTATATGACAGCATTATGCTATCAGCAGTTTTTATTCCCAATTCCTTTCCTTATGGCTCCTAGCATGAAATTTGCCTTTTTTAGAGATGCCACACTGGGTTGGTAGTTTCACTGAGCTTCCCACTATGACTCTTGATTCCCACCTAATATTGGAGGCAGAACACAGCTATCATGACTAGTAGCTATTGACAGCCGCACCCTCCATGAATTTGCCTAATCCTAATCTTTTAGAGCCATCCAAGATGGTGGCTGTTGCAATGCACTGTGTGAAGAAATGCTCCCTTTTGTCTGACTTGAATCTTCCAGTGTTGACCTCCATTGTATGTCTATGAATCCAAACGCTATGAGAGAGGAAGCAAAACACATTCCTTAATCCATCCATATTTTTATCATGTCCCCTCTTAGTTACCTTATTCTCTAAACTAAAAAGCTTTTTGTCATGTTGGTTGCCCTTCTCTCAATCTTCTCTAACTCCACGTTATCCTTATTGTAGTGTGGTGCTGGAATTGTAAACAGTATTCCAAGTGTGATTGTACCACACTTTTGTATAATGGCATGATGATACTTACAATTTTATTTCCAGTGTTATTGGGTGAACATTTTAGGGGTGGTAAGTTTTACTCAACTAAGTTTTATTCAGAGTAGAGCTATTTAAGTTAACGAACCTAACTCCGCCATGCTCATTAATTTCTCCAGGCCTACTCTGAGGAAAAATTAGTTGAAAAACCACCATACATATTTTGCATTATTAAAAAAAGGTAAAGGTACCCCTGACCGTTAGGTCCAGTTGCGGACGACTCTGGGGTTGTGGTGCTCATCTCGCTTTACTGGCCGAGGGAGCCAGCGTTTGTCTGCAGACAGCTTCTGTGTCATGTGACCAGCATGACTAAGCCACTTCTGGCAAACCAGAGCAGTGCATGGAAACGTCGTTTACCTTCCTGCCAGAGTGGTACCTATTTATCTATTTGCACTTCGAGGTGCTTTCGAACTGCTGGTGGGCAGGAGCTGGGACCGAACAACAGGAGCTCACCCCGTCGCGGGAATTCAAACCACCAACCTTCTGATCGGCAAGCCTGGGGTCTGTGGTTTAGACCACAGCGCCACCCGCGTCCCTATTTATAATATGTTCTTATTTTAATTGTTTCTTTCTGTAGTATTTTATCTTGTAAATCTCCCAGAAAGTTTTTTTTAAGGTACAGAGCAACTAACGTTCCATAAAGAATAACTATTATAATAATATTCTATCTAACACCATTTTTGAAGGCTGCTGTTTTTATATATGCCACTAGATGGTTGTGTTTGGCTTTGTGTTCCGCCCTAAACAATGTACGGAGCGTGGTTTCGTAAGTAACCTATTTGGTCTCGCAGAATCTTCTACTTCAATTATCCTTTAATAGAATATCTCCCTCTAATAGCATAACCAAGTGCCAGTGGGAATGGAGTCAGAATATGCCCACTGAGAAAACAAAAGGTCGTTAGCTGCTTCACACACTTCCATTGCTATTGCTGCTGCCATGCCTGCAGAGGGGGACTCGCCTCAAGCCAAGCCATTGCTTCAGAAAAAAAGACCTCAGCGATATATATATTTAAAGCAACTTTCTCCTCCTCCCTTGCTTCTTTTTGCTTCCTCAACCAGCCAAAAATGCCTCACGGAAATCGGGGGAGTGACTGGAGGGGAAAAGAGCATTTCCGCAAACTACTCATTGGTGGCTTAAGCATCGAAACAACAGAAGAAAGTTTGAGAAACTGCTATGAGCAATGGGGAAAGTAAACGGATTGTGTGGTTATGAGAGACCCTGCAAGCAAACGAGAATTTGGTTTTGTCACATTCTCTTCCATGGCTGATATTGATGCAGCAATTGGCTGCCAGACCTCATTCCATTGATGGAACAGTAGTTGAGCCGAAAAGAGCTGTAGCCAGGGAGGAATCAGGAAAACCTGGAGTTCATGTTACTGTGAAAAAAATGTTAGATGGTGGAATTAAAGAAGATACTGAGGAACATCACCTTAGAGACTACTTCAGGGAATATGGAAAAATTGCCACAATTGAAATAATTACAGACAGACAATCTGGTAAAAAGAGGGGCTTTGGATTTGTAACTTTTGATGACCATGATCCAGTGGATAAAATTGTATTGCAGAAATGTTGTTGTTTAGTCGTTTAGTCGTGTCCGACTCTTTGTGACCCCCTGGACCAGAGCACGCCAGGCACCTCTGTCTTCCACTGCCTCCCACAGTTTAGTCAAACTCATGCTGGTAGCCTCGAGAACACTATCCAACCATCTCGTCCTCTGTCGTCCGCTTCTCCTTGTGCCCTCCATCTTTCCCAACATCAGGGTCTTTTCCAGGGAGTCCTCTCTTCTCATGAGGTGGCCAAAGTATTGTAGCCTCAACTTCACGATCTGTCCTTCCAGTGAGCACTCAGGGTGATTTCCTTTAGAATGGATAGGTTTGATCTTCTTGCAGTCCATGGGACTCTCAAGAGTCTCCTCCAGCACCATAATTCAAAAGCATCAATTCTTTGGCGATCAGCCTTCTTTATGGTCCAGCTCTCACTTCCATACATTGTTGTTGTTGTTGTTTAGTCGTTTAGTCGTGTCCGACTCTTCGTGACCCCATGGACCAGAGAACGCCAGGCACCTCTGTCCTCCACTGGTCAAATTCCATACATTACTACTGGGAAAACCATAGCTTTTACTATACGGACCTTTGATGGCAAGGTGATGTCTCTACTTTTTAATATGCTGTCTAGGTTTATCATTGCTTTTCTCCCAAGAAGCAGGCGTCTTTTAATTTTGTGGCTGCTGTCACCATTTGCAGTGATCATGGAGCCCAAGAAAGAAAGTAAAATCTCTCACGGCCTCCATTTCTTCCCCTTCTATTTGCCAGGAGGTGATGGGCCCAGTGGCCATGATCTTTGTTTTTTTGATGTTGAGCTTCAGACCACATTTTGCGCTCTCCTCTTTCACCCTCAGTAAAAGGTTCTTTAATTCCTCCCCACTTTCTGCCATCAAGGTTGTGTCATCAGCATATCTGAGGTTGTTGATATTTCTTCTGGCAATCTTAATTCCGTCTTCATCCAGCCCAGCCTTTCACATGATGAATTCTGCATATAAGTTAAATAAGCAGGGAGACAAAATACAGCCTTGTCGTACTCCTTTCCCAATTTTAAACCAATCAGTTGTTCCATATCCAGTTCTAACTGTAGCTTCTTGTCCCACATAGAGATTTCTCAGGAGACAAATGAGGTGATCAGGCACTCTCATTTCTTTAAGAACTTGCCATAGTTTGCTGTGGTCGATACAGTCAAAGGCTTTTGCATAGTCAATGAAGCATAAGTAGAAGTAGAAGGAAGATGAGTCCCTCAGGTCGGAAGGCATCCAACAAGTTACTGAGGAAGAGCAGAGGACAAGTACAAGGAGATTCAGAGCTGATGAAGCGGCTGGTCACTCAGTTGCAGATATGCCTGGAAGCGAAAGGAAAGTCCAATGCTGTAAAGAAAAATATTGCATAGGAACCTGGAATATAAGAATCATGAACCTTGGTAAGCTGGATGTGGTCAAAAATGCGATGGCAAGAATAAATATTGACATCCTGGGCATCAGGGAACTAAAATGGACGGGAATGGGCGAATTCAGTTCGGATGACCATCATATCTACTACTGCGGGCAAAAATCCCATAAAAGAAATGGAGTGGCCCTCATAGTCAACAAAAGAGTGGAGTGGCGAAAGCTGTACTGGGATGCAATCTCAAAAATGATAGAATGATATTGATATGAATCGAAGGCAGACCTTTTAACATCACAGTAATCCAAGTTCATGCACCAACTACCGGTGCTGAAGAAACTGACATTGACCAATCCTATGAAGACTTACAACACCATCTAGAAATGACACCAAAGAAGGATGTTCTTCTCATTATAGGGGATTGGAATGCTAAAGTAGGGAGTCAAGAGATAAAAGGAACAACTGGCAAGTTTGGCCTTGGAGTTCAAAACGAAGCAGGGCAAAGGCTAATAGAATTCTGTCAAGAGAACAAGCTGGTCATCACAAACACTCTTTTCCAACAACACAAGAGACATCACATGGACATCACCAGATGGGCAGCATCGAAATCAGATTGATTATATTCTCTGCAGCCAAAGATGGAGAAGCTCTATACAGTCAGCAAAAAGAAGACCTGGAGCTGACTGTGGCTCAGATCATCAGCTTCTTATAGCAAAATTCAAGCTTAAACTGAAGAAAGTAGGAAAAACCACGGGGGCAGTAAGATACAATCAAATCAAATCCCTTATGAATACACAGTGGAAGTGAGGAACAGGTTTAAGGATTTAGATTTAGTGGACAGAGTGCCTGAAGATGGAGGCTCGCAACATTATACAGGAGGCAGCAATGAAAACTATCCCAATGAAAAGGAAAGGCAAGAAAGCAAAGTGGCTGTCCAACGAGGCCTTACAAATAACGGGGGAGACAAGGCAAGCAAAATGCGAGGGAGATAGTGAAGGATACAGGAAATTGAATGCAGATTTCTGAAAAATAGCAAGGAGAGACAAGAGGGCCTTCTCAAACGAGCAATGCAAAGAAATAGAGGAAAACAATAGAATGGTAAAAACTAGAGATCTGTTCAAGAAAATTGGAGAAATGGAAGGAACATTTTGTACAAAGATTAAAGGACAAAAGTGATAAGGACCTAACAGAAGCACAAGACATCAAGAAGAGGTGGCAAGAATACACAGAAGAATTATACCAGAAAGATATGGATGTCTCATACACCCCAGGCAGTCTGGTTGCTGACCTTGAGCCAGACATCCTGGAGAGTGAAGTCAAATGGGCCTTAGAAAGGACTGCTAATAACAAGGCCAGTGGAATTGATGATATTCCAGCTGAACTACTTAAAAATTTAAAAGATGAAGCTGTTAAGGTGCTACACTCAATATGCTGGATCACTCAGCAGTGGCCAGAGGATTGGAGAAGATCAGTCTACATCCCAATCCCAAAGAAGGGCAGTGCCAAAGAATGCTCCAACTACCGCACAATTGCACTCATTTCACACATTAGCAAGGTTATGCTTAAAATTTTACAAGACAGGCTTAAGCAGTATGTGGACCGAGAACTCCCAGAAGTGCAAGCTGGATTTCAAAGAGGCAGAGGAACCAGAGACCAAATTGCAAACATTCGCTGGATTATGGAGAAAGCTAGAGAGTTCCAGAAATAACCTGTACATTAAAATAAACAGAGGCGTAAGTAGACACATTTAGCAATGCAGTGTATTTTAAATATATGAATTATTTTATTGTGTACTGCTTCAGTGACATTTTCGGAGGGGGGGGGGAATCTTGCCCAATAAACCTCAGTAAAATTCTTGACAAGCAGCTACTAAATGCGTTTCATCCTAGGGAACAACAATTGAAAATTCATCACCTCTTTTCAAAAATATTTTTCCTAAACAGAAAGACTACAGCTAAAGATGAAATAGTTGTACGTATGTTTGTTACAAAAAAATACCATTAACATTTGTGGTACATAGTTACTGATAAAAGCAACACATTATTATAACGTTATTACTATTGCCAGTCAACTTCCTGCAGAATCACCAGAATTTACTGAATCTCTCTTGGGTGGGGGTTTTGATGCCACTTTATTTCTTCTTAGTTTCCTTTTTAAGAAGTTCCATATCTCAATTTCAAATACATACAGAATAAATGCCACAAAAATGATGCCTCCCATTAAAATAGTCGTCATTGAAGTGATAAGAGAGTTTCCTGGGAATGCCAGTGGAGAATCGTCAATATAAATCTGCAACAGAAAATATTGTAATTCCAACAGTCACTTCCCTTTAAATTGACTATTGCTCACCCTGTTGACAACAAGAAAGTGAAACTGGTCTAAGTGACAGCGAAAGCTGGCATATGCAAATCTAAGTGGTGGGGGAACAGAAGCAGTCATCTGAGTTTATAGGGAAACCAATTTGGTAAGCATTACATGTGGTTTGTTGCAAGATACTGCATTATTATTGTACCTCGTAAAATAAAATACAGAGAAAAGTATGGGCTAGGAAAGTATGGCTCTCTTTGTTAAGCATAGGTTTTTCCTTGTATTCTCAGTCAATCATTTCTATGAGGGAAGGCTCACAGTTCAGTGGTAAAGCACGTTTTGCTTACAAAAGGCCAAAGGTTCAGTTACTACTACTATTTCTACTTCAGAAAGATTTGGGGTAGCATGGCTAGGAAGGAACTCTCCCTGAAATATTGGAGAGGTGCTGCCAGCCAGAGGAGACTAGCCTTCCCAGACATTTGGGACTTCCATCCCTATTAGCCCTTTGCAGTCCCAAATCACCTGGAAGGCATTAAATTGGAAAGGCTGGAGCAGAAAGTTAACCTGGCCCAGATTATCCAAGTGACTCTATCAGCTCTTGTTTGAGATGGCTGCCTTTCCATGGTCATATATTTGGCACTGGCAGGCCTGCCAAGAGGGCAGGGGGCATATTGCTGTGCCAGAGCCAGCACATGGCCCAAACTCTGAACTTTAATTAACGCCCCCCCCCAATTAAGTTTCTAGAGCTTGTACAACAGAAGTGACAAAGCAAAATCTTCAGGCACCGTTCAAAGCCATTGCTTTGTGAGCTAAGAGGCTACTCCTGCCTTGCAGTGTTTTTAATTAATGACTGAAGTCACAGTTGTGCTATTTAAATATCTGCTGGGCTTCTGTCACTGAAGAGTTAGAGTACACAGAGTACACATGTTCCACGGGGCCTCTTTTAAAAGACACACCCTGTATGAAGCTATATATATATATATATATATATATATATATATATATATATATATATATGTAAAAGCTCCAGTCTGCTTTAGCTTCCACTTCTGTGTGTTTCCCTAAAGTGTCCTTCTCCAGTCCAGTCCCCCTTGCACCCGCTAATTCCTGCTGTTCTCTGGGAATGTGCTGAAGTAAGGGCTAAATATGTGGGAACATTTTGTACAATCTTGTATCCTATTTTATGTTTGTTAATTCATTCTGTGTGTAATTTGTGTGTTGTTGTTTTTTTAAAAGAGCTAATGACAATACCTGAAATTCGTCAAATAAGTTACAAAAGGAGACTCCAGGAATAGTTGATACCCTAAAATGAAAAAGCTCAGATCCCTGTTGGAAAGGGGGGGAAAGTTGTTACTAATATGCTGTAACATTTGTTTTCATTTTTTAAATTAAAACTGTAATCCTTGGCTATTAATGTGATCTGGTTGCTGAAAGAAAATAAGTGTTTTGTATGACCTGAACAGAAATACATATATGGCTGGCTGAACTGCAATGTGGCACATGGTGCAATATTGCCTCAATATTGCTGCTCCATTTTTTTAAAAAACGATTCTCTTAAATGTCATAAACTATAACCGAAATATAAAGTGTTCATGTTCACTTGAAATGTTTCACAGAAATAATGTGCAGTACCACGTAGAACAGACAGGAGCTGCTTGTTGAGAAAAACATCTTACATGCACACAATTGTTTGTATAACTACAGCCTAAAAATCAGTGTTGCTAGCAACTGTGTTATATCCTTGGAACAGAAAATTTCTGATATTTTGAATTAATATGCAAATTAAAAAGGTAAAGGTACCCCTGACCGTTAGGTCCAGTCGCAGATGACTCTGGGGTTGCAGCGCTCATCTCGCTCCATAGGCTAAGGGAGCCGGCATTTGTCCACAGACAGCTTCCGGATCATGTGGCCAGCATGACTAAGCCACTTCTGGCAAACCAGAGCAGTGCACGGAAATGCCGTTTACCTTCCCGCCAGAGCGATACCTGCTTACTTTGATGTGATTTGAACTGCTAGGTTGGCAGGAGCAGGTACCAAACAACGGGAGCTCAGCCCGTTGTGGGGATTCGAACCGCTGACCTTCTGATCTGCAAGCCCTAGCTCAGTGGTTTAGACCACAGCAGCACAATGTCAAATGTATATTGCACGGTGGCTCAACATATGGTCCAAGGGCTGCATGTGGACCTCAAGGCTTTCCCCCCCACCCCTCAGCAACATCTGATGCCCCCTCCCCAAACCTCGTGCTGCCTTCTTTAAGTTGGGTAAGTGCTGGGAAGGAGCTGTGAGGGCTGACAGGATCCTAGAGCCCTCCTGTCTCCTTCCCAAGGCCTGATGCCTTTAATACCCAGCTTTGGGAAGTCAGCACAGGGGTGGGGGTGGGTCATGCATCAATTTTAGGCCTTGTTCCACCACACCACCTGCCCACATGACTAGCCTTTGTGTGACCCGCAGGTTTGGTGTCGAGGTACACCGACAAGTCAGCATGGCACCAACATTCCTCTGATGAAAATCAGGACATATCTTTTGGTGCCGTGCTAACTTGTGCGAAAGTGCAGCATCCTCCTCCCCAGGGTCAGCAGTGACGCTGGAGGGGGTAAATGGGACATTCTAGGATCAAATCAATTCAAGAATTGATGCTTTTCAATTAGGAACAAATCAATTCAAGCAGTGGCGTAGCGTGGGTTGTCAGCACCCGGGGCAAGGCAAGTAATTTGCGCCCCCTAACCCGTGGATTTGCGGCCCCTAACCCCCAGATGTTGCGCCCGGTGTGACCGGCCCCCCCTGCACCCCCCACGCTACGCCACTGAATTCAAGAATTGATGCTTTTGAATTATGGTGCTGGAGGAGACTCTTGAGAGTCCCATGGACTGCAAGAAGATCAAACACATACCGTATTTTTCGCACCATAACACTCACTTTTTTCCTCCTAGAAAGTAAGGGGAAATGTCTGTGCGTGTTATGGAGCGAATGCCTACGGATGGCGGGGGGATCTGCTGCAGTCGTGAGCAGAGGATCCATGGTTCCCCTTCCTTCCCTCCTCCGTGGCTCGCTTTGAAGCAGCAAAGCGGGAGAAGAGCTGCTGAGTGGGGAGGAGAGAGGGACAGAGAGTCTGCTTCTGCAAAGGAGCAAAGTGGGAGAGGAGAGGAGCCGCTTACACGAGTCCGGAGCTGTTTTTTTCAGTGAGCCAGGGAGGAGGGAGAGAACAGCTCGCTAAATAGCAGCAATTTTTTTTGCAAGCAGGCTCTCTGTCCCTTCTCCTCCCCACTCAGCTGGCTAAATAGTAGCAAAGTTTTTCAGCAAGCCGGGAGGAGGGAGCTGTTTTTTTCAGCGAGCCAGGGAGGAGGGAGAGAACAGCTCGCTAAATAGCAGCAAATTTTTTCGCAAGCAGGCTCTCTGTCCCTTCTCCTCCCCACTCAGCTGGCTAAATAGCAGCAAAGTTTTTCAGCGAGCTGGGGAAGAGGGAGAGAAGCAGAGCCTTTAAAGGAGCAAAGCGGGAGAGGAGAGGAGCCTTCTCTTATACCCCTCTTCTGCATTATTAACAGCATCCTTCTCCACCCACCCCACGCGTGCACCTTGTCCCTTGAGTGCTTTTCCTTCCCACCCCACTTAAAATGTGGTTACAAAGCACGGATCCACATGGATCCTCAGGATTTTTGCACTGGGTCACCCCAAATTCACCATCAGATCACATAGCATGTCCATGGCTACAGCTTGCACCAAAAAATTCACACACACACTGTTGCCTGGGGCCGCAGTGGTGCAAAAACGTGGTTACAAAGCACGGATCCACATGGATCCTCAGGATTTTTGCACTGGGTCACCCCAAATTTACCATCAGATCACATAGCATGTCCATGGCTACAGCTTGCACCAAAAAATTCACACACCCACTGTTGCCTGGGGCCGCAGTGGTGCAAAAACGTGGTTACAAAGCACGGACCCACATGGATCCTCAAGATTTTTGCATTGGGCTACCCCAAATTCACCGTCAGATCACATGTCTGTGGCCACAGCATGAACCACAAAAATCATACATCCACTGTTTCGTTTAGAATATTTTTTTTCTTGTTTTCCTCCTCTAAAAACTATGTGCGTGTTATGGTCGGGTGCGTGTTATGGTGCGAAAAATACGGTACATTCTTAAGGAAATTAGCCCTGAGTGCTCACTGGAAGGTCAGATCGTGAAGCTGAGGCTCCAATACTTTGGCCACCTCATGAGAAGAGAAGACTCCCTGGAAAAGACCCTGATGTTGGGAAAGATTGAGGGCACAAGGAGAAGGGGACGACAGAGGACAAGATGGTTGGACAGTGTTCTCGAAGATACAAACATGAGTCTGACCAAACTGCGGGAGGAAGTGGAAGACAGGAGGGCCTGGCGTTCTCTGGTCCATGGGATCACGAAGAGTCGGACATGACTAAACGACTAAACAACAAAAGGATCAAATCAGAAGCTGGGATGGCTTCTTCAAATTCTGGGATGATGCAGGAAAATTGGGGCACTTTGAAAGGGTTTCAGTACTCTTGTGACCCACTTTGTTTGAAAAGTTGGACCACCCAGGTACAAAGAGTTTAAGGTAAGAAGAGTTGGGGTTTAAGGTACAGTGGTACCTCTGGTTACGAACTTAATTTATTCCAGAGGTCTGCTCTTAACCTGAAACCATTCTCAACCTGAGGTACCACTTTAGCTAATGGGGTCTCCCACTGCCGCTGTGCTGCCAGCATGCAATTTCTGTTCTCATCCTGAGGTAAAGTTCTTAACCCGAGGTACTACTTCCAGGTTAGTGGAGTCTATAACCCAAAGTGTTTGTAACCCGAAGTGTTTGTAACCCGAGGTAGCACTGTATGTATTTTCTCTGGCACTTACAGTTATCGTTATAGATAGGCCATCTGGGTTATATAGTTCAGTTTTGAGTCTGTGCTCCAAATATTTTTTCATTTTTAACATACTTGATGTTTGATTGGTACCTGAAAAAACAGTTAAAACAGTCGCAGAGTGGTAGGTTTCAGTTTCTTCCTTCTTTTTCACATTTCAGTAGGGCCTGAATACAGATGAATAGCCAGATCTATTTCTCATGAAATGTAAAAGTATGAAAGGTATCAGAGGCACAGCATGATGTATTAGAGCTGCACAGGGTCTTCTACAGCGGCTTTCCAGAGGTTAACAAACAGCAGTGCTTTTTTTCTTAAAAAAGTTTAGGGGTGCTCTCATTTTTCTACTCATATTGAAATACTGCCCCTCAATGAGGCCAAACTTAGATTCACAAAATGTTTAGGGTTATGCGTACCTCTGAATCCCCTCAGAAAAAAGCACTAACGGTGATTAATTAACACAAGTGGGTGAAAAAGGAGGGGTGTGGGCAAACATTAATATGAAATGTTGGTTAACCTGAACTCCTCTTTGTTATAGTCGAAGTGCCACCATAACTATTAGTCATGGTAAAAGCTAGCAGGAGAACTAGAGGAGGAAGAACAGCTAGGGGGGAGGGGTGTACCCATGGTAAACCAATGGGTTGTGTTATGCTTGTTTGCGGCCTTAAGGGTCTGTGGGTGTAATAGGTTTTGCATGCAGAAAGAATTGGACTAGATTCTTTCCACATCAAGTCTTCCCTGAACTAGAACTTGCAACAGCCCCAGCAGGCATGGCCAATGGATAGGGATGATGGGAATTCAGGAACATACAGGGGACCAAAGGTTCATCACACCTACTATAGGGCCAGAAAGAGAGCCTGAAAATACATTGACGACAAGTATTTCCAACAGAACCTCTCTGATACGAAAGATAATGATGAATCTCAAGATTCTTCTGCTCCCTACCTGAAACTTTCCAGTTGGTTCTGTTGTTGACTTCTATGATTGTGATAAAATAAGGAGATGTCAGATTTACAGAGCGACCCTCATCCTCAATGGTGAAATAGAGAGGAAGCCTTGATACTGGGAATTTCATTCGCAGGGCCTGGCAATGAAACATATATAGAAATCACTGACATTAAAATGATGCCTGCATGGAAAGACATGGAATGACACAAATGTAAGTATTTACATAATCTGGTTTAGTTCTGCTAAATAGGAAGTCTGATGCTGGACCTACAAATTGGTAATGAGCTGAATGAAAACCAATGGACTGAAAATCAGTCCCAGAAGGTCTGAGATTCTGTAGGTAGGTGGCACATCTGTTAAATCTGTTATGCATAAGGTTGCACTCCTTCTAAAGTAGCGTTTCACAAGCTGGTAAGGAGGCAGCCCAGCAGGGCCTAACGTTCCTTTTTGCCACATGTGTTTTCTTGGAGCAGTCCTGGTTTGTTTCCAGAAAGAGAGGGCAATCGCTGAGGCTCCCGTTTTGACCAGTAGAGCCCGCAGTCCAGAACTCCCAGGTCAGCTAAGTGCGGTGGTGGGGTGGCAATGGGTAGGGCTGGGCGAGCCCGAGTTGCTTGTTGTTGCTGCCAGTGCTGGGTGCGGTGGCAGCCTGGCCTGACTCTGCAAGGTGCAGGGTGCAATCCACCTCAGCGCTTAGTGGATCAGGGCCATCAGATGTTGCCAATGAGCGTATGGCCCATCGGCAGCGTTGCACTGGCTCTGCATGGATTTTAATTGATTTTTACTTATGGGAAGACAGCTGCCCCGATGCCCCCCTCTTGGCTACGTCCATGTGGGGTGGGCCACAGGAAGAACACAAGGTCAGAAGAGGGCCATGGTAGGGAAAAGGTTGGGAAACACTGCTCTAAAGGATCAAATTCTTAGATTGAGCACACTCCTAAATATAGCTTTGTCAATGGAGAACCAGATAAGCCTTTGTGGGAAGGAATGTCTTTCACATTAATTTAGGCTGGTGTGCCAGCTGCAGCTTCTTCTGGAAAGCGATAGCCTGGCCACAGTTATCTGGAAACAAGGATTGACTACTGTATTGGGTTGCATCTGGGGCTACCTTTGGAGACTGCTCAGAAATTGCAATTACTGCAGAATACAGCTGCTAAGTTAGTAACTGTGAGTGGCTCAAAAGGCTTCACTAGCTACCAGTCCATTTCTAAGTTCGCCTTTAAAGCCCTATACAGCTTGGGACCCAAGTACCTTGAAGAACCATGGGAGTCTTTAGAAATTCTCTTTCAGGTGTCCCCACCATCTGAGGTGTGGCAGAAGGCAGCCAGAGAAAAGATTTATTGGTTATGATGCCCCATTTGCGGAATTCCCTCCCCAGAGATATTTGCCTGTCACAACATTGTCATCTTCTCAGCAGTAGCTAAGGGTATTTTTGCCTTCTTAGGTTTCTTAACGTACTGTTATTTTGATATACCCGGTACTTTACATACTGGATGTAATGGTTCCAGGATACAGTGGTACCTCCAGATGCGAACGGCATCCGTTCTGGAGCCCCGTTCGCATCCTGAATAGAACGTAAGATGCGACAGCGCGTCTGCGCGTGCGTTGGTCACGTTTTGCCACTTCTGTGCATGCGTGTGACGTCATTATGAGCGTTTGTGGTGCGCGAGTGGCGAAACCCAGAAGTAACACACTCCGTCACTTCCGGGTTGCAGGGGAGCGCAACCCGAAAGCGCTCAACCTGAAGCACATTCAACCCGAGGTATGACTGTACTACATATCTCCTCCGAATAACAAACAAAAAGCTGCACATGTAGGCATAGCGCTTACCTTCTCCTTGCAATCAGAAAAAGCAACAGAAAAGGACAGCTTCATATTTTCTGTACATCCACATTCGGAGCGCTTTGACTTGCCAGCACATTGCTTGTACCGTCCAGAATTCTGTTGGAAAAGTAAAGGGACCCCTGACTGTTAGGTCCAGTCACAGACGACTCTGGGGTTGTGGCGCTCATCTCGCTTTACTGGCCGAGTGAGCCAGGGTTTGTCTGCAGACAGCTTCCGGGTCATGAGGCCAGAATGACAAAGCCACTTCTGGTGAACCAGAGCAGCACACAGAAACGCTGTTTACCTTCCCGCTGCTTGCACTTGATGTGCTTTCGAACTGCTAGGTGGGCAGGAGCTGGGACCGAACAATGGGAGCTCACCCTGTTGTGGGGATTTAAACCGCTGACCTTCTGACCGGCAAGCCCTGGGCTTTGTGGTTTAGACCACAGTACCACCCGTGTCCCAAAGAAGGTATAATCAAGGCAATTCTCGACTGTGCTTACAAAGTAGACCAACATATGCAATGGAAATCATTTGACCTCTGAATCAGTCTATAGTTTTTCAACTATCAGTGGACTGGAGAGCCCTGCGTGTTCAAATTTGGTGGAAAAGGTTATCAGAAAGAAAGGGAGAGTCAGGGCAAAGAGAACTATGCAATAACTCTTGTTCCTTAGTGAACAGGAAGTGTGATATGCAGTTGGGTTGAAGAGAAGCATTCTCTTGAGCAAGAGACAAATGAGCTGAATGGACATTGGGGCTCTTGGGTGACAGCAAATAATTTTGCAGATGAAGTCCTCTGCCTGCTTTTCAGCCTTTCCCTTTTTCTTCTCTACACTCTCCATATTCTTAAGCAGCTTTGATACTGTGGACTTTGAGAGTCTTTAATCAGATGTAAAATATCATTATCTTGAATATATGGAATAGTGCAAAAGGAGCTAGGCATACAATCCTCTACTGCCTATTGTTGTTAGAACAGGAAAACATGGAGGATTGTAAAACGGGGTGAGACAGTAGAGTTCACCTAGGGCAAAAAAAGGAAATGCTCATATTGACTGCTCTGGGTGCTTCAAATTGTTTCCATAGCTCCTAAAGTATATTTACCTTGAGTGTGTGGAAAGTAGTTGGGCAATTGTGTCAACATATGTTCTGATCCTGATCTGTCCTATTACTGCAAAGGTTTGGCAAGTAATATGAGGTGGCCATGAGGTGGCCATAAAGTTAAAACATAAGGATTCGAGCCCAAGTTTTCAGGTTATTTTTCTTAGAAAAATAGCAAAAACTAGCTATTTATAGTGGGAAGAAGACAGATGTTGAGTCTATAGTATGTGCAAGCAGGATGCCTAAGTTTTGGGGAAAACTCTATAGAAATGCTTATCTGGAAGTTGAATTTCAATATTCTCCTCTTAATTAGAAATCTCTTTTCTTAATGCGTGTATATGTATGTAAAGAACATGCAACAGCAGGGAGTGCAAAATGGATAGCAATTTTTTAAAATGTGCATTCTCAAAGCTCTTACAGGAGTAGCTATGAAGACTTACTTTTGAATTTGTAAAATAATCCCTCAGTTTAGGTTTGCTGGGGTCAGCATTATAGAAATTTTCTGTGAGTGGAACAGCAATTCCCAAAACAGATGGTGGCCTGTAGTTCACCTGTACAAAAAACAACACATTTTAATGGGGAAAATTTATTATTTGAAGAATTTTTGCAAACAACTTAAATCGTTAGCGGGACTGACATAAAAACGTGCAGTGAAAATCATTTAAATAAAATACAAAGGATAAATAGTAAATAGATATGAATTGGCTATGCAGTGGTAAAAGATAAAACATAAGTAAGCACAGAAAGGGTCAATGATTTTATGTTTTCTAATTGGTTGTATAAATTTATTTGTGTGATAATCTTTGTAAATGAAAAAAGAGGGAAATTATTGTGAGATAAGATGGCGCCTGGCACACTTCCCCCGTGCCAATGGACACCTGTGCCGATAGAAAAAACTTGAGCTCTCTTAGCTCTCTTAGCAGAGTCCTTAGCAGAGTTTTGCAGCGGCAAAAAGTGTTGCCTTGTGTGTAGATAATAAATCAGACTGAATGCAGGCTTCTTGCTAATCTCCAAAAGCCTTTAATGAGAAGAAAAACATCATAAATCAGCCTGGCGAGAGAGCAGACATCCTTTCGTCTCTCAGCCAAAAACGAAAGGAAACTCACACACAAAGAAAGATTCCCGTATGTGAACCAAACCACGCCTCAGAATGTGAGACGTCACACAGAACTGTTTAACCCTGTAAGTTCTGATTCTCCTTACACCCCCTCTCGTCTCGCATCCTGAGGGAAACTGTGAGTATAACTCACCCCAAACACAACCCTTCACAGAACTCCCCATGTCGCTGGAAGGTCAAGGGTTTGGTAAACCCATCAGCTAGGTTCTCCTGGCTCAAACAATACTTGAGCCTTATCCAACCTGCCTGGACACTTTGACATACATTCTGGAAACGTATGTCCAAATGCTTGGTTCTGGACTTGAACTGTCCAGATTCTGCCAACCTAAGACAAGGTTGATTGTCTCCCCAAACAGTTATGGGCGAGTAACAATTCCCACAGATCTCTTGGATCAAGCATCGGTAGAAGTCCAACTCCCTGCACAAATCCGACAGCGCACTGAACTCAGCCTCAGTGGAAGAAAGTGCAATAAGACTTTGCTTCCGGGACTTCCACCCAACCAGGGATTCCCCAAACTTTACCACCAGCCCAGAAACAGACTTCCTGTCCCCAAGAGATGCCCAATCGCTGTCACTCCAGCATGTAAGCCGTGCGTCACCTTCAGCTGACAACGTGAGGCAAAACTCTTTGGTATCCTGCAAATACCTCAACACTCTCTTGATGCCTTGCCAGGCATTCACACTGGGCTTTGTAGCCTCCCTGCTGAGCAGATTCACAGCAAACGCTATGTCTGGTCTGCTCCACTGAGAGAGATACAACAGACTCCCTAGCGCTGACTGAAACACCTCAGGGTTTTGGAATCAGAACGCTCCCCAAGCTGACTGTCCTTCACGAAGTTGGTCTCCATGGGCGTTCTGACCCCTGCACAGTCAGACATCCGGAACTTCTCAAGCAACTGCTCAATCTTGCCTTTCTGACTGAGCAAGAAACTCCCGTTCTCAGACCTGTCTATCCTAACGCCTAGATAAACCTGAACGGGACCAAGGTTTTTGAGCTTAAACTTCTTACCAAGCTCTTTGGCAAAACCTTGCACCTGTCTACCTGTCTGTGCCACATACAGAATATCATGTACAAACACCAGAATCACTTCCTGTGTCTCTCCTGACCCTTTCATGTACAGGCAACTGTCTGCAAGACTCTTCTGGAAACCGAAACTTTCCAGAGCTTCATTCAGGCACATGTTTCAATTTCTGGCTGACTGTTTCAAACCATAAATTGACTTGTGCAGCTTCCACACAACACCTGGCTCATTGCCCTCAAACCCTGGAGGAGGTAGCATGTACAGATCCTCCTTCAGATCCGAGTTCAAATAAGCCACATCCACATCAAAGTGGTGCATTTGGTGCCCTCTTTGTGCAGTTACTGCTAAAAGCACGCGCAGAGTCTCACTCCGGGATGTAGGAGCATACACCTTGGTGTAATGCATCCCCCTTCTCTGTGTGAACCCTCTGGCTACAAGCCTCGCCTTGTACTGTGGTTCTCCAGACGTTGTGGGCTTAATCCTATAAACCCAGCGACAGCTCACGGCCTGCTTGCCCTCTGGCAGCTTCGTGGTGGAGAACACACCTAAGGACCTCATTGAGTTCAATTCCTTTCCCATTGCCTCTTGCCACTTCCTGGCTTCTGCTTCAGACAACTGTTGAACCTCCTCAAAACTCTCAGGTTCGCACTGCGCTAAACCAACCCACACGCTGGTGACCTCAAACCTCTCAGGTGGCACCCCCTTTGTAGTGCGTGTGGAACATCTGAGCACTGTCTCAGGTGCTTTCTCTGACCCACTGGGGCCAGCAAGTGTGTCTTTGTTATCAGAAGACTCCCCCTCTGACTTACTGCGTCTTCTGGCCTTCTGCACTTGACTAACGGGAGACGAAGGCTCACTTTTGGGCTCTCTTTTAACAACCTGTGGAGATGCCCCTCCTTGTTCTTGACCCTGGTCAGAGACCTGGTCCTCATCAACAGGTTCAGCTTCTAACTCTCCCTCCTCATCAGAATCAGACAGACATTCTGAGAGAACGTCAGGATTTGCATGGATCCTTGACCAACCACTCTGCTCACAGAACTCAGCACTTCTGCTGACTAGAATCCTGGACTGATCGCCTTCTGGATAGGCAAACCTCCACCCTTTTGTCGCAGGCTCGTACCCACAAAAGATCATTTTCCGGGACCTCGGGTCACCTTTCTTGCGTTGAGCCTTTGGCACAAGCACCCAAGCTTCTCAACCAAACACACGGAAGAAATGCACCTTGGGCTTCTTCCCGTGCAGCAGAAAATAGGGCATGTCCCCTACAACAGAGCTATAGGACCTGTTCAACATGAAGCTGGCAGCTTTCCAAGCTTCGGCCCAAAAGCTCTGAGACAAACCAGCATCAAACAGTAGAGCGTCAGCTGCCTCAACTAGCGTTCTGTTCCTGTGCTCCGCTACGCCATTCTCCTGAGGAGAAAAAGCAACCGTCAACCTGTGACTTATTCCCTTCTGGTGGAAGAAACTCTGCAGAGCAGACCCGGTGAACTCTCTGCCTTGGTCACTCTGAAAACTCTGCACCTTGGTGGAAAACTGTAGTTCCACCGCCGCAACCCAGTCTTTGATCAGTTGCGCAGCCTCGTTTTTCCATTTCAGCGAGAAAACCCAGCTGTTCCTAGAAAAATCATCTGTCAGTGTGAGCGCATACCTGGCCCTACCCAGACTCGGCACTGGCATGGGACTACAAAGGTCTGTATGCACAAGCTCAAAAGGCCTTGTGTTTACCCTCTCCGATCTGACATAACTGCACCTTTTTATCTTTGCTCTTTTGCATGCCCTACAATCCAAGAATTTATCACATGCTTTCATCTTACAACCTTCAGTGCATTTGGGCAACTTCTGGATATATTTCCAACAGCTGTGCGACATTCTCCTGTGCCACAAGTGAGCACACGAGTCATGTGTGGGAATGTTAGCACACTGCGCCTGTGCTGTCTCAGCGTCCCCCTTACCCTCCAGAGGTGTCTCCAGAACAAAGAGGTTGTTCTGACATGCAACATTGACCAGTTGTTTCCCACCCCTGGAAATAGAACAGACATCATTTTCAAAGCAAACCTTATAACCCTCCTTCACAAGAGCAGATACAGATAAAAGACAACATTTCATTCCTGGCACAACGTAGACCTTCTTTTTTTCATTCCTGTAAAAAAGAAACAAACACATTGCCAACAGTGGTTAATTGTCTCTGTGAGCCATCAGCAAGAGTGACTGTTTTCCCAGTTGAAACAGCCCTGCAGTTCCACATTTCACCACTAGATGGTGATGGCATCAGGTGATGGCTGGCTCCTGAGTCGATGACCCAACGCAGCATGCTGCCCTCACTGGAGTTGTCCCTTAGTGTTGCCATAGAGGCAGCTAGGTGATAAGAAGAAGCGTCCTTCTCACTTCCTCTGTCACGTCCTCCCTTCACATTCCCACACTGGCCTCCTCTCCTAGACTGGCTGCCATGGAAACCTGGCTGGCTGCCACGAGGACTTGGCTGACTGCCATGGGAAGCGACCTTGGAGACATCCTGCCCGGCCTCTCTGCCTCTCCTCGGACAGGATTGACGCAGGTGGTCAACAGACCTGCAGACAAAACAACGACGAGTGGAAAAAGCCTGAACTGTGCCTTCTGGCTTGCCCCCCCCTTGCTACCGGCAGGGCACTCTGCGCCAGCTCGGCCCTCTCTGAGACGGCGTTCCTCCTCGTCACACAAACGACCGGTCACATACTGCAGTGTAAGATCCGCTGGATTAATCAATTCCAAAGTTAGACACAAATTGTCATAACTTTTGTCCAAAGAGCTGAGCAAAATATAAACTTTCAGTTCCTCAGTAAAGTTGGCTTGCAACAGTCTCAGCTTGTTGAAAACAGAGAGCATCTCAGTCACATGCTGTCTGATGCTATCACCAGGACGCAGCTTCAGCTCAAACAAGCTTCTGGTGGTGTGGATCTTTGCCCCAGCTGTGGTCCTGTGGTGCACTCTCTCTAGTGCCTGGTAGGCCTCATGAGCAGTCTCAAGACCCTCCACCAAAGGTAGCTGTGAGCCCTCCAAACTGAGCACTATAGCTCCTAGGGCTTTCTGATTTTTCCTCTGTGAGGCTTGGGCAGCTGCAACATCCGCTGCTGCATCTCCGGCTGCAGCTTGCTGTGGGGGCCCTTGGATTGCCTCCCACAGACCCTTGGCTACCAGCCAGCCTTCAGCTTCCTTGACCACTCCTCCCAGTTTCTCCCATTTAATTTTTCGAAGGGGACGGAGTATGACTCCTGGCCATCTGCCATCTTCTCCCCTGGGGCTGAGCCTACTCACGTAACAGCAGCTCCTCTTGGCACCCGGTCCTGAAGATGAGATCCTCCCCAGAAACTTCGCTGCCTCAAACGTTAGGCAGAAGCTCCAGCTGGCTTCTCCCACACACACAGGCACGACGTGGCAACAGCTATCAAAGCTTGGCTAGCTTCCATAACCTGTGAGATAAGATGGCGCCTGGCACACTTCCCCCGTGCCGATGGACGCCTGTGCCAATAGAAAAAACTTGAGCTGTCTTAGCTCTCTTAGCAGAGTCCTTAGCAGAGTTTTGCAGCAGCAGAAACTGTTGCCTTGTGTGTGGATAATAAATCAGACTGAATGCAGGCTTCTTGCTAATCTCCAACAGCCTTTAATGAGAAGAAAAACATCATAAATCAGCCTGGCGAGAGAGCGGACATCCTTTCGTCTCTCAGCCAAAAATGAAAGGAAACTCACACACAAAGAAAGATTCCCGTATGTGAACCAAACCACGCCTCAGAATGTGAGACGTCACACAGAACTGTTTAACCCTGTAAGTTCTGATTCTCCTCACAATTATATGATGAAAAATAAGACTGGTTTCCCCTTTGTGTCATCTCCCCAACCCTGTATTCATACAATTATTACCAGCAGCACAGATTTCTTTTGTAAAAATATAAAATAAAATTTTATTAAGGCTTTATTAATACAGATAAAAGAACAAATTTAAAAAGCAAACTAATCTAAATGAAAACAGAAAGAGAAAGAGAGAGAAATGCAATCCTCTCTCAAAGGTAGATCTCAAGCCGTGTCTCACACATAAGGGGGTGGCTCCTCCCAGTTCTCACCTGGGAGCTTCCCTTCTTCCAGCCTCCCACCCTGGGAGACCTTCCCTTCCCTTTCTCTCACACAGGGTCCTTCACCAGCCAGCCCTCACCTTCATGTGCATACACCCCCTCATTGACCCAGAGCAGAGGACATAAAAACAACACCACCAAAAGCAGGACCAAAGGAAGGCAGGAAAAAAACATGAAAATGAAAATAATAAAAGAGTGGGAAAAGAAAAGAAAGGGGGGAAAGGAAATAAAAGGGCTTCTGATTCAAATATCCTGAGAAGAGCTCTGAAGCCCAGACGTAATGAAGGGACGCAGAGGGCATAGCACTGCACGTATTGGAAACTCCTCGATGCAGTCGCCATGAGTGGAGGTATCTCTGTTTCTTTTAAGATGTATCTGAATTTCGGACTTAAGAAACATACGTGTTTTGGAAGAAAGAGAATGGTAACCTGTGAAATGAATCAGCCACTGATTGCCAAGGTTTTGATCTGGAGATGATTAAGATCGGAACTGGTGCAGGATCAAGGAATAACATCAACTCCTGATATCCAGAACACAGGAAGTCATCCAAAAATGTTTAATTCGGAACTGTTTAGCTGGCTCTTTTGATTGTATTGTGATTTGGCATGATTTGGCATCGAATTAATGTGGCCTCCATAGGATTGTTATTAATGAAACATAAAAAAGACAGTTGGAAATGTTGACCCTGCCTTCTATCAGAAGAAAAGTTAGCTTTTACTTGTCTGCTTCACTGACACAGATGCCAGAGAGTGTAGTGACGTCCTCAGCATTGCTCTCTGTTTCATGGGCCACACTTAAATCCATCCAACTCAGGAGTCTTGTGCCTGGGAATGGCTTTGGAAAAATGTATCCCAGGGCTTCATAGAACAATGGGTACATCTGTGCCCTTCCCCTGTTCAGAACATTTAAGAAAGGGTACGAAAGAATTCTAAACTAAAATGTAGGATTTAGGATCCTTACCGGTAGCTGCTTTAAAAGTCTGGCAATCGCTGAGCCATTTGGTTCAGCACTGACATCCTCAACTAGCCAGTCTGAAGGAGAGGTTTTAGCAGATAGAACATAGTGCATTGCTTTAAGATAGGAGCAGGAATTCTTCAGCGTTAAGACAAGAGTTGTCACTTCACATAGGAGAGATCCCACTGCGATAACAGCTATGGTGGTTTTACCCTAGGGATGTTTATGAAAAAGCATAACATTACTTGGTCTCCAACATAGATGAATATAATTAGCTTCCCATCATAGGATGGATCTACACACGGGGGGGAAACCCACTATAAATAAGTCAGAAATTAAATCATTATAACAAAAGAAAACAAACACTATGGAAAATCGCAAAGAATTTTGTTTGTTTTTTCTCCAGCACCATCTGGTGTTGCATGTTTATAATGCACTCAAAGAGCAAGGGTTGGCAAACTAAGGCCTGTGGGTCAGATAAGGCCAAAGGGGCTCTTTAATCCAGCCCAAGGACTCTGCTGCCCACTCGGACTGCTTTGAGCAGAATGCCTGTGTAAGATACAATTGCACTGTAGTCATTAATAACTTGCATCCCATTGCTTTCAGTAAACCTTGTAGTGTAGTCTTATACCATATAGCTGTGTCTGTGCTAAACTGGTGCCTGAAGGTGATTAGGGGTAGGGTGAGGGCTATTAAAAGGAGTGTAACACTATGAGTGGCTGGTTTTTGTATCAGTGTTGCGTTCCCCCCAAAGGCTGCCAATTAGTGCTGCTTTGACCTATGAAGCCTTAAACGGCTCAGGACTATAATACCTCAAGGACCACCTCACCCTTTATAAACCAACCAGGACCCTGCAATCATTACCTGAGGCCCTTCTGCATGTGCCTTCTCTACAAGAGGTCTGGAGGGTGCCATCACAAAAGCGGGCCTTTTCTGTGGTAGCTCCCCATTTGTGGAACACTCCCCCTAGGGAGGCTTGCCTGGTGCCTTCATTGCATATCTTTAGTTGCCAGGTGAAAATGTTTCTCAGGCGTTCGGCTGATTAACATTTTATAGCTTTTAAAATGTGCTTGTGCTTGTGGGAGGGGGATTGCAGGCCTGTGGGCAGTGTGCCTTGGGAACTGGGAAGTAAGCAACAAAAACGACATGAGAAGAACTTGGAAATAAATTGGCCATGAGATTTTGGCATAGGCATTGGGTGTGTATCCCAAATCATCCTACCTGACTGTTGGATGATTATTCACAAGGGTCAGTCCTGGGTTAAGGGTCCCCTCAAGATGCTGGTAAACTAAGCTGACAGCCCCTGGCCACTGAACGGAAGTCCTTGGCCCATCACCCCAACCTCACGTCATCTGGATATTCTGATTTCAACCTAGACGCCTTTACCAGGGTACCCTGAGATTTTTACATGTCGAACAGGAGAGGCTCCCTCTCACCCCCAGGTTACACTAAGTATCCAACCCAATGCCTTTTCCCAGCACACAAGCTGGCCCCTCCCTGCCAGCTCACCACCAAACCTACTAACATCTGCAACCAATTCCCATCACATCTACAACCAAGTCTCATTACTCTACAATTTCTAGGGTTCTGTGAGGAAAGCCATAGCGTAAACTGGTCTAAAACCAACATAAGTTTGTTTTGTACAAAAACATGGGGAGACGATTTTTGGAGTCTGAACGCACATTAAAGCTGTGTGTACTTTACCAAGGTACTCTGAAAAGAGCTGGCAGCATGTTACCTTTTCAAAAAATCTACTATGAACAGTGATATCGATTAAATTGCTATTGTTGTCGTCAAAATGAATTTTTGTTCTCACATCCAGTAGAGAAGGCCTTCCAATTACAATGTGCATTAGCCTATTATGAAACACATTATACGCTGTGGAAGGAATAAACAATGAGAATGATGTTTATTTCCAATATTTCTTTCCTGTAGAACAACCTCTCACAAAAGGAAAAACTTAGCTCCACTCTGAGACTGCAGTTGGGTTGAAAAATACTTGAGGATTTTGGCTGATTCCAGTGTACCCTTACTTCATATACATCTCTGTACATATGCACATCAAAATGAGAAATCCATATGAAAGATCTACAGGCAGGATGGGAGTCAATAGGATAAAAATATATGTAAAATACATTTTGTTGAATTTCAGTTAAATTATTAGAGTGAGGATCATAACTTATAAAGAGTTTGCTTTCATATGATTTCAAACACTTTCAGACATTTTATAGAGAATACATAGAGAGAGAAGAAATATATGCAGTCTTACCTACATTAATTGGAGTCACTCTGAATTTAAATTCCAGCTTTGACCCAATATCCAAGTATTTAATGGCATGGCGTGGTAGGTCATCAAACTGTTGTATTGCATATCTACATATGTCAACAACAATTTTCCATTTTCTTTTATTTACAGTGCCAAAGTCATACAAGAACCACCTCCCAGGTGGAATGTCTGTATTTAAAGGCACCCTATTAGGCATAGTAGCATCTCCTAAAGCATTTTGGTCATCCACAACTTGAACAATGAAGAAACTGCTACTGCCTGGAATCACCACTGTTTTCTCAAGATCGGTTGGTTTGAACATATAAGGACCTGGAAAACAATAAAATAATGAAAACATCATTCAATGTGCAGAAGCTGCATTTCCCTGTTGTTGTTGTTGTTGTTGCTGCTGCTGCTGCTGCTGTGAATATGTCTAATTTACACAAAAAATAAACTGACCTGAAGCTATGGCTTCTTTGATATAAAGTTTAGATTCCTAATTTTTGACAGACTGCCACTACCTGTGTGGCTCTCCTAGTCAACAGCAGCCCTGTAACTCCCACAGCTCATAAAAATTTTTATTTTGCTAGAAACCTCAGAAATGCAGGCAGTGTCAAGTGAAGGCTGAAATCCCATGCTTCATTCACAGGCTGGAAATTGGGGGCTCTTTCTCTTCTTTTTATGGGGCTACCAGATTAACTCCTTACCTTACTTTTCTGGGATACACCGTCCATATCCTTCCTTCATTTTGCCATTTTGTCTCCATAAGAAAATTATGAATTTACACATAGTTGGAGACTGATTGGCTGGCTGTTGATTTAAGAAGGGGATCTTGTAGAAATAAAAATGACTGGATGGTGAGGAACATATAAAAGAGGCTACATAGGAAATTAGGAAATGCTGGGCAGGGGCCACCACCATGCAACCAATCTTAGGCGAATAGTATTCCCTACAATTCTTTTCCTATATATTTTCCCACTTAAGTGTGATTAGCATAAGCCAAAGACCCTCCTTCCAAAAACTTTTCATTATCAGGTGATGCACAAACCTGGAGAAGTCAGCTGAAGCCTGTATGATATACTGGTCCTTGTAGGGGGCAAAACTCTTAAAGTATTTGCTGTACAAGGGCTATCAAGTTTAGATTCAACAGGAAACCGATCTAGAACATCTACCAGTACAGATGATATAAAGCCTGGAGGAGCTGGCATCCTAAAAACCTCTCTGATTATACACGATCCTCCTGGCCTAAATTAAAAAGAAGCATACATTTAATACCACCTTGATGATGTCAGATCACACATCTAATGAATTTTAATGAATTTCGACTAGTTCCTAAGATTCCCTTGCTGGAAAATAGTACTAAGAGAAAATTGTGGTTTCAAGCATGTCATCTGGCACAGGGCTGCTGTTCAGCAGCTATTTCTGATCTTTTGAATCACTATGATTTTGTATTGAATTGTAGTAATTTTTTGATGAATTTGTCTTTAACTTTATATTCTCCTGTGCTTTGAATTTACTACCGTGATCACAATGTCTGTTAACTTGTAATGGTATTATTGTTACTGTGAGCCACTTTGAGCTGAACAGTTGTGGGGAAAGCAGAATACAAATATTAAATCAAATCACACGAAAATACCCCTTAATCTCCAAGTTAGGTACACCCAGTAGGTACAATATTTCATGGGCCATATTATCTGAACCTGCTCCTTCTGGCTCTAGCAATATCACATCCCTGGAAGACAGCAGACTCCAGCAGTCTTTGCTCCCAAATGTGGTGGTGGGTCCCCCCCCCCAGATGAGGAAGCCATGGGAAAACCATGTCATCATCATACACACTGCAGAAACCATTTCCAATTTCCTCCGACACACACATCACCTACTGATATATTTTTGAAGCCTACAAGTTTTGTTTGAAACTTGTATTACACGGTATACGTTGCAAATGTTAGTACAAAGTGGTTCTAAGAGCAGGCAGAACAAGAAAGTGGCAACCCTCTGAACAATTTAACCAAATTAGAGAGATGCTATTTTGCTATATTCTGTAAAATAGCAGGGTACATTAAAAAGAAAAACCCAACAGAACAAGACATTGCTTGTTAACAAAACATATGCTGTTATTGATATTTACTCATAATCTAATCTTTTGCCTCTTTGCAGACTACTGAATCTCTCACGTTTTGTTGCTATCAGTGGCTCGTGGTTTAAAAGTAACATCTGCTCTTCAGTGATATACTGTACAGCCAAAGGACCTTCAAAACCTAAGTCAATATCCTGGAACAAAGTGAGAAAATTAATTATATATATATATTTTCATGCGTTTATAGATACAAAACTTGCTAAACAATTTTAGGAATAAATAGGAATTTTAAAAAAAGATAATTTAATTTATAATAGCAATCAGAAGAGAAATTGCTTAGAAACTGCGTTTCTTTATAACAAGAGGTAATTCACATATCCCCTCTGCCCTCAAGGTCTTCAACGTCAATGTTATAACTCAATTGCTCTACGGAATTCCAGTCTGGCTGCCAGGGTTTACCAAGCCGGTAGAATGAGGGCAGGCAGCTTGTGTCTAGAGGAGGTCAACACAAGGTAGAGACTGCAGCCTGGGCGAGATTTCTTACATGCTGGTTAAACATCTGCCTCACAACAGATAAAGATCCTCTCCTTAGTGAAGTTTTGCTAGATCCCTTTCTTTCCCCAGGGCTACAACGGTTTAACATAAAGGGACAGCAACTTGTTCTTAAATGTAAACTATATGTTGATCTCTGCCTGCAGTTCCTAGATCAACTCTGCATCCCCAAATGGAAACCAGAGTTAGAGGGAACAATCAGGAGCTCACCAAGTTAGTGGCTAAAAATCTTTATCTGTTTTTTTGTCGTCGAAACACATTGCAGACGTCTGATCTCCCTGGAGACCTAGAGATGTAATGTTAGATTGCTTTGTCTCTTTCATTTGACAAATGTTTTGTGTCACTGGGAAGGCGGGATTGTCACGGCTAAAATGGCCGCTGTTTCTTTAATGCGAATAAAGCTGGGTCAGCATGAGTCAGCAGCTTGCACCAGGTTGTATATATAGAGTGTGAAATGTTAGTTTGTTGCTGAGGTTGAGTTGGGTTGGTTAGTGCTGGTGTGTATAGTTATTCAGTTGTGTTTTGCACAAGGACTTTTAAAAATAAAACTCTGCAAGGATATTCTCATGGACTCTTTTATGCCGACAAGGGTCCGAGGACCAGGCTGAGGAGACAAAGGGAAGTCAGAACCCTTTCCTTTCCTTTTATTTTTATTTTTTTGCTTTTTACAAACACTGACAGGAATTCGGTATTGATTGCTATGGATGTTGGTATGCGATGCCAATAAAAGGCTTGATGATGATGAAACTGGTAATTAAGCAGCACAGACATAGCTGCAGTAATAAAAATAATAATACTGATAGTACTAAATTTCTCCCTAGTTTCTCTTAAATTTCTAATGAGTACAAGACTATTTTTTTAAAAATCAGTATTTGCTCAGGGTCCTGAAGATAATGGTAGGAGTCAGTTAAAGCTAAGCACTTTCAAGTCCCACTTGAAAGAAGTGAAGGAGTTCAAGGTGGCAACTTAGTTGAAGCATTATGTGACTTTGCCTGTGCTAAGGGGGTGGGGCAAACTCAATGGTTTTCTGAAAGTTTCATTAATGCACTCCCTCGGCATATAGGGCACATATACAGGAAATATGGTTCGGATTGAGCTATTGGGACCCGACTGCGCTGCTGAGGCCCACCGCCTTTCAAGGTGTTGCTGCCAGGCCAGGCAGGAGCAACAGCCAATGCCCAGACTGCCAGCTTTAATGGTCCTTCTTGGCAGGGAATCGACCAGGGTTCCTGGGACTGTGGAGAGATTTCCTGCAATGCCTGGAGCACGTGAGGCCAGAGCTCGAGGGACCGCAAACGTCGCCCCCGCGCTCCCCTAGAAAGCAGTGAGCAGCTATTTTTTTTCAGGAACAAAATAAATATCTTTCTTGCTTTAACCTATTATAATGGTGGCATTTCTGAAATCAACTTTTAATGTTTTTTTTTTTTTAAAAAAAGAATTAAATCTATTATAAGGATATCTAGATAGTGGTGAAAAAATTCTGGATTAATGACTCCAGTGACCATTCTAGCACTAGCTTCCTACTTTGGCATGTTGGAAGAGTGAAGGTTTGTCCTTAAGAACAACAATTATTACAATCTCATAGACATTTTTCATTCACGCATCAAAAGCATACTTAACCTTCAAGAAAGTGTCCACATCCACACTTGTCTCTTTTACAAATGAGTCAATTGTATCATTCAGAGAAATATGATTTAATATTCCCAGGTGGTCAAAGTACATGTTGAAGATACCCTTTGCCGGCGGGAAAAGCTTGGCATATCTCTGTGTACCTACAGAAAAGGGGAAATATAAATAATGGGCATGCATCAAATCTTATTATTTTAGGAAGCATGAGTTTATTCTAGAACAATAGGTTTCTGTGAATATTTGGAGAGATCAACAGCTCTTCCAACCCATATTTAATCAATGCAATGTGGAAACAGATCGTTTTGATGAGGATAAAGTATATCTAAATTATGCAACTTCAGACAATAGTTCCCAAGGGCCAGGATCTAACAAGGTCATATGTGGTCAAATACTTTGAAGCATGCAAGGAGGTGTTGTTCCTTTTTGGAAGAAGCTCCTTGTGCCTCATGGTCTGAATGGATTGGTCGGCAATTGAGGGTTTTGGAAGGTGGGGGTAGATGCAGGGTGCTGCAGCAACAAATGAGTGGATTTAAAGCTTCTAAGACCCACTAGAAGATTGCAATGGCTCTTTGGATCCCAACCAACCATACTACACTATGAGATATCAGCAAACAGAATGCATAGGGCATTTATTCCCTGGAGAATAATGTGAAAATAGGGCCATCAGGAGACAAGATAATAGCCTTTGCTGTTGGTCACCCAAGTTCCTGCAATCTCACTTAAGATAGAAGTCATAGAAGATGCAGTGAATCTATGTCTCTAGTCTACGTGGTTCTTGGTTTGGGCACCCTTAGGGCTCCCTGGTTCTGCCCAGCAGAGAGTGAATTTCTTAGGTGCATCAGGTGCTTCCACTTGTTTCTCCCTATCTAGCTATGAGAACATATAGGTTGGGGGACCTGGTTTCTTAGCCTAATCTCATAATTGAGTCTTCAAAGATTGCAGGAGACTCCATTTTTTAATGTTTTCCTACCTGCCTTAGTGTACAAAAGGTTTGCCGCGTCAGTCACAAATATAATTGCTTGGGTGTAAACACATGAATCTACATGTATAATCATCTCAGCATTTAAAGTAAATAATGGTGTAAAATAGGTGCCTCCATCATAAGAAATCCACACCTAAACGGGAGGGGGAGAGACAATAAAGAATATTGTATAAGAGATCTTTGTTGGCTTGCATCTGTCTTGAGAGACAATGGATTGCGCCTCTGGGGGTGAAGTCAAACCACTGTGTTAGCAGCACTGAAGTGACCTAATAATAATAATAATAATAATAATAATAATAATAATAATAATTTATTATTTGTACCCCACCCATCTGACTGGTTTCCCCAGCCACTCTGCGCAGCTTCCAACAAAGATTAAAAATACATTTAAATGTCACACATTAAAAACTTCCCTGAACAGGGCTGCCTTCTCTTTGACATCTGGTGGGAGGGCGCTCCACAGGGCGGGCGCCACTACCGAGAAGGCCCTCTGCCTAGTTCCCTATAGCTTTGCTTCTCACAGAGGGAACTGCCAGAAAGCCCTCGGCGCTGGACCTCAGCATCCGGGCAGAATGATGGGGATGGAGATGCTCTTTCAGGTATACTGGGCTGAGGCTGTTTAGGGCTTTAAAGGTCAATACCAACACTTTGAATTGTGCTTGAAAATGTATTGGGAGCCAATGTAAGTCTTTCAGGACTGGTGTTATATGGTCTCAGCGGCTGCTCCCAGTAATCAGTTTAGCTGCCGCATAGTTGTAGTTTCCGGGTCACCTTCAAAGGTAGCTCCACGTAGAGCACATTGCAGTAGTCCAAGCGGGAGATAACTAGAGCATGCACCACTCTGGCAAGACAGTCTGTGGGCAGGTAGGGTCTCAGCCTGCGTACCAGATGGAACTGGTAGACAGCTGCCCAGGATACAGAATTGACCTGCGCCTCCATGGACAGCTGTGAGTCCAAAATGACTCCCAGGCTGCGCACCTGGTCCTGCAGGGGCACAGTAACCCCATTCAGGACCAGGGAGTCCACCAACCCGCTCCCTGTCCCTCCAAAACAGTACTTCTGTCTTGTCAGGATTCGACCTCAATCTGTTAGCTGCCATCCATCCTCCAACCACCTCCAGGCACTCATACAGAACCTTCACCACCTTCACTGGTTCTGATTTAAAGGAGAGGTAGAGCTGGGTGTCATCTGCATACTGATGAACACCCAGTCCAAACCCCCTGATGATTTCTCCCAGCGGCTTCATATAGATATTAAAAAGCATGGGGGAGAGGACAGAACCCTGAGGCACCCCACAAGTGAGAGCCCAGGGGTCTGAACACTCATCCCCCACCACCACTTTCTGGACACGGCCCAGGAGGAAGGAGCGGAACCACTGTATGACAGTGCCCCCAGCTCCCAGCCCCTCTAGACGGTCCAGAAGGATGTTATGGTCAATGGTGTCAAAGGCCGCTGAGAGAACTAGGAAACAGCTCTCACCTTTGTCCCTAGCCCACCGGAGATCATCAACCAGCGCGACCAAGGCAGTTTCAGTCCCATGGTGAGGCCTGAATCCCGATTAGAAGGGAACCAAATGGTCCGTTTCCTCCAGGCGTGCTTGGAGTTGTTCAGCAACCACCCGCTCAATCACCTTGCCCAAGAATGGTAGATTTGAGACTGGGCGATAGTTGGCCAAATTGGCCGGGTCTAAAGATTTTTTTTTAAGAAGCGGTTTAATGACCGCCTCTTTCAGCGGGTCTGGGAAGGCTCCCTCAGAGATGGAAGCATTCACCACCCCGCAGAGCCCATCGTCCAGCCCTTCCCTGCTCGCTTTTATCAGCCAGGATGGGCAAGGATCAAGGAGACAGGTGGTCGGTTTCACTTGTCCAAGCAGCCTGTCCAGATCCTCGGAGGTAACAGATTGGAATTGATCCCATGTAACAGGACCAGACAGAACTCTAGCACTCTCCCGCCCTGGCCCTCCTCCCAAGGTGGAGTCTACCTCCTTCTGAATCTGAGCGATTTTATCTGCAAAAAACTTTGCAAAAGCATTGCAGGAGATCTTGGGGTCCCTACCAGGCCCCGGTGGTACAGGTGGCTCCGATAGATTGCGAACCACCTGAAAAAGTCTCCTGCTGCTGTTTTCTGCAGATGCAATGGAGGCGGCAAAGAAGGCCCTCTTCACCGTTGCCATTGCCACTTGGTAGGCTCGACGTTGAGCTCTAGCCTTTGTCCGGTCTGATTCAGAATGAGTTTTCCGCCACCGGCGCTCTAGCCGTCTCAACGATTGTTTCATCACCCTCAGCTCTGGGGAAAACCACGGGGCTGTCCGGGCTCCATGCAATCGGAGAGGGCGCTTCGGAGCCAGACAGTCAATAGCCCTGGTTAACTCCGCATTTCAGCGTGCCACCAGGGAATCAGCTGAAAGGCCATCAACTTGGGATAAAACATCCCCTACTACTCTCTGGAAGCCAATTGGATCCATTAAGTGGCGGGGGCGGACCATCCGAATCGGTCCCACCTCCCCGCAGAGGGGAAGGGTTGCGGAGAAGTCCAGTTGCACCAGGAAGTGATCTGACCATGGCACTTCTTTTGTTTCGCTTTTAGTTAGTGTCAGATCACCAACATCCGTAGAGGTAAACACCAAGTCTAAGGCTTGTCCGCGGCTATGAGATGGGCCATACTGACAGCTAATAGGAGCCACAAGTGAGAGTTGAGCACAAGGTAGGAACTGAAGGTGGACAAACTACCCCAGAAGGAGCACAACGTGTCCCCCAACAAAGGTACTCCTCCTCCTCTAACACCCCATCATTTGAAATACCTAGAAGCACCCACCACATTGTCTTGAAGATGCTGACGAATATTTACAAAAAGTCACATAGATGCTGACTTCCAAGGGAGAGGAACGGTGGTTTGGCTGTCTCTCTGTTAGCTCCTGACTATTAACCACTCTGAAGATAAGGGTGATCTGGGAGTTATGCTCAAATGAATGAATATTCAGAAACAAGTCACTGGACAATATATCCCACAGGATAGCAACTCTGTTGCGTGCCTGCAGAACTCACATGCATCTTACTCAAGCACATCCAGCAAGCCAACTTTTGACCAGTGTGCAGGACAACACACCTTTCAATCACCCAACATCATGACCATGCCAGGGGACAGTCAGGTGAGCCCTCCCAGGCAACTGCCCAAATTTGCATTGAAACTGCTGCCAAATCAGAGCCTTTTCCTCTCCGCTGTAGCAGCAGTTTCAATGCAAACCACTTTCTCTTCCTGGAGCAAGGTGTGCTCTCACTGCCCACCAGAGTCAAGACACCCATATTTTTTTAAAAAAAAGAAATTAATAATGGTTTGATGTCTTAACCCAGGTGTGAGACAGCTTAGCAATGTAAAAATGCAGGCTGAACCATCATGCAGGACAAAGGAAGATTACCCTAGCCACAAGCTAAGTACAGAGCCATTAAGAAACAAGATGGGGCCACTGGCAATCCAAGAGAACTGTCCTCCCCTCCCGCGCCCCCCCCCCTAAAATATAAACAGAGACACAAAATTTGGAAACTTGCCAGGGTAACTGGGTGTGATGTCACAAGAAGAGTTTGGGGCTTTGGGCAGGAGGCTTGGAACAGAAAAAGGAAAGGAGCACAATCTTGGCAGGCAGGCTGCGGGGAAGCTGGGAGAGATGCCTTGGACTGCAGTGCTGGGGGGTGGGGGTGGGAAGCCTCTCTTGAGATAACTGTGCTGTTAAGATCTGGAAACCCTCCATCTAAATTCAGGTGTAACTATGTGAATAAATCCTAACTCTTAAAGCTATGACAGCCTCCACTCAAACCCTCTAAGTGTCTCCATTTCCCAGGGATGTCCTGATTTAGAGAAGCCATCCCCGTTTCTGATTTGATCCAGGAATATCCCACTTTTCCTTAGGATATCCTTATTTTCATTGGAAAAATGTTGGATGGTATCCAACCCCCAAGCTGTATGAAGGCAATCCATAGGGAAGTTTTTTTTTTTTAATGTTTAATGTTTTATTATCTTTTTACATACGTTGGAAGCTGCCCAGAGTGCTGGGGCAACCAAGTAAGATGTGTGGGGTATAAATAGTAGAATTATTGTTATGGAATGAGGGGTTCCTATTTTCATCGGAGAAATGTTGGAGGACGTGTGACTTCTGTGTCTTGATTCTCAAGGGAAACACGGCTGCAGGGTGAGAGTCTGGAACCCCCAGAATCTTGCTACCGCTTGACAGAGGTTGGGGTTTGGCATGCCACCTTTGCAACACTATGTGCCAGTTGTTAATACACCTTCCTTCTTACACACCTGATTGCCATATGCATACAGAAAATGGCTGTTTGGGTGAAAATACAACCCTTTTGGTATAAATCGCGGATCTGGAAACCAGAAGGCTGGGAATTTTCTTTTTTTATTCATGCTGCCGTCTGTTAACTTATGCACTGATATCAATGCCCGATTCTAGGAAGAAAAAGAAGGAAACACAGTTAAACGTATGCATTATCAAAGAAAGAAATGATACAGCAGAAACACAGTGTCCAAGCGGAGTGTTAGAACTGGGGAGGGATAGTTGCCTCAAAGTCAGGCCTCAAAGTCCCAGCAGGAGTGTCAGCTTGGCCCTGTGACCGTGGGTGCCCAGGGTTGTGGGTGCCATGCCGCATGCTTGGCCCTGACACCAAAATTTGTGGGTGCGCGGCCCCTTCATGGGGAATTTTGTGGGGGTTTGGGCACGCAGGGCCCCAGGGAATTGGCACCTATGAGTCCCAGAATCAGGACCTTTAGCTAGCTGAATGCCCTCCTGCCTAAGAGGGAAGGAAAGACTGACCAAGAGCAATTAGACAACAACAACATACTTTTACTGACCTTAAGAATGCAGTAGAAGAGGTGCCCAGATGCAATCTATCTGGGCACTTCCTCTGCTTTCTAAGGGGCAATCAAAAATATATTGCCTAATTATTGTTCTAAGGGAGGAAGAAGGCACCTGTGGCATTTGTAACTGACAAAGAAAAAGAGATGCTTTAGAAAAGACAACAATTGCGGGGACCAGAGCACCAGATGATACAATGCCTCATTTTAAAATGTTTCCTTTTTAAAACATCACCGTGGCCATTGTTTTGAAGAAAATATCCAACATATATATTGGAATCATGGAACTGAAAGGGAACAGAAGGATCTATATTCTTCAGAAAGGCATTCATAGACTACCTGTGAACTTAGGTGAACTGTGGAAGTTTATGTGCTAATTAGTTAATTAATATCCCACCACTCCTCCTGAAGGCACCCAGCTTGGCAGTGGGGTGGGGAGGGAGTTGAGGCTATTGCAGGACACAGGTTTGATATTGGTGGGTCAGCCAGGGGAAATGGGGAGAGGGGGCTTTCAACCAGTTGTCCCATCCATTGCTAATTGCCCCCTTTCTAATTCAATTCAAATGCTTTCACCAAACCATAAATCACATCACAAAAAATGAGAATCCATTCTAAACTAGAGCATCTGTTCAGAGGTATCTATTAAAAAGGAGTCCTTTGGTGCACTGTACCTGTTGAGATAACAATGCGATGCCAGTGTTCTGTTCATAATCAACGAGAAAAGAAACCACCCGTCTAGAAAAGTGCCCTTCACCTTTCATTTTGTGAGGCAAGCAGCTGTGCCATTTTTGAAATGTATCATTGCTATAGAAACAAGTGGATTCCTGTTTTTTTAAAAACAACAACAACAACAACAAAAGGATGCAAAGTAATCGATTTAGAAATACATCGTTGTTTGAACTTAAAAGCTTTGCCAAAGAATCCACTGAGCTCTGAATATACAGGAGTGGCGAGTGGGGAGGGGCAATGGTGTGTACCTGGCCTCCTAGCAGGACAGCCACTGCCACTGACCAGGAGGGAGAAGTGGAGGGCCAAGGCAACAGAAAGGTGCACCAACATGAAGATGTTGATGATGATGCACCCATGCAGCAGTGGTTTCCCCATTACCTTGCCCCTCCAGTCCTCCTTCCTGGTAAGTGGCAGCAACTCGCCGTGTCAGTGCTCCACTCAGCAGGCCTCTCCTGTATAAATGCAAACAAGAAGCAAAGCAAGAAGATTTTACAAGGACAAGGCCCAAAATGCACATTACTGATGCTTTTAAAAAAGTACACACAGGTCCTACTAACCAAACACTATGCATTCCCTGGAAATCACTCCATGGGCAAGCATTCACATCATTTCCATCAATTCCTGTGCGAACGTTTCTAACTGTGGTTTTTGTAAGATCTCCCCCCACCCCCACCCCAGTCCCGTCTCTCCATGGTTTCTTCCTGAGATGGCTGCAGCTTAACAGCAAAAGAAAGACAAAGGGGGAAAATAAATTTTTGAATCTCTCCTTCTCTGATTTGTCTGATATCTTTCGCTCCCTCCCTGCATTGTTTCTTCCCCCAAACAGCTGCCACTGACTCAGTGGCGTAGCGTGGGTTGCCAGCACCCGGGGCAAGGCAAGTAATTTGCACCCAACCCGTGGATTTGCGCCCCCCTAACCCTACCCCCCAGATGTTGCGCCCGGTGCGGCCGGCCCCCCCTGCACCCCCCACGCTACGCCACTGCACTGACTAGCAAAGCACAAACATGCAAGGAATTAAGAAAGCGGGTAAACTCCGGATGTTCAGATATCTGAATCTGTGGAGTGTATAGTGAGGCTTAGAATAATTCTTTAATTTGGACATTTTGTGAATTTTTGCATGGCTAGCAGGCAGAAAACAGGGCCTATGTATATGTTTAAACTGGCTATTTTTATTTTGAAGAAAAAACTGTTGCAAAATGCCTTCATCTTCATCTTGCCTGGCACCAGTTTTCTTCTGCTGAAAATCACTCACCTGTGACTTCAATTTTCCTGCACAGCATCCGCAGAGGTAAACTGAAGTGAGGTTGATAGAATTTTCTGCCAGAAACTGTTGTGGGACTGAGAAGCCTGGATCAGAAGCCTGTTCTGGATTGGAGCCCTGAACCTGCTTTTTTGGACCCACAATATGAACCAATGGCCCTTGGTGAATACAAGGACGTGTGGGGACCCCAAACAGTGACTCCTCCAAAGACCTCAGTGATCATGTAGTGATCAAAAGGTTGAGATGCTCCTTATGCTATCATAAGCTCCTTATGCTACAAGCTAAGGGCTTTGTAAATAAATATAAGAACTTTGAACTTATCCTAGTAGCATATGGCAGCCAGTTCCCGAAAAGCTCTGATAGCGACCACAAAAGCTTCCAGTAATAAATTTGCTCAACTGTCCTTTTGATTTCTGAACATTAATTTGCCAAGGTGGCCAGGAAGTCAAATTATGTACTGAACAGAATGCACCAAACCTCAACTATATGTCAGCAAATTTTCATAAGGTTTTATCGTCATTTGCCTTACCTGGCTCAATGACTTATCTTTGTTAAATGACAGACCAACATAGTCCGCTGCAAGAAAAGCAGAAGTATATTAGCTACAACTCAGTGCTTGCACTTCTAAAATATAGTTTACAAAAGGCATCAACCCAGCTTCATGTGAATAGTTAAAAAAAACTCAGGGTGAAAATTTGAAATTATTTTTGTGACATGCCTTAAAATATATAAGTGTATATGAGCAGAGAGGCATGCTCTCTGGCTTGAGCTGGTTTATTGCAGGAAAGCATTGCGGGAGCACTCTTTGCCTCCATTTACACTATGGAGTTTTGCAGGGTGCTATTTTGTCCCCCATGTTTTTCAACAGATACATGAAGACATTAGAAGCAGACATTAGGACATTAGATGACACAGCTATATTTCTCCATAACGTTGGAGAACCCATGGCTTCAAGTTACAAACAAAAGGGAGATTCCAATGAAACATCTGGCAGCAAGAGCTGTTTGACTGTAGGACAGACTCTCTCAGGAGGTTGTGGACTCTCCTTTCTTAGAGGTTGTTAAGCAGAGGCTGGATGGCCAACTGTCGAGGATGCTTTAGTTGAGATTCCTGCATTGCAGAGGATGAGACAAGATGACTCCTGGGATTATTTCCAACTCTACAATTCTATGATTCTGTGACTGAATCTAGAGTGGCTGTGCAAGACCTGGGACCAGTGCCTGAATGCTGTGATGGACCAGATGAGGGCAAATAAAGCGAGTTTGAATTCTGGGAAAACAAAGGCCTCAGAGGCTTTGTAGGCTGGTGGGCTCCCATGTTCAGGAGATATATATTTAAAAACACAATATTAAAACAACTTACAATTGCAAAAATAAGGTGGGTCCTTGAAATTTACACCTCAAAGGCCAGTGTAAAGATAGGCCAATGCCTGTTCTGTATGGGGCTGCACTACCTCTGAAGGAGCAGGTACATAGCTTAGTGATACTCCTGGATACATTGTGTCATTATAGACCCAATTGACTTCTGTGGCTAGAATTGCCTTTTACCAGATTCATCTGGTAAGGTAGGAGCACCCATACAGGGATAGTTTGACCACTGCAGTCCATGCATTGGTAACTTTAAGACCGGACTACCCAGTGTTTCAGAAGCCTGACTGGCTTCAGTTGTAAGTCAAGTATTTAGTATCACTGGTCCCACTTTCTGGAATCCTCTTGGAGCAGAGGTTCAGCAGGCTTCCTCATTGCTAATTTTGAGACATCTCTTGAAGACTTTTTTATAGGCCAGTTCTAGTCTATTCAGTTAAAACTAATTTGTGATCATTTTGAAATTTTTATGGTATTTTATGATAGACTGTACTTGCACATTTGGTTGCACACAGCCTTGATACAAGGGGGCCACCAATAGATATTTCAACAAAATAATATATAATGATTGCCACCACATTAAAAGGCCATGTGAACATATACCAATATTTTAATTTTTATTTTATTCTTAAAGTGGGGGTGGAGGGACTGTAGTGACATGCTTTAACATTACAGATTCTCCGTTTCTTGCTTCACACCTGGGCTGGATCTAGACACATCAAGAAAACGTTTTAGTTGAGTGCAATGTAATTTTAAACAGAGGAATCCGATAGGGGTGAAAACCGGACTCAACATCACCATATGGTCTCACAATGTTATATTGAGTATAGGTAAAGGTAAAGGGACCCCTGACCGTTAGGTCCAGTGGTGGACAACTCTGGGGTTGCGGCGCTCATCTCACTTTATAGGCCAAGGGAGCAGGCGTACAGCTTCCGGGTCATGTGGCCAGCATGACTAAGCCAATTCTGGCAAACCAGAGCAACGCACGGAAAGCCGTTTACCTTCCCGCCGGAGTGGTACCTATTTATCTACTTGCACTTTGATGTGCTTTTGGCAGGAGCAGGGACCGAGCAACAGGAGCTCGCCCTGTCGCAGGGATTTGAACAGCTGTCCTTCTGATCGGCAAGCCCTAGGCTCTGTGGTTTAGACCACAGCGCCACCTGCATATACAACGCATATAAATCACTTCTTTACCAATCTAGCTGAGTCCCTGGTTTCCTTACTTTCATATAATTCTTTGTTAGCTAGACACTGGCGGTTGTACCATATTTCAGCTTTAAGATAATCATCCTGTGAGCGGAAAAAGACAAGGAAATACTTAGCATGCCAAGTGAATTCACATAGTATAGCTGTTAAGATTCTGAAAGGGTCTGCTGAGGCACAAGTCGTCCTTTCTATCATACATTGCCTAAAAACCTCTGTGGAGCCAAGGAAGACAGTGGACAATACTGTAAAATGTCAGCATTAGCTTTCTAGTTTCTAGTGGCAATGCCAGTGATATTAGTAGTGGTGCTGGTGGTGGAACAACTCAAGAGAATTGATGGCCAAAAGTAGACAGAATTACAGAGATGTCAGAAGCAGAGCAAGATGTAGTTGAGATACCAACTTCCCCAAGATCTCATTCCAGCTCCCAATGATAGTCATGAGAAAAGAAAGGGTTTAAGTGAAAATGCTCCTGCCAAATGAAACAAAATGCCTCCCCAAAACTACTACCACACTGCCTCTTTCTGTTCTTCTCATGCAGCACAGAATTCTGATTTAACACATTGACAGCTTTTTATATAACCTTGTCAGGGAATTCACAGATCAAAGGATAGCTATATGGCCTCAATGGGACCCAATTCCTCTTGTCCTCTGAAATTATAGCACACAAGTGGAAACTAGCAACTGGAACTATACAATGCAGTATCCTGTGTCTTGCTTTCAAAACTCACTGTTTTATCACAGTAATTTATATACTGCTTAATTGCAATAGCCTCTAAGCAATTTACAAACGTTTTTGTGAGTTATAGCTCTATTCTCTGTATTAATGGGAATGGACCAAGAGGGATCCTTTCCTCCAACCCTCATTCAGCTTGTTACTCCAGCAATCTCCAGGATGAGTCTGTGACTGGGACAAGAGTAAAAAGAGTTCATCTACACACACCCCTCAGCACAGCAATTCCTCTGTGAACTGCAACTGTGATAAACCAGTAGTAGTAGTAGTAGTAGTAGTAGTAGTAATATACCGCCCTATAACTGCAGATCTCAGGGCAGTTCACAACAATAAATTTCAATTAAAAAACGCAGATTACATAATAAAAATAAAAACAAAGACAACCCAATAATTCCCCTGTCTACAAACCATTCAGTTGGTCGGCATGGGGGGTGGGGTGGGGTGGGGGTGGAGAAATGAAGTTCAGTGTCTTCGGAGAATATTAAAAGCAAGGCGTTGGCTATCAAGCAACTGATTCCTGTGAGTTTTCCTGTCAATTGTGTTGTCGCTAGAAAGCTATGTTTATTGGGCTCTGTGTGTGTGCCTGCAAGCTTCTGTCTTCTATGTGTCGTCGAGGTGGGTGAGGGCATGGAAGCAACACGGCTGATTTGCAGGTGTCAGTTGCCTAGCATACAGAGATTGCATTGTGTCAGTGCTGGGGTGTGTGTGTGTGTCACAAAATATTGCTATGTTTTCTCTCCTTTAGAGTGCTGCCATTTACATTTGAACTTGCAGCTGGAAATGCATGCTGGAAATGCATTCAGACAACACATTTGATGTCAATACTAAGCTAATGTTAGCATTCTGCCCAGTGTACCAGGGTCTCTGGATTTCATTGTTAGGATCCGTATACTACGTGATTTATGATCCTTGGGACACTTATTTCTAAATGGCTAACAAAATGAATGCCAGAAAGAGTTTCAGAAAACATTATTTGTGAGATGTTACAAAAACACACCACAGAGAACAACAAACACAACATTTAGCAATTTCTCACCATTTCAAAGCCACATAAGGTTGGTTTGTTGAACTGAAATAAAACACAATAAGACCAAATTGTATGAATCATCACTTTCTTTCCCATACTTTTCACAAGCAATTTCACAAGTGTATTACTTTACATATTCATTTACCACTTACACTCAATATTATTAACATGGTCATTGGTTGTTTTGAGTGACATAAGAAGCCTGTCTCCACCAACAGCCTGGGGCAACCTAGCCAGGGCATGTACTTTTCCTGTGAGATAACAGGAAATAAGCAATAGCTACAAACTGACAGCTAAAACACCTAAGGAAATCAAGTACCATACCCATCACTAAAAAGAATTCAACAATGGTGCCAGCAAAACTCTCTGGGGAGAGGCTTCCAAAGACAAGGGGCTACAACAGAAAAGGCCCTGTCACAACCCCCTTCACTTCTAAAGGTAGCACTCCTGAAGCAGGGCCACAGAAATTGATCTTAATATAAGAGGTATCTATTAATTGCAGCAAAGCTACTGTTGGTGCAAAGAAAAAATAGGTACACAAGGAGAAGTCCTGGATACCAAGAGAGAGAGAGAATGATTAGTACACAGATTAACAACGCAATCCTAGATGTGCCTACCCAGACATAGTTCTCACCATGTTCAATGGGACTTACTTGCAGGGAAATGTGTATAGTAGGGTTATAGTCTTAAGCTGAACGCGATTGACTTCTGAGCAGACCTGTATGGCATTGAACTGTTAATAGATTTCAGGAGGAGATCTTCCAAACTTAGTTTTTTCGCAGTATGCTTACCAGTGGTTTTTAAAACATTAGATGATTGGGGGAAGGGGACACAGGAATATTTAGAAGTACACATATGTACCTGCAACAGCTGTCCAGTTACAATGCGCAGATCATCACTGATAAATAATCCTAGTGAGGTGAGGAGTACAAGACGAGTATTTGTTACGGTGAGATCCACAAGCGCAAGTCCGTAACAATCTTGAGGAGAGAAAAGGCACTGTGAGTAACCTGAGTTGCATCTCTCAGACTTCCAACATTACTTGTTATAGACATGGCAAATTACACCCATATTGAGACACCCAGATCTGTTGAGCAATCCATGCACCTGATATGCATTTGAAGAAGGTCTAGATCTATGTGGTTTTTGGAGAGGGGGAGTGATGAAATCTGTTCTTTCGAACCCTGTTCCTTTGCTGCATTTTTTTAAAAAAAATATATAGCAAAGGCAAGTTCAGGGGGCAGCAAGAACAGAGGCTGACTCTTCTGACCTTGCCCATCTGACTGTGTTGCTCCAGCCACTCTGGGTGGCTTCCAACATTTATAAAAAACAATAAAACATTAAACATTTAAAAAACCACCTTCCCTATAGGGGCTACCTTCAGATGCCTTGGGGGTCAGATAACTCCATACCCTCCAGTATTTCTCTGATGAAAATAGGGCTATCCTAAGAAAAAGTGGGGCATTCTGGGATCAAATCAGAAACCGGGACAGCTCCTGTAAATCTGGGACTGTCTCTGGAAAATAGGGACACTTGGAGGGTCTGCACTCCAGAGTAAAAAAAATGGCAACCCTGGGAACCACAGCTGGAACCACCATTAGCCCAACATGCCAGATTCAAGGCTGGCGTCAGTCAAAAGCCCTAAACAGGCTGTAGAATCTGACCTGTCAATCCCACCCCAGGGAGAGAAGACCCTAAATGCTGAGGGATGAGGGTTCCCATATCCAAGAAACTGAAATTTGGGACCCAAGGAGGCAGAGATTCTTTCTTATCACTGTCCAAAGAAAAGGGATGAGGGAGGGCTCTCCAGATCCTAGGGTTTTGAACTGGACATCACACCACAACCTTCACTCTGAGACCTACAATTACAGTGGTGCCTCGCAAGACGAAAATAATCCATTCCGCGAGTCTCTTCGCCTTGTGTTTTTTTCGTCTTGCGAAGCAAGCCCATTAGCGGCTTAGCAGATTAGCGCTATTAGCGGCTTAGCGGGCTTAGCGGATCAGCTGATAAGCGGCTTAGCGGATCAGCTGTTAAGCGACTTAGCGGATCAGCTGTTAAGCGGCTTAGCGGATCAGCTGTTTAGCGGCTTAGTGGATCAGCTGTTAAGCGGCTTAGCGGCTTAGCGGATAGGCTGATAAGCGGCTTAGTGGATCAGCTGTTAAGCGGCTTAGCGGCTTAGTGGATCAGCTGTTAAGCGGCTTAGCGGCTTAGCGGATCAGCTGATAAGCGGCTTAGCGGCTTGAGAAAAGGGGGGAAGGAAAAAAATCCCGCAGGAACTCGCAAGACATTTTCGTCTTGCGAAGCAAGCCCATAGAAAATTCGTTTTGCGAAGCACCTCCAAAACGGAAAACCCTTTCGTCTAGCGGGTTTTCCGTCTTGCGAGTCATTCGTCTTGCGGGGCACCACTGTACGTATGTTTCCGAGCACAATTCAAAGTGTTGGTGCTGACCTTTAAAGCCCTAAATGGCCTCGGTCCAATATACCTGAAGGAGCGTCTCCACCCCCATCATTCTGCCCGGATGCTGAGGTCCAGCGCTGAGGGCCTTCTGGCGGTTCCCTCATTGCGAGAAGCAAAGCTACAGGGAACCAGGCAGAGGGCCTTCTCGGTAGTGGCGCCCACCCTGTGGAACGCCCTTCCAGCAGATGTCAAAGCAATAAACAACTACCTGACATTCAGAAGACATCTTAAGGCAGCCCTGTTTAGGGAAGTTTTTAACGTGTGATTTTACTGTATTTTTGGTTTTTATGGAAGCCGCCCAGAGTGGCTGGGGAGGCCCAGCCAGATGGGCGGGGTATAAATAAATTATTATTATTATTATTATTATTATTATTATTATTATTATTATCATTATCATTATCATTATTATTTACTGTATTGGTCTGAATATAGGCCACACTTCCCCCAAAAATCTGGCTCACATAAAACCTGAGTGCAGTCTATAGTGACACTCTTATAAATAGAGAAGCTATGTTTTGAGAGATCTCATTTAAGGGGTGTAGTCTATATTCGGACCAACCCTGTACATTCTATGAAAGTGCAACGTGTTCTAAGGCTTGGGGTAAGACAGGCTACAAATAAAAAGGAAATGCATATGGGTTAATTAAACAACTGAAAATAAAAATTACCGTTTTCCAAGATGGCACAAATGGTAGCAGACAAGTTAAACCATACCGTATCCTCACCCGTAAATCCACTGTCAGTCAATCCTAAAATTAGTCCTTCAAATACAAAAGAAAACTAATCATTACATGAAAACTGAATCACAGTATAAAGCCAGGCTACCAGCATTTATTAAACTGTTATAAAGCTTCATATTTCCCAGAAATTTCAGCAGTGTAGCTGGTTTGCTTCGGAGGTTTCTCTGTGATATTTGAGTTTATTTACAAATATATGTTGAGTCTAGGTAAAAGAACAACCTATCACCCCGACAGCAGCAAAATCAGGAAATAAGCACCCCTGTATCCACAGATTACAGACCTTAAAAACTCAGCTCAAACCTATTTGCACACACTGAAAGAAAGCATGTCTGCCTGCTTTACTAGTACCACATATCTAAGTTAATAAGCACAAGCAGGTGGTTTGGTATGGGGTGGGATGGGGGACAGTTGCAAACATATCCCTGGCGTATTCTTGTGGTTATTGTAGAATACGCTGCAGTGTAGTGGTTGTGTCCTGTCCTCTCCTTCCCACCTGAGATTCTCAGCAAAATGCTCTAGCAGTCATGCTTTTCACCATCACACACATATTTGACTAAAAACAAACAAACCAGTGAGCAAATAATTCAAATTAATTGTTTCTTTTTGGGGGGGGGGGATACCATTTCAAAAAATGCATACCTACCATTTATTCCATCTATTTTGAATGCTCAGTATGCAAGAGTCATTGCGTGCTGAGCTAAAATAATGCCAGCGATGCACAAGGTTTGCAAAACTGTAAACAACAACAACAAAGTCTTTTCCATTGCTGTGAGAGGGAATTGTCCATGAAAGCTGCACCAGGCCCTCTGAGAACAACAGAATGTCCTCAGTCCTGTTGCTCTAAGGGGAGCTTGCTCCTCTACTCCTTTCAAAGCACATGGCAGCAAGAAGGCCTTTCCCTGCTGCCTAGGGTTGCCATATTTCTAGAAGTAAAAGTTGCTGAGCTTTTTGGGAGAAACTCAGTCAACACAATGGGACTTACTTCTGAGTAAACAAGTATACTTATTTTTAAATGTTACATCCCACTTTACCCAGTCGGAAAATGAAGCTGGTGGATCAGCTAATTATGTAAAAATGCAAGATACTTACCTATATTTTTAGTTTTATAGATCAGACCAAGTAATGCTACATCACTTGCACAAGGAATTTTTGCTATTTGGATATTGGCTACTTCAGACAATGTATCATTAATATTCAGGTGTTCACCAAGGGTCCAATACCACTGAAGAAGAGGATCTGCAAGAGAGCACTAATGTTTAAGAAAGCAAAAATTCTTTCTGCTTTTTACTTAAAGAGTGAAGGAAATATGCGACTATCTCTGAAATTTGTGGAGACACTCTTGGAGGTGAGTAAGGGATGTTATCAGTCTGGTCCAGGGTTGGGGTGGGGGATGGGAATGGGACTGCCATCACTGTGGTGGAAGGTAGGGGGAAATACAGAAGTGGGTGAAGGCATACAGAAGAGACAAGGTTGTCTAAGTCTGCTGGAAATTGAAGAGTACTAGGAGACCACTTCAAGTAATGAGTACCTTCCTTAGACCTGTTCTTAGTAAAATACACACACACACACACACACACACACACACGGGATACTCTCTTTTTTCATGATGGTGGCTATTGAAATCCTGCCAGTATTATAGTTTGTTTTGATTGAGATATTTTATGTGTTGCAATTTTATCATTCAATTCTTTTGTATTCATATGTATCAATGTTGTTTACTGCTTTGGAGCCTTTGGGCCAAAAAAGCGGAATATAAATAAAACATTCCATATCATATGAATAAATTCAGAAAACTTAATGTCCGTGCTAATTTCCACGAGACTACAATTACTTACTAAACCGCAAACACACCCTATGAGCTATGACGTACCTCGTGTGACATCCAACAAGGTTCCCGTAGTAGTGAACATATTTAAACCATGATGCATATTAAATTTTACAAACCATTCCTCAATTGGATTAATATCTGTTTCAGCGGCATGTACAAGAAAGACAGAGACAGATTATTCATATAAGTACACAAGTATTTAGGGTGATATCCAACGTCAAGCAAACAGGCCTCTGCTTGCACAACATGGTTTCCTTTTCTTCTCCCTCTTGCAATCCCCACGACCAAACCCTCTGGAGCAAATTTCAGGGGGCAAAGACTCGTTGCACAAGTGGAAACCCATTCCACTTGCAGATAGACACAAGTGGATATTGCTGTATGCTTATGTCAATATTACTTGGCTATGAGAAATCGCCAAAGTTGATGACAACTACATGCTCTTCTCAAATTTGTCTACAATGGTGAACTGCTCTTCAACTGAATTCTTAGTAATGTACATCCCTGCATATTTTTTCTAGCCAATTAATTTTTCTATTTTTTTCTATTCAAGTTACAAAAAGTTTTTTGTTTTAAGTTACAAAAAATATCACAGTCAAAATAAATGCAATATACATTATCCCGAAACTTGCTTTATCTCCACTGAAGTTGGTATACTACTTATGCACAATTGGAGATTGTGCCAAATGCTCACTACCAAGTTTCCAAATTTCCGCCCTGCTAGCAGGATTTTGTGCGAAATTTTTCTTTTGAATTGAAATGTACTCACCACCTTAAAGGTAAAGGTAAAGGTACCCCTGCCCGTACGGGCCAGTCTTGTCAGACTCTGGGGTTGTGCGCCCATCTCACTCAAGAGGCCAGGGGCCAGCGCTGTCCGAAGACACTTCCGGGTCACGTGGCCAGCGTGACATCGCTGCTCTGGCGAACCAGAGCTGCACGCGGAAACGCCATTTACCTTCCCGCTAGAAAGCGGTCCCTATTTATCTACTTGCACCCGAGGGTGCTTTCGAACTGCTAGGTTGGCAGGCGCTGAGACCGAGCAACGGGAGCGCACCCCGCCGCGGGGATTCGAACCGCCGACCTTTCGATCGGCAAGCCCTAGGCGCTGAGGCTTTTACCCACAGCGCCACCCGCATCCCTTACTCACCACCTTACGTGAGTACAAAAACAGCAACAACAACACAAGGAAGCATCAATAGCCTGTGAGGATAAATAAGTGGAAATTATAAATCTCTCACCTGTATTATATGTTAACTCATCTCGGTTGATTTCAATACTCCACGAATCCACACCTTCTCCCTTTTGTTTAAAAAAAGGATGGCAACCCAAGATTTTTAGTCTTAAATATTTGAAGATTTTCCAATTATGAATTTTCATAGCTGATAGTCTCATAGCTTAAGAACTGTTTCTCACAGTGGTTTGATATGTATTTTGTTGTTAATGTTCATGAAATGAAGTACTAACAAGAATTCTTTCAAAGTGTTAATTCTATTGTGCAACAGAAAGCTATCACTTAGCTTTGGAACACATTTTTAAAAGAAAAGCCTGACAAGCTTTTCAGATACCTTTCAATTGAAAAACTTTCTAAAGAAATGCCTAAAGTAACTGATATTATAGTTTGAAGTCTTGCTTTTTTCTGTTATATTTTACTCCCAAAAGACCCATTTATCCCAAATAGAACCCAATATGGCAGACATGTATGTTCTCTCTCTCTCTCTCTCTCTCTCTCTCTATATATATATATATATATATATATACGTGATCCCAGTGAGACCCCAAGATGAAATTTTGCAAGTAGCCCTTAGAAATATTAAATAATCCATACAATGTTTTGGGGTTTTTCAAAACCATATTAATTTTTTTTAATCACTTTTAATTTTTTTTTTAGCTGACATTTAAAATTTAAAGTAAGTCCATTATGTGACATGTGCTATTAAAGCCCATGTAGTTCTGAAGAGATTGGTGTTTTTAGCTTTGATGTACCTCAATTCTGGGCTGAGCTCTTAAGCTTTTTGTGTAATCCAGGAAAGCTAAAATTGTCAATTTTTTAAAATTTCAAACCCTCATAACTAAAAAATGGGCTGAGATTTTTAAAAAAAGTTTTAAATTTAGTTTTCTTCATTCAACAAGTGTGCAAAATATGAAGAAAATTGGATGACATGAGCTATAAAAGTTGGATAACTTAACATGGAACGACCCTCCTACGGATCACAACAAATGGTATTCAGAAGCATACAGCCTCCCACTGTGGAAGCAGAGCATTGCATCCATGGTCCATGGAGGGCACAGCATCACCTTCCATCATTGCTAGTAGCCACCAGGAGACATCCTCCACTGCAGTAGCAGAGAGCAAGCAGAAACTTCCCCTTTCTGGCATGCTGCAACATGATCCAGAGAATAAGGTGCTCGGCTCCTGCTAATACAGGAAATGCCACTGGCACTTTACACTGTTGGAAACAATGTAAAGCACATCAGGAAAAGCTCCATGACTATGATACTTGATTCCTGCTAATGCTTTTCACATGCATTTATTTGCAGAGTTCATGTGGGGTTTGCATTCTTTTAAGGAAAAGGTTAAGTTAAAATTGCCACTCTATTGCTTATTGCTTATTATCGTTATTATTACATTTGTATACTGCCCTATATCCACAGATCTGAGGGCAGTTACAAAATAAAATCACAATATAAAAACACTAAATACATAATAAAAACAAAAAAACCCACATTTTCAAAAATTATATAATACCACACCATAGTTCAAAGAGGAAACAGGGCTGGATCTACACTGATTTGTTTAACATTATTAGAACGATATTAGATATATCGTTACAAAACATCACAGGGCATACTTGTAAAATAAAGCATCTTTCTTTTTCTTTTTTTACCTCTTTTAAAAATCAAAACAGCTGTCTCCCTACTGCCAGTTGCTGGTTGCTCTGCAGCACCCTCTGGTATCACATTTTAATAAAGCATTATGAACGTTAAAAGTAGGACGTGATGTTACCATATGGTTATTAAAACCGTTCCTTAAGCCTTCCTTAACGTTAAAAACCATGAGTGTAGATCCACCCCAGGAACCTGCCTTAAACCAAGTCAGATCTAGCTCAGGCCGGCCCAACTTTTATACCAAGTGGGCTGCAAGAGTACTCTGACCATGTAATCTGTGGTCCACAAACTGTCTTGATGCAGTTAGCGCTTTCCCAGCTTCAGGAAGGAGGTAATAGGGTTCTAGGACCTTGCCAGAGCCTTCGCGCCTCCTTTCCCAAACCCAGCATCTCACTTAGCCGGCTTTGGGAAGGCAATGCAAGGGCTGAGGGGGTGTCAAATGTTGCTGAGGGCCACCAAAATAGGTCTTGAGGACCACATGCGGTCCTTGGGCTACACTTTGGACCACTGTAAGTTTCCAGCCGAATGTTATGGCATTGTTTAATAAGTATCCGGTGACAGTGGCTGTCCTGAGTTCAGGCAGAGGTGACCACCTGCTACCTGATCCCTTTTAACTGGAAATAGCCAGGGAGCGAACCTGGGACCTTCTGCATGTAAATAATGTGCTATGAGCCCTTCCACAATGCTTTACCAGAGTCATTTTGAAGTAGAAGACTTTGGAGTAGGTACTGTTGAAGATCTGGATGCTGGGAGCAAGACCAACTGAAGTAAAAAGAACTAGATTCTTCCGTCTGTTCTCCTCGGTGTCGGGTTTATTAATATTATACAAATGACAGCGGACAGTCTTTAACAGGGGGGAAAAAACCAGGATTAACATATGAAGCACAAATCCACAACATCTGGAATTATTAAAACTTTAAATGGCAACCTGCATTGATTTCAAAAGCGGTAGCTGCAATAAACAAACAAACAACAATTACCAAACTTTTAGAAGACATCTGAAGGCAGCCCTGTTTAGGGAAGCTTTTAATGTTCGATGTATTACTGTATTTTAATATTTGGTTGGAAGCCGTCCAGAGTGGCTGGGGAAGCCCGGCCAGATGGGTGGGGTATAAAATAATAATAATAATAATAATAATAATAATAATAATAATAATAATAATAATAATTTAAGGAGTCAAAAAGGAAAAGTGGGCAGAAATCCTCGTTTTTGTGGGACAACTTGTCATGAGACAAAGGTTTTTGAGGGCAGAAGCTGGCAAGGCCTAGGCACGGCCTACAAGACCTTACACAATCTTTTCAAGCCTGCTAGCTGTAACTGCTAACAGTAAATTGCTAATTCATCATGACACGTGACTCATCTTGAGTGATGACTCATTCTTCCTATATAAAGTAGCCATTTTCTCTCTGTGCGTCAGTCTGTAATGCAGTCTCTATCAGAGTCAGTCTCAGCTCAGTATGTAAATGTATAGCTGTTGCAGACAGAGCAAACGGCTCCAGGACTCCCAATTAATCAGTAACTAAAACTGTGCCTCTCTGAAGCCTAAGATAGCTGCTATGAGCACTCAGTGTATGCTCTTAAACTATGCTGTTTCTGAACAAGTTTATTTTCTTCAAGTAAAAGTTTTATTCTGTTTATAAAGAAGACTCTGCGTTGATTAATTTACCGCTGTGCGACACAAACTTGCCATTGCCCTCTCAAGTGATTTTGCCAGCTTTTGGCTGGCATGGGCAAGTGTGCCACGGAGAAGTGGGAAGTTTAGGGTTAAAATGTAGAAAATTATAATTATCTTACAAATTAATATACCTGAAAAGCACAAAATACAAAACATAATGGCAAAAAATCCCACAATAAACCCCCCACAGACACATTTAAAAGGCCATAAATGGTTTAATTAGCCAAAATCCCTAAAATGTTTAAGTTTGACCTTCTGTTGCACCCAAGGCCCCTTCCTGGCATCCTTCCTTTTCCTTTCTAAATGGGCAATCAAGGCTGCCCTTTGTTTCATCCCTGACAATATCCTGAGGCAGTGTTGGCAAGGCTTTCTTCACCAGGCCAGGCCTCCTTCCACCTGCCCTGCCCTACCCTCCAGCCCTGGGACTCCTCATAAGGGAGCTGTGCCTTGAGGAAGACCTGTGAGGGGAGAGACCTCACCAGGCCAGACCTTCTCCTGGCTTTTTATTTTAAGTTTTACAGTGGTACCTCGGTTTAAGTACTTCATTTGTTCTGGAGGTCCGTTCTTAACCTGAAGCACCACTTTAGCTAATGGAGCCTCCTGCTGCCGCGCCGTTGGAGCACGATTTCTGTTCTCATCCTGAGGTAAAGTTCTTAACCCGAGGTACTATTTCTGAGTTAGTGGGGTCTGTAACCTGAAGCGTATGTAACCCGAGGTACCACTGTATCTCAAAAGAGAAAACATGCCCCTCACAATCTGGTTGGTTTTGAAGGATTTGCACAGGGCAAAAACTGACAGAGATGGTTTCCCTTCTTGCCTGCTGGTCCATCCTATTTGCTTGCCAACCATGGGGAGGCTGTTCAGGAAGCGGGTGGGAGCAGCAGCAATGGCTGTACTGTGTCTAATTTTGTGTTTTTTCCATGCCCCGCACAGCAGCCAGGATGTGTTATGCCACACTCCCCATGGCAGCCATTTTGTGACTGGCACTCACAGAACTTCCTTCAAATTCAAAATGTGCCCACTGCCCCCCTCCAAAAGGTTGGCAACCCCTGATGTAGCTCCATGAAGTTCATGCTGTCCATAGGACAGGAGGGAAGAAAGGGAGAATCCTGATTCCAGACTCATTAGCCCTGCAGCATGTAAAAGAAATTACCTGCCTATATTCATAGCTGCAGCAAGTTCAGAAGCTAGAACACCCTTTTATTGTTTATTTAAATAAACAAACTGCAATACTATGTTTTGTTTTGATGCCTATAAATAAATAAAAATTCTTTAAATAACATACAGTGTTGTTAGATCCAAGGGGAGTCTGAACAACCAATAATATTTCACTCCATTTAGCTAAGCTTCATAGTCTAACCGCTTCCGATTCAGTTAGTGATGACAGCAAACAATCCATTTAAACATATGTCATCTAGATATCAACTTCTTGTGGATATCTATCTGGACATTTGGAGAACTAAAATGAGCTTCTATGATTTATGCACCAGTGGTTATGGTATCCATAATGTGAACTGACGATGAGTTCTTTATTACTGTTGTATTTATTTATATAATATTACCATATCCTTATTTTAATTACTTTCTCATTCCCTTTCCTTTTCCTAAATTTGGGGGAAAAAATAAAAGAATTGATTAACTTATTCTGCCGAACCAAAGAAGGGTGCATTGGCAAGTTATTCCCCGCTGCCTTAATACAAGTGCGTTACAGTGGTACCTTGGTTTGCAACCGTTTTGGATTACAACCTTTTTGGATTACAACCATGTCAAACCCGGAAGTGCGTGTCCGTTTTTTTGGATTACAACCCCCCCCTTTTTTTTTTGGAGACCCCATTGGCGAAAGCGTGCCTTGGGTTATAACCTGTTTTGGTTTACAACGGATTATGGTTGTAAACCAAGGTACCAATGTATTTGCTGAGCTACTCCCCATTCAATTGCAACTGGAAATACATTGCTGGAAACTTACCAAAGTGTCATCTGAAAGAAACAATTTAATTGTCTTAGATGTCACAGTGTGATCTTCTGTGTAGCAAGAAAAACTTGAATTGCTCCCCACTGAGTGAGAAAAAAATATGATCACTAATATTTTCAAAGATGATATTACAGAACTTCAATATACTAAAACGCAAATCAAAAGTGAAATTGTGGGCTGATATGGATAGCATTGGCTTTTGTGAGTGATAAATAAAAAATACAGTAGTAAGAACCACAATAACAACATTCATTATTATTAACAGTCTCAGGAAGGAAGTTTTACTGGGAGATGTAGGGTTTAGGGTGGGCAATAAGAAAATAAATAATATATTTATGGTAATCTTTAAACCAAGGCTAGACTGCATGGGTTTGGACAACCAAATTAACCTATCTTTCCAAGCTCTCTCACTGTGGCTCACTTGACTCCTAGACAACACACATTCAACATTGTTAGCAAATATCTCTTGGTCTTTAATATGTTGGGTTTTTTTAAGAAGCTTCTTGCATCTGCTGCAGTAAAAAAATAATAATACGGGATTCAGTTCCCAAAACTGTGTGCACACATTTTCCTTTGAAAGGTGGGCCCTATACATCACTCGGGCAAAATAAAGTTCTGATCTTTATGGAGTCCTTTGCAAATCACAGCACATGCAAATGCATGGCTGCGAGATTCAGTGCACTAGTAACTAACCTGTATGCAAGAATAGGAAGGTGAAATAAAGTAAAATACAACTTACTATTTATATTGTAGGAAAGTCCTGATGAAAGCTGTAGAACAGCGGCAAGCACAAGATAAAGCTGCAACAGCGCCATCTGTAATTGTAAAATTAATATAAATGTGCATTTAATTCAAAGCTATATATAAAGCTGGTCCCCCAATAGTCACACAATATATACAGTGATCAAGAAAGACAACAAGGATGCAGGTAAAAGCAACATGCTTGGTCATCAAAGAGTTCCCTTAGGTGCTATGGAAACTGCAAGCTGAAACCTGCTTCCTGTTCCAAACATTGGGTTCACCTATGGGCAGAAAGAAGATTTAGTTCCCACCCCAGATGGAAACCCTCCAAGTGTCCCTATTTTTCAGGGACAGTCCTGGATTTGCAGAAGCCGTCCAGGTTTCTGATTTGATTCCGGAATGTCCCTCTATTTTCCTTGGAGATATGCTGGAAGGTATGCAAATGCACTCCTGGGTTAAATGCCTTGCCTTTCTCTACTACATGTGAATGCCACTGGGGAAAAGTAAAGTCTTGGATTTAAGGATTCAGTCCCCTTATGAAACAGCTGCATATGCTTGCATTGGAGGGGGTTGGACTAGATTATCCTCAGGGTCCCTTTCCAACTCTACAAATCTTTGTTTCTGTGAGGGATGTGGAACTTGTACTCCTAATGTTGCTCTACTACTTCATCTGACCGGTGACCATCTCTAGGAGTGATGGGAGCTGAAGTCTAATGTCAACTGGAGAAACAAAGGTTCCCTATTCCTGCTCTGTATGACTGGATTACTTTCATACAAACAAACAAAACAGATGCCGTGCAGATCTCAAATGAATGAATAGGCAGGATATGAACGTTAAAAATAAAGATATATATTTTTAAAAAAGAAAGGATAATAGATTAAAAAAATTGGACTACTTTGTTAAACTATAAGCAACTGATTTGTGCAGGATCAAATTATTTCTTATGAACAGGCAGCAATAATACTCAACCTCCATTTCTTCTGTTTTTTCAACGGAGACATGGTAGAACAACTGAAAGCTAAATATGGGTCTTTGCATTAAAAAAGAACTCATTTGAAGGCCTCAAGCATAATGATAAAACCAAAGTAATAACAAAGACCTATTTAATATTCTCAATATATGCAAAAGAATCTCTTTGTCCTTCCTACAACGTTAATAATATTATAAAGCACTCTAACCACTACACCATATTGGCAACTTGTAATTATAATTATATAGATAATTATATCATTATTATCATTAAACAGAGTGAATACTTCATCAGATTAAAGAATTGCGACATTGCGTATTATTGGCATGGGGGTGCCATACTTGGCATCATCTTGTGCCCAAATGAAGCATTTCTTTCTTTCTTTAAACTATTTCTATACCACTTCACATTTTAAAGTACCTTCTTTGCCGAGGCTGTATCAGTTTTGCCGAGCCATCTTTCCCACTTCCAAGAGAGCCAGCCAACTGTTTGCTTTTATCCTGGGTTCCAGAGGATGACAGTTGGAAGAGTTCAAGTTCCGTCACAGTGACTCCTAATAGCAGCAGGACTCATAAACTCATCCAGCTTCAGAAATGACCGCTCCCCAAATAAAATGGGGGGCACCTTTTGCATGGTCACACACAGCCCCCTGGATCCCAGTGTGGCTCCCAGTAGTACGGGTTGGTTTGCCCTCCCTAGGCTGGATACCTGGAGGTCTCTGCCTACCTCAGCCAGTTGCCCAATCCCGCCTGGGGAGGCGTTGCCAGGGGATTGGCCAGGTAGGGGGGGGGACCACCCTGCCAACACAACAGAAGGTGAATATTACCTGTGAAGCGTCAGTTGACTCCAGAGCTTTTCCCACCCTGCCCTCCCTCAGTTACCATAATTCTTCTTTTGCAGGTTAACCTCTTCTCCACAGGTACGTGGGCGCTGCTACGTCATGGTTGCTGTTGAAGGGCCAGAAAGGAATTTTCCTGCATTGGCAGGTTTTGCCTTCCCCGTAGCAAAATGTCACAACTTTGGTGGTTTCAGGCCTTGGGCGGAATCCTTTAGTCTATCTTCCTAAATTGGGGGGGGGGTGCGGGAAGCGGTGAACCACCCTTGTGGCGGTGATCCCAGGGTTTCCCTTTAAAGGGGAATTGAAGGGAGGCATTGGCCATACGCCGAGAGGTTGTCATTGCTCTCCCCTCCAACGGCGGTGAAACAGAGGGCGGGCTCTCTGCTTGAAGATATGTTCTCCAGAGCCAGCCCAATCCCCACACATTCTGGATAACCCTGATGTTTCCCAGATCCCCGGCTGGGGACTGGGAAGGATAAACGCCCAATGCCTGAGCCAAGGTCTCCCTACATCCGAAACTTAATAAAGTTGTGGCCAATTTTAATCCCATAGCATGTTGCCTTGAGTCATTATTCCACTCAGGGGTCACCTGGAGTTGGGGGGGACTCCGCCTGTCCACACAATGCTTGTGGGCTAGTACAGGGGATAGATTTTCAGAATTTAAAATTATGTGGCTGGAACAGGCTACGTGGAAATCTTCCCATAGTCCTCACATAAAAATAAGGGTCAGTGGCTCTGATACAAAAACTACACAGGAGACCTGTCCTCCATGTTAATTTCCTCAGTTCATCTGTTGCTAGAACCACATAGGATGCAGCCATATGAAGTGGGAGTCTTTCAAATTAAAAACAAAAACAAAAACCCCCACAGCTGCGAGACTAAAGTGAACGCCAGGAGGGTATCTTCAACCACCCATCCAGTGAGAGCTCCAGCTAGGGCAGAGGGGAAGCTAATAAAAGACTGGTAAGCAAATGGAAGAAAAAACTCAAGTCTCTGAATAACTTGTCTTAGCTGAACACCTTCTTAGTCATAAAAATGAATCACTTCCATTAGCAATTTTCTTTAAAAAAATAAAATTTCTTTAATCCATTTTGTGGGTGTTTCAGCTTGCAAACAATAACATAACAATTGTTGAATGTTACTTTATTTGATGTAGGTTGTTTATTTTAAAGCTATGTTTTATTATCACATTTTTGTATGGCATTAGATTGTTATAAGGTGTACATTCTTTGTTTCTTCAGCTTGTAAACTGCCTTGAGTATTGTAAAATAGAAAGACGGTATTCAAATTAAAAGTGATGATGATAACAATAGTATATAGCAGGTTCACCAGACAAGATTCCACATTAACTATGACAACAGAGGTGTCTTCCGGTGAGAAAAGGCAGCAGGGGGAGGCAATTCTGTGTCATTTTATTCTGGTGGGACAGGAGCAGCATGCAGCAACATCAACATCTCACTTTGTCTTACTTCTGCTCTCTCACGAGCCTCTACCTACGACCCATGAACAGCAACAGCAACATCTGCAGTAGCAGGGAGCCTGGAAAATGTAGTTCCCTAGGGCTCCTTTCAGCTAGGACACGATGGTTGCAATGCAGTGGTGACCTGCTACAGGCACCCCACCAACCTCAGCCTGCCAGTAGCCTACCCCCAACACCCTCTTAACGAAGGGAGACCCAGATGTCCCACTGTTTGCTGCAAAACTCACATTTAAGTGACTAGGACAAAAAGAGTTGGTGGAGTGCACAGGTGATACAGAATTCAATGCATTCATAATCCCAGCTAGCTGAACAGGTGTGTGGATGTGTGTGTGTGCTCCTCAACAACATTGCTGTTCTCTACTACAGACACTTTGTGGCAGCAAAGCACAACATTTTCGGCAACTTGGGAGAAGAGAGTTCTGCTCCTGCCTATGCCCAGCTGAGCAGGATAATAGAGACACGTGTTATATTCTGTCAGAGTCTGATAACTTTTCGTGGCAGTAAAACACTTAGAATGGAATTAATACAAGCGTCTTGCTCATCTTCCATGTTTATGTTCCATATTTGTTTAGCAAAAGAAAGGTTCATGGTGACTAATAGAATTATTAATTGGGGATTGCAACAAGTCATGCGGAGACATAGAAAATCCCCCCTCCTACTGTACAACACCACTGGCTGTTGGACTCAGGAGTTCACCCCATCTTGAAACTCAGCAGCCTAGTGCCTGTGATCCATTTGCTCTATAACAGGGCCAAAACAAGGGTGGGGCAAGCAACTTTTTCTCATGGTCCTGTGAGTGAAGGGGGCACCCAAATCATGATTAATGTTGTTATTATTGTCATTATGCACACTATATACAATATTAACATTTAGTTGAGATTATTATTTGATGCTGGAGGAGACTCTTGAGAGTCTCATGGACTGCATCAAATCTATCCATTCTTAACGAAATCAGCCCAGAGTACTCACTGGAAGGATAGATCCTGAAGCTGAGGCTCCAATACTTTGGCCACCTCATGAGAAGAGAAGACTCCCTGGAAAAGACCCTGATGTTGGGAAAGATTGAGGGCACAAGGAGAAGGGGACGGCAGAGGACGAGATGGTTGGACAGTGTTCTCGAAGCTACCAGCATGAGTTTGACCAAACTGCGGGAGGCAGTAGAAGACTGGAGTGCCTGGCGTGCTCTGGTCCATGGGGTCATGAAGAGTCGGACACGACTAAATGACAACAACATTATTTGGTGCTAAAATACAAGTGTGACTTATATCCTGCAGAAATGTCCTCAGATATCCAAAGATTCAAACACCCAAGTGCTATCAGTTCTCTCTGAGTCAGCAACAAGTTGAGACCTCCTGAAATCCACGGAGTCTTCACCAAACTTGGAAACATACTTGTAATAAAACGATAAACAGCACTTGGAGCAAGTGGAACGGTCTCCCTTGGAAGGTGGTAGGCTCTCCTTCCTTGGAGGTTTTTAAGCAGAGGTTGGATGGCCATCTGTCATGGATGTGTTGAGTTTCCTGCATTGCAGGAAGTTGGATTAAATGACCCTTAGGATTCCTTCCAACTCCAGAATTCTATCATTTTATGAATTGTTGTTGATATTTTATTTAATAAAATATGGGGTTTGCTTAGGGGCACTTTTCATGTTGTTTGCCCCAGGTGCCAAGAGACCTCATTCTGGCTCCACCCTATAGCATTGACTGCTGACGGTGACATGAATAGGAAACTGCTTATCTAGCCATGGGCTTCATCAGTACAGTTCATGGTAGGGTTTTTTTTTTTAACCTCTCACTCCCCATGGTGTATGGGAGAGTTGAGGAAAACTGGAGTTGGAGAGTATGTGTTGTAAGATATTATCCATTCTTTGAGGTTAGAAGCTGTGTCCCCTTCCTAGCTGAGAAGTGCCAGTTTGTCTGCCACTGCCTCTTATTAATGCTTTTTTGTTTGCTTGTTTAAAATAACTGAAAGGTTATAAAAGCTTATAGGGGGGCACTGTGGGTTAAACCACAGAGCCTAGGACTTGCCGATCAGAAGGTTGGCGGTTCAAATCCCCGTGACGGGGTGAGCTCCCATTGTTCGGTCCCTGCTCCTGCCAACCTAGTAGTTCGAAAGCATGTCAAAGGGCAAGTAGATAAATAGGTACTGCTCCGGCAGGAAGGTAAACGGCGTTTCCGTGCGCTGCTCTATTTCGCCAGAAGCGGTTTAGTCATGCTGGCCACATGACCCGGAAGCTGTACGCCGGCTCCCTCAGCCAATAAAGTGAGATGAGCGCAGCAACCCAAGAGTCGGTCACGACTGGACCTGATGGTCAGGGGTCCCTTTACCTTTTTATAAAAGCTGATGTGCTTGGTTTGCGATTTGTGAGAACTCCCATTTGCCAACTGCCCCTAATATTTCTGTCAAACTATTTGTGAAGGAAAAGGTTCAGAGGCAAAAGAAAAACAACAGACCACACAGTATTTGAGCAGGGAGGTTTTTTTGACATGGGGCTGTAATTTTGTCATGCAATCTTCCACCATTATGAAGTGGCAGAGTCCTTGCAGGGCTGTAGAACACAATTGTTCTGAATGACTTCATAATAGTATCCAAATGCAACAGAGGTCCATGCTAGTTTGTTATACATGGCTAAGTCTATAAAGAAGCTTTAGGTATGCAGTATATCTGCGTGTGGATCCGGGACTATTCATGAGGTGTGTACATGACGTCACTATTGGCATCACCAGCTCGTCAGTCAGCTCCTTTCACTCCCTTCTTAAACAAAGTACTGGCATCTGGCCCTGCCTGTTGCATAACTAGCTGTGATTCCGGATCACTCAGAAAGCCTCAAGCTGGCACCTGGTGGAAGCTTGGAGGAGGAAAAGGCTTTTCCTTGCCTCAGCTTAGTTTAGCTGCATTCAGTAAAAGGATAATCACAAGTGAGTCAAGCACACACATTTCCTGCAAATTGGGGGAGCAGGGTAAACAGCTGTGATCTGGTGACATTTTTCTCTTACAATTTAAGGAATTTTACAAATCAGCCATCCGAAGAGCAGAGAGGAACCTCTTCATCTAGTCCAGTATTGCTACTGTCAGTTTGCATTTCTTAGTGCAGAAAGTATTGATCTGATGTGTTGAGATCTTTCCTATTCTAATAAATTCAAGAGGGTTCTGTAAGCTTCTCTGTGTGAAAGAAACAAGCAGAAGGTTTGGGTTACACCCAGTGCTTTTCCCCCCTTAAAAAAGTGTTTAGGGGTACTCTCATTTTCCTACTCATATTGAAATACTACCCCTCAATGAGACCAAACTTAGATTCACAAAATGTTTAGGGGTTTGTCTACCCCTGTATCCCCCCAGAAACAAAGCACTGGTTATTCCTTCAGAGAAGCTGAATACAGCTGGCTTAAACTGGTTCTGTTATCAAGGTCATGCTGACTAAAAAAGTAAGGCCAGAAGGAGCCTTACTTTTCTCTTTCTATCTCTTTTCCTTCTGATGTGTTGTTCTGTACATAGTATGCTTAGTGTTAAGGTTTAGACTTATAAGTTATTGTAGACGGGGTGAGCTCCCGTTGTTTGGTCCCAGCTCCTGCCCACCTAGCAGTTTGAAAGCACATCAAAGTGCAAGTAGATAAATAGGTACCACTGCGGCGGGAAGGTAAACGGCATTTCTGTATGCTGCTCTGGTTCGCCAGAAGCGGCTTAGTCATGCTGGCCACATGACCTGGAAGCTGTCTGTGGACAAACACCGGCTCCCTTGGCCTATAGATAGAGATGAGCGCACAACCCTAGAATCGTCCGCGACTGGACCTAATGGTCAGGGATACCTTTACCTTTACACCTTTATGTTTAAGTTAAGTCTGTAGCAACTGGATTTCTTACGGACAGTGCCAATCCTGAATATTGGATTTGTGACCATTATTTTCATTTGCCTTCAGCAGCAGTAAAGCTCTGCTGGATGAAATATTAATTGCCTCTGATCTATTTTTGGGAATCCTACAACATGTTTAAGTTGTTACTCTGCTAACTATACATTGGAATCTGCTCTGGATCAATACTGAGCAGAAATCCATGACATGCTAGGGGTCCAATGCTACTCTCCCAATGCTGCTCTCTGGACTTGGTCCTGAAGGATTGGAACCACAGTAATACAGGGCCCCCAATTCCCACCCACCAAGCCAGATTAGGAGGATACCATGGCCGTTGGTATCAAATGCTGACAAAGAAATCAAGAATCAGGAGGAAGCTTGTACTCCCACTTAGCTCCCATTCAAAACACAGTTTCCTGTTTTGCACTAGGCATGACCAAGGGCTTGATCCAGGGCAGTAGCTAGCATCACAACTGCAGCAGAGAAAGCATGGATGGGACCTGTTGTATTATGGGGAGGGCATCAGAAATGCTGTGCTTAAAAAAACACACCCTGAAGGCCAGCACTGTCTGTGAAATAGGAATAAGGTAAAGGTAAAGGTACCCCTGCCCGTACGGGCCAGTTGTGACCGACTCTGGGGTTGCGTGCCCATCTCGCTTAAGAGGCCGGGGGCCAGCGCTGTCCGAAGACACTTCCGGGTCATGTTGCCAGTGTGACGAAGCTGCTCTGGCGAGCCTGCACCAGCACAGCACACGGAAACGCCGTTTACCTTCCCGCTATAAAGCGGTACCTTTTTATCTACTTGCACTTAGGGGTGCTTTCGAACTGCTAGGTGGGCAGGAGCTGGGACCGAACGACAGGAGCTCACCCCGCCGCGGGGATTTGAACCGCCGACCATACAATCGGCAAGTCCTAGGCGCTGAGGTTTTACCCACAGCGCCACCCACATCCCGAAATAGGAATAGCCCATATAATAACCACTGCAGTGAGCAAAATGAGTATAATTGTACGTTGTAAATGTAATAGATTTCGATGCAAATACAAATCAAGTATTTGTTCATACAGCACCATTTATGTACATAGTGCTTTGCAAACAGAAGGTCTGTTAGGTCCCTACTCCAAGGCTTCTTTGGGATGAAGGGCAGAATAACAAACAAACAAATAAAACCACTCAAGTCTTCCGATGTGTACAGCTAGGTGCAAATGCGACCTGAAGAGGAAAACAACCTCACTGCGTTTCAAGTCAGTAACGTGTACATGGCCTGATGCTCAAATATTATTGCAGCATCCAGCATAATAATTTATTATTTGTACCCCGCCCATCTGCCTGGGTTTCCCCAGCCACTGTGGGCAGCTTCCAACGGAGATTAAAAATACATTAAAACCTCAGTCGTTAAAAACTTCCCTAAACAATTTCAGATATTAGAATAGGAATCAGAAACAGTAATGACAACTGTATGCAACCTGCTTCCACAAGGGAGCGCCTTAAAAAAGTGTATTTGCTTTTGTCCTTTGCCACCTGCTGAAGCCTGTATCCATTTTAAACTGGAGGTTTCAGTTTGTACACTTTAGCTTGCCTTGGAGAACCAGTGTGGTGTAGTGGTTAAGAGCGGTGGACTAGTAATCTGGTGAACCGGGTTCGCTTCCCTGCTCCTCCACATGCAGCTGCTGGGTGACCTTGGGCCAGTCACACTTCTCTGAAGTCTCTCAGTCTCACTCACCTCACAGAGTGTTTGTTGTGGGGGAGGAAGGGAAAAGGAGATTGTTAGCCGCTTTGAGACTCCTTAAGGTAGTGATAAAGCGGGATATCAAATCCAAACTCCTCCTCCTCCTCTTCTTCTTTTTTTTCTTGAGATTCCTTAGGGTAGTGATAAAGCGGGATATCAAATCCAAACTCCTCCTCCTCCTCCTCTTCTTCTTGAGACTCCTTAGGGTAGTGATAAAGCGGGATATCAAATCCAAACTCTCCTCCTCCTCCTCCTCTTCTTCTTGAGATTCCTTAGGGTAGTGATAAAGCGGGCTATCAAATCCAAACAACTCCTCCTCCTCCTCCTCTTCTTCTTCTTCTTCCTCCTCCCAGAAATATGGACAAATTGGCTTCCTAAATAAGCTTTATACTGTGGACAGTGTTCCTGAAATGTAGCAATATACAATGGCGTAGCATGGGGAGAGGAGCACAGAAGTGTTTGCCGCAGGTGCAAAATTGTTATGGGCGCAAAATTTCAATACCTGGTGCTGCCTCAATACAGCTGCACACTTCCATCACTGGGCTCCATTCTCTCAAACGGAATGTGCCCAGACCTTAATGCAGGAACAGCTTCCAATTGAACCACAGCCTTTCCTACACTAGTCCTGATGTGCCTTGGGAGTCTGTCACCTGGTTTATTTCTAGCTTAGAAGAAACATGTTTCTCAATGCAATTGTCTAATCACAGCTTATTTCCTTCCAGTACAGGCAACAGCTGTGTTAATTGTCTCTTGTAAAATATCCCTCTGTTTTATCACTGTTCTGTTTGTTTAAACCCACAATAATCTACCATTTATGGTTCATTCACCATTGACCTTTCAGGTGTATCGTCCCAGACATAATTTTCAAACCAGACAAAGAACTGAGATTATCAGCTTTAATTACTTAAATACTTATAAAATTATAAACTGTTTAGCCATGATTGATATGAGCTAGATGGGAACCATCAGCTTAGGGACAAACTAGACATGCACTCTCAGCGTCCTTTGTTCACAGCAGCTCTGCAGTCTTTTACCATAGTGCTCTAGGAAGTTAGATGGTACAGGATTTACAACTGGAAACCTTAGCTACTGACCCAGTTAAGCATCAGGGATGGCTGACCTGTTACCTTCCAGATGTTGGTGAGCTCCAGCTCCAGTATTCATTGGCCATGCTGGCTGGGACAACATCTAGAGACCTAAAGGTTCTCCACCCTAGCCATAGTGTCTTCATATTCAACTTATTGTATCCATATTACAATTAACTATTCACATCTGCCTGCTAAAATTACATATGATAGCACTTTAAAGGGTTGAACATTTGACGAGCATTTCACCATTTCACAATGCAGCGCCACAAGCCAGCATTTATTAAATACACAATCTTCCTCCTAGGTTAGAATACTTTCATTCTTCACAGGAGCAAAGACTTTCATTTGCTGTTACTCCATCTCTTGGCTCACAACAGTGAGTTAAGTCTTAGGCCCCCAAATAGGAGCAAGTACTATGACCTGGCACTTTGAAGAAGCATTGAAAGCCTTTCTGCATGCAGCAAGAGTTGTCTTGAAATGCCCAGCCCTTCCTCACGTTAAAGCCCAATGCTCATGACAAGCAAGCATTCTTCAAAATTACTTTAAAAAGTTTATTCCAAGATTCTGAACTGTAAAATACTAATCTGCCCCCTGCTGCCTGTCTTAGATCTCTTGCTCAACACAAAGGGAAGACTGCTGAGAGATGTCTGCAATAATTATTAAGTGGTGCCCTCATAACAGTTTTAGAAAGAAAACAGTAACTGAGGCAGTGTTTTCAATGGAGAAAAGGAAAATGTCTTCGAAGTCATTTTTGAGTTAGAGCTTTAAGTTAAAAGAAAAGCTAACATAAACATAAATACACGAAAGTTCTTTTAATCCTTATCAAAAGGATCAGTAGCTGGGCCCTTAACTTCACAAGATGACCTCTGTATTCCATGGATATTGTGAAGATTCTTCACTTTGTGTCTTTTTTTCAGCACTACAGCTCCTTCTCTTGCTTTCCTCTCCAGAGGTGACCTTACACACCAGTCAACGCAGGTATTTATTTTCCTTTTGTCTTAGTGGATGATTGTTTATTTTAAGTAAGTGCAGAAGCCTCTTGGCTCAAGTCCCAATGAATTCCCAAAGTACTGCCCACACCAGTGTCATGCTGGATTGACGTTATGCCACTTAACGACAACCTTCTCTGGATTGGCAATCGTGTCTCTCCACTGAGCAGAAGCTTCAGGACTGTTGCTGTCACTGCTTAGCCAGACCTGCAGAGGAAGAGAAATCACAGCGGTCATTACAAAGGTCACACCAAAAAGCCATCTTTGACATTTATCTTGTTGGTCACCATACCAACAAAAAACTGTACATAAAGCGTGAGAAAAGAAAAAGCTAAAACACACAGGAAACAGTCTATACATGTTTGTTTTTTAAAATCTGGATCATTGCTGTGGGTTGTAGTAAGTTGTCCATTTTATCTGATCGTTTAAAATACTTTCATACAAATCCCCAAGGTGGTTTACAACAGCAGATACACAACATAAGAAAACAATACATTAAAACAATGTAAGTATAAACACATCACAATAAAGAAACAGACTGAAATGCAAACAACCATAGTAGCCAGATAACATCTTAACGCTTGGTATGTTTCCATGGATGTTATCTGATTTTATATTTCTATGGTATTTTGTGGGAGGGGGTGTTCAAAGGATTACTATAATGGCCTATTGCTGCTCTTGTTGTTTTTAAATAATATTGCTCCATTGCAGAAGAAATTCACTATTATCAATTGTGGCTTCCCAACTTAAAATGACTTTAAAAGGAAGCCTAGACAAATTCATGGAATATAAAGCTACTAGTTGCATTCTACTTCCAAGGTCTGAGGCAGCATGACCCAATAGCTGTGGAACAACATTGGGAGAGTGCTATTGCCTTTGTGCTTATAGGGTTGTCATCACAGGCACCTAGATGGCCACTATGGCAAATAGGATGGTGGACTAGATAGGCCTTTGATCCAGGAAGGCTCTTATGTTCTTAGGAGTATAGAACAAACAAAAAGCTAACCGCCAGCCCAGCTTTTATGGGCTTTAACCTTCGCTCTGCTTAGACACTCGGTCTGTGGATGTTGAGGCTTTCAGCTTCCCTGCCTAACAGCTGATGTGCAACAGCTGGCGCTGCCTTCCCCCACGTGCCCTCCAGCCTCTTTAATTCTATGTGTGGATATTTTTGGATACAGTATTTTTTGTATGGGTTGAAGAGAGAGCAGCAGAGAGAGCGTTTAAAGGGTGCTCCCCACTTCACATGATTTCACTTATGCACACGGGGGCCCAGAACATAACCCTTGTGTAAGTTGGGGGACGCCTGTGCTTTGGAAACATCCCTGAAGCACATGCCTTCAACAGAACATGTTATTAAAGCTGGCCAACTGTGCTTTCTGGGTTGTTGAAGGAGGCGAGAGGTAGGGGAGATTGCAAAATGAGATTTTACCGTACTTGGAAGTGTGCATGATTTATTCATCTCATGCAAGACTATTAAGATTAAATGTCAGTTAGTTTCAATATTTCACATGAGAGAGTCGCAGTTCACGTTTTATTAGCCACTTTGGTGAAGGACAATCCTATCTACTCACAGGGAGCAGCTTCCCTTACACTGGGAGGCTTGCTCTAGTATACAATCAGGAAGCAACACTTTAAAAACTCAGTTTTGCCCTACTCAGCTGGTGGAGGATTTGTGAGCTGACGTTTCCTCCTCAACAGGAGTAATGCAAACAGATAACCAGCTCCTTGTACATCAATAGCCCTCCACTAGTAAATGTGTGACTTGTTTCATTTCAGAAAGCCTATGTTAGAAGTCTGTTAGGTTCTTTGCTCTTGTTCACGTCAATTGGGCACCTATGCCAGGCCACTAGTGTGAAATGTACGGTCCAGGGGCTTTATCAGGCCCTGTGGGGGGGTCCCCTGGCAGCCACGGGGTATGCCCCTTCCACACTCTACATATTCAGGGCTAGAATCTGCTGTCTTTGTAGGACAAAAGGGCTAAGTCACCAGTGTCTTCTACTACATGCCAAAGCGGGAGTCATCCTTGTCCCCTTCTGAGGAGCAGCACAAGAGACGAGCGGTGCAAGTGAACGTTAGAGGGACAAGGGGAAGGGCACAGCAGTGGAATGTACAGAATCTGCAGCTTGCGTGGCCACGGCCCCCACTTCCCCGACTCAGGGGAGAAAAACACGTCAAGGCACATACTTTTGGATCAAATAAGGCCACAGCTTCATTGCCACTTTCCCATATTCCTCATGCTAGCTAGAGGAAATCCATTACTTGTGAGGAACAATTAATGCAGAATTAGAGGTGTTACCTGCACTGGATATGGTAGAGGTTTCAGGGGCGGATTAGGCTTTTGCTGTAAATTTTGTGCTAATATAGTGATAGGAAATTCCTCTCTCCATCAGCCACGCTGGGGAGGACCTTGGCAGGGGCAGCCTTTGGTAATCTTTTGTAATATGGCACCCTGTAATAGGGTATGTGCATAGGCATTGGTTATAACCTGAATAAACAGCTAGCTTGATGGTTTTTTTGTGGAGAAATGATGCATGTGGATTCTGGGAGCCACTGGTTGGGAAACCTATTATTATTATTATTATTATTATTATTATTATATTTTCATTTCTGTATCCCTTTATATTTTTAAGGGGGAAAAATCTCAAAACCATTTACAACACATTAAAACATCACATAAAACAATCCAGAATAAAACATTACTGAAGAAAGTCAAATATAAAGTATACATTCAAGGCAACATAATTAACAGGAAACTAAAATACAGGTATTATCTTAAAAGATTTCAAAAAAAACACAATATTACAATGGAGGTCAACTGCAGAATGCACATTTAGCATAGCAAAGTTAACAAAAAAAATTATTTTAAACGTTTCAAAATAAAACATTATTAAAGGAAGGCAGAGATAAAATGCATACTTAAAACAGCATAATTAACAAGAGAATTATTAATAAACAACAACAATTTGTTTGCACCCCACCCATCTGACTGGGTTGCCCAACATATATAAAAACATAATAAATCATTAAACTTTAAAAAGGCTTCCCTATACTGGACTGCCTTCAAATGTCTTCTATGCTTATAGAACATATCTGCAGCTGCTGCTGCCAATCCAGCCAATGGTGGTCCAAGGCAGGCGGTGGCTGAGGGTCCATGACTTGGGTATGTACTAAGAGACAGCCAATATGGTCTCTGGCCTCCTCAGCTTCTGCAGCAGGAGTCAGTCAGGGCCCTGCACTCCCTGGCCAAGTTGGGGAAAGGCCTGCAAGGCAAGGAGCAGGTCCCCCAGGACTCAAAGCCAAAGTCCATTCCATTTGGATTTTGAGTTTAGGATCCCAGAGCTAGGCTCAAGTTGAGCTAACTAACTAGCACTCCACAGGAAGAAGCTTGAAGCTGAAATTCACAAGATTTGATAAGCAGAAGGCATTTTTTGGTCTTTAAAAAGCATAGTGCCAAAGCAGAGATGTGACCTAACCAACGTCTAAAACTCCATACCCATGTTAATTTCCAGCTTAATATTGTGTGTGCGTGTGTGTGCGCGCGCAAATATACCAACCTGTCCCAGAAGGTGTTTTCTTCTCACTGAGCTCCTGCTGTATAGTCTGACGAGAAAGTTTATCCCATGTTCATTGTTGCTCAATGGAAAAATCATAGTTTCTCCCCACTTCACTCGACCATTTGTGGATTTCAGTAGTCGGGTTTTTTTCTTATCAACCAGCCCTTCAGTGCTAAGCATGGCAGCCTTTACAAAATAATCTAGCATGGAAGAAAATGGCAGTAAGAGATGGCAGGCAGGTAGGTAAATTAATAATAATAATAATAATAATAATAATAATAATAATAATAATAATAATAAATATCACCACTGGAATAGGGACTAAACTTTTCTTCACAGTCACAGTTTTCTAAAGGAGGGATTTCCCCTTATCCTCAGCAGTCCTGCCTGCCTGTTTTCTCCCATAGAACTGAACTGGTGCAACTAAAATTTGGGACATCTTTAAACCTTTAGCATTTGATCAGACTTGCACCAGAGAGTGCAGCAGAACCCATGAATTAGATTATTTATAACAAAAGAGCAAGAGAGGGGTTGCAAGAATAGTATAGTTGCTTTTCTTATTACTCATATTTTTATACACAGGGCAGAGCACCTCTCCATACAGATCAGAGTACTGTATAAATACTACTCTTATATTACAGAATTAACAAAACAAATATGTGGCTTGCTTTGCATACCAAAAACAGACAATAGAATATCTACTGGAACAGATACATATAACGGAAGTAAAATTAGCTAGCACTCCACCAGTGACTTTATGTCAAATATTGACAATGGCTGATCTATATACTATTGGCAATCAAACTGCTTGTCTACGCTGTCACAAAGTATTTTAGAAAAGGACATACAAAATCATTGCAATACTTACTTGAAGAGAGTGGTGTGGTGGAGCTTGGGAGGTTCTGGGCTTCAAAAATTTGCAACTGGATCCTACTGTTTACTGCTTGAAAACAGGTGCCTATTTTCATTTCTGCAGGCGACACCTGGACGGAAAATAAGAATGCAAAGACATATTCCATTTAACTCTGAGCCAAGTTGTCCAGCTCTGAAACAGAAGGTCTTTATTATAAAGGTGTCAAGTGAAGAGATCAGATGTTATTAATTACTTTCTGTTTTGACACACACGAGGAATACCAGCTTACTTGGGAGTGTTGGACCGGTAGGCTTGTGCACATTCTGGGTTGAAATGTTGCAACCCTGCCCAAATGTGTTAGAATTTCTAAGCCAGAATCCAAATAGCCACATAAGCTCATGGAAAGAAGCTTGCACCAGCTCTGTGGAATCTATTTTCTTTCTTTTCTTTTTTTTGTAATATATTTTATTAAACTCTGTGGAATCTATTTTCTTTAGACAGCAGGATTCCCACCTCCACTCCCACAGGCTGTTGCTAGAAGAAAAGCAATCCCACTGGACTCACAAAATTAATTTCATGGTTCTTTGGAACCTGTCCCATCAAAGCTTAATACGTGAGGCCACAATATGACTCCTTTGTGTAAAACTCTACAGTAGCAAGGCTCCATAATTAAAATCCACCCACCACCTGGTAGGTTGAATACATCTGCCTATCTAATCCCTATTTTTTCTGTGCCATAAGCATACCCAAGTACAGTTAAAAAAAAAAGTTTATTGCCTCTGTCAATCACAGCTGTAACAATTTCAGATTCAGCATACACCATAAATTAGCCAAAGATTCACAATGTTTTCCTCAGAACTCTTAGCAACCAGTTGTTGTTGGCTACAGATTATGGAGGTTTTCTCCCTAAGTCAAGTTTTGCTTCAGAGCACACAATCTCAAGGAGGAAAGGAAGAGCTGATTACCAGGACAGAGAACTACTAAGAACCAAAATCCATTTAAAAATCATTATTTCATGAACAATTAATTTTTTTCAGAACACCTGATTGTTACCCATCAGCCAAAGAGCAGTTGTATTTCAAGGTTGTGATATTCTATGACATTCATAGATTTTTCAGAACAGAATATAAATTAATTTTACTGAATTGTGCTTAGGTGTATTGCATGAGATGCAACAGCTGTATACTATAGGGAACCAATAATTTAGTGTTCATCCACGCATCCCCAACTGCTTTCCCCTGGGGAATCCCACTGTTTATTGCTGAATCAGAGAAAACATCAACTGTTTTTTCTCCAGATTTATGTTTGTTCTGAGTTAGTGCTAAATATTTTTTTTTTCTGCAGGAAAGCAGCAGGGCAAAGGCAAAACTGCCCAGACTCATGGTTAGAAGTGAGGTTACAGGGAACCAGGCAGAGGGCCTTCTTGGTAGTGGCACCTGCCCTGTGGAACACCCTCCCATCAGATGTCAAGGAAATAAACAACTACCTGACTTTTAGAAAACATCTGAAGGCAGTTTTATTGTGCTTTTAATATTCTGTTGGGAGCCGCCCAGAGTGGCTGGGGAGGCCCGGCCAGATGGATGGGGTATAAGTAATAAATTATTATTATTATTATTAAACACAGAACAAGCAGAAATGTGGACAAGCCCTTAGTTTTCTTACATTCCAAGTTATCTAGGATTACCCATCTTGCATCCAGGAAGAGCTTTTTCTGTGATCCAACCTCAGAATGAAGAAGCTATTATTAAATTGCAGTTAACATAGCCAGGGGGTTCTTCATTCAGGTTATCATGTTGATAGTTATCAAGGAATAACTTAGCAGAAGGCACAAGAAGTAAACAGCTATTTGTTTGTTGTATTTTCAGGATTAATGCAGTTGCTTTTATAATGATGATAAAGGATCAGTTTCGGGATCCTAGTCAGTACTCAGATGTGCCCTAAGCAATGTTCATTCCAGATGACTTCCAAGGCGCCTTAGAACACAGTAACTTACTGAAGTTTTGGAAGGAGGTGCTACTGCCAGCCAGTTGTCCGTTTCTTGTGAGCTGAGCTCTCGCAGTGGCAAAACACATTCGCCGATAGTTTTCTTCCTAGGAATCTGAGCTTGTACTTTGAAGACAAGCCTCGCAGTCTGCAGAAGTTGTAGTTTGATGGCAAACACGAATGTTTCCATGAATTCAATTTCCTACAAGGAAAGGATAATAATTACATAATGGAGCAAAGAAAACGGTGAACCTAATCCTAACAGCAAACACACCAGCAGCACTATAGCGCTTTATTAAAGCCGATGGCAGTTTAGGAATAAACAATAGGAGCTTTCCAGTTGATTGTAACACCTAGATTCTCATCTCTGGTGCTATTCGTATATTAGCAGTCATCTAAAAGCAGTGGCGCTGTGGGTTAAAGCCTCAGCGCCTAGGACTTGCTGATCGAAAGGTCGGCAGTTCGAATCCCTGCGGCGGGGTGCGCTCCCGCTGCTCGGTCCCAGCACCTGCCAACCTAGCAGTTCGAAAGCACCTCCGGGTGCAAGTAGATAAATAGGGACCGCTTACCAACGGGAAGGTAAACGGCGTTTCCGTGTGCAGCTCTGGCTCGCCAGAGCAGCGATGTCACACTGGCCATGTGACCCGGAAGTGTCTCCGGACAGCGCTGGCCCCTGGCCTCTTAAGTGAGATGGGCGCACAACCCCAGAGTCTGTCAAGACTGGCCCGTACGGGCAGGGGTACCTTTACCTTTACCTTTTTAAAAGCAGTGGGGAAGCACCCTCCTAAAAATAGCAGGACCAAAGGCATGTGAATTAAGGAGAAGCGATCCATAAGCATCCATAAAAGCAGCAGGTTGCAGAAATTAATAAAGATTCTTATGAACAGAACAAAAAAGAGGGAACCTGTCAGATCTCCAGTGGAGGGGCATTCTACAGTTATGGTTACACCATCAAAAAGGCCTGCTTCTTGCACCCACTTGTGTTGCATAATCCCATGTAACAACATGATAGGAAGCAGGAGTTCAGATGTCAATGTTAAAGCTTGGGCTGGCCCTATAGAACTGCCTGGATAATGCTACATCTGCTGTAATGAACTCATGGGGTGGAAAGTTCCCCAGAGAACAAAGCCTGATGCTTTTTGGAATGTCATTGTTTACACGTGGAGAACTGAAGGGAAAAGAGTATGGACATAAGGCTCATGCCAGGACTGATCAAGCAGCTATTAGCAGTTCTGAGAAGGTCTCAAGACTTCACAGGAAGCCTCTGAAAACGAAGCCCAAAACAAAAACCTAAATGCACACAACTGGGTAACTTCCCCCAGATTCTGACTGTGACAGATAGATGTAATTGAAGTGACAGGTGTTGACACTTGTCCCTGGCTTAAGCTCAAGCAAAACAAAAAGATCACAGCAACATGCTGCATGCTATGCTTTAATGCACAAGGGGAGGGACCCTAGAAAAACAGAACTCTGGAAAAACATAGGGTTGCCAGCTTTTTTCCTGGCAGGGCTTCTGTGCCTTTAACAGCTGCATAACAGGCAGAAATCAGTAGGCAAAACTTACTCTGCCATAGGGATTCAGAGATGGAAGGAGGTTTAAATTTTTTTATGCAGCTGTTAGAGGCATAGAGACTCTACCAGTAAGAGTTTGTAATCCTCCCAAAATCACATTGCTGCCCAAGTTATCCACATGACGGCAAATGCCATAAGCAATGAGGCACACCGACCGTTCTACTGCACCGAATGGACAGCAACGTCGTTACATTGGTGGGATGGTTCAGCAATGGGCCATTATTTTGCCTCGTAAGTTGTGCAATGTCTTTAGAGTCACCAACACTCATATTTAAGAGTAGCCTGCTTTAAGGTAAGCTCAGCCCTATGCACCAGCAAACACTCATTTTCCCATGTTAAATTGAAGCACATGGATATCAAATTGGTGTAACTGACTTCTAGTCCTGCTACGCTCTTAAAAGATTCTAACTCCTGCTCCTGCAGACTTCTCTCTAGGTCAGAAAACGTTACAAGGGTGTCATCAGTGACGAGGCTATGTGTGCCTTTTAATGTCAGGCTTGGTCCAGACTCTATCTGCCACTGTGAACAAGGGAAGCAATAAGGGGCACCACCCATCCTATCCAGAGCAACTGGTGAGGAATCAAAGGTATCGACTCTAATTACCGCTTTTGAACTAGAATAGAGTGCAAAATCCCTTCTCCAATTTGCAGCTTTTCTAACACAGAGAGAGCATGAAACTTAAAACTATCGAAAGCGCTGAGAATGCCCAGAGAGAGGACAACAGGGATCCCCAAGTGCTTGCAAAAATTTACAAGGTTTAGTAGCCACTGAATAGTTCCTTACATGACACCCTGGCATAAAGCTGGTTTGGTCTCTATGGATATAATTAAGTGATAAAACAATTTAGCCTCTGCACAATACCAGCAGATAGGATTCCTTCATCTTGATTGTCTAGGGCTATCGGCCTGTAAGATTCAGTGGGGGATCTCTAGCAGTTTTTGAAATCTGTGATTCACATACAGGGATTTGGGGGGGGGGGGGAATCAAGATTTTTTTTAAGTGTCACTTACACTGGAAGCTTCCTTTGGTGAGCATCTGAATTGCACTGGCTTGGGCAGTGTAATAGTTCCTTTGATGGAAATGTGGGGATTTTCTCCAAGGCTAGATGACCAGCTCAGATCTTTGCACTGCAATTTTGGAAATAGAAAACGGCTTTTATCCTACCAGCAACCAAACTGCTTGTCTGTTTTATTTGCTTGCTTTAACACTGCTATTTTCAACCTTCTCCCTATAAGAATGTGGTTTTCCAACCTCATAGAATCTCAGGCAAACTTTTGCAGATTTAGAGAGCACTAGCTGGGGGGTGGGGGTGGCAGAGAAACCATTTCGCAATGGGTCTCCCTCCAAGATGCTTGTTAGCATGCAAGCCTCACCCCAACACCGAGCTGCTCAACATTAGATTAACAGATTGCCACAACATAAAAATCACCACAGAATATTTGTTAGCTTAAACCAGCAGGAAACCCCCTCCCTCCAAACAACATTTCCTCTCCAAATAACACACATGGTATCGGCGAGATGAAGCTTTGTATGCACATACGCACAGGTTCTGATGCTCACATCTCCTGTTACAAGAATATCACAGAGGAGGTGCTAGTCATAGTAGACATTTGTGAGCTAGAAGGACCAATGATTGACTTGGTCCTTCAATGATTGACTTATCATCTACAGTAATTATTAAGTTTGCAGATGATACTACCATAATGGGCCTAATTGCAGGTGGAGATGAAACAGCGTACGGGAGGAGGTTCAAAAAGTATCTACATGGCGCTTAGAGAATAACTTGCACCTAAATATTAGTAAGACAAAGGAGATGGTGTTGGACTTCCGGAGGAAGAGAGGGGAACCTGCCCTGTTGTATATCGGGGGGGGGGGGCTGTGTGGAGAGAGTCTCCTCCTTTAAATTCCTGGGAGTTTACCTTAGTGAGGACCTCAGTTGGAAAATCAACATAACTCAGGTGGTCAGAAAGGCCCAACAGAGACACCATTTCCTCAGGGTCTTGCGAAAGAATAATGTTAAACAACAACTGATGAACTCCTTTTACTGGTGCACAGTAGAAAGTGTCCTTTCATACTGCATCACAGTGTGGTATGCTGGCTTGACAGCCACAGACAGAAAGAAGAGAAGGGCCAACGGATCTGTGTGTGCTTTAGAAAAGTAGGATGGAGGTGCACAAGCTAAACTCCTGCCCAACATCACCAGCGTAAGACTAATTGTGAACTCAGTTCTCGAGGTCATGCTAGGCTCACTTACTTTCAAGATTGTGATCCAGATCTGTTCAACGTGAGGAACGTAGCACACCTTCACATTAAGTCTGCCAAATTCTCGCTCATCACCTGATAACGTAATGGTATCTGTGGATAAAGCCAAGAACTCATTTAGGACTTGTTCTCAAAGACTGCAAAGCACTGTTCAAATTGGTGAACCAGGATTATCAGCAATGTTATCGTTGTAAAAGAGCAGCTTCACCATTTATTTCCATTTATAATTCATCACGCTCCTGTTATCGTCAGGATTCATGGATGTATGACCCACGGGGAAATATAGCAATTGTGCATTGAAGTGCTGCAAATGTTTCTACTGCTGTTTCAACTATTTGTAAGTTAATCCCAAGTAAAAATGCATTGTCGGAGGCTTCTTGAAATTATATTAACAAATTATATAAGGTTGCAACTTTTTCCTCTTTGAAGGCTCTGTAGCGCTTAACATCTACACTAATAGGACAAAACAGGTGAACCTTTTCAGTGTTGTATATCCACTCCCATAAAAGTTTTGCCAAAAGGCACAGAACCTTTGCCTGAAAATAGCAGCTGTAACTTGGTAATGTTGTACATTTTGACTCTGAAGGAGTTTTCATGTTTCTTCTTCATTTATGGGGCAGTTATCTTCCTGTCTGTCACATGCCACATACAACTAATTTCATTTAAGTGTGATTTAATTTCATTAAATTCTTCGCCCTAGTAAGACACAAGTTGGAAGCCATGTTTTGATCACACAGCAAGGTAAGTTCCCTTAAAAGTGCCTTATAAAAAGGGCAATCTCAGGACAGATGTATTCCTGAGCTGGACACCTGAACCAGGTGGCTGTCCAAACAGAATAACAAGGTGATAATAAAACAAAAGCCAAGGCAACTGCACTTATCCTTTTCTAATTAGATGGGATAGCACTTCAACTTGATTCCAAAATGACTGCTTGCCTGATTTATCATGTTGGCAACAATGACCTGACCTACTACATCCTGAAAATCTGATGTATTCTCTTAACCATGTTGTATTCCAATCAGTCATCTCATATTTCCCCAATACCCAGCTCCCTGCTTACAACAGAACCCGACTACTCAGCTTACAGCCATTGCCTTTACTGTGGGCTTCCAACTAAATGAACCTCTCTAGGAACAGACTCTCCATGGACCAGAATCAAACATTCAGAAAAAGCACATGGTACAGTCCATTCTGGTTTGTACCAATTCAGGCTGCATGTAGGGACCTCCATATTCGAGTGCTTCCATGAAAAGGCACCATCAGTGTGCAGTGTCATGTCAAAACCCCTCCACTCGGACATGCTAGCTTTCCAATTACATGGAGAAGGATTCAAATATGTAAGCTTTCGTCCTGTCCCTCCCTCATGTATCGATTAAGTAAAGCAAGTAGACATTCTATTTCTACATATTTGAACTGGAACTTATATTCATGGGGATAGAGCAACTAGGGTTTGAGCTCTGACCAAACTGTGCCTGCAGTGTGGCTCAAGATATCAGCCAGTCATTGCTTAATGGCTTACCATGAGCAAGCCATGAGCTTGCTGGTAGTGCTTTTCTCCATTTCCTGGCAATACTGACACAGGTGATATTTTGATGAGACGACACATGAATTCTGACACAGGTGTTATTCTGATGGCTTTCTGCAAAAGACATTCCCACACACTGGCTGTGCTGCATCCTTCTTTGGAAGTGCAAATCCTTATGTTCTGGAGCATTGAAGTCATTGTAGCTGTGATACAGTACTAAAAATTGGTAGGAATAACAAGGCTAAAGCAGAACAAATCTGCAAGTTTCAGTCAGAGAGGCACAACCTTAGTCGTTCCTGAAAGATCTGTTAAAAACGTAATATATAAACTATAATGGCTCGTGTCTTTGACACACTTGCGCATGGAAAAGCTCCATGTTCTCAAGCTCATAAGCTTCTCCCCAAAAAGAAGTAACTGGATGATTAGCTCTAAGCTTGCATTTTTACAGATCAGACACAGGTGTGTCTTTGGGAAATACTTCCGTAAGAAGCACATGACTTGTATTGGCAGTAACAAAATGTCCATATTCTTGATGTCATGTCTAAGCCTCAGATTTACTTCTAGATTTGAAAGAAGATGAACAAACAGTGTTTATTACCTAGACTCCTGTTACTACCGTGCGAGTCCTTCCTGGATGAAGTGCTGCTTGGAACACTGGAGACCGAATCGTATCTCTGTCAAAAAAACAAAAATGTACCTGATCAGTCAACGAGAAAACAACAACAACAACAACCAGGGATACAAGACCACCTATACAAACTCACACAGCTTGTCAATAGCAAATGAAAAGGAGCTACTATGGAAGACACTGGCTCTTCCCTCCAACCTGAAATGCTATTGCAAAGCAAGAAAAACTGGAAATTGGCCACAATCTAGCCCACACTGGTGCTTCTTAAATCCCATTGAAGTAAATGGGACTAAAGTAGCAAAACCTACAACTGGACTGTAGCATACAACAGTATCGTGCATATTTATCCAATTTCATATCATGTTGCTGCCACAACTTGGAAGATGTAACTTGGAAGCTGAGCCAAACTGTAAATGCTGTTTAGTCAGAGTTTAAGCCAAAGTTGCTTTTTCCCCATGCATTGCAGGGAGTTGGTCTGGATGACCCTTGGGGTTCCTTTTCAATTTTACAATCCTATGATTCTCCAAATGCACTGACAACAGTTTGTGAGCACCTCTTGAAAGGGCATGTGAAACCCATTGAAGTTTGAGGAGAACATCTCTAGCGCCTTCACTAATTTCATGCATCACAAAAGTAGTTACAGTTGGCCTAACAAGAAAAAATCCAGAGGGACTTGCAAATGCATATAAGACAGTGAACACTGGATAGTCCTAAACTCACTCCTGATTTTTTCCTCAATCATATTTTAACTACTACCTGCCACCCAACAAGTGGTGTGGCCAATATATACTCCATTTAGGCATTCTGGAATTGTTCCTGGTGTACATTACTGTGGGTATTATGACTATAAATGTGTCCTTTTTTCAATGCACATTACAATGACCAGTATAATGTCCAGTTATGCACTGAAATTAGATGCAAAGTGCTTTGCCAATCACTTTCCATACTTTTGCTAACACAGCCACAAATTTTCACAAATAAAATGCATTTGAATCCAGCGAAGCAGGACTCTGAAAAAGGATGAGATAATTTCTAACATAATTGAGTCAGCCATTGCAAGCACCCAAAGAATAAGGTTAACAATGGAGGAGAAGAAAGCATGCTTCTTGGTGGGTGCAGCCTTTAAGTTATGAAAAGAATTTATTACCTGCATAAATCGGTGGGGTGGACTTGTAAGGTCAAACATAGAGTGACTTAGAGAAGACGAGGTTGGCAATGTGGAGCTCCTTAAGTCACAAACTGAAAAAAAACGGAAGAGAAACCCCTTGTTTAAATCTCAGGAACAACTGGGGCAGAGATTGTATTGTTCAAAACAATTAAATACATAGTAGATTCAAAAGTAAGATCCTAGTATCTCACTCTAAGCATCTGTAGGTAAAAAAACCCAGTCTCATTCAGACAGTTCTGTGTCAGTGACAACTCAGAATAACTTATGATTTTTTATAAGGAAGATATTTTACTGTGCCAGCCCCATTAAAAAGAAGGGAAGCTGCACAACTTTCCTGCAGGAGTTTTCTTGCCAGCTCCCAACAGTTCTCCACTAACTTGTGTCCACACAAAGAATAACTGTGTTGTATACACTGTCTGATTGCTGCCTGGTGACAAGGTACAGGGGACCAGGGCAACTAAACCATTTGCTGTTTGCTAGCAGCTGTGCTGACCTGGGCATTTGTGGGTGGGGAATTCAAAGCAGCTGTGACCAGTTTCAAACACCTGGCCTATTGATTAAAATGAACGAGTGCTGCTCAACATTGGAGGTTTTCTCTCTGTCTCTCATTGTCTCCCTTTGTTTGTTTCTGAATGTGCAGAGGGTGCAGTACTTGGGCCTGATGGGTGGTAGGGCACTTGGTGTTTATAGCTCAGGGTGAGAACCTGGGCATTTGAAATACTGACAGGCCCATGCAAGGTGAGGGGCAGCTAGGCAGACTTAGCCCTAGGCCTCAGAGTGGGCTGCAAGTCCTCATGAAACAGTGGTGTGCTCCCAAAAACCACTGAGTTCATGGCTGAAAAGGGTCTTTCAGGTACAATGCTGCTGTCCAGGTCACTTATTTATTTCAGTTGCAGATAATGAAGAGGCAGTGGTGGGTCGAATAGTATTGCCACTAGTTTATTATTTACCTGACCCGTATAGTTTTCTTTTGTTAGATTTTTCTGGGCAGTACTGAGTCGAATCTGGAGAGAGAGAAGGCTGCTGGTACATGTAGAATGGATTATATACCACATCAACAAGAGGTCTTTGCTGGTATGCGTTGGAAACATCTGCTTTCCGGTCGCCAAAATGTGCTATAGCAGAACCTGCAAGGCATGAGTTACATTATTAGGCAAGTCAGCATTTCACCTAAGTGTTGCGTAACATATCAGCAGGTCAGTCTACGAGTCAAAAAACAGATGTTTCCTCTTCCTAGGTTGCATGCCTGTGCAAAGGTCAGTAGCTGAGTTGGGAAATCTTGTAAAGTTATAAAAGGTTTTCCAGGACCCAAATACTTTTAATTGAGCATTGATACCAAGGGATATTACATTCATAAAAAGCTGAAAACAAATATAGAGAAGGGAGGTGCATTACTTTGCACGGTTATTGACATTGGCAGAGCATTAAAAATTTCTTTGCGTATCCTAGTGCTTTACTTGGAGCTGCTACTAGACACTTATTTTGTGCCAACGGTATGGTATGCTCAGTGTCATGAAGAGCACAGAGAAGAGCTGGTTTGTGTCCAAGAAAAGTGTGCAGTCAAAGGGGTGTTCTAGATACACTGCTGCGAAATGAAAAGCACGTACCCATGTAGGTATATCCGACATCACATCAAAGAGTGCCCATCAGAAGTGCTTCTGCCAGGGCCAATGCTGACAATGCTGCCTGCGCATTGCAAATACACATATGCATCAAGTGCCCTTTAAATGTGATGCTAATCACACCAAATACCTATATGATCTTCACTCAGTATTAGCATCACTAAGTAAACAGAGGCAGCCCAACCCTATGCATGTCTACTCAGAAGCAAATCCCACTGAGCTCAGTGGGTCTTTCTCTCAAGTAAAGGCATATAGGATTGAAGCCAGGGGATATAGCCTGAGCAGACAAAGTTGAAAAGAGGAGACAGGTCCTGAACAGCACCAATGACTGGGTGGCAGTCAGGCTTCATTATCCTAATATTCCTATACAACAGGAGCATGCAGCTTTCCTCTGTGTGACTGAGCACTTTTAGGTCAATTGCACGATTTCTGTGATGCTCTTTCTTCACTTCTGATATTGCCTAGAGGAATAGGCAGGATCTTGCATTAAAATCCAAATGAATAAAGAAAAAGAAATGTGACCGCTATCTGCCTCTGGGCAATGAGAAGGCACTGTCGAGTAAAATACTAGCATACAAGCCACCTTTTCCAGAAGGAAGTTTTTAATGTTTGATGTTTTCGTATTTGTTGGAAGTTGCTCGGAGTGCCTGGGGCAAACAAATAATAAAATAATTCTTCTTCTTCTTACCACTAAAACTACCAAGGAACACTTTTGAAGAATGAAATACATCAATGTAATTGTAAAATCTGTATCTGTTCCAGAAAAACACTGCAGAAAAGGGGAAGATCCCAATAATTCTGTGTGTCAGCTGGCACAGAATATATTTTTTGACAGTCTTAGCCTTAATTCTGCATGATCTACTTTTTTACTTTAGGACTTTTAGCTACAAACAGGTAAGGGCAAACGTTTTTCGGCACGGCAACATATTTTGAGTTGTTTTGCAGATCCTAAAATCAAGAATGCATTGCCTGATAAACCACCTGACTTGCAGAACACTCCCTGGCCTGAGAGTCCTTGAGGTGCACGTACTTCACAATAGGATACTATTTCCTCACTCAAAGGTCTCAAGGAGGGGCGGCGGGCAAGAAGGAGCTTCCAACACACACACACACACACACACAAAATCCACCACACAAAAGAATACATTGTCATGGGAACCATATCTGCATGAAACAAGACCTTGGCTCTACCTTCCAACCCAGATTAGGTAGTGGAAATAAAAACAGTTGGAACACAAATGATGGCCTGAAAAACACAGGTCTAATTATTTGAAGGGGTTGTAGGGAATGACTAACGCCAAACTCTGATTTAATCAGAAGCCAAAGAGGCTAAAAACATTCTTGGCAAAAGCCAGGGGCTTTCATTTTGGTGTGAATGGTTACACAAACGGAAGGAGGGTCCTAAGAGCAGGTTTTCATCCTAAGAGCTGCATGTTGCGTAGAATTTCCCCAAAGACACACAGCGGCCTGAAACACTGTGGGTATTAAACAAGTTGGAATGCATTGCGGATGCAGGCAGCTCAACTCAACCAAGTGCCTCTGAAACTACCGTATTTTTTGCTCTATAAGACTCACTCTTTCCCTCCTAAAAAGGGGAAATGTGTGTGCATCTTATGGAGCGAATGCAGGCTGCTTTCACTGCGTAGAGATCTCTCTTGCTGTTCTGGCTTCTGAGATTCAGAATATTTTTTTTCTTGTTTTCCTCCTCCAAAAACTAGGTGCGTCTTGTGGTCTGGTGCGTCTTATAGAGCCAAAAATACTGTACATAGGGTATCCCTCAATTGAATAAACAAGCTGCTTTTAAGTCTGTTCTGTTTTCTTCCAGTGCTTTACCTTGAATTCCTCCAATGTGTGGATTGCCAAGGTTCCTGGGCTGAATGTAGGCAAGCTTGAACTGAGGAACCACAAAGGGCACATCCTTGCCACCTGGCGGGAGCTTGGAGAGAAGATAATCCTCTGAACAGCCAACCTGAGGTTTCACCAACACAGAAGACAAGGGAGGCTTCTCTACAACATTTGATCTATATTTGGCTGTAACTTCAGACTCCTTCTCCAAAGAAGCTGTAATTTAACATAAAAAAGCATGAGAAGCACATTCAAGCCTTGAATGAACAGTCTGAAATGATCTTTTGTGTTTTTAACAGGATCAGAGGCAAATAGGTTTTTCTATCCTGTTAACTGCACCCCCAGAGAGGGAGCAGCAGGCACTAAGTATATCTGTCTCAGGAAGATTTGCAGTGGTTCTAAAGTGCTGTAAACCAATCCTTTTCACGGTTCAAACAACTGCTTCGGAGAAGGTTTAGAAGGTGATTATTGAGAAGCAAGCTGTCCATTAAACTCAACATCACAAATGCAAAATTTAAATTGCAACCTTCACAATCTACACAAGAATGAAGAATGTGTTCTACATGGAGCTCTCTTTGAAGAGGGCTTGGAAATTGCAGCTGGTGCAGAATCCTGGCCCATCTACACAGGCTACTAATTAATTTCCGGATCCAGTTCCAAGTGCTGGTTTTGACTTATGTGGGTCAGGGCCACAATACATCAAGGGCCACCTCTCCCCACATGGACTAACCCAGTCCCTTTGTTCTTCATCTGAGGCCCTTCTCTGTGTGCCCTCTCTGAGAGATGTGCGGAGAACAAGAGAACAGGCCTTCTCAGTGGTGGCTCCACATTTATTGAATACCCTTCCTATGGAGGCAACCCCTGGCACCATCACTATCTGTTTTTGGGTGCCAAGATTTGGATCTGCTTATCTTTTAGCAAGGTGAGGTAGTATTGGATCTGTATGTATGTATGTGTGTGTATATATATTACTTGTGGAAATGAGGATGTTTTATCCTTGCTTTTAATGCTCATTCATTTGTAAGTTGCTTTGAGTTTCATTTTTATTTTATTTTTGCAAAAAGCAGCTAATAAATAAAATCATTACATGTATTAATAATAAACATTAATAATACGGGTTGTTACCCCGTGTCTATTCAACTCCCTCTCTCTCTCTCTTCCTCTCTTCCTCCCTCCCATACCCCTCACACTTGTACACATTTACAAAATGTGCTCTGCTACAGAATGGGAGAGAGATAGTCCTTAAATTCTGCAGTTATGACAAAGTAATTAGTCAACAAATGACAACTTAAATGCAGTAATCAATGACAAATATGCAAACAGTGAGTGATGCCCAACACTGCCAATGAAAGACAATCTTGCACACTGAACATTTCCCTCTCTAGTCTTCTTCCCCGAAACCCCCAGTACCACTCAAAGGTAATTTCCCTCCTTCTACTGCAGCATTGTACAATTCATTCCACAAAACTGATAAATCGTTTCAAGAGAAATATGTTAGAGGGATTGGGGGGTGGGGTGGGGCCTGCAGTGTTGAAGGAGGAGGAGGAAATATATATTTGCATGAGCTTGTCTTCCATTCCTGCAATGTTGGCTATCACCCAATTGCCTTACAATGGCAACAGGATATTTAAACATTTCACCCTACTAATACAACCTGAAAAAGAGAGTATAAATTAAATTTTTTGAAAGGCTGGTGCTCTAAATAGAACATAGCATTTCTGGTGATCAAAACGATTGTAAGACAGCTGCCAATAAACCCACGCCAGTGTTAAAAAACATGCAAAATTTAATTGAACTCACCATCATGCTTTTCTTTCTCAACATACAAACATGCACTGCAACAGTTCTTGATGCATTCTGCTGCCATTACTGCTTCTAACACAAGCTGGAATGCAGTCAAGAATCCAAGTTAGAAATCAGCCCTGAAAATTAACCATTGCTTTAGATGAGAATACAGGAATTGAAAAGGACAAATTTCTTTCATTTGTACAGCATTTCATTTACCCACTTTCTATGCTGTTCCATACAGTACAGTGGTACCTTGGTTTGCATACGCCTTGGTTTGCATACGTTTTGGATTACAAACATGTCAAACCCGCAAGTGCGTGTCCCAGTTTGCAACCTTTTTTTGGATTACAATCCACTTTTTTTTATTACGAACATGTTTTTTGAGGAAGCCCCATTGGCAAAAGCGCACCTTGGGTTACAACCTGTTTTGGTTTACAAACGGACCTCTGGAATGGATTATGGTTATAAACCAAGGTACCACTGTACTTAGAAGCACGGTGTCCGAAATTAAAACATTTGCTTCATTGGGGTTTCTAGACAGGAACTGGTAAAAAAAGCACTAGGCTTGTGCAAGATGTCACACAGGCAACTCACAGCTTTTGGTGCTACTATGCCCAATTTATCTCCTACAAGGAAATACTGTTAAATAAAATGTGCTTCTATAAGGAAATACATGTGACTTCTAAAAGGAAAGGAAAAAACTCTCTGAAATGGGTCATGTGCCTAATAAACATGCACCGGGCTATTAAGAGAACAGAAGGCCAGCAGCAGCAGCAGCACACTCCAGGCATTTTTATAAACAGGTGTGATTTCAGCTTATATTTGCTTCCTTCCTTCCTTCCTTCCTGTGCTGCAACATACTCCAAATGCACTGCTGCAGAATTCTTCTAGGATGATGGAATTCAAACCAGGGCCACACAACCCAAGGATGGCCCTATCAGTCCAAAGCAACCAAATATCTAAAGAGAGGGAGCATCTCATAAAGAAGGAGCACACACAAATGCAGTGTGAGCTATGCAAAGTAATGGCCAGTTCACACAAATCATCTAACATGGAGCTGTGTTCCTATGCCATTAATTGTAAAAAGGTAAAGGACCCCTGACAGTTAAATCCAGTCGCAAACGACTCTGGGGTTGCGGCGCTCATCTCACTTTACTGGCCAAGGGAGCCGACGTTTGTCCGCAGACAGTTTTTTCGGGCCATGTGGCCAGCATGACTAAGCCGCTTCTGGCAAAACCAGAGCGGCGCACGGAAACGCTGTTTACCTTACCACCGGAGCGGTACCTATTTATCTAATTGCACTTTGACGTGCTTTTGAACTGCTAGGTTGGCAGGAGCTGGGATCAAGCAACGGGAGCTCACCCTGTCGCGGGATTCGAACCGCCGACCTTCTGATCGGCAAGCCCTAGGCTCAGTGGTTTAGACCACAGCGGCACCTGCGTCCCTGCCATTAATTGTACTTAGGTGTATTTTATTGGGTTCTAGCCACTGTTTCAATCTGCTTCTTTTTTTGTCTCAGTGGTGTCCTACTATTATTATATTTTGCAGTCTTTGACTGCTTTACACTGACTGTTGTAAACTGCCTTAAGGACATTCATGTCATAAGGTGTGATAGGATTTCTATAACTAAATGCATCAGAATGTTGAATTTTCACTATTCTAGCATAGGGACTTGACTTGGTGACCCACTGTCATGGTATGTCTTGATAGTATCAAATATTTTTCCATATCAGATTCATCCCTGCTCTCTGTTCAGGGTTTTGATATTATCCTGTCACCTGGCTGCTAGACCAAATACAACTCACATTTGTATAGATGTGAAGATAAAAAAACTGCTCTTGAGACTAAGAAACGTAAGATCAAAGTTGCTGTTTTTTAAAAAATAAAAGTCCACCAGACACACTCCTAAAGAATTTAATCATTACTACTTCAATGTAGTTGGACTAGAGAGCATAAATATGTTAACGATTTCCAGATTTGTTTTGTTGGACAACAAGTTAATCAGATAAATCTGATATCAAAGCCTTAATTCCCAGACGCAAGACACAAATATTTGAAGAGGATTGCAAATACCTTTAACAATTAAGTAAAAAAAAATGGCCATAATAAGAACCAACTGTAAAGAACATAAACAATCAAGAGCTGAACATGATCTCTAGAGAAAAGCAGGTCTGTTATTGTGGTTGCTATAAGTCAGTAATTGACTATTAGGGCTTTTGTGTGTGTAAGTCATCTTAATCTTTGAACATAACACCCCCGCAAAACAAAATACTCAGCAGCGACAATACAGTGTAAAATTACAAGTCAGCAGTGTGAAGCCTGAGGTTTATTGGGTAGTACCTCTGGTGGGGGGACAAAACATCATGCTCCTTCTGGGATAGTTTGTCCACCTTTGGTCCCCACCCTGCACTCAGTTCTCACCTGTGCCTCCAAGAAGCTGTCAGCATGCAACAGCGGCCACACCCCAGAAAACAGCTTTGACTGGCCAGCTAAACCAGGTGAGAGTAGCTAATAGGTCTCAAACCCTCAGTGAGTTAGGGTCATGCCCTGCATGTGAAGATAGGCTCTGGTGGATTGAGCGGACAAGACCAATAGCAGGCCCAACAGTCAAGAAGGCGGTTTCTGCACGTGCTGCAGAAGGAAGTGAGGGGCAGATGGGGCTCATCAAACTGGGAAGGTAGCCCATCTAGGAGAAGGAAAACTCTGATCCTAAACCTCTGCTGTTTTGTGGGATAACTTTGAGAGAAGGAAGGGCCAAGGAGTATAAACCCTACAGAATTCCGGAGTGGAGTCCCCAGGATGGTTGGGTGGTGCCTTGTACATCTCCTTCTGGAGACTCCTGCAGCCAAGCTGGTGCCAAACATATTGCTCTGTTTTCCTTTGGACCACATCAGCAAGGCCAAATAAGTTATACAGAGCTTGGATTCCCCAGCAAGATGAGCCAACTTGCCACTATTTTATCCGATGGTATTCACCCAGAGAAGTGTCGGTCCTGTGCTAACAACGCCATAACGCTAATTAGGCCCATGTGTTGGACATTCTCTACCACTGCCACAAGCCTAGTTCAGACTTCTCTGAACTGTTTCACATGTAGTGGCCTGAGCGGTACCAAGGAGGCAGCTGAACAGAGGAACACCTGGGCCATCTCCTTGCAGATGCTACTGATATTTCTCAGCACCGATTTGCACAAGAGTGCCAATAAATTCTTGCAACAGCTATGGTCACACAAATCACTGCCAGAAAGCGGATATCCTGCAGTTAACAACTTTTCTTCTACGTGTTCCAAAGCAAAAGAGAGATAACCATTACATTTTTTTAAAAAGTGTAAATACAATAAAACAACCATATAATGATGATGATAAATTTCTTGTGGCATTTTAACACCACTTAAAGACGACTTCTTTTTTTGCACAATCACAAGAAGTTAAGCTCCAGAATTTATGTCTCTCAACACCTGCATTCTGCATCCACAGAGAGATCCAGGTTGTAAAACGAAAGACGTCAACAGCCCAACTGTTAACGTTAACTAAATACACGAGTTATGCCCAAACAAGATAAACGACTGTTTGTGAAGTGGAAAAGTATTTGAATACCTGTATACATAATACTAGGCTCAACTGGTAAGAACATGTGCTTCAAGGAGTGAGGGACAGAAATTCTAGCATTTGTTTTACGGGATTGGCAGGGTGGAGGGTGAACACAAACCTAACGTACAACAGCAGACACAGGGACATTGGTTCTCTGGAATTTGCCTTCTGCTACCCTGCCAGAGGAGCAATGTACCAGCATGCATTTCCTTGGAATCCTGATGATCAAGCTGCGTAAGAACAGTCCTATTAGATCAAACTAGAGGTATACGTAGTTCAGCATATTGTTTCCCCGCAGCAGTTGTTAGAAAAAGAGATATGAAAGCCAGGAGCTAAACGGCACCTTAAACCTAGGTTATGGGTGCAACAGTGGAATGGCTAGGTGCCCCCTTTTAATAACAAGAATGGAAAGCTGAAAATGAATGAAAATGTTACGTTCATTTTTCACATGGTCTGGTCCTTCCCCTGGCTGCCCCCCTAATATTCTTAAGAGGGTCTCTTCTCCAGTCTTCGGAGAGTGGCTGGAAGTGGGGAGGCAGAAAAGGTCCTCCTTTCCTTCCACTCTGCAGTTTTAATCTGATGTCTTATGTGCAGCACTGTGCCCAGAACTCAGAAACTGCTTGCGCTAATGAAATTTCTTGTCGCAAAGTGCGCCTTGAACAATGGGAGTTTTGAACACTGTCCCACAGACACAATCTAGGAATCATGCATGCAGGACAGGAGTGTAATAACCATCTCCTTCTCTTCTCAAGAAACATTACCCCTCTCTCTCCCTGGAGGTAATGTTGCTGCAGGGGGGAGGTTATGTTTGAACAATCAAAGGTCATGCTCTTTGACCTGCTGTGCCCCATCCCTCTACCTGGGACCAATATCTCTTTGATATTTTGAGTGGGGTGGGCAGGGGTGACTTTTACCTTTAGGCAGGATAGATTATATTTGGCTTTTAACTGTTAAATGATGTTATTGGGATTTTTGTGTGTCTTCAGTTTGTTGTCTTCAGGTGTTCCTTTAATTTCTTATTTACATTAACCATTGTAAGATGACTTCGGGGTCCTTCTGGCAAGAAGGGAGCACAAAAATAAGCTTTAAATTAATTGGTTTATCATGACCAGTGGCCATCGATAGTTTTAGCCTCCATGGATTTGCATAATTTTCTATACCTCTACCGTGACCTTTTTTGTAAACTTAAGAAAAATCAAACCTTTTCTTGTAGGGTGGTTGCTCCAGCCCCATGACCATTTTGTCTGTCCTCCTTTCGTTTTTAAATTTAAAAATAAGGGTTATTTCTGGTTACTTCCTTATGTCTGGTTGTTCTTTGTGCTTATTTGATAGTTAGCCATCCTGAACATTAAAAAAAGAAAGGCAAGGTATAAATATTAGAAACAACAAGGGACAGGGAGGTGCGCGTGCTTTATTGCCAGATGCAAAAAAGCAGACAGTCAGGATATGCCATTTCAATCTGGGTGGAGTTTGCTTCCATTTCACCCTCCTGTTTTTAAAAAGGCCTTATTGTGCCTTAAGTTCCTTGAAGTGTATATCTATGTCATCCCTCTCCCTTGTTCAAACAAGATACGCTGAATGTATTCCCTGTCCTCATGTTTTCTACTACACCTGTGGTATTATTACCCCTTATTAGGTAGATTAGCTTGCTGTTAACCTCTGCCTTGCCCTAATCCTACGCAACACTACCCCAATTGTTCAGCCTGTCCAACTCAGTTCCATCTTCTCCTGCATCATCAGGTCATAGGCTCCAGAAGAATTTGATCTATCCTGGCTTCCCTCCATGCAAAGCCCACTCTCTTAACTAACGTGAATTATTCTGCTTTCGATGAGTTTCAGTGGCGACTTCACTGCCTTAGGAAATATAAGTGACATTCTGCTGAAATGCTTGAATGTTAAAAAGGATTCACAGATGGTTTAAACTAATTCAGACAATAGCAGCTTCTGCTGTAGAAGAGCTTCTAGCTCAAACCCAGATTCCCCCCCCCAAAAAAAACAACAACACATAGTAAGGTGTGTGGCTAATTAATTAATTATCATTTGCAGGGGGGGGAAACCCCAAGGGGAGTATTGAATCTTCTCCAATGGAAAAAAATCCCAGATCACTACTGCTACTTAGGTGTTCAAATAATTTTATTGGGAGAGAGAGCCTACAAGCAGTAAATCAGAAGGTGTTGCACAAAGAATGGAGAAAGCAGTAAAAAAAGAAAAAGGCAGAACAAAAAAGTACTGGTATGTTAGTTATTTCTTAATACAGGCAATATAGGCACATGATTAAACTACATGATCTGGCATAGATGTAACCTTCAAAAACACTTATAACTCAACTCAACTCAGTTACTGGGAAGGCATTCTGGGGCAATGAGCAACTGTAAGATTGTTATATTTCTCATATATTACACTATGTGAAGGCAGTTGGGATACTGGCCTTTATAGGTCTGCTGATCCTTATGCCTTGTTATGCAAGCAAGCAAGCAAGCCACTAACTTACTTGGGCTAGGAACTATCTTCCTCTTTGGGTTGCTTATTGCATAATTACCTGTTACGGTGATCTATATTTTCCCTCTCATATTCCTCATAATGGTCTTTGCCAAGAAATGAAATATCAGGAGCGGGTTCTTCAGTTACTACGAATACCACAACTTCTTCAAATACCTTCCTCTTTTCAGTTTTAGAGGGTCTGAAATTTTTCACGCCCCACTTTCTGAAAGATTAATTTGGATTCCAGCATTTTCCCAGTTTCTCCAATTTGTAAACTGTCAAACCGAAAACAGCTCAGCAAGACCTTCAGGTTTTTGTTGCATGCATGGGACTGCAAGACACTGTGTGGATGCTAAAACATTTTTCAGGTCAAAACCATGGTTGCATCATAGAATTGTAGAGTTGGAAGGGACCTGAGGATCATCTAGTCCAACCCCCTGCAATACAGGATTATGAAGCTATCCTATATGGGGATCGAACCTGCAACCCTGGCATTATCAGCACCACACTCTAACCAACTGAGCTATCCAGGCTGAAGAGGAACATTCTCGCCTGGCGTCTAAAAATATGCAATCAGTCACATCATAGTTCTTTGCAAATAACACCCTCAATTTGCAGAATCAGGTCCCAAGCATTTTCATATATAACTGCAAGTCCTCTAGTTAATTATTAGAACACTACTCATATGAATAGACAAGTGGGGAATCCAAGAATTTGTAGCACATTCCCTCATTCATAAAAGTAGTGATTTTTAAGACTTGTGCAAATTGTAAAAACCGGTAGAGGGTCTTTCTTCTCAAGTGTGCCTATATAAGAAATATGTAACTGTGCGGTATAAAGTAATTGACAGATAAAGTACAGTGAGATTAATTGGAAGTCATTTTTAATTCTTTTCTCTTTTATAATTGTTTTCAGTCTCAGGAGTATAAAGGATGTTAGCTATACTAATTTTGTTGTTCCTTATATTGTGGTTGTTTGTTTGATTTTTCTATTGTTTGTTTGATTATATGTTTGTTTGTTTTTCCATAAATGTATTTATTTTAAATCAATAAAGGAAAAAACAAACAAACATAAAAGTACCGGTAGTGATTTTTAAGACTTGTGCAAATTGTAAAAACTGGTACAGGATCTTTCTTCTCAAGTGTACCTTAGGTTCACGAGTAGAGGCTTCTCATGCAGTGTGTTAAGTTTTTGAGTTACTCAGAGCACTTCTGAATCACAGTGCAAGGTCAGAAACGTTCGCCTAACTTGCATTCTTAAACCCCAAGTTCAGGAGAAGAGATGGGGCTCATCATCCTATGCTCTCCAGAAAGGGAAGGGATACGTGCCAGGATGAGCATGGCAAATAAATTTGTAGCAGTGAAGCAAGAATGTCTGCTAGCAGCATATTGGCCATAGTCCAATCTTGATTAAAAAGCCACATCATAAAGAATGTCACATGCCATGAATGTCAGATTCAATGGGTTATCTCTCCATCAGCTTACAGTCACTTGGTTTGTGTTTATGGGGTGTGCACCTGTGAAACCAAATGCCTACAAGACTATGGACAACATGAAAGGCAAATTCACACTTATAACCATCTATGCATTTTCATAGACCCTTTCAAAGGAATAAGTCTCTCCTAAAACAATTATGAGAAATGCAATCAGTGCACTTGCATAGGACCAATAGGAAGCAAAAACAGCTTGCTATATGGCCGGTGCCTGGATCCAGCTAGCACCCCAAGTGGGACATTTAAATGTTTGTAAAAGATGTCATCTGTTTCCAGACCTCAATGCGTCTATATACCCTCCTTTGTTTTGTTTCTTTTTACTTGCAGTACACTGGTGTTTAGTCTTGGCACACATAATTTTATAAGATTCACAGAGGTAAACAAGAATAGTCTGAACACAGAGGTCTTGTCCCATTGTGAGAAATAATATATTTTAGGGCCAGTCCTACTCTAAATTTCTAGTTAGTAATGCAAGAGCAGGGGTGAGGGACCTTTTTCTGGCAAGTGGGTTGGATCTTTACTTCCATCCATCTCTGTGGACGATTCTGACAGGTTGTTGCCCACCTGTGAATCATCTGGCATCTCTGTGGTGTCAAGTGTCAAAGGTGCCATTACTCTGCATTCCACCAGGAAAAAACAAAGCACTGCTCACATCTGACATTATATCTGAAAAATACCGTCGGCTGGATTCATCACGCAGTTCTGGCCACTCTCAACTGGGGCTTTATCAAGTTTTACATTTAAAAGGTCAAAATAGAATCAAAATTATTTCTGGGCCTTTAAAATGAGAAGAGAAAACTTGGTGCACTGGGTAACCATAAAACAAAAATGTCAACATTTTTACAAAGCAGAGATTCTTTGAGAACAGCAATAAACCAGAGTCCTTTCACATATATCATGGTTTAAAGAAAAAAAAATTCCCATAAAAAATTCCAGAATGCAGACGCTCAACATCACAGGGCAAGAGGGCCAAAGGTTAATAATTTTTAACCCCGAGGCAACTGACAGCATTGTGTTAGACTAATTTTGCCAGTGCAAGAAGTACCAACAAAATACTTGAAAATGCTAAGGAGCCTAGTAACAACTATCAGTTATCCCATACACACTTCTAATGCTGCATTAGGCAAACACCCAATTCACGTACTACAATTTATTCTGCTGATAACATTGTTCCCATAACTTGCAAATACATTCATTCAGTTGGATAAGGAAGCATGCAGAGGAAGTGGCAGGTGTGGTAAATGGAAGTGAATGCATCTGTTATGCTTCATAACATGGTAACTTTAATTTAGGTGAATTTAGGCTGGCACAAAAGTGATTGGAATGTTGATGGACACCTTGATTTGAATGGCAGCAGTGAACGCTAGAAAACAAGAAGAGCCTGGTGGATCAGGCCAACAGGTGATCTAGTCCAGCGTTCTCTTCTCACAGAAGCAAACCAGGTGCCTATGGGGAACCTGCAAGAAGGAACCTGTGTGCAACATTCTTCCCTCCTGTGGTTTCCAGCAACTGATATTCAGAAGCATATTGACACTCCAACAGGGGAGACAGAACATAGCCAACATCATTTGTAGGCACTGATAGACTTATCCTACATGAATTTGTCTAATCTTCTTTTAAAGGCATACAGGTCGGTGGTCAACACTGCCACTTGTGAGCACCAATTCCATAGTTAAACTCTGTGCTGTGTGAGCAAGTACTCTGTTTGTATGTCCAGAATCCTCATACGTTCAGCTTCTTTTAATGTCCCAGAGCCCTGGTGTTATGAGAGAGGGAGAAAGGTTTTTCTCTAATCACTTTCTCCATGCCATGCATAATTTCCATCGTGTCAGCTCTTACTGACATTCCTGTCTAAACAAAAATAGTCCCAAATGCTGTAACCTTTCCTAACTGGGAAGCCACTCCAGCTAACTCTACAATACCCATTTTTAAGGTGAGGCAACCAGAACGGTACCCAGTACTCTCAAGTGCAGCCACACCGTAGATTTGTTTAATGACATATTGGCAGTTTTATTTTCAACTCCTTTCCCAATTATCCTTAACATGGAATTTGCCTTTTCCACAGCAGCCACTAACAGTGCTATGATAAAGCAACCAGGACTCTACTGGTGAACCTTAATCAAGAAGACAGGAATGTGCCCAGACTTAAAAGTTACAAGGCTAGTTCGAACCAAAATGGTCTGAATTTAACGAGTTACGTCAAATGGCTAGACACACTTGAACACACCCAACTGGTCAGGTGCTCAAAATGAGTGTACAGGAATATAGTCTAGGCATTGGAACAGAATGTTCTGATATCATGACTCCTCACCAATGTAATGTTGAATGAAAGACGTCTGGGCTGACAGACAAAAATATTTAAGCACGATGCATCTGTTTTGTTATTTAAAGATGCAATCCTATGCCCAGTTACTTAGTCTATTGAGCACACTGGAATTCCTTAGGGGTTAACAAATACAAGATTTCTCTGTTCTGATATCAATATCATAGAAGATATACTTCAATAACATACTGCTTATAACTAGAACAAAACCGATAAATTGCTCTAATGGATGCTAAAAGAGTATTTATTTTTTTTAAATAGTGATTTACTGAACTGATGCATTTACTCTAAGAGTTCTTACCATGTAGTAGTATCAATATATATAAAAGCCAGTTTCCAGAGATCAGGCTAAAGCTAGAGGGTAGTGGATAAATAGAAACCAAGATGGGGTTACACATAGAAGATTTGATCCCATTTTACCAATTCTGTAAAAATACAAGTGGCGTGCTTAGATAGGAACAGCAGCAGGCAGTACTCCCATTTTATAGATCGAGAAACTGAGTGTCTTGAGCCAAAGACAACATAGTAAATTCATGGCAGAACTAAGAATAAGCTAAGATTCCTCTGTTAACAGGCAATTAAAACTTTAGCTGACTAGTTTATCAATTATATCCAACTTGTAGGCCTAGATCTATTGTCCCACTGAAATCAATGAGAGAAGTTAGTTGTGACTCACTTCATCACAACTGATTTCAAGAGAATTTTAGCAAAACTAACAGCATCTGGATTGAATTCCAGCATTTAGAGAAATGCAGGGCACTAATTCAGTTGAACAAATGAACACAAAGATTCTTCAGTAAGAGTGAGTGAATTTTGTTAACATTACATTTGCTTTAATATATTTGCCAGGGTTTTTAGCAGGCAGAGGGGCTGAATATATCAACCGTGAGGAATTAGGATTGCATTCTGGACACTTTACAGAGAACTATCACACATACTTTCGAGATCTGAGTTTCAAACAATTCTGCTTTAATCAGCACAGCTGGATGAGGAATGAATGGGCAAGATCAACGAAAGTGCCAAAGCACGAACTTTCACTAAAGCACCAAAGAGGTAGTTCCTGAAAACCAATACTCTCCCTACTAGGAGTCACCTGCCCCACTTAGGATCAGTACCTTGCCTTCGGGCACATTTTCCTCTAATAGCTTCCCGACAGGCGGAAATAAAACAGACAATCATGCTGGGGAAACTCTGCAGCTCTTGAACTTTTGGCCTTTCAGACAAAAGCAGATTTGTTGTTCTTGGGGTTTTTTAAGGCCACCTAGCCCCATCCCCTTCCAGCCGCCCCACATTCAGAAGACGTGCCACTATCCGGGGAAGCTGCCGTTTGGCAAGATGGGCAAGGGGTCTACCTCAGCAGCGAGGCCACTCCGGTCAGGTCCCTTCATCCTCCTCTCGCTTTCTTTGCTCCCTCGGGGACGGTCCTGACCGCAGTGCAGCGGACGACTCAGCCCCTCTGTGAGGCAGAAGCGCACCTGGCTGGTCCCCGGGGCGCGCGCGCGCTAGGCGGCCACTATCTCCAGCTTCCAACCAGATGAGGGACACGGGGTCGACGGCGACGACTTGCCCCCCTCTCCCCGCGAGGAGGAAAACCGGCTCCAAGACACCAACTTTCCCCGGGCGAGGGGAGGAGAAAAATGAGAGGACCGCGCGCACGCGCGCCTTGGAGAGGAGCGACTGCCCCGGGGCGGCTCCAGCTTCTCCTCACCTCCGCTCGCCTTTCCTTTTTCCTGCCCGGCTCAGTTTAATTGGGTTCCCGACTCCCTCCTCTGAGGCGGCTTTATGCACCTCTCCCTTCCTCTCCTAAAACCGACACCTGCTGCCTTACGCTGCGCGCGAAACGCTTTTTGCCCCTGGCCCCCTTTTACGCGTAAGCGCCACCAGTTCTCGGTGGCCTTAAGGCGGGTCCCTTCCCGCTCTTTTCTGGCGCCGAACCAAGGCGACGACCCCCCTCTTCCCAATAGGCACTTTGCAAATGCAACGGTCCTTCTACGCGCTTGCTGGCCCTCGGCCGGGCGCAAAACTTTCCTCAACTGTCTACCTCGATAGCGTTTCCTTTCTCTTACCTAGACCCCTCAAGTCTCCACCAGCTACCTCTGCAACCTTCTGCCACATCCCATTGCTGGAAAATGTTGTTCCTCTATCGTAAGTAACGCAGCAGGTTTTCTGGCGGTTATTGGTTGGGTTTTGTTTTTTAACTCTTGCACAGAAACGGGTCGGCCTTCCTCTTCAGGAAGCTTGCAAGCAGGTGCAGCAGCTGCTCTTCCGTTCTCTAATTGATTCCTGAGGCACCAAAACTAACTTCCTTTGGTTACCAGCCTTGGGCTTAAAAAAAGAGAGAGAGCAAAAAAACAGCCGGATGCAGTAGCCTTTCTTGTGTGCCCTAAAGCTAGACTACAGCAAATACTGTAATTTCCATGTTTGCAATATTTTGGTCTGTCCAGGGGTTGGTGTAACAAAGCTGGATCACACACATGCACACCCCATGCCTGCCCAGTTATTTATAGATTATATTTTTTGTTTGGTTTCCTAATTGTAAACCCAAACTGGGAGAACCTACATAGGAAGCTGCTTTACACAGAGTCAGACTGTTGGTCCATCTAGCTCAGTATTGTGTATGCTGATTGACAGGGGCTCCCCAGGGTTTTAAGCAGGAGTCTCTCTCAGCCCTACCATGGATCTTCCGCTTGCAGGTCTACCTCTGAGCTAACATTGATATTTTTATTTACACCATCTAAAAGCAGTGGCACACAGTCTGTAGCATGGACACATTCTGAGTAGCACAGCCAAGGCTCATTTGTAAGGTGGATTATGGTTTCCAGCAGAGATTGATTCTTGATTGATTGATTTTAATTTAGTTATTTCTATACCACCCTTCATCTGAAGATCTCTGGGCGGTTCACAAGATAAAAATACAGGATACAAAATAAAAAATACAAAATAAATAGTTAAAACAAAAACAAAACAATAACCGCCCCCCCCTCCACAAAGACATTTAAAAGGCTGTAGAATATTAATCAGCCAAAAGTCTGGTTGAAGAGGAAGGTTTTTGCCTGGCACCTAAAGATATATAATGAAGGTGCCAGATGAACTTTCCTGGGGAGAGCATTCCGCAAGTGGGGAGCCACTTCAGAAAAGGCCCGTTCTTGTGTTGCCGTCCTCTGGAGGCACACAAAGAAGGGTCTCAATATGATGGTTGCAGAGTCCAGTTTATATGGGGAGAGGCGGACCTTGAGATGCTTCTGGCGGATGACAAACTCCACCAAATTTCAAATCACCTAATGGGATTATTTCTTAGAAGCATCTATAGAAACTCACTGTTTCAAAATAGAATTATAGATTTCCTGCTCAGTTTCTGTTAGCAGGACTATCCATGTGGCAATTCTATGAGGCAATATCCTGACTTGAAGACTTGTGATAGCCCTGATAATTCCGATAATTTGTCCACATGGGAGTTAACATGACTAAGGTGGTGGTCAGAAGATATAACCCCTCAGGATCCTGCCTCTAGCCAGGTGGAGGTGGCTCTCCTGAAAAACAAAACAAAAAAGTGAACAATAACAAGAAATACTTACCAAATCCAACTCCCTGCTCCAATTTCACTATATCCAAGAGCAGGCCTTTAGACTTGTGCCAGATCTATTATCTTAACGAAATCTGAAATGTTAACTTCGCTTTCCTCTCATTTACTCAATACCTTAATGATCTTCTCGTCTTATCTGCAACCTTCACGCCCCAGGCTCATTTATGTGACAATGGCTACTCTATTTGACAAATGCATGACAAGACCCAAAATAAGGAAGGGATATGACAAAAATAGAATTGATGAACAGGGAAGGTCTGCTTCAAAAAAAAGGTACTCCTTCCTCATTCCTGCTCTGTGTGAGGATACACACAGCGACTTATTGTTGCTTGTCTCAACGATTACCTTAGGTGGTTGAGTGCTATCACTGGTAGCAAAACAAGACCACTCTGACATAATAGCGATGCATAAGTATATTAAGTTGTAAAAAGAAAATAATGATGATGATGTTATGGGTTTGTGGGATGCCTGGACTCCCCTTCTAATTCCTGGGTGACAGACACTGGATTGAAATACAAGCTAGGAGCCAGCCTGGTAATGCTAAAGCAGAGTTTTTAGGACAAAGGAAGTGGCTCTGTGCCAGAGGATAAAGGGAGTGTGGCCCTCCCTCAGCTCAGAATTAGTTAGAAAGTTAGAACTAACTACATTAGATGAAGTAATTTTTACAGTTGGAAGGAGAGTAGTTGTTTTCAGGATTGCAGTTGAGGGTGATGTCGTTTGGAGGAAAAATAGTTGCAGCATGTTGAATGCAGCAAGCTGAGCAGTGAGACAGAGGGCCATGGCTGATTTCTGCTGGCGTCCAGGACTGTGGCCATGGGAGAAGCAAGAACCTCTTGTAGTGTAATGCTGTGAGCCCCTCCATCATAGGCTTAGGTTGTATACATGTGTAAATAAACAACAAAGACAACATGGTTTCCCCTGTGCCTCATTTCCAAAGGAAACACAAAGCCCGGGTAAGCACCAGGACCCCTGGAATCTTGCGCGGCTCAGAGATTGGGGTGGTGTGCAACCAGGACCGTCTTAAGCATATCCAGTGCCGTGGTGCAATGCTCCCTCCTGTGCCCTCCCCCATTTCCCAGAGTTGTCCACCTTTTTTTAGGGAAGACAGCACTGCTGGCAGGGCTAGAGGAGGCGGGCTGCAGCTGGAGGGCGGCTCCACCGGCAGGGAAGAGGCGGAGGCTGGATGCGGCGCCTCCTGGCTCAGCCGGCTGCTTCATGCCACAGTGGCCGTGGCAGATGGAGGCTCCAGGCACGGCACTGTATTGGCGCAGCATGGCGGAGGCGGGCGAGGGCGGCGTGCTGATGGTGGGAGGCGCCGCATCCAGCCTCCGCCTCTTCCCTGGCGCCCTCAGAACTTGGCACCCTGGCGCCCTGCGCCACTAGCCTCTGTGGGTAAGACACCCCTGTGTGCAGCACTGGTGAGCAGCTTGAGAGGATGAAGCAGTCGCTGAGCCAGTGGTTTGATAAAACGAGCCAGCTGCTGATAGAGTGGGGGAGAGTCTTCTGTGAAGAGGGAAGCATGACTGCATGCAAGGTGGCAGCCCTGCCTGATGAAGGCAGGGGGCAAGGACGCCTCAGAAAAGTGCATGCTGGGTGGAAATGAAGAGCTGTTTCTGACATTACTTCCTGGGAGTCCACTGTTGAACATTTCACACACACAAACCCCCATTTTTAGGAAGATACCACAGGTAGAGTTGGGACAGAATGTTTGACTCACCATTTACATTTTGCTCTCTATATACTGAATTCACACATCACACAGTGGCCTGCCATTCTTTTGGGCATGCAACATGGGTCATGTAATCTCTGTTTTGAAAGCTGAGATTGCTTCCATTGATGACTGCAGTTAAATTCAGGATACTGTTCCAATAATTTCCCAGAATTTATAATTTTCTTAGCAACTTCATTGTTGAAAAAGTTGTTTCAGGAAAGGGAACTTTTTCAACGGGAAACCACCCACAAGCATACCTGACCTTGAAATGCTTTCATTTGTCAGAAATGATTTCCGTCACCTCGGCAAATAATCCTGGTCATGACCTGAATATCTGAAACAAACGCATTGGACATCTGGCATGGCTTCCTTGGTTGAGTCAGGCTGAAAGTGAAAATTTATATTGACATGCAACAATACAAATGAATTGCAAAGCCATTTGAGAAAACAAACTTAACTGGAAACATTGCAGAGTCAACAAAGCAAAATTACTGTAATAAGATTCTTAAGTGTGTTTATTTATGTACAGATTTTGCTCTATCCCACAGCTAGCCAGCTTGTGTTCTGTGGGCAGCATCTAGCTCTCCAGTAGGGCTGGGTGATACCTGGTTTTCCACATCTGGTTTTCCACATCACAATATACCACCAGCTAAATATCTTGATGTATCATAATATATATCGGCAGCGGCAGAAGGCCTTGCTGGGCCTCCCCCCAGTGGCAGAGGGTCCCGCCATGCCTCCCTGCAGCAGCGGAGGGTACGCTACATTTCCTCCGCAGCAGCAGAGGGGCTTGCCATGCTTCCTCGCGGTGACAGAGAGTCCCACCCATCTGAAAAGTGTCTATGGTATCGGTTTAGCTGAGCTACCCCCTGGGAAGCTATCAGTCTCCACCTTTGTTCACCCATATATTGCCTTGTTGAAACACTTATCACACGGCCCTACCCTCCAGATGATATTGGTAAGCCTGCGAAAACCTTTGGCATGGGACAGTGTCCACAAACCCTGGGCTCTGCAGAGCTCTCAGTTCATCCCCTTCACCATATAGGAATGAAGAGAATAACCACAGCTTTTCCTCATCTCTCCCCCTTTTAAATCCTTCCTGGCAGGGTTTTTTTAATTTTAAAAAAATGCTCATTTCTCCACCCATTGCAATTCCAGAGCCAGAGTGGATATCCTCCATCATTCTCTCTTAAGGTGTATCTTGTAATGAGCTTAAGCAACAGATCAGAGAAGGCCAACAAGTGAAATATGGGAGACGGTTAGGAAATCCTGACCACTGTCTCATGTGATGAGTCATGTAACCGCAGCTTCTCAGGTAGGAAACTTACAGATTTGTTCTGGCTCCACTTGCCCCAGGTAGCCACAGGCTCCCCCACCCTAGACAGGAAGTAGTGTAAAGGACATCCTTTCCCAGTTGATCAACAAGGTCTTCTTGAGTACCAGTGCACTGCATAGTTTTGGTCCTGCTCCCAACTTGTTATCTGTGTCTGCCTTCTGGTTTGTCCTGTGATCTTGACTCCTGGTCTTGTTATGTAACCCTGCCTTGCATGCCACAAAGTTACCAGGAGAACAATGAAACACACTGACACGAAGCATTTTGGTTTATGGGTTCAAATAGGCCACAACTTTATTGGCTACAGATGTGAGCAGTTTGGCTTAGGCATTGGCTTAGGCTATATCTTGACTCCTGCCCGTCTGCAGGGAGTCCACTTAAGGGTAAACCATTGATAAGGGGTGCCCTATAGCTTACATCAAATAGGGGTACCCCAAGGGGTCCCCATAGGGGCTGTGACATGGCTCTAGCCCATGTCCAGGCTTTGGACAGGATTCACACCCCAGATCCCTTTAACAAGATACCCTTACCAAAGAGGGGCAGGTGAAGGCAGTAACCTCCCCTCCAACCAAACAAAGGCTTACCCAATACCTAACCTCACAAAGGCTGTGACGATTGCTACTAAGCAGGCGGAAACCAAATAGCCGGTGCCAGTTTGACAAGCGGGAAAAATTCCTACCCAGCGCCAACAATATGGCGACCGACAATTGTCCATAGCAAGGTCATATCAGAACAAAGCATGAAAAGAGGGTGGGTAGATAGGGAGATCTGGCGATGGAGCAAGAAAGAGGGTCCCAGCCGGCTGCACCTTGGCTAAATCACCTGCGGCCACACCCACCCTACCATCTGATTGACTGGGGCTGTCCCACAGAGGGCAGAACCCCAGCAATTATAATGCTGCCGGCCGTGATTCAGGGAAGAGGTATTGTCCCTTAGGCCGGTAAACTGTGAGACTCGGCTACCTGACCGCAACACCACCCACCAGGTGAAAGGTGGGCGGACTTCTGCTTGCATGTCCTCCAGTTCTGCTTACTCTTCAGTCTGGGGTCCCTTTTCCTAGCCACCTGACTCTCTCCCTGATGGTGACCACAGCCCTGACATCTAGATTTTTAAGGATCTCCAGCCCTCTTGGGTGCTATGACAGTAGTGTGTGCAAAAGCATCAGCCTCTGAGCTGCTGGGTTAAACAGTCCCCCATATTTCACTTGTTGGCCTTCTCTGATCTGTTGCTTAAGCTGATTGCAAAATACACCTTAAGAGGAAGACAAAATAGCCAGACATGAATGCAAGTGCACATGTAAAAAAAAAAAAATCTTTATTCCCATAGAAATATATCTATTCCCATATATCTTTCCAAGAAAAACATCTATAGCTTAGGGGAAATGTACTTATTTACCGGTACTTGTTCACTTCTATCAAAGGTAGAGTGGAAGGCTGATGTCTAAAAATAGAGTGAAAATGTAAAGTAAATCAAGGGGGGAATCCTGCTGTACAACAAATTTTCTTGTTTAATCCAGATTTTGGACAAAGTTCACCTTCACTGACTACAAAAAGAGCAGACTTTTTTCTTTTTGCAATGTCTCTTGCATTGTGTTATGCATCTCTTTACACTGCTCCAATAATGTAAGTCGTTTTTCCTGTTATGGAAGAAGGGTCAATCCATCATAACTGCTAAGAATGGTACATGTGTATTCTGCCTCTGGGGGGAAAACCTCACAGAGCCTTGAGACTCTTGCATGAATCTCATTTCCACTGAAATTCATCTCAAAATATACTTGCTAATTTAAAAGAATCCACAGCATTTTTATTACTTTATGCAAGTCCGGTCTTTTAAACTTCGATATACACTTTAGATCCCACACTTCATGAAAAATGTTACATGTGCTTGGATAATATAACTCACTTTGGATCAAAAAGCTCAGGATCTGAGCCTGTGCAATGATAACATACAAAAGACTGCAAATCACTCCCTTGATAGGGTGGTGCTCTAGTCCAAGTGCAAGCTGAATTATCTTGTACACATGGACTGCAGATCATTATTTTATCTCCTGCATGTTAGCATAAGGACTGGGCTGCAACCTGTACTACAGTCTATAGCATTTATTCTCCAAACGACTGGATTATTTGAAATTATTCAAGAAATAACTCCGAAGCATCAGTGATAACTTGATGGTGCTAATATGCCAGTCAAAATAATGAGGGATGCTGTTTCCTTGTTTGTTCTCTGATAGAAAGTAATTTTATTTGCCATGAAGGCTGTACCTTTCCAAAAGAGCAAACACCCAGCTGCCTAAAGGTGTATTCCTTTGTATTCATCTGTCAGAATAATTGTTTTGATGCATAACCTCAAAGGGGCCGGTTGTTGCTTTTAACCCAGGGATGAGCAGGTATTCAATTTGCTACAGCTGGCAACGTGACTTTCAGTGTGTGTGCTTATGCCATGACATAATGCGTAATGTCAGTGGGTGTCGAAAGATTCAGTCCATCGTATTCAGAGAAGAACCTTGGTTCACACTCCAGTTAAGGACTTAAGTGACTCTTTACTGTCCATTTCGCAGTCCTTGCAGTAGCTCAGTTCCTGTAAGTATGCCAACTACGGGTCTTTAGCATTAGCCAGCAATGTGCCAGGCTAGCACATTTCATTTGAACTAAAAGGAATTTGGCAATCACATATGAGAGAGCTGCAAAGGACTACAAAATAAATATTTATTTTCAGTATTGGGGCTCAACTGTAACTCAGTGATGGTGGCACATAATTTGCAGAACTTCCTATGCAGAACTTCTTATGATCATTCCCCAGTATCCCCGGTTAAAAGAAAGTATCATGTAGCATGTAATATGAAATAACAGCCTTCACACAAAACCCTGGAAGGAATCTCCCAGTTAGAGCAGACAGTGTTGACTAGATGGGCAGTCTCCTGGTATAATTCAACCAATTATAATTCCATCAAATTATAATGCTTGATATGCGTAGTATGTGGGTCTATCCATTGGGCAGCTTCCCTCCAACATGAGTAACTTCAGCTTCCATATGGGCAAGTCCATCCAGTTACAATTCCACCAATTATAATCCCACCCACTTTAAAATTGGATGTCCTTTATCCCACCTTTTTAGCAGGGTCTCAAAGTGGCTAACAAGAAGAGCATACCCAATAAAACAAGCAAACGCACACTAGCAACATGCTATAAAACAACTAGAAGCAACAGTTTGGAAACAAATAAATACAGAGCTGGAGTAGTTCAGATTTAAAAGAGGGGAATACAGATAACCTAAAAGCAATTAAATGCCTCAAGATGCTTGAGAGAATAAGCTGGTCATTGCCTACACATAGCAGGTAGTAATGACACATGAAGGTGTCCCAGGAGGGTGTCTACAGCATGGCAAACTCTCTTACATTTTAGCCTATGACTCAGCATAATCGTATTGTTTGTATGCTTAACGCACCACAAGTTTAGAAGGAAGACAGGGAGCGAATGAATTCCAGGGCCTATTGATGGTGAATCCAAGTGTGGAAATATTTGTCTTAGAATAATAACAACAGGGAAATGGGGTGGGGTGAGGTGGGGAAGGACTCCTGTTCAAGGACCGCTTTTGTTTTCCTTCATTTCAGATTTCAGAAATGTGTGTGGGCTGCAGCCCAGCTATAGCTTGGCAACTTGCTGTATATAGCTGATGAGTGTTGGCGTAGCCCTGAATAAGTTTGGCAGTCAACCAGTTCATTAGGACCATCAGGATACGAAGGTGCATTCTGATGCCTACGTTGAATTGACTACATGTGTGGAGATCTGCATCTGTTTGCAGATCCTCTTGGCTGACTTAAGGACAATCCATAGCTGTTCTCTTAGGTCTTGTCAGGTACTTGTTTTAGCTGTTCTTGTCTCCCCTTGAAATATGTGGCATAGATAATTTGCCTTCTGATATGTTCTACCATACATGATGTACTCTTTCTTGCAAAACCAAACAAACAGAAACTGTCCCAGAGGAAAGGAGGGGGAAACTATTGGTGCATTACACTACCAATTTTGGAAGTATTAAATGCTGGAGTTCTTCTGCAGTAGCCACAATTTCCCTTTGAGGAGTGTGCATGCAAGTCACCACTTGGATGAAAATTGTGATGCCAGAATAATTATGCCCTAATCTGCTCTGAATTCTATCTATTCCTAATAGTTTGCCTGCTCCCTATCTGTACAGACTTGCTGTTGGCATCCGTCTGTCTTGGGAGACCATGGAGGAGTGCACCTTTGGGGGTGAAATCAACCTGTTGGAAGGTAGTCCTGCCTAAATGCATCTCCCCGACCCCTGACCTCTCTAAAACAATTCCCAAAGAACTTAGTGGACTCCTGACAATAAGATAGTTTAATAGATTTGGTGCAGACATCTCCCTCTACTTGCAGAAGGTTCCTTCCATTCAAAGATGGGACTCTGTTGTGCGCTGAAGGGTGAGCTGTTGTTTTTTGGCAATCCTCTCTGCCACATGCGCCATCTCCTCCCATGCTGTTCCATAGGGTTATTCAACCCTCCAGAGCAGATTTGGGGGAACAGCCATAGGGATGGGGTGAGACAGGTGTGCAAGGGAAAAGGGATGAGCTGTACATTTTCCTCCTCCCCCTTTCTACCTGGGGGTAGCATTCAACTGAAGATATGTCTGTATCCACCCTTATTATTTTTTCCCATAGGAACATAGGAAACTGCCTCATACTGAGTCAGTCTGTGGCTTTACACGAATAAACAAATGTGTGGGCTCCCAAAGAAGGGATTGTGGCCACTTTCCCCCTCCCCAGTCATCCTGCTGGTGCTGCACTGTGCCAAACAGGACTCTGTACAAGCTCTGGCAATCAGCTCGAACGTGCTGGGTATGGCATGGCTGCACCCATACAAAGAATGTAAGCAAAAATATGTCACCAGGTGTTATTGGACTGTCAGACTTGGACTGTGGGGAAGATAAGGATCTGGCACCCTGGCCAGATGAAGTTCCTGTCCTCTGATCCAGATGAACTACAAGCTCCAACCAAGGCTTGTCCATGGCTTAGTGGAGCAGAACTACCAGGAAGGAGTAAAGCAGCCACAATCTCCTCTCTGGGAGCCTACACATTTTCTTCTTTGCATTGAGCTATATATGGTTTGGCTTAGTGTTAAAGGAGGACTGACCCCATGTGCCTTGTTGCATTTCTCAGTAGTTGTGCTGTATTGCAGAATGCTTTATGGCAACACAACTAGAGCTGAAGTGGGTTTGCAGCACTTTTGCAGCACTCGAGTAGTTCAAGTTGCAGCATCTCAAGGAACATTAAATATATGATTGCATTTAACATGCCTGCTTTTTCCTTTCTATAATGTGGGGTGGAGGGGTGGCAGGGGCGCCGACTTATAAAAAATATTGGGGGGCCCATACCGGGGTCCTGCCCCGGGAAGTTTTCTAAATTTTAGATGAAAATTAGTGAGCTTTAAAGTTTTTTTAAAGTATTTTAGAGTCATATGATCAACATTAGAACCCCGAAAACTCGACTCTCTATAACTCCACACTCCGGGAAACTCGACAAGCCTGAAACACTTTTTGGCTTTGAAAAAAGAAACAAAACATAAACACGCACGGTATTTTCGTAAAAAGCTAATTTAATTTACAGTAACAATTATGCTTATAGACTATTACAGAGCAGTGAATATATAGCTCTGAAAAGACTGAAATGATATTTAAATAAATCCTAAACTATCATTAAAAGAATAAAACATAAAATATTGCTGTCGCACGGTAATAGCACTTTGATTAATAAGTACAATAGCTAATTTAAGCTTACTTTGAATAAGGCTGAGGGTTCATTAAATAAAAATAATATCTCAAAGTTAATGCTTTAATACAGTTAATAAAGTTAATACAGTATGCCTAATACTGTATGTAAATACTGTAATACTGTATGTAAATAACGGGCTTTAATTGGGTCTTACACCCTAAAAATATTTAAGTATTTGAAAATAACTAATACAGTACTATAGTAATATAGAAATACAGTACTAAACTAGTACTAATATTTCGAAACTGAAAATTTAACATTCTGTGTGTATTTAATTCTCTATTTTATAAAGATTTTTAATATCTGACAGTGAGTTTGGAGAAGCCCAATGCAAAAATCCTGAGGATCCAGGTGGATCCATGCTTTGTAACCACGTTTTTGCACCACTGTGACCCTAGGCAACAGTGGGTGCATGATTTTTTTGGTGCAAGATGTAGCCATGAACATGCTATGTGATCTGATGGTGAATTTGGGGCGAACCAATGCAAAAATCCTGAGGATCCATGTGGATCCGTGCTTTGTAACCACGTTTTTGCACCATTGTGGCCCCAGGCAACAGTGGGTGCGTGATTTTTTTGGTGCAGGCTGTAGCCATGGACATGCTATGTTATCTGATGGTGAATTTGGGGTGACCCAGTGCAAAGATCCTGTGGATCCATGCTTTGTAACCACGTTTTTGCACCATTGCAGCCCCAGGCAACAATGGGTGCGTGATTTTTTTGGTACAGACTGTAGCCATGGACATGTAATGTGATCTGATGGTGAATTTGGGGTGACCCAATGCAAAAATCCTGAGGATCCATGTGCATCCGTGCTTTGTCACCACGTTTTAAATGGGGAGGGAAGGAAAAACACAGAAGGGACAAGAAGCACAAGAGGCACAAGAGGGGTGTGCGGAGAAGCAGCTGGCTAAGAATGCAGGCGAGGAGTTTAACGGGGTGGGGGGGAGGAAAGGAAGGCAAAAGTCCCCCCCAAGCCAGCCCCCCCCTCTCTCTCTCTCTCTTCCACCTGGAGCCTGCACGCAGTGTGACTAGGAAAGAATTAGAAGGAAGGACTCGATCCTTTCCTTAACCCTCTGCTTGCCAGGAGGGCAGGGGATTCCCTGCTCTTTGCTGAGTTTGAGCAAACGCAGCAACAGAAGCCGGTGGGCAGTAAGACCCTGAGGCAGAATGCAGGAAAGCAGGAGCTTCTGCCTTCCCTCCGCCCGACTGCCCAATCTTATTTTTGCCTATTTTTGCCCCTGCGCTCCGGCGAGTCAGCTCCAGGGACCACACATTCGCTCAATAACACGCACAGAGCGAAATTTACGGTAATAATTTTCTTAAATTATTGGGGGCGGAGCCCCCCCAAAGGAATTTTTGAGGGGGCTCGGGCCCCCTCAGGCCCCATGGAGTCGGCGCCTATGAGGGGTGGTGGTGAGCAGAATTGGAACTGTTGTGTTCATGAGGGGAGTCGTTGGAAGCAGCCTTCCTGGTACTAGCAGCAGCTTGTGGTTTTATCACAACTTCAAACAGGAAACTCCTGGCATTGTGTGGTTCCAATCACACACGCACCCTAACACATTAAATACAATCACAAATTTTATGCAAGGAATGGGTTAAACTGAAAAACAAATAATACATTTAGTTATTTTAATTTACAACAATCAACATTTTTGGCCAGGATCTTCCAGATAGTTTAAAGGAACAACAACAAATGAATAAGTTACCTGTTGAGCACAGATGGATCTAGTTTATTTATACTATTCTCAAAACAGAATAGTATACTGTAGATAGTTGCAAAATTTATTCAGTTTGCAGAATTCAGTGTTTCGCTCTTCTGCGAAATTTTGAATTGTAATACAGCAAACTGTAAAAACCCTCAAACATAAATATGAAGCTAAAGATATGATTGTTTTAAAATAACAGCAATAAGTTAGCATTTGCATCATACATTAAGAGTATTCAAGGCTCACGTACATTGTCTCAGTAATTCTCCCAGCAGCCCCGCAAGGCAGATCAGTATCATTCCCCACATTGCAAAAAAAACTTGTCTTAGACTACAGTTACCAGGTGAGTTAATGGCAGAGGTGAAATCTGAATGGAAGATTTTCTGATTCACAGCTCAGCCTCTTAGCCACTACACCAGTTTACAGATTAACTACTTTCACCGAAGTTGCAAAGCACATTAAACATTCATGGAGCCTTTGATAACCATACCTATTTATAGAGCTGAAACTGACTTTACAGGTTTATCACCAGAGGCATTCAACTTTCAACCTTTTTTTGCCATGAGAATAAGTCAGTCGTCATATGTCCTGGAGGAGGCTAGTTAGAACATCTGGTTCTGCATCTCCTTGTCTTTATTAAGGCACCTTTCGGCAAGGGCACACTTCTGAATTAATCTGTTTGGTGTGCAGTACAGGGAAGTTCTGTGAAACATGGGTGGCACTTGAATCTTGCAACAGAGATGTTCATTTGTATTTGAAATGGCTAAAGATCCTTATCAGCGCTGTGAATAGTTTGTCAAGTCTAATGTGTCCCAATGAATGTCATGTTGGCAGGACATGTGTTACCACAGTCACGCATAAGAGTTAGCTGGGGAGTGGTTAAAAAAAACACAACCTGACGTATGAGCTGGTTTTGTTTAGTAGTCTGTGTGATTAAGACTATACAGCATTCCAAATTTACTCTAGTAAACCTTCACAGGGGAGCATTCCATTGGAAAAGAATTCAGTGGTGAATCTGTCATGCAGACAGACTGGATTTTTCTCTTCCAGTATTTAGTACTGTGAGATCCAAGAAATTATGGAATTTGCCATTTTCACAGCTGTCGCATACTGACTTGTCCTCTCCATCAAGTTATCCACTATGACTCCTGCATTTCATATATGGCCAGTCACTACAAACCTCTTTAGTGTAAATGAGAAATTAGGATCCCCATCCCCCTAATGTGCAACACATTACACTTGTTTACATGGTATTAAATAATCAGAATGATAAAAAAAATGCAATTGCCATTTTATTGCTCACCCAGTTTGAAGAAATCCTTGTGAAGCTCCTTGCCATCTCTTTTGCTTTAACGACCCTGAACAATTTGGTATCATCAGCAAACTTGGCTACCTCTTTACCCCATCTCTAGATTGGGGGGGGGGGGAGGGGAGATTTCCAACTGGTGGGCCAGATCCTTAGGTTTTCCCCAAGCCCCATGGGTCATTCTCACAGGTGGACATCGAGGGACATAAGCTGACATACTGTAGTTTTCCTTGCCTGTGCAGTTTGAAATCAAACCTTGTGGGCAAAGGCACAGGGCTTTGCAAGTGCCAACAGTCGGCTGACTCTTGGTGCTTGCAGAGCACTGTGCCTTTGCAGGCATTGACAGTCATGGTGGGCTTGCAAAGATACAGAGCTTTGCAGATCCACTTTGGTCAGGGAGCCAGTTCTTTACCTGCCCAACACTGAGAAATGCTCAGCTTGGCTAAAATGGCCAAATGGGGAGACCTCAGAGGTTCCCCACTGCTGCTGTAGATAAATCGCTTAGCAAGTTTAAAGGCGCAGGTTACAATAGAAAAGGGGATATGGGTTTGCATAATATTTGTGCATGCTCATTTATGTGTATGGAATCATATTTAGAAATAATTATTATAATTTAAATAGAAATGCAATACATCTCCTACTGAGGAAGGCTGTGACCGGGTGATTTGCATACCTGCTTAACTTTTATTTAGGTGCTAATTGTTGATGAGCAACTTCAAGCCCAACACTTTTCTTGGGGTTGTCTTTAAACCACACGTGGACCCAATAGCCCTTCAACTATTACTATTACAATTTATTGCCTGCCCTTCACCCTGTGGCCCCAGGGTGGGTTACAACAATTAAAACAAAGCATTAATGTTAAAACACAGTATTACTTGATATTAAAAGCACCTTAAAACAACTTAAAATTAGAAATATAAAGTGAACCCCCCTAAAAAAAATGGACCTCAAGTGCCCAAAGCCAGAGCAAATAGGTGTGACTTCAGCAATAGAGGACTATCCTCTGTAAAGGAGGCTACATGGCCATCCAATTTAAGACATAACATGTTTGAGAATGAGTGTGCTTGAGTCTTGGATGCAAACACACACACACACACACACACACACACACCCCGCTTCAGGTACAAGGGGAAGATGAAAGCATTCACTTCTTGGTTTACACTAACTGCAGTTTTCTGTTGCACCCAAGCTGGGACTGTGGTTAAAATTTTGTACTTATGGTTTTATTTATTCATTGTGGTGCAAGACAAAGAATCCAGTCCTTAACTCCATAGTGACGTCGGTCAACCTGAGCTCCTCCACGCCTTTCCCCATCTACAGCCCGTGGCTCGACGGGGGGCCTCAGGAGTCAAATGTTATTGGGCCCTTTGCTCTTGAATTCTAAGTGAGCGGCAAGTATGCAGGGATGGTGGTGCTTCTATGCTCTCCAAGGATGTCTCTGCTGGCAGTTCTTCCCCTCCCTCCTCCTCCTATAATACCTCATAACTTGGCAGCTCCTCGTTCTGCTGTAATTCAATCCTGTCTCCCTCTTCTCTTGAAACTACTGCAGAAGGGAAGGGGGGGAAGCAGAGGAGGAGGAGGGGGCGATTCCCGCCCTTCTCTTCAGTCCAGTCCCTGACATTGGCCAAGATAGGGGTGTTGTATGTGTGCACTGGACTGGTGCTGGAAGCTGGAGACAGAGGCATGATTTGCTCTCTGCTGACCCAGAGCTGTAGCTTGGAGTTTCCCTGGAACTGTCATGAAGAAGCAAGATCTATTGGGGGTGTTAATGCTGTGAGCCCCCCACCCTGTCCTATGCTCAGGTTGTGTATGTGTGTAATATATATCCTATATATTACCTATATATATATATAAAACCCACAGTCTCCATTAACCTTCATTCCAAGGAAACTGAACCCTGGGTAAGTTCTGGAACGCCCTGGAGTCTCTTGGGAACTGGGGTGCACAGAACAATACTAAGAAATGCTAAAGTACTAAACCCCTGTGCATTATTGTAAATTAAAAAAAATGTTCACATCAAAAAAATCACTTATAATTTTATTGGAATTTTTTTTGTACAAACACTTTAAAGAACATTTCCACATTGGCATATTCAATGCTGTGTTCATTCACAATCTTTAAAAAATAATGCAAGAATTTTTAATTATTTTTTTAAAAAAAGCTCGGTTCAGATACAAATTAGTAAGGATTTGTGTATGAATCAGAAACACCAAAGACATGTAGTGTAAATTACATTATCCTCTTTGTGTTGGAAACTAGTTACATTGCAGTATCAAATGATGACCATCTGGATTATGAAGATGTATGTGTTGTTGATGGTGAGAATGGATTGTATTGACCCAGACAGGGCCCATGATAGGGCAATGCTGGAGAAAGAGGTTCTGATAGGAACAGGCTTCTCAACAGCTACGGGTCACTAGGAATGGGGAACAGCCTCCATGTCACCGGTGCCTCAAGGTCACCTCTTTCCTTTGTTGCATGTAAGTGAATAATCACCATTTCACCCCTGTGTTGGATAAAGTGCTATACTTGGGGACACCATTGTGGCAAAAACCCATCTGAAAAATACTTTTTAGAAGACTTCAAGCTTGTTCATTGCAATATTCAAGCTAGAGTATGTAATGTACCTATGTTTTCTTGGTGTGCTGGTCCCATGAAATAATTGTCAGTCTATGTTGAAATGGTATATTCTATGAAACCATATTTAATCATTTAATGTAGAGGTTATTGAGAGTCCCAACCTAGATATGCAAGCCATATTTTCTTTGGATCCGCACAACGTTGCTTGTTTCACAGAAGAATTTGTGGAGCTTAAAACACTGAAATTTAAACATGGAGATTGATCCTCTAATATTAACATGTTGCCCAGCTTATACGTTAAGCACAACTAGGCCCAGAACACAACTTCTAATGGTTTTTGAATACCATTCCAAAAAACTAACCAAGCATATAGATTCATTATAATTGACTTGAATTTTAAAATTTTGAACAATTTAATGTTTTAAATTCCTGAACAATCTGTTCCTCTCTCAAAAACCTTTGTGAAAACTAAGCAAGATACAGTAATAATATTAATAAATTTCATGACTATCTATTGTTACGCAGATCTGTTGAAATTATTTAGAAGTGCACACGTTACACTAATGGTGCTAGAAATCAACCCTTCAAACAATATTGGAAGAAGAAAACATGTTTTATGAAAAAAACTAGGAGCCACATTCACAGTTGTATCCTAAATATAATTGGTTTCATTTTTTGCTCCCATAAATATCTTCTTGCTGTACCTCGCTGGGATTTTAGAAGAGCATTATTGTGTACAACCACAATAATCCCAGGTGAGGCACAGGCAATTTCTTCGTATCTTAAATTTCCTAGCCCTGGCTGTCTTGGCTGCTGAGCTACCTTTGAAATTCAGAGCAAATGTGCTATTTGGGATGTGCATTTAAGAGAGCAGACTAAGGCTGCAATCGTCACCCCACTTGCCTAGGAGTACTCAGTTGGATTTAATAGGACTTATTTCTGAATAGATGTGGTTAGGATTGCTCTGTTAAGTCTCGTGTAACTAGTTCACATTAGCTAAATCCTATGTCAGCTCAACCTTGGAAGCAATCTAACAGAAGCAGAAGAGAGTGAAATAGTTCACATCTTGAAATGGTTAAGAATCAAGAAATAAAAAGTTCCCCAAAGCAAATAAATGTCATGCAACATAAAAAAAGGTTATTTGGGGCATGAGCCACTGTGTATAGTTCATACAGAGCTACAGGTTCTCTTTCCCCAAAGGGAAATGCTCTATCCCAAATGGTCTACAGTTGCTGCTAGTAGTAGCAGTCCATGGCATCAGACAGACATATTTCCTAGTCTGGTACCTGAGATCCTTTAATTGGAGAGCAAGAACTGGACCGGGATCTTGTGTGCACTTAGGATGAGTGAACCTGTCAATTTCTATTTCTCTCAGTTTCTCATTTTCCAGCCTTAAATTCAGTTCTCTACGTTTCCACACCAGCCTGTGACTTTTTAAATAAAAAATACTCATGAAAATTCATCAGCATTTTTGTGCCAATTTCTCCAAATATACACATTTTGGTATGCTGTCTTCCCTAATATACACATTTTTCAAGACACTTCTTCCTAAAACAATGCATTTTAGCACGTCATTTTCACTAATATATGCATTTCTCTGCATATACATTACGTGGCTGGAGAATAGAATTGCAAAATTCAGAGTTGTGTGAACTGCATTGCAAAATTTGGAGAAGTGAGAATTTAGAAAGATGGCTGTGCTTTAGTCAGCCTATTGTTTCACTAGGTACAGTTTTGCAAGTTTTGCTTTTAAATGTGAACTGAACGGAATTTCTTCCTCTGCCCCCAGGTGTATGCATTTTACCTCTGAACTGTGCCACAACCCTAGGTATTGCATTCCCTACTAACAGAAGAGAACAAAGAAGCCTCTTCTTGGTGTTCAGAATGCAGACTGTTTCTCAGAGCTACTGAAATGTGACCTGCATGTGTTTGATTTCATAGCGCAGCTCCTTATCTATGGCAGACTGTCTTGTGATTATAAATCACAAGACTTATAAACGGAGCCCAAATTGTAAATGGAGAACCAGGCCCTGTATATTTTACAATAAATATTTTAAACAGTACTAGTGATCTTTCCATCAAAACCCAGTGCCTGGTAGTGGCTGGGATCCAAAAAGATGCAACATGCGAACCCAGTGGCTTGAGCTTTCCAGTGGGATTTTTCAGATTTCAGCATCAAATGTCTATGGCATTTTACAAGCACATGGCCCTAGATAGTGGGGGAGCTCTTCAACAAGCATATAGGAAATTGAATCAGGCCATTACCTGGCTCAACATCTTCAACACCAGCCTTTCTCAACCTTGGGCCCCCAGATGTTCTTGAGCCACAACTCCCATCATCTATGATCACTGGCCATGCTGGCTAGGAATGATGGGAGTTGCAGTCCAACAACAGCTGGGGGCCCAAGGTTGAGAATGGCTAGTCTACACTAACTGGCAATGGCTCCAGAGTTTTAGACAGGGCAGAGGGTATCCTTAACACTATCTTGAGATGCTGGGGATTAAACCTGGGACCCTTTGCTTGCAAAACAGATGCTCCATCACTGAGCCACTGTCCTTTCCTTCAGTTTTCTTGGCCATGTGTGACTACATGATTCTTCATGATTCTTCCCAAAGTTTTAAGGCAGAAAAGAACCCAGGCTGAAAAGAAGGATTTTTTTCTATGGGGGGGGGGAGGAAGATGAATGAGGGGCAGTTTCTATAGAGACACATAACAGGTTCAGAACTGATGATTCCACAGACATTTTTGAGAAGGCGGCTGGTGGTTCCCTGATTCCACAAGTGTTAGCGGAAGAAAAAAGAGAGAGCAGAACAGCAAAAGCCAGCATTTCCCACGGTTTCTCTGGTTATTCTGCTAAACAGCATTGCCAGGATAAAGGGGGAGAACTTCACAGTTTCTTAAGCTTATAATCACACTGTATAAAAAGTTTTGGAAAGCAAGACAAAAGATTCTTAACAGCACATGATCATTGCAGGAAAAACACCTATGGAATCCATTGGCAATGTAATGCTCAGGTGGTTTCAAACCATGAGGAGGAGGTCTGGCCCATCATTGTAATATGAGCCATTATGGCAACTTTTATTGCTGATTTCATGCTGAGTTATTAGACGCACTGACTCCTGAGAAGAAAGTTCTGGCAGAAAAGGGATAATGCCCTTTTCAGCTGGGTGTGTGTGTGTGTGTGTGTGTGTGTGTGTGTGTGTGTGTTTTACAAAATAAAGCAATGAAACTCTTGGTTTAGAAGGGATACTGCGATACATATATCCTCAGCCGAATGACGGAGCTTCCTCTGAAGTTGATGACAGTGTTAACAGTAATCATCTCCAGGTCCAAGAGAATGTCACGTGGCCCCTTCAGAGGACGGGTCATCACTAGAGTGGCACTGATAGGTCCAGTTTGCTGTGTGGAAGACACAAAGAGAGCTTGAGGTTTTAAACAGTATTCAAAAGAAGAAGAAGAAATCTGCCATGCAAGATCCTGTCCCACTTACACGCATGTAGAATTCTCTTCCCTCGTTTCCTGATTTTATCTGGAAGATGTAATAAGCACCAGGGTAGCGGGACGTTGCTTGCATTTGAAATATATCAGACGGCACAGTGCGCCCTGAAACATCCATGTCTCTGTACAAAATGGTAAATGGCTGGTCTCTGCATCCAGGATTTTCAGCTGGGCACATACAGTGACTGGAAGAACAGAAATTGTTACTATTGGTGTATTGCCACCAAAAACAACGGAGAGTCGTGCAGTACTCTGAAAATTAGCACATTTATAATGGCATATGGCATATGTTTTCCTGAATGAGTTATTCACTCTACTAATTATTATTGCTGCTATGTCTGACATTGAGCAAATTTCCAAAGAGAATTTGTTTTGTGTTGTTTAGCAAGAAAGGATATTCTGCATCCTAAACTTCAGTTTTCTCTATAACCTGTTTTATAATCTACAACCTGCTGTGTTACAAGCGTTTATCAATAAATTTGTGAAGTCAGTCACCTGTTAGATCAACCAGTTTATAACAGTTAAATCAATCCGTTTATTGACCGATATTCCACAGTTTACAAGACCTACATTAATATGCACATACCATTTATACTTGGGTTCTTAAACCTTAAATGCATTGTTTTGCATCAAGAGAGGCAAACAATGTACCATCAACATCCTCTATGGAATAGCACTGAATGACAGCTCAACTCTGAAGACCTTTGAATGACTAATAAAACTTGCTCTTATTTCTTCATAAGCATAGAGTAATTCTAGCTTAACTAGAAATACAGTTGAGTCTTTTGCCATCTGGTGGCCTGACTAGGGATTTTATATTTTGTGCCTGTTGCTGTTAAAAGAAGCTAAGAAGCAGTTCTTATAACATCGTCTTGGGGGCAGAAAAGGCAATACATTGGCTCTGTTAAGGTCTGTTACCTTACGTGCAGGCTTTGCCCACACAAATTGCAAGCAAGGGGCCCTGATTCAGAATGGGACCAATATTGCCTTTCCCCTGCTCATTGCATCTATCATCTGATGAGTGGGAAGGAGCAATCTGCATCTCCATCAGGGGCTAGGCAGAAATGATGGACTCAAGAGTGCAGATAGAAAAAGGACTAATGTGGGATCAAGGAGAAGCAGAACCTATTGCTGCTGAAAACTCCTGTGTGTAAACCACGCTGTGACTAAAACAAACTGGGAAAGGGACGTCAGTTTTAGAACATCTGCTTTGCATGCAGAAGGTGCCAGATTAAATCCCTGGCATCTCCAGATATGGCTGGGAGACCCCAAAGAGCGGCTATCAGTAATTCAGAAGCAGCTCACTGGCTGGGCTGAAGATGCTCTGCTAGATTCCTGGCAGGTTGTTAGCTGGGAGGTGGCTGGTGTGGTGCAGATTCACTTGTAGGAGCACTGGAAGCCATGCCAACTTCCCTGTCACCTCACCTGTCCAGGTAAACAACCATAACCCATCAGTGTGAGAAAGCTAGTGCAGTGGCTGCACTCAACAAAGCACTTCTGCAGCAATGCCGACCTAGCTGGACCTATGGCCTAACTCTGCATAAAAGGCAGTTTCATGTGTTTCTATGTAGAAGGGAGCGGACTTGAAGTGAGTGATGAGATATGTAGACTGAATAAAGAATGCCAGGAGGTCAGGGAAGGTCTACAACTCATTTCATCCTCACAAGGATTCTGCATATTGAATGTACTATTATAGGAGGGGATACATGCCGTTAAGAGTTAGATTTTTATTTAAGCTAAGGGCCAGATAGACCTGGGTTTGCCACTGAGTATACACTCAACAATGAGCCACAGGTAGTTCTAGCTTCTTGATGAGCATAGCCATATGAAATCAATTTTTCCAGTTTTCTGTCAGTTCCATTCTCACTTCATGCATACACCTAAAGAGGAATCAGAGAAAGATCCCTAAAATCTGAATTGTGTAACGCAAAGCTAGCAGCAGAAAGTCCAAACAGCACATGCCTCTTGAAGAAGATAAATATCCTCCTATTTCTATGAAGATATTACTCACTTTTCACTGATCAGGATATAAGGCTCCTCACACCTTATTGGGTCTAGGCATTTGAATCCTCCTTGGACATTAAAACACGTTTGTTGCAAGGTACAAGTGTGGTTCCCAACGTCACATTCGTTAATATCTAAAATGCAAAAAAATAGAAGTAAATATTGGTGTATTTTAATAAGTGTTTTAACCCCATAGCACTTGTGGCACAGAATACTATTTAACTAAAACACATCTGAAAGAGTCTTGCAAGATGCTACGCATGTATAATGTCCAGTAGGATGTACTGTAGTGTTTAGAGTGTTTTCAGGGCTTGAATCTCCACCCACAAAGCTCACTAAGTGACTTTAGTCATATTTTCTCAGCCTAATCTTATCTCACACGGTTGTTCTGATTGTGTGTGTGTGTGTGTGTGTGTGGATCAACCCAAATATTTTGACATGTCTGAATGTACCCAAAGAAGAGGAGGACGAAGGAACAGCAAATGAATATTGGCTCAGCTTCTTGCAAATGTGAGATCATACAATTCACTGCGGATCATGTCAAAACTCTCAAACCCTAAACACAGGGCAACAAAGCAAGCACGTAATTAAAACTCATTGTGATGTCTCCTTAAGGAGTTATAGAATTATGAGATAAAGCTATGTTGGGTGGTGTGTGATCTAGCAAAAATTGAAGGGAATTAGGGGCTTTGACCAGGAGGTTTCATTATGGCTCCCAACTACCTTTTCTCCTTTAAGTGGGGCAACAGTGACCTAGCCATGTAATTCAACTGGCCATACTCCATGTTTGTTTCCCCACCAATGTAATCAGTGTGCTGAAGGAGAATGTTGATGTGAGCTAAGGAACTGTGATGACTGGTTCATACTTGATAAGGCTTCTTCATAACTGCTTCATTCTGTGTTATCAAAGAAGCATATACACAACTGTGTTGGAGAATTATTTTAGCATGAACCAGGATGTACCTGTGGGACCCAGAAACATCCTCTCTGACTGATGCTGCACTTTCCATTACATTATTTACACTGACTGACCTTTCACCATCTGGGCCTGTAACTCAGGCGCAGTTGATTGTCTGGAGGACTTAAGCTACGTACAGACAGCATTTCTGCACAGGTTGAGAGGAGAACTTGCTGAGCTTATCTCTTGCTATGTTGGATCCAGTGCAAACACTTTCCAATTATGCTTGGTAGAGGGGGGAATGCTACATACACCCAGAAGAACTGGTTGCTTGGTAAGGTATTTTAATGAGTTCACTGCTGTCCACAATTCGGTAGTAAACAAGCATGTTTTGTATGGAGTCAACTCTCTCTATTAAGCTCATTGGGCGATTTGACGTTTTCTTCACAGTTGGAGCAGAAAAAAAGGAATAGCATGGGACCTGTTGTGTAATCCTTAACTGCACTGGAGAATGGTTGCGTAGGCCAAGAACCTTGTGAACTGTAATGACACCACACACATAGTTATGTGTTCAGCAGTGTTGTACAATAGCTCCCAACATGCACTTCTAATTGCTTAGACCTTATGTTCATCCTTTGCTTCATTAACTATTATTTCGAGAAAAAGGTTAATGTTTATTCTTGTGTTTGTTTTTTAATTAAAAAAAAAATAGCTGGCAAAATGTTCTTACCCTGGCATCGGATATCATCCAGAAGAACGTAACCAGCAGGGCAGAAGCAGTAGTAACTACCTGGCTGGTTGATACATTCGTGCTGACAAAGAAATTCCGAGAAGCTGCATTCATCCATATCTGTAAATTTGGGATTAGGAAGAGTTAGCAGTTCATTGGTGATAGGTTCAGACCATTACCTGCTAAATATAACACTAGTTTTATGGTGCTTACTGACCCTCTTAAGTTGCCTTTGAGTTTCACTGGAGGCCACAACCCATGGACCATCTCATGACCCGAATTCCACCTAAACAAACAGAGGGCAGCCCATCTCTCATCACCCTCACATCATATTCCCTGCCATGTATCACTTCCTGAACCAGTCGTGTGTGGCAAGCACAAGCTGACTTTATCCACCATGCAGTTTATGAGACAAAGGAGCTCCCCACCTATGTACCATTCATGTTTTGTATGCTCACCCCATCCACTCTTGGCCCACATTGCGAAGCTGCCTATCTAAAACTGTCCTTTCCTAAACAAAAAAAATTCCTTCCAGTAGCACCTTAAAGACCAACTAAGTTAGTTCTTGGTATGAGCTTTCGTGTGCATGCACACTTCTTCAGATACACAAATTCCTTCCAGTAGCACCTTAAAGACCAACTAAGTTAGTTCTTGGTATGAGCATGCACACGAAAGCTCATACCAAGAACTAACTTAGTTGGTCTTTAAGGTGCTACTGGAAGGAATTTTTTTTGTTTTGACTGTGGCAGACCAACACGGCTACCTATCTGTAACTGTCCTTTCCTAGATAAGGTATTCTGATGCTGCCCTGCCCCTTGTAACGCTGCTGGATTGTGTAAATCATGTTATATAATCTACAGCCATTAACCAATTTTAGAATCACTACAGATGTGCCAGACTAGGCCAGCAAAGGGTTTCACAATACTAGGATGACTAAGCAAACTTCCAAAACGTTGATTGAAACCAGATTTTATTTGGTATATTTGGGGAGATGTGCACGAACTTTAGATTCAGAAGAAGCCCACAGGATTAAAGCAATTCCAACGCTGAGCCAAAGTGAAGAAAAGCCAAGCTGATTTATTCCCTTTTGACACTAATGGGAGAGGAGGTCAAAGGAATCTATGGGCAACACCAGCGCTATTTTTGTACAGGACCTAGCAATTTTAGGTACAATAACAACACCAAACAAAATAATATTTGGGGATTTGGGTTTGACAACTAGGCAATCTAATCCCAGAACTGGCATGCTGTATCTCTTAGGGAAATCATTGGGTTTTGGGTTTTTTCCTTCCTGTGATGTCTGCAAATAACAAATGCAGGCAGATGGTGAAAAAAGGAGCATGTCTAGTAGCAATATGCCAAATTAAGAACTGACCCTCAGAAGTACCAAAATTAAGTGTTTAGCATGGAGTGTACTACCGTATTTTTCGGCCCATAGGGCGCACCTAGTTTTTTTGGGGGGGGAATAAAGAAAAAAAATTATTTCTCCCCCCAGGCACAGGGCTGGGGTGGGGGAAGCCCGAGCTTCCCCCGACCCCAGCCCCCAGAACAGGCAGCTCTCCACAAGCCGTGGGAGAGCTGCGCAAAGCCCGAAGCCTGGGGGCGCTGAGCTCAGTGTGCCCCCAGGCTTCAGGGTGCAGGCAGCTCTCCGCAAGCCATGGGAGAGCTGCGTGACTTCGCGCAGCCCTCCCACGGTTTGCAGAGAGCTGTGCGAAGCCCGAAGCCTAGGGGGCACTGAGCTCAGCGTGCCCCCAGGCTTCGGGGTGCAGGCAGCTCTCCCACGGCTTGTGGAGAGCTGCCTGTTCTGGGGGTTGGGGTCGGGGGAAGCTCGGAAGCTTTGACCTGTGAAGCCGCACAGCTCTCCCACGGCTTGCGGATAGCTTCCTGAAGCTTGGAGAGTGAGAGGGGTCGGTGCACACCGACGCCTCTCGCTCTCCAGGCTTCAGCGAAAGCCTGCATTCGCCCCATAGGACGCACACACATTTCCCCTTCATTTTTGGAGGGGGAAAGGAGCGTCCTATAGGGCGAAAAATACGGTAATTCTTTAGCAAGTACATCATGATGTTGAAAAAGCTCTACTGTAGGCAGAAATACCAACTCAAATGCTGCTGTGTCTGGAGTACTGTTTTCCCTTTAAAATGAAATCTTGGTGAAGTGAAGCCAGAGCAAATGACAGGCAGATCTGACTTAAGTCTAGATTTGCCCCATCCTGCTCCCTACAAGAGGCAACCTTGGACTAAGGAGGAAGATGTTGACAGGCAGTGCTACCGCCTGGGTTAGGTGTAAGTAAGAAGGCAGGCAGGTGGGAACTGGATGGGGAGAGAGGTCAGGTGGCAGTGCCCCATTCTCCCTATTGAACCAGTCTCCACCGAAGGAAGGGGAACCTTTTTCAGCCCAGCAGTTGCATCCCTTCTAGGCCATGGCCTAGGCAGAGGGAGTGTGACTTAGGGAGAGTTTTGAGGGTCAGCTGGAGAGGCCTGGAGTGCCACACTGAGCCCCCCTGGGCCTGAGTTTCCTCACCCCTAGCCAAAGAGGTCCCCTGTCTGCACAAACCGAGGGTGGTCTTCAGCTAGATTTAACTCAGAGCAGGCCCACTGAAATGAATGAGCATGACTAAGCTAGGTACATTAATTTCTATAGGTCTACTCTGAGTAAGACCCACCCTGAGTATTCTTTTTCTGTAAGCCAGGCAGCGTTGCATCTACTTATGGTAAATTGGGTGGGGGGGCGGCATTTTTTGGAGATGTGTTTTTCCCAGAGCTTGACTCATTTAACTAGGCACTGGAGACCATTTCAGAACACAAACAGGCTTAACAAATCATTTTCAAATTAAACCAAGTGTATAATAAGTGTTCCATAACTGAAACAAGGATGAAAGCACAAGAAACAGCCGTATAATCCTTGTTGCAGTCATATGCTTAAATTCATTGACTTCAGTGATTTAAGGTCACTGCCAACACACTTGGGGCAAGAACATGTGTACTGTAAATGCTTCTTTAGTTCACCTGCAGGAGGCCAAGCAAGGTGTAGTCTAAGGTTCTACAGTTAAGAGGCACTGATTCAACAAAATACATATACCCACACAATCCTGAGCACCTTTACTTGAGAGTATGCTCCATTGAAACCAATGGAAATAACTGCTCAGAGTCCTACATTTTGTGGGATTAGATGTTCCTGTTAATCCTTCCTAGTTTCATCACTCTAACTTTCCATGTATACTTGAAGGAGCATCTCCACTTCCCATCGCCCAACCTGGATATGGAGGTCCAGCTCTGAGGGACTTCTGGTGTTTCCCTCATTGTAAGAAGTGAAGTTACAGGGAATCAGGCAGAAGGCCTTGTCAGTAGTTGTGCCCTCCTTGTGGAATGCCCTCCCGTCAGATGTCACACAGATAAACAATCTTATGACTTTCCATAGACATCTGAACGCATCCCTGTTTCAGGAAGCTTTTAATGTTTGATGTTTCATTGTGTACCTTTATATTTTGTCGGAAGCCACCCAGAGTGGCTAAGGCACCCCAGTCAGATGGGTGGGGTACAATTTGTTGTTGCTGCTGTTCTTAAAACAATGTAAGTACATGTGGAAAAAACATTCTTTCCCTTAAAAGCCAAGATAATAATGCCCACAATTTTTACTTACCAGTACAACTAATACCATCAGCCTCTAATTCATAGCCAGGGTCACAGCGGCAAAGGAATGAGCCGTAGGTGTTGACACAGTTTTGCACACAAGGATTGTTGGTTGTACATTCATTCACATCTGTGGGAAAGCGGCATCAATCACTTTTTTCAAGGCTCTAGTTTATTTAAGGCTTACAGCAATGAAAAAGAACTTCTTAAAATTAAAACCTACTGAGATGATTTTGGCTACAAAAGAGAGAGAAAAGTAATTGGAGTATCTTCTTCCCTTGAGGCAGGGATGGGGACTTCCAGATGTTGTTTGTTGGACTACAACTCCCATTAGCCACAACCACCATAGCTTGTGGTCAGGAATGGTGGCAGCTGTAGCACAATTACATGTGAAGGTCCATAAATTCCTCATCCCTGCCATGACATTGGACACACAGCCCACAGAAAAAATAAATAAAACATAGCTGATCTTTTGTCTCTGAGAGATGTTCTAAAGGTCATTTCTGGGCGATGTACAAATCACCACTTTAGAGAGAAAGCGGTGACAGATGTGTGAGTTAGTTGCTCATTCTCTTTGTGGAACTACTTTATGGCAAGTAAGAATTACTCCTAGTTTGCCCAAACTGTCTCTGTACATGAGACCAGAGGGAGCTACTCTGCCAAGGGAACCACTATACTCAATGGGCAACATGGGGTAGTACACATCGAACGCTGACATGCAAACAAAGCTACAGTGCTGGAAAAGTTCAATTTACCACTGTGACATCTTGAAAAGATTCTGCATAGTCTGTTTGGGTTCAGACCAATATGGCAAACAAAACTGAAGTGTATCCTGCAGGTGCTTCCTTGTTTATCTACAAGTTTTAAGACTCTGACTGCTTCAATCATAACAAAACCTGGCCAAAAGCAGCAGGGTGAAACAAGGGGGAAAGGGCAATGGATGAAGGCGTGTCTGTGACTGTAACAAACTGTAGCCTTAACTCTTAAGATTACTTTTTATGGGCATGTTGCTAGGAGATTTCTCCGACCCCACACTCAGGACCAGAGAGCTTTGATGATTTTGCAGCTGAAGGAGAGCAAGGACTTTCATAAAAGAAAATTGCAAGAACCACCATGCATTAAACTTCATAAATGTGTTTAAGGCTGTGGGTAAATTGATATTGTGCTTAGTGATCTGCATTGGCTGCCTGTTGCTGCTCCCAAGCCAAACTCATGGAAACCCTAAACAGCATGGGACCAGGCTACATAGCAGAATATCCCCCCTGCTGAAAGCCACATTGGACTTTGTGTCCCTCATAGGAGACTCTGCTGGCCATAACATAGTCATAGATTGTCGTCTGAAAACACCATGGAAACGGGCCTTTTCAGTTATACCAACCCTCTGGAATACCCTCCCAAAGAGATTCGGAAAGCTCTATCAGTTGAATGTTTTGCTTAAAAGGTACTGTGCTCTCTGGTCTTCTCTCTCTCATGCACAAACAGTACCTTGACATGATCTTCCGTCTTCATTCAAGATAAATCCTGGATTGCATGTACAGGAGTAGGAGCCTGGCACATTGGCACATAGCTGCTGACAGTAACCATAGCGACATTCATCTATGTCTGCAAAGAAAAATGTGAACAACAAACAAGACTATTAGTTGCATCTGTCACACAGTAAAATTTAAAACCACATGCACCCCGAACAACCATTTGCTAAGAGATCTCATTATTTCAGTGTGATCAAAGGCTGTATTGTTCCAGCCCATTACTTTGCACACAAAATCTTCTTTCAATGATCCCTGTAATCTCCTTTCGCCATTGGTCTGTCCATGCCTGCCTTGAGTCCACAGATGCTGTTGGATTACAACACCCATCATCCCTGACCATTGGCTAAACTGGCTGGAGATGATGTAGCCCAACATCTGGGGGTCCGACTTTGAAGAACTGAAGATTATGCAACTCATACCAACACTCTCCTCATGATGCTTTTTGCTTTTAGTCCAGATCACTGCATGCACACACACTAGTCAGAAACCCTGTATATCAGAAGCACAAACCATGTTTTTAATATACCAACATAAACCTAATGGTGGGCTGAGCAAGCAAAATCTCTTGAATGGAACAAGCTGTACAAAAAAAAGAGGCGCTCAATTACATGAACTAGCACATTGGTTCTAATCTAAGCCTGTTCAACAGGGACTATGTTTGCTAATAGCTTCTAGCAGACCAGTGTGTTGTTGGAGATCAGTACAATTAATAAACATGGCAGCTGTAATATAGAAATAAAGCTGCTCACTGTTCATACACCGTCAAAAAAATCTTTGGTCTTCATTTGTATTTCTCAAGTTTTATAAGCTCATGATGTTCCAGTGTGGTATTAGAAAGAAGCAGAGCAGAAAATATCACACTGTGAGCACGTCTGCAGAAATTATGTTGCAACAGAGGAAGCAGCGACTTTCCCCCAGCTGTAAAAAAATTAAAAAGTTACATTTAAAAGAATGCTGCACTGACTTGCATGGTAATCAAAATCTTTGCTGGTGTAAAAGCAGCAGCAGCAGCAGCAGCACTAAGGGCTTCTTCACCACCTCTGGACTCTGAGACTGGGCCAAAAGTGTCCTCCTTCAGAGACAGCATTCAGAACAAAGTGGTCAGGAGAACAGCTACAAGTCTACCAGTTTGCTGTGCTGGCTAAAAACACTTTATAATAATCATCATCATCATCATCATCTTAAACAAATCTTAGTTTAAAAGGCATTTCCAGATCTTCAGTATGATATTATATTTCTTACCTGCCCTTCTCCGTGAGGTCCTAGGATGGGTTACAACAATTTAAAAATGCAATATTAAAATGTAGTGGGTAAAATGTTGGGATTTAGAATGGATAGACCAAGATTCCAAGGCCAGGAAATGAAAATGGCAAAAGAAAGGCAAGTTTTATTACCATGCGTGTAGGAAAAGGCCAATGACCAGATGGAACCTTACTCTAGTATCTCTAAAGAAAGAATGTGTTCAATTTCAGAAAATCTTTTTGTGAGTTGAAGGAACACGAATTCATAATGGCTGATAGCATGTGTTTTACATTTGGTTCACTTATTGAAAAGATGTCATACTGGAGCCCAAGGAATAGGAAGAAACATCAAAATGATGGTTTCTCAAACACCTTGTGCATCTGGCCAGCCCAAATGATATACTCACTTATGCTTTAGAGATACGATTGACTCACAGCAAACCCAATACTTTGTTTGGATGCAAGACACTGTTTGCTATGTAGGTAAAGGTAAAGGACCCCTGGATGCTTAAGTCCAGTCAAAGGTGACTATGGGGTGCAGCACTCATCTCACTTTCAGGCCATTGTAGCTGGCATTTGTCCACAGACAGCTTTCCGGGTCATGTGACCAGCATAACTAAACTGCTACTGGCGCACGGAGGACTGCGAGATACCAGAGCACACAGAAAACCATTTACCTTCCTGCCACAGTGGTACCTATTTATCTACTTGCACTGGTATGCTTTCGAACTGCTAGGTTGGCAGAAGCTGGGACAGAGCAGCGGGAGCTCACCCCATTGCACAGGTTCGAACTGTTGGCTTTCCGATTAGCAAGCCCAAGAGGCTCAGTGTTTCAGACCACAGCACCACCCATGTCCCTTTGCTGAAATGTGTAGAGATGTCTTGCATTAAAACATTGCATTGGGTCAGACATGATTGCTTAACACCTCATAGGACACTCTTCGAGACCTGCCATCTGAATAATAGCATCCTTAGTCCCCTTTATTTACGTGGTCTAGACATACATTTCCCCTCAATCCATCATGCAGAAATCACAAACTATTTTGTTTTAAAGACACTTCCTCCCAAAGTATTACATACCTAAACATTGGCCTTCTAAAAGCCAGTATCCTTCTGTGCAGGAGCAAGTATATCCTCCCTCAGTGTTGATGCAGATTTGGGTGGGGTTGCACTGGTGTGATTCAGACGCACATTCATCAACATCTGCAATTCAGAGAATAATCAAGCATTACATGATTATGCAGATACAAAAGCATTTGTCACAACTGCAGAGTCCCATTCCTATAATCAAATATATAAAAATCCATCTGAGAAAGCAAGGAAGAAGAATGCCAAATACATTTGGAGCAGTTTTAACCACAGTCTCTGAGGCACTGAAGAAAATTCAGTATTGTACTCTCTATGCCAAGGTACTGAGTGCAGGAGAATCATTGACAGTTCGTGAGAAACATGTCCGCCCAACAGATGCTCTGTCTCTTATAGTGCTGATTCAATGACAAAAGTTATTTCCAGTTTCTTTGATATCATGCTACATCTACTAGTTGCTTTCCTGGTAAATAACATTTCTGAACACAGACCAATTGGGAATTTGTAACCCGTAATAAAAACGCCTTCTTCAATCAGACCTTTCGTTTGCCTGATCTCCAGAGCACTAGGGCTGTATTCCCAAGCATACTTGCAGCATGATGTAGCAGGTTTCTTAGAAGTAAGTCCTCAGAGTTCAATGGGACTGACAGCACTGTCTTACACATGCCTACAAACAATTCCCATTGTGTTCAGCGGAGTTTACAGCCCGGTAACTGCATTAAGTTGAAACCTAAGGATGCTTCCAGACTGTTCTTTTGTGGGTGCGAAGGTACACTAGAAAATTCAGGTTTGGCAATTAGAGTGGATTTGGCACAACAAACTGCCTCCCCCCAATTGATACAGACACCACACAGAATAAATGCTCAATAAGATTACAATTAGGGATGGGGGAGAAATTTGATTCTGCTTACATTTAAGGGCAAATCCACTGAATTTTCAGAAAGCCACTCCCGACATACAGAGGGGGGATGGTTGCGGGCTCACGCCCCATTCACACCCTCGCGGGGATGGCTGCAGCCCCGCGGGACTTGGGGAATCCCGGGATTCATTAGCATTCATCATTCACTGCGCCAGCCAATTGGCTGGCAGCGGGGACGGGACTAGTAGGGGGCATTTAAGGTCAGGGCAGCCCATTCTCGCCCCTTTCTTTTCTTTCAGCAGCTGACTTCTGAGTTTAGCAGCACAGTTCTTCAACCAAGTAACATTTACAAAAATGCATACATTGGGGAAATGGGCATAAAATGCAAAAATGAGTGAGAATAACTTCAAAAAATGCATGAAATGAGAGAAAACTGATTGCAAAAAAAATTGTATATTAGGCAAAATTGCATCCTATGGGTAGAATTTAATGTTGCACTGTGGTGAATGATCCCTTAGTGCAAGCATTTCTGCTAGTCAGATGGAATCAGCTCCCCTCCTGCCACTGTATGCTGTTTTGGGGCTTCTTCTGACCCTCCAGAATCAATTGGGAGGGGCACGTGGGCAGGGGAGAGGAAGAAACGCCCTATTGTGTTAGTAAGATTCATTGTGCTGGCTTCCACAAGCGTAACTATTTTTTGAATGCCATTCAAAGATGTATATATTAGGAGATATTTGCATTATAATGCTGACAAATTTTCTTGAGGTCTTAAGGTTTTGCAAACTGATGTGGAAATGTGGAGAACTCAACCTAAGACTGGAAAAATGAGAAACCAAAATCGACACATTCATCCAGCCTTAATTTCACATCCTATACACTCGTTGGGGTCAAAACACGTTACTTCAAATGCCCTGCCTTTCTTCTCCCTTTTAAAATTAAAGGTAGCTTTGCACGTCCTGATCTGGATTAGGACTGCAATGCAGAAGGGGGGGTTAACACATTTCCTTTTGTTGCTTCCCTGCTGAAAATCCACCCCACACACCCCTGAAGTTTGCACCAAATGGCAGTGCATAGCAAACTTTCTGTGGAGGGTGAATCTTCACTGGGGAAATTAATGCCACTGTCCTCCTTGGTGCAGGGACATGTTCTTTTTTCCCTTTTTTTCTTGTTCATGTTACTCCTTTAGATTCTCTAATCTTACCTAAATGGCTGACTGCTCCCATATAAACCTGCCCATTCACATCTATAATCTTTGGACATCCTTCTCTGAGTGCCCCTGCAAGGTTAGGACAACAAAACAGGGCCTCTTCTGTAATGGTGCCTTATTTGTGGAACCCCTTGCCTGCCTGGCACCCGCACTTTGGGGGTTTGGGGTGCCTGTCCAAAATGGTTTAATTCAGCTAAGCTTTGAGTGACAGACTGCTGGGGTCCCACATGCAAACACTTATGTGTAACTCAAGATCTATACATACAAGTGCTCCAAGGACATTCTTTGGCACCTTTTTGTTCCTTGGAAACTTGCAAGCAAGAGCAAATGGAACAGAGGGCATTGTGCAAACATCACTTCCCCACTCTCTTGCACATTACGTTATATAAATATGGGAATAAACTGCTTAGTTTTGTGCAACTCACTGATTTCCTGCCAGGTCCTTTTGCTGTGAGCATCACTGAAATATATGGCAGAAACAATTCTTAACAAGTCTCTACTGCTTTTCACCTCCAGTGTCATTTAAAAGGACTAATGAACGGGCTATGGTGAAGTGCCAATGGTGCTGCACACATAAGAACTGGTGAGCCAATTTCATCATTGGTGGTATGTAAGTCCTGCACAGGTAAGTTTCTTTTCCTTCTCCAGTATCACTCTAGAATCAGGCCTTACAGAATTGATCTTGAGTTACACGTAAGTGTTTGCATGTGGGACCCCAGCAGTGAATCTATGATCAGGAATAAGGGCTTCCAGAATCCAGTGGGATATAGAGAAGACGGTATAATCTCCTTTTGGAAATCACCCCACACCCCACCAAAGAACAAAAAGTTGACATCCTGACTTGGTCTCTGATAAAAAAATCCTTGAAAATGGACATTTTAAGTCTCCCCTTGATAACTTTGTTTTTGCTAAGAATTTTGTCTTATTGTCAATTTTGCCAATTGGTGTTAAAAAAGGATAGGACATTTTTTATGTATGCTTCAACAGCAGCAAGAATACTTATTGCAAAGTATTGGAAGACAGAAGAACTACCCACCGTGGAAGAATGGCAGATGAAAGTTATAGACTATATGGGACTGGCAGAGATGACCGGCAGAATCCAAGACCAGGGGAAAGAGACGGCGGAAGGAGATTGGAAGAAATTCAAAGACTATCTTAAGAAATACTGCAAAATTGTTGAATGTTAAGACGATGTTGATTCTGATTTTAAGGGGTTGCTAAAAACTCAAATGAAATTAAGGGAAGGATTTGCTGAAGAGAATTAATTAGAGATTGGAATGCAGTAAGGAGACGTATGAGGAGGTCGGGAAAGTAAGTTTTATGAACATAAGGGAATGAGTTATACATGTGGTTTTTTGTATGTATTTTTGTCTATTTTTATGGTTTTTTTGTTTTTTCTTTCTGATTGTTGTGATTTTTATGTTATATAAACTTCTGAAAATGTTAATAAATATTTTATAAAAGAAAAAAAAAGAAAAAAGAAACAACAGCAAAATGCCTAGGGGCTTAATTCACATGGTGTCCTCAAGTATCGACCCACTAAGGTCTGCTGTAAGATGAATATGGACCAGAAACCAACCGAAGGTACTAACAAAATTATTGGCACCAAGTTCTTAGGTGCTGTGTTGCAAGGCCGCTGTTGTCCCAGGACATCCTGCAAGCATTGCAGTACTGTACTCGAAAGTTTACCCCATTCTTTTCAATTTATAGTACTTTCAAGTAAAGAAGCTCAGATCACACCAAAAATAAAAAATAATAAAAAAAATTGTCTTCTAAATTTCTGCCTACATCTCTTTGGCTACAACTGGAATCAACTGGTTTGTTTTTTTTTTGCAGGTGCTAATTTCATTCTCTTTTACATAGTCAGCCTTTCTGATATACTAAAATTGTCATCCCGCTTGCCGTTAAAATATTAACCTGTGTCTTTCAATACTGTGCCTCATTTTAGCATGCAAATAGACATGATCCTGTCAGAGTTACGGTATACACTTGGAAGTCACACTGATTTCAATTACAGAATTAAGCACATTAATATACAGCATGCAGTGTTTTTTCCCTTTGAAAAGAAAATACCATTTTATAGTTCAAATTGGGAAAAATAAATACAGTAAATGGACAAAAGTACAGTGGTACCTCAGGTTACATACGCTTCAGGTTACAGACTCCGCTAACCGAGAAATAGTGCTTCAGGTTAAGAACTTTGCTTCAGGATAAGAACAGAAATTGTGCTCCAGTGGTGCAGCAGCAGCAGGAGGCCCCATTAGCTAAAGTGGTGCTTCAGGTTAAGAACAGTTTCAGGTTGAAAACGGACCTCCGGAACGAATTAAGTACTTAACCTGAGGTACCACTGTACAAAGTTTCACAAAATGTTTAGGGGTGCGCATACCCCTGCATCCCCCCAGAAAAAAGGACTGAATATATGCATATCAATCTGTTGAAACTAAGAATTTGGACACTGAAATTTGCCTTTAAACAGGTGTTGAGAGAGTTGGTCTTGGATGGTTCCCAACCTATCAGGCTGTCCTTGAAAAAATAACACTGCCCAAACACAGCAGTGATTTGCATTTTGGCTGTGGTTTGTACTTTAGGAATGTAGCATTGTTAAACACTGCTTCTTACCAAATGCAATTATCATGAGAGGAAGAGGGGGGACTATGAGAAAGTGTGTTATTTCACTGCAGAAAAATCTACAAGAAAGAACTTTATTTTGTCAGTGTCCCAAAATATAGTGGCAAAGGGGTTTCGAGAGAACTTCATATCAGATACGAGATTCCGAACCTTTTTTAGAATCATCATTTTAAAGTAATACGAGCTACTTTTTCTTTTTCACCAAACATTATAAATTAAATAGGCAGATGAGAACGAAACTTTAAAAACTGCCTCCTTAATGGGGGATCAAACTAATTTGTGGGTAATATTAAGCTAATCATGCATATTAGGAAGACTGTTGATTTTTTCCCCCATTAGTAAGCTTCCCCAGGGGCACTTGGCAAACCACTGGAGACATAGATTGCTAGACTGGATAGGTCCTTGGTTTGACCCAGCAAGGCTCTTATCATCATTATGTTCTATACATGTTGCTATACTTCTTTGGGAAACTTGGAGAAATGAGAAGAGGGGAACTGAGCTAGTAGATTTCGCCAAAGAGTGATTAGTTTACATTCCCACTAATGCGTGAACTTCTTGACGGTACAGTTGAACTGAGTCATTAATGCTTTCGCTCCAAGGCTTTTCGGAAGGCCAGCAAAATATTGGATGCAGCTGAGGGCGCTTCAAAATTGTTTCCACTGCTCTTAAAATCTTGCACCTCTCTTCATCCTTATGAAGATGCTTTTTAAGGTTGCTTTGCTCTGCCGATCCATTATTCAGAGTTAAACCCTCAGATCACTGAAGCTTGTTTCAGAGGAATGAACTGTGTCAATGAAGCAAAGAAAACCACGCCGAGCATTTCACAACAGGAGCAAAAACACGGCTTGTTGGAGAATGTCACACAAAGCTTTCTGAGAATAAGAATCACAAATATTCTCCATTACATCTGCAGGTATGGCAGTGGATGTGCTGGACCATTGTCTTTCCTCAGTGATGGACCGGATGAGTTCCAACAAACTGAAGCTAAATCCACACAAGACTGAGGCACAGTTAGTGGGTGGTTCCCTAGACTGGATGGATGGGAGGTTAAGTTTATCCTCCCTCTGAAGGAGGAGGTACATAACTTGCGGGTACTTCTGGGTCCTTTGCTGTTGCTTGAGGTTCAGGTGGCCTCAGTGGCAAAGAGAGCCTTCCATCAGTTTTTGCTGCTGGCCCAGTTGTACCCCTGTCTGGACAAGGATAACATATTTCTGTTGTCTATGCTTTGGAAGCCTCTAGGTTAGACTACTGCAACCTGTTATATGTAGGGCTGCCTCTGAAGACGGTTCAGCCACTTCAGCAGGTGTTGGCCGGCATGGGGGAATTTCCACTACTTCTCGACAATTTCACCACTTCATCTCCATGACATTGTCACACTGGCCATGATTGGTGGGTACTGGCTGTGTTGCCATGGCCTCCGGGATGCTGCCATGTTATTATTGCTGTAGTTGATGTTTTTCAGCTGGATGTGTTTAGCATATAGCATGCTTAAACACTCAAGGGTACTCTAACCAACCACAGAAAAATACACACATTTTTTTAAAAAAGGGAGCTGCTTGAATTGATATTCCGAACATGTTTCCATGGTATCTTTACTACAAGGGATTGGACATAAAGCTCCCTTCATGAGGAATCTGCTCTATGAAGTGGGGGTTTCAGTGACCTTAAGGAAACCAGTCTATTAAACTTATTGATAAACATATCATCAAAACACATTAACAACAATCCTAGCACCAGTTTCTATTTTTTAAAAAGGTGCCACATCCCCATTATAATGTTTGTCCCTTTCTGCATCTTTTCCAGATCTGCAATATTCTTTTTGATAAGATAGCTTCTGAATACCAGTTGCTGGAAACTGCAGGTTAGTAGAGTGCTCTTGTGTCGAATCCTGATCCATCAGGCTCTTCTCCCGATAAACTCACTCATATTGTAAGGTCTTGGCTCACAGTCTATCATCTATCTATCTATCTATCTATCATCTATCTATCTATCTATCTATCTATCTATCTATCTATCTATCTATCATCTATCATCTATCTATCTACCATCTATCAATCACCTATCTATCTATCATCAGCTATCAGCTATCAATCTTTGAGCACCTAATACACTCTTACCTCTTAATATTAAATGATAGAATATTGGCCTTTGGCATCTGGCTAACACATGATCCTCAGACATTGTCAGTAACTCTGTCCTAGCCTGAAAACAATGGGAACTGGGAAGAGCTTTGTTTGAAAGGGTAAATTTCTCACTGACTGTCTGTAATCCACCAATTTTGCCACCTCCCTCTGGGGAAGTCTTGATGGGCTCTGAGAAAAAAGAAGACTGCCTAGTCTTGCCTGGCCAAGGCATTGTGATCTTTGGCCTTGTGGAAGCTAGATGACTTATCCAGGAGAAAATAAATTGCTTTTAAAATTTCATTCAATTTTGGGGTCTGTTCGTCAGCCAGATGTGCTCCTAGTGAAATCTCCATAAAGCTAAGGTAATTCTTCTCTAAGCAATGTGGCTTTGGGGCTTCTTTTTAAACAAATAAGTTGTAGTGGATGAAAGCCAGTTCTGGAGAAAAAATCTTTGAGAATTATTGGCTTAAAGAATGTAACAGCTGTGTCCTCATTACCATTAATGCACCAAAGCGATGCAGTATTCCTTTCTAACTTACACATCACAAAGCCTTCTTATTCTTTTTTTTGGCATGTTCCAAGTAGTGTTGCCAACTGGAAATGCATTTAATCCCAGCTCAAATAATGTTTTAAACTCCAATTTAGCATTTATTCCCCAGTGCCTTCTGAGCTGAACATTGTGATCAGGGAGAGAGACCTGTAAGTGGGAGTGGCAAAAAGGACAGTGATATAGATTAGGGTCCTCTCAGTGGTGGCACCCTGTTTACTGAACTCCAACCCACCCAGTGAAATCAGTCAGGCTCCCATTTTGGCCATGTTCAAGGGGAATGTTAAGATTTACCTATTTGTCCCTGTCTTTGGGGCATAATTATGCATGAGGTTTCTGCATTGAAGGGTTTAGTTGCTGTTCCTTTCCATCTGATTGATGTTTATAATGTGTCTACGGGTCTTTGGACCGCAATAAAGATTTATTATTATAATGTGTCAGTGTTTTATTGTGTTACATTTTTAGCTGATCCAAGATCCCTTTGGGATGAAGGGTGGGATTGAACAAAAATTGAACAAAGGTTTTTTTTGGGGGGGTGGGGAACACTGGGAAATGTGTCAGCTTGAAACTCTTAACCACTATATGCCAAATAGGATATAAAAATAAATGGAAAAAAATATGTAAGAGAGCCCAATGGCATGTGATGTTGAGTTGCTTGTCCCTGGTGTTGTTGCTTTTACTTTGATGAAATGCACGGAGGCTGCAAAGTAAATAGAAAAACCAGCATGTGTGCAAAAGAGGGGGTTCTGAATCCTTTCCATTAGAGTAGCCAGGGCCTCTTTTCAGTGGGAACTCACCAGAACTGAGTTCCTGGCACCTCTCAGGTGTGAGCCATTGTCATTATAAGAGAACAAGGGAGATGTTAATCTTCACCTCTTTTTCTAGAAAAATAGCACCGAGAGTAGCCATGTTAACCTTTTGCTGAGAGAGTGCAAAATACCATGTGGCGGCAGCATGGGCTTCAACTGATTTCGGGGTTTGCCAATGCTGACAGTCAGATGATCGGCAGCACTCCCAAAGGCACAGAGCTTTGCAGGTGCCATTTTCTTCCTCTGATCATTCTCACCTCTCTCTTCAGCAATTTTCAGATTGCAAGTTCCTCAGGGAAGATGAGAGCAATCCAGCTTCTTGGTAACGGCCTAAGTATGTTAAGGTAACAAAGGAAGTGGCTCTGTGCCAGAGAGCAGATAGGGGCCCTCCCCTCTCCTTCAACTGGCTGGGTGTTAGAAAGACTAAAGTCAGAGATGAATGCTAGAGAGAGAGCTGGGCTTGAGGCAGGCTGCAGGCAGAAGCCTGAAAGGGAGAAAATGCTTGATTTCTGTTTGAATCCAAGGCTGTGGCTATAGGATAAGCAAGACCTTCTTGGGGTACAGTGGTACCTCGGGTTAAGTACTTAATTTGTTCCAGAGGTCCGTACTTAACCTGAAACTGTTCTTAACCTGAAGCATCACTTTAGCTAAAGGGGCCTCCTGCTGCCGCCGCGCCGCCGGAGCACGATTTCTGTTCTCATCCCGAAGCAAAGTTCTTAACCTGAAGCACTATTTCTGGGTTAGCGGAGTGTGTAACCTGAAGCGTATGTAACCTGAAGCGTATGTAACCCGAGGTACCACTGTATTAATACTGTGAGCCCCTCTATCATAGGCTCAGGTTGTATGCATATGTATATATTCCAAACACACCAAAGTCTCCACCGTCCCTTATTCCAAGCAAACCAAAACCCCTGTGTAAGCGCCCGTAACCCCTGCAATCTCACACTGCTCAGAGATTGAGGTGATGTGCAGCAATATTGATATGAGTGAACAACGACAAAATCCTTTGACCTTCATGGGTTAATCATACAGAATGTTCTGAAGCAAGAGAGAAAATGCAATTAGGCTTTGGGTCACAGCTAATCCACATAACGATGGGAAATGTAGCCAGGGGGAAATGTCAAGCTGCCTTCGGGTGAGTCAGAAAAAACTTTTTGCATAAACAATTTCAACACTAATATGATCCCATCAACAAGTACTTCAGAGTCAATAAAGCATCAAATACTTGACTGTCAAACATGGGGAGAGGAGGGCAGATCTCATCGATGTGTGTACATGCCAGTTACAAATGATCACACTGGAGGGAGATTCCTAAGGAAGGTTTACTAAACTCTTTTAGAAGTTCTGCCTCCCATTTTCAGAACTTGCACCACTGTCAGTCTTCTATGGATTCTTCTTCACAGCTCATATGGAAAACACATTTGATCCATCATCATCTGTCATTAATCATCAAAGCTTTGGAGTAAATTATAAAACAAAGATCTTGGATATTAGCTATAAATGTACTCATTTATTTATAACACATGCATATTGCCCCCCACCCCTTCAGCTAAAACCATAGCGGTTCACAGCATGAAAGTTAAGATATAAAACACAATATAGAAGTATAAGAGCCTGCTGGATCAGGCCAATGGCCCATCTAGTCCAGCATCCTGTTCTCACGGTGGCCAAGCAGAAGCATAAAAGCAGGACCTGAGTTCAGCAGCACCTTCACTACTTGTGATTTGCAGCAACTGGACGCACATCTGCATAGTAGCTGTGGACAACTGTGTCCTGAGTCATCCAACATAGGATGTCCTTGAGTTCTGGTTTTATGAGAGAGAGAACAGCAGTGCATAGTTCTCAACTATGAACTTGTTCCCACAGGGGGCAGTGATGGCCACCAGTCTGGATGGCTTTAAAAGAGGACGAGACAATTTCATGGAGGACAATGCTATGATGACTATGTTCTACCTCCACTATCAGAGGCAGTGTGCTGGGAATTGCAGGTGGGCACAGGGCTGTTGTGCTCATGTCCTGCTTGCTGACTTCCCACAGGCATCTGGCTGGCTTCAAGAGAACAGGATGCTGGATTAGATTAGCCTTTCCCCAGATCCACCATGCTCTCCTGATGTTCTTCTTTTGTGCAAAGAGGTTCAATCACAGGCATCTCCAAGAAGGGCTGTGAAAGAGCCTCTGTTTCAAACCCCGAAGAGCCACTGCTACACTGAGCTAGACAGGCCAATAGTCTGAGTCAGTACAAGACAGCTTCCTATGGCTCTAATATATGATAAAACAGCTAAAAGCATCTACAATATCACAACAATACACAATGCAGTAATAACAAAACCAATAATCTCTTTTAGCAAACCATGTAGCACAAAGTCTAAAACAGACCACTAAAAACACCGATCTAACCCCTCAATTAAAACCAATGGGGGGGGGGACACACAACGTTTTCAAGGCATAACAAGGGTGGGATCAGACACACAAAAACCGTTCTGAAAATGCTTTTTAAAAAGCATTTTAAAAAATAGATTGAATTTTCCATAAGGCTCTCCATCACCATCTTGTGTCAAATTGTATATTACACTTAAAAGACAATCAAAAAGTTTTATTGAAGACAAGAGTGCCTGGCGTGCTCTGGTCCATGGGGTCACGAAGAGTCGGACACGACTAAACGACTAAATGACTAAACAACAACAAGCTGAGTCCAAGGATGGCACCAATTGTATTTCCTGAGGAAAGTCCACCATTTTGAAGTGACCACTTAAACATAACACCATTCTAAAGGGCATTACTTTTACCAGTTGCAGAGAAGTCCTCCATTCACAAACTTCCCTGATCAAGGAGTTTCACAAAGCTGACCACACTCACGAAAAGGACATGATCCTAACCCCCATAGTTGAATTTTTTTCTTCTTCCTGTGTGATACTACAGGTTTTGGCACCGTGACCTGTGGGATTTCATGAGGGGATTTAGCCTATGAGCCACCCAGCTCATAAATCCATGTGGGGTAAGTAAACTGCCAAGAAATCAGCCACCCCAAGTAAGGAAATATTTTTGCATCAATAGACCAGTACCAGTCAGCTGATGATATGGCATGACCCCTGTAATGCTTCATTGGTCTGACCAAGGAAGAGACTGGTTATTATCCTCAGAAGGCAAGATTGCCAACTGGCAGTTCTGTCTAGTCTGGCATTAAGTCAGTTCAACTTCAGACACACAGTGTCTAAGAGAAGACGCTGCTGCTTCTGGATCAGTTAAAAACAAAAACCAAACCTATATTGCTGGGCGTCATCAGCATAGTAATAACACCACATTCCAAATGTTCAAATGATCTTTCTCAGCTGTTTTGATACAGATGTTGAATGCCGGGAGAATAAAATGAATACCTGTGGCACTCTGCAAGACAAAGCCCTTGGGGGAGGGGGGTGCTGGTTTAAAATTCCTCATCCAAATTCTCCAAGAATGCCTGGAAAGGACAAAGTGCAGCCCGTCAATGCTAGTCCCATTGTTCCTACCATTTCCTGAAGATGACCCAGAAAAAAGTCGTGATCTATTATACTGTAGCAGAAGCAGCAGAGGTGTCCAAAACAAATCAATCAACCAACAGGGAAGTAGTTCTTCTACCCACCACCACATGCAGATAACTCACCAGGCCCTTTAAAAGCATTTTCAGGATACAAATACAAGTCACATTAGTGAGAGCTGGATTTTTTAATGTGTGTTTGGTGTTCTTTGACATGTCAGAGGACTGTTCTTACCCTTCTAGCTTGCACTACCACATTCCTCATCAGCGATGTGCATGAAGCGTTAGCTGGAGGTGGGGAGACAGGTTGCTTCTTTTTACAGCTGTTCACTTCAGTTCTAAAATATAATGGCCCATTGAGCCTTGCAGCTGGGGCTTGCATGGGAAGGTCCATCTGTGCAGGAGTCACTTTGCTATTTACTGGACGGTGCCTGAACACATTGCATTTTCAACCTACTACATATTCTTAACACAATCCAACAAACTTTGTTTACTACAAGGCATGCTTCTCAAAAACACTTTTCTAATCCAGCCAACAGCATGTGTAAAACTGGATTTTATGCACATATCAGTGCAGTTACACAATCAGTGATGCTCATACTAAACACTGATGAGCACATCCTAAACCGACTGTGTACTTGCTTCCTTCAAACTTGTGGTCCAGCTGAAAGGTGGGCTGGAATTGATAAAATAATTTTTGTATCATCTCAGAATGCCTGAACATGTCCAGCCATTCTTATCACGCTGTCAAAGGATGGTAAATGGGACACAGGACAATAGTTGGTCCCATAGTAGTCACTAACCAGCAATGACAAAGATCAAGAGCAGAAGCAAATCCACAAAAACCAACGGATGACACTTCTAGTTTAGTCTCTGTACTAATTGCACAGTATCCAAGTCACAAAGAGCTCAGCAATTTTACCTAACAATATTATTATTGCAATTATTAATTAAAATTGTTAGTTGCTTTGTTTTGCCCAAGACAACCCAAAGCAATTTACAACCAAACAACAACAAAAACCCACATAAAACCATGGGGCTGGGGCATACATTAAAACAACCCATCCACATCTAAAAAAACACAGATAGTTAAAGGCCAAATTGTCATAGTAGACTTGATTTGCTTCAGCGACTGCACTCGGGGCACTCCTGTTTGGTCCATGATTTCCAGGCATGGGTCAGACAGGTTCTTCTTTTGTCCCAACACTTTCCCTGGGAACACCCGCAATTTACTGCTGAATCAGTATTGACGTTTGTCCTGATTAAGAAGTAAACAGAGGGTTTTCCTGGGGGAAGCAGTAGAGCAAAAGAATAACCTTTCGGACCTATGGCTAGAAGTAACGAATCAAATGACAGAAATAACCAGAAGACATCTGGAGCAGAGCATCTGATGCCTGGCCAATGAACTAGTGTTTCTAGAAATGTTACTTGACTTCTTTCCAAGATGGGGAAGAGTGGCAGCAAAGGAAAATGGACAAGTCAATCCTAATCTAGTTTGAGGACCAGTCTAGTCAAAACATGTTACCAATATATGGGGGGGGGGATCCTAGGACAGGGAAAATTTGACAACCATTCCATATATCTGTATGCACAAGCAAAACACACACACACATATATGTTGAAATTCAGTGCAAACCATAAAATCTATTTTTCCTGCTTAGCCAAGCCATCAAAAGTCATCTCTAATGAAAATGACATAAAGCATCTAATACTTAGACTGTGAGGATACTCCAGGAAAGTAGGAATTAGGAGACAAGAGACATTTTGACTGTTGACTCCTATATGAAGTGCTGATGGACTATTAAGAATCACTATTCTTATGGCTGGACCATAAAGAAGGCTGATCGCCGAAGAATTGATGCTTTTGAATTATGGTGCTGGAGGAGACTCTTGAGAGTCCCATGGACTGCAAGAAGATCAAACCTCTCCATACTGAAGGAAATCAACCCTGAGTGCTCACTGGAAGGACAGATTGTGAAGCTGAGGCTCCAATACTTTGGCCACCTCATGAGAAGAGAAGACTCCCTGGAGAAGACCCTGATGTTGGGAAAGATGGAGGGCACAAGGAGAAGGGGGCGACAGAGGATGAGATGGTTGGATAGTGTTTTCGAGGTTACCAGCATGAGTTTGACCAAACTGCGGGAGGCAGTGGAGGACAGAGGTGCCTGGCGTTCTCTGGTCCATGGGGTCACGAAGAGTCGGACACGACTAAACGACTAAACAAAATTCTTATGTAGCTCCAGTTTGTCTTCTCACTAGGTTCTGTAAAATTCACTGAATAAACCAGCATTTCACAGATTACATAGTGACAACCTGGGTTTGCCGCTGAACGTGACAAGAAGTCGAAGGCAATCCTGACTCTCTAATAGGCAGCATTTATGCTCCTGAAATGCAGAACTAATAATTTATCTATTCTAGTGACAAGACACAGAGAACAGCATCAACCTCAAACTTGTCTCTGCCTATGGAGTCTGGCAATGCACTCAAATTATCTGGCCAATGTGCAAATGTTGAAGAGCCAATTCATATTTTCTATATATTTTGGCCAAACATCTTGATTATGGCATGGAGCTGCAGCCAGTTTTAGGTTTGGAACCAAACCGAAGAGAAACAAACAAAGCTGAACCAAGAAATATAAGGCAGGAGCCAAGAATAGCAATCAATTTTATGTCTCAGTGTGAACGCTGCCATCTCTAGACGCTACACAGAACCTGCAGGCAATACAGTTTTCCAGAAATCTGAGGGTTGCTTTGACATTTAAACAGCACTATGGAACCCAGCTAAAACATGTTCCACATTGATGGCTGCTCTGGGCTGCAGTTCTAATGGTAGAGTGGCTTGCCACACGGATCCCCTACATAATACAGTACGGTGAGACTCTGTGACACTACCAGACACAAACATGCTGTATTTTATACTTGCCATGCTGAACAACTGCAACACCATACCAGTGGTACCTCAGGTTAAGTACTTTTAGCTAATGGGGCCTCCTGTTGCTGCCGCAACGCTGGAGCCCGATTTCTGTTCTTATTCTGAAGCAAAGTTCTTAACCTGGAGCACTATTTCTAGCTTAGTGGAGTGTGTAACCTGAAGCGTATGTAACCCAAAGTGTATGTAACCCGAGGAACCACTGTAACAGTTCCTCTGTGGGAGGCCAATGGAACATGTAGACCAGTAATGCATGAACAAAATACAGTGGTACCTCAGGTTAAGAACTTAATTCATTCTGGAGGTCCATTCTTAACCTGAAACTGTTCTTAACCTGAGGTACCACTTTAGCTAATGGGGCCTCCCGTTGCCGCTGCGCGATTTCTGTTCTCATCCTGAAGCAAAGTTCTTAACCCCAGGTACTATTTCTGGGTTAGCAGAGTCTGTAACCTGAAGCGTCTGTAACCTGAGGTACCACTGTAAAGGATTTTGGCCTGGGAAGAAAAAGCGCTTAGCATGAGATGCTGAGGAAGAGAACCAGGCCTCATATAAGGGCTTAACTGGTGAAGAAACTGAAGCACAGGCTTCTCTTTAAATATCTTTAGGTTGCAAGCCTGAGGGCAGGAACCGTCTTATTACTGATCATTGCAAGCTGCTCTGGGAGTCATTTCAGCTGAAGAATGGGGTAACTAAATAAATAAGTAAATAAAGATAATTCCATCGCAGCTTGTTCATGTGACCGCAAGAATGGGCTGCTTCAATTGTTCTGATCACCAGAGAACATGGTTATAATTTAACTGGAAATAGAGAGAAAACTCAGATTTATCCCAACAAGACAAACTCAGGTGGGGAAGTTGTGACTCTCTAGACTCTAACTCCCATCAGCCCCAGCCCACATCGCCTTTGGTAAGCGATGATGGGAGCAGCAACTTGTGGAGGGCCCCTACTCCACCCCTCTCCACTTTACACCATGGCTGGGAGAGAGACAGAATTGTGCACTCGTGTTCTTCAAACCTGTGTGGATAATAAAGCATTTCAGTACTTTCTTGAATGTCCGTCCATATGCTCTGTAAGCTAATGATTATTTAGGATTGTGCAAATACACTGCTACATGTAATAATAATAATAACTTTATTATTTGTACCCAGCCCATCTGACTGGGTTGCCCCAGCCACTCTGGGCACCACTTTTTCTACCAGTGAAAAGTGCAAAAATCTGTGAGAAAATGGCCATTACTCTACCCATGTTTCCCAAGGCAATAAGTACATGTGCAGATGTCCTCTGTGGAATAGAGAGATCCCCCCCCCAATCATTTAGTGACTTGTAAAGAAAACTTGCTAATGGGCCAAGATCATTTGTTCATTCCTTGCATTCTTTTACCCAGCATGTAAAATGGTTCCCATGCTATGTTAAATTACTATCAGAACAGACTGAACTAATAGACACATGCTGAATTTAATGGACTTGGCAATACTGAAATTAGGAGAAAAAGAAAAGCTTGAACAGAAGGAAAGCAAGGACAGTGAACAGTGTGGAGAGTAAGCAACTAATAAAGAGAGCTGGTCAGACACAGTGATGAACTATGTTTTAGTGTTATATGAATTTCTCTTGGTTTTGTGGGCTCCACCCTCCCTTCTGGCACAAATGCAAGCAGAAGACTGAAAGCTTTGGCTTTCAGTTCTAACTAACCATGTTTACTCATTATATCTGCACCCAGACAAACTGTAATTTGTCTTAACTATGGTTTAGCAAAATATGCCGTGCACACACACACACACACGTGCCCAAGTGTTGTAACTACATTCAGCAAACCAGATCAATAATATGTACTGTACTGTACTGTACCAGATAGATTCAGAAATCTGAAATCAAATCTCCACTTAGCCACGTCTCTGTCTAATATAACTCTCAGGGTTCTTAAGAAGTTAATATGAGTGAGAGAGACACTCTGTACACTCCCTCACCTCCCTGAAGGAAGGTCTGGATAAAAATGCAATAAATAATTCAACTCTGCAAACCGAAACAGTGTGAGCAAAATCTTCCAATCTGGCCCTGGTCCATACAATCCATGGCCTCTCTGGCCAATACTCTTGATAGCTAGTTTCTTACTAGAGCCACTGCTTGAGGGGATATGGGACACAGTTTTGCCTCATGGAATTTAGAAGTCCCTTTGTTCATGTAGTCAGGCTCTGCCTGTCTTCCAATTGTAGTGTGGATTTTGCCTGGCAGAATGAGGCTGAGAGCCAATTGTATCAAGACAAGCACATGGAAACATGAAAGCATGAAAGCTGCTCACTCCTTCGTTGTTTTCATGACCAAACAGCTGTCCGCACAAACCAAAATTGGACTCCAAAGTATTTTATCTGGTTCCTAGGTAAAACTGTTACACACAATTTATGTGGTAAGGAGAATAAATTTATTTTCAAAAGTTATGAGAGATGTATCAAAATATCCCATACTGAAACAGATCATCTCTTTTTGGGGTTTTTATTTTTTATTTTTAGGCAGTTACATACACTTGCTGAAGAGAGACAATATGAAGCCACGTACACACACACACACACACACTTGTGCTGCTGCTTTGTGTATGCCCCTAAAAGTCAAAGGATTTCTACCAATCTCTTCTTTAAAAAAAACACAAAACTTTTTAAGAGCAAAAAGACCTCTACAGAACAAAGAATAGCTAAAATATGAATTCACAATCATATTAACAATTCAATTATTTGCTTTATTCCCACATTTTTCGGAAACGAAATATTGAAACCTATTCTAAGAAACATAGGCTGAGCACAGATAAACAAGCAAACAACAAAAATAATTTCATCATAACTTGTTCCAAGAGACACCAGCCAAAACAGATTTACAAACCTATTCCAAGGAACAGGAGCCAAAGAGGGAGAGGGAAGGAAAGAATATTGTTTTAATGTGACCTTGGGGGAATAGCTATATATTTATTTATATTATCTCTAGCACCACTTTTCTGCCTATATCGTTATTCCAATATAAAGTAAAATCTTTCCATCTACTTGATATGTTTCCCCCCTAGCCATTGAAACATCCCAATTTTATTTTATTTGTACTCTGAAATAAATAGCAATATATTAAAAAACTTACGAAGATCAAAAGTTTTGGCCTGCTAATTTACTGGAGAGCTTCATAATGCCAAAAATGGAATTGAAAAATAAAATATTTTTTGCCTGGGAATAGACATTAGGAGAATGCACTTAGTATGAGATGCAGAATGCTGATAAGGGTGATTTTCAGTCTCCTGTTTCTACAACTTTCCCATCTCCCTAAATTTAAAACTGTACTGCTGCTCCATTTCTTATTTTCCATTTCCCTGCACTCAGACCTTCCCAAAGGAAATAACAATAGAAGGGTTATAGCTGCTACCTTTTTACATATGGGGAAATAGTTGCGTGGCAGACAGATGTTCACCAGGTGAAACATTTTCCATCAGTGCTGTTTCATGCCTGGAGATACTATGCCAGTTCCATTTCTGTGTCACATGGAATTCTGAAAGGCACAGAACTCTTCTTCCCGAAATGTGGCAAGTATAGGAACTTAATAAGTTGCCTTATACTGAATTAGACTATTGATCCAATTTGCTCAGCACTGTTTACACTGACCAGCAGTGCTTCTCCAGGGTTTCAAACAGGATATTGCGTGGACAGGCGGAGTCCCCAGATCCCGCGCAGTCCCCCCGTCATGTGGAATAACGACTCAAAACAACGTGCTATGGGATTAAATTGGCCACAACTTTATTAAATTTCAAATGTGGGTAGACCTTGGCTCAGGCATTGGGCGTTCTCCCTCCCCAGTCCCCAGCCGGGGACCTAGGGAGCATCAGGGTTATCCAGTGTGTGTGTGTGGGGGGGATGGGCCGGCTCTGAAGAACTTATGTTCAAGCAGAGATAGCTGCCCCCGTTACGCCGCCACCGCAGGGGAGAGCAATGACGACCTTTCAGCGTACGGTCAAAGCCTCCCTTCAGAAAACCCCTTTAACAGGGAACCCTGGTATCGCTGCCGCAAAGAGGAAGATGGACTAAAGGATTCCACCCAAGGCCTGATACCGCCAAAGTTGTGACGTTTTGCTACGGGAAAGGCGAAACCTGCCAATTCAGGGAAATTCCTTTCCGGCCCTTTAACAGAGACCTTAACGTAGCAGCGCCCGCATACGTGTGAAGAAAAGTTAACCTGCAAAACCTGTGAAGAAAAGTTAACCTGCAAAATAAGACATTAACTGAGGGTGGGTAGGGTGGGAGAAGCTCTGGAGCCAAGTGAGGATTCCCAGGTAAGATCCTCCCTCTATTGTGTGGGCAGGTAATCCCTCCCCTACCTGGCCTGGTCTCCTTGGCAACGCTTCCCCCAGGTGGGATTGGACAACTGACTGAGGTAGGCAGAGACCTCCAGGTATCCCACCTGAGGGAAGGCAAAGCCAAGCCTATGCTGTTGGAGCCGCTCCAGATCTAGGGGCTGCACGCGTCCACGCAAAGGGTGCCCCCCGTTTTAAGCGGGGAGCGGTCATTCCCAGCAATATCTGAAGATGCTAGAGAATAAACCAGGGATCTCCTTCATGCAAAAGCAGATGTTTTACCACTGAGCTACAGACCTTCTCCAGTAATGCATACCTTGGAATCCCCCACTGCTGGGAGATGAAACAACCACAGCGTCATCTGCTCATTAATATCCAATGGCCACTGATGGCTGGGGGCTACTAGCTATATGTTATATCCAACCTGCTTTGGGGGGAAGGGGAGTGAAGAAGAGAGTTTTTGGGTTTTTTAATGTACCCAGCAATAGATAACCAAGTCATAGAATCACAGAATTGTAGAGTCAGAAGAGACCTTGAGGACCGTCTAGTTCAAACTTTTACAATGCAGGAATATGCAGCTGTCCCATGTGGGGGTCAAACCTGCCACCTTGGGGTTATCAGCTACCCAAATGCAGCCCATAGCAAGCAGAGGGGCCCCGTGGGCTCCCAGGGTATGCTGCTGCTTTTGGAAACTGACGCAGCTTTGAAACTTCCACTGTTTCTCTGGGTGCACACACATGCATCTCTAGGCTCATGCTGTGAATTTGCAAATAAAAAAGTATTACAAAAATACAGTCGTCTCTGCTGACAAGGAAGCAAATCCCATAGAAGGCTACTGTCTGATCTTCCTACTAGTTGAGGAAGAGGAGAGCATGGGATTTTACCTTTGTTTTCCTTTTATCACTGTTCCTATGTTTCCCCTTCTGTTACAAATGATTTCCCCCCCTTTCCTTACCCATTTCCATGTTTTCATATCTTTGCTTTTTCATGCAGCCACTCTGCATTAAACATTTTAGCAGGAAAGCTGCTTCTTCTTTTTTTGAAAAAGTCTACCCATTGCGTTTCTTTCTAACAATTCTGAACGAGGATTACGAAAATCATTGTGAAGCAGGAAATGGCAGGGGTGGGGTGAAGGGAAATTGGAAGCGACTTTCAGCTTAGCTTATGAATGTGTAATGAAAGAACGTGAGGCTTTGCTTCAGTCACGGTGTGCCAAGGAGGGATACTGAACAAAAGGGTCATTATTATGGCTGAGCATTCTAAGAGCTTACAAGAAAAACAGTCAAAAAAGGAATAAGTTAAAAGGGGTCACAGCCGGATCAAAAACATTGGCCTAGATTTAGTGCTTTATGCTTTGCTTCAGGAATGCAATTTACTCCCACCTGGATCCAAGCAACTTCATAGCAGTTGTGTCTATGGTGGTATTCCCCCGTACACGTAGATATGTCTAGCTTGCTTGCTTGGTCTGCAGTGCCCTAATCCATGTTGTTTAAGCATTTTTTTTAAATCCTTCATTCATGTTTCAAATATGGCAAACATGCAAATGGCAGAGCTCCTCTTGGTAACATGATTCATGTCAATTCAGCACTTGTATAAACCATGTGAATTACTCCAAAGTATGGGGCATACGGGGTGTATGGGAAGGGGCACTATCTCTGCTCTGTCATGCTCCTTCTGGGGTAGTTCGGCCACCACTGGTCCCCACACTGCTCTCAGCTCTTGTTTGTTGCTCCTTGAAGCTGCCAGTATGTGACAGTGACCACACCCTGGGCAACAGCTTTGACCGGTCGGCTAAACCAGGTGAGGGTAGCCGATAGGTCATAAACCCTTGGTGAGTCTTGTCTATCTCCTGCATGTGAAGACAAGTTCTGGCAGACTGAGCGAACAAGACCAATAGCGGGTCCCATGGTCAAGAAGGCAGTTTCTGCATGTGTTGTTGAAGGAAATGAAGGGCAGATGGGGCTCAGGAACCTGGGAAGGTAGCCCATCTAGGAGTTGGGTCATTTCCACAGAATGGAAGATGGCAGGATCCCAAAGGATGTGCTCTATGGAGAGCTGGATTCAGGCACCGGGCCCATTGGCAGACCAACTCTAAGATGTCTGCAAACGAGACATGATGGCTGGCAACATCAACCCCGCTGTGTGGGAATCCCATGCAGATGAACATAGTGCCTGGAGACAGACAGAGAGGATGTGTATCCACAGCAGTGACCGGAAGAGGAATAACCTCTGGAATGAGCTCAAAGAGAAGAAACGGCATGGTGCACCTGCATCAGCACAACGGGACGCCTTCATCTGCCCTAGCTTCAGTAAAACATATCTCTCCCATATTGGTCTCTACAGCCACAGCAGGTGCTGTGTAACTCTCCAATGGTTTGACTTCACTCCTTCATTGTCTCCCGAGATAGACAGATGCCAACAACTTCAAAATTGCTGCTGCTGCTAGATTAGATACACCATTTGCCTCCTCTGGCAAGGCAATAATTTAATTCTTAAATGCATATAGTGGTCTCTCTAAGCCAGTACTGGAACCACAATGCAAGAATCTCAGCTAAATTGTTGAAGATCCCCTTCAGTTCTTTCCCACTAAGAAACCAGAAGTTCAGTGTGTAGCAATCACAACTTTCTAATCAGATGAGAAGTCAGTCAGTAGTATGCTACATGGTTCTTCCCCAAGTTTAGGGAGAAAAGCAGAAAGGTGGTGCACAATTGCATATTGGGAGCATAGTCAGCACTAGAATCCTATAATCACAGGACAAGAAAGAAAGCTTTCCAGTTCAGAACTCTAAGGCAACAACCCTAAGGCATGCCAGAAACGTCTGCCAAATGTAGCAATACTTAGAACAATCTTGATGGCTTCAGCAAATTGGGCAAATCATAATCTACAGTGGAAGAGACACACGCCCTTGGTCACTAGCCAATCTGATAAATGAAAACCCCTTCTCAGTCTCAAATAAGCAATTTAGCTTGAGAACTAAATGTGAAGAAATGCCTACCCTGCAAGCCTGCAGCCATGGACATTTCAGATGACCCCAGAATAAATGGATTTCAAGATGCAGAGTTGGGAATAATCACTGCCTGGATCTCGGGGAATCCTTGCTGTGAATAGTGAACAGTACTAGGGCAGATGGACTGATTCTGAGATTCAGGATAAGGCAGTTTCATATGTCTGTGAGTGCAGAGGAAGGATAGAGGAGAAATTTGGTACAGTGTACATTTTAATGTGGACTTTTCTAATTCACAGTTGCCAATAGAATATGTGGACCAAAATACACTTATCCTTCAGAATTCACACTTCCACGAATTTTGTAATGAAGTTTCTCCAATCACTGGGTACAAAAAACAACAAAAAAACAACAACAACACGCTGACAAACTTAAAGTTGCAAACCAATGTAGAAATGTTACAAACTGAACTTAAAATAAAAAGAGAAACTGAGAGAAAGCCAAATTGACTGGTTTTGTCAACCCCTAGGTAAAGGTAAAGGTACCCCTGCCCGTACGGGCCAGTCTTGACAGACTCTGGGGTTGTGCGCCCATCTCACTTAAGAGGCCAGGGGCCAGCGCTGTCCGGAGACACTTCCGGGTCACATGGCCAGTGTGACATCGCTGCTCTGGCGAGCCAGAGCTGCACACGGAAACGCCGTTTACCTTCCCGCTGGTAAGCGGTCCCTATTTATCTACTTGCACCCGGAGGTGCTTTCGAACTGCTAGGTTGGCAGGCGCTGGGACCGAGCAGCGGGAGCGCACCCCGCAGCAGGGATTTGAACCGCTGACCTTTCGATCAGCAAGTCCTAGGCGCTGAGGCTTTAACCCACAGCGCCACCTATGTCCCTTGTCAACCCCTAGTTCTCAGTAAATGAAGAACCTTCACAATGCAGGAAGAAAGTAGGGTTCCCAGGTCTATCCTGGAGACTTTGCTTATCACTTTAAGAGCTCAGAGCCAATGAGGGAGTATGTGTTGGGGGTAGTGAACCCCTGCCCTTCTGCTCCAATGGTCCTCTTGACTACTTTTATTTGCCACATTCAGTGGGGTGTAAGCTGGAGAGAATGGTGAGTGAATGAACCATATGGAATAGCAGGGCAGGAAGTGGGCTACTGCATCCTTGCTCACTCTCTCAACCTCTTAAATCAATGGACAGTCTTCCTACTAAGCCACATTCCCACAATGAATTCATTAAATGCTTTTGTGAATGCAATGCACCACATGGTATGTCAATGTTAACATGCAATGTACTAGACACTAGCCCATAAAATGTTTTAATAAAAATGTCTGCTGTGTGTTTCATCTGACAATCTAGAGCCGTCTTCACCAACCTGCTGCCCCACTCCAGATGTTTTGAAGAACAACTGTCATCAGCCCCAACCAGCAGAGCTGATGGGAACTGTAAACCAAAACATCTGGAGGGCATCAGGTTGGCAAAGGCAGCAGACAAATATGTTTGGACCATTGTACATAGAGGATGATGATGGACTGAATTACTGAAAGTAGCTGGCATGAGACAAAAACAGTGTTTCCAAAAAAGAGCACAGCCAAGCTTTTCCTCTCACTCTGATCCCCTGGAATCTTATTAGTTTTACAACTTTTGATTCTATGTATACTAATGGGATGACCCCAGTGTGACGTCCTTATCCAAACAGACTGAACTTCACCAGGAATTACTTTTAACTTAAACCTTATGGGTTGATGCTTGGACAAAATAAGGAAGCATCCTGTTGGGAAAAGACCACCATACTGGTATATTATCATGACCTGTGCCGGCATTGCAAGTGGATGCAAAGATGATCAGAGCTGTATTTGTTGTTGTTCTAGTCCCTGGGAACAGCTGCTACTGCCAAGCACACAGCTGCTTAGCTATAACAAGAGATGGTGTGTAACATGGATCATAACAGAAATGTTGTATATTCATCACCTAGACTTTTCAGGCTCTATTCAGCTATGAGTGATCGCCAAAGAAGAAGAAGAAGCACTAGAAACCTATACACCTAATATTTGGGGTAGGTTTTTTAATATAAAAAATAGCTTCACCATGATCAATTTGACCTTAAAATGCATGAGTGTTGGCAAAATAAAGGAGGCCTCCACAAGGTTATACATTGAAGAAGGATGGTCTTCTCATTATCTGCCAATTTGAATATCTTCTCACTGAGGATTTGGGCCTCTTAAAAAACAAAACAGACTAGCTTCTGACTTAATACATGGACTTTTACATCAGTATATTCTTAGCTCACGTTTTTAGGAGCTACCCTACTCTCTCGATTGTAAATCCTTTTAATTGATTTACCTTTTATGGTAAAGGGTGGGTAAGAAATCTAATAAATAATAACAATGATTGATAAATAAATAAAGACATGATAGAAAATCTGAGATAAAAAGATAAAAAGATGAACTAGCATAAATACATTTGGTAGGTATATAAACACAGAGACAGATAAATGAAAATTAATTAAAAGCTCTCTCCTTATTCCATTTGGATTTGATTCTTTTTTTTTGCTTTTGAAGTAGATGTATAGTTTTTTCCCCAATAATTGCCATTAGATTTCATAAAATTATTTTTATATAAGCAGTGTATTTATGTCAGTTTGTAACAGTTAATTTTTTGATCTCTATATTTTTTATCATATCTTCAATTTGTCAGGATTTAATCTCTTTTTTGCCCTGATAGATAGATAGATAAAATGTGAATAAACTGGGATAAAACTGGTGCAATAATAAAAATAGCAGGACAAATATTTCAGATTGTAATAATAACACAGCCATCTATTAAAATAAAATAATAAAATAAGAGAAATATTATAAGACATTTTGCTACCTACCCACACACTGGTTGCCTTCGCTCATTTGGTAACCAAACCGGCAAATGACTGGAGTTCGTGCAGCAGTTGGATAATTGGGAGCAGGAGCTGGGGCTGGAGGTGGTGGAGGATATGCGTTAGGGTAAGGATTCAGATATGGCGATCGATAAACGGGATTTGTTCGTGGTATACAGAGATAGCCGCCATTCTGGTTAACGCACACCATATCTCCTCTACAGGCCTCGACAATAGTCCGACATTCATCAACATCTGAAAGGATGCAGAAGGGGAAAAACAATGTATCTCTCTGCCAGTTAAAGGTTTATTTAGCAAATCAATCATTTGCTATTTAGATCAGTCAACAACTAATGTTTGTACATTTAATCAATTCATCATTCATCATTTATATGCATTGCGTGGACAGGCGGAGTCCCCCAAACCCTGGGCAGCCCCCGTGTGGAATAACGACTCAAGGCAACGTGCTATGGGATTAAAATTAGCCACAACTTTATTATGTTTCAGATGTGGGTAGACCTTGGCTCAGGCATTGGGCGTTTATCCCTCCCAGTCCCCTGTCTGGGGAACATCAGGGTTGTCCAGTGTGTGTGTGGGGGGGTTGGGCTGGCTCTGGAGAACATATGTTCAAGCAGAGAGAGCCCGCCCCCGTTACGCCATCATCGCAGGAGAGTGCAATGACAACCTCTAGGCGTAAGGCCAAAGCCTCCCCTCAAAAACAACTCCTTTAGCGGGGAACCGTGGTATTGCTGCCGTAAAGAGAAGAGGTGTGTGGGTCACTGCTAAATGCCCACCCCTATTTAGGGAAGATAGACTAAAGGATTCTGCCCAGGCCTGATACTGCCAAAGTTGTGATGTTTTGCTACGGGAGAGGAAAACCTGCCAATGCAGGAGATTTCCTTTCCGGCCCTTCAACAGTGACCTTGATGTAGCAGCGCCCGCATACCTGTGGAGAAAAGGTTAACCTGCCAAAGAAGTCTTAACTGAGGGTGGGAGAAGCCAACTGATGATTCCCAGGTAAGATCCTCCCCCTATTGTGTGGGCAGGGTGGTCCCTCCCCCTACCTGGCCTGATCACCTTGGCAATGCCTCCCCAGGCAGGATTGGCCAACTGGCTGAGGTAGGCGGAGACCTCCAGGTATCCCACCTGGGGAAGGCGAATCCAAGCCTGTGCTAATGGTGCTGCATAGGGTCCAGGGGGGTGCGCGCGACCACGCAAAGGGCACCCCCATTTAATGTGGGGAGCGGTCATTTATAAACATTTCAATATAAGTGCCTTTTTTGTTACAGAAGTGCAGGAAAACTCAATATTACTAGTATTATTTTTTAAATTAAGCCATCGCTAACTTGGGGGGGGGGTAGAAAGGCATTTTTAATAGTTTCCCCCTATTTCAGGAGAGAAATATGATGCTGCTACACACCAGCAGAACGTCAGCCACATCCACTGTGTTCTCAACCCAGGAGTGACTCTAGAAACCTCCAGGACTATGTTGGTGACAATGCCCACATGCCGCCCACAGAGAGGGAGCCAGTGGTTTTGTGAGAGTGACATCACACGCACCCAGCACCTTCATATACACACCAAAGGCAATATTATCCCATAGTGCCTCCCATACCATCAGCTGCAGAGGCAGAGCTTGCAACAGCCCCACCATGGCCAGTCCTCAGGCATTCCTCTAGAACTCCATTAGGCTCCACAAAAAGGTAGAAGGAACCTTCACTTTGCTGCCAATACGTGGGGCTCTGCACAGTCCTTCTGGGTTCAAAGGTTCAAGACCAACCATGAGTGGGAAAGAACCTTTTGCGTGGATAGGCGGAGTCCCCCCAACCCCAGGCGACCCCCGAGCGTAATAATGACTCAAGACAACGTGCTATGGGATTAAAACTGGCCGCAACTTTATTAAGTTTTGGATGTAGGGAGACCTTGGCTCAGCCGGGGATCTGGGAGACATCAGGGTTATCTAGAATGTGTGGGGATTGGGCTGGCTCTGGAGAACATACGTTCAAGCAGAGAGTCCCCCCCCCCGTTTTGCCGCCATTGCAGGGGAGAGCAATGACAACCTCTCGGCGTATGGCCAATGCCTCCCCTCAATACCCCTTTAAAGGGAAACCCTGGGATCACCGCCACAAGGGTGGTTCACCGCTCCCCCCCCCCCATTTAGGAAGATAGACTAAAGGATTCTACCCAAGGCCTGAAACTACCAAAGTTGTGATGTTTTGCTAAGGGGAAGGCAAAACCTGCCAATGCAAGAAAATTCCTTTCTGGCCCTTCAACAGTGACCCTGACATAGCAGCGCCTGCATACCTGTGGAGAAGAGGTTAACCTGCAAAAGAAGACTTTACTGAGGGAGGGGAGGGTGGGAGAAGCTCTGGAGTCAACTGCCACTTCGCAGGTAAGATTCACCTTCTGCTGTGTGGGCAGGATGGTACCTCCCCATACCTGGCCAATCCCCTGGCAACGCCTCCCCAGGCAGGATTGGGCGACTGGCTGAGGTAGGCAGAGACCTCCAGGTATCCAGCCTGGGGAGGATGAAGCCAGCCCAAACTACCAGGAGTCATACTGGGATCCGGGGGCTGCGTGCGACCACGCAAAAGGAGCCCCCATTTGATGTGGGGAGTGGTCATTGTTAAGCAGCCATGGGGCAGGGCAGGTCACAAGAAGGGCAGCCACCGTACCATACTGACAGCAACAGCATCCATTGGCTAACAACATGAGGTATGGAGCTGGCAAGCAGGAGATGGGAGTTCAAGTTGCACCAGGGGGAAGAGGATATGTGTCCTCACAAGCTATCAGAATGTCATCCCCCCCCCCTGCCCAAAACCTCTCATGTACTCGTGCTTGAGCCCACACTAAAAACACCACAGATGTCAGGGACTGGTTGGCTGCAGAGGAATGGTGGGAGGAACCAGGTGGGGAGCCACCAAGGGAAGATGGCTCAGAGCCCAGGAATGCTAGTGGTCAGAGGGAGAAGACTGGGAAGAGGAGGTGTCAGAAGCTGAGGAGGTAACATGGTTTAGTGAGCTCGGAGTCTGTGGCAAAGAGAAGCCCAAAATCAGAGGCAGAGGCTGAAGCAGTAGAGTGGAACGACAGAGGCCAAGAGCAGAAATGCGTCAGGCTTGTGAAGAGTCAGGTGTGGCTCCCCCTCCTGCTGCAACAGGTTCCTCTCCTCCCTGATCTCGCAGAACCAGAAGAGGCATGAACAGGGCGGAGGAGATGTTATCTTCATGCAAGCACAGTATCAGATTGCTTGGGGGAAACCCTGGAGAGGAGAGGACTTAGGCAGCCGTGGGGAGGCTGTGGGAACCTTCAGTCTCAGCAACTGCTTCATGGGGGCAAGACCTACCAGAGATGAGTCGCTATGTGTTCATTAGACCTGACACTCTTTTGCAGATTGTGGCTTTGCTAAGAAAGAGTTAACTCCAACTTGCACTGTGTGATGTACTGATGGCTCATGGCTAACAACAGAGCAGTTCCACAGCAGTGGAGAATTGAACATTATGGGGAAAGCTGCCCAGAAGAGGGGGCTGCAGAGGATAATGGGCCAAATGTGCCTCCCCATATGTTCTCAAGTGGGAGCCTCCACTGGATCTCAGTCCTGGATGGGTCCCTTCTTTTCACTAAAGGGCACTCTGGAAACAACTCAACATACATACATACATACATACATACATACATACATACATACATACATTTCATTAACTTAAACAATGGAAGGCTCGTTGATATTACCTTGGTCTTGCCATGTCATGCAGATTGGTAATGGTTTGTGCACAAGGTGAAGCAGTAATGCAATTTCCCATTTTTAACATCCTGTCACACAGCTGCTAAGAACCATCTAATGGTGCAATAAAATGTACACCTGCATTGGCAAGATCAACACAGGCCAACAGGGAGGTCTGGCATAAACTAGACTACTCAAAAAGCCTCATCTAACCCACATGATTTTATCTTATCCTACTCTTACGTTTCTAGTGAAAATGTAAAAGATCCCATTCTTATTGCCTTCTCTACTACGGTTTCATTGCTAATTGCAAACTCCTGTAGCCTTTTTCCACTAACACATTTGTAAAAGAACATTGGGATGCAAATTTCAGGCTTGTGGTTCCCCACCACCACCCCCGACACTGATGGTTTGATTTGGCAGCTGTGAAACTTGGCTCTTAATCTGGAACTGCAAGCTTCTTTTACACTCTTGCTTGCATAAACATGGTTACAGGATATTAAACTCTGAGGATTTGTTTCAGATCTCCTCTTAGCTCTCACCAACATTTGAAAGTTATTTCATGTGTCGTAATGAATTGACTTCAGACAGATACAAACTGATTAATAAGATTAGACTGCAGACACCATTTTGGAGACCCTCTTCCTGTTTTGTCTCCTCTGCCAGAGAGCTAACAAATGAATGAATTTTGGGGAGGGTTCAGTGGGAGAGCATCTATTTTGCATGCAGAAGGTCCCTAGTCCAGTCTCCACCATCTCTAGCTAGAGTTGAGAAGGCTCCCTGTCTGAAAACCGCTGCCAATCAGTGTGGACAATATGGACCAGTGATTTGACTCAATATATAACAGTTTCCTATGTTCCTAACTAAAGATTTGGTGGTCATACTAAATACCACCAAGTGAATACATGGATTCAACTGGCAAGTATGGATTTGAACCTAGATTATACGTTCACAATCCAGCAGCCTGGCTATTGTCACCACGTATTAATGACATCATCCCTAACTATAGCCATTTAGAATCATAAAGTTGGTAGTGACTCTGAAGGTCATTTAGTTTAACCCCCTGCTAATACAGGAAATCTGATGTTAAAGTATCCCTGATAGAGGCCTCTGCTTAAACACCTCTAACAAAGGAAAACAGGTCATGCCACCAATAAATTATTCCTAAATATTTAGTTGAAATCCCTTTGTAATTTAACCCATTGATTTGGGTCCTACCCTCTGGAGGAACAGAAAGTAGCAGATGCAGTTAACACCCTGAAGCAGACATACAGAAGGACAGAACCATAACCAATATGCTACGATCAGACAAAGGCACTGTACATAATGAAGAGTCAGTTGAGTCCTAGTTCAAAGGAATTGATGCAATAAAATCCTACCTAAGCACTGGCCCGAGGTACGGTCCATCTCAAACCCATTTGAGCATTGTTGCTACAAAGAGAAAAGAAAAGGACACTCAGTCAATGGAAACCTGGATAAACACAGATCAGAATGAATTAGGATTCTCCCTTCCACACTTTGGTGCTGAGTTGCGAAATTTGCAGCAGACACACAAATTCAGGTACCACTATAAGATAACGTAGGTGAATGAAAGAACCCACAAGTGCCATGATTAAACTCCTAGTTGGCTGTGATCCTAAACCCAAAGCATTCTACCACTAGAGAATGTGCACAATAGAGATAATATCACAGTTCCATTCTTTTGGGTCAGGGCTAGATTTACTCTTGTCATTAAATGTGCAATTATTTAACTAAGGGCTCATCCACACTGCCATGTGGCCTGCCGCTTTCACCCAAGAAAACCCACAGCTGAACAGTGAATTGAACCAAATGGCAATCAGGTTTTGCGTGGGTTGCCATTTGTCCCCATTCAGTGGTAAAGTGTGTGTTTTCTCCAGGAAAGTTGCTGGACAAGAAAATTTAAAAAATAAAAAATAAATAAATGCACAGGACAAGTGAAGTGTGGAAGAGCCCTAGATGTAAAACTACTGCAAAATTACCACACCATATCCTTAAAGGACACACAAAGCATACCCACCCATAATCCTCAGAGCTGTAGTTTACCCCTCACAGAACTACAATTCCCAGCACCCATAACAAACAACAGTTGAGGTTTCTTGCCGGGGGGTGCTTTAAAGGTATAGTACATACACAGTTGTATTTTGTACCTATGTCTCTCACCCCATCCCATTGCACAAGCTGGATTTTGAAGTTTTCAATATTCTGATATTCTTTTCAAAGAGAGAAAGAGACAAGGAAGGGAAAAAACGCAACAACAAATTTAAATACATTTTTAAAGGTTTCTTTTTTAAAAAAAAAAAAGCTAAAAATGAGTTTGGTAAAAACTACTGCTGTAGTTCAAAAGACCAGGTGGCTCAACTAAATAATTGGCTTTAGTTTCTCCAAATTCCATCATGCATCTTCTGGCAGACCATTAGAGGATCTTGCTGGGTGAACATGAGGTCTTCAGGAAACTACCCTCTCTCCCATCACTTTCCCACATTGTTCCAATGTTTGCCACTAGCAGCGTTCAACTCTCTATAAATACAGCAATCTGCCATTCAGGATGCAAGCTTGTTTAAAGCACATGAAACTTAATAATTCCACTGTGTGGAAGCATAAATGCATTTGTTTCGTTGAAGGGACTTGCAAGGATACATTGCCAACCTATCAAAAAGAATTAAAATTGCAGTATTTTTATTTACTGTACATCTCTCTTTTGTTGACTACAGTGGTACCTCAGGTTACATACGCTTCAGGTTACATATGCTTCAGGTTACAGACTCCACTAACCCAGAAATAGTGCTTCAGGTTAAGAACTTTGCTTCAGGATGAGAACAGAAATCGTGCTCCGGCGGTGTGGCAGCAGCACAAGGCCCTATTAACTAAAGTGGTGCTTCAGGTTAAGAATAGTTTCAGGTTAAGAACAGACTTCCAGAACGAATTAAGTACTTAACCTGAGGTACCACTGTATAGCCAGGGGAGCCATTTAGAAAGGATGGGAGAAGTTGCCCACCTTTCCCTTGTTTTTCAGACATAATGTAATGTAAATATTCTTTGGTAATGTTTGTATCTTTAGTAATGGAGCAGGATAAAACAAAGCAAAAATGATGCACTTAACCCAACCTAGGTGGTGCTTTTCTTGCAATTTAAACATGACTGTTGTCTAGAAACAGGCCTTTGAACTTTACTGTGCATCTTTCCCCTTCATTTTTAAATATCCCAAATGCCTGAAGAAGTATCCCCCCCCCCAAAAAAAACCTATAACATTTAACTCTCAACTTATCCCTCGGCTTTATGGCAAGGTACAGAAGTTATATGAGATACCTGTCATCTATATCTATGGATATAAACCTTATAGAAGACACTCTTGGAATGTGAGTGGGGTCAGAAGAATTAGGTGCATTTTATTCTTATTCTTAGGTGCATTTTATTCTTATTCTTAAAGTATTCTTATTCTTGCTTCTTCCTGGCCTAACAATTGAAGATAAACCCTTAGGTTTCCTCTTCCCTACGGGCTTCAGGTGGGCTGCTTGCCTTTTTTAGTTAACAAAACACTGCACAAACATTCATGCATGCATCAGTTCATTAGTGTGCTTGTACTATTAGTGCTCCCCACTAGTAAAACCAATTGTTTTTAATTGCAGGATTGCTCTGATAAATAGAGAGGGGGATTATTGATGAGGGCCATATATCAGCATTAGCTTCTGCTTTAGACTTGCAAGGGTTTTTAGAGCTTAACCTTAGAGGGGGGGGGGGACTAAGCTTGATGATGTAATACTTTGAGGTTGTTTCATAGAATTGTAGAGTTGGAAGGGAAGCCGGGGGAGGGGGTGTCATTTAGTCCAACCCCCTGAAATTCAGGAAACTCAGCTAAAGCATCCATGACAGATGGCCATCCAACCTCTGCTTAAAAACCTCAACAGAAGGAGAGTTTCCAGAGTGGACTCGCTGCTCTAAACACCCTTAAGGGAAAGAGGAAAGGGAACATCAGCAGATACATGTGTTATGAGCCCCTTGTTTACATCCTGGAGAGGCTGGACCACTTGGGATGAGCAGTGGGAGGAGTTCAAAATGGTGCCTGACAATGATTCTGGGGAGGGAACCCGGTTAGGACAGACTGTGGCCTGGCCCCTGACTCCCATCTGTGCATTGTGGGGAAGAGTCTACAGGTGAGGGATCTCAGCAGGTTGCCACCTAGCTCATAAGTACCAGCCTCAACTACTCTGCCACCAGCACTGCCCCTGGTGCCACCAGAGCTTCAGCCTGCATCAGCCTCTACCGATATGCCCCTGCCCACTGAGGAGGTGGCTGATGCCCAGTCTGATTCTTAGGTGGCCCTGCTGCCTTCTCTGTCACCTAGGGCACAGAGATGCTAGCACTGGCACAGACAGACAACTCAGGTACAGTTCCTCAGGCGTTTGCTTGCTCAGTCCAGAGCTGCATCCAGCTTGCTATGCTAAAGCCATGCATGCCTTGCTCCTTTAAAACAGTGGTCCTTGCTTCCAGAACATACAGGTCTGAGTAATGAAATCTATAGTAGGAAATGAGATCCGAGTCCAAGTCCCACATCCAGGACAGTTTGATCCAACCCACACCTCAAGGTGCTCAGATGAATGAAGGTGCTGCGAGTGGGCAGGCAGCTGCAATAATCCATGTCCACTGAGCCCTCCAACCTTGGCCCACGAGATTGCCACCCTGAGAAGACAGCTTATGCAAGCAGCTCAGCCAGCTGCCCCACCAATCAAGACTCGTCTGCCCACTGGTCAAGTTCCAAGGAAATTGGGATCAGTTCATAGCATGATCCATTCATGTGTGTGAGGGCAGCCGAGTGGAAGATTCCCACCAAATACTCAGCTGACAGAGGCGTGTTCTGCAAAAAAGAGGAGTATCAGCTCCCGTCTCACTGTCCCTATTATGGTACCATTGAAGCACTGGGAGAATTCATTGATACCAACCTCAAGTGAGGATCCATCCTGTCTTCCATATCTCCTGCTGGAGCCCCGATCCTGTTCGAAGAAGAAATCAGGAGTAACAACTGCTGTGCGCTAAACAGGATGACCATCCCTAATCACTGTTCATTGCTCAAAGGCCATGCACCGTCAATATCTTCTCTAAGCTGGATCACAGAGTGGGCTACAAACTAGTAAGAGTCCAAGAAGGGGATGAATGGAAGACTGCTTTATAAACCCAATATGGACATTATGAATACACTGTCATCCCATTCGGCTACTGCAATGCCCCTGCTATCTTCTAACACCTCATGAGCAACATATTCAGATACTTTCTTGACAGGTTCATGGTGGTTTAACCAGACAAAATCTTTATCTGCTTGGAGACACCCCAGGAAAATCTCCATGTCAAGCTGGAAAAGTGCAAGTTTGACTTCTCCAGCATCAACTTCCTTGGATACCTGTATCTCCCACCAAGAGGTAGAGATGGACCCATACCAAACATATGGCATGCTAACCTGGCAGTCCCCCAAAGCCAAACAAAAACTTGCAAAGCTTCTTGGCTTTGCTAATGATTACTGCAGGTTTGAAAACCACCACCGCACTCACAGACTGTCTTAAGGGAAAGAAGTCATTTCAGTGGACAGCAGACACACAAAAAGCCTTTGAACACCTAAAGGAACCTTTTGTTTCTGAACTGATCGTATACCACTCAGATCTGTCCCATAACTTTGCTGTGGAACCTGATGCCTCTGATGTGGCTACTAGGGTGATTCTGCTGCAGGCTGAAGAGATGGGAGGAGCAGCTTGTCCCTACATGTACTAATCCCCAGAATTAACCCTGCCCAAACAGAACCACACCATCTGGTGCAAAGACATCAAAGACACTTTCAAGGTGTGGCAACACACTATAGAGATTCAGATGGACCACCCCAACTTAGGGATTGCCCAGCCACTAAATCAACGACAGTTCCATGAGTCACAGTTTTTCACCTGGTTCCATTTCAAGATCGCCAACATACTCAGCACTCAAAGTTGATGAGAGGATGCCTTCTCCTGCAAGCCAGAATACAACAGCACCAGAGCAGAGTGGGAGCCTGAACTGAACCCTTCATCCAGAACAATTGATAATGGACAGCTCCTGCCAACCTAGCAGTTCGAAAGCACGCCAAAAAGTGCAAGTAGATAAATAGGTACTGCTCTGGCGGGAAGGTAAATGGCGTTTCTGTGCGCTGCTCTGGTTTTGCCAGAAGCAGCTTAGTCATGCTGTCCACATGACCCAGAAAAACTGTCTGCGGACAAACGTCGGCTCCCTCGGCCAGTAAAGTGAGATGAGTGCCGCAACCCCAAACTGGACTTAACTGTCAGGGGTCCTTAAAGGAGCAACAAAGATCCCTTTGTTGAGGGGGAAAAGTGCAAGAATTAACTTCCCCTAATGCTGACAGCTCCACCAGCTACTCTGTTCAGGGTGGACTATTCTTTCATCCTAAAGCAATCTATGTGCCACCATGAGAACTTAGAGCCCAAATGCTCAAGCAATACCATGATAATCCCACTACAGCAGCGTTTCCCAACCTTGGGTCTCCAGCTGTTTTCGGACTACAATTCCCTGACCACTGGTCTTACTAGCTAAGGTTGATGGGAGTTGTAGTCCAAAAACAGCTGGAGGCCCAAGGTTGGGAAACACTGCACTACAGGACACTTCAGACAACATAAATCCTGCACACAGTCGCTCGTGAATTCTGGTGGCCAAAAATAAACCACCATGTAGAAAAATAGGTGCAATAATGTACAAAAATTGTGTCGACACTTGCCGACGTGGGGATCCAGGGCACAGTCCTTCAATGGCTGCGCTCGTTTCTCTCTGGTCGGGGACAAAGGGTGGCGCTTGGGGGGGAATTGTCATCCCGCCACTCCTTGGTGTGTGGTGTGCCCCAGGGTGCAATACTCTCCCCGATGCTTTTTAACATCTTTATGTGCCCCCTCGCCCAGCTTGTCCGGAGTTTTGGGCTGGGCTGCCATCAGTATGCTGATGACACCCAACTCTATCTGTTGATGGACGGCCACCCAGACTCGGCCCCAGACACACTGATCAGATGCTTGGAGGCTGTGGCTGGATGGTTACGTGGGAGCCGGTTGAAGTTAAATCCTTCGAAGACAGAGGTCCTCTGGCTGGGACGGGACGACATGGGACTGAGGGGGCAACTCCCATCTCTTGCGGGGGTGCAATTAGTGCCAGCACCGTCCGTTAAGAGTTTGGGTGTAATCTTCGATACCTCCCTCTCCATGGAGGCGCAGATTGCAGCTATAACAAAGGCGGCATTTTTTCATCTCCGCCAAGCTAAGCAGTTGGCTCCTTACCTCTCTCGCCCTGACCTAGCCACTGTGATCCACGCGACGGTCACCTCCAGACTGGATTATTGTAACTCGCTCTACGTGGGGCTGCCCTTGAGACTGACCCAGAAACTCCAGCGGGTGCAGAATGCCGCAGCGAGACTCCTTACGGGGTCTTCGCTTAGAGATCACATTCATCCGGTGCTATACCAGCTGCACTGGCTCCCGGTGGAGTACAGGATCAGGTTTAAGGTGCTGGTTTTAACCTTCAAAGCCCTATACGGCCTAGGGCCCTCGTACCTACGGGACCGCCTCTCCTGGTATGCCCCACAGAGGAACCTACGGTCTTCAAATAAAAACACCTTGAAGGTCCCAAGCCACAGAGAGGTTAGGCTGGCCTCAACTAGAGCCAGGGCTTTTTCGGCTGCGGCTCCAACCTGGTGGAACGCTCTGTCACAAGAGACAAGGGCCCTCCAGGACTTGACATCTTTCCGCAGGGCCTGCAAGACAGAGCTGTTCCACCTGGCCTTTGGTCAGGGCGCAGCCTGACTCCCTCCTTTGGCAATCTTTACAAAACCTTAGTTTATGGTTGCCATCAATTTTGATTTTAATTCATTTTTATAATGTTTTATAATGTTGTACTGTTTTAGTGTTGTTAGCCGCCCTGAGCCCGGCTTCGGCTGGGGAGGGCGGGATATAAATAAAACTTATTATTATTATTATTATTATTATTATTATTATTATTAGTGGGCCAGCCTGCCTCCTGTAACTACCCTCTACACCCACTGGACCATGGGAAATGGTTTCTATGGACTTCATCACTGAACTACCCAAACCTCAGCACCACAGTACAATTTTAGTGGTGGTTGACAGCTTCAGCAAGACGGCTCATTTTGATCCCTTGCACTGGACTCCCAAATTTGTACACAACTGCTTCTAGAACTCTACTCAATAGACTCCATTCCTTACCAGCTATGGATTCCACCCATGCACCTTTCACTCATACTTTATTGGTTGCTTCAGCTACTGACTTTGACCAAGAATTGAAAGCTATGCAACAGCTGCTACAAGAACTAGAGCCAAGGCCAGCTGCTACTAGAAGGAGCCAAGGCCACTTATATGAAAGCTGCTGATGTGCACTAATCACCTGGAAAAGACCACCTGAGCATGAAGCCACAGGTTAGAAGGCCTCAGATTTGGGTCCTGTGTCGTTGAAGCACAAATCAACCTAGTCACATTCTGGTTACTTCTCTGGCTCTCCACCCTTATTATCCCTGCCCCCTCCACCACACTCATACTGATCTGACAGCAGCCCCCCCCCCCAGTGAACATCAAGTGGGAAGAATAACTTGAAGTGCGACACATCTTAGACTTTAGATAGCACCACGGCTGCCTGCAATACCTGATCACTAGAAGGGCTGTGTCCCTGATGTTCAGGCCCCTGAACTGACTGCTTTCCACATAAGCGCAAATCCGAAGGCTGAGAAGGGGTGGAGGGCGATAATGCCATCAGCCCCATGGTGAGATCATGGAGAGGCTGGGCTCACTGGGGTGAACAATGCAAGGAGTTCAATATGATGCCTGATGATGATCTTAGAGAGGAACCCAGATGGTAGGGCCAGATCGTAGCCAGGCCCTGAGTGCCATCTGTGTAGTCCAGGGGAGAAGTCCATGGGTTAGGAATCCCAGTGTATTGCTGAGCTAATGCCATTCCTGCTCTGCTCCTTTGCAACAGGAATACAAGAGGCGTGTCTAGGGCTGGATCAACATCTTAGGTTGCCAAGCCATGCACCAGTAATCCTTGCCTTGCTTCCATAACATACTGAACTGAGCAATAAAGTCTATAGTAGAAAATGAAATCCATGCCCCACATCCAGGGCAGTTTGATCCAACCCACACCTTCTCAAGGTGCCGGAATGGAGGAAGGTGCTGGGGGGGGCAGCTGCAATCATGGGTGTCTACTCCAAGCCTTTGCCCAGCAGATTGCCACCCTGAGAGGACAGCTTGTGCAAGCAGCTCAGCCAGCTGTCCCACTAGTCAAGACTCTTCAGCCTGCCTGCCAAGTTCCAAGGAAACTGGGTTCACAGCGTTCATGGACCAGTGTGATCCATGAATACGTGTGAGAATTTCCTGACAATGCAATGAAGGTTGTGTTCATCAACGCCCTGCTTGATGAGGATAACAAGGGGTGTGTTAAGTGTTGGACCAGCATCTTAGCTTGCCTAACTGTGCCATGCACATGTGGTTTTTGTGGTTTTTTGAGGGACTATCAAGAGGACAGTGCTCTGTTGCTGCCCTAGGGCCCTTTAGGAGATGGGCAGCATATAAATTTAATAATACTGGAAGACATCATATATACGTTTCCGAGGACAATTCAAAGTGTTGGTGTTGACCTTTAAAGCCCTAAATGGCCTTGGCTCAGTATACCTGAAGGAGTGTCTCCACCCCCATCCTTCTTCATGGACACTGAGGTCCAGCACCGAGGGCCTTCTGGCGGTTCCCTCCCTGCGAGAAGCAAAGCTACAGGGAACCAGGCAGAGGGCCTCCCATCAGATGTCAAAGACTACCTGACATTTAGAAGACATCTGAAGGCAGCCCTGTTCAGGGAAGTTTTTAATGTGTGACATTTTAATATATTTTTAATATTTGTTGAAAGCTGCTCAGAGTTGTTGTTGTTGTTGTTGTTGTTATATTTGATGTCCAAGGCTGGTAATGTACCGTACATTTAAAGCACATGGTTTCCCCCAAATAATCCTAGGAACTCTAGTTTACCCCTCACAGAGCTACATTTCCCAGCACCCTTAAGAAACTAAAGTTCCCAGAATTCATTATGAGAATGTCATATGCAAGATTAAAAACCATAAGATGGGCCACAGGGGCTTTGAAATTGCCTATCAGCAGTTTCTATCAGGAGAGAAAAGTGAGCAGGCAACGTAGGTCACAGTCTCCCCTACCATGGTCACAGAATCACAGAGCTGTAGAGTTGGAAGGGACCATAAGGGTCATCTAGTCCAGCCCTCTGCAATGCAGGCATCTTTCACCCAATGTGGGGCTCAAACCCACAACCCTGGGATTATGAGTCTCATGCTTTACCAACTGAGCTGCAGACATATGCACATCAGATGCATTTCTAATTAAACTGCAGCAATTATTTCTAAATTTGCATCTTATACATATAAAGTAGCATGTGGAATGTTTATGAAAACATGTGTCCTATTTTAGCCTCTTTTTTTTTTTGCTATGTGTAATGTCCACCATAGGTAGGTGAAGCAACTAGTGAGCAAATTATTTAAATTGAAAGGCAACAGCTAGAATTTATTTAACAGGAAGGAGGGAAGAGGTGAGGGATGAAAAGGAACAGCTCAGGCAAGTATATGATTTTTAAAACACTTCTAAGCAACGGAATAAAAGCAGAGTCCAGCTTTCAAGTTGGCCAGGTGAGCATTCAGAATCTCACAAACTTATTGCTGGCTTTAGGGCTAGGCCTCAGATGGCCTAGGAGCTTCTATGTGACGGCAAAAGGCATAAACTGTTGCTACTGTTTCTGCCAATATGGATCCTTTATTCCCTCTCTGTAATCTCCTCAGTCTCTCTGTCCTGTTTACAGTTCTCCTCAGAATCTCCATCTCTACCCCCATCTCCTCAGTTTCATATTGCAGTTCCTCAGAGCCAAAAAGAGAGAGACTGTGCTCCTAGCATCCCAGAGACAGCTATGCTACCAGGGTTCTATTATTATTATTATTATTATTATTATTATTATTATTATTATTATTATTATTCTGCAGTTCCAGCAATGCTGGGTTCTTACTAGTCATGATACATGGTTTTGCTAAGTCAGTTTACCATAACTTCTACTTTTTGATGCAACTATTGATTTTTGTTCTTACAAAGGCCATATAACACTGCTATTATTATTATTATTATTATTATTATTATTATTATTATTATACGCACCACCACCAAGTTGAATGAGATAATAAGTCTATTGCAAATGTCAGGCTCTAGTTCTGTCTTGACCCAAGCCAACAATGTAACACAAATCCAATGTTGCACTGTGTCCTGGTCTTCCTCTTTGGCAGTCCACGGTCATGAAATCTCTCTGTATAAAACGTTGAAATATTTGTGACATATCTTACCTGCGTCTTCCCACGACTTAAGAGGCAGGCAGCCACCATGAAAATGGTAATTATCCTGCAATAGGAACATAAACTTCATCATTATGCAGGACAGTGATATGTGCAACCCACCTGTTTTCTGATATGACCCCACTGCACTTAGCCAGAGGAACATTTAGCTAAAGGATAATTATTATAATCTGAAAATGGGGTTCTGAGAACAAGCACACTCATCACTGCAGTAACCATGGGTGGTGTTGGGGTGTTCAAGACTTATATGTCAGGCTGCTCTCCGCTGAGTGAGACTCTGGGCTTTTGCCTACAAAGGTCTGTCCTGACTGTAATGTCCACTTCCTCTGAGGGTAAGTAATGCTGTCTTTCTCTGCATCAGGTGTGATTACACAACACAGCAAAATTGGCCACTCTGGCTAAATTATCCACTTCCAACAAAAGAATAGCAGAGCAGGGCAATGAAACATTCACTGAGTCAAGTAATACACAGCCGCCTATGAAAGAAGCATTCAGGAGGAGCCTGTGACCTATTGAACACTTCTTTAAAATAGGCCTGCTGTATCTTTAAGGGTCATCTCCTGGTTGTTGGGTCTAGGCAGAAAGTGTGGGGAAACTGTGGTCCTCCAAGACATTGTTGGACTCCAGCTCCTGTAAGCCCCAGATAGTATGGGATGATGGGGAATGTACTACAAAACCACCCACAGGGGCTACAGGTTGCCCATCTGTAGAGAATTTGAGCTGTGTGATCCCGCAGCTAGCAGGGAGTTGCTGTCCTCTGTTTGTTGTTTTGTCTTTTTGGTCTTCCAGTAGAGCTAGTGAGACCTCATGCTGCCTTTCATGTGAAGTCTATACTTAAAAGAACCCCTAATTTTATAGCACACTTTCAGATGGCACACAGTTTGAAAATCGCCGGGTTAATATCTGTCCTGTGTTTAGGTGCTGGATGCCAACTCTTCAAAGGTACAGCTCATTATTACAATTGATCATTAGGGTGCTGGGAATTGTAACTCTGTAAGGGCTCTCCTAACACTTCTCAGCACTCTTAACAGGCTGCAGTCCCCAGGATTCTTTGGAGGAAGCCATGACTTTTAAAGTGGTATAAGAGTGCTGACTATTTTTGAATACTTAAGGTTAAAATACAGCTTTCCCTATGCCTTGGAAATCAAATGTTTAAAATGTGAGCATTACATTTCTGTAGATTTGCTGCCATATAATCACTCAGTCTCTCAACATAAGTTTCTTGAACTTTAGTTCATACCGTATTTGTGTGATCTACTTTCCAGGAAAGCAACTTGATTACATTAGCTGACACAATCCATCATAATTTTTAGAAGAAGAAGAAGAAGAAGAGTTTGGATTTGATATCCTGCTTTATCACTCCCCTTCAGGAGTCTCAAAGCTGCTAACATTCTCCTTTCCCTTCCTCCCCCACAACAAACACTCTGTGAGGTGAGTGGGGCTGAGAGACTTCAAAGAAGTGTGACTGACCCAAGGTCACCCAGCAGCTGCATGTGGAGGAGTGGGGAATCGAACCCAGTTCACCAGATTACGAGTCCACCACTCTAACCACTACACCACACTGGCTTAGTACAAGCCATTGAAATTTGATGTGTGAGAGCGTGTGGTAGTTTAATGGAGCTTGTGCAAAACAACTTTTTTGGTTGATTGCACCTTTATTAATATATAGCTTCTATGTCTATTTAACTGTTTGTGGGGGATTTGATTTAAAAAAAATTCTAGGAAGGCCAGTGCTTCAAAGAAAATTTTCCTCATTGCCGCTCCCAGAGTTTTCAACTCCCAAAGCACAAGTGGATGCTAACAGCATATTTTGTTCTCTCTGCTATTACAGAGAAGGCAAACAATGCTGTTTTTAATTCTGACAGCAACTTCTCAAGCCCTTCAGAACATGATTCAGAAACAAAGCACACAAAAAACAAGCAAATCCCTCCATTGGTAATCCTGTGCAGGCAGATGTTTGCTTGCTTGGCAGCCCTTTCAGTCATAGAAAACTAGAATTGTTCTCCAGAGACATTGCCTAGTGCTATGTCATCTGTCATTCAATGCTGAACTTTGTCTATGGAGCTCCTGGAAGCTTTCCAGAGAGGTAGTCCAACTTCAAAAATGCACACCCAAGTGCAGATTCATTCTGTAGCACAAGTAGAAGGAAATCAAGCTGTTGCTCATATTACAAAGCAGCAAAGCTGGGCTTGCCAATGAGAGTGTAGAAGTAACTGGGCAATCCTGGATCCCTGATGAATATACCAGTATATGGCACACCTGTTTGTGACCACATGTTGGTTACATCCACACATTAGAACATGCACACGTGGAAATATAACATAGGAAGATGACTGCTGGGTCAGACAGAAGTTCCTTCTAGCCCAGTTTGCTACCATGGCCAACCAGATGCACCCATGGAACCTGCAAGCAGCTAATGAAGGCAAAAGCCTTCCTTGAGGGTGGAGGAAGAAAGGTTTCAGAGTCACCAGTCAACAGCAAGATTAAGAATTTGGCTTAATTCCTAGCTGCATGTAACTGACCTTGTGCATATTATTCACCTCTTGCCTTCCTCTTCCTCCCTCTGTCATTTTTTCCCATTCAAAATTTACATTGCAAGCTCCTTGGGGTAGAGACCTGACTTTTTTTGTTTGGCTTCCTCTGTAAAGCACCATTTACAGAGAGAGTGATATAATCTTCCTCATCAACAACAAATCCCTGAATTTCTGTATATCTCTTCAGTGTCATGTTTCCAGGTTTACTTTTGTAAGATTTCTATTTACAATCCCTAGCACTTCTTCCAGACAGCTGTTCTCAAGAGATCTGTCACATTTATCAGCTGGAGAGGCTGGCTTAGCCACCAGATGCAATAGCAGTTAAATAATAGTGATCGATGAAATCAATAATTTTTTATACATGTTTGCACAGGGGGGGAAACCCCTTTTAAGATCCACACTTTCTATGAGTTACTGCAGCTATCAAGGGCAAAAAGAGAAAAGAGTGCAAAGGAAATTGGTATACGTCATGCTACAGAATAGTCTGTTTCCCCGCTCTCCCTCCTGTTAGTTTACATACAGTTTTAGAAAATGTGATAGGAGAAGAGACATCAGCTATTAAGCAAGGTTTGCATTCAGTAAACACTAAGAGAGGGAGAGAGAAAGAGAGTGCATAGGACCTACCTTTTTAATCCTGTCATGTCCAAAACTGAAGAAAAAAGTTGAGCGGGGAAAATAATGTGTGCACAGCTGAATAGCTGAAAAATAGTTTTGCACATTAAACCTTTTGCCAGAACGTTAGTCCTGCCATCATTTATATTCCACAGAATGAAAGACCCCAAATCATAGAGAAGCAGAAGGAGAGAGAGAGAGAGAGGGAAGGAAGGAAGGAGGAGGAGGGAGGGAGGGAAGGAAGGAGGGGAGAAGAGTGAAGGGAGAAGGAGAGATCTGCTCCTCCTTAGACACTGGAGAGAATACAGCAAAAGCACCTGGTTTTGCTTAGTTCTCTTCTGTAATTCAGCATTAAACCAATTGGAGGAGGAATGTTAAAAATGAACACTTCATTTTCTAAGTATGTTAAACAATGCAAATGGGAGGCCTCAGTCTGGGGACAGCTGTTTTAGATTAGAGAGCTCACCAACTGGCTAGACTCCTCACAACACTCCTGAGGAGCCTGCCAGGATTAAAAAAAACCGCTCACAGTTTGAAGGGAAGCCTTTCCCGCTGCAAATGTTACTGAGGAGCGTGCCACAGGAGGAACAGCAGTACTGGGATGGGGCAGATAGAAAGACGTCCTCAAGAACTAATCTTGCTTATGTCTCATTATCTTATCCCTTCCTAAACAATTTGTTGCCCACCAAATATACCAAAGAGAGCTTCAACCATCTGATGGGCAAAGAATTAATTCCTTCCTTGAGTTCCTTGGAGGAAAGGTAGAATTAAAATGTAATAGCAAAATATAGTAAATAAATACAAATAAATTCTTCTTCTTCTTCTTCTTCTTCTTCTTCTTCTTCTTCTTCTTCTTCTTCTTCTTCTTCTTCTTCTTCTTCTTCTGCAATCACTCATAGCTGAGTAATATTGTCTTCCATAAATATGGTTTTAAAAGTGAGTCCGTAAGTGACTGTAGAGGCCAATTCTGGATCCATACGTTCTTCCACAGTGGGGACATTGGTTTCCGGGCGGGAGTTGATCATGGTGAGGGTTTGCCAAGTGTGCCTTCCTCTTAGCATGTTTCTCCCTTGTGTTCTGAGTTTGAGCATCTTCAAAGCCCACGACACCTTTGGTAAAGGCTGTTCTCCAATTGGAGCGCTCGCAGGCCAGTGTTTCCCAGTTGTTGGTGTTTATACTACATTTTTAAAGATTTGCCTTGAGAGTCTTTAAACCTCTTTTGTTGACCACCACCATTACAATTTCCATTTTAAAGTTCAGAATAGAGTAGTTGCTTTGGAAGACAATAATTAGGCATCCGAACAACATGACCAGTCCAACAAAGTTGATATTGAAGAATCATTGCTTCGACACTGGTGATCTTTGCTTCTTCCAGTACACTGGCATTTGTTTCCTGTCTTCCCAAGTGATGTGTACATTTTTTTGGAGACACTGTTGATGGAATCTTTCGAGGAGTTGGTGTTTATAAGTGGTCCATGTTTCACAAGGTATATAGGCAATACTGCACTAGACAGAAAGTATATGGCTGCTTTCTATGTATTGTTGCATGCCATCCCAGCCTCTGAGGGGTTCCAGACACTTTCCCAGGGTTTGGTTTCCTTGGAATGATATATAGTTATGATATATAGTTTATCTACACAAATATACAACTTGTGCCTAAGATTTGGGGTGGGGCTCACAGCATTAACATCCGGACCTAGAAGGTCTTGCCTCTCCCAGAGTCACAGCCTTGGAATCAAGCAAAAATGGCTCTGTCTTTAGCTGCTGCTGCTTCTAGCACTGTCTATTTGCCTTTCTAAGTAGCAGCTTGTTGGAGGGCAAAAATTCCACTCATTTGCCCAAAGGGCACAGTCTCTTCTCCTTTTAGACTAATGGTGGTCCTTAGGTGGCCATTGTCTCATAAACCTGCCTGACTAGTTTAACTATTAATAAACCTTTACCTGCATTCAAGAAACATGTAAATACTTTTAAAAAACAAAACAGGCTTTGGGCCAATCATTTTATGACATTTCTACATTGTTTGTTTTAACTGCTGTCTGCAATATGATATAGTGTTGTTTGAAATCACTATTTGGTGTGGGTTTTTATTGTTTATCGTAATGTTGGCAATGTACTCATATCCTTTTAAAATTCATTATTCCAGAAACTACATGAAGTTCAGAGATAAGTGCAAATTGAATGGATTTTCAGATAAGAGACTATACTGACTCCGCATAAACGGCAAACCAAGTCCCGTTCGCGTTCGTAGTCTGACTGATTAACTTTAAACGCTTCTAGACCATCCTATGCTGAAGGTTTATAGCTAATATTAGGTATACAATATCAAATTAATCCACTGTTCCCACACTGGTTGAACTTTGACTGCTAAAATGCAATCCAAATTCTGTTTTGCAGTATTTTTGTAGGATACAGATTCTCACCACTTCTTTGCTTGCTCTATGATACCTATCTGGGGTGTATGGGATATCGGGGAGGGGTAGTACCGCTGGTGAGCGACACACTATGCACCTTCTGGGATTATTTGTTCACCTTTGGCCCCCACCCTGCATGGAACTCTCACCTGTGGCTCCTGGAAGCATGTGATATTGGCCACATCTCGGGAAATGGCTTTCAGTGGCCAGCTAAAGCAGGTGAAGTGAGCCAATGGGTCTCAAACCCTCTGTGACCTAGAGAGGTTCCCCTGCATGCAATGAAGACAGACTTCTGGAGATTGAGTGGACGAGACCAATAGTGGGTTCAGTGGTCAAGAAGGTGGGTTCTGCATGTGATGTAGAGGGAAATGAGGGGCAGATGTGGCTCACCAACCTGCAAAGCTAGTCCATCTAGGAGAAGGAAAACTGATCTGAAAACTCCGCTGCCTTGTGGGAGAAGAAAAGGCTAAGGAGTAAACCCTACACAAATCTGGAGTGGATTCAAAAGGACTGGAGCAAATTTATATTTTATATGAAAGAAAATTGTAAACATTTGAAAAGGTTTGTAGGTCTGAGTTGAAATGTTTGGTGATGTGAAAATAAGGAGCTGTTTTACATATAAGGAGGCGAACGTCAAAAGTAGATTTAAGGTAAAAAAGTGGCTATAGAAATGCGAAGAATTGGTAAAGATATTTGAAAGTCAGAAAGAGGGTGGGAAGGAAGTGGGTGCTTTGTGTGAGCAATGTTTTAAGTTATGGATTTGTGTAATGAAATTGTAATGAAATATGGAAAACTCAATAAAAATTATGTTAAAAATCAAACAAATCTGGAGTGGAGTACCTAAGATGGTTAGGTGGTTCCTTGGCTTGTACGCCTCCATCTGGCAACTCCTTTAGCTAAGCAGGTGCTTGGAGTACAACAGCGTTTTTGCCTTTAAGAGAGTGTATGTGGCCCTTGCATAAGCTTGTGCATGAAAGCTGCTAGATATTAAATCTGGGAAGAGAAGAGATACCTAGTGTCTCTATATATGCATAAATGTACAGCCATTGAGCCTACGGTTGAAATCTTATAACTACCTGGGCCCCACTGAATTTAATGGGGCTTACATCTGAGTAGAAAGGAAAAAAGGATTGTGTTGTCAAGTAGTGCACAGACTATAATTTCTTATGCTACAACTTGTGAGGTTTATTTTGGTATAGATATCATAGGACAGGAATGCTTTTTGTACCAGAAGCCTTCTGCTTTTAAATCAGGGGAGCTACTGCAGAGTAGATGAGTGCAACATGCAGCAGATAGACAGGTGCAGCCATCAGTGTGGGAACAGGGGTGTTGAAAATACAGAAGGAATTAATATTTTTATCTGTGAAAGGTTGGGATGATATGCAATTCACAACCACCTTTTGTTCCTCTTGAGCCCTCCAGTCCAGAACTGTGTTGCTGAAGAGGTTTTACTACACTAAAGAGCACCTGGTTTTTAACAATTTGGGTGGATGAAAATCTTAACACTGTTAAGATTTTCATACTTCATAGCCTTTGTTGAAGCCACCTTCTTCATTTTCATGATTTTTCAAATAGGTATTTTTTAAAAATAATTCCTTTGCAAACTACATTATAATGCAACAAGAGGATTCCTTCTTTGAACAAGGCAAATATAATTCTGTATCTGTTGGTCAACAGTTATGTTCCAAAGTCATCTTCTATTCCCCCAACACCTTTATCTTTCCCTCCTGCTATCAAGTATCAAGTACCAACTGACCTCTTCCCCTGTCCCTTTAGTTTATCACTAAACATGCATATTACTTAATAAAATTCACAAAGTGACTAGAATAAGACCAGCCCTTTTACCATTCTGCCAGAGGTTTATAGCCTTTGTGCACTCCTTCAGTTGAAAGGAATGAAACGGGATCATGACACATTTTTAATATTTTAGGTATGAGAGAAATAGGAGTCTGCGAACTTTCTCCATGGAATGAACTTCAATAATCTTATCTGCAGTTTTAGAGCCTTGAAACCATTTTGTATTCATGTGAATTTTTAGAATGCTGCTGCCTGGCACATAACTTGGTACACCCCTAGATTTGAGGGTCTTTCTCTCCATCCTTCATACATAGCAGTTTTGTGAACTGGTACCTGCATAAGCCATTGAGTAATGAAACTGAACAATGACTTGTGGATGGAAGACTAGCTCCAGTGATCACTAATGTAAACACAATGAAGCGAAGAGAAAAAGTGTTCCCCGAACTTCCACTTAGAACAGTATTAATTTGCAACAGTACCAGGGAAATACTTTTCACAAGCAAGTGCAACCTAGTTTATACAGCTAAACAGTTTATCAATGCCAGTGGCAAAATAAGAATGTGCAATTACTTTCGCAGCACTACTTCATCTGCATGGCATGCATACGAGACAAACATCTTTAAGGACTTTGTAGCAAGTTACTAAACTCACGTTCTGATTAGCCTAATTCACTAAGGCCATTTCGAACTAAGTGTGTGTGGCTTTGCCTTTACATTATCATTTATACAGTATGTAGACCAACAAATTGCAAAATTCAGCTCATGCTGATGTAGTCCTAGAGATGATCTTACCATATCTTCAAGATGATCAATCTGATATTAACAGTTGGGGTGCTTTTACTGACATTTTATACTGCATAAGGCTGTGTTACCTTTCAGTTTTTGCCAAGTCTGCAGCTACTTAATGCAAAAATCTACCATTCATTGGTAACTGTTACTACAATATTCACCCGTTGATCTTGAAATGAGGTCACATCAAAGTTGGCTCAGATATACAACCTGATCCAGCTCCTGTTGTTCATAATTATTTGCAAAGGGATGCGGATGGCGCTGTGGGTAAAACCTCAGCGCCTAGGGCTTGCCAATTGCATGGTCGGCGGTTCGAATCCCCGCGGCGGGGTGAGCTCCTGTCTTTCGGTCCCAGCTCCTGCCCACCTAGCAGTTTGAAAGCACCCCTAAGTGCAAGTAGATAAATAGGTACCGCTTTATAGCGGGAAGGTAAACGGCGTTTTCGTGTGCTGCGCTGGTGCTGGCTCGCCAGAGCAGCTTCGTCACGCTGGCCATGTGACCCGGAAGTGTCTCCGGACAGCGCTGGCCCCCGGCCTCTTAAGTGAGATGGGCGCACAACCCTAGAGTCGGACACGACCGGCCCGTATGGGCAGGGGTAGCTTTACCTTTACCTTTATTTGTGGCAAACTATGGATGTGCCTAATGCACAGAGAGTTGACAGGTTGTGAAATAGTGTCTGCATACTGATTCAAATGTGTATCCAACTGACACCCATGTGCAATAAGTTATCCATGTGCAATAAGTTATTGATCTGTACTGCTTCACTCTTAATCAGATGTGCATTTCTGATATGCACCCACATTCTAGCACAAATAGCCATGTGCACAAGACAAAAATATTTTATCAAACTACTTGAGCCAAGGCAGTTGCACGGTTTTCAGGTTTTCTTCAGGCAAGAATAAAAGAAGTTTTCTTTACAAAATTTCACTTATCTCCTACATTCTTATTGGAAGTATTCTAATAGGACAGGGTATTTTGCATGCTATAATGCACTCTGTGCTGGAGCGGGGAGAGGAATGGGGTGGAGGCATCTAAATCCTATGTCAAAGAACAGTGGTTTTCCCAACCTGCATAAATTATGAAACTTCCATTATAATACATTCTGATTCGTTTAATAATTGAGGAGAAAAATCCCACATTCTCATCACATTCTGAGCTATTGTCTGGTTTTGTAATGATGACAAAAAACTTAATAAAAAGGAAAGCTGACATTACCAAAATGTTGAATTTTGTGCCCAATTCAGTACATTGCACTGCATGAACATGAAATCACACAGCCATGGCAAGAAGTAAGGTAAAAGGTAAAGGTAAAGGTACCCCTGCCCATACGGGCCAGTCTTGACAGACTCTGGGGTTGTGCGCCCATCTCACTTAAGAGGCCAGGGGCCAGCGCTGTCCGGAGACACTTCCGGGTCACGTGGCCAGCGTGACAAAGCTGCATCTGGTGAGCCAGAGCTGCACACGGAAACGCCGTTTACCTTCCCGCTGGTAAGCGGTCCCTATTTATCTACTTGCACCCGGAGGTGCTTTCGAACTGCTAGGTTGGCAGGCGCTGGGACCGAGCAGCGGGAGCGCACCCCGCAGCAGGGATTCGAACCGCCGACCTTTCGATCAGCAAGTCCTAGGCGCTGAGGCTTTAACCCACAGCGCCACCTGTGTCCCTATGGCAAGAAGTACTTACATACAAATGCAAAATCCACCGTGATGTGAAACTTCCTCTGTTCTGCTTAGTTTCATTTGTTGCATCATTAACAGTAAGCAGTTTTAAGAACTGTATGCTAAAGGAACCACACAGATATAAAACGTATGCGACAGAAAGAAGGCACACAACACATATTTTAAGTTTTCTTTATAGTCCATTGGAAAAATTATAGCCATTCTATAAAGTTGGTTTTTCGAGGAAAGCAATGTTTCAAGTGGCCTATAAACTCAACATTAAGATGTATGAAGAAACCATTTGGAAGTTTATAGATTAAAAGTTCATACACTTCCAATCCCTAACCTATGTTTGCCTTATTTGCAAAAACCCCAATCTACAAAAACAGAGTCAATGAAGAATGTTGGGGATATGAAATGCCAAAATGTAACACTTCATTATGAATATAAACTCATGAAACCTTGCCAGAGATTCACCTATATGGATTCAGAATGCAATCAATAAATATATACAAAAGGCTTTGTGATTCATTGATTTGGCAGCTTCCAGGCAACTACATATCCGTGATTCAGTCTATACTTACAGTTCAAACTGCAGGGCAAAAACTAAGATACACAGGAGAAAAGGCTGTGAGTTCTAATATAGAACTTACACAAAATACCTTTCAATACCAATTATATTATTAACAATGGCAGAAAACTCAAGTTTTATAGAAAAAAACCCGACACTTTAAACAGATGTTGTGTCTCAACTTATTTTTCCAAGATGGCAGGAACCCCTTTCATTACACGTGTCAATACACTGACACACTCAATATAAACTGTGCAAGACTGTGCAGCAAAATTTACAGAATTCTACTAGTTCTTACGTAGACCTATTTACACATATTTGGAATAAGCATCTTCCTTTTAAGCTTTATACATACGTTTATACTTGGAATCTTCAATCAATTCTGTAAGTATAAGCAAGCATTTCTTAAATATACATTTTGAACCATTAAAGTATTGCATATTTCAACCACACACACCATGAATATACATAGGGAAAATCAGGTTGCTTATTAGTGGTCAGTCACTAAATGTTGATATGCAACAAAAAATAAAGGAAAAATGTCCACAAACTCCTTATTGCTGGTTAGTTTTGAGTTTTCATTGTTCCATGTAGCTACTAGGAGCTAAGAAACTCCAACTGAGGTGTTACCCATTAATAACATTTATGGGGTGTTAATGTTCTTGCACACAAAACAAAAACCTGCAACTATGAATTCTCAGAGAACTTTAACAGAAGCAACTTCTTTCATAGATACCAGCCCATCCTCCATATTCAAATAAATTGGCTTTGGATTATGCTGAATTTTTGGTCAACACAATTATGATCCTGTTATCTCCAGCATTCCTAAAAAATTGACTTGGTCAGCTCATGCCATTTATTTTGGAAACCTCCTACTTGTACTTTATCCTTTCAGAGGATCGTGTTGCAGTACAACCCATTCTGGCTCAAGAGACGATACTTGACCACATGAACACATTCTAGATCAATACAACACTGGATAATTCAAAGCAAGTTTCCTCCCGCTTTATGAAGGGAAGGCTTTTCCAGACTGAAATGCCACGACTGGGCTCAGTATCTGAACATCAGTTCAAGGACTGGGAACATATGGCCCCAGGCTCCCTCAAAACAAACAGCAGATTGCATTTGTCTCCCCATCATTCCAGGCTCCAGAAGGCGTTGGCTGGAATCAGTGAAGTGATACTTAAATGGACCAGATGCATCCTGGATGCTGTCTGCATCCTGACACCGAGCTGGATTCCTAATGTGCTTGCAGCCCTTTCTAGAGAAGTTGTGTCCTTTTTATATAAAGGCACTCTATGTAACACCTCATTTGTCAAAGAAAGAAACGGCACACATGGTTGGAAAGCCTTGAACTGATTTGTTAAGTTCTCCAATGCTAACCTGTTATTTCACATGTAGATCAGCTTTTTCAATTTGAAAGTTAACTCGGCAAACTAGTAATAGGAAGGGCTGTTTTTCTTGTGATGGTTACAACATCCAAATATTGCTGGATTAGTTCCAAACTTCGCTTTTTAAGGGGCAAAGAGAAAGACACACAAAGCAACTTACAAGCAATTGAAAATGAACAAACAAACAACTTTTTACAAAAGGCCTCTTTGCGGTATATTATATAAACTCAGGGGTTTTCCCCCTTTCTCCTTAAAGTGCTTCTATCATTGCCATCCTTGGACCCAGAATTCTCTATTGCTTTAGCAGGTCTTTTAGTACTGCCCCAGCACTAGCATCAGGTGCTACTGGCAAAGGTGTGAAAGTAGGCAAAGCATCAGAAATGGGTTTCATAAGCAGATGTCCTGATCCGCCAGTTCCAAGATTCGTTGGGGTGATGAGAGGGACTGCTGCTGACCGGGGTGCAAGGAATGGATTTGCATCTGGTCTTCTGGTGGTTCCTGAGCCTGTTGGATCTGATAGAAAGTGCAGTAGTAAAATTATTATTATTATTATTAGAAAATCATTCTTACAGGAAAGTCATGGCCTAAAAAGTGTCATTCTTAGAAAAACACCCTAACATAATGAGACCATACCCCCATCCATCTCCAGGTGCAGGTCATCCACCTGGGTGACCAAGGCAGTGTTCCAATCCCAAAAGTAGATCTGACCTAATGAATTATTTCCCCCTTCCCTCTTTCCAGGGCCCTCTCACCACAGCCTCTTTCAAAGCCAGAAGGACCACTTCTTTCCCCAGGGGGAGCCGATTACTGCTGCCACCCAACAATCTATTAGTTACAACCAAAGGCTATCCTCTTTCCTTTGCACTTTAAACACTGCAGACACACCCTAGTGAAAATCACGCAAATAGTAAGTGCAATGGTCTCTGGAAAAGCAACCCCCACCAAAAGATAAATAAATTATCAGTTGTGTAGTGAATAATCAGATCAGTGTAGCAAGATTCTGCACACACAAAGATTTCCACCTGGAGTATTCACAGCGCAGTTGCAAGACCATTTTGTGTGAATGAGACCTTGTAAAGATTTAACTACAAGCCTGTGAACAGAAATGTAGTTTTTCTTCTAAAAGAAGAATTGAAAAAAGTCTGTCAGGAGTTAACGTCAAGGTCACAGATAAATCTTTTGCTCACTGAGTGAAACCTTGAAAGAATGTATTTATGTCTGATAGCCTATTCTTAATATATAAAAGAAATCTTAAAAACCCAAACAATTCAGGGATATAGAATGGGTGTCTGCTTCTATAGGACAATAATCCTGTTCCTGTGTGGACAAGGTCCCTGTGAACATTTCGTCCAGACAAGAAAACTGGGTGACTGCCAAACCAAATATGGCACCTTCAAGCAACGAGGACAAAAGGCATATAAAACATAAATTTATTTTAAAATGTAAACTTTCAAAGATAAGCTTTCAGACTAGAAATTCTCCAGCTTTACTGCAACAATCTGAAACCAAACATTCACAACGACTAAAGTTTAGTTTCAAAGTTATATCAAAAACCATATTCTGCAAGGCCTATTTAACTCATCCATCAGCATCATACAGTATTTATTTGTTGCTACATTGCAACCTGGCCTGGAAATCCAGGTTAAAATTCATGGCCTTGCAGTAAAAAAAATGGTAAGAGAACAGTGGCTTTCAGGTCACACAATGGTTATTGCTTTGCTGTCCCCAGCTGGAACCTTGGCAAGGAGAAAATTCTTCTAATTTTATTTGCCACCCTCCTTACACTGTGCATCCAAATAAATATAAACTTGGAAAGACAACAATCAACAAGTCAACACTCAGATTCAACATAACATTTTGTGTATTAGGAATATAAAAAGACAATACCTGCAATGTTGCTAGAAGGACTAACAGTGGCTTTGCTGATTCCTGTTGATGCTAAAGGTTTCATGTCATGAACAGAGAGTGTTGGTGGGGGAAGAGTTGGGCGGGATTCAGTTTCAAGGAACTTCACAAATAGCTCTGAGAAAGACTGAACGGGTGGAGACAAATTAACCCAATACAAATAACATTTCTGGAAATAAATGATATATACCTGGCTCATCTGTTCAAGATGGCGCACAACTATCCTAGTAGCAGTATGGTTCTAATTTTAACACAATCAAGTTATTTGACACTGGTTTTAAAATGCAAACACCTTCAATAATTCTGAAAGTGTAACAATGAACTAGGTTGACAGCAGTTATAATATGGAAGTCCTGCATTTTCTATACAAAAGCAGACAATGGAAAATACTTACACTGTTGAAAACTGAGTGATGGGTTGGTCTCAGAGGTGTGTTGGGGACACTCTTTGATCCAGCACCTCCTCCACCAAACCACCCAGTCACCCATCGAGTAACACCTTTTTGATCTTCTGACAGCAACTAGAGAGCAATTTAAAACAAAAAGAAAAGGTTACAATCCTACTTCTAACACTTAGTATCAAACAGAATCTTTACTTCAATTTTATTAAAGAACTAACCAACCAAAGTTTGTTTATAAAATTTACTTGTGCAAAAATTTCAGCCAGAACAAAAACTATATACACCGAGAAAGCTAGTTTCAAACAGACAATCTGGATACATATGTAAGAATTTAAGCTGCACAATCAACATCAACAGATGTAGTCCTTTGGTGAACATTTACGTGTTTGAATGGATTTAATATTATTAAAATAATGGTAAACATTGTAACATGTTTGGAAAATATACAGCTTGTTCCATTCCAGAATGGTAGATGACTGGTTGTCCCTTGTGCCTAGCCCAGCAAAAAGAAGAAAGCATGCTAGGGTACTGATATTGCAGGAGAGGAGGAAAATAGCAATGAGACATATCAGAACTACCTGTTCTAATTCTTCCTTTTTTATTCCCAGGATACTTCCCATCAGCCTTAGCACTTCATGACGTTTATTCTTTGGGGTGTGGAAATGTCCAACGAAGAGATTCCTCATCAAGACTCTACACCAAAGGGGACACAAAAGCAGTCAAAACATTGCTTGGCATTGCTAGTAACATAGAAAAGTAAGGGTGGAGCACCTTTTGCACTCCAAAGCTTTGCTTATGGCACACTATAATCCTGATGATTCATCTGTACAAAGAACACGAGGGGAGCCCAGTTGAAGAACCATCTCAGCCCCAGTGACAAAGGAAAGGTAAAGGCATGAAGCGGACAGGCAAGTTAAACACCTGTGTGAAAAGGTACCATATTTTTCGCTCAATAGGACGCACCGGACGATAAGATAGTTGGGGGGGGGCAGGAAACAAGAAGAAAAAAATTCTGAACCCCAGAAGCCTGAACAGCAAGGCTTCTGGGATAGCCTCTTGCTGTTCTGGCTTCGGGGACAGCCTGTGAAGCCTCCTGTGGAGGCTTTGCACAGCTAAACCCAAGCTAGAACAGCGAGGCGGAGCACTGCGCAGCCTGTGAACGCAGCAATCCCTCTTGCTCTTCTGGCTTTGGGCTTAACCACGCAGCCTGCATTCATTTCATAAGACACACACACATTTTCCCTTACTTTTTAGAAGGGAAAAAGTGCGTCCTATAGAGCGAGAAATACGGTAAGTCAAGTTATGCACGCGTGTGAGGAAAAGGTAAGCACTACCCAGATATTTAATTCATTAATCAACAGCTGAAGTTGAAATGAGGCCATCTTGTGCTAGGAGATAAATCCCAAGGGAATTTACAGGTTAGGAACCTTATGGGATATAGTTCCGTAGAAACAGTTTTCACAAACTGCGGTGGCAGGGAATCCTTGTGTGACTGTAGTAAACATCAACCAGAAACCAGGATTAAAACCTTTATTTTGGAAAGGGGGTGAAAACTAATATACAGTCCTCTGCTGACCATATGGCATGAGGCTGAACTGAATATCTCTCTTTATTCTCAGGGGTGTACTTAGGGTTGGTTAGGTTGGCCCCCACCAAGGGGGCAGGCCAGGGGTGTGTGCGCGCAAAACTCACGTCTCTCAACTCTGGTTCCGAGTGGCTAGGTGCCCGCCCACCATCTGTGCCTTCCCAGGTCAACCATCCGCTGCTCTAGGTGGCTGGACAAGGCATGCAGACTCCTCTGGGTGCCCCGGTGGAGGAATCTGGTCACTGACATGGGACGCCGCAACAGCCCTGCAGGGGCCCCTCCCCAATTAGCCAGGTGTTGCTTTTAGAAGTGTGAGTGGAGTGTTCAGCAGGGCTCAGAGGGAAGAAAGATGGAGAGCCAGGGAGAGTTGCAGGAGAATGAAAAAGGGAGGGAGGGAGGAGGCAGAAGGGAAAGCAGTGAGCAGAGGGAGGCAGGCAGGAATATGGGACTGATGAAGGAAGGAGGAAGGGAGGTGGAGCAGAGCAGACCCGACTCCAATGGCCACTGAGGCAATGTGTGAGAGGCAACAAAAAGCAAACTTTTTGAGTTTCTGGTTCAAGGTCTCTCCCGGCTTCAAAAGCACTGATACAGCTCCTTGCCAATTGAGGACCTTTTTAAAAATAATCTGAATGATCTTTTATCAATTATTCAGTAATAAGTCAATAAAATGTCACAGCCTTAATAAAAAGGGGGTAACATTAAACTAACTTTTACTCACATTAGACCCACTGAACTTAATGAACTGAGCTTAGTCATGTTCATTAATTTCAGTGAGTCTACTCTAAGTAAAACTTAACTGAATAACCACCCAGCCTGTTTTAAACCATATCAGATGCCACCACAGCCATTATTTTACTGTGCCAAGCTTGTACTTCTCCAAATAACTTAACTTTCAAATTAAAAACACTTAAAAATCACTCACTTGTCCACTTTTCCTTCTGTGCTGTTTATGAGGTTCATTAGCTTATTCTGTGCATCTTCTAACATTTCTTGTTTGAGTTCACCTACAGAGAAAAAAAACCTTTGCTATAATAATTTTATAAACAAAACTGATGTACTCATTAGGGGTCCTAGCGGAAGAGTTTCTGAAAAATATGTGCTGTGCAAATATGAGTTTAGCTTCCCTTTTATCCATTCTGCTGAAAAATCATGGGTCAAAACTCTATCCTATTTTTCCATCCTAAAATGGCAAAAACTGAGATTTTACAATGGATCATGTTCCCTAGCTTTTGCTGATATAATAAAAGCAAGGCAAGGATTATAATGATGCCTTTTTGCTTTTTACAGTTTGAAACAATCTGTCCAAATTTCTACCCAATGAAAAGGATTATAAATTGGCACAGAGCAAATACTACGTAAGAGCTGTTTCATAGAAGGGTGATACATGTGGAAAAAGCTTTACTTTTCAATTTGTGTTAAAATACCTGTCACATTACCCTGACATAGGCTGTGCTCGCAAGTCACTTCAAATGATTTTAACTATGGCTTAGTGCAAAATGAACATTGTACTGGTACACACTACTCAAAAGCTTCTACTCTGCTGCTCCCTGGCTCTTGGCCATGCTAACAACAAACCAAGGTTTGGGAGTTGTTGCTCACAGGGCAGCATGGCCAGGAATGGGGAAAAGCGAAGCAGGAGTTCTGAACATCAGCATGTTGCTTCTTCATTTTAACCCACAGTTAGACACTCACTGTGATTTATTGCAACATGCGAACTGAGCCACTGAGTGGAAGAAAGGAAGAAATGGCTAAGGACACATTCCATGCAAACTTATTTTATTTATTTCACAAAATTTATACACTGTTCGATTTTTAGAAAACAACAACCCTCGAAGCAGTTTACAGAGAGTGTTAAGTTAGAGAAATCTGGGCTTAATAAACCAGTATATATTTGAGCTCCACACACAGCCCCTTTGTTCCTCTATTCATACAAGCAAGGAAATAAGCCAGGAAGCCACAATGAACAATAGCTTCACATTAAGTCCAAACTGGGAACTATGGCTAATGGCGTCCAAACAAACTAGTGTACAAAACCATGGTTTAAAATTGACTTTTGCAAATTGGTTTAACATAGCTCCCATATTAGACTTCATGGGAAGCTGCAGAGAACTGTAGCTTCCTGCCTAGCTTCCCTCTCACCCAAGGGGACTGTGTGTGGATGCACAGAAATTTTGCATATCCTGGTTGAATGAGCTAGGATTTGATAATCCAAACAGTCATTGTGAGTACATGTTGAATTTTTGTTTAAATAAGTCGGGTGGACATTTACACCTATGATTCAAGATTCACCATTTGAGAAGATAAAAGATTATAAGGATCAACCACCATTTGGCAGTAATTAATAAACTCTTTGGGCAACTATGTAAGAATGAAGCTTTAAAACGAAATGAGTGGTGTCCCAACTAACTCACCCCAACAATTTCTGCTTGTGCAATGGAACTCCCCCACCTCCACATGCAACCTGTATCCTCCCCAAACCAGCTCTGGAGGGTTGTGAGAAACCCCAGAACAGTTTTAGGGAGCATGCAGGGGAAGATCTGTTACACAGGTGGAAATTCTCATGCTGATGGAATGAGTTACTTGGATACTACCCACCGGATGTGCAATTAAAAAAAAAAATAGGCAAGGACAATTTTAGCTAATGTTAGGATAGTCAGATTGAAATGAAGTACTCAATCACCCCTCTGTCTTTTCTTTGATAGAAATAAAACTACAAAAGTAAAACCAGACTAGTGTATCAGACTAGGACTGCAGAGATTCAAGTTTAAATCTCTATTTGGCTATGAAGATCTCACTGAATGACCTGGGACCACCTACTCTCTTTCAGCCCAACCTACATCACAGGGATGCTGCGACGATAAAAGAAGATAAAAGAAGGAGGGAGAATCATGCCCAGTACCTCAAGCTGTTTGGAAGCAAGGATGAATATAAATGAAACACAAAAAAAGAAAAAGATGTCTTGATAAATTATTGCTTTTATAAACGATATAATACAGTATTCAGTTTGATATTATACATCTACAATTAATTGCTAGGCTAAATCCTCGCCTTAGCTGTGAAATCCAAGCACCTTTTCTCCACTACTGGCTAATTTTGCCACAATATCTGTTTCTGAATATAATATGATGCAGGACAGAATAGAGCCAACTTTCAGCATGGGCTTCTGTAGACGAGATATTTACAGTGTTCTCCTGTAATCTGTTAACCATTTATGGAAATTCAAAAACCTGCATCTGGTCTTTCTTATGTTTTTCCATTAATATAATTTGTCCTGCCAAAACAATCCATTTAAAAAGCCTTCAGCAGCTTGGGCCAACAAATCTGTGTCTGGGAATGTATCTGGCCACTGTTCAACAGGACATTATATGTTTTCTTGTATAAATAAGATCTTTTGAATTCAGTCTCCTTTTTTTTTATACTAGCATTCGTCATGTCTGATGGTTGGGGGGAGGAAAGGAGAGCTTCCATCCCCAACCCAACTCAATACGCACCACCACCCTGAATTCATACTATTAGTGTGCATTAGAGCAGGGGTAGGCAGACTTTAGGCCTGTAAAATATCCTCTCTCTTTTTTAACAGAAACTCAAGATCTAGCAGGCAAGGCCAGGTACAAGAGACACAGAGTTAGAACAGAGTGCCCCCAAGAACATTCTGAGCATAGGAATTTGTGTTCGGTACCAAGACTGAACTGAACTCATAGTCCTTCCTTTCACATAAATGTCTGCTCCTGGTTACCCCTAGTTTTCTTCATTTCAGCATCGCTATTTAAAGAGGGAAATGTGCCTGCTGTTCCCAACTGCTAAACAACTGAGAGTCAGAAATCCTTGCTAATCTATCAAATCACTCAGAGATCACCCAAGAGGTCCTGATCTACTTTGTTCTCCATCCTTCCTTCTGCAGACATTCTCTCTTGTCTGTATGACTCTCCTTGTGGCACAATTCCCAAAATGTTGACTATTATTGCTAAGCTAGCTACCCAGGAAAAAATTCTTCAACCCTCCGCCAATCCTTGCCCACCTTCATTCCACAAATGGTAAAGATGGTCTCAACCTGCAACTTCTACCTACTACACTGACAGCCATTAAAGAAAGAAAGAATGCTAGAGTGAAAAGTAAGAGATGCAGAATTCTTCTATCCCCAGCCCTCTCATCCATCTGAAGCCACTGCTACAAGCATAGTCAAACCTAGTTCTAGCTCCTGTTCAACTCAAACTGACCATGAGTGCTAAGAAGGATAGAAGCGTCCAAATAAATAATGCTCTTCCCTTCTGGCAGATGGCAGCTGCTGACAGGCAGATTAGGAAGAGAATTTCCCCTTCCCCTATTGCTGTGCTGTCTTCTTCCATCATCACTGGGGTAGTTTTGCCCCTGCCCAATGAAGTGCTTTACTTTTCTCTGGAAGGAACAAATTTACAAAGAACAAAACATTTACTTATCTGGTATAAGGTCATGGCATACGCTCAAGTACGCCACTGGGTAATCTCAGATTCTTTGCCTCCCTTTAGACTGAAGACCTTTTACTTTCTTACAGAACGCAGTAGCACCACTGAGAATCCTCAGTGCTTATCTGCATAACCCTTCCCAGTGTCCTATTTCTCATTCACAGTAGGGTAATGCAAGGAGCTGACAAAAGAATGATAAAGACAGGAGATGCAGGGAACTAGTTATTATACACATAGTTATTCAACCTCGAAGGTTAATTGCCGACACTCTTCTTGTGGCTTTTGAATTCTAAACTTAAATTAACAGTAGTCTCCTCCTACCATATGGGTACAGAACAGCACCTGGATACTGGACTGATCAAAAGATTTGGTTAATTGCTCAGGCAGATAATGTTTAAAACTTTTAAGTTTATCATCACAAATAAGTGCTTTAGATTCCCCCGACTCTCCATAATTTAATGACTTGCTTGGAGAAGGACTTGGTGTATTTTAATTCAAACGATACTTTCAGTTCTTTCAAAAGCTATTCAATCTATTCCTTGTAGATCCCTGCAGTAAGATGGAGTGATGTGTAGTACTAGGCAGCAACTTTTACCATGGGTGACTCTTTGGGTTCCTGTTGGAAGATGCCTGCTGGTATACAGCAAATGGATCATAGGAACTGTTTTGCCAGTATTTGCCCCCAGTTGCTGCAGGGCTAGGGCACTGGAAATCTTCATTTCTGCCCTTGTTAACAAACGGCATAATAATGGTATAAAAAAGGCTGCTACTGACAAAGTTATTTCACTGAATATTTGACCAGCCAGCCAATTAATTTAGTTCACTATCTGATTACAGCAAGAAGTTGTGTCTGCCAATTCCAACAGGGCATTTCAAAAGGTAAAAAGGGGGAATGAACATGTAGCACTTTGATATTTGGTTGCAGGATGCAGTGTGTGCTTTACGTGACATTATCCTACTTCAGCTATAAAAATCCAGACTGCAGTCACACAGCTGGAATTTAGGGCAATGTTTATATAATCAAGGGGTAAATATAATAGTTTTATTGCAATGTGGCTGCTGATTTGCCATGGCCAAATTTCTTTACACCCTCAATAGATGAGGAAGGTGAAGTCTTTTAGTCTGTTAAAAAACAACAACTTCAAATGTAAGAGGAATCCTCTAAGAGCTTTTATATCTTTTGAGATTCCTTGCCTAACTAGGAAGCATGATTTTAAAAAGTCTTTAAAAATTACAGTTACATTTTTCTCCCAGCCACCCCCCAACAAAGAACAAAGAAAACAACCAGACAATGCAGCAAAGAGAAGACTGGTGTGACCTGGAGGATATTCTCTCCTGAAGACATTCCAAATTCAGCATCTCAACCATCTCAACAATGATTAAAAATATAAAATTTGGAGCATCTGTAGAGGTCATCAGCCCTGAGCCATCAAGAATAAGGTACGCTAAAAACTGAAACAAAGATCAATTGCTTAACACTCTCACCCAGCTTAACAGATACTGCAGCAGCATTTTTGCACAGCCTTGCTCACAGGACTGATGTGATTTGTGTGGGGACTACCTTGCGTGAACCAGTCTCCAGAAATGTGCACAAGTGCTACTACCCTTAAGTCATGCCTAGTTACTCAGAGACATTCAAAAGAGCAGGCCACAGGGACCTGGCAGAACTCCAAGGACTATTTTTTTCCAAATCCAATGGTTAATGGAGCATCACATTAAAATAGAAAAGTAACTCCCCATAACATGAAAGCATCAAAGGCCATAAGGGAGACACAATTATAGATTTGCATGATGAAGGATCCATAGGGTTTGGCAGTATGCTTGGATTGGCTGATTATATTCTTCAGCACCTATTATGAGAAGGGTCTATTAAGGCACGACTAAGTTATAAATAATTTTCCCACAAAAAGAGCCTTAATTATGTTTTGCTAAAAAAGAAGTCCCTATTAATACCATTGGGCTGTCCTATCAAGAAACCATTAATCTTAAACTGGCTTATATTTCATTTCAAATTCTGTCACAAGGCAAAAACAATTACCGCTTTCTTTGTTAAAAAAGAAAGAAAAAAGGTTTCTCCTGGCAAATCCTTCTGCTGTCTGGCCAAGTTGAGTGTTAAAGAAAATACATTACAAAAGCATTTAATCAAAACTTTGGAGTGCTCACAGCCCAGCCCCCGCCAAGGAAGCTTACATTGTAAGCAAACCCAACATGAGATTCTGTAGATTGGATTTATGCGTACAAGGCACAGCTGGGAAAGAGGGCACCTTAATTTTACAATTTACATTATTGTTGGCACGTGAGTGAATTTGTAAGCAAATCAGAGAATCTAATTGCTTTTGGAAAAGTGAATTTGTGAGCCCTCTCCGGGGAAAAACAGCATTTAACTTCACTGTGGCTCCACACTACTTAGTAACATAGCACACACATACACATACACACAACTAAACGAGTAAATAACAACAAAACACACATATATAGCTTATATGCCAAAATGGCTTCTGTTGTTGTTGTTTAGTCGTGTCCGACTCTTCGTGACCCCATGGACTAGAACACTCCAGGCACTCCTGTCTTCCACTGCCTCCCACAGTTTGGTCAAACTCATGCTGGTAGCTTCGAGAACACTGTCCAACCATCTCATCCTCTGTCGTCCCCTTCTCCTTGTGCCCTCCATCTTTCCCAACATCAGGGTCTTTTCCAGGGAGTCATCTCTTCTTATGAGGTGGCCAAAGTATTGGAGCCTCAGCTTCAGGATCTCTCCTTCCATTGAGCACTCAGGGCTGATTTCCTTCAGAATGGATAGGTTTGATCTTCTTGCAGTCCATGAGACTCTCAAGAGTCTCTTCCAGCACCACAATTCAAAAGCATCAATTCTTCGGCGATCAGCCTTCTTTATGGCCCAGTTCTCACTTCCATACATCACTACTGGGAAAACCATAGCTTTAACTATACAGACCTTTGTCGGCAAGGTGTCTCTGCTTTTTAAGATGCTGTCTAGGTTTGTCATTGCTTTTCTCCCAAGAAGCAGGTGTCTTTTAATTTTGTGGCTGCTGTCACCATCTGCAGTGATCATGGAGCCCAAGAAAGTAAAATCTCTCACTGCTTCCATTTCTTTCCCTTCTATTTGCCAGGAGGTGATGGGACCAGTGGCCATGATCTTCGTTTTTTGATGTTGAGCTTCAGACCATATTTTGCGCTCTCCTCTTTCACCCTCATTAAAAGATTCTTTAATTCCTCCTCACTTTCTGCCATCAAGGTTGTGTCATCTGCATATGTGAGGTTTTTGATATTTCTTCCAGCAATCTTAATTCTGGCTTGGGATTCATCCAGCCCAGCCTTTCGCATGATGAATTCTGCATATAATTTAAAGAAACAGGGAGACAATATACAGCCTTGCCGTACTCCTTTCCCAATTTTGAACCAATCAGTTGTTCCATATCCAGTTCTAACTGTAGCTTCTTGTCCCACATAGAGATTTCTCAGGAGACAGATGAGGTGATCAGGCACTCCCATTTCTTTAAGAACTTGCCATAGTTTGCTGTGGTCGACACAGTCAAAGGCTTTTGCATAGTCAATGAAGCAGAAGTAGATGTTTTTCCGGAACTCTCTAGCTTTCTCCATAATCCAGCACATATTTGCAATTTGGTCTCTGGTTCCTCTGCCCTTTCGCAATCCAGCCTGCACTTCTGGGTGTTCTCGGTCTACATACTGCTTAAGCCTGCCTTGTAGAATTTTGAGCATAACCTTGCTAGTGTGTGAAATGAGTGCAATTGTGTGGTAGTTGGAGCATTCTTTGGCACTGCCCTTCTTTGGCAAGGCAGTGATCCATGAAATAGCTTCTACATTAGGTTTTAAGATGCTGAAAACATTTTTGTGCATATTAGCTCAGTAATCTTTGCAACTCTGTAAGGTAGGCCATTTATTATTATCCCCATAGATCTCCCATTTCGATTCTGATAGTTCGTTCAAAAAAAGGCCCATGGTATTCCACTGCTGTTTAGCTGTGGAGGGGGGCTACAGCCAATACAAGTATAACATCTCTGGAATATAGTCCACTGTTGTTATCAGGGACTGCACATGTTCAAGTGAATACAGCTAAGGAAATATATTATAATAATAATAATAATAATAATAATAATAATAATAATAATAATACCTTATTATTTATACCCCGCCCATCCAGGAAAACTAGAAAAATGAGAGCCAAACCAGAGACCACAAATCAGGTGACATCATGGCAGGTCGTCAGTCTCTCTTCTCTGTTCACACACACAACACAGTATGTGAATACCCCAAGGCAGCAGTTCACCATCCCTTCTCTACAATTACACATTGCTCCAGTATGCTCATTCTGACAATGGCACTTTTTTCTCTCTGGGAATGTTGGTCCCATTGGGGAACATTCCACCTTCCAGGCTGGTATTAGTTGAACCACTTGCAATTTAGTTAAATGATTGATTTAAAAATGGGAACTTTGAAATCTCTTAACATGAGGAATATAGGATAATAGAAATCCAAAGCCTTGTGTGATTGGAAAGGCACTTCCTTTGTGCAGTGTTCTCCATGCTGCCTACCATTCCAACTCCTGGGGTCTCAATCCCATGTCATTTCAGAGGCACCCTTGGCCTGCAAGAGCAGATTTCTAGGGGGCACAGGAGGCTGCAGGGGAAGACTGGAACTCCACTGCTGTTTTCCTAGATTGAATCACCAACTAGCTAAAAGTTCACCCTTGCAATATCGTTGAATTTCTGGCAAACTTTTTGTTGAGTAGTTCAGAGTAACATTTATGTTCGGGTGCACACAAAAATGGCTACATACATATATGTATATTTATATGTATAAGCATATGTGTATGTATACGTATATAATTACAGGTAGGTAGCCGTGTTGGTCTGCCATAGTCGAAACAGAATAAAAAAATTCCTTCCAGTAGCACCTTAGAGACCATCTAAGTTTGTTATTGGTATGAGCTTTCGTGTGCATGCACAGTTCTTCAGATAAGTGTCCATGCACAAGAAAGCTCATACCAATAACAAACTTAGTTGGTCTCTAAGGTGCTACTGGAAGGAATTTTTGAGGGTGCAAGGGACGTTGAAGGGGACAAAAGATGAAGAAGCTCCATTGCATGCAGCACAGTCCAATGCACTGGTGGAGCTGCAGTGTTAATGGAATGTGAGAGAAGGAAGCAGACATTCAAATGAGGCTCTGCTGGTGTTATGCAGGCTTCAGTTTTCACCAAGGCCTCCTGTTTACAATCTAGTCTGATGAAGAATTTTGGAGGTCTTGAAAGCTTGCACACTGTTTTGTGACATTTTCGTCAGCTTAGTAAAAGGCACTGCCACCAAAATGGATTTTATAATTTTTTCTTATAGGCCAACACAGATATCTTCCGGTTTTGGTGCATTGCTATCAAGATCTGTTACCTTGTTTTTTAAGGTCCTCAATTTGATCCTCTTTAAGATCCAGCTGCTCTGCTAGCCTTGATGCAGATTCTAATGCTGCATTTGCTTCCTCCAGGTTTTCCTGCAAGATGAGGTAGATCATCCATAGCAACCATATACTGCGATAACTATGCTATCAATACAGCACAACAGAGTTTAAAATCAGGCTAGCTAAATGGATTAAACACATCCATACCAGTATAACTTAGGCCAAACTTTTTAAAGTTTCCTTTAAGCATTATATTCCTTGAGCGATGCCACCAAAATGGGTGAATTCTTACCATATGTGATTAATAGAGCTGAACATCTTACTAAGGACTCTGGGTCTTGTATCTACACCTGCTGGGATGGCCTTAAATAGTTCACCACCTCACTGCATGGCAAGGCTGACCCTTGATTTAATTGTGACTGCAGTTTGATTTACTGCAGGTCTACCACCTATTTGCAAACTCTCAAGGCATACACCTTTCCAAAAATCATGCTCCTCACCTACGGGAAGAATTTTGGTTGGTCTTGGCTTGCAGAAAATATTTAACGACATGATCAGGCAGATTCTATTCCTCTCTCAATCCTTTCCCCCAATATTTCCTCATACCTTTCTATAGCAATAATCTAGTATCTTATTTCTGCTGCCTTCCACCCTTTCCCATCTGTCCGCTGCTGCTGTGGTTGTTTGCCATGCCAGTTAAAAGAAACGAGGCTGCATTATAGAACCATTTCAACATTACCTGCAACGAAACTACTTTATCTTCTAGTTGCTCTACTTTTTTCTTCCATTCTTCAGTCTGCCTTTGGTGTTTCTGTAGCTCAGCTGAATACATAGCTTTCTCTTCTAAAAATAAAATATGTACACTTTTACTTTTATATATATGTGTGTGTGTGTGTGTATTTAAAAAAACCAGAAACCTAATTATGAAAAGCAGATATCTGGGAGAATAGCTCAGTTTTATCACCAAAATACTATTAAGTATATCTTTTAAATAAGCTAGTATGAATGCACTCTTATTTCTGGAGGAGTTAACTTACCTTGCTGGAACTGCTCTAGCACCATCTGCAGGTTGGCCAGGGACACAGCATACTGTTTCACTTGGTCCTGAGAAATTGTTAGCTGCATGACAGTTTCATCTCTCTGCCTGGTAACAAAGTTCAGCTGTTCTTGCAAGGATTCCACCTGCATGCTAGCCTGGTGGCTTGAAGTAAAATATTTAAAATCAACCAGGTTATTTTAAAAACACACACCAAAAAACCTTAACTTCTGCTGCCCCTGGATCTTTCAGGGGTCTGGATATTTGGCAGTTGTCACCTCGGCTTCAAAATATCAACATGAAATCAGTTCCTGCAGATATTCTTTGCAGGAAGAAGAATTTATACCTTTCTTCTTTCTTTCAAAAAAGGTTCAAAAAAGTTAATCAAATTTTGTTGTTAAACTACTCTCTTCTGGAAGCAATTCTAGTTATATATATGGTATTTCATTCTCCTCAGACTTAATATAACCCAGGGGAAAAGAGGGATTAAAGTGACATCACTCAACAGAAATGCCAGTTTATATAGTCATATAGTAAAGAAATTATATGAGATACTAAGTTGGGCTCTAAAGAAGAAAGTGTATTGTCATTTAGATGTTTTTTTCTTTTCTTGGATTGTTTTGATTGCATACTTCATGGAAAATACAAATAAAGGTACAACAATTTTCAAAGGCCAGGGAGAAAGCAAGTGCTTCCCCACTTGTATGTTTCTGCCATTTGAATGAGGAAGTTGAGAAGTCCGTAACAGCTCAGCTGCATCAAACCAAGAGGGACATTAAAGGCTAGCATCCTGCCTCTTTCAGTGGCCAGCTGAGAACTTCCAGGTATGGGGACAACGGTCCTCTCTTCCTATTGCTCCTCAGCAACCAGCAGTCAGATGCAATTCACCTCTTAAGATGGAAGTTCCACTTAGCTCCTTTTCAAATCATCTAGCCAGTGACCATCAGCAAGTACAGTGGTACCTCAGGTCACATATGCTTCAGGTTACAGACTCCGCTAACCCATAAATAGTGCTTCAGGTTAAGAACTTTGCTTCAGGATGAGAACAGAAATTGTGCTCTGGCGGCGTGGCAGGAGGCCCCATTAGCTAAAGTGGTGCTTCAGGTTAAGAACGGACCTCCGGAACGAATTAAGTTCTTAACCCGAGGTACCACTGTATTCCATAAATGAGATCTGTTGCTTTCTTTGATCCATCCTGATCCATCAGCCAATCACTTTCATTGTCAGGCTGCAAGTTCTAGTGTTATCAAGGAAAATCCCCTTTTGCTCTCTATTTTCTTGACACCATTTTATAAAACCTCTTTCATGTTCTCTGTCTAATCTGAAAGCCTCCAGCACTTAAAGCCTTTCTTGTGCTTTACCGCATGTATAGATCAAACAAGGCCCTTCAGCTCCCACCCTAAAGAATAAAACACCTTTCTCTACCATGCGTTAAGGTATGAATTATCCTATTATTGATGCACTATCTAGTTCAGGGGTTGTCAACCTGGTCCCTACCGCCCACTAGTGGGCGTTTTAGGATTCTAGGTGGGTTCTAGGGCACAAGCTGAATCCTCCACTGGTGGGCGGTAAGGCAATTTTACCATCAAGAAAGATGCATTAGTGGGTGGTAGGTATAAAAATGTTGACTACCCCTGATCTAGTTGAAAATTTCAGGACTTTCACCCAACCATGGTTCAAATTCCCTTGCAAACCATCCCCCCACCCCTTTCTGGCATTAACCTAATTATAAGTTATTCTGGGCAGGTTAAACAAGTGAAACCACCAGCATTCCCTTTTGCCTTTAGAGAAGGAGGAAAGGCAAGCAGGCAGCAAGGAGGGAACAGTAAGAATAATATAAATGTACGAGCGGGCCCTGTGTTGCAGTTAGAAGTCTGGGCATGATGGCTGTAGTATACTGACACTTTAATTACTTTCTGAAAGAGAGCAAAGGAAGTGACACAAGTGCCAGTAGGACTTCTGGACAAAACCATACAAGGGTGTTCTCACATCATTGCCCATCTCAATAGGATGTCTGGACAAAACATTTCAACAAAACTAGCTGCTGACTAGGATTCTGGGTACCGATAAGGCTAAAGGAAGCAAAGTTATTACCTGGCATTCTCCACTGCAGTTGATGAAAACTGCAGCTTTTCTTCCAAAACCTGGACTTTCTTTTTAAGCTTAGATTCCCGATCCTCAGCTGCTAAAGCTTCCCGTGTGGAAGTGTCTTCCCTTTCTAAAAGGTGATTGCGCAATCTCTCCAATTCTTGATTCAGACGCTGCTCCTTATCACGTAAATGCTGTATCTGTGTAATTAATTGAGGGCACATTGCTTCAGCTTTTCTTATTCACCCTCAGCTACCCACTCTTTCATTCACTCAATTTTCATCCTTCGATGGTGCCACATGTTTCTACAGAGACTTCCCCTGGTGCCCAGAGTCCCCTGCCTCCCCACCCCCAATCAACCCTGCAAGGAGCATAAATTGCAACCTACAGACCAGGCTGCTGTGTGTACTTCGATTAGGGGTGGGTGTGACATCCCTGAGAGTTTGTTCAGTTTGCAAATATGCCCACAAGCCCCCAAAGGCTGGCAACTCTTGCATACCTCATTCTGTAGGGCACTAGTCTCCATTTGTTTCTGCTTCAGGGCTAACATGACTTTATCTCTCTCTTGCTGAAAAGCAACAGCCTTCTCCTGCATTGATTTTGCTTCATTTAACAGCTGGTTCAGCTCTCCTGCTTTCCCCTTCCAAAAATAAAAATAAAGAGAGGTTATTGCATTTTAAAGATCTATCTTCTTTTAATGTTAAAGCTGCAGCACTGTGCCAGGGGACTTGAAAGAATATAAATGTGGATGTACAGTAATAAATTTGAGAATTAAACTAAGGCTGGCAACCCCACAAATACTTGTCTATGCACAAGCCCCTACTGAACACTGCTGACTTACATCTGAGTACACTTGCATAAGATTGCATTGCAAATCAGATGTTCACTAGAATTTGCATCTTCCTCATTTACAAACTTTACATTCTAAAATATATGGACATTTAAAAACTGATACTGGTCTTTTCCTCAGGAGACCTGAACATGTTCCTTAGTTTTCAGCCTCTGCAAAAGTATAGACATTTCTCAAGCAAGAATGTCTAGAAACCTATTGACATCCTTCCTGGAATTCTGCATATGCAATTGGGACCCTGCACCAGATAACGAAAATAAGCATTGCATGACAATAGCAATCACACCTTTCTCCCTTTGACCTTGAACAAAATAAGCAAAAATTCATCTCATCACGTACCTGCTCTTTCTCTTTCAACAGTTTTTCGAAGGTAAAAGCCTTCTCCTTCATGGAACTAGACTCAAATTCCTTCTCCTTCAACATCATTGAGAACTGCAGGTTAGTCTCCTGTAGGGCTCTGAACTCAGTTTCTTTCTCCTTGCATTTTGCCACTATTCTATCATTTTCTTCTTTCAATTTACGGATGTCCATTTCTAAAATCAGAGTTCTCTCCTTTAGGTTAGTTATACCTTGCTTCAGCAGTTCATTTTCGTTCTCTTTATTACTAAGGTTTTCGCTGAGAGAAAGCAACTGATCACTTTTTGATTTTATTAGCAGGTCTTTTTCCCTAAGTGACTTCTGCAGGACATCACACTTCTCCTTCAAGTGCTTTATCTCAAATTCAGACCCCTCTTGACCCTTTCTTTCCATCTCCGATGATGCAGCCATAGAATCAGACAGCCTCTGATTATTCTCCTGCAGAATTCGGATAGTTGAATCTTTTTCTTCCAGTGCTTTACTCATGCGCTCCAGTTCCTCATTTAGTGGTTTGGAGTCACTAGTAAACACCTGAGTAGCAGCACTGCTGGAAGTCTCCGATGAATGTGAAGCAGTGGTAGACTTTACTGGCAGAGGAGGTGTTACCATATCAAGTTTCCCCAGAATAAAATCCCTGGTGTTGTTCAGCTCTCCTATGCTATGCTGAACTTGTGCTAATTCTTGACTAAATGTTTTCAGCTTTCTCTCATTTTGTTCATAGCCTTGAATCAAGCCATTATACTCTATCTGCAGCTGAGAATTGTTCTCACTATCCATGGAGATCTGTGTTTGAAGCCTTTGCAGTTCTTCTTGGAGATGAGCAGACTCATGTTGCATATTTTGGACAGTGGTCATTACTTGTTTCTTCCACTCTTCCATTTTCTTCACTTGCTGTTTCAAATTATCACGTTCCTGTAAAAGCTCCTCAAACTGATTGCTGTTAATCCCTCCTAACTCATTGCCTCCATCCATGCTGGATGTCTGGAGGACAGTCAATAAAGTTTGGCATTTTTGACTTAAAGCATCAATCTCAATATCTTTCTCTCGAATGATCCGGGACAAGTTCTTAATAGTTTCTCGGGACATATCTTGGCTGCTGCTTTCAAATTCATTGGCTAGTTTTTGATTTTCTTCCTGAAGCTTTTTCAGAGCTGCTTCCTTAGCTGCTACAATGTCCATCATCTTGTGATATTCTGTTCTTAACTGACTGTTTTCCCGAGTCTTTTCACTAAGAACTGCCAGCACTTGCTCCCTTTCCATGGCATAGGCCTGTAATTGCTGCTGAAGGTAAATAATATCCTGCCCATAAGATGGAGAGGAAACCCTTGCATGGAGAGCTTGTATCTCTAAGTTTTTCTCTTGGATGATTTGCGTGAGCTTGCCAACTTCATCTTTGGACAGCTGATCAATTTGTCTACTTAGTAAGACATTCTTTTCATTCAGAAGTTTGATTTCCATTTCTCTCTCCTTGATGCCTTTCACCAGCCTTTCAATTTCAGCTTTAGATAAGTCATGCTTCTCATTTCCATTTTCACCATTAAGTGTCTGCACTTTGGTTTCTTGAAAGAGATCAGGAGGATCTGGCTGAATGACTGTTCTCTGATTATGCAACTGGTTTTTAATTTGTTCTATTGTCCGCTGCAAGCTTTTGATTTCCTCATCCTTTTCCAAGCACACCTGTTTGTGTGTGATGCTCATTTGTTCACACTGAAATTTGGACTCCTCAGTCTCCTTTTTATACTCCTGCAGGGAATGCTGAAGTTGGGCCATTTTCTGATTCTGATCCTCAACCGTTCTTCTGTTAAGTTTTACCTCGTCTTCAAGATTATTTTTATGCACAGTCAATTGTGTTACTTCTGCTTCAAGTTCAGTGATAATATCTAGGGTTTTGGGCTCAGCCAAAGAGGACGACCTACTCTGCTGGTCTTTCACTCGTTCAATTTCTTCTTTCAAATGATTGTTCTCTTCTTTCATGGTTGAAAGGCTTTTCTCCTTTTCTTCTAAACTTTGTTTTAAAATGTCAAACCTTTTGGAGTCTTTAACATAATCTTCAAGCTGCTGCTCTAGTTCAGAAGCCCTGGTTTTAAATTTTTCAACAAACACTTCTTTCTCTTTTATGAGCTCTGTCAGTTGTTTTTGCCCTGCTAAGCTAGTCGTTAACATCTCTTTGGTTTCCTCATGGTCAGCTTCCATCTGTTCAATGCTCCTCTTGAGTTCTGCTATCTCAAAGTCTCTCTCTTGGTTGAGTTTAACTAAGCGCTCGTGTTCAAACTGTAACACCGTGGTATTCATGTTACGTGCATTAGACAGCTCCTCAATGGTTTGCTCATATTTATGAGCCTGTTCCAACAACTGGCTTTCAGTTTGGCTTAGTTCATTTTCTAGCCGCCTTTTTTCTAGTTTCAAAGCTTCCACCGTGGTATCTTTTTCAAAAGCGATCTTACTCTTCTCACTACTAGCTTCCTGTAACTGCTGTTTCAGTTCTTCACAAGTCATCTGAAGCTTTTCCTTTTCCATCTGAAGCTTTGAAATACATTTCTCCAAGTCTGTATTTATTAGTTTATTTTCTGAAATTTGCTCATTCAGCTTTGAGATTTCCACTTCCCTTTCTGTGGCTGATTGGACATGAAAAGCACTGTTAGATTCTGGACTTATCTTGCTTAACTTATTTTGGAGTACAAAAATTTCTTCTTCTCTTTGTGTTAGATTTTTCTTTAATTCTACTATTTCCTGCTTATTTTTGGAGCTACAGTGCTGGGATGTTTTTAGCTGTTCTTTTAGCTCTTTTATTTTGTTTTCCAGGTGTTGTTTAGTCATGTGCAAATCATTAAGTGCAAATGTACACTGATCCAATTTCTCTCTCTGGCCTTCTAGCTCCTTGCTCATTTCCAGCTTCTCAGCTTCTAGCTTCGATGTTTTTCTTTTTTCAGACTCTGTGTCCATTTTTAGCTGGTTGACAGTATTAGCGGTTTCTGCATTTTGCTTGGCTAGCTGCTCTTTTAAAATAATCATATGCTAAAATAAAAATACAAACAAATGTTAAAAAAGTAGAGAAAGCCCATACATGGTAAATCAACAGACCCGTAAAACACCGTGAAGAGTGGAAAAATCACCATCATTTCATCATTAGTTTTTCAAAATACTAGAGAAATTATGTTATTGAGCTAAGCATTAATGTCAACACCAGTTAGGGTGGTATTCAACTAACTTTTACTCAAGATTAGATCTGCTGAAATGAATGAACCTAAGTTAATCATGACCATTAATTTTAATGGGCCTACTCTGGTCATGTTAACAGGAAATGTTAACATTTTGAATATCTTCCATCCAACATTCTCTGAAAACCTGCATTATTTCTCTTCACAACAAAGCAAATTCACGGATGAGCAATACTGATAAAAGTGATTCAGCCAATAGTTTAAGATTTCAGTACAGATAATAAATATCCTTACCCACCCAACCCCTTTAGTTTATTCAATATATTACCTGGGTAGCTTCTTGGTTCTGCTTGTCCAATTCTTCTAGTTCTGCTATTAATGTTTCCTTTTCAGCAATACTTTCATTAAATTCATGTTCTTTCCTTTCCAAGTCTTGTCTTAATTGATTTAACTCTAAGTTCTGTCCTTGAGTTGATACATACGCATCACTTTCACACGTTGGTTGTAAGCTTTCCAGTTTTGTTTGAAGCCCTTCCTTAATTTAGACAGAAAAAAGACCCTACATTTAATAGGATAAAATCAATTTGGGAATATTCATGAGTATCAATCAGTTGGGTTTTTTGTCTTTTTAAAGAGGCTTTAAAATTATTTTTGGAAAACACAAAATTCACTTTAATGACTGAAAGTACTAAATTAGCCAAATGGGAAGACAAAGCTATTCAACTGAAAGGAGAGGGCACCATTTATGTTATTCCTGTCCAGTTTGTAACAGAAGCTTAGGAAACAACCGCATGCCTGGGCACAAATTTCATATTGCATAAACCACTCTTATAACATTAAAAGATTTAAGTGTATTTGCAATTCATACACAGCTTTAGGAAATAAACATATTTCTGAATTTATGGAATTGCAAAAATTACAACATTCTGGAATCATGAGATGCCCTTTTTTAAGGGGATGCAAATGTTAAATCAGGGAAGGCATGAACATAAATGCTTACTAACTTGCCTTGTCCCGTCAATTTATTGTTTGGTAAGGTCTGAAGATACTGTACTATTATGCTCTCTCCATCAGTGTACCATTGAGGACATAGTATACTACTATGTGCTGATAGAGATGGGAGAAACTGCAGCAGCCTCCTGGTATTCACATAAATTTGGGTTCACATTTACCTGTTTCTCAGTGGCATTAAAACAGAAGTGAGCAACAAGGGGCATGTGTGGCTGTTGGAGCACTTACTATGCAAGGTTATTTGTAAAAGCATGAGAATTTAGTAATTTGTTTACCTGATCTGATTTTTTTAGTCTTGTTATTTCATTTTCCGCATCTGTAAAAACAATAAAAAAATAACAGCTATTATTTTTAGAGGAAAGTATACAAGAATACAAAGGCAACACCTGAGGTTATAATCACAAAGATACAATTTTGGAATTTTACATACTACCAAGTTAAAACAAAAAAAGCTAGCATTAAAAATAATTGTGTAATTACTGTTTATTTATCTTCTATCACTCATCATTCTGTGACAGCCACTCAGAAATAAGCTAGAAACCAAGGCAGCCAAATGAATTTCAGTATAACAACATACACATCTCTAATACAGTGGTACCTCGGGTTAAGTACTTAATTCGTTCCGGAGGTCCGTACTTAACCTGAAACTGTTCTTAACCTGAAGCACTATTTCTGGGTTAGCGGAGTATGTAACCTGAAGTGTATGTAACCCGAGGTACCACTGTATGTATATTCTTAGAGGCATTCATTTTCATACACTTAGGCCAGGAACCAGACTCCTCAGCTTTCCTTCCCAGGCAGCAGCCTTATTCCTGAAGGTCAAGGGGAATTTTGGAGTAGCATTAAATGAGAAGACACTGCTGGAAGAGAAAATGGCCAAATCCCACCCCCGTCTTCACATAAAGAAGCGCCTTCTTGATATGTCTCTTTGAAGTGCATTTCAAGTTTGTCCTAAAACTATATGCACATGATAAAATTAGACACATTACAGTGGCTTCATACCAAGAAGTGCTTGCTGTAGTCGGAGCACTTCTGCTTGGAGCGATTCTACTGCAGGCTTAGGGACTTCCACCTGTGTTTTTAAATCAGTCTGTTCTTCAAGAAGAGATGCCTGGAATTTATGGGAATCAGATTTGAGTCTTTCATATTCCTGCATTAGTTGACTCTTCTCCATTTTCACCAATTCAAGTTCTTTCAAGAGAATATTTTTCTCTTCTGCTGCTGCTGACAGTTGTTGACTTAAACTTTTGACTTTATCCTGCAAGTCCTTCAGCTGCGATGCTGTCGATTCAGCCACAATGTTCTGTGGGTCACATTCAGAAGAAGTGTCAGCAGCTGCACCAACTATAAAGTAGAAAAAAACGCAACTGTAACATCTCCCAGAAATAGGGCATTTTCCCATAGCAGTCACAAGATCTAAGTGCCAAAGTAATGGGTTGGGCCCAGAGTCAAAACATGCATAATGGGGCTGACAAAAGTCAACTTGTCTGCCTATCTTATATTTATATATATATTTGCACATCCTTTATTATTTTATTCACATAATGTACATTCTTTACAACAAACAACTCCAAAATAAAATCATATGTAACAAAACCAATTAATTAAAAATTAATAAAGAGTGGCAATGCGTTAAGGAATACATTAAAAAAAGTCAGTGCTGGAGCTTAAAAATTAATATGCAAAAGTTTAAAAGGAGAAAGGATAATATATTAAGGATGGAATAACAAATAACGTGAGTAACACAACAATAACAAAAATAATAGTAGGTAAAGAAGATCACACACAGGTGGAGGAAAGTACTGGGCTGTGGGGGAGGGAGGTAAAGGGATTAATTGAAATTGTTAAAGATTGGTATAGGATTTAAGAGATTTAAATTTTTATAAAGATTCTATAAGGAAAGCAGCAAGCAGCAAGAAATATCAAGTAAAGGTATTGGAGAGGAGATCAGTGTAAATGAAAACATGAAACTTGTCTTTCCCACACCACCAGGCACCAGAAAATGCTTCATCAAGGACTGGAGGGGGCATGCAGAAAGAGGTAAGCTGTGGTAGAGGGGACTTGGGAAAACCCAATAACCCACTGACCATTAGTGGAACAATTTCAGGGGGCTGCTGGGGGGGGGCAGGGAAGAATCCTTCCATGAGCCCCATTATATATATATATGTAACTTTGGATCCAACACAATAATTTTGGAATAGCAGGTATTTTCAACCTGTGAAAAATCAGTTTTTTCTACAGCAGATATGTTGTCAAAAATAAATTATAAAAATCAAAGGTTTAATTAATGCTGGTTGGCATTCATAGCTCAATTACAATTGAGCGGTTATTCTGATTACTAAAAGATCTATTTCTCACAAGTGCAGAATTAATATTATGTGGCACCTATAGAAGTACCAGCTCTACATATGGAAGCAGTCGAGTTAGTCCTAAGCTGTTGGCTTTATGTAAGAATAGTAAAAAATGGCACTGATGCTGACAGGCAAAGCATAAAACAATGACAAAGTTCTTATTAATCACTTTTAAAAAGACTGAGAAGCTTCTGCTTTACTAACATGTTAGATCAAGTCCCTAAAGATGTCTGAAACAGGAATTTCCAGGATCTACTTCCAACGCTTTTGGAGCCTGCTAGGTAGAAAGGGTGTGTTCAAAGATGAACTGCACTGTGTCTGTGAAACTAGTCATTATGTCATTTTTGTGGCTGCTGAATGTACAGACTTGGATGTAGGTAACTTTAAAAATGACTTTTTCCTAATACAGATGCTAAAAAGTGTGTGTGTGTGTGTGTGTGTGTGTGTGTGTAAAAATGGTATTTAGCTAGTACAGATGCTGAGCTTATTCCATCCTGTCATGCGTATATTACTGTATCGTTGGAATCTAGGTTCTAAGACAGTAAGCCTAGGCATGCTGATGGAGGGGTAAACCACACTAAACTTTGTGGGACTTACTTCCAAGTAAACATGAACAGAACCAGGCTGCACATTTTTATCTTACATTCTCTATGGCCAGCATCACACCCAACCTGTATCCAGAGTTAAATGTCACATTGAATAAATAAGGAGTGTGTGAGAACAATTTTTCCACCTTGTGGCAAAACTGATCCCTAAAACATCACAGACTTGGTTAGGTACGGTATCTAGACAGAAAAGTCAGTGTAGGATACCTAGGAAGCCATCATTATAATTTCTTCTGAACTTTCGATTGGTTCTTACAACCTATTTAAATGCACCAAGGCCAATAACTGTGCAAATTGTCATACACAGTGCAACCATAAAGATTATTCTTGAATGCCATACGTATTTGGTTCTCTCAAGAGCTGGAATCAATGACAATAGATTATCAACAATTCATTTAAAAACTCCCATCAAACCAATAAACAAGACCTTTCTGTAATTGATCCTCAAGTTCTTCTATTCGTTCCTCGTATTCACCCAGTTCTTCTCGATGACGTCGGCTTATTTCTGCTAATTTATGACGATGTGCATCCTGTAATACTGAAAGCTCGTGTTGATGCTCATCTATTTCTTGACTCAAGTTCTGTTTTAGCTCCTAAAATGTGCATTTTAAATAAAGTTATATCATCTGTCTAAGATATAGGATGCAGATTATGTCTTGTATTTTTAACATGAGCAATAGTTCATGCAAGACTTCTGAAGACTTGGGCATGGTACACATTTTATATCTACGGTATATATTTATATACACAATATAACAAAACAGTTTAGTTGTTTTAATTCACTCAGATAATTTCTCCACCACAAACCTATCAGTATTTATAGTCATCCTAATCGTAGTTTGTCCATAGTTAAGGATGTGAATATCTTGTTTTATGTGAATATTTATAAACTGAAAGAGGATTAACAGAAAATGTAAAGCAAGAGGAGAACTAATTTATTAAAATATAGTCTTACCTTGATAATATTTTGCAGCTTGCCGATTTCATTCTGATCTGTATTATTTGCTCCTTCTGGTTTGGAAAACTAAATAACAGGGAGAAAATGTTTAGTTTGGAAAATGCTGAAAGATGTTCAGCTAGAATGTATGGGATCCGCAGCAGATTTTGGGAGAATGTTGGAGGCTGCAGATGGAGAATGGGGACCCACTAAATGTTTGAAATGGGAAATCCCATTTGCGTAAGCCCACCCTGTGGAACGCCCTCAGATGTCAGGGAAATAAACAACTACCTCACTTTTAGAAGACATCTGAAGGCAGCCCTGTTTAGGGAAGTTTTTAATGTTTTAATGTCTTATTGTATTTTTAATATTTTGTTGGAAGCCACCCAGAGTGGCTGGACGGGTATAAATATATTATTATTATTATTATTATTATTATTATTATTATTATTATTATTATTATTACCACAAATCCCACCAGGCACATGGAGGGCTCCATGGAGTAGGGGAGGGAAAGAAAGTGTCATTTGTACAAGAGGGAGCCCATTGTGCAAGAAGAATGTTACCAACGGATACCATCTACTAAATGTTTGAAAAATTGCATGTAGTAGAAGCAACACAAAAATCAGTCATAAGTTTATTAGATTTTAAAATTTTAGAGTTTAGCCGTCCATTGATTTAAATGGGTCTAATGCTGGATGGCCATCTGTCATGGATGCTTTAGCTGAGATTCACGCATTGCCAGGTGACCTTTGGGGTCCCTTCCAACTCTACCATTCTATGATAATCAGAGTATGACTGAGCTGAATTAAACCCAAGCATAAGATTAAAAAATAGGGTAATTCTATAATTCAATGTAATCCAGTGAACAGAATGCCAAACGAATCTACATTCAAATCATAGTTTAGTCTATTATTTATCAGCTTAAATGTTAACATCTCTCAGCCAATAATATACCACATATTTCTAAGGAAGAGAGGTAAGATCAGAAAAAAGCACCAATATTCGATCAGAAAACTGATCACTGATATAAATTCATATTTATATTTCTTTTAAAAAATGTCTCCAATAAATACATATAACTTATCGGCTTTGGTTCCCTTTTGTCAAAAGAACAAAGATGCATTCGTAGGATTCAACGCTGACATACAGTACATCTCTATCCACTTTGACATGTCACAAACATCAAGCCACAACACCTGAGAGCTTGAATCAAGCAAGTGTGTGCTTTTCAGAGCTTTACAACCCAAGCATTCAAGGCTAAATGTAGTTCCACCACAATCTTGCAGAGCTTTGTACTCCATGGTTTGTAAGAGAAAGTTGGACATTGTCACCACGCTTATGCCATTCATGTAATAATATATATTAATAAGGATTACCCAGTTTTAGAAATAAGGAAGTCAACAATATCTCATTTAACGGAAAAGCCCAGAATAGTTATCTAATTCCTGACAAATCTTCCACCCCAGTAGAGACGGTAGCATAGGCTTTATTACCAGTTAACTCAAAAAGTGTTATAAATTCAGAACACTTGTAACACAGGAAAGTGATCCACCTGTGCAATCTGTTTCCAATGGTCCACTTCTGATTCAAGCCTAGAAACTTCATTTGATAGTCTGTTTATTTCTTGTTGGGACCAGATTACATCTCCGAAGTCCATGTCATCTCCTTGAAAACCAGAAGAACTATGTCTAACCATAGGGACAAAGGAAGCTGATGGAGTGGTTGATGGAGAGGCAGCAGCTCCTAACTGTGCTGACTGAGCAGCTGACTGCACCTTCCGCAGTTGCTCCTGTAGTGTATTCTGCCTGGCTTTAAGATGGCTGATCTCCACCTAAAAAGACAGGACACAGTTACAAGTAAGATTCAGCACGAAGGAACAAATAATCTCAGAATTTACCTATCACCTGATAAAAGTGTTCCCATCTGAGCAGAAGACTTCAGAGTTTGTACATGTAATAAAGCAGGAAAGAACTTTCTCATGTAACTCAGTGGTTAGAAGTGGTATCAAATCATACAAAGTATTTCTTGACCAGAAGCTCTACACTGCGGTTTTCAAGTACAGTCATACCTCGGGTTACGAACACTGCGGGTTGTGTGTCTTCGGGCTGTGGACCACGCCGAACCCAGAAATACCAGAATTACTTCCGGGTTTCGGTGCTCACGCATGCGCAGAAACACAAAATGATGCCATGTGCATGCGCGGAAGAGCCGAATCACATTATACACGTGCGCAGACGCAGCGCTGCGGGTTGCAAATGTGCCTCCTGCATGGATCACGTTCGCAACCCAAGGTATGACTGTAATTAATTCTGGAATTTTCTACTTGATATACTACAGGTACTGTACAAGCACGTTTTTCATACAGATCTTGTTCAGATGCTTATCTGGGCAGCAATCTTGTATCTGTGGGGGAGGAACAGAAGGATTCATCCCCATCCATCATGCTCATAACACAATGCATCCATGTGGATGGCTGTAGAATGAAGGGTAATTCGTCCGCCTTAAAAGAGAGAATGGGTGTTTACATATATATCTGCTATCGTGGGAACAGCATTCTTGATTAAGATAAGGGTTTATGCTATGCTACTGTCTCCTGGAGAAGGAAAACTACTCTGGGATTAGGGCAAACAAAAAATGACTTTTATAACGTATTTCTGTGTTAGTCCTTCATTGAAATTCCACCAACCACACTGAAACAATTCAAGAAGTATATGAAGAGCTGAATCAACAATTATCCCTATTTGTTTAGTGACAAAAATTCGACTGGGTAAGCAAATTGTGGGTAGCCAGTGCAGCTTAACTCAGACAAAAAGCCATTGATATTATAGTTCAATAAAAGAAACAGTAGCGCGCACATACACACAAAATCTTTGAATCAACTGTCACCAACCCTTAGGGTGAAAACTTATAAATCTAATCAATCAATCAATCAATCAATGTACACACCCTTGCTGAACAACAATTTCTGTGTCACTTTATACCTCTTTCTGTTGTAGCTGATTCCGGTATTCTATGGACTGTTGCTTTATTTGAAGCTCTGCTGCTTCATGCTTTTCTTCCAGATCATTATAAGCCTTCTTCAGCCTCTCATTCTAAAGGGGAAACAAGTAAACTGAATCATCAAAGAAAAGAATCCTAAATCCAATTAAACCAACATTTTACTGTACTGAAAATATGCCAAGAAGTCCAAGCTTAAGAACAGGTGTTATTTTTTTCAGTGTGCTTTTACAGATTAATTTTTTACCTCTGATCTTAGTGTTCCATGAATATTTTCTACATCCCGCAGACTGGAGCTGGATACAGGAAAGTCTGCTGCAGAACCTGAAAGGAATGGAGAAGGGAATACAAATGAAATCAATTCTCACAACAGTATATGTATGTGGATAGGTTTAGTGGCAATATATTAAAAAGTGTCAATTGAAGGGAGAATATTTAAAAGGATTTCTTAATAATAATAATAATAATAATAATAATAATAATAATAATAATTTATTATTTGTACCCCGCCCATCTGGCTGGGTTTCCCCAGCCACTCTGGGCGGCTTCCATAGAAACCAGAAAACACTAAAATATCATACATTAAAAACTTCCCTGAACAGGGCTGCCTTAAGATGTCGTCTTAGACTAAGATGTCTTCTTAGACTTAGTCTTTCTTAGACTAAACTACTACTACCTCCACATCCAGACTGGATTATTGTAACTCGCTCTACGTGGGGCTGCCCTTGAGACTGACCCAGAAACTCCAGCGGGTGCAGAATGCCGCGGCGAGACTCCTTATGGGGTCATATTCATCCGGTACTATACCAGCTGCACTGGCTCCCGGTGGAGTACAGGATCAGGTTTAAGGTGCTGGTTTTAACCTTTAAATCCCTATACGGCCTAGGACCCTCGTACCTACGGGACCGCCTCTCCTGGTATGTCCCACAGAGAAATTTACGGTCTGCAAATAAAAACATCCTGAAGATCCCAGGCCACAGAGAGGTTAGGCTGGCCTTAATTAGAGCCAGGGCTTTCTCGGCCGCGGCTCCAATCTGGTGGAACGCTCTGTCACAAGAGACTAGGGCCCTGCGGGACCTGACATCTTTCCGCAGGGCCTGCAAGACAGAGATGTTCCACCAGGCCTTTGGTCAGGGCGCAGCCTGACCCCCTCCTCTGGCAATCTGCACAGAATTTTGCTTAATGGTTGCCATCAATTTGATTTTAATTAATTTTATAATGAATGTTTTTAGAATGTTGGATTATTTTGATTGTTGTTAGCCGCCCTGAGCCCAGCCTCAGCTGGGGAGGGCGGGAAATAAAATTTATTATTATTATTATTATTATTATTATTATTATTATTATTATTATTATTATTATTACTACTACTACTACTACTACTACGTCAGTACTGTATTAGTCCCTGAGAGTCAATGAAAAATAATAACACAACATTTTAGAATTCATGTGTGTTGGATTTAAAATGGAAACAAACATATAATGAACCGACCATATTTTGGATATTTAACCACTTTTTCAAAAAACAACTCCACTATAATTGTTTCCTACCTACATAAATCTCAGAGATTATGTGTAAACCATATTCTCCTCGGAATATGAAATTCTGATCCTTAGAAAAGATTTTGCTTCCCTTATGATATAGTGACTGTGTATAATAAAGCATAATGCAAGTAGGGATATTTTATTGGTGCATTTAATAAATATGTTCTCAACCTTTAAACTTCTATGTCACTGGTAGGTGAAAAGGACATAGATACAGATGCTTGAAAACTTACTTAAAAACTTGATATTCAATAAAGTCACTACATGTTTTAAACTCAAATGTATCTTCCAGAAACTGCCTAAAAATATTATGTTCTAAAAGTTCTAGGCAACTGAAATACTTTGCTTTTTTCACAACACCCTGTTGGAATAATGGATAATCTCTGGAATCCCACTATTATTGGATACTTGATAGAACAGTCACAGTATATAGACCTTTAACACGATGGCTGAACTTTGCCTTCTGAGTGTACACAGTGAAAAATGTCTTATGTGACATCATCTTTCTTTTGCAATTGAGTGTATATGCATTTCTAACAACAGAAAGATAGGCATAAACATAACGATGTACAATAGTTATTAGACCAAAAATATTTTTGCTGTCCTCCTTTTTCATATGCCACCTGTTCTCCAAAGCTCTTGACAATTTAAATTGCTTAGTTGTGGAATGAAAAAAGTTGCTAAAATTTTCTAAAACACACTATTCTAAATGAAACAAAGCCAACTGGAGATTAAATCAACCAACAAAGAAAACTACACTCAAGTTGCATGTTACCAACCATCACAATATTAAAAATTGGTACAAACCTTTTATGGAAAGCATGTTTGTATTACATGTTTGTAATTCATGTACAACATCCTATGAAGTTTATATTAGTGGTGTGCTTTCTAAGATTGCCCAGGTATAGCAATATATACAGAACGAACAATTGAAAACCAAATGCTAAAAGGGACAAAGCTCTGCCAGAAATACAGATTTTTTTTTTGCCAGTGACATATACATTATCCTCACTTGATCCACAAATTCCACCTGTCATTAAAAATGTAATTTGCCTTAGGCAGTTGTCAAGTGTGAACTCAAAACAGTGGTAAATCTTAATCGTGGTTTAGGACAGAAAGCCTTCCAGATGATCCACTGTTTCCCCACTACTCCCACAACCCATGCTGGCTAGGATGACGGCAGCTGGAGACCAGAAGTGCCTGGAAGGTTACAGATTCCCCATCCCTGATCTACAGGTAGCCCATTTTACACTTGGTGTTTTTAGAAAAGAAACTACCGCAATTTAGATCTTTAAAGCCCATTACACCAGCAAACAGCAAAATATCCAAGGCATTTCTTATTGTTTTCTGCCAGGTGTCCCACACTGTTCCTTCCTTTATGATCTCCATGGTTGACTGCTGTTTTGTGATGTTCTTCATGAACGGTCCCAGTTTTAAAAGTTTTCTGAAATATCCTCATTGTACTTTTGACCAATATTGTCCTCCCCTATCACAATAATGTCATTTCCCCCAACCCCCAATATCTAACCTGTTGGGTGCAAGTTCGTGTTTCTGTGGAGGTGCCAAAACAGTGCAACATCATACCAAAAGAACTTCACCAGCTCCCATTCCTGTGTGCTTTCTGGTGAGCAGTCAAGACGTTTCCTTTCAATATCCTGTTTTATGAAAATTTATTCTTCTGCTACTTTTTGTCCAAAGTATGCTCTTTTTTTTAAAGAAAAGGCACTTTTAACAGTTTGCTTGTTTTGTATTTGTTATTGTTTCAATTTGTTTACATTGTTTGTGGCCTTGTGTATTTTTGGATGGGATGGGCAAGATACTTTATTTCAACATTTGTAGCTCCAACTCAAAACAATCCTCCCCACCTTTTCATAAGCTCTGGATCTGACTCTGCTACCTTGCCTCCACATGAGAAAAGCCCTGATGAATCAGACCAAAGGCCCATCTAGTCTAGCATCCTGTTCTCACACTGGTTATACCTGTGGGAAACCAGAAAGTGGGAACTAAGCATGGCAGCACTCTTCCCCAACTGTGAATCCCAGGAACTGTCATCTAACCTTAACTGTCATTTTTTTAAAAGTTTTTTTTTGACAAAGTTATACAGTAGTAATAAATAAAATAAAAATAAAGATGTGCACCCCACCCCCGAGACCATTCCACTGTTACTACCCAACTTCCCAAAATTTCAACACCACTTGCGATGTTCTGACCTCTTTCTGTTTTAACAGTACAAAACCTACAAACACCTTCCACATCTCCTCGAAATCATTTCTCCTGCATATTCCCTATCTTACCTTAATAGTACATGCCAATTTACCATTAATAGCTATATCCCACACCTCTTTATACCATTCTTCCATTTTACACTCACCTTGCTCCTTCCTATCTACAATAACTCGGGCAGCTGCCAACAAGTTTGTGAGGAAGTCCTTCCTGGCCTGTGAACCTTCCATCCCACAGTACATCAATTGACAATACTACCTCTGGACTTTCGGTCAGCTTTAACCCTGTGATTTCTCCTTAAACACCATTTGCCAAAAATAAATAAAAATAAAGTACATATTGATACCCTTAACTCTGTCATTCTGGATGCTTTAACTGAGAATCCTGCATTGCAGTGGGTCGCACCAGATGACTTTTGGAGGGCCCTTTCCAACGCTACGATTCTAGGATTTTAACTCCGCCCTTCCCCATCCCAAGAGCACATTTGGCATATATAGACAACTCCCAGCATCAGAGCTACTCCCCTCCGGTATTCAGGACACTTTTGATTCCCCCCGCTCCGTGTTTTTCCTTTGTCTTCTCTATGCTGAGGACCCCTGAGTGCTGCCACCTTCCCCTCCCCCCCCCCCAGCCACCCACCCACTTTCCTTACCTCCCACCTCCTCCGCGCCGCCTTCCAGCAGCATATCCTTGGTGAAGCTGGAGATCTGACCCGTCAAGGTGGACAGGCTGCCTCCCACCTGGCCCACCAGCGACTGCCCCAGTCCCGCTCCCAGGCCGCCCAGCCACGACGCCATCACCGCTGCCGCTCAGCTGTCGAAGGGGGAAAACAAGGCGCCGCCGCCAAGAGCAGCTGCTGCCGCCGGTTCCCCTCAGCGCCGCTTCCCCACGCCCGCCTGCCTCGGAGAGCAGCCCGGAGAAGGGAAGCCAGCTGCTGGGCCTCCCTCAGAGCTCCGGGGTCGCCATGAAGCACCTCGCGCTTCCCCTCCAGCCCGGGCTCCTTTCTTCAGTCAGCCGTGGGGCCTCCAAGTTGGGCTGCCACCTCGACGGCCGCCATGACACCTCCCAGCTGCACCATAGAGCGGCAGCCGCTAGCGCGGCCCTCCGGACGCCCAGGGACGTGGCCCGGAGAGCAAGGCCAGCCGGGATACGGGAGGATAAAGCGGCAGCGCCCTCAAGCCGCGAGTGGGAGAAGCGCAGGCAGCCCGGATTTCGCCGAGCTCGTGTCGAAGGTGTACTGATTCAGTGTCAAATGACGTTTATTTCACTCCAACATTCTGTGCCCTAATCTTATTCAGACAGTGTTAATGCAAGATTTCTTTCCCAGTCGCGGGCTCAGCATCCAATAGTATTTTTCCAGCCAGGACCATCAGGTGTGTCATCTCAAAGGAAGTAAAGGTTAAACCCCTGGACGGAGAAGTCCAGTGAAAGGAGACTTTGGTGTGTGGCGCTCATCTTGCTTCAGGCCAAGGGAGCCGGCGTTTGTCCACAGACAGCTTTCCGGGTCAGGTAGCCAGCATGACTAAACCACTTCTGGCGCAACAGAACACCGTGACGGAAGTCATAGCGCACAGAAACGCTGTTTACCTTCCCACCTATTTATCTGCTTGCACTGGTGTGCTTTAAAACTATAGTGGTACCTCGAGTTGCAGACGCTTCAGGTTACAGACTCTGGTAACTCGGAAATAGTATCTTGGCTTAAGAAATTTGCGTCAGGATGGGATCAGAAATCATGCAGCGGTAGTTTCAGGTTAAGAACAGACCTCCAGAATTAATTAAGTTCTTAACCCGAGGTACCACTGTACTAGGTTAGCAGAAGCTGAGACAGAGCAACAGCAGCTCACCACTGATGCGAGGATTCAAACTGCGGACCTTCTGATCTGATCCGCAAGCCCAAGAGTCTCTGTGCTTTAGACCACAGCACCACCAGCTCCCTCTCTCAAAATAGCACTGTCTTCATCAGGGTTGTTGAGGAGCGCTGCACACATTATCAACTTATTTAGTTACAGAAGTTGCATATGCACACCCCAACACACACTCTGCTGATTTAATTCTGGTTTTGAAGATAATGAATGTGCTGGTGGGAATGTGCTGGTGGTGCTGAGCAGGATTAAGACAAAAGATGGCTGAATCAAAAAGCCTAGTAAAGTTAACGCAGAACCTGGCTAGAATGTGAAGACAAGTATCCAATATATATCAGCTTAACATTAGAAGCTTTGAAAGAAATCTGTTTACCTTCCTGCCAGAACTGGATTCTACATTCCCCTAATATGGAAATTAGGCTATGAAATGAACAGAAGATACATTCAATGTTTTCCAAGCTTTAGGTAGTTCTGACACTGACATTACTGGACAACAGGTTTTGTTCATAAACTGCAGTCCAAACTCATGGAGAGAGTTCATGTAAGATTTTTAAACTAAAGATGAACAAGGTTGAAGGCTTTCCATTAACATAACCCTTAGGAACAGCATATCAGGGGCTGCTACCATGCCTTTCAAAAGCATTTTAAAGCTAGTTTTTGCAAGTCTTGTTTCCATATAAAGAAGTCTTGTGTTTCAAAATAACTAAAGGCTACGCAAATACACGTACAGCATCCATTTTGTAAGTTTTGTGTAAGTTTGAACCACAGCTGTACTCTATAAATTATGCAACAACAGGCCTCCATCTTTGGTCTATTCTAAATGGAAAGGTAGATTTAGAAACCTCTGCACACCTTCTATAATTGATGTGGTCCATGTATATTTTGTTCTTGGGATATATGCACTCAAGTAAAAGTATCTTGAAAAAAAGTGGCCCTAAATTCCACCAGATTCAACTTGTTCAAAAGAACACGATTTATTGGAAAAGTACAAAGGAAAAAAAATCATCATTTTTACAGACTGGTATGATTTCATGTTTTATATGAATCCATTCGCATATTTGTTTTCAAGTAATACCTTAAAAGCAAAAACAAAAAATCAACGCAGAAAGCTTTATGTAACTAATGGTGCAGAAGTTTTAAAAACAATGACTGTGCATTAAGTTTGGCAAGCTAATTTCCTCCTGTTAATAAATCAAGTAAATTGTGTAGCGCAAAACAGTGTTGCCTTAATTTTATGGAAATGGTAAAGCTAGATGCATTCTTAAAAGCAATGCTTACCCCTCAGGGCCAAATCCCATTATCCATACTTATGCAATGGTTTTTAGAGAGATCAACAAAACATGAAGCATGTAAGATAAATGGGATTCAGCTTCTATAACTAGCCAAGCATCTAAAGCTCACTGTTGTAAACAAACATTATCAAAATCCAAGTGTTCTTATTTGTAATGTATTCCTTTGTCGTACCATATATTTGCATACAGTTATCTATCATTCAGTAGCTAAGGATGACACTTCAAGATGGTGCAATAATATAATTAATTTTGAAAACATTATCAAAAGAAATTAACAATAGGTTTTGCAATATTTTTCTTGGTATACCTGGCAAATGCCTATGGTTTAAGCAGAGTATACAGTCTGAACACTGTAAACATCCCAAGACCATAGCCATAAGATACATATGTAAACATAATATATGCTTAAAGCACCATTTACAAAATAAAAATAAAAATGTTAAAACAGTTCTTTTTGTAATACAGAATGCCAAATGTGGTCATCCTCCCGTAGTACTCTTGTATACCTCAACTAACAGAATAAAAAAAAATAGCTCTAAGTTTGCTCCCCCATTTTCCTCAGTAACAGACACGACGATAGAAAAAAAACTGTAAGGTGCATGAACAAAGGCCATTCATGAAAAGCGGCAAAAATCTTACAGGTAGAGGACATTCATTAACATCTGATAGAACACACACCCACACACATTCATTTATGAATATCCATTCTTAACACACAGGTAACCATGCAGGGTTCATTTCAGAAAGCAGGTATACAGGTGGCACTGAAGTCATGGCATTAAAATGTTTCCTCATCTTCTTTACTCCTAAAAAAAGAAGCCTGGAATTCTGGGAAGGCCTTAGCTTAGTGGCAGAGTACATGCTTTGCATGCAGAAAGTCCCAGGTTTAACCCCAGGTTTCTCCAGTTAAAAGAAACTCAGGTAACAGCGATGGAAAAGACCTCTGCTTGAGACCTTGAAGAACCCACTGCCAGTCAGAGGGGATGGTACTGACTAAACAGACCAATGGTTTAACTCAATGTAAGGCAGTTTCTTTTGTTTATCCAGTCTAATATTTGTATAGAAACACAGGAACGGGGAGAAAGGATAAAATGAGGGATCAGAAAACAATTCCCATGCAACAGAATAGGAATTAAAGTAACCAGTTCTGAAATATGCTCCACAACTTGTTACTTCAGCTATTCAACCAATGTTCAGGGAATCAGAGTGCTAAAACAGTGCATTGAGGGCAGAACTGCCCAAAATTTAGCAGAAAGAGTATAACAAATGAAAACGTTCCCTTTCCTCCTCCAAAAAAAGGAAAAATATTTACAGTTGAAAAAGATGCAAGATGGGCTTGTTAGTTTGCATCTCTTGCAGTCCTTAAAACAATCAAAATTCAGTTCTGGAACCAGACCTTTTTTTGCATCTTTTCTTACACTGGTAAAATAACTTTATTTAATTTCGTCTATTAAAATAGTTTGAGTAAGAAGGACTGAGAATACAAGCCAACTTTCCTTTTTTAAAAAACTGTGTAACAGAAATATCTTTCAGAAGTGAAAGGCAAATTATATTTATATAGGCTTAAAATATCCAAAATACAGAGGTGTTTGGAATGCCTTAAGGCATGTACGTGAGCCGATGAAGCTGCAGGTGTGACCCAATGCCGGCTAGCATCCCAACTGGAAAAGCCTCAGGACTGGACCTCTGTGTAACTGGGTACAGTTGATTTTGCTGTGCAGAAACCCGCAAGAATACGCCATCACAACAGAACAGGGCTCCTACCCCATACAACTATTTGCAGGAATCACTAACTTGCCCTGAACATCTATGGATCAGGAAGGTGAGTTGAGATTTTAGAACAAACTGATAATCCTTTTGCTCACGTGCAGCAAATCTACAATCTTGATTAGAACTAGTGGCATGGGGAACTAAAACCTTGATGTGAGAAGACTTTATTTTTATTATATGCCTTTTAATTCTGATCCTCAGCCCCATAGGTTTTAGGGCTATATCCTGCTTTGGTACATCAGTGAAATGAACCCTACCTTTATACCACCCGCATAGGATTAATACAGGATTTAGTGTTTCGATAAAATAAAACTAGGAATTTTTGTCATTTCTTTTCTTCTGCGTTCAAGCTGTTTCTAACAGTTTCCAAGGACATATTCATAGCTGCCTGAAGCATATCCTCTTCACTCATATCACCTCCTGGCAAAATAGAAGATAAAATGCATTAGGTTCTAAAATACAGCTATAAAAAGGGGAAATGTATATGTCGTTTCTCTTTTTAGATTTTACTGACTTCTTTATACCTTTTCCCTGATAAAATGCTCAGTTCTTAATAGCAGTGTAGTTTTTTTTAAAAAAATTCAGCATGCACCCATCTACTTAGAGAGTGGGGGTGGAAGAGTTATCCTGGCTACTGAGCATGCAACAAGAAGATCAATAACGACTTGCACTTGTCTTGATCCAACAAACAGAATATGGAGAATTCCAAGAAATAGCGCTCCATATCAGTTTCTTCCCTATAATGTGGCATGAAGAAAGAAATCAGACTTGCTTGCTCTGGAGATTAAACAGCATGTATGGCTGGGGTACTCTGGGCCCTCACTGGCGTTCGTATACCGTCAGCAACCCCATTATGTTTTATGGCTGCAAACCCCCTCCCCCCCAAAAAATATAAGAGGAGAAACTAGCTATCCAAAGTGCCAAATAGTAATCAATGCATGTCAGAACTGAAGAGCCTGTTAATGTAGTTCTAACAATTTGTAGCGTTTTCTTTGTTACACTGCTCTTAAATGATGGCTTTTTTCGGTAATTACAGTCATACCCCTTGCGAGTCGAACGTTTTGGCTCCAGAACGCCACAAACCCGGAAGTGAGTGTTCCAGTTTGCGAAGGCGGGTTATGCGGGTTCCGAATCGGAAGCCGTGCCTTGGTTGCCGAACGTTTTGGAAGTTGAACAGACTCCCGGGAAGGATTCCCTTCAACATCCGTGGTACAGCTGTATATATCTCTAAGATTTCAAACAGTTTGAATAGTATTTTGTTTACACATCAATAGTTGTCTTTTACAGTTTTGATTCTCTCTAGATTGTTCCTGAAGAACTTCAGTTCTGAAATGTGTTGAGCTACAGCAAATATTCACAGTTGGCACTTCTGATAACTAGTTTCTCCTTTTTGCATTCTTTATAGGTGCACCTGCAGCCACAGCTAATGATGAGTTAGTAATTGCTCTAGATTGCCTCTTGACTGACTGAAACACGAGGCTAGACAGTTAGTAGAAAATACACAAACATGCACCATATCATTCATTCACCTGCTAAACTATACAGATAGCCATACCAAATCTTCCCAAGTCAAGACTGAAATGATGACCCACCAAGTTAGAAAGAAAGGATTATTATTATTATTATTATTATTATTATTATTATTATTATTATTATTATTATTCCCCACCCATCTGGCAACTCTGGGCCCCTCCCAGCAGAATAGTAAAAACACGATAAAGCATTAAACATTAAAAACTTCCCTAAACAGGGCTGCCTTCAGATGTCTTCTAAAAACAGTAGGCCGAACAGTAAGGTAACACATATATGGTAACATGATAGAAGGAAAATAATACCTGGATCAGTGACCAGTGTATTTGAATTTGTAACTGGTGCATCATGGAAACCTGGGTTCTGAACTTGCTGATGCAACTGCTGCTGTCTAGAACAGTCAATAATAGTTTTAAAAGTGGAATCTAAATATGCAGTTCTAATTTTGACTAAACAAGTTCTGTGATGTTGTAAAGTAAGGGTAAATATTCATTCACATACATACCAGTTTAAATAACATTCACAGCAAGATCTGCCCTTGGCAATGTTATAAAGGTCTGCTACCCGTGTTGGTCATTGCCTTCCCATCTTGGCTTTAAGAGTTTCATTCAATGCTGCTGTTGCCTGAGTGGAACAGATTTCCCATTCGCAGACCTCTGCTTGTGCAACAGGACATCTTCTTCCCATCCTCCCCCTGCTTCCCCCCTCCAAATCTGCCCCAGGGCTTTGGGGGACCTTTTGGAACAGAATTCTGCTTGTGTGACACCAGATGCAAACCCTTAGTTTGCTTCATTTTCCTTTTCAGTAATGGAACAGTATTTGTGTTAAGACTGTAAAGTACTGACCTAACAAGAGTGATGAGCTGTAGCAGTGCTTTTTTTTTTTGATAGTCAATTATATACATTTTTAAAAGAAATATCTACCCAATTCTAAAATATTTATTAGGCAGGATGGAAAAACCTAGCCCAATCCTGTGCCACAACCAAGAATAAAATGAATCAAAAGCAACACACTGTTATTTTTGCTGCAGCAGACGAACACAGCTACCCACCCGAATGTTTTTACAAAGTAATCGAGACATCTACAGAATTGAGGAAGCATTTACTAGACAACCACTGATGTGAAAATAGTCTTGAATAAATTAACTGATCATAAATCAATCAAATGTGATGAGGCCCAGGAGAGAGATACCAGTAAAACACTGGTATTACTTAATGCAATGGCCAAGTAATGAAATACTTCTGGGACTGCTACAAACAAATCCCACTTTGCAGTGTCTACATTACTTTTCAAAATAGGCCTGTCTTCTCCGCCGCAGCTCTTCTGACGTAAGAGATTCAGAGTGGCTTGTTGCAGATGAATGTGGGACGTTTTGTGTGCAAGAATCTGGGAAACCACTTCTAAGGCTGCCTCCTAAAATTAAAACATGCACATACACCATTACTGGGATACAGCAGATTAAATTTAAAATGATTTTAATTTTCTACTCTTCTATTTACAGTTTTTCAGTGGTTTATAATCCAAATTCCTCCTAAAAAAAATTAGCAGTATAAAAAAATTAAAACCACCACCAATCACCCACTGAAAGTCTTCAGAGAATAAAAAAAGTCTTGCCTGTTGATTAAATTATTTTAAAAAGGATGGTGACAGCTGGGTCTACAGAGAGGGGGCATTCCAGGGGCGGCAAACTAAAAGAGCATTTTACCTTGCATACTAAGTTGAATGGCCCTACGGAGATCTGCTTCTTCATCCTCCATATCTATTTCCTGTCTGCTGAGAGCAAGTGCTTTTTGGAAATTCTCTTCATCTTCATCTAACATGCCTGTACCATCGAAGGGAGGATTAACATCTACAGCTGGTTCGAGGTCTGTTTTTTGTACCCTGCAAGGATTACAAAGTTAAAAATGGCTTCACTCTAATGTCAATGATTTCAAGTTCTACCACATTTTCAAAGCAGTGGGAAAAATATTTAAGATCTTTTTTAAAAAAAGATTCAAACTTATCGACCCGCCCATAGCACATAAAACAGTAGAAAGAGTGGAAAACAACATGAAGAATCTGATGGAGCTACTTTGAACAAAAGCATGCTAAGTATCAAAATAACTCTCAAGCTGCATTCCCAGCTCTAGCTCGGAACGTAACAATAGAGGATAACAGGGAATGGGGTTTTCTTCACGTCAATAATTCTGGAAGGCAGGCACTCCCTCCACCAAGTTAGGGAGTGTTGCCACACACCTATTAAACTGCACTACACTTTGGTTAACTGAGTTAGGTTTTCTCCATCATAGTGAGAGCATTCATTTCTTTATGAGTCACAACTGATGGCATTTATGTAGTCAAAGATTTATGTTGTTTTGCCATTCTGGAAACCTGCTAAACAGGTAAGCAGAGCTCAAAATGCTTTGCTGACAAGATACGCAATATGGTTAGTATGAATCTAATAATTGAGGATGCCTTTCAACAGAGGTGTGGCAGGAGGAAAGGTGGTGGATATTATCATGGGTGGGCTCTTTGGAACAGCTCTCTTTGCTTGGAATCCTTGGTAGATTTGCATTCAAATGGATAGCTATAAACCTAGGGAAGCATGCTCTTTAGAGTTTCTATACAAATGAAGTTCCCCCCGCCCCCCAGCAGTGCACTATACAGACATAATGTAAAACTTGTAATTCCAAATCTGATATATAGGCAACCCCTGATTAGCGTGGGCGTTGTGTTCTGCATCATAGCACACTTCCATGAAATTGGGTGCAATTGAAAAAGCCTGCAAACACCCCGTTCTGCCCCCACTACCTACTCTGTCCCCATTCCACCTTCTTAGGGGCGTCTTTTATTATGTTTCTGGGTTACTTTTGGGTTTGGTGCGATACATGGTCAGACACATATTGAATACACGTCAGTGGGGGGCTGCCTGTACCTTTTATTGTTCTTATACAACCTTCCCACTGATAAGGTGGCATAGGGAAACATATGTCCTACTTAGTATTGTGTGGAGGACAACAGCCACGAAGTTGGAAGAAGTGGCAAGTGAACACTCAGGGACAAGGAAGCTAAGAGTTCATCTCTAGCCTACACAAAAGAGTTTTGCAGATAAAAGCAGGCAGAGAGAAAGATGTTTTGAATTACTCTCACTCCTGCTACAAAAGGGTAGTAGTTATCTCTTGCTGTATTTCCTTGCTTACTTTCAGAGTTCAATGTTACTCACATCCAACGCTCAACACTGATTAAAATACAAGTTTTTATTTACCTTACCTCTGATCTCTTGATTGCAGTGTCTCTTCCCCAATCAATTTTGGCCGCTGCATCTGCTGCACCCGAACCATTTGCAGTAACTGGTCAGCCTCACAATCTGGAAGGTCACCCTTTACCACAAATATTGAATAGCCTGAAGAAAGTAAAAGCAAGTAGCCAAAATATGAGAGACCAAAACTTATCAAGAAACATTACAAGGGGGGGGGGAGAACAGGGGGAATAGGGAAGAGAATAAAACTGTCATTTGCCAGTATTTTGGATTCTGTCTTCCCTTCATTATAACTAGTACACTTAGTGGATGTCATTGTTTTATTCATAAAATTGAGGAAGACAGACTTCTTGCATGAACATCATTGGTTGGCCTTTGAATTTTACTCTTGCTTTCAAATAACAGGGCTCAATATTTCAAAGTTAGCATTACCTTCCTGTTGTAACTGGGCCAGGAAAAGTGCAAGGTAAGTATCAGATATTAGTTCTGGACCCGTCAAGAGAGAATTCAAGTTGAACCACTGTAATTTTAGAAAAAAGATTTCAAATAAAAGTAGTTAACATGTGATTTAGTCCATTTATTTTTGTACATGGCAAACACCTGCCTGCTGTATATGTAATTGCTATAAGTACACACAACTTTCAAGCATGAGTGAATGAACTGAGTACTGCTTATTGCCTGCTTCATCTGAAATTTCAGTAGGGTTGCCACTATAGCCTGATAAAGAAATTGAAGAGTAATTATCTGAATAAAGCTAAACTGACGCTTGCAAATAACTTCTGAATTGGTCAAAGCTCCAGTCGCCTCCAAAGTTTATGGGTTACCTGCAGTGGGAGCTTTAGCATTTAGTCGGGGGGCAGATCTAGGCTGGGCTCAAAGGAAGTGCTACCCATGAATGGGAGAGAACTGTACACATTGTAGTTTCTGGTGAGAAGTTTCTAAGGCCAGAGAGAAACTACGTTAACCATTAGCAACCACTGCATCAGAAATACAGTGGTACCTCGGGTTACAAGCACCTTGGGTTACAAACACTTCAGGTTACAGACTCCACAAACCTGGAAGTAGTACCTCAGGTTAAGAACGTTTTCAGGTTAAGAACGTACTCCAGAACAAATTAAGTTTGTAACCAGAGGTACCACTGTACCATACAACAACTCTGGTTGCTTCTGTCTAGAAACACTGATCAATCGGTAGGTTAGAGGACTAATGTACTGAATAGACAACCCACAGAGAAATCAGCTGCAATGCTTTAATATCACAGAGGTGTCAGCTTTACTGAATAGATTTTGGGGGCATTCAGCCTTAGTGCCAAAAACTGGTTTTGAATTGGAAGAATGAGCACAGAGATCAGAAACTGTCAATCACGGCATGCCATTTTGTTTGAACCCATCAAACCAAAGATTAGCAAATCTTTGGTTGGTCAGAAATCTGAATCAAATATTACTAAACCTGATATGCAAGCAAAGACGAAGCATGTGAGCCTGAGGCTTGGTCCTGCTCCTTCTCTTAACATCAAACCATGCCTTTGCTTTACTTCTAAATCACCATATCAAGATGTATTCCTGGTAATAGTCCTCTCTGCATATCTTATTCAAATATTTTGGCTTAGAGCAGTGTGAGAAAAGAAGGTTTGAAGTGTTGTTATTTATAGGGGCTAATATTGCCTTGTGTGTTATATACATAATTTCTTAACAGCATATAAAAAGGCAGAGAAAACTAGACACCAGTCACAAAATAGCATCTAAGAAAGCTGTGGGATTTGTGTACTATTAGCAATTAATTTAACATTAAATTTCATTGCCACAACTAAACGTTCAACCTAGAACATCCTTTGACTGAACTGATATAGGGTGCATTTTTACATCTCTAAAACTCTTTATGTTCCGGAAACTGTCACGCCTCATTCTTTGCAATGCCCTATCTCCTAGCTTGGGCACAGTTCACCATACGTTCTCGAGTTTTGATTACGTCAGCCAAAACGCTCATGCGATCTGTCAAGGATGCTTTAGCTGAGATTCCTGCACTGCAGGGGTTACACTAGATGACACGTTGGCGTGTCTTCCAACCCTGCAATTCTGATTCTATGTAGCATGATTTGGCTGTTCACCTAGACCTCAGAAGAAGTGAGCAGCACAACAGGCACCTACCAACTAGAGTAGGAGATGTCAATAGGTGACTAAAAGTGTTCTAGGAGTTCATTTTTAGCAACCCCAACACTGTGTTCTGGCGCTATTGAACTGATTGCTCCCCTCATTTGTCCATCTTGCCTTTTTTGCCTGACAGACTGAAGACAGGGCGTTTGTTGGTGTACAGCACCTGCCATCAAATTTTTAACTGATGGGAAACCATTTTATGAAAAGCAGGATACAGTTTTACATAAATGCCCAACTAAACGTGCAGTCTTTGTTCAAATATCAGTCCAAATAGCTCATGCTTCTGCTGAGAAAGACCTGTGTTCATGAACACTCAAGGTATAACAATTTGTAAACCCCCCCCCCAAAAAAAATTGATGTTCTCCCCGCAGAGAACACATTATGACTGTAACTGCCTCGTGGAATGTAGCTGCCACAACTATTTGAAGCATTTTATTTTATATAACTTGTGATGTGGAGGATGAGTAATAGCTCTTCAACATGCCAGATTATCTTATTTTTATTCTCTCTTATTTTTAAGTGGCAAATACTAGCCCCGTCTCCTCACAGGATAAGGTGTTTGTTTTTTAAAAAAGTGGGTCACTTAATTTATTTATTTTTAAACTCTATCTCATTTCATTTAGTTCTTTGCATGCTGTGCAACCGCTGTCAAACACTGAAGTGCTCCCCCATTCTTGATTTCTTAAAGAAATCAACAATACAATCATCTCCTCCCTCCTTCCAGTATTGGTAGATGCCGTCATGTAATTGATTTGAAAGGAGACTTAAAGAACTGTGGCCCAAAGGCTGGAATGTTGTTGGGATGCTGCCCTTCATATTATGCACATTTATGCCAAACTACATGGTTGTTCTGTGGTGCAAGTAAACAGCTGTGAATGTTATTCAACTACAGTCTTAGGCTGTCAAATACGCAATTATAATACTTGGCCCTAAAAGCAACATTCTTCTGACACCCAAGCTTGACGTTAATTTTTAAACAAGAAAAAAAATAGAATGTCACCTGTTTTCCTAACTTTCGAACTGTAAACCAGTGTTCCTTATAGTTACAAATAAAAGATCTTTCATTTCTAAAAGAAGAAAAACACAACGTATACAAAGAATTATTAGAGCTCGTATTTGAAAGGGTTTTTTTTTTACTATCATTGGTGTCATTTTGCTATCATTTTAAGCATTTTATTAAATTCAGCTACAATTTCAATCAGATATTTGATCATTTAAATATTTTGATGGTTCAGAGAATTGAGATAGCACTCCTTTGATGATATTTTTGTATATATAAAGCATATATATTAATAGACACACACCATGATGTCATAAAGCAGATATGATGCCACGTACCATTCAAAATCAGCATTCTGTGATGCCACAGATACTGAGATGTCATGAAGGCTCAGAGGACAAATGGATATGTAAGGCCTCAATAATATGAAAAAGAAAAAGCTGAGGGGATAAAACCAGAACTTGATATACTAATTTTCAAAAGGAACTCTGAGGAAAATGATAGGGTTTCTTTTTCTTGCATTTTTTTTTTTTTTTTTTTGTATAATGGAAGCAGGGAGCTAAAAAGAAATTCTTACATAGGGTCGATCCCGAGCCTCTGATACTCTGGGCTGTTGAAGAGGATTAGTTCTAAACCCCAAACTTTCAAGGCATTGCTTATAACCTGTCAAAAAACAGCACTTTTCATGAGACAAACCAGTCAGTTATAAAATTTAAGCAATGCAACCATTTTAGCCACTATAAAAACAAATATATTGTTTTCACAAAGCTGGGACTGGAAAAAATTTAAGTTTTATTAAAAGGAAACCACTGGGATGAGAAAATTCAAAAGTCAACCTTCATGAATCTACATTCAGCAGACCACATATATAACACATTTAAGGGTGAATAACGAATACACAATTTGACGAGGAAATTTTCAAAAGGCATAACACTCCTGAACTGGTGTTATAAACAGCTATACAATTGTCACTTTGTTTTGTTTTGCACTTCATTTATGCTGAATGCCTGAGCTGGATGTTGGCAAGCTATTGAGAGGCAATTTGCCTAATTCAGCAAGCTCCATAACTACAAAAGATTTCACTTTGTCTTAGCATGCTCTAAGATACAAAACAAAAACCACCCATGTTCTAAGCAGGTCAGGATATTTGCACAAGAGGTATACTATCCAGAATTACTATTGAGACCTTCCCAAAGTACTTTCTGCACGTTTCTGAAGAATGTCAAATACATTTGATTTTACATTTTCAGTTCAAAATACAGTTTATGGCACACACTTTTTAAAGCTGTTTAGGAAAAAGGCAGTTGGGAAATCACAGAGACAATTCACCTCAGACACCCTGTACAAGAAAAGGAATACTATTTAAAGCAAAGTGGAATTGTAAGTTGCAAGTTGCAATTGTAAGTCTGCCAGTTTCAAGGATTTCTTTCTTCTTCTTCTTTTTAACACTGGTGTTTTCTGTAGCATATGTGTGAAGTGTGGAGCTCTCACAGAGTCATGTACACGGATCTGAAGCTCCTGGCCCTAGTTATTTACTCAATATTTTCTTGGCACTAGTTACTTACTAAATATATAGTCCATCTTTTAGTCTGAGATACCCATGAAACAGCTTAAAATGCAAACAAGAGAAGTGTTTCTTCAATGTGTGTGTGTGTGTGTGTGTGTGTGTGTGTGTGTATCAACACACCTTTCACATTTTGCTTGCCTGATTCAGGAAACATCAGTGTGAACACTAAAATTGTTACAGACAGGCCTTGTACAACATGGAGCTGCAATTATCACTTTCTTGCTGCACCATTCAGAAAAACAAAGAAATATTTCCATTAAATATAAGCCTTAAAGGACCCATGGGCTGATCTATTTACCAAGAGCACAAATTGAAGGGAATTATATCACCAAACAAAATGAAATTGTATAACTGCATATTTCAATTGTGTAATAAAAAAAATCATTCACCACTTTAATGCTTTTGCCACTTTGGAAGATACATGTAAACCACAAACCCCAAGTACGTAGAAGACTTCTGATTTAAAGGAAACGTCTATAAAAACTATAAGGCTGCTGAAATGTTACTGAAAAATTAGTGGCATATAAAGATCGAAATTATCTGTAGGGTTGCGGCCACAGGGATCTGAACTGTCTCCTAAACAGGCTCAAAAATGTGAACATAGATTGAACTCTCACTAAAACACCCTTTTTAAGAACGGAGACTACAAGGAGAATGCTTACTTGAATAGAGAAGAAGCCACTGTCATCCATGTTTCCAGAAGGCTGCTGTTCAAAAACAAATGGAAAAGGGGAAAGGGGGAAGGTGATTAATCCGTATTACTAGAAAGACTTTGGTGGGGGGGAACAGAAGCTGAGAATGAGTTATGCCCATTCTTCACAATTTATTCATGCTTAAACATATTTTTAGTAAACCACAAACCACCCCAGGCAAATAAAATAGGTACCCAGGAAATATATTTGGTAGACCCATCCCATATTAAATTTGCATAAAACAAGCTGGTGAATTGATGCCAGTTCATCTGAAGAGTTTTAAAGGCTGTTACCTGTAAAAATGTTTGATACTCTTCACTAGAAAGTCCTCCTTCTGCCATCCTTATTCGCTCTTCTTCATCCAGTTGCTGTGCAATAGAAGACAGTTCTACAGGACTGAAATATTCCCCTTGTAATAAGTTATTCAAGCAATGCTGGGCACACAGGGAGCCTTCTTGCTAACGAATGGAATATGTAAGAAAAGAAAAGAACACCACAATGAACATTACAATGTCTTGCCATGGTTTCATTTTTCAAATGCTGGGTTTTTTTTAAGGACGTGTTTACTGAGCTTTCAAAAACAACATTCAAACAAGATAAATAATAAAGACACAAAGAACTATGGTTGTGTGGAGTATGCTATTGCAGTGGGAATAAAATTAACAGAAGGCTCCGTACACTTTTGCAGACATCATAATAAGATAGATTCTAAGAAAGGGCATTTGGAAAGTAAGAGTCACATATCAATAAGGTAGTCTCACCACACAGAGGCATGTCATGGGCGGAAGGGTCTATGAACGTGCTACTTTTATTTATTTAGTGTATAAACAGAGACTATACAACATCAAAATAGTATTGCTTTGTGACCCCTTTTAGAACACCTGTGACGGGTTAATGCTCACACAAGGCCATGCCTCACATCCTCTTAAACCATTCACTTCTTGAGGGACCCGACCTGATGCTTCCTGACAGTAAGAGCTGTTCGACAGTGGAATTTGCTGCCAAGGAGTGTGGTGGAGTCTCCTTCTTTGGAGGTCTTTAAGCAGAGACTTGACAACCATATGTCAGGAGTGCTCTGGTTGTGTTTCCTGCTTGGCAGGGGGTTGGACTCGATGGCCCTTGTGGTCTCTTCCAACTCTATGATTCTATGATGCAGACTTCCAATGTTTGGTGATTTTGAGTCTAGTTGCTAGCTTTGCTAACTCCTTCCAATGGCCAGGAGAGCTAATGTTGGTTCCAGGATTAGAGACTGTTTTTTTTTTATTGAAGAAAGATTGGTGAATATGGGCTGCCAATAAGCACACTAACCCTTTAAATTGCCCTGAAGACAGTAAACACATGTATTCAAATGAGGTTTGGGCCTGAATGCCTTCCCCCCTGTACAGTACAGACCTCATGAAAGATCTAATTTGGGTTATCTTAAACTAACTATGCTTTATGTTGGAAGGTACCGAGAGGTATTAACTCAAGTTACACCTAAGGAATTAAGAATTCTCCATTAATAATCATCAACTGCTTTAGCTGGAATGTTGTGTTTTTAAAAGACTTCTGTGTTTTGTCACTTTGAGAAATGCTCTCCCTCTCTTGACAGTGAAATGGACAGGTCTATTGACACGAAGTTGAACAGACTGTTTCTTCAAGAGCTTTTAAGTCACTTCCATTTTTATTATAGAAGCATTATCCAGCAAAGTCCATGCAAAGGTACATGTCACAAAAATTGTGCAACAGCAGAAGCCCAGTCCCAATCACTTGAGCTTTTCTGAATTGCCTCTTTAGGCCTTTCTTCTCTTGGCCAATCAATCCCACATATTTACTGTGCAGCTGCTAACAAACTAGGCCATGCATATTGTTGCACATATTGGATTCTGTGACAAAATATGCACATCAACTGTATTATATAATAAAGTTTACCACTGCTCCAAATGAAGAGAAAATGGACAGGAAAAGCTACTGAAAAAAGTATTTTTAATAATTTGGTCTCCTATTAGGCAGACTGAAGTACAACTCCATCAAGGGCTACTGCCTAATGTCAGCAGGCACGTGAATAGCAGTTAACATGGTCAGACACACATCTATTCATAAATATATGGCATTGGAATTTTCTCTCTTCTTCAATGTGGTTGTCATACTTGATTGAACTTCCCAATGCCAATTATGCCAATGGTCACAGGATACAAAAATATTTAAGTCTTTGGGTCAGCAATCTTTTGAGTCATATTTACAATTGAAGATTGAAGAGTCAGCAACATTACCTCTATCCACACAAGCAATACTTTCAGCCAGCCCAAATCCATTTGCAGCTCCTTCTTGTCCCTGCCTCTGCAGGGAAAAACCTGGCATGTGGACCATCAGGTGGCAAAAGGGACTGCTATACAGTGCACGCTCCAGTTGCGAACATGATCCGTGCGGGATGCACGTTTGTAACCCACAGTGGTGCATCTGCGCACGCGCAGGTTGCAATTTGGCGCTTCTGCACATGCGTGACCGCCAAAACCCAGAAGAAACCCGTTCCAGTACTTCTGGGTTTTGGCGGTCCGTAACCCAAAAAAATACAACCTGAAGCATCTGTAACCTGAGGTATGACTATACTCAAGTATCCTTCCACCATCTTTTGCCGCATCTTTTTAATGGCTTGCAACTGTTGCAAGCTACTTTGACTAAATAGTGGGCTATAGTTAAATTAGTTGCTTGCTTTCTAACCCAATCCTCCTCAGCAGGAAAAGCAACAGAAGCTTTAACACAATCACTCAAATACTCCAGGGATTGCCATGCTTCAGTCACTTTTGTTGCTCACAACAGGAAACTGAAAAAAAGAAATACAGTGGTACCTCGATTTAAGGGATGCGGGTGGTGCTGTGGTCTAAACCAGTGTTCCCCAACCTTGGGCCTCCAGCTGTTTTTGGACTACAACTCCCACCATCCCTCGCTAGCAAGACCAGTGGTCAAGGATGATGGGAATTGTAGTCCAAAAACAGCTGGCGGCCCAAGGTTGGGGAACACTGGTCTAAACCACTGAGCCTAGGGCTTGCCAATCAGGTCGGCAGTTCGAAACCCCATGACGGGGTGAGCTCCCGTTCCTCAGTCCCTGCTCCTGCCAACCTAGCAGTTTTGAACCTAGCAGTTCAAAAGCACATCAAAGTGCAAGTAGATAAATAGGTACCGCTCCAGCGGGAAAGTAAACAGCGTTTCTGTGCGCTGCTCTCGTTTCGCCAGAAGAAGCTTAGTCATGCTGGCCACATGACCTGGAAAAACTGCCTGCGGACAAACATCGGCTCCCTCGGCCAGTAAAGCGAGATGAGCGCCACAACCCCAGAGTCGTTTGCAACTGGACTTAACTGTCAGGAGTCCTTCACCTTTTCACCTTGGTTTAAGAACAGCCCTGTTTACGAACTGGTAACAGCCCTGGTATATGAACTCCACAAAGCTGGAAGTAGTGTTCTTGTTAGCCAACTTTACCTCGGTCAACGAACGGAAGCTGAACCGTGGAAGGGTACTGGTGGTGGGAAGCCTCATTAGGGAAAGAGCGCCTCGGTTTAAGAATGGCTTTGGTTTAAGAACGGACTGCCGGAACGGATTAAGTTCGTAAATTGAGGTGCCACTGTAATCACAATCACCTCCCGTACTAAGACTGCAATCATATGCACATCTACCTGAGAACAAACAAGACTAACCATGGTTGGGCTTACTTCAGGATAAACATGTATCAGATTGCACTGCAAGTGTGACCATAAACAGAGACTCTCTAAGAGTTCTAAGCAGTTTGCCACCACGCACAAACTACTACATAGGCAAACGGAGGGATTTATATAATGACAGAGAACTTCTTGTGGTTCACAGCTGAAGAAGGTATTAAAGAGCCTCTTTACCCATTTCTTCGCCTGCTTGGGAGAAAGTGGCTAAAAGGAATAATTCTGGGGATGGGAGAACAGTCCTTGGCTCAGAGCTGTACTAAGGGTCAAATAGGAAGCCAGTGGTGACTTGACTGAATCCTTCGGGCATCAATTGTTCAATCATACTATTGAGTTCAGAATGAAGTAGCAAACACTTCCCAATTTCAATAAAAGTGTTGATGACAGAACATTTTCATTCAGCCTTTATATAGGGCTGCTTTGCAAAACAACGACAATGTCACATTCCAGCTTAGAAGTTGAGGAAATAGGGTGTGCACAATGTTTTGTCAGAAAGAATGTGTGTAGGATGATGTATCTTTGAGACATATAATTATATTTGTGCCTTTATGCAATCATAACTGATTTAGCTAAAAGGCTTCTATATCCCTGTGTCTTCTTACTTCAGAAAATAGAACATGAGCTCTGCATTTAATTTTCTGAAAACATTTCATACAAAGTTTTTTCTTTTCATGGAAGTGGAATCTTTTTTGAAGAACTGTTTATCATTAAAGTGGAGCTCAAGTTTGCTTCTCACGCTGTCAAGCTGGACCAATGCTCTGGAGCTGCTTTTTGGAAGGCATAAGAAGGGGGTACTGAGTAACCTCATTGTGTACAGAAGTGTTTTCTGCATATAATCTATTAAACTGTACCCAAAACCTTGGAGGGGGAGTTAATTTATAAGAATATTAATAAAGTTTAAGGCCTGGAAGGAATATCAAGAGGAAACTAGTCCAGTTTCCACTTAATGGGGTGTCACACAGAGTGTTTGACTAGAAAAATATATTTCTTTTAAATGTGTCTCAGTCCTGAAAAAAGTCACAACATTTCAGTCTGAACTACCTTACGAGTTGTTGTAAGTGATCAAATTAGTTAGCCCATGAATGGTACAATGAGCTCCTTGGAGCAAGGTCAGGATATGAATGTGATAAATTATTTCCAGTCAATTAACACAAGCAATACAATATACTCATGAAGCTAATCAAGTTATGCTGTACCAAAAGTGAAATGCAGGCGTGACCAGGATATATCACACTTGCTTGTAAGTTGATAAGGTGACTGCAGCTTGGAGACAAGCATGTTTGCCGAAAAAATGAAAGATGAAAGTTGTGCCAAAAGCAAAGAAAATCATGTCATGTGCAACACTATTATCAAATTATTTTAAAAAATCACATGTTTTCAAAATAGCAAGCTGGTCATATGTTTAGGACAGAAAAAAATTATTAAATACTGTACAAGTAAAGTAGCTAAGGCACAGCAAAGATACATTATACAGATGTCAGTGGAGTGGACAATGTTTTGAACTAAGCAGTACCCTTCAAACTAGGATTGTGACTCACCCTTGTCCTTCAAGCCGAACCACCACTTCCCTATTTTGTACTCCCTGCCATTAGCAGCAGAGTTAGTTGCCCCGCACTTCCCCACCAGGAAGGAATAAAGAGAAAAACACTCCTCTGTGCCACCCAGCTTACAATTATATGAACATGCTTTAATAAGGGATTAGCCATTTCCAATGATCGTTAGTATCCTGTCAGTAGAAAAAGGCAGAGAACAAGAGTTTACTTTGTTATTTTTTTCAGACTTTCGAGATCACCCTTCCTCTAACACAGTGTTTCCCAACCGGTGTTCCGCGGTGTGCCGTGGGAGGCAGGCGAGTCGGGTGGCGAGAGGCCTTAGGCGCCCTGCAGAAAGGCGTCCTCTTTGTGGGTGGGTTCTCCCCCCTCCCTTAGCGCATCGTATTTAGTTGGGGATTCTGGAGAGGGGGGCGGGGGCGCGCTGGCCCCGAGTGGAACAGACGCGCCGTCGTCCCCACCTCCCTCTCCTCAGTAGCTCCGAGCCTAGCTCCGAGCCGACTGACTGAGGGTGGGACGCGGCCAGCGGCATCCTCTCTCTCTCTCCGCCTCCCAGCACCGCTTTTCCCGAGGCGGGCGCGCGCCTAAGGCTGAATGGGAGCAGCCTGGAGGCTTGGCGGCCTCTCAGTGGCTCATGACGGGCGTCCCCGAGGCGGGAGGTGCTGAGCAGGGGCTCTGCGAGAGGGCGTGAGGGATGCGTGGTGGTGCCTGCGCGCGCGTGACTTAAGAGGGCGACCTGCTGCCTCTCCTCTCTCTCCCCTCCCTCCCCTCATGGGCACGGAGTCCCCGGCACAGCTTGGCGCTACTACAGCTACAGCTGCTGCTGCTCCTGCTTGGATGAAGGCGGCTGCTTCTTCCTAACGCCCAGCCTCTGAGGGACCGCAGTCTCCCGCCCTTTTTTTTTTTTTTGCGGGATGCTGAGGTAAAGGATCCCCTCGCGGGCGGGCATCTCTTTGGGCAGGGCGCGTGTGGAGGCTTAAGGTGGGGAGTGTGGAGGGGTTGCCGCTTGCGAGGGGAGGGTTCATATTGTATTGGGCTGCGGTGTGGGCCACGCGGCTCTCCAATGGCCAGCCCGCGGAGGAACATTGAGTTGGAGCATTTCGAGGAGAGGGTCAAAAGGCGCACTGAATAAAGTATTTTATAATTTTTCATATTTCTGTTTACTTACTATTTCATAATAAAGTAATTATAAAATACTTTCTTTGTGTTTATTTGATTCCTATTAAAGAGAGTTACTTTATATATAGTCAATATAGGCACAGAGTTAATTTTTTAAACATTTTCTAATGGTGGTGTGCCTCGAGATTTTTTTCATGAAACAAGTGTGCCTTTGCCCAAAAAAGGTTGGGAAACACTGCTCTAACAAATACCAGGGTTGAGTACAATATACAAGGGTGATTTCAAAAATCTCTCTCTCTGTGTCTCTCTCTCTAAACATCCCCACCCTTCAAGCAATAGGACACAAGGATAGTATAGAAATATAGAGTGGCTGGGGCAACCCAGCCAGATGGGCGGGGTATAAATAAACTTATTATTAATACTATGAGCAGAGACCATAAAAACAATTAGGATGGATTCATACCCTCCAACATTTTTCCGATGAAAATAGAGACGTCCCATTCCATGATGACAATTTCACTACTTATACCCCACACATCTGACTGGGTTGTCCCAGACACTCTGGGCAGCTTCCAACATATAGAAAAACATAATTGAACTTTTTTTTTTAAAAAAAACCCCACTTCCCTATACAAGATTGCCTTCAGACGGCTCGGAGGGTCTCCATAACTCCAAAATTTTTCCAAAGAAAATAAGGACATTCCGCCATACCCTCCAACATTTCTCCGATGAAAATAGGGACGCCCTAAGGAAAAGCGGGACATTCGGGGATCAAATCAGAAACCGCGACGGCTTCTGTAAATCCGGGACTGGGTGTCCCTGGAAAACAGGGACCCTTGGAGGGTCTGCGGATAAGGGAACCCTAAAAGACACCTGCTTCTTGGGAGAAAAGCAATGACAAACCTAGGTAAAGGTAAAGGTAAAGGTACCCCTGCCCGTACGGGCCAGTCTTGACAGACTCTGGGGTTGTGCGCCCATCTCACTTAAGAGGCCAGGGGCCAGCGCTGTCCGGAGACACTTCCGGGTCACGTGGCCAGCGTGACAAAGCTGCATCTGGCGAGCCAGAGCCGCACACGGAAACGCCGTTTACCTTCCCGCTGGTAAGCGGTCCCTATTTATCTACTTGCACCCGGAGGTGCTTTCGAACTGCTAGGTTGGCAGGCGCTGGGACCGAGCAGCGGGAGCGCACCCCGCCGCAGGGATTCGAACTGCCGACCTTTTGATCGGCAAGTCCAAGGCGCTGAGGCTTTAACCCACAGCGCCACCTGCGTCCCTACGACAAACCTAGACAGCATCTTAAAAAGCAGAGACATCATCTTGCCAACAAGCTATGGTTTTCCTAGTAGTAATGTATGGAAGTGAGAGCTGGACCATAAAGAAGGCTGATCGCCGAAGAATTGATGCTTTTGAATTATGGTGCTGGAGGCGACTCCCATGGACTGCAAGAAGATAAAACCTATCCATTCTGAAGGAAATCAGCCCGAGTGCTCAATGGAAGGACAGATCCTGAAGCTGAAGCTCCAATACTTTGGCCACCTCATGAGAAGGGAAGACTCCCTGGAAAAGACCCTGATGTTGGGAAAGATGGAGGGCACAAGGAGAAGGGGACGACAGAGGACGTGACGGTTGGACAGTGTTCTCGAAGCTACCAGCCTGAGTTTGACCAAACTGCGGGAGGCAGTGGAAGACAGGAGTGCCTGGCGTGCTCTGGTCCAGGGGTTCACGAAGAGTTGGACACGACTAAACAACAACTGCTTAACCTGCCCCTCCCCTAAGTGCCACTGAAGCGTCCCAAAAAGAGGGCCCCCTTCGCCCCTCACACAACCGAAGGTCCATAAACTTGTGTCCAGGGAGAGAGGCTTCCCCAGGCGGCTTCCAATGCAGCCCCTGGACCGGCCAGGCGGACGGCAAGAGCCGAAGCCATGCGGCTTCCCCCTCGAGCCCCTCCCCTCTCTTCGCAGGCAGGCCGCTCCCTCAGGAAAGCCTCTCCCGCTTCCCCCACAGGCCCCCCCCCCCGCCGCCGCCACTCTCGCTCCGCTTACCCTCTCGTGGAAGATGGCCTCCATGTTTATTTGTCTCCCACCACCACCACCACGGCCGCCGCCGCCGCCAGAGGCAGCCTCCACACCACATGACCTCCGCCCAGCCAATCCAAGCTCCACCCCGTGACCCGCTGCAGCCAATCGCCGTGGCTACCGCTCCCCCCTCCCCTCGGATAGGCTGGGCCTCGCTCTCCCCCACGCCGCCACCTATCTCTACGAACGCAACAATCGCCCCAAAGAGGTACAAGAGGGGCAGAGAACGCTCGCGGCTACCCCGGGCAGCCTTCACTTCCGGTTCCGATTGAAAGGGGAAGGGGGAACAGAAAAGTGCGGTGAGAAAGAAACGTATAGAAGAGAGGTTCCCTTTCGAGATAACCCTGACGTGCCCCTCAGGAAATTGATCTTGCTCAGTCGATAGGTCAGCGCCATCATAGTAGAAGTGTGCATACACACGAAAGCTTATACTCAGAACAAACTTAGTTGGTCTCTAAGGTGCTACTTGACAATTTTTAAATTTATTTCGATCATAGTATAGAGTAACAGTTCGAGTTGGGGGTGGGGAGAGAGCCTTGAGTTCCCAACAGTCTTATCCTTTATATAATTTATTTTTTTAACCCTAAATGACACCAGTTGCTGCCCTTTTCATTTCTATCCACTATTTTCCTCCTCCCTTGACAGCTGCACAGCTCCTTTTCAGCTTTTCAAAAACCAAAGCCCAGTGTGTTCTACTCCGAAAGGGCATTCCTAGCAAAATTTTTATCTCTACTTCAATCTATATATATTCACTGGAATGTCAGGGCCGCACTGGGAGTACTATTGGGCTCAATATGGTTTACTCCTGAGTAGATACAAACAGGATTGCACTGTATAAGACTGCAACAGTTGCCCTCCAGAAGTTGCTGAACCACAACTCCCATCAGTCCCAGTGATGGGAGTTGTAGTACACTGGTACCTCAGGTTACATACGCTTCAGGTTACAGACTCCGCTAACCCAGAAATAGTGCTTCAGGTTAAGAACTTTGCTTCAGGATAAGAACAGAAATCAGGCTCTGGCGGCGCGGCGGCAGCAGGAGGCCCCATTAGCTAAAGTGGTGCTTCAGGTTAAGAACAGTTTCAGGTTAAGTACGGACCTCTGGAACGAATTAACTACTTAACCTGAGGTGCCACTGTACAGCAAAACCTAGGAGGCAACTGGTTCTCCACAGCTTCAGTAGAGAGGCTGAAAAAGAAGGGGATAAATTGTACATATCCTTAAAATAAGGGTTCTATTGCAGAGATGTTTGAGAGAAAAATAACAGGTTGCAGCCTTAAATGCGTGTTTCATAGTTGTACCTACCACAGGTACATCACAGGTTTTGTGCTAGGGCCTATCAAAAAATTGGAGCTCTCTGCAAATATGAATGAATTCTGTATTCATCCATAGAAGTCAGGATCCTTGTGAGGATTGATGAGAAGTGATTTGCAGGATGGGGTGGGCACTTTATGATATATGGTTACATTGTTATTAACTGTATATGTTAGTCTCATTGAATCGTTATGTACTTTATTGGTCAGTTACAAATTTTCTTTATTGCTTCATGCCATCAGTTCAGGCTGGGTCTACACTGATCTAAAAAACGCTAAGAAAAATACTGTACAGGTCTCAATGCAATTTTCCATTGACTGCTGTACAGCACCCCCTGGTATCACATTTTTATAACACATTATAACTCACCACTATAGATTAGACCTGTCTTTTTTAAAGATTGTGTGTTATTGCAACAGAGCATTTTAGGTATTTTTATCCTTTAAAAACTGCGGACATCTTTGCACATGTTGCAAGAAGTTATTTTTGCTGCAGCCCCGTAGGGCTTCAAGGGCACCGCCATTATGGTGCCAGCTTGGGTCCCCATGGAGCTATCACAGTACATGAACTGCCCAACTCTTTGCAATGAAACAGGGAAGCAGTGTTCTGTTAGTAGAGTGGGTTTTAGTGCTGAACCAATGGTCACAGACACATGACCAGGTGCTTTCCTTTGGCAGTTCCTCCCTCAGTTACCGGTATATGATGGCCAGGGAGTGATCAGTTTCACCCAGCGGTATATTGAGTGAAACCGCCACTGCTCCAGAGTCTCTCTGCCACCAGTGCCTGACTGCCGTTTGTTTTTCCTTTGGTGCGCAGAGCACTGGTGGCAGGAGGGACTCAGGAGTGGTGACATTCATGATATACCACTGGGTGAAGCCACCATTGCGGTCTGGTCCTCATACCGGTCCAGGCAATGTATTGATACATCGCTCAGGGCTAACCAGCTATTTTCAGTGTCAGGTAAAAACTTCTCTTTTTCCAGGCTTTTGATAGATGATGTTTTGCTGTTAGTTTTCTGCTGCTCTTGGGAGAGGCACAGGAGAGAGGATATTATTTCCTGTATTTTTAATGGACTGCACATGTTTTTGTGTGAACGTATCAACATTACAACGTATTTTTATTTATGCTGCAAGTCATTTTGGAACTTCTGTGAAACAAACAACTAACAAGTAAAAAAAAATACTCTGAACATGACTTTGTTGGTTATCACCCATTTTTTAAAATTCCAAATGTCTGTTTGAGTGGAATGTTAAGACAGTTTTTGTTTTAATGGAATGAAAAGGGCCCTGTCTGATCTCCCCAGAGAAGGAATTCCACAATTGCAGCATCACCACCAAAAAGGGCCCGTATCTAGCATCTATCAACATTGTATGGCCAATGGAAGTGTACCTGAGAGCAGGGTACAAGCTTGTTCATACACAGAGAGATAGTCCTTCAGGACTACACTGGCTGGAAAGTGCCCATATATTTCTTCATTTCCTCATTTCTTTGGATAACACAATCACACAGTTCTTATAGATACAAGTTTAATTATCTGGAAGCATTTCTCATTTAATACATTATCGCCATGTGACTTCTTCTCCAGGTTTCAATTCCCTGTGGAAAGGAAATAGAGGACCACAGAATTAGGAATGAATTATTCCAGAACATAGCTTATAAATGTAAAATACGTTCTGTTAAGTAATTAGATGCTTTGTAACTGATTTGGAAAGCAAGACTTAACTTCTGCGCTGTTATGTCCACTACTTCTCACGAAGTCATGAATAAAAACATCATTAAAAACCACAACAACCTTCAAATCAAATTTGTGTAAACGATTTCCCTTTTGCCTTTTATTTAATCAAAGGCATTTCGGTAGTTGTCATTACCCCTCACATCTCATCAAATTGTGTTCATGACTCATCCCCCTAAGCACTTTATACAAAACTGACTATCCCATTTTATCTTTGTATGAAACCTATGAAATAATTAGGCTGGGAGACAGAGATTGGCAAAAGGTTACCCAGTGAGCTTTACAGCTGATTGGGGGCTGAACCCAAGCTAACTGAAAAAGGGGAGATCCACTGCAATGTAGCACAAGCAACCTGCGAGTTGATATTGTTCAAATGGTTGCACACAAGCTGGTCACAAAGTATAATTTCAATAACAGTGGTTGGGCAACATTTTTCACAAGCAAAGGTCACCCATTCGTACAATTTGTATCTATTTCTGGGGGTTGGCAATAGAAGTGTCAGCCACTTCTATGTTCTAATGAACCTAAGAAGAGCCGGCTGGATCAGGCCAATTGCCCATCTAGCCCAGCTTCCTGTTCTCACAGATCCCTGTGAGAAACCTGCAAATGACCCCAGCACACGAGCATTCTGCCCTCCTGCAGTTTTCACCAACAGGTATTCAGAAGCATTACTGCCTCTGACCCTGGAGGCTGAACACTGCCATCAGGGTTAGTAGCCACTGATAGTACTATCCTCTATGAATTTGTCTAATCTTCTTTTAAAACCATCCAAGTTGGTTGCTCTCACAGCCTACTATGGGAATGGGTTCCACATTCTGGTGTTACGGGAGAGGGAGAAAAACCTTTATCAACTTTCTCCATGATATGCAATTTTATAAACATCTATCATGTTGCCTCTTGCTAGCCTCTTCTCTAAACTAGAAAGTCCCAAATGCTGCAACCTTTCCTCCATCCCCTTGATCATGTTTGTTCCCCTTTTCTGGACCTCTTCCAACTCTATAATATCCTTTCTTTGGGCAGCAAGGAAGCAGAATGACCCGAAGGAACAGATATGTCCCTCTTTAGCCAGCTCACTGAAGAGAACCTTGGAGTGGTTAAGAACAGCTGCAATAGCTTGGAAAAGTGGCAGAAAGGATAAAAAAACCCCTTTCGGACGACTTGTGTTACTACCGTATTGGCCTGAATGTAAGCCACACTTTCCCCACAAATTCCGATTGTGAAAAGTTAAGTGCGGCTTATATTTGTGACCTTAAGGTATATCGCTGCTGAAACAGCTGCCCACGAGGGCTCTCGGGGGTGCGGGACAACGGCGCCCATCCCGACCGTAACTCCCAAGCCTCCCGAGCTGCTGTTAAGGAAGGGGGAGGGGGGGAGACCGCCAGCAAAGTGGCACGGCTCTCCCCAGGAACCAGCCCAGGAGCGCGCAGCCCGCCCGCCGCTCCCAAGCCTTCCCTGGCGCCGGCTTGGGTAGGTAGTGCCAGGAGGTGGGTGTGCAGTGTGCTCAGAACCAAGCGCCTGCCACCCCCCCCCCATTCAGGGCAATAGTGCCAGGAGGCGGGCTGCACCCACAAATAAGCCTTGAATTTTAAAAGTGTGGCTTATCTCCGGGTGCGTCTTATATTCAGGCCAATATGATATGCCTAAGCATGTGTGTGTTGACAGCAAGAGAGCGCTACAGGAAAGAGGCAGGCAGGAGGCTTTCTCCTAAATAAACATGCGTACCATCAACCTGAAAGTCTTTTAAGACCACATCCTCAATAAACCTTCCCTCTATTTGTGCCCCCAAACTTCACACCCTACTTCAACTAGCTGGAATGGGATAGCATGGTTTTTTACATTTACAATTCAAACTCTAATTGCATTAATACTTTTTTCTAACATGTGTGCCAAATTGGGCCACTTTTTTAACACTGTAGTCTCCATCCATTTTCCTGCTTTTGCATGACAACCACTAGCAATTTTAACATCAATATGAGCACATATTTGCTTGCAAAATAATAATAATAATAATGGTGTAGCTTTCACTTAAGATCCAAATCCCTATTTTCTTTACATGTGTGTACAATCGTATTTATATGATTGAATATGTTTATATATTTCCTTTCATAATATTAATTTAAAGATTAAGTACAAACATCGATAAATAATACTACAGAAGATTAAAAAGATAAAAGCAGCAGTTAAAAACTTAAAGCAAACAAAAAATTGCTTGATTGGCCAAAGGCTTTGCCTGGTGCTTTGATTTATTTATTTAACAAAATTTGTATATCAATTGTCAACTAAGTGTCTAAGCAGTTACCAAAAATACAATCATACTTTGGGTTAAAGCTGCTTCAAGGTTGCAGTTTTTTAGGTTGCAGACCGCCGAAACCCAGAAGTACCAGAACGGGTTACTTCCGGGTTTTGGCGGTCGCGCATGCACAGAAGCACTAAATCGCTCTTTGTGCATATGCACCGAATTGCAGATGTGGGTTGCGAACGCTGCGGGTTGCGAACATGCATCCCGCATGGATCACGTTCACAACCTGAGCATCCACTGTATATAAAACATACAATAAAATACTTTTAAAAGGCCAATGTTAAAGAAAGTCTAATAAAATAATATATAAAAAAACAGTGAAAAACATACATTACAGTGGTACCTCGGGTTAAGAACTTAATTTGTTCTGGAGGTCCGTTCTTAACCTGATACTGTTCTTAACCTGAAGCACCACTTTAGCTAATGGGGCCTCCGACTTCCGCCACCACACGATTTCTGTTCTCATCTTGAAGCAAAGTTCTTAACCCGAGGTACTATTTCTGGGTTAGTGGAGTCTGTAACCTGAAGCGTCTGTAACCTGAAGCATCTGTAACCTGAGGTACCACTGTATAAGCAAAAATTACAGGCTATATGGCAACTTCACTTGGTTCCAACACTGCTATACTGGACGTGTAAACTGATGTGGATGAAAATAAAAACAACCAACCTTCTCTCTTGATGATAACATCTCTCATCTTGGATGAATGAGGTACACAGAGAAAACTACAACAGTTTTTTTTTTTTTAAAGTCTTGGGAGGCTAAGATCAGAATAGGTACTTCTTTTGGTAATTTGGTCCCATGTCATTTAGGCTTTGTGTGGGGCTCTTTTGACTTACTACATATTGACTAGGCCATGCCAGCCAAGGTATAACTGGACACCATTTTGAATCATGATTGCAGATTGAACCTTTCAAAACTGCACTGATTTTTTGATTTCTCAGAATTCCCAAGTAATGCAGGGTACATGGCTGCTAGAACAGGCCTGTTGTTTCAAAATAGTGTTAATATCCCATCAAATAACATGTCAATATTTCATGTCAATATTTCACTTAACTAACCTTTGAAATAACTTGCTTTTGTTTCTGAAGAGTGCCATTTTCTCATCATTCTTCCTGTCAAAGTAACATCCCAACACAAATCCTATGGGGACCAAACTTAAGGCCCAGTGTTCTCGCACAAGATGCAAAATATTCACCATAGTTACTAATAAGAAAGAGAACCAAAAATAAAATAAAGTCAACAGATAACGTATGGATGCCTCAAACATTTAAGCCACTTGTAAACAGTTAAACAAAAACATCCTAGAATAAAAAAAATTAAGGCTGCAGTCCTATTCCAATTTACCTGGGAGTTAGCCTCATTTAACACAATGGGACTTACTTTTAAGTAATCTAATCTCCTACTGCAAATCAGTTTTAACTGAACGTCCACAAATTCTAGTGCTTTAATGGAAAGGGAGCAAAGCTTCTCTTTATGCACTGCATTCTATCATGCATAATTTTAAACATTTCTGTTACAGCTGAAGAAAAGCCTCCCTTGATCATACCCAAGGCCAACTGAATAATCTTGCTCTCAGTGGGCAACCAGCTGCCTTACGGGAAACCTGCAAGCAGGACCTACGTGCCACTTGCACATGCACTTACTCGCCCTCCTTGTGGCTTCCAGTCAGAAGCGAAAGAAACTAGGCTTTATTTCACCCAGGTCAAAGGCCCAGTTCGGTACACACACACAGGCTGGCAGCCTCAATGACGTCCCTCTGGAGGCTTCACCCGGGGCAGGAAATAAACAAACAAACCCGGCTAGCCCCCGACCCCCCATAGCTATGGCACTGCTTCCAGCAACGGGGTATTATTCAGAGGTGAGGCAACCAGGATTGGACACGGCATTCCAAGCCAGGGCTCCCCCATAACTTTGTGTAAATGGCAGTCAGTCTCTTCGTAACAAAAACATGGAATCTGCCTTTTGCTGGTTCCTACTCCGTTGGCGCCATTGTGAAATCCGAGGTTTTCCCTTCCTTACTCCTGGCTTAACACTGACCCTTAACAATCCCCTTTTTTTGGTTTTCTTTTTATACAGTCTGGAGAGACGCGCTGGAAATTCCTTGCAACACCCCCCTTTTTTTTTCGTTTTAACAACCCTCCCCCCCTTTTTTGCCACCCGGCTCTTAATACGCCTAAACCTTACCTGGCCTGAAGGCCTTCAAGCGCAATGCCGACCTGAGGGCCTCAACCAACCAAGGACGCTTAGAGAGCCGCACACTGAGCCCTCCGATGACCAGAGCCGGAATGAACCATTCACCGAGCCGAGAGGGGTAGGCGGGCGAAATTTTCTCCGCCGCTCGCAGTGGGATTCCTTCGCTATGGCTTTGAGACTTTTCGAGACGCTGCTTAGAAGAACTCCAAATGAACATCAATGGCGGAGGGGGGCATCTTCATTAATCCAAGTGCTTCCCCTCTGGTTCCCCCCCCCGTAAACGTCTCTGATAGTGCAGCCCGCTTCTTGGTTCGCTTTCAGTAGCGGCGGAAGCGGCTCCTCCGCCTCTTTCGGCGCGCTCGCCGGTTGTTTCCTCTCGGGCCAAAATGGCGGCGGCCGCTGAAGGGGCTGAGTGTGGCTGAGTAAAGAGTCCCTCGCTTTTCCCCCTTCCTCCTCCAGGCTTCCATTAGGTTTTAGGGGGGCCGGGAGTTAACAAGGGGCCGCCGTGCAGGTAAGGTTGCAATGAGTCTGGGGAAGGGAGCAAAGAGGCTTCCCTCCGCTTCCCCCAAAGGTGGCTTCGCATACACTTTTAGGATGAAACATGCATGATCAGTTCTCAAGCCGTCTCCTGGTGGAGGATTTGAAAGGGCTACCACTGCAGGGCAGGTGGTGGGATGAAGGTCTCGCTTCTGTGCAGTTTGGGGGGTTTCCTACGTTACCTTTCTCCTTTCGCATCCAGACCCTTTGCTGGGGGGTCTGAGCCAAGTCTCTGAGAGACACGATCTTGCTATACACACATATATGAAGGATCAGAATGCATAAGTGACCTGGTATGTAAAAACAAAATAATTATCAATAGGTGGCATTACCGTATCAGCTAAAAATCCTCTAGCTGACAGATCCAAGGAGACCCTTAGCTGGGGTATTTCCTTAATTGATTACATATAGTATATCGTATTCTTCCTTCCAAAGGAGCCCAGGGCAGAGAAGAGAATAAGCTCCATCTAACCTTTTAGGGACGTGGGTAGCGCTGTGGGTTAAACCACAGCCTCTTGGGCTTGCCGATACGAAGGTCGACGGTTCAAATCCCCACCGGGGTGAGCTCCTGTTGCTTGGTCCCTGCTCCTGCCAACCTAGCAGTTCGAAAGCATGTCAAAGTGCAAGTAGATAAATAGGTACCGCTCCGGCGGGAAGGTAAACGGCGTTTCTGTGAGCTGCTCTGGTTCGCCAGAAGTGGCTTAGTCATGCTGGCCACATGGCCCTGTATGCCGGCTCCCTTGGCTAATAAAGCGAGATGAGCGCCGCAACCCCAGAGTCGGTCATGACTGGACCTAATGGTCAGGGGTCCCTTTACCTTTACCTTTAACCTTTTATTTGTTAGGAAAACTATTGGGAGAGTGGCCTTATTTTCATGACAAGGGTTGGGGAGCATTCCAGTTTAACTGGTAGCATTCACAGTAAAAGACAGAATTGTACGTCAAGTGGGATTGATGGGAATTGTGATCAGTTTTTAGTGAGTTGGTTGTATTTATAAATTACCTCATACAGCATAACGAAAAGGAGCCTCAAAGCAGTTCACAAAGATTTATTAGAAGTCCAAAACACCTGGAGAGCACCAGGTTGGGGAAGGCTGACTGAGCTAGATGGTTCCTTTGTATTGCCTGTCTTCTCAGTTTAGCTTTTGTAGAACTTGAGTATTTGTTTGACTTCTTTGTATTCTTATAACTTAACACATATTTGATTTTTATTGGATTAGAGGTGACTAACAAATTATAATAATAATAATAATAATAATAATAATAATAATAATAATAATAATAATAATAGGGCAAGTGAAGTGTGCATGGAGGGAGGACTTGTATATTGCAGTTCTCCTTCTGCATACATTTTCAGTTAGTTGCAGCTTACCATTACGTCTGAATCCAAAACTGATAAATCTGAATTATGGTTTTGCAAAACATGCCAATGTCATAAACTACAGTTTGAAGATGGCATATCTCTCTAAACGGGTGTGGGACCTGTAGCTCTCCATTTGTTGTTGCACTACAACTTCCATCATCCTTTTCCACTAGCCATAATAATTTGGGATCTTCAGTTCTACATTTCTAATCTTTCCTATTTGTAGGACTTGATACAGCTAAGAACTCTATGGCCATGTTCACATGTAAGGAAAAAGCAGACTTTCTTACTTAATGTGAACTTACTGTGAATAAGTAACATGCTTCTTCACACCACCTGATCATTGATGCTTCACACCTCCCTTGGTGTAAGCAATATAAACAGACCAGGAAGCCTTGACTTGCCATAACACCCAACCCAGGGAGTGTGATTTGTCCCCTAATCTACAAATATTATAAGAAGAGCAATGCTGGATCAGGCCAGAGGGCTATCTAGTAGTCTCTTCTCACAGCCACAAGCAAGACCTGAACACAGCAGAATTCTCCCCACTTGCACTCCACAGCAGCTGGTATTTGGAGACTTACTGCCTCTGACACTGGAGGCATAACATGGGCATCATGACTAGTAGACATTGATTGTCTTAGCCTCCATGAATTTGTCTAATCTTCTTTTAAAGCTGGCCAAGTTAATCACCAAGCCAGTAACAAACCATGGCTTAAGCTAGGTTAGAGATCATGGCTTGTTGGAAAGAAGCCACAACCCCTGATCTGGGCATAATGGGAAACCAATATCAGGTTTGTTTATCTTGTTTGTGCCATGAAAGGAATGAAATAGGAGAAGTCTGGCAGTATGCAACTGGCGTGCTCTTTATTCACAGTAAACCATGATCAGTTATAAAGTTCGAATTATCATTATGTGTGAAAGTAGGCAATGGCAAAGTCTTTTCAGCTTTATAATACATTTTATTCTCTTTTGGGAAGGAAAAAATGACTTCAATTATCAAGCTAACCACCCTTTCAGGGGTGCAGGAAGAATCTGCTCTGTGCTATTTACTTCAAGTAGATGAATTTCGCTTTCTGTTGGATTGTGGCTGGGATGAGAATTTTTCTATGGACATCATTGATTCCCTACGGAAGTAAGCTAGAACCTGACTTTAATTAAACTGTTATTCCTTTGCAAGTAAGCTAAAAACCAGATGTAGTTATTGCATGCTTTATATCCTGATATAAGGAGACATCAGTAGTTAACGTGTTTAGAAGGATAGAGCCCAGTAACAAGAAGATTTGAGAGAAAATTCTCCACCAACTAATCTGTGGGCATGGAACAACTATGCAATGCTTGTGACCTACTATGGCAGGGGTCGGCAACATGCGGCCTATAGGCCGGATCCGGCCCACAAAGACCGTTTTACCGGCCCACGAGCCGCCCACTTGGTGAGTCCCCCGTGCACTGCGTTAAACCGGCACAGCGCAGGGACTCGCCAAGTGGCGCAAGAAATCGCATCTGCGCATGTGCAGATACCGGAAATTTCTTCTGCTCATGCCTAGAAGCCAAAAATTGCTTCTGTGCAGGTGCGATTTTCGGTGTCTGGGCATGCGCAGAAGTGATTTCCAGCGTCGCGCTGCGCTGGCCCGGCCCACGGATGATCTTTGCGGGAGTGATCCAGCCCATGGCCGGTAAGCCTTGCCAGCACCTGTACTATGGGGCCCCATGCATGTGAAAGCAAAAGCAAATCCTCTGCTCAGAGGTCTGCATGTGAAAAGTCTCCATGCAGAGCTCTACTCATTGGATTGGGGCACATGTGCAGCACTTCAGTGCACAAATAATCCTGTTTGGAACAGTAGAGTGCAGAGTAGATTTTCATCAGCTGCAATCTAACTTGCTCAATTTACCAGTATATTATAATAAATGCCCACCTTGTTTATGTTTGCATTATCATTGCTCTGCATTAACAGCAACTGCAGGCCAGATTGTAGGACCTGTGTTTGCCTGGTCAAAGAAGGTGCTTTTTGCCCATTTGTACAGATTTGGTTCCAAGGCCTTATCTTAATTTTTGCCACACAGCTTTTTTTTAATGAAATATTCTAACGTATGAAAACAATGGCTTGGGAGGCTTTTGATCCAGTGGAGAATCATAGTGGCAGAAATGGGGAGGTCATTTTTTGCTGATTTCAATACCCTTTCCCGCTTTTCAGAAGATCGCCCAATTCTGCAGTAAACGTTTTCAGGGGGCAAAGGGAGAAATTGGCAAAACACTGTTCACAGGGTGTTCCTGCCCATTGTTTGGATTTAGACTCTGGCAGGTGCAATATTTCATTGATGTCACTAGAACTGCAATTTCTCAAATGATGGAGTGGCATGCGATTTTCTCCCTTCCTGTTTTTCTTTTATAGATATGTTCACCAGGTTGATGCAGTACTTCTTTCACATCCTGATCCTTTACACTTGGGCGCACTCCCATATGCAGTCGGAAAGATGGGGTTGAATTGTGCTATTTATGCCACTATTCCTGTCTACAAAATGGGCCAAATGTTTATGTATGATCTCTACCAGGTATAGTTCCCTTGAAACTTATTTTTCCTTCCTTTTTATATTTTTACAAACATAACTGAAACTCTCACTGAATATGATTGTTATATCTTAAGAATAATTTCATGTTCTTTTGTTTGGTAGTCACGTCACAATACAGAGGACTTCACTTTGTTTACCTTGGATGATGTGGATGCAGCTTTTGATAAAATACAACAACTAAAATTTTCTCAGATTGTCAATTTGAAAGGTGAAGAAATAAAATTTTAAAGTAATGATCATTGTACTGTCTGTAATTTGCTGTTCATTTTGCTCAAACCCAGATGTTTCTGTCTTTAGAAAAATAAAATAAAATGGTTGTGTGGATGTCAAATGAAGAATTTTAGTCAAAGTGAATACTCCGTTTTAGCAGATTTAACGTTCTGCTTGCATACTTCTTTTTAAAAAATCTTTGTACACTTCTCCAAGGTTAGGAGGTCTAGAGCATTCCATGGGCTTAGTTGCCATAAAAGTATAGTTGACAAATCATTTTCTTTGTCATAGATGTAGGACAGCTTTGTAAAGTTCATTAGGGCCTTGGGAAATACTGCAGAGCAAGTTGCTTGTGAAATGCCATTTTAACGTGACTATAACTTGACAATAATGTGACTATAATTTGACTATAACTCAAATATTAATGCCATACTTTTCACCTGAGATTACGATGTTCTACAACAAACTTTATTCGTCTGTGTCTGATATGCTGCCTTTTATTCTCTTAGGGAAAGGTCATGGCTTGTCCATCACACCATTACCAGCAGGTCACATGATAGGAGGAACAATATGGAAGATAGTTAAAGATGGAGAAGAAGAAATTGTTTATGCAGTTGACTTCAACCACAAGAGGGAGATGTATGTACACAATATTGATATTGCCTGCTGCTGGTTAATTTTGTTGCTTGAATGGTTCTGATTTTTAAAGACGAGAGAGATTCAGTGCAGTGTGAGTGGGCATCCACTTCTGCAACAGGGCTTCTTGTTCTCCCTCTTGCAACCCCCCACTCCCAAAATATTGAGGGACTTTATGGAGCTGATTTTGGGGGTGATGGGCTGCCAGGGTGAGAAAATAAATGGGCAGTTATGATGCAAAAGTGGATGAACATTATAAAATTTTGCCCATACAGCCTTCTTTTTAATGGAGCATTGCAAATAAGGCTACAGAAAGTATTAGCCTGCAAACACATTATGCCCGGGTTCATTATATGTAGAATATCGGTGACCTGAAAGAACCACCAGCTCATCTTTATTTTGCAATACATTCCTGTCCCTGTAGATAAGTGATTATTCACAGGTCTGAATCATTAACAAGAATTTTTAGTGTCTCCTAGTTTGTGGCAAGGATTGAGTGGACTTGGGTTATAATCTAATATCAAGGTTCACTGGAGAAATAAACAACCCCCTTTTAATTACAAGACTCAAAGCTTTAAAAATATTTTGAAATGTAACATGGGTGTGAAAAGCTTGAAGATTCTCTAGATAGCAGCAAATGCCATTTTTAGCTATCTGTTTTAAGACAAAGCCTAAACAATCAAAACCACTTTCCTTAAATCCCATTTAAAAATAAACTGCCCTACTGCATGAGAGAGGAGCTGTCTCTTGTATTGAATTTCTTGAAATAATTTGGTACATCTATCAATAGTACTGTTATAGTGTTACCTATGTTCTAAGTACAGATGTAAATCCCAAAATTTGCATATGCAAGTTTGTATGATTCACATGGAGAGTCGTAGATTGGGTTTTATTTATAGGAAGCTGCTGTGTTCTAAATTCTCTTCGCGGGTTTTATTACAATGCTATTTTTATACTAAGAAATGTTTACAGCTGATTTTAAAAAAAGAAACTAAGAATAAGACATACGGAACAGAGTTATTTTTTTTCTGAGTGAAAATGAGGAAATGGGTAAATTTCTGGGCGACCAGTAAATTGTAAAATTGTAACTTAAGAAGTACAGTGGTACCTCGGGTTACAGACGCTTCAGGTTACAGACTCCGCTAACCCAGAAATAGTACCTCAGGTTAAGAACTTTGTTTCAGGATGAGAACAGAAATTGCGTGGTGGCGGCGCAGCAGCAGCAGGAGGCCCCATTACTAAAGTGGTACCTCAGATTAAGAACAGTTTCAGGTTAAGAACAGACCTCCAGAATGAATTAAGTTCTTTACCTGAGGTACCACTGTATATTCATAAGTGTTCAGATACTTAAATGAGAATGAGTGCAAATCCCTCAATATGTAGTCTTACTTGTAAAAATTATGGAACATAGACTATTGCTCAGTTCAAATTGTCATCTTGCTTGTTGTCACTGAAGGCTGATGAGAAACAAGAAGAAGTGCAGACAGGAGAAGTCCTTCCAATTCTACAGTTATATGATTCTATGATTTGCAGTCTTGATTATAGTACCATATTTTTTGCTCTATAAGACTCACTTTTTCCCTCCTAAAAAGTAAGGGGAAATGTGTGTGCATCTTATAGAGCGAATGCAGGCTGCGCAGCTATCCCAGAAGCCAGAACAGCAAGAGGGATTGTGCTTTCACTGCGCAACGATCCCTCTTGCTGTTCTGGCTTCTGAGATTCAGAATATTTTTCTTGTTTTCCTCCTCCAAAAACTAGGTGCGTCTTGTGGTCTGGTGCGTCTTATAGAGCGAAAAATACGGTAGTTTTGTTCATTTTTAAGGACAGTACTCAGTTAACCCATCCTGTTAGCACAAGGATTTCTCCTTGCACAACATGACAGCCCACCTCACCCTGCTCCCTGCCTCTGTGCCTGTGCTCTCAATTCTGTTCCAGAGGCAGAATGTTAATTTAGCATTTCCTTGGATTCTACCCTAAGCAAATAGATTAAAACACTTCGGTATGTCAGTTACATCGATCCTTCCTTATCCTCTTCTCTGCTTGGCTATCCTGCCCATATTTTCATTAGGTGTCATCCAGTGGTGTCTGTCCGCTAGCGCAATAGACTTCCATTTGTGCAACAGGACATGTGCATCCTTGAAATTTTCTCCTGTGTTGAGGGACCCTCCAGAGCAGATTGATGCAGGGGTGGGAGGGGCTGCAGAAGGAAGGAGAGGGCAGGTGAAGTCCCATGGCACAAGCAGAAAATTACTTGTGCAAAGTTGGATATCACCAAATGTCTATTTTAGATTCCTTGCGGTAACAATTGACTGATTCTGGCTGTAAAACTAGGTTTTAATGTACGCTACATAAATCATGCTGTATGACGTGTACAGTTGTCGAACTTAATCTGTTCCAGGCGTCTTTTCGACTCCTGGAACCATTTGAAAACCAAGGCGCGGCTTCCAGTCGGCTGCAGGAGCTTCCTGCACTCAATCGGAAGTCGTGTCGGACGTTTGGCTTCTGAAAAACATTTGCAAACCAAAACACTCACTTCCAGGTTTGCGGCATTCGGGAGCTGATTTGTTCGAGAGCCAAGCCATTTGACAACCAAGCTACCACTGTACTTGTGATTAAAGTGATAGCAAATTTGGTTGTTATGGAAACTAACTTTATAGAAAGTTTCTGCTACATATGTAATTTTATCATCACCTTTCTTTAACTAAAGCACTGCAATTGTTTGATGTAACTTCTCTTTTAGCCATTTGAATGGATGTTCCCTGGAAATGCTAAGCAGGCCTTCCTTGCTTATCACTGATTCCTTTAATGCTACTTATGTACAGCCAAGACGGAAACAAAGAGACGAACAGCTACTAAGTATGTATTTTTCCATAGCAGCTGGGAAAATTCAGTTTCTAATAGATTTTTAAAACCTAGTTTACATGTGGTGCTCATAAATATAATAAGAAAATGGAGAGAAAAATAGTCTTGTTCTCTGGATAAGATTGTGAGTTTCAGACACACACATGCACACACCCCAGTTGAATACCTAATTTTCGTCCCATAGGACGCACCTAGTTTTTTGGGGGGGAAATAAAGGAATTCCCCCCCTTTATTTCCCCCCCAAAACCAGGTCGGGGAAACCAAACCAGGTCGGGGAACAGCGGTATGGCGGCGCTCTGCCTCCCCGCTGTCTCCCGAGCTTGTTGGGCTGGCCGATGTCTGCCCGAAGCGCGGGGCACTCTGCTTCAGCGCGCCCCGCGCTCCATGCAGAAGGCTGCTATCCGCAGCCTAGGGAGCCCTGCAGGAACTCCCGCAGGGCTCCCCAGGCTGCGGATATCTGCCCGGTGCAAGGGGCGCTCTGCTTCAGGGCGCCTGCGCGCCGGACAGCAGGCTGCTATCCGCAGCCTAGGAAGCCTTTCGGGAACTCCCACGGGCTCCCCAGGCTTGCTGATAGCTTCCTGAAGCCTGGAGAGCTTCAGCGAAAGCCTGTATTCGCCCCATAGGACACACACAGATTTCCCCTTCATTTTTGGAGGGGGAAAAGTGCGTCCTATAGGGTGAAAAATACGGTAGATTTCTAGAAAATTAACAGCTTAAGATGATTATAACTTTAATTTGAAATTGCATATTTTGTGTGTGTGTTTAAAGAAAGTCTTTAATGCACTACATTAAAATCAACTGCTTGTAAATTCCCTCTTTTTCAGGAATTAAGATTAATCTGGAGACATTCTAGGGACTTCTCTATTGTGGGCCCAGTGCTATAGTTTAAATAAATAGATATATATGTTAAATAAATGCATTCAGTAAATCATATAGTGATGCCCAAGACTCCCTACAGAGTTCTAGGAAGTGTGTAAATACATTTCTTTTTTTAAAAAAAAATTATTGTGGAAAATAATTTAATTTGGAGTATTAAATTATTTCCTGAATAAGGAGTTGTGAATTTGATTTTTTAAAAACTTATCCAATTTTAATGTAATGTGATGTGAAATTATATTGTTTTTGAGAAAGCAGTTACCATTATTTAATTAGAATCTAATTTGGAAGCCACGTGTAGATTAAAATATAACCCTTATGCTAATCGGGTTTTCTTCTGACTAGTAAAAGGAAATGTATCCCTAATACATATGAATTAGGATTCAAATGCTGCCACAAAACTAATACATTGTTTTCTTTTCTCCAGCAAATGTCTTGGAAACACTGAGAGGTGATGGAAATGTCCTAATAGCTGTGGACACTGCAGGCCGAGTTTTGGAACTTGCCCAACTGCTTGATCAAATATGGAGGACAAAAGATGCCGGTTTAGGAGTTTACTCTTTAGCACTTTTAAATAATGTCAGCTACAATGTTGTAGAATTCTCAAAATCTCAGGTTGGTTTTGATAGCAGAATATTAGACTGACTGAATATAGCAGAATATTAGACTGACTTCTGTAATTATATCAAGCCTTTGCCCATGTCCATAGTATTTTACAGCAACACTGTGTTGCTAACCACCTGAATTGCGCTAATACAGAACAGGTATTTCTATTATCCCACATTGGATAACTTAAGATCAAGGAGAAAAGCAAGTAGTATAAGTGGAAAGTCCTTCTTACACTGTGACTTGGGGTAGCCAGTTGGAGTAGAAGGCATGTAGACCAGTACAGTCGTACCTTGGAAGTGGAACAGAATCTGTCCCGTAAGTCCTTTCGACTTCCAAAATGTTTGGAAACCAAGGCATGGCTTCTGATTGGCTGCAGGAGCAGCCAATCAGAAGCTGCGGAAGCTCTGTTGAACATTCGGCTTCCAAAAATAATTTGCAAACCGAAACAGTCACTTCCGGGTTTGCAGCGTTCGGGAGGCGAAACGTTTGAGAACTAAGCTGTTCGAAAACCAAGGTACAACTGTAGTCTGATGCCGTATTAGGTAGTTTCATACGTTTGCAAGTACTATTTAAGCACCATTTAAGCACTCTTTGCTACATAGGTGTTGCAACTCAGTACAACTTGCTTTTCCCTCTTCCTACCTACAGGTTGAATGGATGAGCGACAAACTGATGAGATGCTTTGAAGATAAGAGGAACAATCCTTTTCAGTTTCGCCATCTCTCTCTCTGTCACGGGCTTGCAGATTTGGCACGGGTTCCTAGTCCCAAAGTTGTCCTTGCCAGCCAACCAGATTTGGAATGTGGGTTTTCAAGAGATCTCTTTATACAATGGTGCCAGGACCCTAAAAACTCTATAATTTTAACATATAGAACTACTCCTGGCACACTAGCACGTTTCCTAATAGATCATCCCTCTGAAAAAGTTACAGATATAGAGGTAAGAAAATTTGTTCCAGGAGACTGCAGTCATACTGACTGTCTCGGGAATTTTGCTTGCTCATGTTGACCAACTTATGTTCCCTTGCTTATATTACCAAGGGAAAATACTGATGAAAAGAATACCCATCTTTATTCATTTGTTGAGAAGGAAATACTCTTTCCCCCTCACTTCTTTAAAGAAAATGAGTAAAATCATGTATGGTAAAATAGTGTTTTAGTAAGATTATAAAAATATGTGACAACACTTGGGAACTTTTAGGCCTGTTTCGAGCATTATTTTTTTCCATGTGGATACTTAAGACAGTAATGTTTGCATGCACCAGACATATGTTTGGAAATGTGCATGATTTTCCGTTAATTGTTCAGCTATTTTTTTATTACAAAGAAGGCACACTTTTTCATTGTTTCCCAAGACAGATGAATGCCAGTGGATGTGGAAGATTTGTCTTGAAGACCAACTATTAGATTAAACTTTGCGTTTTTCAAATATGTGGCATTGCAAATATGACGCCTTCTGGTGTTCTGACGTTTCTACTCGAATCTATAATGTTTATCACTCTTTAGGAAATGTGTTGAGAACTCCTGATAAAACCTTGCCACTTCTGTCAGCAAACATACCCCTTATTTGCACATGCTTTTCTTTTAGCTGAGGAAAAGAGTGAAACTGGAAGGGAAGGAACTTGAGGAATACCTGGAGAAAGAAAAACTGAAGAAAGAGGCGGCCAAAAAGTTAGAACAGTCCAAAGAGTGAGTACCTGTGGTGGTTGCAAATGGCCTTTTGAGCAAATACGCAAATATTCAAATGCTATTTACTACTTTGCCATTTCTACGGCACCAAGAAAAAAGCACTTTAAACAATTCTAAGCTTATTTGATGCGACCTCAGTGAAACTTAGTCATAATGCCTTCCAGCAGCATCGTAAGTAGTCTTGAAACTGACGCTTCCCATTATAAGTAACAACTCCTCGTAACAGTTAACTTCAACCATTATGTTCCACAATACTCTTCTTTTAATGGTATAGATCTATATGGGCCTATGAGCACCCAGTACTGTAGTGTTGTTAGAACTAAGTGGTTGTCAAGCTGGTGTCTGCAGATGATAAGAGTCCTGGAACCGCTCCAAACTTGGTAAGATTGGAATAGAAGTGGATGTGAGGGCGATCTGGCTACGACATCTGTCACCCCATTGATCGCCAGGGTTGATTCGGCTGATCTGGCTGGCTAGGCGGGTGTCCCCTTCCTCCCTCACCGCTCTATGTGCATCCCTTCCGAAGCTGCGCGCTCAGTGGAAGAGGACGACCATCCCAGATAGAAGGAGTGTACCGTTCTTCGGTCAAGGGTATACGATAGCTGCGCTCCCCTGCTAGAACCTCCAAACAAGCTCAAGATTGGAATAGAAGTATAATATTTTGGTGTTGTTTGCCTTGTGTTTATATGAAACTCTGTTTTCGGCTCACATTCTAGAGCAGATATTGATTCCAGCGATGACAGTGATGCTGAAGAGGACGTTGATCAACCATCTGTTCATAAAACTAAGCATGACCTTATGATGAAAGGTGAAGGCAACCGCAAAGGAAGCTTCTTCAAACAGGCCAAAAAGTCCTACCCTATGTTTCCAGCTCCAGAAGAGAGAATTAAATGGGATGAATATGGAGAGATTATCAAGTACGTGGGAGAGAAGAGATAATATTATAATAAGTGTTAAAAATTAAATGTGCACCAAGGTAATAGGTGCCCATTTTATATTTAGGGGAGCCTTTCAGGTGGGAGCCTCACTGAGGCACACCAAGAGGAAAAACAAAGATTATGTGCAGAGTTGATTTCCAGGTATCCCTAACAAGATTCATGACATTTATAATTGTCTGGATGATACCAGTTTTTTCTGTTTAGGTTGCAATCCTGTATATGATTGATATGTATTTATGTACCTTTGCTTTACTTTAATTGATCTTTTATTGTCTGGGTTCTTTAAGTTATTTCCTTGTACTAAAAGTAAAGGAATTTAATGTTTGCCTGATTCACACTTAACATAAAAGCAGGGATGGCAAACCATAGTTAATACAGTGGTACCTTGGGTTACATATGCTTCAGGTTACATACACTTCAGGTTACAGACTCTGCTAACCCAGAAATAGTACCTTGGGTTAAGAACTTTGCTTCAGGATGAGAACAGAAATCGTGCTCCGGCAGCGCGGCCGCAGCAGGAGGCCCCATTAGCTAAAGTGGTGCTTCAGGTTAAGAACAGTTTCAGGTTAAGAACGGACCTCCAGAACGAATTAAGTACTTAACCCGAGGTACCACTGTATGGTTTAATCCAGGGATGCCATGCCAGTGGTTCTCCAGATGTTGCTGAACTATAACTCCCATCATCCCTGGCTGTTGGCACTTCTGGCTGGGGCTGATGGAAGTTGGAGTCTTAACATCTGAAGGTTCATAGGTTCCACATTACTGTGTACTCTAGTCAAAATTTGCCACTCCACTCCTGACTTGCCGGGCGGGGTGGGTGGGGGAGCAAATTAGAGGCTGGCTTAATGTTATGCGCAAACCAGCACTTGTGGTTTGCTTCCCTCAAACAGAGGGCCATAGCTCATTGGCAGAGCATCTGTCTTGCAAGCAGGTGCAGTCCCCAGTATTTCCAGGTAGGGTTGGGCGATATTCCTGTCTGAAACCCTAGAGCAGGGGTGTCCAAACTTTTTTCAGAGAGGGCCAGATTTGATGAAGTGAGGGCTGACCAAAGGGCCAACCGAAGTTGTTTACTTTTTTTAGGATTGAAGTTGTTTACTTTTTAAGGATTTTACCCCCAAAGTTGTTGAGCTTTTTTTAAGGATTGATTGAAGTTGTTGAGGTTTTGTTAGGATTTGGCCCCAGGCGCTGGATGTGCCAGTGGTCTGACCTCGTGTACACCAGTTGCCTTTATTCCCAAGTGCTAGTACTATATTCACACAAAAACTACACCGAAGCAGTAAGCCAAGAACAAACCACCCTAGCTTCCGTTCATAGCTTGTTTGGAGAGAAACAAACAATGAGTGCTGGTTTGTGTATAAAGCTAAGTTACCTGATTTGTTTCTTCCCTGGCATGGCTAAGTCAGGACTTTGGAGCAGCAGGCACTAACACATTGCTCATTCGCATTTAACCAGGGATGTGAAACCCACGAACCTCCAGATGTCTTATCTTCCTTTTAAAATATGCCGCAAAGAATGCATATTTTTCAATATAATTCCAAAATCGGCAAAACTTTCTTTAAAAGGACATTTGTTGAGCCTCTTCCTTAGATTTCTGGATGCGTATCAGTGGTCCTTTCTTGAGCTTTGATGTTGTTAAATCTGTTTCTCTTCATTTAGAGAATAGCTATTACGTATATTGTCTTCCTTCACCATAGATAGTTTCCTTAGCATTCCCCTAATTAAGAATTGACAACAATCCTTTGTTTAGACCAGAGGATTTCCTCGTTCCAGAACTTCAGGCAACAGAAGAAGAAAAGAACAAATTAGAATCTGGACTTACAAATGGAGAGGAACCTATGGACCAGGATTTATCAGATGTTCCAACCAAATGCATTTCAGCAACAGAATCAATGGAAATAAAGTGAGTGTCTTATTGTTAGTTGCAGCTGGAGGGCGCTATTGGCAGATTAGTAGTGATGGTTAGTTCATTGCAATCTGTCACCTTTTACCAACTGAGACTGCCTGATAACTTGGGCTGGAAAAAATTCCCCATTCCTAATCTTATCAGATCACACCATCTAGATTTTCACGCTCAAAGATATATGAATGAAATTGTGTTGATGGCTTATTCTATATGTTTAACAACATAATATACATATTAAGAAAACGAAGCCCCCTTTGAAGTGAAATGTTGAATCATTCTGTTAAAGTTCAGTAATGGTGCCAACTTAACCCTGTTTAGCAGAATGAATTGTGAACATTTCCAAACTTTTTCTCAAGGGAATGCTTTGCTTGCATATTATTTTGCAGCTACAAAAAACAACTTGTTTTTCTCCTTACGTTGCATTTTAGAGCTCGTGTTACATACATAGACTATGAAGGGCGCTCAGATGGGGACTCCATTAAGAAAATAATTAATCAGATGAAGCCGCGGCAATTGATCATTGTCCATGGGCCCCCTGAGGCCAGCCAAGATCTTGCAGAATCCTGTAGAGCTTTTGGTGGAAAGGACATTAAAGTATACATGCCTAAATTGCATGAAACCATAGATGCAACCAGTGAGACTCACATATACCAGGTAAGATTGTAGAATTGGGTAAAAATAATAATAATTGGCAACTATCCTCATAAAAACTTGCATTTATTGTTGTATTCCTAGCTTGTATTTAATTTAATCTTATGAACTTCTCTGAGATCTTTTGAGGAAGGGCGGTATATAAATCAAATAAATAAAAATAAGAATAACAACTAGCCAACCTGCAGTGGAAGTACTAATTACTTCTAATCAAGTACCTAATCAGAAATACTGTTTATGCTTGCCTGTGACATGCTGGTTTATTGAGAGAAGATAGTTAACACTTTGTGGGCTAGAAAAGGGTTTTGCATAAACCTGCAAGGCTGCTGTATTCTATTCAAGAATAAGGAAGTGTGTCTGTGTAGCTACATTTCGTTTGGTGAGAACAAAGCTAACACAAGCTTTTCACCTCAAGCCGTTTTCCCCCTTCTCGAAGTCCCCTATATGATATTTTCTTTGGAAGCCTCTAAGTAGCTGGTTGCTGTTGGTACACAGCTGTCTACCTGACTCCATTATACAGAAGAAAAGGAGTTGCAAAGACTGGGGGGGGGAAATCTTGCCTATATTCAACAAGAAACACAACTTGTAAATCATCAAGATAACTTGGTGGTGGAAATGATAATTAAAGTATACATGCCTAAATTGCATAAAAGTTTTATGCCTATAACACTAGGAACAAAAACTTTTGGTTATGTTATGTGATTTACTGATAGTCTACTTGTCCAATTTTCACCATTCATTTCCATGTTCTTGGAAAGTCTTACTTATTTCCTCCCTGAGGTGTTTTGTCCCCCCACACCAGTACCATGATTATAAAAGTGCTATGATACGTCGTCCATAAAGTTCTCTTCTTAACAGCGTGACTTCCTGTTGACTCCAAGCATGTAATGATACTGAATGTAATCTATATAAAACAGACTCTGTGGTTCATCTGTTTCAGTATTTATTTTATATATTTATTTGTGATTAGGTCAGGTTAAAGGACTCGCTGGTCAGTTCCCTTCAGTTTTGTAAAGCCAAAGACGCTGAACTGGCATGGGTAGATGGAGTCCTGGACATGCGGGTATCAAAAGTGGACACGGGGGTGATTTTGGAAGAAGGGGAACTGAGAGATGATGGAGAAGATTCAGAGATGCAAGTGGACGCACCCTCGTCGGATTCTAGTGCTGTTGCACAGCAGAAGGCCATCAAGAGTCTTTTTGGAGATGATGACAAAGAAATATGCGAGGAAAGTGAGATCATTCCTACTTTGGAACCCCTGCCACCGAATGAGGTAGAAAAACTAGTTCCTCAGCTAAGCTTTTTTTAAAAAATGCTTTTTATTAGTTTTCTTTCTTGATAAACACATACAATAAAGTAACCAAAATAATAAAATGACAAAAAACAACAACAAGAAACATACATACAACCATAACTCCATAAGTTCTTACACACGGACTTATGTCACCATATTCTTTATTCCCAATTCCTTTTCTTCTCTGACAGACTTCCGTCTTCCACAAAGCAGGTCCGTTTTGTCTGTTTGTTAAACTGCTTCTTTTATCATTTCTACTGTTTTCGACATACTATACTTATAATCCATATTATGGTTTGGGAAAATTAAAGCAAATCCAGGTTTTGACTTGGGGGGCGCTGTTTTTTTAAGTAATCTCTATACATTTCCCATTCTTTTTGGAACTTTCGGTTAGACTGTCTCCTAATTTTCTCTGTCATTTTTGCCAATTCGAGATATTCAAATAATTTATTCTGCCATTCCTTTTTTGTTGGTACTAACTCACTTTTCCAATTTCTAGCTATTAATATTCTTGCTGCAGTTGTAGCATATAAGAATATTTATATGAATATTTCATTTGGGATATCTGAATCTAAAATACCCAAAAGGAAAGTTTCTGGTTTCTTTATGAAGGTTTGCTTAAACATTTTTTTCAACTCCTCATATATAATATCCCAAAAGGTCTTAATTTCTTTTGCAACCCCAACACATGTGGAAGTGTCCCTTCTGCCTGCTTATACCTCCAGCCAGTATTAGATCTCATTTTGTACATTTTGGATAGTTTGCTGGGAGTTATATACCACCTGTAGAATGTCTTCAAAAGATTTTCCTTTAATGTATAACAGGCCATAAATTTCCATTCCTTATTCCATAATCTTTCCCATGCTAATAATTGGATATTTTACCCAGATATTTTGCCCACTTAATCATTACTTCTTTCACCTCCTCATCTTTCACCTCCCATTCTAAAAGCAAAGCTTTTATTTACTTCTTTCAACTTGGGTGGGATATAAACAGCCCACATAAATATTGCTTTGCATTGTTACCTTGTATGCAGAGGAGATTCTTGATATCCAAATAAGGTACACTTAAGAGTTGACCCACTGAGATATATCAATTTCAGGGGGACTACCAAGTATGGTTAAGGGATGTGGGTGGCGCTGTGGGTTAAACCACTGAGCCTAAGACTTGCCGATCAGAAGGTTGGTGGTTCGAATCCCTGCGATGGGGTGAGCTCCCGTCGCTCTGTCCCAGCTCCTGCCAACCTAGCATTTTGAAAGCACACAGTGCAAGTAGATAAATAGGTACCGCTCTCACAGGAAGGTAAACAGTGTTTTTGTGCGCTTCTCTGGTTTCACCAGAAGCGGCTTAGTCATGCTGGTCACATGACCCGGAAAAACTGTCTGCGGAAGCGGCCAAACGCCGGCTCCCTCGGCCTGTAAAGCAGGATGAGCGCTGCAACCCCAGAGTCGTTCGCAACTGGACTTAATTGTCAGGGGTCCCTTTACCTTTACCAAGTATGGTTAACTTTGGATATGACTCATGTTCTTCAGTGTTAGAATTCAGGGATTTATTTGTTTATTGAGCTCTTATATATGCAGCCTGGGTACTTGATAAATGGCCTTGCCCTTATATATCAGTGCAATCACTGCAGTAATTGGGAGAGGCACTTGTATTATATTATTATTATTATTATTATTATTATTATTTGTTAGTTTTTTTAACATATCATTTTCAACAGTAATTAAACATACTTTTACATCTTATTCAAATTTTGACTTCCATCAATCCTGTCTGAAAATTTTCCAATCTAATCTCTCAGTATGCATTTCTTATCTTCCCTATTACATTTCAAACTCATAACCAATATCTCTATCTTTTTCTACTTTGTAACACTTCGTATATTTCTCCTTACAAAACTTCTTGTAGTCCTACTAGCGTAATTTGTTGATTACAGTTGCTCTTCAAATAATTCATATACTTCTTCCAGTCTTCTTTAAATCTCTGGTCCCGCAGGTTTCGAATCCTTCCTGTCATTTTGTCCAATTCTGCATAGTCCATTAATTTTGTCTGCCATTCTTCTTTCGTCGGAATTTCTTCTTGTTTCCATTTCTGGGCTAACAACACTCTTGCCGCAGGCACTTGTATTGTTATATAGCCGAGTTCTGCTCTGGCGACATGGAGCAGCAGGACTTTTACCATAGCAGCCCCAGTGTTGTGAAACACACTTCTGTTTGACATCAATAATTTTTATATTCCGCCAGGCCTCCCAGAAGGATAATCTTGGTCTGGTTACTGTTGATTTTGGAACACAATAATGCTCTTGTTTTTAATTTAATTTAATAGGCTTTTATTTGCTTATTAATACATTGTATTATATATTGATTTCTGTTGTGCACTCAGCTTTGATTCTTTTGTGACTATGAAGTGACTTTTTAAAAAAATCTCATATTGCAAAGTCAAATAATTTACACAAAACAGTACAGAATCAGTTTACTTCATGAACATATGATAAACAGCATGGTTGTGTATAAGCTACCTTGCTATTTATCAAAACCAGGAAGGGCCAGCTGGTTCTGTCTAGTTTTAAGTGCATTTGCTGTTTTTGTTTTTTTAACTGTTTTTAATTATATTATGTGTAAATCACACAGTTTTTAAGAAGGCGATTAGTAAACTGATGAAGAGAATAATAATTATCATCTTCTTGCACACAGTTGCAAGTCTGAAAGCAGATCTTTAGTCTTCTAATTGTGCCATGAAAGGACTGTTGCATAGCTGTCAACTTTTCCCTTTTGGAAAGGGAAATTCCCTTATTCTGAATAGGATTCCTCGCAAGAAAACGGAAATGTTGATAGCTATGCTGTTGGTACAAAGCACTGGGCACTTCTGTGGTGCTTATGGTCTTATGGGCGTTCCATTCATTGCACTGAGGTCTTTGGGGGAGACAGATTCCTAGTGGGCTTTGTCCTGTGAATCCAACACAGGACATAATTGTTAAATGGGTAGATTGCACATGATCTCATTTACTTGCGGTTGAATCTTACCACTTATAATATGAAATGATTTTGATGCTTGTATTTTCATCTTTCACTCTTTTCCCCCTCCTAAATCTGTTAATTAACTTCTGTTTTGCACCTTCACAAAAGGTTCTTGGACATCAGTCTGTCTTCATGAATGAGCCAAGACTTTCTGATTTTAAGCAAGTTCTCTTGCGAGAAGGAATTCAAGCTGAGTTTGTAGGAGGGGTTCTCGTATGTAACAACTTGGTGGCTGTTCGCAGGGTAAGCTCTCTCTCTCTCTTTCTCTCCTCTTTCTCTCTCTCTCTCTCTCTCTCTCTCTCTCTCTCTCTCTCTCTCTCTCTCTGTGTGTGTGTGTGTGTTTGTGTTTGCTTGCTTTTATGTGCCAATCATAGCAAATCTCTGTACAGTCTCTAAGTAATTGGATGTAACATGTTTTCTTGCAGACTGAAACTGGACGCATTGGATTGGAGGGCTGTCTCTGTGAAGATTTCTATAAAATTAGAGGCCTTTTATATGAACAGTATGCCATTGTCTAAAGGAGGACTGTAAATATAACAGATATGGACATTTTATTTTTATGGAATCCTTTTGCGGCACACATTTGTAAGGGCAATTTACCAGCCATTACCAAAGGTTTCCAGCAGAGGAACCCAGCATTGGAACAATATTGGATACATGAAAGACAAGGTAGCTGTATAGGTATCCTGTACATTTTGCCAGTTTTATTTTTCAGATTTTTGTTAGAAAATACCTGTTAGATTGTTTCACAATATTTCATTTGCAGATATTCTTATGAGAACTGTATAAAAAATGAGTTTTATCCAGATTAAGTTAGTTGCACTTAGGTTAAGACATTATGAACTTAACTCCATTGATTTCAATGGGAGCTAGGTATAACTAACTTTTCCTTAATGGGCTGGATCCAGACTATTTAAGAATGTAAAACATTAAAACTTAATGTTAGATATCAGTTTTCCTATTTTGCAATTAAAATATTTCCTCCCTTGATTTTCTTTGTGAGAGAATTGTACATTTACTGTTTTGGTAAAACCAAATACGATAGACCATTGACAGTTAGTCTGTTTCTTGTTAATAGTTTCCTCGCCAGGATATGAGAAATCACCAAGAAATTAAAAGTATTTCTTGGTAATGCTTTCAGTGTATCTTTCTTCAGTGTTTGGTTAATCAATTCAGCCATTATTGTTACTAACCAACTGGACACTTATGAAAAATTATATGTGCAGAAAGAAAATTACAGCGACTTCAAATGACTGCCACCACCGTTTTGGAAATGTATGCTTGATATATTGGTGTGGGTATATATCTATAAATTTATGCACACGCACACAAATACATAGAGAGAGAGTTGCTTTTCCACTAACAAAAACCCTGTTCCATTCACAGAATTGAGTGCTACCACTATAATTAGGTAGAGTTAGGCTGCTGCTCAGGAGGTGCCATGATCTGTGTGCCAGAGGGCCTGTTCTGCACCCCCTAAGCTAGCCTGCTGCCATCAGGTGCAGTAGAGGTTGCTGCCCTGTTGCCAAGGTTGAAGGAAGTCAAATTGGCTTTTATATGTAGAATGGCTAACAGGAATGTGGGGCTGGGCGCCATCTGGTCTTTCACCACAGGCAGCAAAATGTCTTGAGCTGGCCCCGGCCAATTCCAGTGTTGCAAAAGAGAAGTGATTCCAAATCCGGAGCAGTTTTTTCCATCTGCACAAGCCTCTGCAGAAACTCTTCTCAATACCTTCTTATGGCCCAACAGAGTTTCTGTGTCATAGCCTAAATTTCATTCACTTCGGATACATTGTGGCACAGTACTTCCACTACTGCTTGGGTGAAAGTTCAAGGATCAGCGCTGTTTCATTTTCTGCTTCCACTCAGGGTTCTTTGAATCCAAGCCACAGAATTCTACATTTAATTATGTTCCGGGGTGGGGGATAAATATGTTCCTCTCTCTCTATTTTTGTCCTTTTGGATATAGGGTCACCAGGTTAACATTGGACCGAATGTGCTTTAAAAGATAGATGGGGACATTTTGGCGAGCGAACTTTTTATACCACTGCAGCACTTTAGGCAACATGATAATTGCTGAACTCTTCTCAGTTTAAATAGAAACGTTTTCGTGTTGTGCAAGAACATACTGGTTTCACTACTTCCATTCTAGTACAGTCATACCTTGGTTTTCGAACAGCTTAGTTCTCGAACGTTTTGGCTCCTGAATGCCACAGACTCAGAAGTGAGTGTTCCGGTTTACAAACTATTTTTGGAAACCGAACTTCTGACTTCCTGCAGCCAATCAGAAGCCACGCTTTGGTTTCTGAACATTTTGGAATGGATTCTGTTTGACTTCCAAGTTGTGACTGTAGTGTCACATATTAATCCTTTCCAGGAACAATGTTATTTTAGTAGCAGGCAGCCTGAATGAAATATATTTGGTTCTTAAATGTCTTTCACCATAGCAGGGGTTACCTACAGAGTGCTTTTCAGATGTTGTGCTGCCATCTGCCCCATCCAGCATGGCCAGTGATCATGGGGTGTGGGAGTGTGGAGGTCGTAATCCAAACATTAGGAGGGAACCACGTTGGCTACCCCTGCAATGTAGCATTTCCACCCCCCAACATTCAGATCGGTTATGGCCGAGGGCCTTCACCTCTGTACAGTTGCAATATTAGATCAGTTTTCATCCACTTTCTGATTGTTATCTCAATGAAAAGTACTTTTAAAAATATGTAACATGTTCTTTAAGTTGGCAACTAAATTATGAATTAAAAGTTACTGGCATTTCTGAAACTTAATTTTATACGTGAGGTGGTGGTTTGTTTGTTTTTTTGGTGTTTTTTTTTAAAGGATACTAAAATCTATTCCAGATGAATAGATGCTGTATATTTCTATCTTAATCCTTAGGTGGAAACATGAGGGGTTTTAAAAATATATTGTGCTTTGTTAAATATAAACTCTCCAGTTTTACTTCATTTCTCAAACAAGTCTCCTAATTTAATATGGGCTTTTAATTCATTTGACAGTTTACTTAATGATGCAAGGATTTTCTGACAAATGTTTACTGTTACTGGTGCAGATTTATTACTGGCATCATGTAGTCACTGGTTTCAATTCCATCTTGGTGATGAAGGCAGGAGTGAAAAGCTCTTTGGGAAATACCGCAGTTTTCGCCCTATAGGACGCACTTTTCCCCTCTCCCTGCCGCCAGCCCCGCCAGCTTGGGGGACAGCGGGGAGGCGCAGCGCGCCATCCCACTGTCTCCCGACGTGGTTTGGAGGCTGCGGGGGGGGAGAAGCCCCCTTCTCCCCGCCGCCAGCCCCACAAGCTCTGGGGACAGCGGGGAGGCGCAACGCGCCATCCCGCTGTCTCCCAACGTGGTTTGGAGGCTGGCGGCGGGCTTCCCCCTCCCCCAGCCCCGCAGGCTCCCAGAGCTGCCTGTTCTGGGGGTTTTTCACTCCTGTTTTTATCACCAGGATTCAGCCATAGTCCAACCCAGTGACCACACGATGCCATCACAAATCTCCTCTTCAGGTATGCACCTATTGTACTTTTTCTGTATACAGCTTTCTATACAGCCAGGATTTAATAATATTGGGTCTAATTAACGAAATAAAGCAAATATGGAACAACAGGTGAGGCACTTAGTGTACTAACTTGTTTTCATCTCTGTGTGGGCATAAATCGTACTATCACATCAGTTCGCTGTGCATCGGGTTGCAGGTTTAAATGATCCCGAAACAAAATGTATTATTCAGGAGGAAGCCTCTTGCAAGATTGGTGAAAATGTACCATAACTGGCCTTCCTTAAAGTTGTCTTTTAAGAGAACCAAAGGCAGAATTATGTGCTCCCATCCAAAGCAAACTCCCTTCCTTTAACCACAGCCAAGGCTAACTCGTTTCTTTTTAACCAGGTTCATGGTCAGGTTAAATAAACTGATTAGCTTCTGCTAAACTGGTGCCAATATATTCCTTAGCTGCAGTTGTGATGAAATGGGAGGAACTCGCTCCTAGAAAGCGAATTGAGCATACAGAAGGAGTGTGTGATATTGTGGCCACCTCCCATAAGAAAATCCTGTCTTCTAGTCTTTGCTTGCATTCAAACTGCATGCGTTCATCAGTATACGCAGATCTCCCATGTGAATGGATGTAATGGTTGGGCCCAGTTTTGTGCATGCAATGGACAGGATATGTAAACATGGAGTTTTGTGTGCAGCCCTTATTATAAAAGCTTATGTACAGCTCTTTTGTGAAACGTCATGGCGGTGTGTGGGCAGCATGAAAGCATTTTAAAGTAATCTGAAGCAATCTTTAAAATGACTGGTTACTCTTCCCACATTTAGAGTTCATGCACTCCTCAACTCTGTAGGACAATTTATGTATATTTGTACAGAGATGGCACATAAAATATTAGGCGTTAGCATCCTGCTTGAGACCTGTGGTCCATCTTGTCTGATGTCTCCTGGTGCTGTAGTACAGAACTGAGGTGGGCATATATAGAGAAAGTAGTGGTGCTGTTACCTTGTACCTGTCCCCAAGGCACTGATTTAGACGCTCTACAGCTTGGGGCCAGGGTACTTTAAAGATGAGCTCACTGTGTTCTGCAGGAGAAGACAGCTTGCACCTAACCATCTTATCAGGAGGTCCATTCCACATGATATCAAAATCAGGACTTTATGTAGGGGTACCTACCCTTTGGAACTCCCTCACATATCAGACAGCCACCTTCTCTCTTGTCTTTTTGGTACTTGCCAAAGACGTTCCTCTTCAAGTCTTCTAAAACCTTAATCCCAGTTGGTATCTGCCTTGGATTTCAACTGATTTTACATTGTTTTAAATGGTTTCTATATTTCTATACACAATTGTTACAAGTGTTTTTATCGATGCAACTTTTATGTAAGTTATTATATTGTATATCACTTGAGGATACCTCACAAGAAGCAATTCATGAATGAAAAAAATAAATAAATTGACTTTAGGTTTTAAAGGCTTGTCAAGCGAGCAGAACCAATGGGTACCTTTCAAAATAAAGCATTTACAAAGGAAGAAGAGACCATACTGAATTCTAGAAGCATCCTTTGCAATCGGGACCATAGGATGCCTACTACTTTTGTAGGTAATTGCTGTCTGACCCTTGCTAGTTCATTTGGAAAAGTCAAGCAAAGAGACTTCACCGGTCTCTAAAATAATTGTCACAAGAAGTTCTTTACTGGGCTATTGGAGTTGTCTCTGCAGTTCTTTTCACTCTTTGATAATGGCCTTGTGGAGAAAGTGTGGTATCCAGTGAAGTTAATTTTCCTAGGAACAATGCTTTGAAGGGCAAACTATATATTTTAACATCTTGGTATTTTTTAGAAAATAAGTATCTGCTTCAGTCAGTTAAACTTAACTGTGTTCTAACAAAAAAAATTCCTTCCAGTAGCACCTTAAAGACCAACTAAGTTAGTTCTTGGTATGAGCTTTCATGTGCATGCACACTTCTTCAGATACACAGATACTTCAGATGTGTATCTGAAGAAGTGTGCATGCACATGAAAGCTCATACCAAGAACTAACTTAGTTGGTCTTTAAGGTGCTACTGGAAGGAATTTTTTTTGTTTTGACTATGGCAGACCAACACGGCTACCTATCTGTAACTTAACTGTGTTCTGTTTTCTGTAAAGTATAAGCAGCTTTAAAAGCACACACTGAGCCTTTAGATGTACAAATAAATGTGTGGAAATTTGATTTTTTCCTGTTAGCAAAGGGGAAATCGCCTTAATGTAATGCCTTCCATTACCTTGTGACAATCTCACACCGTACTTTGTGTAGGTAGATCTAGGTGTCTAATCCTGCTATTTTCTTCAGCACCATTGAACTCAGTTGGACTTATTTCATGCAAGACTATGAAGTTAACGCAGTGTGGAAAGCATGCTTAAGTTGCAGGTTTCATTATTTTGATGGCAATAACCACTGAGTGAGACCAAATGCCTAATTTATTTTGAAACAGGGAACATTGACTCAAAAGACATTCCAAAAAATGATTGGTTAAAAAATAATAATGTATAAACGTCATCCTCTGTGTAAGAATTTCATGGCTTTTAACTTGGTTAAAGACATCTAAAGGTAAAGGTAAAGGTACCCCTGCCCATACGGGCCAGTCGTGTCCGACTCTAGGATTGTGCGCCCTTCTCACTTAAGAGGCCGGGGGCCAGCGCTGTCCGAAGACACTTCCGGGTCACATGGCCAGCGTGACGAAGCTGCAACTGGCGAGCCAGCACCAGCGCAGCACACGGAAACACCGTTTACCTTCCCGCTATAAAGCGGTACCTATTTATCTACTTGCACTTAAGAGTGCCTTCGAACTGCTAGGTGGGCAGGAGCTGGGACTGAACGACGGGAGCTCACCCCGCTGCGGGGATTCGAACCGCCGACCATGTGATCGGCAAGTCCTAGGCACTGAGGTTTTACCCACAGCGCCACCCGCGTCCCCTTAAAGACATCTACCTATGCATAATTGTAGCAAAGAACATTTCACTGCATAATGTTAGTAAAGTATTTCTGTAGGTTCTGTATGGAGATGGAGAAACTCGTGTTTGCCATGAGACGAATGACTCGAAAGCCTTGTCTCTTGTATCATGTGAGACACCGTGCAGAGATTCCAGAAATAAACATGCTGCCAGTTAAGACCATACTGCTTCATCAAGCATTTTGAGCAGATGTTTATATTTTATTCAAGAATTAGAGGTTTTAATGAAATCTGTACTTATTAATGTTCAGCTCTGCTTTACTTGTACAGTGGTACCTCAGGTTAAGTACTTAATTCATTCTGGAGGTCCGTTCTCAACCTGAAACTGTTCTTAACCTGAAGCACCACTTTAGCTAATGGGGTCTCCCGCTGCTGCCGCACTGCCGGAGCACGATTTCTGTTCTCATCCTGAAGCAAAGTTCTTAACCCAAGGTACTATTTCTGGGTTAGCAGAGTCTGTAACCTGAAGTGTATGTAACCTGAAGCGTATGTAACCTGAGGTACCTCTGTATTGCATTTACCAACTGGATTTTATTTTTTAGTTTCCCATAGACTCTTGAAGATATAAATTGAAAATCAGTTATTCCCCCCCAAAAAATTGCTCTCCACCCATCTTGCAAGGAACTCAGAGCAGCCTATTGGCCTCGTAACAATATGTTCTGTCAAAAACAAACACCCCTCCCTATTGAATTGAGAAGTACTATTCTAGGGCCAGCTGTTAAGAGGTTTGCAGACCCAAATAGAAGGAAGTGGCAACTCTTGAGCGAGAGCAATTGTTGTAGCAGAGCTCACTGCTTTGCTAAGTAATTTTGTTCGTAAATGGTCTTGTACTTCTGCCACTTAAATTAATCTATACCGAGACCAGTTCTGCACAGTCTCTTCATCCAAGTGACATGATGACTATTGAGTAGCAACACTTCATCCTTTGATCATCCACTTGTCTCCTTGGATTCAGGCTGTCCAAATAAGCATAACATGAGTGTAGCGTCTGGGATAGTTTGCTCTTGTGCTTGCGCACAGCTAAGTCTGGCTGTGTGGAAATTGCCTCTAAAGATGCCTAGGGCTGGGCGATGTATCAATACATCACCCAACACCGGTTTGCAGACCACATCGACACCAAGCCTGTGGGCCGAACGCAGTCTTGTTGCATGGGTTGGGATGGGGGGGGGGGAGTGAGCCCAAAATTTGATGCCTCCCCAGCCCACTTCTCAAAGCTGAGAAAGCACCAACTAGGCTTTGGGAAGGAGGTGGGAGAACTCTATTTTTTTATAATAATTTTTACTAGTTTTCAATTACAATAATCCAATAATAGCCTCATTATATCAATGCCAAATTATAATACAACTCCTAATACGAATCATTCAAATACCAAATTATATAATTTAGGTTGCCCCCCGCGTGCTAGAATTGATGGTTCAATGATTTACTTTGTTTCTGCGTTCCAAAATTTTAATTGATTCAATTACATTCCAGTCGTAATAGTAATCCCTTATACAATAGCTGCAATGTTTATAACTTCTATTCGTGTTGACACATTAAATGCTTTATAAGACTACAAGTGAAGATCTAATACTGTATCCTTGTTTCTCCTGTGTGTGGCATTTATTCTGTCCATATTGTTTGTTCCTGACCTTGTTAAATATTATGCCTATCTTTTCCCGGTTGTTGCTGCTAGTCATAATGTTATTCCAAAAATTTCTCCCTCACTCAGTCCCGTGCTTCTTTGCTTTTGCAACTTTTAAAACAACTTGTTAATTTCTTTTTTCTTTTTCCTTTCTCCTCCTGTGATGAGGTTGCATTTTAATATTTTAATGTTTCAATATTTTAATTGTTGTATTTTAATCTTGTTTTTAAGTTGTATTCATTCAACTTGTTTTTATTATTGCTTGTTGAGCAATAATAATTATTTTAGCCCGGCCTTGGCTGGGGAGGGCGGGATATAAATAAAAATTATTATTATTATTATTAATTGTTAGTTGTTAATTGTTAGAGGTGGGAGAATTCTAGGACCCTGTCAGAGCCCTCACACCACCTCCCCAAATCCTAGCACCTTGCTTACCTGCCTTTGGGAAGACGGTGCAAGGGCTGCGGGAGACAGGGAATCCAATGTTGCTGAGGGCCGCTGAGAAAGGCCTCAAGGGAGCTGAGGGTGATGGGAGTCGTAGGCTAGAACACCTGGAGCCTGTTATCATAAAGCACCAATGCTGCAGCAAGCAAAGGCTCAAGCAAAGGCTCAGTCAGCTGCTTGTGGCTGGAAAGCCAGACAGGATGTTTGTGACTGCTGCCATGGGAACAAAGGGGCAGTCCATTCTGTACTGAGCACCGGATGTTAGCTCAGTGTGTGTGTCATATGACCCGTACTGGAAGTACATGGGTGGAGTTTAATTCTTACTGCTGAGGAGTGCAGACATGTTTTCTCTGTACTGATATAAGAGACAGAAATAAAGAATGTAAATAGATTTCTGTCTGCTTCTTTCCCCTCCCTGGGGGACACCAAAGGGGAGAGAGATGAACGGTGTGTTCTTCTCACACTTCTGGGAAGAATCGCCGAGACCTAGCTGCTTATCTGTCGGGAGTAGCAGCGGGGAGGTCGCCAAGGAATATCTGCCGGTGCCTACGCTGTGGCACATTCCACTGACCCGGGCAGAATTCCAACAGAGCCTACCAGGTTGGAGGAAATTTGCTTACTCTTGTCAGGGTTCGCGATGGGAGTCTTTCCCACTCCTATCTTGAAGTACCAGGGATTGACCCTGAGACCTGCTACACGCAAAACACAATACTCCACACCTGAGCTGAGCTCCTTCCCCTAAAGTTCTCAGTCCCCTTTCAAATGTGTGAACTCCAAAAAACCCCCCAAAAAACCCAGACTCCTGTCACTCTCTGATCAGAACAGCTTCCCATAAGACAGCATCTCATGACACAGCTCACGAGCTTTTATCTGTTTTTCACAACCTGGATGTGTTTATAAAACCGTTAGTGCAGAGCCCATCTCCCCTTCCTTTCTAGAATTGCCTGACTCCAACCTCATTGCAACTAAGCAATTAAATGCACAATAAAGTAGCATTTTGAAAATACATCGCGGGGAGGGGGTTATATAACCGGTCTTTAAAATGATTATTTAGCAGCTGGACTTCAGAGAAGAGAGAAACAGCACCACATGACTGGGCAACGTTGCATATTAATAAACTGACTCTGCATGGCATCTATTGTGAAGTTGCCTTGAGAGGAAAGGAAGCATGTTGTAGCTTAATGCATGCTTGCTTGGAAGCAATTCCTACGAAGTTCAGTGGAATTTACTCCCAAGTCAAGGATGCATGAAATCGCAGCCTTTATTTTGTCTGTTCGGATATCGCCATGCAAGTAAGTGGCTGGTCAGCTGTTCAGTCTGATTGCCAGATTCTCTTGCATTACTCTTTGGATCCAGCAGCTGTGCTTTGCAGGATGCTTGGAGCGGGAGGAGGTGACTGGGCTGCTTTCTCCCTCTGCACTTTGCTGGGTCAAATAAGTTAACGTTGCATAAAAACTGCGGCAATCTGTTTTCCTCGCACGCCAGATAATCCAGCTGCATTAGCCAGACAGTCAGTCTTCCGGCTTCTGCTACTTCCATTCATGTAAGGCCCAAACCCTTTTCTCATATTACTCCTGAGGTAAATTTCAACCAACCTGAGTGAGAATGAGATTTTGCATATAGACCTACAGATTGTTTTACATAATTTCATTTATGATGCTTTGGAGGGCTCTCCCCTCCCTGGCCTTCATAATCCCTACGATTTGACTAATGCACAATATTGCAAATGCATTCCTACCCGGGCCAACAGCCTTTAAATCACTTGTGGATCTCTAAACCTCTTATGCTGATTAAAAGTGTTAAGGTTTTTTGGTTTTTTTATGTAACTAGAGCTAAATTTAATTTATGTTGCCGTCAAAGGAATACTCTAATATCGCCTAACATGTTCCCGATTATGCTTCTGTTGGAGTCTGTGGCAAAATCTGCAGCTGCAGCTTGATTGGGCTGTATCTGTGATCTCAGGGCTGCCTGCTTCAAGCTGCAGCATTGTAATTCCGGAAAGCTCAGGAAGGTGGTGACTTAATTTCTCTCCACCCCCCACCTTGTATCAACTGTAAAACTTTTTATGCAAACTATGCAAACTGGAGGAGAGTTTACCTTTCATACAAGCATGCAATCATGCATGCAATTATTTTTATTTCTTAAATTTTATATACCACCTGATTGTGGAAAACCTCAAAGCCTTTACAAAAAGAATAAATAGGATTACCTCAGGTTAAGAACTTAATTCATTCTGGAGGGCCGTTCTTAACCTGAAACTGTTCTTAACCTGAAGCACCACTTTAGCTAATGGGGCCTCCCGCTGCTTCCGCGCCACCAGAGCACGATTTCTGTTCTCATCCTGAAGCAAAGTTCTTAACCCGAGATACTACTTCTGGGTTAGTGGAATCTGTAACCTGAAGCGTCTGTAACCCGAGGTACCACTGTATTGTGAGAGTATTAGAATTATCAGATTGTGCTCTGAATACCTTTGAATTTTTCATCTCCAGAAGGAAATGGAAAAGGGCCATTCTAAAATGCATCAATGTGTGGGCTGATTGAAAACGTCCAATCAGGAATGAGACAGGATGGAAAAGGTAGATTTTGAGAGTTTAACTGCTAGATAGGCTTGGGGGGTTGTCTGGTAGGATAAACACGATAAATTCCTCAGGAAGGGTCCTGGAACGTAGCTAGACTTGTTTTGCAGATAGGACAAAGTGGATAGCCATAAAATATTTCATAGAAACTTTTGTTGGAAGAGATTCATAAGTAAAGCCTTTGTTTAAACCTGTAACAGCGTTTTTGGCTGATCCTTTGCTAATGAAACCATTACACATTATTGCTCATGAGTGTTTGTTAAATAATGTACAGTTTTGTTCCCAACACGCCTCAGCTTTACACCCAAAACTGGGAGTAAACTACCTTAGGAACCCCAACACCAAGAGTCCTCGCTGCAGATTCACAGTGTACATTTCTATAGTAAGGAGCCAAGGATATATCTCCTCAGTCTTGGTCCTGTTGCCTTGCTCTCATCTTCGCTGAGGAAGGTAGTCACAGTGGCCCAAGCAATATACCTTTGGGTGAGCTTCATCTGCCATTACTATTCAGCCTCCTGAGGAATCCCTCTAAGCCAGGGTTTCCCAAACTTGGGTCTCCAGCAGTTTTTGGACTACAATTCCCATCACCCCCAACCACTGGTCCTGCTAGCAAAGGATCATGGGAGTTGTAGTCCAAAAAAAGCCAAGTTTGCGAACCCCTCCTCTAAGCTTGAGAGGAACCCCGCAGTTCCCTGGAATGTAGTTTGAAAATTAAGACGTAGACCGTAGAATGCAAATTAACAGCCAGCAAGTGGGCCCTGGTGAAGAATGTGTGTTTAGAAAGCATGGCTTTATTTGAAGATGACACTTCCCACCTCCCACCTCAAGCCCTGTACTATGTAATCAGCAATTATTAATTAATTAGCTATTGTCCTTGTCACCGGCAATATTTATTATGTTGATGTTGCCTTGGTTGGAAAAGAAGCTACAGCATGTGTTTTTCCTCCCTTGGATGGGTAATTTATATGGAGTGTGAAATTTCTTGGAACACATTCATTTCTAGTTTAATCATGTAACTTAGTGCATGATTAAGCAGGCATGAGACAGCCCTCACCCCAAACAGCACATAATTAGCTCCTTCTCGGTTAGAAATTTCTTTCTTTTTTGTTCTCTGCATCAACACCCTAGAAGGAAAAGTGTGGCCTGTAGAACTGCATGGGAGAAATATGGCCACATCTTCAGGTTTTTATTTTATTGACAAAATAAAAACTGACAAATCCCCAGGTCCAGCTGGCATCTACCTGAGAACTCAGATGTGAAATGGCTGACGTTCTAACAAAAAGTGGTAACTTCTCCCTGAAATCGGTCTTCCTACCTGAAGACTGGAAAGTGGTCAATGTAATACCAAATTTTTTTTTTTAATGACCCAGAGGGGCTATGGAAATTACAGAAGTTCTTTGAGAGTGTCAACAAGCATATTGATAGAGGTGATCTTGTTGACTTGGTGTACTTTTTTGATAGCACTCTGTTAACTTGATTCTTACGTATGTTTCGATTTCTGAAGATTTATTTTTGGGGTAGATGAAGAGACATACAGAGAGGCGATGGGTAAAGATGTGTGAGAGAGGCCAGAGTCCTCAGGGTGTGAGGTTGTGGAAGGGGGCAGCCCTCTCAGGTCAGAGCTGGGAAGACTCACTTCTTTGTATGTGGATTGAAGATTGAAGGTATAATTATGATAGGGGGCTATATACATATAATTTTGTGTTTTATTATGATTGTTACTATTTTTTTCTCTTTCTCTTTCTTGTTCTTCTCTCTCTCATCTCTCTCTTGCCTTTTTTAGATTCTGTTTGTTCTATATGCTATTTTATTGCATCGTGATAACTTTAATAAAATTCTTTGGAATAGGTGACGATGGCAGAATTCCAGGGTTAGTGGCCAAATTGAAACACCACCATACAGTGGTACCTCAGGTTAAGAACTTAATTCGTTCTGGAGGTCCGTTCTTAACCTGAAACTGTTCTTAACCTGAGGCACCACTTTAGCTAATGGGGTCTCCCGCTGCCGCCACCGCACCGCCACACAATTTCTGTTCTCATCCTGAAGCAAAGTTCTTAACCCAAGGTACTATTTCTGGGTTAGCGGAGTCTGTAACCTGAAGCGTATGCAACCTGAAGCGTATGTAACCCGAGGTACCACTGTATTGTGGGAAATGCACCTTATGTGCATTTACCACAATGCACCAGAACAGGGGTTGGGAACCTTTTTCAGCCTAAGGGTGACAATATATGATATACGATATATACGATATCTTTAACCCTAACCCTTGTCCCATGCAGATCAATGAAATTGACATTCCCTCCTGGGCAATTGTCAGGCTTCAGGTACCTTCCCACCCCACCCTTTGGTAGTAGATAAGAAGAACAAAGTGAAAGGAGTCTCTTACCAGTTAGAAATTTTAATGATCACAGAGAGAGAACAAAGAATCCATTCCTCAGAATGAAGGTGCTCACAATTAAGGGTTCCACCCACTTCCTCCCCAGTATCCCCCATCACTTCTGCATCTTGTCACCTGATCTCGCAACCACTGTGCTTTCTGTGCTGCCACCTTATCTGCTCTCCTTGACCTTGGGCTGAGCGGCTGGACGCTTTCCAGCAACAGTGAATCTGTTCTCTCTCTTTCTCCCAGTTCTTCTTCTCCTGGCTGTTCCCCACCCAGTGCTTCCCAGCTTCTGCCTTCTGAACTATGTCCCTCTGCAAACCACTGTTCCAACTCTATACTACTTCCCTGCTCCTGGGAAGATTCAGGATCCTGATCAGGAGCAGGACGAGGCGGAGGCTCTCACCATTCCTCCTCAGTGCAGCCTCAGCACAGTCCCTGACATCAATGTTCTGAGCGCCATTTGCCAGTGGAGGGCAGTGCCAAGGCAAAGAAAGGCAGAGAAATGAATATAACTTTTACCTTTTTGCAGTAGGCTAATGTCCATGCACACTCAGCCTAACTACCCCTCTCTATCCTCTGTCCAAGGAAGCAAGAGGCATTATCAGAGTTTGAGGACACCTTCCAGCCAGGCAAAAACCCTCGGGGCCAAAGCTGCAGGTGTGCCTTGCAGCGAATTCTGAGGGCCATATAGAGAGGGCTGAAGGTACACATCTGCAGTCATGAGGTTCCCACATTGTGGACGGGAGCATTAAAAGGCTGACTAGAGATAGCTGCATTGTGCTCCTTGGAATGCGAGAGAAGAAAAACTAATGGAAAGGGAGCCCAGGGCAGGTGGCGTCTGAGGTGGGTTCTGCCAAGGCACTGACTGGCAGCTGCCCAAGGAAGACGAGTGCTGATGCTGAATCTGGCAATGAGTCTCCCCGTTGGAAACAACTGAGACACAACATCACCATTTCCATCGCCGCATTTCTTAGGAAGAAAGCGAGTTGAGCCGGGAACCCCTGATCTTGACAGAAGTTGTTGATTCTTTCTCAGCCAGCTTCAGCTTCTGAGTCATCCTTTGAACGTGAACAGAATTCAGTGGCTGATATTACAGGGTAACTGATAGTATAAACAGACCCTTTCCCACCCCGCTTTAAATATTGCAAGCTACTTGCCACAAAATGTTAGTAAACTGACGATTACATAATTTGCTTTCCAGAAGGGATTAAGCAGGATATAGCCAGCTCCTAATGATTATTTGTTTTGGATTAACAGCGGGAGAAATGCTGGATTAGCGGGAGGTTTGCAAGAATCTGGTTTCGCTTTGCTCATCAGAGGCTCCAAGTGGCGAAAGAGTCACACCTTCAGATCGAAAGCCCAGCCCTCTCTTCACACTTGCTGGCCTGATTGACGGGAAAGTATCACAATAACTTCATCAGACTCCACGTGCTTTCCAGATCACAGGAGGAATCTTATGAACGTTCGTGCTCTTTGAAATGAGTCCCTGTTCTGTATTATTTTGGGAAACGTTCTCTGAAATGTTATTTATTTAAAGCATTTTTACCATGCCCTTTCACAGCCCCTCCATACATCATTTTCATACCCTCCAACATTTCTCTGATGAAAATAAGGATGTCTTATTATTATTATTATTATTATTATTATTATTATTATTATTATTATCCCCACCTATCTGACTGGATTGCCCCAGCCACTCTGGGTGGCTCCCAACACACAACAACAACAACAAAACATTAAAAATCTTCCCTATACAGGGCTGCCTTGAGGTGTCTTCTAAAGGTTGTATACTTACTTATCTCCCTGGCTCAGGTGTTGCATATCTCTATACCCTCCAACATTTATCCCATGGAGGAAAAGCAAAACATTGCAGGATCAGATTAGAAACCAGAATGGCTTCTATAAATCTGGGTCTGTTCCTGGAAAATATGGACACTTGAACAGCCTGCCTTTGTATTGTGCATCAATGATTATTTCTGCTTATGATGCCTGGGCCTTCACGTGTGATCTTGCTTTCAATACTGTTTGGCCTGTAGTAATTTTGGGTTGGTCACACTGCTTCATTTCCAGTCAGTGCATGTCCTCTAACGTCCTACTAAAATCCTGCAATTTTTATACCACATAGATGTTCTAGTTTATTTTTGTTCTGCTTTTATCGGGTGGCCATTTTGCCAGGGATTCTTTAGCGGTGATTCCTGCCCTGCAGGGGGTCGAACTAGATGACTCTTTGTGTCCCTTCCACCTCTGCAATTCTATAATTCTGTGTTGCTCTATAAATCCTCCGGACAATAATAATAACGTGGCAGCGTTGGGGAAGCATGGCAGCACACAATCAAGCAGAATGAACTCACACGAGTGCACTATTATTGTGCCAGGAGCACGTTGCTGAAGACACCTGCAATAAAACACCAATCCAGAGGGGCTTTAAAAAGCTTCCAGAGCAGTTTAGAGAGAAATGAAAACAAGGAATATGGAGGGTATGCTGCTTTGGCGGCAGAGACCGCTAACTTGTAACTGCTGCCTCCTGTCTTGTTTTTGCTGGGTTAACAGTACTGAAGTGTGTATGGTCTTTTTAACCATCTATAGAAGGCATAGCTGTCAATGTTTTCCTTTTTTTAAGGGAAATTCCCTTATTCCGAATAGGATTCCTTGCAAGAAAAGGGAAAAGTTGACAGCTATGAGCAGGGGTCAGCAAAATTTTTCAGCAGGGGGCTGGTCCACTGTCCCTCAGACCTTGTGGGGGGCCGGACTATATTTTGAAAAAACAAAAACAAAAAATGAATTCCTATGCCCCACAAATAACCCAGAGGTGCATTTTAAATAAAAGCACACATTCTACTCAAGTAAAAACACCAGGCAGGCCCCACAAATAACCCAGAGGTGCATTTTAAATAAAAGGACACATTCTACTCATGTAAAGACATGCTGATTCCTGGACCTTCCGCGGGCCGGATTTAGAAGGCAATTGGGCCGGATCTGGCTCCCCGGACCTTTGTTTGCCTACCCAGGATCTATAGTTTTAAAGAAATACATACTTATGTTTGTTATTGTTCTAGTCTTTCTTAAATTCTTGTCCTCATTTCTTTTTTGGGGGGGGTGAGAGGGGGCTCTTCGTTCTGGAGCAGTCAGTATAAATATACATGTCTGTTATTTATTTATTTATCCCCCCCCCATAGCAATGGGCCAGTTATGGGGAAGCTTTGGCCCTCCAGAAGATGCTAAACAACAGCTCCCACCAACCCTAGCCATTCATTGGCCATGCCTGCTGGAGCAGATGGGAGTTGTCTTCTAGAAACAGCTGGAGGACCAAATGTTCCCAACACTTGCAATAGGGTTATGACTAGTCATTCCACAGCATTATCTTGCAACCGGCCTCAGTGTCAGGTTGGATGAAAGGGGATGGAGAATGAAAGCTCCTACACAGAGCAGGGAAAACTCAAATGCAGCAGCGATCAGAGCGACCATGTGCTGTTAAATGGGCCACAGGGAACAGCACACCGTGGAGCAGAGAGACCTGTGGTCTAAGTTAAGAAAGATGTGCTTTGGCACATTAAATCCAGCCCCTTTAATCTTCCAGCAGTGAGGACAGCAGATTTACATCCCCAAACAAGCTGCGTCTGAAATAGCCAGTGGGACGGAGCTCCCAGCAGGGATTTGCAGTGGCTTTGGCCAGCAGCCCACACTCAAGATATTTTCACCACCAGGGTGCTCCTGGTAAAGATCACAGCTCTAATATGAAAGGAGAGTTAAGAAATGGAAAGCATCTCCCTCACCACTGGGATTTACTTCCTACTCTCACACTTGGCTGGGGTTACGAAAGCAGTTCCCTGCCTGTCTTCTTAGCTGTTGATCTATTAGCCCAGAAGATTTTAAGGAAGGTTTGATGAACCATAACTGGGGAAATCACGCTGCCTTTCCACATTCTTCTGCTGCAGAGTCTAGTCAGGGATGGGAGAGCAGAAAGCCCCTGGTCAGCGCTTACTGAAGGGGCACGATGTAGGGATGGGGGAGCAATTTGATTTAGTTCCTATTTAAGATGAATTAGCTGAAATATACTCAGAGTCGAGAGTGGATTTCATGCTCTTTATTCAGCTCATAGTGGTGAGGAGGAATGGAAGTTCCCCCAGAATGTCTGCTTTATATAACATTATTTACACAATGGGCCCCACGTGATTGGCTAATTCCGGGATTCACCTGTAGGCCAATCAGGTTGCGGAATCAGTTCCCCCTGGAACTGGATTGGGTGGCTCCTGTGGACCAATGAGACTGCTGCATTGTTCTAGGACCAATGAGACTGCTGCATTCTGAATCCTATTGTTCTACGACCAATCAGACTGCTGCTTTTTGGATCCTGTTCAGCTCAGTACATAACACCCCTCCCCTCTAAGTTCCAGTCCTGCCTGGGAGGTTGCATTCATAGTCCTTAAGGTACGCTGGCTGCCTACGTGTGCGTTGTGGCCTGGGATGTTCCCTTGTCAGAGGTTTGGGTTCTGGCCTGTGTTTCGGGGATGATGGCTGCGATAGGCCTTTTGAAAACAACACGCAAAGTATAAAACACAGCCATCCTTAGCAAATCACACTTCTCCAAATTTTGCAATGTAGTTCTGAGAACTATGTAATGTACACAAAAAAAAATTGCGCATGCTAATGTAAAGCATGCATACAAATGAATATATTAGAAAATATGACATGATGGTGCATCATATTAGGGGAAATGCCTTTACAAAGATGTGTACATTAGCAGGGTTGCCCCCCTGGATGTCAGTTCTGCCTTTAAAATCCCAGTAATGTCCGGGAAAATCTGCACATATGCCAGCCCTAACATTAGGCAAAAGTAGCAATATGGAGAATTAAACTAAAGATTGGAAAGATGTGAATCTGAAATTGACAGATTCACCCAACCTTGGGTGCCCCATAGCTGCAGGGTCTTATCACTATTTGTCACTGGGCAGTTGGCACAGACCAAGCAGGCATATAGGACACCTGGCCAGTGTCCCCCACTATGGTGAGACATATTTCTGTATAACAGAAGAACACAAGAAGACCCTGCTAGGCCAGGCCAATGGCCCACTTAGTCCAGCATCCTGTTCCTACAGTGGCTACCTGGATGCCTGCAGGAAAAAACCCTCAGGCAGTATCCTCTCTCTCTCTCTCTGTGCAATACTTTTCACTAGTTTTCAAATAATTTATACAATTGAGTACAGAATACAATGAAGTGGCAGAAAAACAAGAATAGCTTTGTGTGACACATTGCATCTAATTACACAGAGGGTGTGGTAAGCATATTAACTGCAAATTGGAGGCACGAGTTTCCTTCTCCGTCTTTCATTTTCCTTTCGTCAGGTGCAGGGGTGATTCAAACAAAGTTCAAGAGCGTGTTGTAATTGTAACCAAACATGGGCATAAGCTGGGGATGGAGAACGACCGTGCTCGTTTTTGTGTGCAAAAACAATGAAATGGTACCATACGCTCATTCTGGTCTCATGCTATTCCCAGTGAGCTTCTGAAAGAAGCACTGGCTGCCAAACCTTTGCATACTCCAGATCTACACCCTTAAGGTCCTTCCAATGCCTTGCTGTCGTCACTCTGGCTACTAAAAGTAGATGGCTTCATAACGCTTTGCTCCTTATTTCTAATTTTGCTTCTAAACATATAAATTAGCCTCTGTGCATTTTATGCAACCCTCTTTTTCTGGTGCTGTGTAACTGGTTACCCTAAACTAAGGTTGCTAGCTGACTAGGAAACACCCTCCCTGACCTTACCTGTAGTTCCTAATCAGGCATAAAAGCAACAAGCAAGCCTAGATTTCTCTCTCCACCTCCCATCTCTTAAAACTATACCTTAGCTGAATAAGCAGCTTTTGTTCTGGGCTCTACTGAAAACCTTTTGGCTTCACATCCAGACCCACTAAAAAGTGCTGCACTATCTATGTCAGATGGCAAAGGAACCAACCCTCACGGCAGATTGCCAGGAACAGATAAGACAAGGAAAAGTCCTTACCATCTGCTTTTTATTCAATATTTACATAGAATGGTTTGGGAGTACAGCCTCTTGGAATAATGGCATTGTCCTGAGTAAATCTCCACCCCCTTCTTCTTTCGTCAACAGCATCACCAGCCCGACGGTTGCCACTTAGGGCCATCACTCTCTCAGCTCTTTGCTCTCCTACTTTTAAGGCTTGCCGGGTTCTGGGAGATGGTGAGTCTGGAATGCTTTCTAGTGATAACATGTCAGCCAGCTGCTGCTCCGTCTCTGCCTCCTCCTCCTCTCCCATTATTTCCCAACTTTCCCCCTGATCTTCCTCTGATTTGTGACCTCCCTCAAACCCCTGTTGTACTTCTGAACTGTCTTCTTTTCCTCTGGAAGGGTCAGGCTGGGGAGGCAGTCTCCACTATTCCTCTTCTGCCCAGTCCCTGACAATCTATGTCCAGGCCAAGGGTGGGGAACCTGTGGCTCTACAGAAGTTGTGGGACTCTGACTCCCATTAGTCCTAACTAGCATTGCCAATGGTTAGTGACTGGAGTTGTAGTGCAGCAACATCTGATTGTCTGCAGCTTCCCCACCCAACCCAATGAAGAACACTACGTTCTGTCCAGGTTGTGCCCTGAGATGTACTTTCAGTCTGCACCCAAACCCTGCCCAGGCATCAGCATTTTCCCTTTTAGATGTTGGCAACTTTATTTACCAAGCCAGCTTCTTGGTAAATAGCCTCTACGAGCCCTGATACCTATTTTCCAGGGACAGTCCTGGATTCACAGCAGCTGTTCCTGCTTTCCCTTTGGACATTTCTATTTCCATTGGAGAAATATTGGAGGATATGGTAGGAGCATATATACCTGAAGGAGCATCTCCACCACATAATTGAGCGTGGACACTGAGGTCCACCTTCGAGGGCCTTCTGGCAGTTCCCTCACTGTGAGAAGCAAAGCTACAGGGAACCAGGCAGAGGGCCTTCTCGGTAGTGGCACCCACCCTGTGGAACGCTCTCCCATCAGGTGTCAAGGAGATGAGTAGCTCTATAACCTTTAGAAGATATCTGAAGGCAGCCCTGTTTAATGTTTTGTTATGTTTTTATATATGTCAGAAGCTGCCCAGAGTGGCTGGGGCAAACCAAACAGATGGGCAGGGTACCAATAATTAGGGACATCCCTATTTTCACCAGAGAAATGTTGGAGGGCATGGATCAGTTGCTGAGAATCGCAGGTGGAGCAGAGTGCTTATGAAATCAAGTCCTGCTTGTGTTCTTCCTCAAGGCATCTGGTCAACCACTGTGAGAATGGGATGCTTCTAGAAGGGTCATTGGACTAATCAAAAAGGCTGGTCTTACATTGTATGTCCTTAAGCACATGCTGGAAAGGCAAGCATCGCCCAAATGACAGCTTCTTCCAATTTTATACAAATCTATCCAGGCTGGATAATGAAGCTCAGGTGTTGGTTGTAAGTAGGACTCAGGTTTTGCCAGCAGATTTTCTGTGCAGCTTAATGGGTCCCATTATTCAGTCTTACCCCTTCCTTCCCTCCCGCAGCACTGGCAAGCCAAGGCAGCCCCTTGAGCATTTTCTTATATTTTCTAATATTCCTAAATCAAATTGTTGCAACATGTGAACTTGTAGTGACTCATGGCCTAGAAGAGATATGGTTTAGTTCCAGGGAAAAAAGTCTCTCCCTTTTTCTCTCGGCATGGGAGAGAAGGTTAAAGCAAATTTCGAAATCCTCACTGTGCCATCTGTCCCCTTTATTATGGAGCTGGCAGCTTCTGCGTGGTTAATTTGCCATCGGTGCTCGTTTTTTGTAGTTGCTCATCCGAGTTGATTTGCCTTGCTTATGGGGGAGAGCATGACTCTCATGCATTCCTTTGGGATCAGGTCCTCATTCTCTGCAAGCTAGCCATAGTTTCCTTGTAATGCTCCATAGAAACACTGTTGTTGTTGTTGTTGTTGTTGTTGTTGTTGTCGCTGCTGCTGCTGTTTTCCTGCCTTTCACTCTAAGATCCCAGATGTGGGTTACAACCATTCAAACACAACTTTAAAAACAGTCTAAAACAACGGTCACAGAAATCAAGGGCCTGGAAACCAAGCCTTATGAGGAATGGTTGAAGGAGCTGGGTATGTTTAGCCTAATAAAGAGGAGACTGAGAGGAGAGATGATAGCCATCTTTAACTGACTTAAGGACTGTCATGTGGAAGGTGAAGCAAGCTTGTTTCCTCCTGCTCTGGAGGTAGGACTCAAACCAATAGCTTCAAGTTACAAGAACGGAGATTCTGACTAAACATCAGGAGGAATCTTCTGACAGTAAGAGCTGTTCGACAGCAGAACAGTCTCCCTTGGGAGGTGGTGGACTTTCCTTTCTTGAAGATTTTAAAGCAGAGGTTGGATGACCAGCTGTCATGGATGCTTTACTTGAGAGTCCTGCATTGCAGGGGTTGGGCTGTTACCATCACCCTAGTGGTTGGGCTGCTACCATCACCATCACCCTAGTCATGGGCAGCCTCCAAGACGGATGAAGATTCCTTAGGCTGCCCATTTGACATTCCATCAGCCACACTGCACACGCCAAGTTCGAGGCTACGACAACTTTGGTTTGATGAGTTTCCTAGGAGGTCCCAAGGATGGCAAATAGGACACCCCTCCATTCCTAGTTCCTTTCTCTGGCCTCTACACCTACAGCACAATTCCTTCCATAATAACGCCATTGGAAGCTTATGCCCATCTTTTCTTTTAGACTCAGAACTGTGTCTGGTGTCACAGCAGCAATGACTCGGTGCTGCGTTTTCCAGGTGTTAACCGCTGCACGGTTCAAGCCTGCTGTACCCTGCTTCATCCTGAAGTAAGTCTGAGTAAGCCTCATCCATTGGGATTCGCTGTTTTTGCCCACCAGAAAGCAACTGTTTGCCAGCTTTGCATTGTGTGGGTGGTCTAGGAACAGGTTGCTGTCCAAGCTGTTTGTTGGCGGAGGCTGCTTGTCTGTAGCACCGCCCTCATTAACTTCTGCAGAAGACCAAGGTCTGGAAGATGCAAACTGAGCCTTTCCAACCAATTAGCTGTCAACACCACCTACACTCTTATCCAGAGTCAAAAACCAACACATGCCTTCTTCGAGTTACATAATCGGTTTCTACGGCATTGCACTCACTATAACCAGAAAAGGGCCCACATCGTTCTGAAGCAATTGTTTAGCCAACAGCAATAAATAAAAAAGGGGCAGCGGCTAATGAGTTGGAAAGAGCACACATCACATAACAGATGAACTGGGAGAGTTGACTTTACATGATTTTTGGCATTAAATTGAATGCAGAGAAAAAGAATGCCACGATGCAACTACACAACCGGACACCTTCATGTGCCCCAGCTGCAACAAAACATGTCTCTCCCCCATCGGACTCTACAGCCACAGCAGGCGCCGCAACCTTCCCACAGTTTGACTTCACCCCCAAAGGTGCGCTCCTCCATTGTCTCTAGAGACAGAAGGATGCCAACCAAACCGACATAAAATTTCTTCCCCCTTTCTGTGTCATAATTCTACTAACAATACTAAGCATTTGTATAGCACTTCAAAGTTTTCAAAGCTCTTTGTGTACTTTATCTAGTGGCAATCCTTACAACAGCACTGCAAGGGAGGGCTAACACCTGCCCTCCAGATGTTGCTGGAGCACGACTCCCATCATCCCATCATCTACTATTGGACGTGCTGTCTGGGGCTGATGGGCATTGGTGTCGAACAGCCTCTGAGGGGCATTACATTGACTAACCTGGCTGTAAAGTGAGTTAGGATTATTATGCGTGCACGTGAGCACACACACACACCATATTGTAGATGGGGAGACTGAGTGCCTAAGGCCACCTAATGGGTTCATGGCAGAGGCGAGATTTGAACCAAGGACTTCCTGATTCATAGCTTAAAGGCTGTGTACACACCATACATTTAAAGCACACACCTTTCCACAAAGAATCCTGGAAACTGTAGTTTACCCATTAAAGGTAAAGGTAAAGGTAAAGGACCCCTGACAGTTATGTCCAGTTGTGAACGACTCTGGGGTTGCGGCGCACATCTTGCTTTACTGGCCGAGGGAGCTGACGTTTGTCCACAGACAGTTTTTCCGGGTCATGTGGCCAGCATGACTAAGCTGCTTCTGGTAAACCAGAGCAGCTCACAGAAACGCTGTTTACCTTCCCGCCAGAGTGGTACCTATTTATCTACTTGCACTTTGACGTACTTTTGAACTGCTAGGTTGGCAGGAGCAGGGACCGAGCAATGGGAGCTCACCCCGTCGCGGGGATTTGAACCACTGACCTTCCGATCGGCAAGCCCTAGGCTTAGTGGTTTAGACCACAGCGCCACCCGCGCCCCAAGTTTACCCCTTACCAATCTACAATTATCAGCACTTTTAACAAACTACAGTTTCTTTCTTCCCTTGGCCTCACCCCCACTGCTGTTGATGCTGCGAGAAGATAGAGAAGGAAACACAGCACAGTAGCAGTAGTGCTGGGGGAAGGACAAAATGGACAAAAACTTTCTCCCCTCATTCTCCTCCTCGCTCCTGCTAGCAGCAGTGACAGGAGGAGTGGGGGAGACCATCCTGCACTGATTCTTTCAACCCCAAACATTGGAGGTTGAAAGAATTCATGTGGGGTGGCTTAAATCTTCCCCTTTCCACCCTGCTCACCTGCCTCTCTACACCTCTGGTTCTCCCCTCACTGTCCTTGCTCATCCACTCTTGCTTACCTGCTCAGCCCAGGCACCCTTCCCTACCCCCCGCCCTCAACATTGCTAAAGTCAAAATGGCATCATCAGTGCGAGGTGGGAAGTAGTAGCAGAGCAGGGCAGGTGTTGGGGAGCTGTTCCTGCCTGCTCCTCTGCACTTCTCCTGGGCTACCCATCACTTGTGCCGCTTGCCTGCACCACCTGCCTTCTGTTCTGTTGTCATGCTGCAGTTCATGTGATGACATCCTTCCAATTTTATTATATAGTTAGGAAAGATCTGAAGATCACCATTGCTCAGGGAGTAGAAGGCAGTGCCTGTGTGGCCCATAGCCTTTCTAAAATTGTAGGGATGTTTGAACCAGGGCGCAATCCAACTAGCCAAACCAGTTTTGGAGTTGTTTCTGCAGAATATATGTAGCATTAACCAAGCCATTGGTAGGATACTGTAATTGGGGTTTCTGTTTGAATCAAAGCCCTTCTGTTCCTTTGACGAAAATCTGATTTTTAAAATATATGTTGTGTCAAAAGTTCAGGTTAATTGCTTTCCTTTGATGCACATGTCAATGGCCTGGAGTATCTCAATGATTGGTTTCAAAGAAAGCAGCAACAGAACTCCTAAGTAATTTTCAGCTCGAATACTCATTGCAAAAATTGCTTCAAATGGAGAATAAATGGCACCTGTTTTGATCTCCTCTAAATACAATCTTTCACGATCTGTCATATTACCACTGCTGAGGTTTCAATCAAAAGGGGATCTTTGAAAGAGACAAAAAATGCTATTTTGGGAGGACAGTTATTTAAGTGTGTAATAGTTTTGCTGTTAGCTGCTCTGCTTTATGGCTTTGTTGCAAACAGCAATGGCAAAGTTTCAATTCATAATTTGCAAATTCCTTGTAGGAGAAATCTGTAAACCCAAAACAGGCAGTAAATTATTATTTTGTTCATTCAGATGTGCCATGTGCATTTAAGAGTGCAATTTGTCATGCATATTTCCCCATAGTTGCTCCTCTGTGGAGGAACCAGTGGGTAGTTTACCAAAATATCAACTTGCCCTGGTGAATCTGTATTGTCCTATTGAGTAGCAAATAACATTTATGTCACACTTCTGGGCTTGACAATGCTGCTCTCTCAACCCCCACAACAAAAAGCCACTGTCCTAAAATTTATAGCACACTTTGCCAATGCAACAGTTATGTATTTACTGCCAAATTGCAGGGACGACTGCTGCACACAACTCAAGTTCCTTCCGTACCTGAGGTAGGTGTGGCAGAGTAAATGGTCTCCTGTGTTCACGTGCTCTTTCTCCAAGGATCCCAAAGTCCTCCTCCTCCCATTATATCATCACAACACCTCTGCAAGGCTAAGACAGTGATTCACTCAAATTCACCCAGTAAGCTTCATAACTGAGTGGGGAGTTGAATGCTGGTCTTTTCAGTTCTAGTCCAATACTCTAACCCAGGGATGGAAGACTCATTTTCAACTTGAGGACCACATTCTATTCTGGGTAACTTTCTGGGGGCTGTATGCTACTGGTGGGTGTGGCCTGGGGAAAAGTGGGCAGAGCAATGTATGCAAATTTTAATTCCGTGCAGTAAGCTAGTTTCAGCATAGCTCCACCCTGCTCCCACTCCCATCCAGGCAAACAAGAAGCATTATCAGAATTCACAGACTCATTTCGGGCAGGCAGTAGGTATATGGGGGGGTTGACCTAATGTTCTTTATAAGCCATTTTACAAAGGGAGTCCTTTGAGGACTGAGAGCAGGGGTGCCAACATGAATAAAATATTGGGGGGGCAGGTAAGCCCAACCTTCCATAATTGATCACTTCATGTGGCGAACACACAACTTTGCCCATCAACCTTGGGGGGGGGCAACCCCCTCAAAAAGCAATAACATCTGACTTGTGAATGAATAGGTCTCCCTGGTCAAAGCAAACTTGTTCCAGGAAATAAAACGTGGGAGCCATTACCACTCCTTTCTTGCCAACCAGAGGTGCCAGCTTGTGAGTGTAATTGAGGAAATCAGCCCTGAGTGCTCACTGGAAGGACAGATCGTGAAGCTGAGGCTCCAATACTTTGGCCACCTCATGAGAAGAGAAGACTCCCTAGAAAAGACCCTGATGTTGGGAAAGATGGAGGGCACAGTGAGAAGGGGACGACAGAGGCCAAGATGGTTGGACAGTGTTCTTGAAGCTACCAGCATGAGTTTGACCAAACTGCGGGAGGCAGTGGAGGACAGGAGTGCCTGGCATGCTCTGGCCCATGGGGTCACGAAGAGTCGGACACGACTAAACAACTAAACAACAACAAATCACACAACATCAGGATGTCAGGAGATGCTGGGGTAGAGCCGAACTAGGTGGCAGAGCAGCTTCAATGGCCAGCAGCTCCTCCTCCTCCTGCTGCTGCTGCTCCTAGCAGGGGCCTGCTTCAACCCTCCTTCCCTTCCCTTCTCCTTCCCTTCCACGGCAGGAGAATGAGCCGAACACTGAAGTCGCGCTGGCCTCTGCATTTGGCCTCCTCTACCCCCTGATTATTATTTTTTTTTACATTTGGGGATCCTCAAATATTGAGTGCCCCCTAAAGGGCTCAGCCCCCAGGCTCTGGCACCCCTGTTCCCAACTTACTGTTGTACGCTTGGCAATGATTCATGCAAACCGGAACACTTATAAGTCCCATTGATTTCAGCGAGAGAGTGAAACATGTGCTTCAGGGTCACGAGGTAGCCTCTAGCTCTTCACATCATGACAGGATAAGGGAAATCAATTTTAACACCTCCAAGTTGGAAAACTATCAGGGCTTCTGTTACAGACCTTGTTTGGCTATGGCAAAGCTGTGCCCTTAAATCCCCATAAAAGCTACTATTATATTTCTTAATTGCATGGCCTGTGAGGCAACTTCTAGGAACTAAGACTGAGTGCTTTCATATCCATGAAATACATCCATTTGTGTTTTTATGGGGATTTAAGGGCACAGCTTTGCCATAGCCAAACAAGGTCTGTAACAGAAGCCCTGATAAAAGCTCACATTTATGTACACTAATTTGGCAGATTAGAATGGTGTAACTCATGAAATACCCAGTTTTTCTTCATTTGTGTACAGTGGTACCTCAGGTTAAGTACTTAATTCGTTCTGGAGATCTGTTCTTAACCTGAAACTGTTCTTAACCTGAAGCACCAGTTTAGCTAATGGGGCCTCCTGCTCCTGCTGCGCCCCCGGAGCACGATTTCTGTTCTCATCCTGAAGCAAAGTTCTTAACCCTAGGTAATATTTCTGGGTTAGCGGAGTCTGTAACCTGAAGCGTAAGTAACCTGAAGCATATGTAACCTGAGGTACCACTGTATTTTGAAAAGTTCATACAAAGAGTGCCCAAGAAAGCAGATGTTTATGTGTAAAAGAAAAGATGGCAAATGAAACGCAAATAAAAACATTACTAAGGCTTTCCCCTCAAACATTTACCTGTGAGCCTGCTTACTCATGACAAGCCAATTGAAATATATTCAGATATTGTATGGAATTTTGCTTTTATTCCTACACTTCTAGCTAAGGATGATGCAAGTGTGAGAGCAGGAAGAGAAAAACTGCAGTTTGAGTCAGAATAAAAAGGTCTAAATGAGACAGCGAGGGCTCAATCAAGTTCTACAGCAGACCCACTAAAATAAGTGGATATATCTCATTTAGGTCTATTAATTTCAGCGAGTAGAACTTAGTTGGATACAACGCAGAGAAATGAGTTTGGTCTCTGTGTGGTCACACCTACACCATAAGTTTAAACCACCAAGAGTCACGACCTTGGGCCTGTAGTTTGTTATGGTTGCTGGGAACTGTAGCTCTGTCCTGGATTTACAGAAGCTGTCCTGGTTTCTGAGGTAATGCTGGAATGTTCCGCTTTTCCTTGGGATGTCCCTATTTTCATTGTTGGAGGATATGTGTCCCCCTGAGTGAAGGAGATAAGTACACACTCTTTAGAAGACATCTGAAGGCAGGCTTGCATAGGGAGTTTTAAAATATATATATATATATATGTTTTATTATGTTTTTATATACAGTATGTTGGAAGCTGCCCAGAGTGTCTGGGGCAACCCAGTCAGACGGGTGGAGTATCAATAATAAAATTATTATTATTATTATTATTATTATTATTATTGAATAGGACACCCCATTTTCATCAGAGAAATGTTGGAGGGTATGGTCTCCTACCAACTTCCAGCACCCTTAACAAACTACAGTTCCTAGGATTATTTGGGTGGGGGAACCATGACTACTAATGTGGTATGAGAGTGCTTTAAATGTATGGTGCAGATGTGACCTTAGCTAATGGCATCTTGTGGTGTTGGTTGATAGCAGTGGCATCTTGTGATGCCTGTTGGAGTGCACATTTGGACAGCTTCATACCGGTGGAGGGTGGGACTGGAGGCAAAAGTAGCTGTGTGACTCTGACCTTTGCATTGGAGGCTACATTCCAGCCATGCAAAAATAGACACACTCAAACACCTGCACCCTCCATCTTGGTGAACAAGAAGCATGAAAACAGTTCAAGGACACATTGCGTGTCGAGACCCCGAAGCCACCCCCTCATTGAGAAATAACACACACAAGGACACAAATATTGAGGTAATGTTCTTGGGCAAATTTTGGCCACAACTTTATTGATTACAGAATGTGAGCAGTATTGGCTTAGGCATTGAATGGACCCGACTATATCTGACTCAAGCCCAATGTGCAGGGAGTCCGGTAAGGGTAAACCACCAGAAGGGGGGAAGCCCTCCGGATCGCATCTCTGTTTAAATGGTCCCAACCACACACCCCGGCCTTTGGATTGGGTGGCCCAGTCACTGACGTGGCCATGATCCCCCGGGCAACATGGGACAACGTCCCCCGCCCCCGGAGGAGAGCGGGTGGTCATGCAGTCCACTGCAACTCCTCCCCACGCAGAAGTGGAGCGGATTTGCAGCCAGGCAAAAGCAATCCAGAATGCAGCAGCTAGACTGGTGACTGGGAGTGGCTGCAGAGACCATATTACACCATTTCTGAAAGACCTACATTGGCTCCCAGTACGTTTCTGAGCACAATTCAAAGTGTTGGTGCTGACCTTTAAATGGCCTCGGCCCAGTATACCTGAAGGAGCGTCTCCACCACCATCATTCAGCCTGGACACTGAGGTCCAGCGCCGAGGCCCTTCTGGCAGTTCCTTCACTGTGAAAAGTGAGGTTACAGGGAACCAGGCAGAGGGCCTTCTCGGTAGTGGCGCCCGCCCTGTGGAACGCCCTCCCATCAGATGTCAAGGAAATAAACAACTATCTGACTTTTAGAAGGCAGCCCTGTAAGTTTTTAATGTTTGATGTTTTATCACGTTTTTAATATTCTGTTGGAAGCCATCTGGAGTAGCTGGGGAAACCCAGCCAGATGAGCGAGGTATAAATAAATAATTATTATTACTATTGCTACTGCCACTACTACTACTACAGAAAGAGGGTATGGATCAGGGCTGGTGTGGGATGTGGCCTGGAGATAAAGGTGTGGTCTGGGGAGCAGCATGGCATAGGAAGAATCCAGAGGGCCAAATGGAGATGAAAGCGGGGTTCCTCACGCCTGGTTTAAGCTGTGCCTCTGTCTGAACTCCACCTGTATATTTGTAAATGAACTTAAATATTGTAGAACGCCTTCATCTTCTAGTGAGTGACCTTCCTCCTAAAGAAACCCAGCCCAGATAAGCACTGTTCTCCTGGAACTGCTCACTACTCAGAAAAGTGGGGTGAGCATAATAATATAACCCTGACTGATGGCACCGAATCCTCAGCTAAACATGACCAGGACTGTTACAACACTATGGAAAGATGTTCAGGCGCAGCCTCAAAGAACACCTCACTGAAACTGGCATTTTGTGAGTTAATAAAGATCAAGCAGTTCTCCGGGTCCCTCCCTGTGGTCATGATGAGTGTTGGAATGTGGTGTTCCAGGAGTGGACAATAGGCCGGACTTTGGCGAGATCTATGCTCAATGCCCTGCCCTTGCCATAGAACTCATCGCGTGACTGTGGGCCAGTGACTGGTCTCATTTGGGCATTACAAGAATGAGCCACCTGGAGACTTGGACTTGATTCCTCCCTGCCTCCTGCAATGTTGCCACAATAATGAATTTTTGTTTGAGATTAACCACAGCATTGTCTGAACCTGGACAAACCAACTTAAAGCTGTCATTTATGGCTTGTTTCAAATAGCTACAGTTAGGATTGTTGTTTAGTCGTTTAGTTGTGTCCGACTCTTCCTGACCCCATGGACCAGAGCACGCCAGGCACTCCTGTTTGCCACTGCCTTCCGCAGTTTGGTCAAACTCATGCTGGTAGCTTAGAGAACACTGTCCAACCATCTCGTCCTCTGTCGTCCCCTTCTCCTTGTGCCCTCCATCTTTCCCAACATCAGGGTCTTTTCCAGGGAGTCTTCTCATGAGGTGGCCAAAGTATTGGAGCCTCAGCTTCAGGATCTGTCCTTCCAGTGAGCACTCAGGGCTGATTTCCTTCAGAATGGATAGGTTTGATCTTCTTGCAGTCCATGGGACTCTCAAGAGTCTCCTCCAGCACCATAATACAAAAGCATCAATTCTAGGATTAACCATGGTTTAAGATTCAGACAATTCACTAAGCTGTGGGTAATTTTAAATGGAAGCAGAAGGTTCTGGTCTCAGGTTCATGCCTTCACCCTTTTTCACTGATGCTCTGGATGCAGGCAGGGAAGAGGGAGAGCATAAGCCCAGGGGTTGCTGACATCCATCAGGCTAGACCATGGGACATTGTTCTGAGATTTTTGGGTGAAGGTTGAGGATAAAAGAAAAAAAAATGGAGCAGTGACTCTCTAGAGATCTACCTCTAGTCTCAGGATCCTAGAAACTGGGCTCTGGGCCAGCCCTTATTATTCTGAGATGTGCTAGAAATATTTGTCATTTATTTGCTTTGCTGCTTAGATCCAGGCTTCTATTGTTGTTGTCAACGAGTCAGTTGTCAGCCAAAGACTTTCTACCTGGCAAATTCTTAGGAAGCCTGTTGAGGATACAGCTCAGTGCCTCTTGTGCAGCAATTAAGTGAAAAGATAAGGCTGCACTGCCTGTTTTTGCAAGCACCAGAGTTTTCCCTTAAACATTAAATGATGGGGGAGCGCTGTAAATTCTCTCTTTTGATGATCCATTATTCTCCGGGATATTTTTATGTTTCTCAACTTTTCCCGTACCTCAGGTGCTACACTTAACCTTGAAATGTCGCATTATATTTTCCTGTCTTGCCACCTAGGATTTTATTGCTATCTTTTTGGTATATCTGTGATTTTGCAAAATGCCCTTATTTTCAGAGAGAGAGATCTGATATAGCTTTCTTTCTAGAATAAAGCAAACCTGGGTGCAGCCAGGGAGGAGAGTGCCACTTAAAAGCACTGTTCAGAAAACAGAGTTTTCTGTTTCCCCCTCTAACATAGGCTGTATTCACAGTTTATTCCATTTTCCTAACATTTAATTTCCTCATTACATTTGAGTTTTCTCACAATCTAAAAGCCAATTTCAGAAATGTATCGGAATATAGTGCAAGCTTAGCATTCATTTCCCTATCATTTGCAAATGGATTTCCCCCGTAGTTTTTATTACATGCCCCCCCTTTTAACAAATACACCTCCCAGTGGTTATTGTATTCCAAGAAAGTTTACCCTGTCACTATCCAAGCTGCAATAATGACAATTTCTTTTCAAAAGTGGATTTATACAATTAGGGCAACAGCAGGGAACTTTAATCAGCTTTAACTGTGTAAACCTAAATTTCCTGGTATACATTTGAGTCCCTCCTACAAAAATAGGTAGGGACCCCTGACCATTAGGTCCAGTCATGACTCTGGGGTTGCGACGCTCATCTCGCTTTATTGCCCAAGGGAGCCGGAATACAGGGCCATGTGGCCAGCATGACTAAGCCGCTTCTGGCGAACCAGAGCAGCGCACGGAAACGCCGTTTACCTTCCCGTCGCAGCGGCACCTCTTAATCTACTTGCACTTTGACGTGCTTTCGAACTGCTAGGTTGGCAAGAGCAGGGACCGAGCAACGGGAGCTCACCCTGTCGCAGGGATCCGAACCGCCGACCTTCTGATCGGTAAGCCCAAGGCTCTGTGGTTTAGACCACAGCGCCACCTGCGTCCCAAAAATACTGACAGCCAAAAGGTTATCTAGCAACTGTGTTGTACAATTATCTTGGAGACAGCTGACTGTGACAGTTTGTGCCCGTTTTCCTCCTTTGGGACTGCTATCACAAGTGAACTTTCAAATGACAGCAGGAATCTAAAGAAAATGGCAACTAAGTCTGAAGTCACAATGCACTGGTATGCAATCACGTAGATATTTCCCCATAAGCTTTGTTGCTGTGCAACTTCCATTCATTTCGACAGGCACTACTTTTGTTGATTATTTTATAAAATGACAGGACTCGGGGCTGCAAATTCTCCGAAAGTCACATCAGCTGATCCGATTACCCTACTTTTCCATCCTAGATATGTGCATAGTGCCTGTGCATTTGTTCAAAGGCACTTTTCCTTTCTCCGTGACCCATAGCTCAATTTTAAGTCTTCACTGATCAGTGCTTCTACCCATCAAAAGCAATGGCTGTTGTGCAGTAGATGTGCTCAGAATGCTGTAAAGCAGTAGGTGGAGCAGGCCTGTTCCCTGCTGCTCCTAAGGGCAGGATTAAAATCAAGTCGGCAGGAATGGCAAAGAAGCGGATTTTGGATAGACATTAAAAGAGCCTTCCTAACAGTATGAGCTGTTAAGCAGTGGAACAGGGGGTTGGTGGGTTTTCCTTCATTGGAAGCTTTTAAGCAGAGGCTGGATGGTCATCTGCCAGGGATTCTACACTTGCATCTTGCATTTACAAATTCTGCATTGAACTGGGGGTAGCGCTAGATGGAATCTAAGGTTCTTCCAACCCTGTGATTCTACAATTCTAAATGTGCAAAACCCAAATTAATGCTTACTAAATTTACTTAATTTTTTAAAAAAATACTTTTCTGGTTTATAAACTAACTTTACAATCATTTTAACATTTCAAAATTTGACTTCCTTTCCCCTCTTTCTGCGGTTCCTTAAATTTATTTTTTAATATCTTCTGCATATCCAAATTAACTTAATTTGCTCATTTATTCATCTTCTTTAAATATATACTCTTATGAAACTGCAGGTTATTACAAGAATCCTGCCTCTGTTCTTATCTGTTTACAATTTATCTGTAAATATTCAATAAACCATTTCCATTCTTTTATAAAAAGTTTGTTATCTTGATTTCTTATTTTTCCTTAAGTTCTTATATACCATAAGTTTATGTATCCATTCTTCCTTTGCTGGGACTTCTTCTTCTTTCCATTTTTGGGCAAGTAACGGTCTTGCCATTGTAGTAGCATACATGAATAAGTTTCTATACAGTTTAGGTAGTTCTGTCCCTATAATTCCCAAATGAAAGGCTTTTGGGGTTTCCCCCCCAAAGGTTATTTTAAACATCCTTTTCATTTCATTATATATCATTTCCCAGTAAGCTCTGACCTTAAGCTTACTAAATTTACTAATATCTTATATTCATTTTGTGCTATGGAGACACAGAATGGCAAGCTCTCCAGTCATTGATTTCAGTAGAATTGTTGCTTTGAGTCAATTTAGGTTATAAGTGAATAATAATAAATTTATATGACCATTTTATTGGGTTACCCCAGCCACTCTGGGTGGCTTCCAATAAATTAAAACACAGTAAGACATCAAACGTTCCCTATAAAGGGCTGCTTTCAGATGACTTCTAAAAGTCAGGTAGTTGTTTTATTTCCTTGGCATCTGATAGGAGGGCCTGTTAAGAAATCGAGAAAGTCCTCTGCCTGGTTCCCTGTAACATCACTTCTTGCAATGAGGGAACCACCAGAACAAATGCAAATAATAATAATATATTGCAATGTTTGGGAATGTATTTGCATTCGAATTGCATGCCAATAACCTTCTGAGGTATTTGGTAGAAATCTTTTCATAGTGTCTGGTTGTACAACTGTGTGTGTGTGTGTTGTTGTTGAAGAAAAATGCCCCTTTTTCCCAATGAAGATGACAGAGGATGTGCACTCTTCAAAAACATCCTCATTATATCTTTAGCAGGGCAACCGGAACCACTTGGTCTCTTGGGCAAGCAGTCTACCTGATTACGCATTGACCCAAAGCACAGTCTCTTGAGTAAATAACAAGGCATTTAGAGCTCTCCTAATTAGATATTTACCACAGAAAAGGGGGCCTCTCAAGTAGCCAGACGCGAATGTGGAGAATTTTAAATCAAGTCTACAAATTGCGGACATGAACAAACAGAAAGGATATTTCAAAAATAGTTTAAAGCCTCGTTCAATTATGCCAACTGACAGAAGAGGAGGAGCAGGGCTGGCCTGAAGAACTGCATTGCAAAATTCAGATAAGTGGGAATTTTGAAGGACGTCTGTTTCAGTTCTCCAAATTGTCCTGAAAAGTGCGAATTGGATTGATTTGTCCTTGAATGTGAATTTCTCCCCTATCACTAGTCCTGATGTCTCAATAAAGAGGCCTGGAGAGCCATATTTGGCCCCCACACTGCCCTCTACGCCTGCCTTAAGGAATGTGATACAGGAGAACTTATGGAAAAAGGAATTATTTCAGATATTCTGAAAGGTTGAGAATATGATTCTTTGGATTGGCAGCATTCTATTAATTTTTTTATTTATTAATTAAAAGTCTGTGTCCTTGTTTTGCTTTGTCAAGCTAGCTTACCATGAAATACCGGCAACATAATAAAAATACTATTGTTCATGGACCATTTAATTTGGGCTTGCTTGCACCTGTAACTGAATTGGACTTCAGCATTTTAAAATCAACCAGTTGCATCTATCAGGTTGGGGGGGGGTTGCGGTGGAGAGGGAGGGCGGCTACCCTGATTTGAAAACAACTTGCACCTGCTCATGCATTGATTTTGGATGCCTTTATCACTGATAGGAGGGTGTGCGAAGCGGGAGCTTTCCTGACCTCAGCTGTTGCGATGTGTCCTGTCACTGATGTGGCAAAATGTACCTTCCCAAGGCAGCTGAGCTGCTCCCTGCCTCCTACGCTGCTCACGGGAACAGGTGAATTCTGTCAGAGAAGAAAGCAGCTGACAGCCATCCCAAAATAAACATTTTTCCTCGTTATCTGAGGGCCAACATAGCAGCTGTTCTCAGGGCTGTCTTAAGCATATGCGGTGCCGGGGTGCAAAGATCCTCCTGGCGCCCCCCCCCCCCCGGTTATCCCCCACGCTTATCTCTGCTCAGGAAAAGAAAACAAGGAAACATAAGGAGCCCAGCGCAACAAACCAGCCCGAGGCACAGGCGACTGAGCAAAGCCAGGCACCTCCTGGTGTAAGAAGCGTGCACTGGGCGGGCCTCTCCATGGCCCTACACCAATCCCAGGTGCACAGGAGGGCGGAGCCGGCCAGCCGTCTCAGTGCCTCGCTGGCACGCTCGCCCCCGAACTCGCGGCACAGAGCCGCCCGCAGCAGAAGAGCCCGCTGCGGTGCTCCAACCGATGGGTGGGCTCTTCCCCAGACTCCAACTCTCGGGCTCTGGACTCTTGGCCTGGCACCCTTGAGAGCCCGGCGCCTGGGTGCCCTGCACCCCTAGTGCCTATGGTTAATACGGCCCTGGCTGTTCTCCATAACATTCCACTTGTGACACCGCACCCTACAGAATATCATAGGGACTGGTGACCCCAAAACAGGCTTTTTCTGCCATTGCTCCTAAATTATGGGATGCCCTTCCCCCTGCCCTGTGTGAGACAGCAACCACCAGTTACTTCAGATGCTTTGGGAAGACGTCTCCTTTTCCTCAGGCTTTCCCTGGACTCTGATTTATGTATTTGGTCCCCCTGAATTCTTGTCTTATTTGGGTGGGTATTTTGGGACGCAGGTGGCGCTGTGGGTTAAACCACAGAGCCTAGGACTTGCCGATCAGAAAATTGGCAGTTTGAATCCCTGCGACGGGGTGAGCTCCCGTTGCTCTGTCCCTGCTCCTGCCAACCTAGCAGTTCAAAAGCACCTCAAAGTGCAAGTAGATAAATAGGTACCGCTCTGGTGGGAAGGTAAACGCCGTTTCCGTGCGCTGCTCTGGTTCGCCAGAAGCAACTTAGTCATGCTGGCCACAAGACCCGGAAGCTGTACGCCAGCTCCCTCAGCCAATAAAGCGAGATGAGCGCCGCAACCCCAGAGTCGGTCACGACTGGACCTAATGGTCAGGGGTCCCTTTACGTTATGTACGTATTTATTCATTTCATACCCCACTTTTTCTCTCCAATGAGCTCAGGGTGATGTGCATAGTTCTCCCCCCTCCCCATTCAATCCCCACAACAACCTTGTGAGGTAGGCCAGGCTGAGAGAGGCAGCCTAGTGAGTTTCGTGGCCAAGTGGGGATTTAAACCCTGGTCTCCCAGGTCCTAATCCAACAGGCTAACCACGATGCCACCCTGGCTCTCCAATATGCTCTTTCATTGGTTCCCAGGGCTGTACCTTTGCTACTTCTTTGTTTTTCTTCTGGTCAGAATGGTTTGCAAAGGGTTCAAGGCATCCTCATCTGAAGATGGGAGAGTCAGTAAAATGGCAGCAATAACCAAACAAATGACTCTGAATAATGGGAGGAAGGGAACCCATGCATTTCAAACACATACTGGGTCAAGTCATTTTTCAGTGCTTTGTTACACAAACCATTTCCCCTTTTCCCTTTGATTAGATGCTTACGTCCTGCCCATTCCCACACATAAACTCATGGTGAGGCTATCATTATTTTGTTTATTTATGTCAGTTATCCAAGTTCCCATTAAACAGTCATTACAAACTAGATCAACATCTCAAGAGCAAGCTAGTTTTGTGACAGCAGCTCCTCACACGCAGGGGCCAAGTTCAAGTTTTTTGATACTAAAATGTTGGGCCCTATACAGCTCAGGACTGGGTTACTTGAGAGACCGCCTTATCTGTGATATAAAACAAGTAAGCCACTGCATTCTGCAGGCATTACTCCCTGAAGTCCCCAAGCTACCAGAAGCAGGCTCCACAATAACTTGGAGCAGTGCTTTCACTGTGGCTTTCCCCTGTTCTCTGGATCTGTTGAGATACGACAAGCACCCACTACCTCCCCTTTCCAGAAGCAATTAAAGACACTTCTGTTTTGGCAATATTTTCTAGCAGCATGAAGAGGTCTCTGCCTTTACTGTTCGTTTTGCATTGTTTTAAAACCAATTTTTAGTTGCTGTTTTTCTACTGTTTTTACAGCTATTTGGGCTGCTTTTATGGTATGTTTGCAGATTGCCCTGAGACACATGGAAAAGGTGATTTGTTGATTCATTTAATGGTGTTGGTGATAATAGTAACGATAATACTCTGGGGTCTCAAGACCTGCTTGAGGTTCTGCTGTATTCCAACACTGGATCCATTTTGGGAAACGTCAGATTTGAATAATGCAGTTCTAAAAACATTTGCAGGCAAGTCTCTATAGATATTTTTAGGTCATAGAAATGTCTTATTTTGATATAACTGAAATCATGTTTTTCTGGATGCAGGAGATCTTTTTAGCCAGACTGCTCCGTCCTGCTTCCTAGACATGGGATCACGCTGCGTTAATAGCAGCGCAAGTTGCCATTGGTCTTGCTTCAGCTTAAACTGACCAATAGGATTGGGGAATTGGAATTCTGAATATTCTGGAGTTATCCTTCATCTCTGAAGTGTTCATAAACTGAGAAGTGTGTTGTGGGTCTTTAGCTGATATTTGCAAAGCGCTTAGAAATCTGTCAAGACATCTGCTCTCAGAGTGTAAAAAAATGTTATTTGCTCAAGCCCTGCACAGGAACATTCTTCCCATTTTTTTACAGGTTACTTTGGCAACGTGGGGGTGTTCCACTTACAGACATCTGGTGTTATTTCATCACAGGTAAAAAATAAAAAGCATTGCAGCTCTTTCCAAAAAACCTGGGCCAGTTTCCATGGAAGTTCTGAAGTCTTCCTAGACGCTGCATTATAGCTATAGACAACTATGGAAGCTGGAAACTATTGGAACAATTCAGTGGCCTTCTACGTTGTGGCTTACTAAACCTTTTAAGAAATCCAGAAAGTGAGTTGTAAAAAAAAATTTAAAAAATGGAAGCCTGGCATTTTCACAGGTGCATCACGATGATGGAGACACAACACTGCAGAATTTACTTATCATAAAGCACATACAAGCACATTGAACTCTACAAACCATAGTTTATATTTCCTGGCTGGGTTTGCTCTCTGTGAATGTCCTTTCTCTCTGTTAAGTTGTGGGTGAACATATCAGACGGCACAGCGGTTCTTCAAACAGCTCTTGTTTATTCGCAGGCCAGAACAGAACTGAACTGAAGGGTTCAGTCAGCCTGCTTATATAGAGCTCCAGTACAATGTAACTGTAACAATTTTCTAAAACTATCCAATCACTGAACGTCACTTTCGATCCCTTATTTGCATAACTATCTACAGTATCCCCCTGCTGGCCCAGGGTGAGAACTTCAGTACATAACACTCTCTGTCTTTGAAACTGGACTCTTGCAGACTTGACTGCCACTGCTTAAAATGTTCACCTCCCATTCGCTTTTCAAGCGTTGGGCTGATCTTATTTCATGGGGGGCAACAACCAAAATGTACAGGTGGGTAGATGTGCAAGAAAGTGTTTGAGCCATTCCAGCATAACAGCAGCCTTCTCACTGCATTGTCTCGCTTTTCCAGCTTCATCCCACACTCTAAGAGTTCCTGGAAAGGATATATATATATGAGAAATTATACTGTGGATTGTCAATTAGGTCTGTAATCTTAGCATATTGATTGAATGACGTTTGCTTGCTAGCAGCATATTCAAACACCTTCTCTCCCATTTTCTGGACTTGCTAACAAATGAACTAATTGGTTCCTCAAACAAGTTATAATGAGCCGCAAAGAAATGTTACAGCTGGCGATATCCATGAAAACCAGCGCCTGAAGCTTGTGGGGGAAATCATTGTGATGAGAAAATTATGAGGAATTACACAATTACAGCAAATGAGGTGAACTGAAACCCTTTCTGCAAAATAATTTACTTTCTTGAGGAGGGGAAAAGGGGGGGGGATGAGGTGTTCGTTTCCAGATCTTGTAGCCTGCCTTGTAGCTCAAGCACAGCAGTTAATAAAAATCAGGTTTGGGAGTGCTGTCGCAGTGTGGGGATGCAGCTGGTTCCATCACGCTAGTATTGGAACCACTCCCATACACAGCGCTAGCAGAGGCACAGCAGGGCCCTCTAGCACTGCGGTGTTTATCTAATACCTTATATCAGCTACCAGGCCATAGCTGTCAACCGTCCCTTATTTGGCGAGAAAGTCCCTTATCCCAGCGCTGTGTCCCGCTGCTGTCCCTTATTGATGATGTCCCTTAAATTTCCCGGGTTTCAAAGGAAGCAGCTCCTCTCCCTCCCTCCCTGCCGGCCAGGGAGGAGGGAGGCTCCAACTGTGTTGCTTGGCTGCGTTGCTCACCCAATAAGGAGTCTAAGAGCTTGCATGCCTTGTGCCGATCAAATCGGCCGTGTTGCCTGGGGACTCGCCTTTGCTCAGCGCTTCCCAGCGGAGAGGTGACGGTGGTTTTCCTTGCTGCATCCCCTTTGCCGGGTTGCTGCGCTGTGGGAACCACCGCTTGAGGCTTCGTTTGGCCGCTGGCTGGGCTTTCTGCCTTTGGCTCGGAGGGGCTCAGAAGTTGAAAATACCTGTACAGGCAAGCCCCCCCCCCCATTTATGCAGGGGTTGCATTCTGAGGCATCGCGTGGGCCAGTGGGATGTGCATATGCCCGCCCCATTCTGACCTTGTGGTGATAAAAAAGTGTGTTTTAGCAGTCATGTGCGTGCTGCTCATGTGCAAATGGCAAGTTGCCTGTATAGACATGTAAGGTCACTTAGATCAGGCATGTCCAAAGTCCGCGTTTCAGGACTTCAGGACTTTCAATGCTAAAAAAAAGCTCAACAACTTTAATTGGCCCTCATGCATATTCGTCAAATCTGGCCCTCTTTGAAAAAGGTTTGGGCACCTCTGACTTAGATCATTGGGGAAAATTCTTCTTGTGGCACCACACCCAACTGACCTGAAACTCAGCATTTTCTGCTGATGCCTCATGTAACTGTAGAATTCCCTTTCCTCTACCATACATGAAGCTGTAACTAACAAACATATCCTTAAGGCAGTGCTTTTTTTCTGGGGAGGACGCAGGGGTACGCGTACCCCTAAACATTTTGTGAATCTAAGTTTGGCCTCATTGAGGGGCAGTATTTCAATATGAGTAGGAAAATGAGAGTACCTCTCCCTCCCCCCCCCCCTCTCTCTCTCTCTCTCTCTCTCTCTCTATATATATATATATATATGGAAAAAGCACTGCCTTCAGGCATCTGAAAAAAACTTATCTTTTGGAATCTTCTGAATTTCTATTTGATTTGATCTAAAATGCTTGTGTGTTTGGATCCCCCCTCCATTTTCACTTTCATTTTCATTTAACACTTGAAACAGCAGCAATAGTTCAAATAAATCCCCTCCACACAATTAATATTGACTCCCCTTCCCCCGCTTCCATGGTGCATTTTATTACATTTTCCCCCACTATGTATTCTGATTTCTCCATGTATCTTATTTCCCTTCATATCTCAGTATTTTTAAAACTCCTGAATTTATTCTATTACTGTTAACTTTTTAGTGTGTTTACAATATTTCTCCAAATAATCTATAAAACATTTCCAATCTTCCTCAAATAATTTTTTATCCTGATTGCTTATTCTATTTGTCAGTCTTGCCATTTCCATATATTCTATTAGCTTTGCCTCCCATTCTTCCTTTGTTGGTGTTGTATCTTCCCTCCACTTCTGAGCACGTGTGTTTTTATATTGCTTCTTTACTTGGTTTTATGTTGTGTTTTAGTTTAAGACTTAGAGATTTTCAAAATATTAAGCAGTACAGTCGTACCTTGGAAGTTGAACAGAATTCGTTCTGGAAGTCCCTCTGACTTCCAAAATGTTCAAAAACCAAAGCATGACTTCTCATTGGCTGCAGGAAGCTCCTGCAGCCAATCGAAAGTTGTGGAAGCCCTGTTGGACGTTCGGCTTCCAGAAGAATGTTCAAAAACATTCGAGACCTAGGCTGTTTGAAAACCAAGGTACAACTGTATATATATGCATTTCAGTAAATGAACAAACCATTAAGATTTTTCCTAAAGGACTTTGTGTATTTTGATACATTTTCTGGTCTATGACCGTAATAAATTTATTCATTCATTCATTTTGATACAATATCTCACCTGAAACACTTCACCTGTTTGAGTGGTCCGTGAAAGAGCAGGCCTATAGAGAGGAATGTTTCGTTGAGGCGAACTAAACAGGTAAGGAAGAAACCATTGAGAGGCTGCCAGAACATAAAGACATCTAAATATATTTTTACGATGGTTTAACAGTATTGAATTCTTCTTCTTCTTCTTCTTCTTCTTCTTCTTCTTCTTCTTCTTCTTTCAATTCCCATCATCCCTGACCACCGGTTCTGCTAGCTAGGGATGATGGGAGTTGCAGTCCAACAACAGCTGGAGACTCAAGTTTGGGAAACTTTGGTCTGGATTATTTTTATAATGCTGAAGATGCAGTAACTTGCCAAAGATAAACGGACAATGCTGTGCAATATTTGTACGGTGGCGCTCCTTTTGGATTACAACATGATAAAATTGAACAGAGACACTACATGGCAATATCTGCATTTTAGTCATAATTCAGGAGCAGCCGATGTGGTGCTTGCCAGATGTTGTGGGCCACAATTCTTCTCACCCCTGGCCAGCTGTAGTCCACGGCATGGATGCATGCATATACCAGGCTTGCCATATATTGAAGAGGAAAAAAAGAGGACACATTTGCCAACTTCTGCTTTTAACTATGGGTCGTTATGACTGCCCATGAAAAAGAGGACATGTCCTGGGAAAAGAGGACATATGGCCACCCCAGGTGACTCCTCCCTTTCATCCACATTCCTTGCTGATACTGTGGAGGGCATGGAAACTTGCAGTGTGGTGATGGGGAGGGGTTGCCTACATGAGAAGTGGAATGGAGATGGCTTGCTACCCAGTCGCAGGTTACAATTTGTCCCTATGGCAACTGCCAGTTGTCATTCAGCCCTTCACTGGGGTGCAGAGCCACTCCATGCAAAGGCTAACTACACTTTTTTCATACAAATACACTTAAGAGACCCCATCATCACTGCTGTTATTATTTTTTAAATGAGAAGCCTGCACAGTGTGGGAACACCGCTGATTCTATCGCACTCGTGTTGGAGCCATTCCCAGACACAGCATTGTCACAGCAGCACCCATTAGGCCTGCAGACGCTTATTATTCTAAGCCCTCATCTTAGGCATCCTTTAAATCATTTGGTCCTGCGAGTGGAAGGAGGCACAACAAAGAACCCAAACAAACATGGATGGCATGTAATAACAGCCTCGTAGGGTTGGTGGGATTGTGTTTGTTAGGTTGGAAGAAAAGAGAGGTTTAGGAGAAAACTATCACTGGCCACTAGCCTTCAAGGCTGTGTGCTACCACCACCAGCAGGCCCAGTATTCCTCTGAATACCAGTTGTTGGGGAGCCCAGTTGGGGGGAGTACTGTTGCACTCATGTCTTGCTTGCAGGTTCCCCATTGACATCTAGTTGGCCACTGTGAGAACAGGATGCTTGACCGTTTGGGCTTGTGTCTGATCCACGATGCCCCTTCTGATCTTTTCATGTTCTTAGGAAGCCTGTGCCAACAAAAGTCCATATCGTTAAAGCTATGGTTTTGTGTGTAGAGGTCCCCAAGCCACCCCACAAATAACTCACAATGCACACTTAAATTTTGTTTAAGGTTTTTGGCATAATTTTGGCCACAACTTTATTTAAATACAAAACCATGAGTGGTTGTTTAGGCATTGGTTAAGACTATCTGTCCCCCCGCCTGGGGACAGAACTGACTTCCGGTGAGGGAAAACAAGTCGGGGAGAAATGGAGCTGAGTCACAGGCCCTCAATTCTCACCCGCATGCTCCCCGAAGGCTTGCCGGCCCTAGTCCCATTCCAGGGATTGGACAAAAAGATGGCAAGACCCAGGGTTCCTTTAACGGAATTCCCTTTCCGCAGCAACCATGGAGGGGCAGGCCCAGCCTATCCTAACCCCTCCTCCACCAATTTATAACCAATACCTAACCACAACCTTACAAGTTGTGATGATTTGCTAGGCAGTAGGCAAAAACCAAATGGCCCAGACAATCAGCCAGATGGACAAAATTCCTACCAGGCCCCTGCCCCAATGGCAGACGACCCCATGACAGGCATAGCAAGGTCAATGCAACAACCCCTTACTTTAGGGTGGGCAAGTGATCCGCTGCACACAGCAAAGAGAAAGCTCCAGGCTGCGTGCAGAGTATTTAAACATTTTACCCCTCCCACCAAAATTGCAACATAACTTTTACCCCAGCAACCCAGTGAACCAATCACTGTCCCAGGTCATCTTTAGAGATCCTGCCTGGCAACAGAGGGGTGGCTCGGCAGACCCCACCACAACATGAGCTCTCCATGAAGGAGAACACGCTTTCCCAGTAGTGATGTATGGAAGTGAGAGCTGGACCATAAAGAAGGCTGATCACCGAAGAATTGATGCTTTTGAATTATGGTGCTGGAGGAGACTCTTGAGAATCCCATGGACTGCAAGATCAAACCTATCCATTCTGAAGGAAATCAGCCCTGAGTGCTCACTGGAAGGACAGATCCTGAAGCTGAGGCTCCAATACTTTGGCCACCTCATGAGAAGAGAAGACTCCCCGGAAAAGACCCTGATGTTGGGAAAGATTGAGGGCACAAGGAGAAGGGGATGACAGAGGATGAGATGGTTGGACAGTGTTCTCAAAGCTACCGGCATGAGTTTGACCAAACTGCGGGAGGCAGTGGAAGACAGGAGTGCCTGGCGCGATGGGGTCACAAAGAGTTGGACACGACTAAATGACTAAACAACAACAACAACAACAACAACAATAAGGAAGCCTAGGTTTCATCCAATGAGTGTGTGGGTCACTGGGACAACCACAGCTACCTCAGCACTTGCCATCGCAGCGGAATTGCTTGCAGATTAAGTAGAGAGTTGCATTCCCCCCCCCCAACAACAAAGTACTGCAGTTTGGGCGCCATACATTTAAAGCACATTTCTCCTTCCCAACGAATCCTGTTAAGGCTGTTGGGAATTGTAGCTTGGAGGGGGGGGGCATGAGGTAAACTACAGTTCCCAGGATTCTTTTTCGGACCAAAAAAAAGTGCTTTAAATGTGCTGTGTGTATGGAGCAGTGTCGGGGAAATACAGTTTTTCAACCATAGAAGCATTTCCTCAAGATAAAGGATGCCTGGAACTCTGGGAAAGCTTTGAAACGACTGTGCTGGAATCAACTGAATATGACATTATAAACGGCAATCCTAAACCCATTTAACTGGGAGTGTTTGTTTGTTTCATAAAATTTATATACCGCTTGATTGTAAAAAAAAGGAGAAGGTCAAAGCAGTTTACAAAAAGAGTATGCCAAGCTGCTATCAAGCGGACTTCTGAGCAGACTGTCAGGTTGCAGTCCTATGCATTTGCCATTGAACACAGTGGGAATTATCTCTAATTATGCATGCATAGGCTTGCTCTGTATTGCTGCTATCCTAGGCACACGTAGATAGGACTAAGCCTAATTGAACACAGTGGACCTTTCTTAGATCTGCACAGGATGGCAGCACAAGAGACACCTCAGTCATCAAAGTATATTATGGGCTGGATAAGCCCATTCATTGTTTCTTTGCCTATAACCTCCCCAGGGACACCTGGAGGCTAGGAACTCCCTCTTGACTACGTCTCTTAGGAAACTCTTGCATATTGTTTACTGAAGTAGCTACATAGAAGATCATGGACAGGCAAAATGTTGCACAGCTCGTTTTAAAATCTGGGTTGCGGCCGCTCAGGACCAAGCAATGCCGTCTCCCATTGTTCATATCTCATTTCAGAAGATTCCTGCGGAATAAATTTATCTAATTATTTTTATTCCATTCTTTTTCAATCCAAAAAATAAAATAAAACTATGGGTTTTTGTTTGGTTTGTTTTATATTTCATTTTTAAAAACCCCTTTCCCTATACCTTTAAAACAAGAAGAGCAACCCTCTAGATATATTTTTACATTTATGTAAAACTATGGTTGAGGTGTGCATATGTGGGAGCTGAACAGCACAAGAAGAAAACCTCTCCTCCTCTCTTGGCTTGCTTGTTTGTGTTTGCACATTCAATGGATGTTCCTAAAGTTTCCTCTGTGAAACTGCAAGTGCTGTGCTAATTAGCAGCACACTATATAAACGAGAGGCAGCTTACCTGGAAATCGACAGAACTCCCTCTGAGGCAGAGGCTCATGTTGTAAAGCATCTCAGCTGAGTTTCTGGGTCCCCCCCCCAAATAAATAAAATAAATTCGATGGGCATTTCAGAAATAGCACTATTAGCCTAAACACAGAACCCTAAGCACCCATTAAAATTTATTTATCTATTACATTAACATCCTATCTTTTTTCCAAGTAGCTCTTTTATCTCCACAATGACCCTGGAAGGTCGAAATGACCCAAAGTTAACCAGATACTGTACAAGTTTTAACAACAGCAGCAGCAACAACAAATCATTATCAAGAACCATCACTCTTTTCCCTTCCATATTTGAAACATAATGCTAAGAAGGAATTAAATAGTCGCAGCTGATGCTTTTGTGACAAGATGATCAGTGATATCATTCACACAGTGTCTTTCATCCTTGTGGGATCATCCTTGCCCACCTTTATTTTGGAATGTTCTTTTAAACCAAATGGGAATTTATCCCCCCTCCAACTAGTAGTCAGTATTAGTCCAATGTCTTGAAACCCCCTTGGAACTTATATTTTTAGTTCTAGCTCCAGTGCCATTTTTAAAAGACAATTTGCTCCAGTAAACATGCCCCTGATTGGCACAGCTGCCTATTTTGCTTTCTCCCATTTTCTATCCTCTCTCTCCCGCCCCCAGGACAGCTTTTATTGGTTCACAGGTGCACAATAAACAAGACTCTTACATTCACTTATCTAAAATGCACCAATCCTTTCAGTAGATATAATAATAATAATAGATAACCCTTGCGCCTTCCCCTTTACCTCTCTCTCCTTAACTTTGCTCAGCACCTGTTATATATTCTGAAGACTGGTCAGATAGCTCAGTTGGTTAGAGTGTGGTGCTGATAATGCCAAGGTTACCGGTTTGATCCCTGTATGGACAGCTACATTGCAGGGGGTTGGACTAGATGGTCCTCAGGGTCCCTTCGAACTCTATAATTCCATGATTCTATGACTGTCAATTTACAAAACAAAATTCCACACACACCCAACCCCTCCCCAAATCGTCCCTATTCAGATACATACACACAGTTGAGAAACTGGATGTCTTTTCCTTGCTTCTCACTGTGTGGATAATGTCATTCTATAGTTTAGACACTAGGTGGCACTGGATTTAGCTATAGCTCCGGGGCACCAGAAGTTTCCAGTTATTATTCTGTTGCTCTCTGTGTGTGAGAGAGAAAGAGAGCGAGAGCGATATGAAGTTTTGGCCTAGTTTCCTGACTAGAGCATCCTCTAAGCATTCTATGACAATCCCTGTCACCATCAGCCTTTTCAGAACTGGTCCTTTGAGAGTGTCAGCTGCTTCTTTCCCCATCCCAGCTGTCAACCTAGAAGTAAGAGATGTGCATTGAGGGAAGGTTGGCATGGCAACAGGACTTGCTGGCCGTCTTCTTTGGGACTAGGGCATGAAGCTGGTCCACTGTCTTTAATTTTCGTCTCAAACTAGGCTGCCCATGGAACTACCGTAGTTGCTGACCAAGGTTTTACATCAGGGGTCATCAACCTTTTTTGGTCCAGTGGGCATATTTGGAATTTTGAGAAAGTGCTCTGGGTGCCAGAGACCAGTCACAAAATGATCACTGTGAGGACATGGCACAACACAAAATGGCTGCCATATCTAAAAGAGCAGAAAAAGAGACAGGGACACAAAATGGTTTGTGCATGCCTTTCCTCAGACTCCCCATTATTGGGAACCAGCCAGCACAGTGTTCACTCACAGAGAGTTCTTTGGGTTTCCAATCCAATGAACATGTTTATCTAGGCATGTTCAACATAGGGGAGGCTTAGCCGATGCAAACACAAACGGAAGAAGAAGAGCAAACAGATTTGCCTGCATTGTGAAGTTTTGAAAGGATATTCACTAAGACCTTTCATGGATGCCATAGAGGAGATACTACTCGGCCCGTTGGCTTCACATTGATGACCCCTGCTTTATATCCGCAACTTGAGTAATATTGAATCACCACCCTGCTCTCCAACTCATGTCTATTCACCTGTAGGGACTGTTGTGTTGCCTGAATAGGAGCTGGTAGAGGATGTCCTCCTACTATGGGATAACTGGAAAGATAAAATGATCACACACAGGGTACCTGTATGAACGAATATTACGAGAGATCGAAGTGTAGCAGCATGCAGTTCTGAGCAAAAGGCAGTGGACCAATGGAAATTTACTCCGTTGCGATCGAGAATCACATTCAACCTGCAATCTGGATAAAGAGAGAGAGCAAAACAAAAACAAAGCATCACTCTCTGCCTTTCCTGTAGGGGAGAATTTCAACTCCCACTGAGCATATTGTTGTGAAACCACTTAGGTAGCAGCTCAGCAACTGATAGGGATGCAGGCACCAAGGCATCTGCCTAGGGACTGCCTCATTCTTTAATGCAATGGCAACAGTCCAAACCAAGAGAAATAAATAAAAGCTCTGTGCTGCAGTAGGGCTTGCAAAGGGCATTAGGGTTCCTTTTCTAGGCAGCAAAGCTCCCTTCCCTGCAGAACTCTGGCAGGGTCATGGTGGATTCCTGCTCATGGCAAGTGGGTTGTCTTACTCATTTTCTGCAAGCGGGAGCTGTGCGTTTTTGCATGCTTCTGCCAACCACCTCTAAGTGCACTTTGGGTGATGTGCAGGGTGGATAACATTTGCTCATGGTAGATGAGTCAGAAAATACACTCTCTGCAAACTAAATAGACCGGTGGTCTGGTAGTGTGACTGTGTACAGTCCACACAGCATTTCCTCTGACCCCCCTGTAGTTTACCTGGCAGACCAGAATAATCAGAGATTGCCAGGATAGAATAGTCAATATGTCAGAGAGTTCTGCAGCATTCTTATCACAGATTCAGAGACTGACCTAGTTTGAGCAGATGTACTTTTCATACTTGGACCAAGCCATAAGCTGAATTTTTATTTACAAAAGCAGAAGTGGGCTATCAAACTAGCACTTCGCTGAGGGGGCATCTTGGCACCATCTAAACCACATACTTATTTCTAAATGGGTTAAGATGTGCAAGTACTTTACTTTATCGTGGTTTTCACACCCAATAATGTAAAATGTGAATGGAACAAGTAGGTGTTTGAAAACATGTACATTATAGAGTATTATCTTCAGAAAGCTGGGGCTGATTGTGGCTTCCTCTTGAGTGGAGAGGCAAAAAAATTTGATACTGAGCCATTCCAAGCCAAGTGACTGAATAAGCCAGGGGAAAACAAATGATCTTCAATAGAGGAAAGGTTTTATGATGGGGAAACAGAAGAGAATACACATGATGAGGAGTGCAAGAAAATAAACAGAAAAGATCACTTAGAACTTTCAGTAGAAATACAGTCATACCTCGGGTTGAATATGCTTCGAGTTGAGTGCGTTCGAGTTGCGCTCTGCGGCAACCTGGAAGTAACGGAGCGCGTTACTTCCGGGTTTCGTTGCTTGCGCATGCACAGACGCTCAAAATGATGTCACGCGCATGCGCAGAAGCGACGAAAAGTGACGCGTGTGCGCGCAGACATGACATCGCTAGTTATGTTTGCTTCTATTTTTCCCCATTTTTTATTGATTTTTACAATATTAATGACAAACAAAAACACTAAACAACAAACATAACAAACTGTTATTGAAAATAACAGTTATTAACTTTGTAAAGTGACTTCCTCGTTTCCCCTTAGTTGAATTTCATTGCAAATCCTTATAATGGTTTTCCAAAACCCAATTTTTATATACTTTAAATTGAACATTAACATCTTTAAATCTTCTCCTTATAGTATTATACACATTATTTTATCAGTTAACATAAATACAATTCTGAGCCCATTAAATATCTGGAAGTTCTAGTTATCTTTGCTTCTAGATGCGAATGGGGCTCCGGAACGGATCCCATTTGTATCTAGAGGTACCACTGTTTATAAAAAATAAAAAATTGTCCAGCGGCTCCTTAGAGACCATCTAAGTTTGTTCTTGTATGAGCTTTCGTGTGCATGCACACTTCTTCAGATACTTAGAACTTTCAGTAAAGGCCAAACTACATGTGATGTTAAATGTGTTATTAACAACCATGTGTGTGAGAGAGAGATAGTGTGTGTGTGGGGGGGGGGGGCACAATGGGTCATTGCATCTGAATTTCTAGTTGTGCTTCCAACATACCAACCAGTTTGGACAAGGCATCTACCATGGTCTCCCTTCCCTATCCGAGTCTACCTCTTAGAATCATAGAATTGTAGAGTGGGAAGGGACCCTGGGGTCATTTAGCCCAAACCCCTGCAATGCAGGAATCCTGTTCACAGCTGTCCCTGAGTGGGCTGTCAAACCACCAGCCTTCTGGTTAGCAAGCTCCTTCTGAGGCAACCAGTTGGTATGGAACTCTTCCTTCTAATTCCCGCAGAATGGGCAAAGGCAGGGATGGATAGGCACCTTTTAAATGTGACCACTTCCTCTCAAAATGACACACTCCATTATCAGCGGAGAGTGACAGCTGCCCTACAATTGCTGCCATTTATGCCCAAAGAATAAGACAGACTCTTTTGTTGAACATCCTTTTATGTGCTGAGGATTTCAGAAGGCGGAAAAACGCGCACAACCTAATTCATGGTGGATGGAAGAAGTGCCATCTCATACAATGATAAGAAGATGGACACAAAGCACATCCACAAACACAATTAAATAATGAATCCCCCCCTCTTAAGGATGGTCCAGGACATCTCTGGATATTTTAATGCTGGATAACTGGCTCTCGCACTCAGCCACCTCATCCAGGTTTCCATGGTGACATGGCTCAAACATCACTTCATCCCGAGAAAGGTGGAAATGTGGCTCAGGATTTAGGCACTTCAGTATTTAAACAAAACAAGGGAAAAGACGTGCAAAATTAGCCAGGCAAAGGGCAGCTATTTGACCCTCTCAGCCGTCCTGTTTGCTGCTTTTATTTAAGATGACACAGGAGTGTGGCATTACTTCTGTGTCCAGCCGCTGCCTGACTTGGACAGGCCAGCCTGAATGCGGTTGTTGCTTGAATGCTGGAAGGCATCTTATTGCTGATACTTTGCAATAAGTGAGACGGGTGTCAGCATCCATGAAAGCAGAGCTTAAAATACATTTGGCACACTTGCAAAAGAGCCGCATGCCAAAGCTGCACACTTAGAAAGAACGTGGAGGTAGAAAACGCTTCTACTCGATATTATTCTGATGCAGTAATTGTCCTCCTTATATCCCCAGACGAAGGCCTAACAAGGCCTTAGCTCTCATATTTTTTTGAGGCTCTCTGTTTCCAAGCTCAGCGGTGAAGGTCACTGGGTGACTTTGAGCTAATCTCTCTTTTTCTCTCTCTTAGACTTAGGGCTTCTGTTTGTCCCACCGCTTCCGCCTGGGAAAACCTGATCTTTAGAGCAGAATTGGAACAAATGACTATCATTTCCAGGGATGAACAGAGGGTTTGTCACTGAAGAGTGGGTTTTCCAGGGGAAAGCAGTGGGCCAAAACTACTCAGATCCATGTCTAGAAAGTGGGGGACATGTTAAGTTGTGGGTGAACATATCAGATGACACAGCGATTCTTCAAACAGCTCTTGTTTATTCACAGGCCAGAACAGAACTGAACTGAAGGGTGCAGCCAGCCTGCTTATATAGAGCTCCTGTACAACGTTACTGTAACAACTTTCTGTAACTATCCAATCACTGAACATCACTTTTTATCCCTTATTTGCATATGTGGACTTGAACTATCTACAGTATACCCCTGCTGGCCCAGGGTGAGAACTTCAGTACATAACAGGATAAGTGAAAACCACTCAAGCCCATGCTGTCTAAGCACAGGACAAGTGGAAATGGGGACAAGCCCTTACTTTCCTTACAGGCAGGGCTTTTGTTTTCAGCCAGAACTCAGTTCTGCTACCTCTCAGGTGAGCGCCATTGCCTTATAAGAGAACGAGGGAGGTGCTCATGGTGAGTTCAAATAGCACTGTTTACAGGGTTGTTGTTGCTGTGAGGACAGGGAGGAAGGGAAATCCATGTATGTGTGCCACCATGAGTACCTCAGACGAATTACATAATTCCACCTTTGAAGCCAGGTTGGGTTGCTTTTCTTTAAGTTTACAGAAACTGGTGTAGCAAATTATTTATGTTCGGAGATCTGCTTTTTGATTTGAATATTTTTTTCTTAATTTTAGATAATTTGATGACATCTATATTGAAGCAGAAGTCTTTTTGGCATATTTATTGATTATTTATACTTAGTCATAAAAATCATCATCATCATCATCATCATCAGTTGTTAACATGCCACCTAGACCCTTTCCTTCTCAGGGTCATCATAGCGTTAACTTGGGACTACCTGAATGTTTTTCAGGGTGCCCCTGTTTATGAACCCTCTTTGGTGAAACTGAGTGCAAATCTCATAACTTTTTTTTCTCCCTATAATTTTAGACAGGGTTAACTTTTAATGAGCTCCAGGACCTGCACTAAATAATACTAGGACATCCTTTGACCTGGAGGGCTTTCTGCCTTTCCCTCTAATCCCTTATTTGTGGAATTAGTAAAAGTTACTTTTTAGTGAGCCAGGGCACTCTGCATATGCTCAAGACACCCACTTCTACATTATTACTTCACATTTCATTAGACTGATCCTTGGCAGTGAAAACTGGTGCAATCTGTGGCTAATAGCCAGAGCTTTTAGTCTGGGCTGGTTTGCTCACGATTTTCTTTGAGTGCCACTACATTCTCATCAAATGAACTAATCTCACTTATCTTCTCAGAGGGAGTTCCCTGGCTGATAGGTTTATGGCAGCTGTTTGCTAGCAAGTTCAGAGTTTTCTTCCTAAAGATAAGTTGCTGCTGTAAATCTTAGACATGGCAATTGGATGAGGGAGAATTCATTGACTTTTGAACCTGAGAAGTTCATGGGACAAAAGTCTTGTGTTCTCTCCTCTGTCCAAGGAAAGGAAAGAATCAAATCAGTGAGGCTGAGCAGGGCGACTTGTCATCTGGGCAGCACGGGACTTCCATACACACTGCCCAGGCTTGTGTAAGATTATAGCCAGTCTTAAAAAAAGGATAATAATAATGCAAAACTGTACTGTAACATTAAAATAATTGGCCAGTAAGAAATGTAAGAAAACAAAATATATAAAAATATAAAGGAACAAAAACAGGAAAAAGAAAAAAAAACTATACAAAAGACAACAACTTGGTCCACAGCGGTTTACCACATAAAATAAAGTACATTCTCAAGAGACTACACAATAAACTAGATGTTACAACATGAACCGACCAGATATAAAGAGAGTACAAAACAAATGTTTATGAATACCAAATAATGCCATATTTGATTGGGACTTGCAATCCCTGTGATTGACTTCTCATATAAATAGAAAATGGCTGCCAAACAAAGGGAAAATCCATAGATTTAGCTACACCCCAATTTTTGAGTCAATTTTTCAGAAATTGCTTTATTAAACCAATTATTTAAAGAAAAACCTAAGGACTCCTTCTAGCCCTGTGATATGGTCAACTGAGCAGCTATGAACAGAAAAATTGTAAGTGGTTCACATATTAAACCTATATTAGACCCATCAAAAATGGAAAAAAGATGCAATTATATCCAGTATTTATTGATCATTTCTTCTGATTTGTTTAAGGACACAGATACAGCAGTGAGCATTCACCCAGATTTGCTTTTGGTGTTTTCATGTCTTCCTGTTGGTCATTCGTTCATCCCACTTTTTTATATTTTTGTCTTGCGTCTGTTTCATTACACCCACACCCACACCCACACCCACACGCACCCACCCACCCACCCAAACAGCAATAATGTGGTATAGCATTGTGGAAGCAGCACAAAGGACACAAAAGTGAAATAAACCTGCCACAATGCACTACTATTATGTCGAGAACATATTGCGGAATACACCTGCAATAAAATACCATTCCGGATGAGACCCTAAAGGCTGGTATATCAGGTCCTCTGTTAAAGAGGGCATGTATTGCGTGAAACCTGGCAAACCGACACCCTGTGTTGTGGGTGGGTACAACACCCGATTGGTAGGTCCCTTGTAGCTGGGTGCAATCTGGCCAATGGGATGCAGTCCAAACAGTTCGAGGGACCTATTTATGCCCATGGATGTGACCTGGAGCTTCCTCTTTCGGCATGTGCATTTGGAACATCCGCACACGTCTCCCTACTTTTAGGGCTTTGCACTTGACCTTGCTGTGCTGTCGTGTGTCATCTGTTGTTGGGACATGGGCACGGCAAGAATTTTCCCCACTTGGCTGATTGGCTGTTGCCATTTGGGTTTTGCCTGCCGCGGAGCAAATCGTCACAACTTGTAAGGTTGCAGATAGGCTCTGGTTCAGGTGATAGGGATGGGAGAACGCTCTTGCCATTCCTATGTGAAATGTATCCCGTTAAAGGAATCTAGGGACTCGATGGTTTGGTCAACCCCTGAGAGGGGGTTGTGCCCATGCCTGAGTTCAGGGGGACATTTGGGTGGAGTTAGCCCATTCCTGGCTTTCTGCTTATTCAGGTGTTCACTCTTGGCTGACCTATGCTGGTGCCCTGGGTCAGCGCTACCTGCATGGCAGGGAGCTAGTCAAACCAGAGCCTATGCAACCAGTCACTTTCTGTAATCAATAAAGTTGTGGCCTAAATTCTGCCAAAAACCAAACCAAAATTTTGAGTCATGTGTGAATTTATTTAGGGGGGAGGTTTCAGGGTCTCGACACACAAGTGACAGAATCAGCCTTTGCAAAATACCGACAGTCTGCAGGCACCCTAAGAGAGCGACCATGCTTAGTCCTCATGCACAGCCAGTTCCCACAACCCACGCCTAGAGATCAGTGTGAGCAGGTCAGAAGATGTTGCCTCTATGCAGACTTGAATTCTTCAATGTGGGGAAACCTTAATTTTTTTGTATCCAGTTGTAACCTGTTCAGAGGGGGCAGAGCTCTGTGCTCATCTCAGCTATGTGTGCCTGCAGGGTTGGGATGCCAGGTCCTGTATAAATCTTATCTGGTATGTAGACACATTCACTGACTTGCACTTTGATCACTGACTGCTGATTAATCATGTGGTTTTGAAGTATGAATTATTTTTGCGCCTGGAAGATTAGTATAATTCCAGCTTTAACTGCACTATTGTAGTCATATGATCTGAATGGAGATTACTTCTTATGGGTAGTGGGTTTCCTTTGTTCAGTTGACTCACAAAACATCCTTTCCCTTTCAGTTAATCTCCAAAGGGTCGTGCATCCCCAGCAGGTTCTTAAAGCTGCACAACGTTGCATTTAAAGCCAAGAGAAACTTCTCAGTCGAGGAGGAGACCAGAAATTTGCCTGCCTGTGAGTAACCACATGCTTAGTTAGGTCTGATCCTTGTGATTTCCATGAGACCTGACAGCATTAATGATAATCCCTCACATGCTGGGTGAAAGGAAGTGGCTTCTAACAATACTCTACATTAATTCTTTCCCCGTTGTGGCATTTGAAATTAGGGAATGTGCTTTTGCACCATTCATTTGCAGAAGCACAAGATCACAGCAATGTCTTCCCATCCAATACACTCTGCTGCTCCATGCAAACCTGCCATAGCCTGACCAGAAGCGGTACTTGAGATTATTTTTAATAAGACCAACCTAGTGAAATACAGCATTCTCTTTCTTTTTATAATCACTTACAAGAATACGATTTCTATTTTTGGGGGGGAGGGGGGAGGAGGTCTGTTTCCCACAGTAGAGCTTTATGGTGAGACTTGCCCCATCACTTGACATGTTTCCCAATTCATTCAGCACAGAGCTACCTGGTACCTTCTTTTCTTTCTGTGGCTACTGTTGCGCCCTTTTCTCTGTTAGTGATTCAGCATAGGGAGCGATATAGCAAGGATATGGAACCTTTTTGGCTCTGTGGGCTAGATCCTTATTTGGATTGGCTTCACAAGCCAAATTGGACATGTGGGTGGGGCTAACCAACTATCAGTCACATGGTGTTAGTATGACTTCACATGATTGACAGGTGAGTGGTTCCACCCAACTCTCAAAATCCCTTGTGCGTGGTGTACGCAAAGGGCTTTTAGCCCCTGAAATCCTGTTTGAGTCTTAAAACAGGAGCATAGGATTTGTCTTAAAATCCTTTGTAAACCTGCTCTTTGAAGTACTTCTCTTTTAAACAGGCAGGTGAGCAGCAGGGAGTGGGTGAGAGGAGCTACCATCCACTTAAAGAAAAAGCATGGAGATGCTTCAAAGAGTACTTTTGCAAAGGGCTGTAAATCTTGCTACCTTAGCCATGCAATCCTGTTCCCTCCTAGAAAAAGGGCATACAACCAAGGCAGGATCAGCTGATGGGCAGGTGCAAGTAGTTTGGTGGAAATGGCCTCACAGGTCAAATTAGACCCCCTTGCTGGCCAAGAATGGTTCCTCATTCCTGCTCTACAGGCATAGGCATGGGTGTTGCAGCTGCCCAGCATGGTCAGAGTATTGGATCACCACGCCTGTTTGTGATTTTTTTTGGGGGGGGGCAGGGTTTGCAGGGCAGGATATTTATGGACTTGGTCTTTTTATTAGGGTCATTAAATGTCATGGTAAATCTCCTGTAAACAGCACACAATTGGTTTCATGGTATGCTTAGATCTAAAAGATAAAAGATCGTATGAACTGTTCCAAGTTTTTGTTTTTAGTCCACAAGAACACACTGCTTTTGTAGATAACTTGGGAGTATCTGAGGGCATCTAAACAATTATCTGTGCAGAGGAAATAACCCAAACAGCAACATTTCAGTTAAGGTTCCGCTTCTGTGCTGTAAACTTTCCCCCTTTCTTTGCTTTTGCTTCAGTGAAAAGCATAGGGATCTCCAGAGTATTTTGAATAAATGTTCAGTGAAATACCACTCAATAGTTGGGCTCTTTGTTACCCTTTGCATGTCCTATCAGTTCTGCTTCTGAGGGCATAATCTACCAAGAACACTTCCTCCTCTGGAGGCCTCACTGGGCTTCCATTCATTTCATATGACGAAGCGTCTCAGCCCCAGCTGACAAAAAGCCAAGGCGAGTTAAGTAGACATGCAAGGAGAGGGTAAGCAATACCCACTTACTTAATTAAAACAGGCCAGAGACTAATAAGGGCACAGTAAAGTCAACGTGTGGTAGGAGCCACATCCTGAAAGCACTTAGGAGCTAAATTCTAAGTGTAGAAAGTCTGCAGGAACTTGTGCTACCCCAGCAGAAAAGTTTGAGGGGCTGCAGAAAACTAGGCTAAAAACTCCAGTTTTGGAAAAGGGGTGAAAAGAATAGTCTACTATGCATATGGCTCCACACAACACAGATCTAGCTAGTGGGAGAGTCAGCTTAGTTTTCGAAAAGGTAGGGCTATAGAAAGTGTCTCCCCTCCCCACAAAAGGATCTGTATTCCTAGCAAGAATCAAAGCAATCTATACTGAACAATCTGCAAATATATTAGTAAGTAATGATCTCTCAGATGAATGTTTAATAAGAAAAGGAACTAAGCAAGGCTGCCCTTTATCCCCGTAGTTGTTTATTTTGACGTTGGAAGTAATGTTACAGAATATAAGAGCACCTCTCCAAACCAGTGCCAGATTACCAAAGAGGCAGAATAGTCACTGTCCTACGGGCCCCATGCCTTTTAGGGACCCCATGACAACAGATCAAAATAATATTGATTTGATCCCGAAAGAAAATTACAATAAAGCTTTCTTAGTTCAACGTTATCCCACTAGAGCATGCGCACAAGAAACCTCCAGATACGAAGTTTTCAAAAATGTATTAGGAGATAGTTTGTGAGGGTGGCCCCCCCCAAATTTTGACTGACTAGGGGCCTCCACAGGTTTTAATCTGGCACTGCTCCAAACTGAGTGAATGAGCAGTAAAATGGCAAATGCAGATGCAGTTCAATGTAAATAAGGGTGATGTGATACATGTCTTGGCATAAAATCTTAATTTCACATATACACTGGTGGTGACTGACCAGGAATGAGACCTTGGGGTTGTAGTACACAGGTGAATGAAGATGTTGATCCAGTGTGCAGCAGCTGATTATTGATCTGATTATGATTAATGCAGCCATATGACTAAACCCTTTGCTCGCTCTGCTTCACAAAATGAACTTTGTCCATAAGGAAACTGTTAAGGAGATATGAATTTTTAATCTGGATTTGTAAATGTTTCTATGAACGTTGTACACTGACTTTATAGAAATGTTACTCGGTTTGTCCCTACACCTCAGTATTGACAGTTTTATGGCTGGACAAATGTTCTAGCAGGGTCAAACATTGGCACTTGAAGTGAGGAGTAACTACAGGAGTTAGGAGTGATTTGAGGGAGGCTTACACACATCGTTGTCGGATTGTAGCTCAGTTAATTTATTAGCTTGTGCACTAAAAGAAATTGCTCATCTTCTCATATGAACAGGATGGTGTTCGTGAACTTTGTTAGAAAGTTGTTCAGCTATGTCTTACAATCCCTATTCTCATTGTGATCCATACAGTCAGTCATAAGGAATTTCTCGGTAACAGCATGTGATCGAATGAGCTTATGTGTGTGTGTTCTATGGAAGCTATATTTGGGGACTCAGCTACAAGCAGCAGAACATCACAGATCCAGGTGGAGGCTCTGTAAATTAATGCTTCTCAGATGTAAGCAGAGCAGAACTTACTGCAAAAAACCCCAAACAATTTGCATTGTTGGATGGGGCCAAGAGGTTGTGGCTTGAGGAGAAAAGGGAGGCCCACTGATTCTCAGTGTGCAAGAAGAACTCCCAGAAATCTGGAGTCAGCCCAGATCCTAGAGTTTCAATTAAAGAAATATTGTTATTCCGTAGAGAATCCTAGCGAGTGTCTGTGTGGGGGGAAATTCTGAGAAAGCTGAATTTCATTTTTTTAAACTTTTGACTTGTACTTCAAAGAAAGTTAAAGTTAACTCTTTTTTATCTAGCAAAAATGGAAAGTTGATGACCAGGAAAATCCAGCTAGTTAAAGTTAAAAGCTGGCCAATTCTTTAACTTTTGAGCTAGTTAATTAGCTACCAAATTTCCAATAACTGGTACTGAGGAAGAGCATAAAGTTCTTTGGATAGAAACGTCAGCTTTTGCAGATAAATCCACTGGCATATGTAATGATTTGGATGCCATATTGTCATAGCTGTCAGCTTTTCCCTTTTCTTGCGAGGAATCCTATTCAGAATAAGGGAATTTCCCTTTAAAAAAGGGAAACGTTGACAGCTATGCATATTGTTTGCAGAATCAGTGATAGATGCAGCCAGGAGTTTAGATAGTTTTGGATACCTTTCAGTAAGTGCTACTTAAAGGATGTGGAAAAGGTACTTGAGGCTTTGATGACTACCACCTGTGTACTAGACTCTTTGCCTATCCTGGCTATCAGAATCTGCTAGGACCAGGATTACTCAGAAATTATCAGTATTGCTTTGAGAAAAGGAATTATTCCTGCTGCACTGAAAAGGTGGTGGGTGAAATTTTGCATCCACTTGGCTCAGTGCCCTGTGTGGGATAACCTCCCACGCTGCTCTAAATCCAGCACTGTTATCCATGTCACAAGTCTTCCTTGCTGCTGAACGAGGAATGGGCACTCCAGGATAATTAAGAACATTCCAAAGTGTTGTACAGTGCATTCATTTTAGAATGAATTATAGTTGAACCAAATGGGTCCCAGTCATTTTATTTTGTCATTCATTTTGAATGCCTACCAGAATACTGGAATACTGTGTCCAATTCTGGGCATAGCAGTTTAAGAAGGATGTCGACAAGTTGGAATGTGTGCACAGGAGGGAGACCAGGATGATAAAAGGGTCTGGAAACCAAACCTTATGAGGAACGGTTGAAGGAACTGAGTATGTTTAGCCTGGAAAAGAGGAGCCTGAGAGGAGATATGATAGCCATCTTCAGATATCTTAAAGGCTGTTGTGTGGAAGAGGGAGCATGCTTGTTTTTCACCTGCTCTGGAGGGTGGGCCTCAAACCAATGGCTTCAAGTTATAAGAAAGGTGATTCTGACTAAACATTTGGGGGAGAAATTCTGACAGTAAGAGCTGTTTGGCAGTGGAACAGACTCCCACAGACTCCCTCCTTTGGAGGTTTTTAAGCAGAGGATGGATGGCCATCTGTCATGGATGCTTTAGCTGAGATTCCTGCATTGCAGGTGGTTGGACTAGATGACCCTTGGGGTCCCTTCCAACTCTATGATTCTATTCCTTTACATAGTCTGATTCAAACTCTGAATTACCTGGCATGCCCCTCCCAGTCTCAGAATCTGGCAAATCATCCTCTTCTTAAGTGAATTGAATGCTAGTGGTTTTAATGAAGTGTGTGTGTGTGTGTGCGCGCGCGCACGCACATGCGCTTTGGTTCCTACAGGATAAAGAACAGTTGAAAAACTGAAACAAAATATAACCACACATGCTCTGCAAATATTTGGGAATATTAGTAAATAGCATAACCAACTTGTTCCATTGTTTTCAGTGGGTCTACTCCAACCATGGCTAAGTCTGGATCCAGTCCCAGGTCACAACCTATTTTGAAAACAGAGTCAACTGAAATAGGTAATTTGCAGCATTATAGTTACAGCACTTCAACTATGACAAACCAACGCTACTCACTCTGAGAGCTGTTTCGGAGTCCTCCCGTTCTGATTCCCTCCCATCCCCTTAGTTTCTCCCACAGGTGACTGCCAGCAAATTGCAAGGAGGGTGGGGAATTGTGCTTCGTGATGTCAGCAGCTTTAGTCACACTGCAGAGACAGTATGTGCCAGATGGAAACTACTGACTTGTTCTCCTGCTTCTGCATCCCTCAAAAACAAAAGCCACACAGCAAGGCATTGCTTCATTCAAATTCTGCACCCCATTGGAGACTGGCATGATGACGACGCAGCGTGGCAAGAACCCGAAGCCCGAAGAGCAGGTTGCGCAAGAGGAAAGCTGGCAATTCCCCTGCCTTGCAGTTGATGTTCCTGCTCAACTGAGCTTTGGCTGAAACACCCTCTCATGTTAACATTTTTAAAAACCTGTAATAGTTTGTAGATAATGTTTGAGAGCCAAATTGTTTCATTTGGTGATGAAATAAATAAAATAATAATAATAATAATAATAATAATAATAATAATAATAATAATAATAATAATAATTAATTTATTTATTATACCACGCCCATCTGGCTGGGTTTCCTCAGCCACTCTGGGCGGCTTCCAACAAAACACTAAAATACAATAACCTATTAAACATTAAAAACTTCCCTAAACAGAGCTGCCTTCAGATGTCTTCTAAAACACTGGTATCACTTCTCAGCCTTTGGGCTAAGATCAAGTGTGTGTGTGTGTGTGTGTGTGTGTGTGTGTGTGTGCAACAATGCAGGTTTCACATTTACATTTACAAATCCAGATTAAAAATTCATATCCCCATACAGTTTCCTTATGGACAAAGGGACTCTGATGCAAACATTAAGTTCTCATTCATATGGGAACTTCTCATGCAATTCTGTGTTGGGACTGGGTCTGCACACACAAACTCATTGCACCTTCAGAATTGTGAGTTTGATTGAAAATGTGCACATTTTAAAAACAGAGCCATGGGCATTACTGCATTTTTTAAAAATAGACGTTCAAATTTAGAACCAAACACATCAGTATATAATGCACTCTTTGCTAACTCCTTGATTCAGTGATTCAGGGTTCCATCATTGTTCTTTTGAAGAAAAGAGAGGAACAAAGTAATTGAAATAAAACAACCTATTGTCCTATTGTTGAACCTTGTAAGGTCTGGGAGACTTTTCAGCTGAAGAGCAGGGTGAAATGATTCCAAGAAGTAAATACTGGGCATGGTTTTGTCCCTGGCAAGGGTGTATACTTTTGAGTTTACCTAGAGTTTTAAATGTTGAAGGAGCAAATTAAGGACCTTGGGAGATGCTGGCTATCAGCAACAAAAGGTGGCAAATGTAAACCACCCTGTGATCTTCAAATAAAGGGTGGTATCATCATCATCCTCCAAGCCAAAAGAGCCAAAAATTGAATTGGTTGTCATCACAATAGTTTGTAGTGCTGTTGAAGGGAGAATTGAGGCAAAATCAAGGACTTTCCAGGACTGAGAAGGAACAAAGGCACAGAATCACAGTCTTGGAAAATAGATTTAAATCTGGAACTTAAATCTGTGAAAATCATGCAAACTTGTTAAGTATGTGTGATGGGACGATGAGCTGCTTGTGCGTAAAATGCAAGTCCCTCAGAGTTTGATCAGGTTTTCAAACCTCTGCCTGTGACGGAGCCCCTCCAGCATGGCTGCGTCAATCACTAGTAGAATCCGAAAGTGGCTGCTTTCGGAATCTTTTCCAACATAAAAGCTCTTTAACGGAAACACGTCTTCTGGACTCTCGGCGTGACAGTTTCCGGCGAGGTGTGGGTGTCCCTATAGGAGGTCCTGAGACCTCCCCACTGTTTTCGCTGGAAGTGTCTCTGAGCCATCCCTCCGACTCACTTTCCCTTGGAGTTCTTGCTCGCCCTCTACTGGTTCCCTCTTCCGCTGCTACTCCTCTCTCAACCTCAGTGAGCCTTTGCGCCCCCGGCGCTTTAGATGGCAGTTCCCTGACATCCACCTCCCCTCCAGGGCCCCCTTCACCCCCTCCCGTCTCCTCCCCTACTGGCGGTGAGGAGGTAAAACCCCTGAAAGAACCTCCCTCATCTTCCGACGTCGCGAACACTTCCCTCCACTTGTTGCTGTTCCTACTCTCTCGGTAATCTTCGTCATCGGAGTCCACTCCCTCTTCCAACTCCGACTCCGCGAACCCTTCCATTTCCTCTTCCTCATCGGTGGTGCCGAAATACTCCCTCCTAAACCTTGCTATCGGCTGAGGTTTCCTCGGGAACCTTTGGTGGAACGTTTCTGTTAAAACCTCGTCATTGACTTCCTCTGCACTTACCCAGGTGTTTTCTGACTCCGGTTCCCCTTCCCACGCCACCAAATACTCCACCTGATTTCCCTTCCACCTGGAATCGAGGATTTCCGCTACATGGTTGCGGCGTTCCCTCTCTTCCAAGGCTGGTCCCCTGACGTACTCCCCTTCACGTCCCCCCCTGTATGGTGACAGTAACGACCTGTGGAACACTGGGTGCAATTTCATGTGGTTGGGTAATCGGAGTTTGAAAGCTACCGGGTTGACCTGCTGAATGACCTCAAAGGGTCCCAATCTTCTGGGCCTCAATTTCTTACAACCCCCTTTGAACGGCAACCCTTGGGTTGACAACCACACTTGATCCCCCACCCTTATGGTTTCACCTTCCCTTCTGTTCTTGTCTGCCTGCTTCTTATATTGTGCCTTAGCCCTTTCTAAGTTGAGCTGGAGCTGATGATGGATCGCTTCCATCTCTTCTACAAAATGTTCAGCCGCTGGGACGCTCCATCTCTCCCCTCCTTCCCCTGGAAATGCCCTGGGGTGACACCCGTAATTAGCCAAAAAGGGACTCATCCCTGTGGACACATTCTCCGCATTATTGTAGGCAAATTCTGCCAACGCCAACTTTTCGACCCAATCGTTCTCTCTGTCATTGACATAACACCTCAGATATTGTTGAAGAATGCCATTTGCTCTTTCCGCCTGCCCGTTGGTTTCAGGGTGCCGGGCAGTTGAAAAATTGACTTCCACGTGCAGCAAGCTCATGAGCTTCCTCCAGAACCTGGAAGTAAATTGTTTGCCGCGATCTGAGATCACCCTCAAGGGAGCCCCGTGCAACCTAAAGATGTGTTCTACAAACAACTTCGCTGTTTCTTCCGCTGTGACTGCATGTGAGCATGCTACAAAGTGGCACATCTTAGTTAACAGGTCTACTACTACCATGATGGCTGTTTTCCCCTTGGACTTTGGCAGATCCGTCATAAAATCTATTGATATCGCTTCCCAAGGCCGTTCTGGTGTGGGTAATGGTTCTAATAACCCTGCCGGCGCCCTTCTTTCCCCTTTGGCTCGCTGACATTGGTCACACCCTCTTACATACTCCCTTACATCTTCCCTCACCTTAGGCCACCAAAATTCCCTGGTAACCAACCACATGGTCTTGTGTTGTCCAAAATGTCCCGCCGTGGGGCTATCATGCAACTGCTTGAGTACTCTCCCCCTCAATTCACCTTCGGGTATATACAGTGCCCCTTTGTAATACAATGCCCCATTTCTTTCCTCAAAACCTCCGGGACTCTCGCCCTCCCCCCTGAGACCTCTGAGCTTATCCTGGGCATATTCATCATTTTCCGTTTCCTCTACCAGTTCTCGTTGCCCCACCAGCGCCGCCCCACACACCCAGCGGTCCTCAGGGATGACATGTCTCTCTTCGATCACCCCCTCCCCTTCCCAATACTCTGGTTTGCGTGAGAGCGCGTCCGCCCTGACGTTTTCTGGGCCTGGCACATAACAAATTTCAAAGTTGAATTTGGAGAATTCCTGTGCCCATCTCACTTGTCGTTGGTTGAGCACTCGAGCTGTTCTCCAATACTCTAAATTCTTGTGGTCGGTGCACACTTGCACCTTGTGTTGTGCCCCAATTAATAAATGTCTCCACCTCCGGAATGCTTCGTGAATGGCAAGTAGTTCCCTGTCATACACCGTGTAATTCCTCTCGGATTTATTCAGCTTCCGCGAGAAGAAGGCACACGGTCTCCACTCCGACGCACTCCTCCCCGGTTGAAGAAGGACCGCCCCTACCGCCCGGTCGGATGCATCGGTTTCCACTCTCATGGGTTTTCGTAAATCCACATGCAGAAGTTGTTCTTCCGAGGCGAAAGCCCTTTTCAGTTCTTCAAAGGCTCGATCCGCCTCTACCGTCCAAACAAATTTCTTCTTGCTGCTGAGGCAGTCGGTGATGGGCGCCGTCAAGTGGGCAAAGTTCTTGATGAACTTCCGATAAAAGTTCCCAAACCCCAAGAATCTTTGCACGTCCTTCTTGGTCTTCGGTGTCTTCCATTCCAGTACCGCTTGGACCTTGCCTGGATCCATGGCCAATCCCTTGTCTGACAAGCGGTACCCCAGGAATTCCACCTCCTTGGTATGAAACTGGCACTTCTCCAGTTTCACCCACAGCTGGTTGGCTTGCAGCCTGCCCAACACTTCTCGAACGTCCCTCACATGCTGTTCCTCATCTTCCGAATACACCAACACGTCGTCTAAAAAGGCCACACAATTCTTGTAGAGCAAAGGTCCCAGAACGTGGTTTATAAAAGCTTGAAAACACGCGGAGCCCCCTTGTAGACCGAAGGGCATAACGAGGTATTCAAAGGCTCCCAAAGGGGTAAACATGGTGGTCTTCCATTCATCTCCCTTCCTTATGCGTATCAGATTGTACGCCCCCCGCAGGTCCAGCTTTGTAAAAATCTTTCCCTTCCTTACTCTGGTCAAAATGTCATCAATTCGGGGCATAGGGAAAGCCAGGGGCTCCGACACTGCATTGAGGGCCCTAAAGTCACACACCAGTCTCGGTTTGTCTGTGTTCTTTTTGTCCACAAAAAACACTGGGCTGCCCCCCACCGCTCGGGACTCTCTGATGAAACCTCGCTTCAGGTTTTTGTCAATGAACTCCCTCAGCTCCTGCATCTCCCTGTCTGACATGGCGTACAGCTTGCCTACTGGGAGTTGGGCCCCAGGGAGTAGGTTGATTTGACAGTCAAAGGGTCTATGCGGTGGCAGTTTGTCTGCTTCCCTTTCGCTGAATACGTTGCTCAGATCTGCGTATTGCGGGGGCACCTTCCCTTTGTCCATTACTTCCATCCCGGCTAGGGTGACTCTGTCTCCTCCCGAAACCTTCCCCTCCTTGCAGTGTTCTAGGCAATGCACTGACCCAAAGGAGACCACCCTCTGATGCCAGCCCACTAGCGGATCGTGTAGCGCCAGCCAGCTCATCCCCAAAATGATGGGCGCTCCTCCCAGGATGGCCACATTAAACGCTATCTGTTCGGTGTGCCTTGCCACCCTCATTATCATCGGGACAGTCTGTTGGCTAACTTCTCCCCCCAACAGCTCTCTGCCGTCAATCGTAGTCACCTGCAAGGGGTTACTTAAAGGGATGGTCTGTATCTGATGCTCAGCTGCAAACTCCTTACTCATGAAATTACAGGAGCTGCCTGAATCCAAAAGCGCCTTGATCTTTAGTGGGTGTCCGTTTGGCAGTTCTAGTAACACCTCTATCACTAAAGCGGGTCTGGGAGGTTCCGGCGTGGGCACTTTCACTGCTCTTTGGCCTGGCTGCTGTGCCCCGACGGTGGCAGCCAGGCGTTGGCTTTTACTTGCTCCTTGCCTTCCTCTTCCTTTCCCCCAACAGCTCCTGCCATCCCTTGCCATTCCTTTCTTTGTGGGCAGACTCTGGCAAAGTGCCCTGGCTGTTGGCAGAGATAACATCTCTTGGCGCTCTTTCCCTCCTTCTTCCGCCCTTCACTGGGATTTGAAACTGCGCGCGCCCGCGCTGTTCCAACTTCCATCGGCTCTGCCGGCGGGAAAGGTGGCTCTGGAATGTCTGGAATGCGGAACTCCCTCCAACGGTCTCCTTTCCCTTCCCGCTTTTCCAAAGCCCTCGCCTCCTGGCGCGCTCCTATGCACAGCGCAGATTTGGTTAACTGATCCATAGACTCCGCCCTGGGCCCCCGGGAAAGCTCATCTTTGACGGTTGAAGAAAGCCCCTCTTCGAAAAGCATTTGGATGGGCTCCGCCGATAGGTCCCACCCCAATTTATGAATCAGCATAGTAAATTCAGTCCAGTACTCACGGACAGATCTGCTTCCTTGCTGGCAAGCCATTAACTGCCTTCGCACCACCCCCTGCTCAATATCGCTGGAAAACATCAGGTCCATGGCACGAAAAAACTTCCTCGTGTCCTTTAGGATCTCATTATTCGCTGCCATCAGGGGTCTAACCCAATCTTTCGCCCCGGATTCGAGATGGCCAATCACAAAAGCCACTCGCGATTCCTCGTCGGGGAAGTCATCAAACTGCAAGTTTAGAGCGTATTGCATCTCTGTTCTAAAGGCATGATAGTTCCTGGGATCCCCCCCGAATTTCTGCACCAATCCTGGTACCTTTCTGGCGAGCGGGGTGGTTTTCTCCTTTCCCTTTTCTGCATCCTGAGCCCTCCTCTCCTCAAGCCTCGCCGTTTGCAGCGCCAACTGGATCTCCAACGCCCTGTACCTTTCTTCCAGGCTTGGACCCCCTCCAGCTGCTCCTGCTCCTCCGGTTCCGGCTGGGTTGCTCATGATGCTTCTCCCTGCACAAGCTGGCTTTCGGTGACTTTCGGATTGCTGTGATGGGACGATGAGCTGCTTGTGCGTAAAATGCAAGTCCCTCAGAGTTTGATCAGGTTTTCAAACCTCTGCCTGTGACGGAGCCCCTCCAGCATGGCTGCGTCAATCACTAGTAGAATCCGAAAGTGGCTGCTTTCGGAATCTTTTCCAACATAAAAGCTCTTTAACGGAAACACGTCTTCTGGACTCTCGGCGTGACAGTTTCCGGCGAGGTGTGGGTGTCCCTATAGGAGGTCCTGAGACCTCCCCACTGTTTTCGCTGGAAGTGTCTCTGAGCCATCCCTCCGACTCACTTTCCCTTGGAGTTCTTGCTCGCCCTCTACTGGTTCCCTCTTCCGCTGCTACTCCTCTCTCAACCTCAGTGAGCCTTTGCGCCCCCGGCGCTTTAGATGGCAGTTCCCTGACAGTATGTTTCTCTTTATTTGCCACATATAGTTCTATGCATATACCTAGAATTTTTTAGTAGATTAGAAAGTTCTCTCTCTTTTACAAAAACAACAACAAAAAAACAGCTCCCACAAAATTGTATTTATTTTTGTGCCTTTTGTTTCCAAACACCTGCACAGGGATTTAAAAAAAAGAGAAAGAAATACCTCCCAACTGTTGTTGCATGCAAAACAATAAAAAAGGAGCTTGCTCTGGAACTACCTTTAGAAAGAAGGTATCTTTAGGTAGAAAGGGGGAGCTAACATTGACAGAAGAAAACATGCCCTGTTTCAAGTTAATTGAACAAGGGGATCATAATAGGAAGGGTAGGCAAACTAAGGCCTGGGTGCCAGATCCGGCCCGCGGATGGTCTGGGAATCAACATGTTTTACATGAGTAGAATGTGTGCTTTTATTTAAAATGCACCTCTGGGTTATTTGTGGGGCCTGAATGGTGTTTTTACATGAGTAGAATGTGTGCTTTTATTTAAAATGCATTTCTGGGTTATTTGTGGGGCATAGGAATTCGTTCATTTTTTTCTCCAAAATATATTCCGGCCCCCCACAAGGTCTGAGGGACAGTGGACCGCCCCCCTGCTGAAAAAGTTTGCTGACCCCTGATAATAGTATGCTAGCAAACTTTGTATGAGGCATTTTTTGTGGAGCAAAGTTACCTGAAATAACAAAGGATGGAAATAATATTAATCACTATGGACTTCTACAGTGTAGAAAGCCGACTTTCACGATCAGAAGTCTTACATTTACTATACGAACACATGATAGATCACTCCTTGAATTTGTTAATTTCAGCACTCAGATCCTGCTTCCTGCCATATTTATGGTGGCTAGTAATTATAGGATTTTAAAATATTAAGCTATCCGTAATTTAAAACAGTTCATACAAGCAAAGCTGCCAATTCCAGTTTCCAAGAAAAAAAGGGAGCAGTGCTGTGCCAGGCAAATGAGTGTACTTGGCAGGTGAGTCTAAGAACGAGGTACAGCTTGAACACACACAATCAGTCAGTACACACAGTTCAGAAACAAGTGCTATTAAACAGATACAGCTGGAGCTTTGAAGGATTTGGTGAAGTTGCCAGATGTCACTTTTATGACCTGGCTTTGGACTTGTCCTCCTCCTCCTATCATGATTGTCTCTGGAATAGAGTCATGTTAGGGTTCAATTGGAGAGAAATCAGGCAATTTATGAGTAAGGTGACTATGTTCTAGTTTTTAGAGGACAGTCATCTATTTGAGCAGCTGTCTGGCCCATTTTAAAGATAAATTACCATAAGAAGGGAGAGCAGTGGCAGTGAAGTTACCCATCAACAGCACTTAGACAGCAGACTTTATTAGATACCCATTATGGTGAGATGTAAAAGTAAAGGGTAAAGGGACCCCTGACCATTAGGTCCAGTCGTGGCCGACTCTGGGGTTGCGGCGCTCATCTCGCTTTATTGGCCGAGGGAGCGGGCCAATCCCCGTTGCGGGGATTCGAAATGCTGACCTTCTGTTCGGCAAGTCCAAGGCTCTGTGGTTTAACCCACAGCACCACCCGCGTCCCCATGGTGAGATGTATTTCTATTCAAAAGTAGATCCATGACTTTTTTCAGGGGGGAACTCACCAGACCTCATTTCCGGCACCTCTTGTGTAGGTGCCATTGCCATTCTTAGAGAAAGAGGGGGGTGTCCATGATGAGTTCCGGCCCCTCTTTTTCGTCGGTGGTTCGAATCCCCGCGACGGGGTGAGCTTCTGTTGCTCAGTCCCTGCTCCTGCCAACCTAGCAGTTCGAAAGCACATCAAAGTGCAAGCAGATAAATAGGTACCGCTCCAGCGGGAAGGTAAACGGCATTTCTGTGCGCTGCTCTGGTTTGCCAGAAGCGGCTTAGTCATGCTGGCCACATGACCCGGAAGCTGCACCGGCTCCCTCGGCCAGTAAAGCAAGATAAGCGCCGCAACCCCAGAGTCGTCCGCAACTGGACCTAATGGTCAGGGGTCCCTTTACCTTTACCTAAGTATCACATTAATGGACTGAGGCTGAAATACAAACATATAGTTTGCATTACAGTTGTACCTCGGGTTAAGTACTTAATTTATTCCAGAGGTCCGTTCTTAACCTGAAACTCTTCTTAACCTGACGTACCACTTTAGCTAATGGGGCCTCCCGCTGTCGCCGCACAATTTCTGTTCTCATCCTGAAGTAAAGTTCTTAACCCAAGGTACTATTTCTGGGTTAGCGGAGTCTGTAACCTGAAGCATCTGTAACCTGAAGCGTCTGTAACCAGAGGTACCACTGGACTTTGGTGAATTTTGTAGCCTTTTAATTTTTTTTTGCAGTGATTAAGCAAACCTTATGAGGAACCATACTGCAGATGCCCCAGGGTGGTATTCAGCTGCCTTTTACTCAAAGCAAACCCACTGAAATGAACATGATGAAGTAAGGGTAAGGCCCATTCATTTCCACAGGTCTACTTGGAGTAAACTTTATTTTTTCATGGGAGAAATGTTGGAGGGTATGCAGAGACCCAACTTTTGCGTTCAACGAAAGGCACTGTTTGAAAGAGCCCACAGGAGCCAATGTTTCTGATTTCTTCTTCAAATTATGTTTAAATATATGAAATAAACATTTTCACCCAAACCGGCAGCTTCGCACAGTCCCCAGTCCACCTCAACCTTTCCGTCCTTTCGAAAAGGCGGGATTCATCCATGGGCATAGCCAGGATTTTTGTTAGCGGGGTGAGGACTTTTGTTAGGGGAGGGGCAGAACCGCCTTGACTGGTCAGTTAGTGAAGTATTTCTATTGTTTTACTTGATCTGAGGGGGCAGCTGCTCCCCCCCCCCCTTGGCTACGCCCATGGCTTCATCGCTGAGGGAATTCATTCCACCTTGAGCGAAGGGGAAAGGCAGGGCATGGGGTGGGAAGCAACTTGGGTGTGATCTTGAGTGTGACAGGCCTGGGCTCAGCGGCGCAAGCACATGCTCTCGCACGCTTCATCCCCGAACCCACAGCACTTGCCAAGCGCTAAATAGAGAAGAGATAATTCCTGCGCCATTTAGGGGAAAAGATTAATTTGGTCAGTTAATCCCCTCCTGCTCCTCCTTCTCTCCCCCCGCCCACCGCGAAGAACCGAGCGCGGGAAAATGCACAAACAGTTCTGCAGGTAACCGTCAGCGCGAGGCGCAGAGGGGACCCTGTGGTGCCCGGAGAGGAGGCGCATGCGCGTTGGTTGCGCGGGCGACTGAGTGTGTGTATGTGGGGGGTGGCTTTGCGCGGGTTGAGGGAAGCGCTCAGGTGCTTCTGAGGGAGAGAAAGTTGCCCGCGAGCGGGATAAGGAGGAGGACCAGGAGGCGTTGCCAGCCAGCCAGCCAGCGCAGGAACTTGCCCCTTGCTGGTGGCTCCTCGCCCGGAGAAAAGGGCAGGGGGAGGAGAGCGCGTGGCTGGTGCGCCCGGGAGCCCAACAACTCCGAGCCGCCAGAGGGATGTGGAGCCTCATGAGGAGGAGGCGGAGGAGAGTCGCCGCTGCCGCCGCCGCCGCTGATGCTTCGCAAGCCGCTGGCGAGGGAAGGAAGGGGGCTCTCAAACTTTCCAGCGGGATGCTGCGCGGAGCTGCGCTGCTGCGGTCCTGATCGCTCTCTGTCCTGAAGCGGCGCTTGCCTGGGGTTTTTCAAGGGCACTTTCGGCTCCCACCTCCGCCCCGCCACCGCTGTGGAGGGAAGCTGCTGGATGCTGCTGCTGCTGCTGCTGCAACTGCTTCTCCATCGCCGGCGGTGATTTCTTGCCTGGATCTTTTAATATATATTTTTTGCCTCCGGCGCCGGGCCTGCCGTGGGGCGACGACGGGCTCCTGAGCCTGAGCAGAGCTCGCGAAGACACCCCGCACTCGCCACCTGCTGCTGCCGAGGAGGCTTTGCCTTGCTGCGCACCGGCCCGCTCCCCTCGCCCCCCCCCGACCCCCGTCCTGTGACTCCCTGTTGATGCGCACCCGGCTCTTGGCCGTGGGGATGGAGCCCTCCGCGGGGACCCCCCGCAAGTGAGCCCCGCTCGCGAAGGCGCGGAGGGGTGGGGGGAGAAGGAGGCTGCCTCCTCTTGACTCGCAGGACCTCCCCATCCTGTGCAGCGAGCCCCGGGGTCGCCATGGGGCTGGAAGTGCAGCCGAGCGGCCCGCCGAAGGCGCCCCTCTTCAAGCTGAGGAAAGTTCGCAAGAGGCGGGAGATGCTCCTGCAGCAGGTCGGCTTCATCTGCGCGATCCTATTCTTCGTCTGGGGCATGTCCACCCTGCTGTCTAAGCTAGGTAGGTGGCTGGCCAGAGGGGATGGGTTGGGAAGGGAGGGTGGGTGGGTGCATAGGAACGAACTCCTAGGGGCCAGGGTCCCTTCCTTTCCCCCCAATGAAATATTTAAGAGGGGCGAGCAGCCCAAAGTTGATGGGAATTGCCATTCAAATTGTGTCCATGCATCACATCATGTGATCAATTATGTGGGGAGGGGTTTACCTCCCCCCGTATTTTATTCAAGTTGGCACCCCTGGTGGGTGGGTGGCTAGAGGCTGAACTGGCAGAAACAGAAGGTAGCAGCTGCCTGTGTCGTTTATCTTCCCCTCCCCAAATCTGGCCAGGATGCTTTCCCTGCCAGTGCAACAGCTGTTAGGGCACCGGGCATGCATGCACACCTGGGTGATCCTGCGTACCCCCAGACATTTCCCAAGAGTCCTGGGAATTGTAGATTGACCTTCATACTGCCACACTTCCTGGGATTCCTAGGGGCTTTCAATGTGTGTATGCAGTGGGATCAAAGCAAAGGGCCATGTTTCCTACAGGAGCAACAAGTTGGATTCACCTGGGAAGCCTGCAAGTGAGATGTGGAGGAAACTGGTAGTAGTCAAAAGCAAAAGTGCCTCTGGAAGCTGATGGTTCTGTACAGCCCATCTCACAGGGTCATTCTCAGCGTTATCTTCAGTGAATTTGCCATCTCCCTATGCTCTAAAGCCGTTGAAGCTAATGGATGTCACCAGTACATCTTGTGACAATGAGTTCCACAAGTGAATTACACTATTTTGTGAATAAGTGCTCTCCCCCCTTTTTGTCCTGAATCTTCTGCCAGTAGGAATAGTGAAGTGTCAGGCAGTCCTGCTTGCGGTGAAATCCTATGCTATGCTTACTCAGAAGATTCAATGAGATTTACTCCTGAGCAAGTACGTTTAGGATTGCATCCTTTGTCACCCATGGGATAATGCTTCATGCTTATAGGTTCATAAGGGTGAGATTGCTCCTGAATACTTGAGGAAATGGTTAAGGATTGGCTACCAGCAATACAAGGCAGATTTGTGTACATTTTTTTCATAGAGGAACAAACTTCCATCTAGGAAAAAAACAACAGCATATCCGTATAAACTCATGTACACTCAGTTTTGCAACAGTCCTGTGACTTGTGCATTCAAACTGATTCCATACCTGTGAATTCCAGAGTCAGATCTGGAGACGATGAGTAGATGGAACATTTCTGAAACAGAACATTATATTTCCCTGGGACGTGGGATCCCATTTTAGGAGTGACTTTTTTATGACTACTAAATATAATGTGCGAATGACTGTGGCTAAGTATTAGTTTGGAAATGTAGGAAGAACAGAACAAACCTGATGAGGAAGAGATCCCATATAGCAGTGCACAACGTCTCAGCAATAGTAACCCGATGACTTTGTGTCCCATTTATTATATGTTGCATAAAAGCTACGGCCCCAACTGACAACTTTCAGCAGAGAAAGAGAGATTTTGCTGGAAAATGCTGTTGCCGATCTAATGTGCTTCATTCCTGCCTTGCAAGCTGAAATATTTTCTGTTTGCCTGCTGTGCTGCTTGCTGTAGGCTTAGAACAGTAATTCCAAAATGGGCAGATTAGAACAAGGGTTGCCAGATCAACATGGGGATGGAGTGGAGGCGGGGGAAGGAACCAAGGAATTTTGCTCTCTGTTCTGTAGAGTTTGACAAAGCAGGGTCAAATCAGAAAGCAGGTGTTCCCAAACTACAGAAATACAATAGCCTCTTAAATAAATGGACATCTCACCACCTTTGCTGTAGCGCTACTTCCTCCCCTTCCCCCACCAATGGGACTCCTGTTCCTTTAATGAGAGAGTCAGTTTGGCAGGTGCGGTGGCTCCTCCCTTTGTTGCCAGAAAAGCTGGCTGTTCCAAACATTAGTCTGCCAGGGCCCAGGTAGTTATTAAAGGAATGACCTGTGAGGCCATGTGTTGGCAGGCCTCCTTAGCTTAGCCGCGGCTGTGCTACTTATCCTGATGCTAACAGCAGGTGCTGGGGAAGTAGAGCATCAAAAGCCACACCAGGAAGTAAGATGTGCATGGCTATTGGGAAAGATAAATATTCCTTCTGTGGCTTTCCCTGTTAAAAGCTGGCACAGCTTTGCGACCAAGGATGGGGCATCATATACACTCTTAGCTGGAGTAACTGAAGTTAATAGGACTTAATTTCAAGTGAACGTTCATAGGACTGTGCTACGTCAGGGTGAGCTGTAAACCAGAAAGTCCCCAAATCAAACGAAAAGGCAACTTCTGGATTTTGGGCCATAGATCATTAATGGGTCACTTTAACAAGCAAAGGGCAGAGGGCGCTCAAACAGAAGGCAAACCCAACAGCCCTCTGGCAGGTGACACGTGCAAGTGACCCCACACATTATGGAGGATGCAGAATGACGGCTATGTCATTCCAACAGTGGTTGGAGGCAGCATGCCTGTGAATACCAGTTGCTGGGAACCACAAGGTAGAAGAGCACTGTTGCACGCATCTCCTGTCGCAGGCTTCCCATAGGCATCTGTTTGCCTGCTTTGTGAACAGAGAGGTGGAGTAGAGGCGCCTTTGGCCTGATCCATCAGGGCTCCTCTTACGTTCAAGCAAGCGAAGCCACATACCAAATTCTGCTTTGAAAAATATCACCTTTCAGTTCTCAGTAGCGTAACTGAAAGGCAACATGCACAGTGAACGTTAAGGATTAAGGGTAACATAAAGATGTCCTTGTCTGAAGGTTTTGTCCAGTTTTCTCAGACCTCTTCTCTGCAGATCCCTGCCTCCCTTTTGCCAGCTTTAGTTCCCTGCAGTCTACCCTGCCTTGTTGCCTTAAGGAGTCAGCTATAGGTTCAAATTTTACCTCTGCCACAAATGCTCAGGATACTTACAAAGCTGCCTGACAAAATAAAGACTTGTTTGTCATTGTGGTGCAGTATGGCCTACATTGATGAGTAGTGGCTCCCCCAGGGCATCAGGCAGAGGTTTTTCATGTCGCATTGCCATCTGATCCTCTTAGCTGGAGATGTGAGGGACTGAACCTGGGGCCTGCTTGCAGAGTAGGTGCTCTGCTCGTTGATCTATGGTCCCTTGCCTTAGGTCCTTCTATTATTTTTTCAAGCCTATTATTATTATTATTAATATGGATGTGTGTACGTGATAACACTGATCAACCTTACAAGGTTGTTGCAAGGCTTACTGAGATATGTGGATAAAGCATTTTGGACACCAAAATGTGCTATTTGAATGTAATGTATCATTAGTACTTAATATATAAGTATTCCTGCGCTATGCCATCCCTAGGAATACGAGGCAGAGACAGGTATCAGTAGGATAAGTATCCAGTTTTTGTAGCTATTTGATCAAAACACTTTGCTACAACCTCATCTGGCCATGCCTCTAAACTTTAAGTGTGGACAGTAAATCATTTCAGAAATTGATTGGCTTTTGTTAGTCTCCAGACAAAGGGAATTTCAGTAGCAAGGTTTACAACTTCTCCACTCACGTGGCAATCACTATGGACTTCCCTACGCATTCTCTTGCTGTTCTACTTTGGAGAACATATGGTTTTGTTAAGAGGGCACTGTTGAGTGGCTTTAGACATTTTCTGATGGGACAACAAGGAGGAGGTTGGTTAAATGTCTAAAGCTGCACCCCTAGCCCCATTCACCTGGGAGTAGCTCAGTTGGGTAAAAGGTGAGACTCTTAATCCCAGGGTCGTTGGTTTGAGCCTCACGTTGAGTGAAAGATTCATGTTGAGTGAAAGAAAGCATTGCAGGAGGTTGGACTTAGATGAGCCTCATGGTTCCTTCCAACTCTGCAAAACTGTGATTTGGCTTGCTTCTAAGTAGGCAGGGTCAAAACAATGGAAAGAAGTTAGAATCAGTCTTCAGTTAATCTTGAATGATAATGAGTCACAAGTGGTTTTACTTACAATTAAGCAGTATATAATTTTTTAATAAATAAATAAAGTGGAACCGGAAAACAAAATGTTGCATTTTGCCTTTGGTCTCTTACAGGAGTGCTCCTATTCAGTTTTCCAGCAACCAGCCATGCTTTCTTCCAGAATATATAAACTGGGAGAGGCTCAAGTTGGCCAGTCAGAGATTTCTGTTTGCATCCAGCTAACTCTTAACATTCAGTGGCTTCTGCTGAACACTGAGCATGCTCTGTCCACATTGGGCTTGGTTTTTTGGGGGGTATTTCGCTCCCCTCCTTTTAAAAAAAGTGTACTTGTGCAAATGTTAAGATACCTGAAGGAAGGCGATAGCTCCTTCTTGTTTCACAGTGGCTTTGTTTTTGTCCAAGTCTAGTTGGCGGGGTGGGCTCTGAGCAACTGAATACCAGGCATGAAAATACTTTAATGAACGAGGAGGAGCGGAAGGAGCATTCTGTTCTATTGTAATAATATGAGAACTTGAATAAACTATAGGGTTGTTTTTTTTAAAGAGAGTATTAGAGGGAGGGAGCACAGATGCTGGTGTTTGTATTCCTCCCCCTCCCTTTCAGGAAGAAAGCAAACCTGCAAATTCTGCACTAGCAAAAACTTCTGAATAAAGGGCAACCTCGTGCAAACACAGGGGGAGTGCTGGTTTAGAGCCTTTAACTCTATGGTCTGTTGGAGCATTTCATATTTTATTGGGCCCACAGTTTCCTTATCGGAAAGAAGGTCACTTGAACGATACGTTTAATCGTGAATCTTCCTTCTGTACCAGTCGTAATGTAATAAACCTTTGCCCCCTGAGAATCTGCAAGCCCCCAGAAGGACGATGATACAAAAACATATCTAGTACCTAAGGACCAAGCCCATATTGTTGCTGAAGAAAGAGAGAATGAAGGCAGATGTAATATTTTAACAATGGAAGAGGTGCTTTGATGGGGATGTCATGGCATTAATAGCAAATGCATTTTTCTAGGCTCTTATAAAAAGGGGGGGACAAAGTTCTTCATGTTTGGTTTTTCGGGTACAGTTTGAATGAGGGAAGCTGAGACTTTTTGGGTAGTGCAGTGTTGGAAGAATGTATTTTTTCACACAGTACGTAGTTAAACTACGGAATTGGCTTCTTGCAGGAGACAGTGATGGCCACCAATTTGGATGGTTTTGGAAGAAGGTTGGAAAAATTCATGAAGGGTTAGGCGACCAGTGGCTACTAGCTGTGATGGATAATATGTTTTTCATCCACTGTTGGAGGCAGTACTGAATGCTTTTGAGTACCAGTTGCTGGTTGGCCACTGTGAGAACAGGAAGCTGGGCTAGAGGGGCCAATCTTGCTAATGTATACATTTATAAGAAAAGTGGCAAGTCTAGATTCATGCGGCTGGCCAAGAAAACTGCTTCGAGACCACTGTTGTCACTTGTGCCATTTGCCAAGGGGCATATTTCCAAGTCGATTTTCTCTTTCAGTTCATTTATATACTCTTTCAATCTGATATTACTTGCAACGCAAACTTCTTTTTTATTCACTGTCAGACATTTGCATAGTTATCTAAGATTGGAGCACCAAGTGATCATGATAAGGTTATTGCAGGTAATCTACTCTGGGACAACCTGGTGTGTTTGCAATCTAAATAACTTATATGGTGCATTTAGTTCAAGAATGATAAACTTTAAATCTTATATGGTATATGAACCATATCCACTTTACAGTCTGCAAACAATTGGTAACTCCGTGTCTTCCAATGAACCCTTCTCTTTCCTGATCAAATAATTGTTGAAAAGGGATTTCCACACAGTACTTATTGTGTAAAATGACCTGTGTTTGAACTGCCTTTCCTGGTTGGAACTGAAAATCCTTTTTCTCTCCGTTCATATGTGTTTTGGTGTGTAGAACTTCCACAGGCCACCATTCATGGAGGACAAGGCTATCCATGCCTTGATGGTTTCACCTGATTCAGAGGCAATATGCCTCTGAATACCAGTTGCTGGGGAACACAAATGGGGAGAGTAGTGTTGCATGCACATACTCTTTGCAGGCTTCCCATAGCTAGGCCACTGTGAAAAGAGAATGGACCACGTACGCCTTTCGTTTGGTCTTACAGAGCTCTTAATGCTTGTTGTGTGGCTTGGCTTGCTTTTAGTGGGATTGCTGATTGCTGGCCTCAGTTTCATGTCCCCTGATTTGAACATTAGATATATATAATGTTAGGTTTTTCAGACTTGCATTATAATCAGGATTATTACAGATTTCCTCAGCCAGAGTTCAGTACTCATACCATTATACCAAAATGGCTCTTTTCCCTTAGCACAGCTTGTTCTCTGGTATGCATCAACCCTTATATAATGTGTTGTTTACCAACAGAAGATGCCAAGCTTTGCTTTAGTCACAGAGAACCTTTATCTTAACGCAGCCAGTGGATGTTGCTGGACTACAACTCCCATCTTCCCTGAACATTGACCATTTTGTCTGAAAGCTGATGGAAATCCAGATTGGAGAAGGCTGATCTAGTGAAAATTTAGATGTATAGATATCTAGGGGCAGCATTTTTATTTTTATTTTTGCCGGTGCAAATATACTGTGTTTGTCTTTTTATGCAGGACAAGAATCAACTCTTGTCGACAGAAATATCCTGTCAGAGTTATGGAGGAATAGAAGATTGATGGCATCAAATAATGAGTCACATGAAGAAATGAACTGCACAAAGCCAGGTAAGAAATGGGGAGCTTAAAAGTATATTTCAGTTCTGCTGTGCAAAAACTGCAGTGGTTTGCCAGATCTGAAGACTGTGCCATGTCAGAAGGTTTTCATGAACACAAAAGTTGTTGAGAGACACAGCTGACACAAGAACGTAAGGCTGTGCCTAAGCAGGCAGAAAGGTAATTTTCCCATCACACAAACAGTGCTCAAGTCCTCTGTCACAGTGGTTTTCCTGTAGATACTTATACCTTGTGAATGCATAAGTTATTATTTGTGCCTGGATGTTGAGACAACAAAGTGCATTGCAATAAAAAATTTTATTATATGTGACATTGAAAAGTTACCTATCTTCTTCTGGTTTGGTGATGCCTTGATCCGTGTTATAAATGACTATATTTAGCGTAGCCCAGTTTTACTGGTATATACATAATGTTTGGGACGCGGGTGGCATTGAGGGTTAAACCACAGAGTCTAAGACTTGCCGATCAGAAGGTCGGTGGTTCCAATCCCTGCGACGGGGTGAGCTCCCGTTGCTTGGTCCCTGCTTCTGCCAACCTAGCAGTTCGAAAGCACGTCAAAGTGCAAGTAGATAAATAGGTACCGCTCCAGGGGGAAGGTGAACGGTATTTCCATGCGTTGCTCTGGTTCGCCAGAAGTGGCTTAGTCATGCTGGCCACATGACTCCCATGGCCAATAAAGCGAGATGAGCACTGCAACCCCAGAGTCAGCCACGACTGGACCTAATGGTCAGGGGTCCCTTTACCTTTACCTTTACATAATGTTTACAGAGAAAGAGGGAAAAACCAAAACATCGCTTTTATCACTAGCAGAGCTGGTCAGCAGATACTGACCGGCCACATCTACACCGTACATTCAAAGCACTCTTTAACAGGCATAGTTTTCCTCAAAGAATCCTGGAAACTGTAGTATGCTAGGAGCACTGACCTCACGGATCTATAGTTCCTTTAAGAAGCTGCAGTTCCCAGGACTCTCCATGATTGTTAAAAATGGAGTAAGTGTGCTTTAACTGTGCAGTGTGACCCAGGTAGATAAAGGAGTTTGGAAAGTGGTAAGCAGTCACATCACCTAGTGGTTAGGTTGATAAGTTTGGTGTCTGCAAGTAGCCCTTTCCATACCAAAGCAGCAAGTTACTCAGGCTGTATCCACATTAGCGACTTAAAACACAGCGAGGGTGTTACACTTTGTTGTGTTTCAAGTCGCATTGGCATGTTGCTGTACATACCAGAGAAAGAGAGAGGGTGTCTTCACCTGATGGACATTACCTGTTGGATTTCCCTGTACCTGCAACCCCCTGGACTCCCATTCATGAAGTTGTCATCCACACATATGCTGTGGTCTGCGCATGTGCAGCAGTTGTATGAAATGTACACACCTCAGCTTAACTGTTCAGTTCGTGAGGTTTATGTTTTCAAATCGGATAGGAGGTGGCACGAGGGAAGACACATCAGTTAGCAGTATTTCTCGAGAGACTGCAGAATAGTAATGGAGTGTGGCTGTTGTCATGTGTACACAACACCAATGGTGGGAGCGCACTAGAGCTGAAGTAAATAGTATTGTGTACACAGCCTCAGGTTGAGGAGCCAGTGTGGAATCAATAATATTAGCCTTCGGCAAATTAAACAATCTATGGCCTTTTAAATTATTGGGAGGCTATTGTTTTTGTTCGGTATTGTGCTGTGTATTTTTGTTTGTTTATATTGTAATGCGCCCCGTGGCTCCTCAGGTGAAGGTGGTTTAGAAATTTAATTAATTAATTAATTAGCCTCTTATCACCTAACAGATCTCCAAGCAACTTACACTGAAGAACATAGACAAAAATACCTTGTAAAATAGATAAGCAAAAACCAAAACAAAACCATATATAAGGTTTACATTCCATGTAGCGCGCGTGTGCACACACACACACACACGAGCCTTCCCTCCCCCAATAACAGTGATAACAGCATTGGCAGTACAAAAAACAAATCTATATTCTCACAGAGAAAAATAACAGCTCAAACACTGATATTCCTCTCCTTGGCCCAGGAATCCCTAACTTGGAAGAGTCAGCAGCAGCTCCCCCCCCCCCCAGTGTTCCTGGTTTGTATTTTTTTTTGTTTCAACTTTCCACCCAGAAGTTCGGTGTCAAGGCTGGCTGCTGTAAATTAGTATGGCAAGGGTCCTTTTCCAGGGATGAACCCAATGGCTCTCCTCTATTGCAGAGATAGCAGCAGCAAATTCAGAGCAGGGAGATACAGCAAAAGTTCTGTCTGCTCTGCAGTTGTTCTGGCTGCTGCTCCTCCTCCTCTCCTGTCACTGCTGGGAATCCAAAGGTTTATAGGACCAGGTGTCCTCTTGGCTTCAAAGCCTGGCAGGGAACATGTCAACAGCTCCCCCCACCCTGCCCTCCCCTTGTTGGTTAAGCTACCATGGTTGCATCAAGGGCAAGGCGCTTGACTTGACCCTTGTTGCCACAGCCTGGTTCAAAACCTCTTGTGCTTTGCAGTCTCATTTGCTTGCTCCATTAAACTGTTTAATCACAACCTTTGTGATTATAATTTTAATTCCGATCCAAGTTATACACATTAAAATGTTGACGTTCTAATAAAAAAACTAAATTATGTCTCTCACACACATCATTTTTCACTCCAGGAAGACCACTTATATCCTAATTTCCTTGTGGCAATCAATCAATCAATCAATCAATCAATCAATCTGTGTGTGTCTTTTAAGTCCACATCTGTTCACAGACCTGGAAATGCTCTTTCAGCCATTCAGATGGGAATGGGGCTCTCATCTGAGCTTATAATTGCTCTTTCTCATATTCACAAATGGAAAAAAATAGCCAATTAGAGAAAATAAAAATGTTTTTAGCATCTCTTGCAAAAGTGCTTGGAGACAGTGGTCATGACCAAATCAAAAGTTACTGCGGATTCTTACTCTGGGGTCACAGAATCCTGTGATTCTTTAATCTCACTTCCTACTTTGCCAGCCTCCACATTACTATTTATTGCAAATGTAGCAATATGCACATGCTCTGATTCAGTCCTAAACTGCAGAGAGGATTTATCTAAGGGTAAGAAGGACCTGCTCTCTGCTCTGAGAAGCCAGTGGACTCTTTCAGCCTTATTTGGCTGTGACCTGTGCTCTATAACCTCCTTAGTGTACTGGTTAACTTCAGAAAGAAAATATGGCTTGCTTTAGCTGGATATTTGAGACATTTCCTCACTGGCTACCCCACTCTTACCATTTCCCCCTTTCATAGAATTGTAGAGTGGGAAGGGGCAATAAGGATCATCTAGTCCAACCCCTTGCAGTGCAGGAATCTTTCACCCAACATAAGGCTCAGCGCCCCCCTCCCTGAGATTAAGGGCCTCATGCTCTACCAACTGATCTATCCCTTAGGTTAATTCTTTTCAACTCTCTTGGATTCATGATAGAATATGGGCTCAAGGTTTGCAGAATAGAGTATAGGCTGAAGCCTACATCATGGCTTATGGTCACCCACTGAGTGAGAACAGAATCCACTCCCAGAAGCTGACAGAATCAATTCCATTAATGCTACCAAGCACAGATTACAACATTGGGATTTTGCCAAGCTTCTATACTTAGATGTCTCCTCAAATAGTATTCACTGTTTTCTTACGCGTGTGCATTTCTAAAGGAGCTTGATGGACAGAAATCTTTTGTTAGCCTTGCTTTCCCAGCGTGAGGTTTCTTTTTTCTATAGAGCTGCTAAATATAAAGGAAAATGGGAACCATGCACCACCCATATGGCAGTGTTTCGTATGCATAAATATGCAATACAAGATCAGATCAAAAGCCCACCTAGTCCAGAATCTTGTTTCTGTCGTTGTGCAGACAGATGCTTCAGGGTAGTCAACAAGTGGAACACAAAATCAGTGGCCTCCGTGGTTTGTCCTCAGCATTTGATATTTATAGGCTTCTTGCCTCTGAACATGTGGGTTTCATTTAGCTTGTGGTTAATAGCAGCTAATGAATTTGTCTAATCCCATTTTAAAGCCACCAGGCCTAACCTATATTGTGGTAGTGAGTTGTGTAAGTTAATTATGAATTGCATAAAGAATTATTTCCTTTTGCTGGTCCAGAATTTTACTTTCATTGGGTGACCTTGACTACTAGTACAGTATTCTGAAAGAGAGAAAACATTACCACTTTCTTCACACCAAATTTCCCCCTTGCTCAACATAACGCCCTCCTCTCCCTGTGCACCTGTTCTGGGTTTCTCCCAACTTCCCAGAACAGATCTGAGGAAGGTACAGAGCATGTGCAGTGAGCCTAGTGGAGGAGGTTCTGTTGCGCCAGCAAAAATAATTGCATTGACTGAACGAGTTAGTAGGATAGCACCCAATACAAATAGCATAACATCATTCAGATTGCTTCTGATAAAAAGTGCACTAGTTTTTTATTATTATTATTCAGTTATTGGATAGCACACACTTTAGGGAATTTGCTAGAACAGTGCAATATTTATGCACTCACAGCTTGCACTTGTTTATTTTAGCCAACTATTTGGAGAAACTTCCTAATGGTAAGAGCTCTTCCACATTGGAACAGACCATCTTGTGGGTAGTCAGTTCTTCTTCACTTTAAACAGAGGCTAGACACCCATACTAGATTGTAGATCCTCCGTTGAGCATTCGGTTCAAAGGGTTCAAAGGGAAACTTCAATGGAGCCAGAGATAAGAGAAACCAGATAGGAAATCTAGGCAATCTGCTGATAAGCAAGGAGAACCAGGAAATTCTGTAGCAATTGAAAATTATCCACATAAAATATTACCGGTACCTTCTCATTTTTTTCATAGTTCCTTTGGAAAGGAGCAGGTTAGCAAACCGACTGCGATGAGAAGCCTGGCCTTACTTTCAAACCTCAGTCATGTTAATCTAATTGCCATTTAATATTTTTATTGTGCTTGTCTGTAAGGTTAGCTGGCAAAAGCATAGGGTTGTTTTGTTTTGTTTTTAAAATAAAAAAACCACCCCAGGAAGTTATTGCCTAACATTTCCCTAAAGCTACAAGTAACTTCACCACTGTTTCCCCATGTAAGGGGAACATTTAAAACACAACATTTAAAAACCTCTCACTTGGTTCTCAGATCAGACACATCCTGAGGCTTGGGTTGTGGCTGTAGCTATTACCCTTAGCATGAAATGAACACAATCCCCACAAGAACGTCTTATCTCACAAGCACCATTAAAATGAGCTATGCAAAATCACAGTAGTGGAAAAGTCCTGCTAGATTGTGCCTGGTGCTAACAACAATCAGGAAAGAAGCACTGGCTCCACTGTTCATATGCCATCAATGATTGAAGCACAGATGGTTCTTGTACTCCACCTCCATGCTAGCTCTTCCAGGACAAAGTGACGCAGGCCATTTTCAGTTGCTTTGCGCTCCAAGTGCCTATCCATGAAATCTCAGCTGAGTTGCATGTGCAACTCCCAAGGGAGCAGAAGAAGGAGACTTTGGGACTAACTTAGCTTGCATCCACTGCTGGCACTGAAATGACTAAGCTGTAACTGGCTATTACCTCTCTCAGTTGCTAGCGTGTAAGATCTTCTTATAGGGTTGTATGAAATCATGAGTTTGTTCTAATCTGTGGGAAAGAGTCCATGAGTAAGAGTTTTAATTATCCTTGTAAGATAAGCAAATAGGATAACATCCCTGCACAAAGATAAAAGAGATCCCACAGGCCTAGTTCTTTCAGAGGTGATAAATCTGTATCTCGACCGTACCACTTCCTTCTGCAGCCTAGGCTCACGTGAACAAATGCTTCTCCGTACAAAAAAGCAAACAAATCCCCAAAGGTCCATGAATTGTCTGGGATCCCAGTTCGCACATATTGCTAAGGCAAACCATGGTTTAGTGTGAATGAGCAAGTGGGCAGATTCCTATAGTGACAACCGCACCTGCCGTTCTCCTTCCTTATTCCTGCTGCTGCGGTATCCACTACTAAGCTGTGTTTTGGTTTAGTGTTATGTGCGAACTGGGTCAGAGAGTTGTAGAGATATGAAACAAGGAGATACGAGACAGAGAGAGAGAGAGAGAGAGAGAGAGAGAGAGAGAGAGAGAGAGAGAGAAGGCTACATATTTACCCTAAAAAGCTGGTGGTTAGCATTCCTGTTGAAGAGGGCAGTTGATGATATTAGGTTAGGATAACAGATAGAACCAATATTTGATGTTCCTTATAAAATAACTATCTGCTTTGCTTTTTTCTCTCCATAAAGATATAGTTATTTTGATTCATGAATGTGTTCTCATCTAGGTGATTCTCAGAATATCATATTTTATCCCATGTGGCAGCTTTGATTTTTACATAGTTGAACATATAGAAGGATAGCCCCACTGCTCTCTGTAACATTTCCTTGCTACAAATCATGGCTTGCCTAGAACGAGACAAACTATGAGCCTGAGTTTGTGGAGCAGACGGAAACAATATTAAAGAATATAAAACTGTGCAGAAAAAACAGTGACAGTATAAACAGTACAATGAGAATGATTGGAAGACTCGTTTTGTCAGAAGTCTTTTTTATTTAAGTGTTTAATTAAATATTAATTAGGAAAATTAAGGTTTTTTTATGTACGTAAATTTGCTTTTTCTTCTTCTTTCTGTATTTTCTTCTTTTCTTTTTTCTTAATTCTTTTTTCTTTAATTTTCTTTAAGTAGTATGAGATTGTAAATTCTTTGTACAAGTATGTAATTTAAATTGATAAAGATGATTTTTTTTTTTTAAAAAAAAGCCTGAGTTTGGACACAATGCAAAGCCGAACCATGGTTTAGTTCTGGGTTGTGTGGCAGCAGCAGGACCAGGGGAGGAGTGAAACGATCATGATTTTTTCTGTGAGTAGCCACACATTCTGTGTTCATGCATAGCCATGATTTGGCTCAGCCTCATGTCTCAACCAGGCCAAAGAAGACAAATAGCTCTTATTTAAAGCAGTTGTAATTAAGTGGATTGATTATAAATTGAATATTTTATTTATCTGAACCACAAACCAGCACCATTTTAGGAGGGCACCTAGGGGGGCATTGTGGTCAATACCACAATTTTCGACTCAAGACACTGGATAGTAGAGTTTGAAAAGGCTGTTCTCCACTGTATCTAAATTACCTAAACCATGTGATGATTCTTGATGTTTCTTAACATACTCCAGAGACAGCAGCTCTAAAACTCTCCAAGGTAACTTGTTCCTTAGTCCAAGAGCTTGAGGATATCTTGTGGGAAGAATTCTCAAAATGATTAGAAAGCATAAAGTATGAAGTAAAACGTACATCAACTTACACTGTGTTCTCTTCAGCAAATTATTAATGCTTCTGGAATTGCTGTATTGGAACAGAAAACATTTTAAAGTTCATCTAGTAGTACTTTCAATAAATAAATAAAAAACATTTTAAAAGTAGCCTAGGGCTGTGAGGAGGCATGGAGAGAAACAAAGAACAGGAACCCATCTGTTTGCTAATATTGGCAAAGTAGATAGAAAGGGAATGCAATGTTAGCATTCTGAGATTCAACAGAGTTTGAAAAGAGCTCTGCAACTTTTTAAAATCAAAGGTTGGATTCAGAGAAATTACCACCCAAAGGGATGGTGGTGTCAGAATGTGAACCCCTCCTTCCTGTGGTCTGCTGCTGAGCCTATGAAAAGCCTTTCTTGCTGAATAGGGTGGCTGTGGCTGTTGGAATTACAAAACCTGGGACTTCGCTATCAGCAGCATGAGAGAACTGAGAGGGAATTACTGAAGTTCGGGTGACGGCACCTTCCATGAAAGGGAGGTCTGTTCCCAGAAGGTCTCTTTGCTGGGTTTTAGGGGTCTCCCCTTCTCCCACAGCCTCCTGTGCCACAACTCATCTCATTTAACAGGGTCCCCTGATTCTTTGGAGAAGCTTTTTGTGGCGCACCAGGGACTGCTGAGAGAGGAGGGGTCAGGTAGGGATGAGCAAATAGGTCCATTCTGCTTTCTCGCAGTTTCTCATTTTTCCAGTCTCAAATTCAGTTCGCCACATGTTCACAAAGGTTTGCAACCCGCCTCCCAAAAATCACCTTATGAAAATTCACCAGCACTTCACTGTGAATTTCTCCAAATGTATACATTTTTTTGCCAAGCAATTTACTCTAATGTAATGCCTTTTTGCATGTTATTCTTACTAATATGTGCATTTGTATGCATCTGTGCACAGCATATGTATTTTGGTACACATTACGTGGCTGGAGAACTGCTTTGCAAAATTTGGAGAAGTGTGAATTATGAAGGATGGCTGTGTTTTGGTTTGTGCATTGTTCCAGAAAGTGAAAATTAGTTAAGTTCACCTTTAAATGCAAACTGAATAAAATTTCTCCTCCATCCCTGGGTCAGGAAAGTCAACTCCCCCTTCTGTTGACATTTCCACTGGATCCAATGCTGTTACTCCTTGTTGTTTTTATACTGTGAGTTCCTTGGTGGCTTATGAAATCCTGTAAAATGCCATGCAGATGGCACTGAATAACAACTGCAGCAACCTATAGCATCTATATGTAAAGGTGAGAAGTACCGGGCTTCCCACCTGTCTGTTCCAGGAAATTGTACCTATCTGTTACATCCTGAATTTAGTCTTCATGTTACCAGGCAGTGAACATGGAAATTGGGGAAGATTGGGGAAATTGGGGAAGATTCACTTTATTGTCTCTCAGTACGCTTTGTTGAAACAATGACATTTCTGAATGCATGCCAAAGGCCAGATCCTGCACATGACAGTTTGCGCACACTATTTGCCTTGAGCTGGAGTAAGCTGGAAGCTTACACTGTGGGCAGAATTTTTCTGGTCCCCGCCATTTGCAAAGACGCTCTTGAGAATAAGCCCAATGCTGGGGTTTGCCTTGTGCAAATTTCATAGGTTATATTATTCCTAAATTCCTCGGATGACAGGATCTCATCATGACAGTGTGCCTTCGTTTATTTGCCCAGCTGTTGAACAGCCACAGAAACAGATGCGGCTGGGGTTTAGATCAAGATGTCAACTGGCAGGTCTGTCTCCGTGGTTTTGTTGTTGTTTCTGATACTCATTTGTTGCTTTCACTGTAGTCTTCATCTTCTAAAAATGCAGCTAGCAATGCAGTGACTGGGCTGCTGCACCTACTTGAACTTGTTTCATCTGTGGCTGGAGTTTTTAGGCACCAGTCTGGATGGAATGTGCTGCACGGGAGCGAGACCATAATGATCAAGGGTCTGGAAACCAAGCCTTATGAGGAATGGTTGAAGGAGCTGGGTATGTTTAGTCTTGAAAAGAGGAAACTAAGAGGAGATATGAAAGCCATCTTCAAAATATCTAAAGGGCTGTCACATGGAAGATGGAGCAAACTTGTTTTTTCCTGCTCTGGAGGGTAGGACTAAAAACAATGGATTCACGTTATAAGAAAGGAGATTGCAAATAAACATCAGGAAACTCTTTCTGATGGTAAGAGCTGTTCAACAGTGGAATTATCTCCATTGGGAGGTGGTGGACTACCCTTCCATGGAGGTTTTTAAGAAGAAATTGGATGGCCATCTGTCACTGATGCTTAAGTTGAGATTTCTGCACTGCAGGGATTGGACCAAAAGACCAACTATACAACATAATGATTCTATGATCAACAGTTAGCAAGCAACAGAAACCTGTTTCCAGAGCAGGGGGGAGGCAGGGAGGTAGCAATCTTGGACTGGCTCCACTGCATGACATATTGCTTCAACGGGAGCTCAGCTGTATAACAAAGCTCATTCCATAATCAAGAGAAGCTTTCTCCAACCTGATGCCCATCACATGTTGTCGAACTCCAGCTCCCATCAGTCCCTAGCAGTATGGCCAGTTGCTCAGGGATGATGGGAGCTGACGTCCAAAACAACTAGGTGGCAGCAAGGTGTGGAAGGCAAGATCTAGCAGAAGCTTAGAGGAACATAGGAAGCTGCTTCATACTAGATCTAACTCGTCTGTGTATTATCTACTCTGACTGGCAGCATCTCTCTGAGTCTTCAGGTGGAGGTATTTCATAGCAATTTTACAAAACCTATTTGGCCATTCTGTTGTGGTTTTTTTGCGGGGGGGGGCACACATTAAAATAGTTAGGGAGGCTTTCTATTTGCCTTGTCCAGTGCTGATTTCTTCTTTTATTACTATTTTGGTGCTCTTGCCTGTGACTTCAGCAAAGTTCTTGAATTCTGCTGGCTCACAGATGCCATTTTTTTCCTCCGAATGCTGTGGTCAGAGCATCATTCCAGGGCATTCTGAGAAAAACTGAGGACATTGACATGGACTTTTGCATCAAATGATGCCATTTCATGTATGGACTGGCCCTCTGTTAATGTGCCGACTGGAACTTCAGCCTCTTAACTTATTTATGATGTCTCATCCTGCCCAATTATATGCACACACCATGGAAATGATCCTACTTGCTAGTAGAGACCTCCAGGTATAGGGTGTGTATAAGTTGAATAAATAATAATAATAATAGCTGCAACAGCTATTTACATTTGTCAATTTAGTGAATGTTATTTGCTTGCACACATATGGTTTTACCCAGAGATGACAGACAGACAGACAGACTGTAGACAGTCTCCCAATGAGCTCAGGTAGAGTTGAGCAGAGATTTGATTGCGAATGTCCTTTGTTCAGTATTCTACACCAGACTGGCTGTCTTTAGTTTCAGGTTCTTGCTTCAGATGTAGTTTTCATTCAGAATCTCCTCATATTTCTTTATGAACATATGGAGCTGCCATACCTAGGCAGACTAGTTCCTCATCTTCTTTTAAGTTGGAAATGTCAAGGATTGAACCTGGGACCTTTTGCATGCAAAACACCTGCACTATATCTGAGCTATGACCCTTACCTCATATTAATGAGATATGAGCCTGCTTTATACTGAGGGTCTCATCTGAATTGTCTAATCTGAGTGACAGTGGCTCTCTAGGCCTTCGGGTAAAAGTCTTTCTTCGTTCTGTGACCAGGGATCCTTTTCAACTAAAGATGTGACAGACTTAACCTGGGACCTCTTTGTATGTGTCATTGCGCTGTGACTGGTTTCTTTGCTTCAGTAGCGGATGCAACTGAGAGCAGCAACAAACTTTCTCAAAATCTACACACATAATTTGATGTGCTTCCATTTCTTATCCAACTTTAGAATCAGAAAAGCTGGCTGTTCTTTTTACTTCAGTGAGCTGAAACTAAATTGCAATCATGTTCAGCTTGTTGAAATTGGATTCAAACCTGAAGAAAAGCTGATGCGTTATTGTGGTGCTAATAATAATAATAATAATAATAATAATAATAATAATAATGTGGTTCATTTCCTAGTACAGTGCATGGTAGAATGGCAGGTTACTGTGCAACGTATTTCTAGAGTGTTTCGTTTGCTTTGGAACAAATTATACCATGCACTGACTTTTAGAAACAAGATTGATCATAGCCCTCGGGTAACAGGAAAGAGCCCAGATTGTCTTGAAGTACCGTAGGCACAATGCATTTGCATTCAAAGAAATCTTCTGTTCTAGAACAAGAACTAAATATTCCATTACAAAGAGCACCTTCTACCTTGAAATGTCCCAGCTCTGTTAACAAACTTTACCTATGTTCATGCCCATCATTAATTTCTTTTGGATCTTGATATATAAAGCTGTATGCCCTGGTTGTATTTTATACTACGCGGAATATGAGTTTTCCTAGGTTCTGCTCTGTTCTAAGATGCAGCATATATTTTCATTTGTAGATCACTTATAGAACCTTGCTTGCCACCCATTGCCCTAATCTGAACACCATTGGAAGATAAAACAAATATACAGTGGTACCTCGGGTTACATACGCTTCAGGTTACATACGCTTCAGGTTACACACTCCGCTAACCCAGAAATAGTGCTTCAGGTTAAGAACTTTGCTTCAGGATAAGAACAGAAATCGGGCTCTGGCTGCACGGCAGCAACAGGAGGCCCCATTAGCTAAAGTGGTGCTTCAGGTTAAGAACAGTTTCAGGTTAAGAACGGACCTCCGGAACGAATTAAATACTTAACCTGAGATACCACTGTATATATTTCAGAAATTATGGACAGAACAGTGACATCATCTGCTTTGATTACCATAGCCTGGACCTGTACAATTTGTGATCCACTAAGCTGAACTCAGTCTTACAACCCATCTATGAATACCTGCCAGGTACTTGATGATCCTCCTGTTTTTGCAGTGCCAGGCAGGAAAAATGAGATTTATCAAGACCTTGGTGAGCTGATTGACAGCTGATTGGTTTTGTGGGTCACAGTTCTTCAGTCCTTCAATTAAAAAAAAAAAGAATTCATATAATTTTACTTGTTAGCGCAGAATTAAAATCCAGCATCAAGACTATTATATTATGCAATTTATTTTGCTTCCAGCATGTTGTGTAAGAAACTTTTCCTACATTATTCCTCTTTCCTTCTACTTCTCTCTCTCTATCAGATTAACATTGCAGAATGACAAATAGCAAAAGAGGAGTGCTCTCTCCTTTCCAGCCGCCCCAATCCCCATGTCTCTTCTAATGAGCATGCTAATGAGCATGATCAACAATCAATGGGCTGGTGGGGTGTTTTTTTTGGGGGGGGGGGAAGAATGCCCCTTTAGTTCTTTCTAAAAGAATCTTTTTAAACAACTTCTGCAAACCTTTGTGGTTCCTTGAACACAGCTGACATTTCCCCGTTGTTTGTTGGTGCTCCCATTTTTTATCCAATCATGCTAACACACACCATCTGAGTTCATTATTAGAGGGACTGATCCTGTACTAAATTACCTGGCAGAGAGATTTAACAAGGCCCCACTGGATTCCTTTACGTATTACTGTACTAAAACGTGCAGAAGTTATGCAGCTTTTATGCCTGGTTGGAGAAAAACAACAACCCTTCAACCCCCACAGTTGTGGTCATTGTCCCTTAGAGGAACTGCTTTGTAATTTTGGTTGTGTGTTTGTTCCTTTATGCTTATCTTTTGCAGTGTTTACCAATACTAGAACATAGCTACGTGCTCCCACAGCCAGAAGGGGGAAATTCTCCTCTTCCTCTTTCTCAGTACCACACAGAGTGGTTCTCATGCTTCATTCAACTGTTCCTGGAAACTGAAGTTGAAAAGGCATTATAAATCCAGCTGTGCTCTCATTAATCCATGTTTCAGTTCGGGGGCCAGTCTAGGATTAAGTCTGTCTGAGGCTCTGGGTTGCCTGGGAAGTACTTACCCAAAGCAACTGTTTTCTGAGAACATCATCAGTTAAATAGGAATAGTGGTTAAGCACTAAGGATGCTACACTTTTCAAGCCACCTGGGTACCTCACTTACCTGCCCTGAGCTCTGTGATGGTGCCTGTGTTTTATCTCCCAACTTGCACATTTCCCTTACCTCAGCTTATCCTTTCTTAGCAGTAGGCGCTGGGAGAAGAGCAATGCTGCTTCTTAAACAGCATTCTGAGCAGGCATAGCAAATTGTCATAATGCTCTTCTTCCTCGGCAAATTGCTTCGGGCAATGGATAATTGTGTGGTGGCTTTAAAATTCACCTTTTCCACAGCTTATTTAAAATCAGCTGGTACTTGTCGTCAGAAACCCATCTTCTTCTGCTGCACCAAGAACACCTTCTGAATTTGTTGCTAGGCCCTCTGGAAGTTCCCGGCATTTTATCAAGTGCCTGGCAGAACTTCCAGCAAGGGGGCATTTGAAACACTGCAAACAGATGGATGCCGAATGCCAAATATTTCGGGAATAACTGTGCTTGAATACTAGAGGTTGGGGAGAAATAATGGCTGTTTCCCTTACAGCTCTAGGATTTGCAAGGCCCGGTGAACACCGTAGCAACCCTCTGTTTTGATAGTGGCTGTGTCAGAGTCATGCCAAAGGGCCAAACTCTCCTTGTGTTCTCTCCTTGTTTGCTAACACACATTTCCCAGTTTGGCTCTAAAGTGGCAGGATTTTGCTTTTCGTTTTGACTTAAGTTTGAGGGGTGGGGGCAGGGGCACCATGAGTGTGAAATTGGCCTCTTCTCCACTTTATTTCCCCATGCAGTGCTATTTAAAGCAGGTTTTTTTTTTCTTAACCCATCTCTTTTCTAGTATCAGCAGGTCTATTGGAAACCTATAAACAACTGAAAGCAGGGAAGTCAGGCAGATTTCCCCACTCCCTGTCTCCTCCTGTCCCCCACTGCCCCCCGCTACATTTAATCTAAAATGTGTTGGTTTTTTTAAAATAAAAAAATATCCCTCTCATAGCCAAATATATCAAGTTTGGTCCAAAATGAGAAGCGGTATCTATAGTAGTGACTTGGGTTCAGTCCTCCTTTTACATTCATATTAATTATTTAGACAAAGGAACAATTAGAGAATTGGGAAATATGCCAAACTGCCTAAACCTTCTCTCTCGAAAGACACAGCAATTCTTTTTGAAGGGCATTTACAAGGTCATCAGTTTACAATCCATGTCTTTATCGATTTGAATCTGATAACATCTTTTCCTTGCGATAAGGGTCTGAATCGGGTTGATTAAATTGAGGACTTCAAAAAGAAAATACACCGTCATTTGAAATAGGACAGTATCTTGTCATTAAAAGGATTGCCTAGCTTCAAAGCATCAGCGCACATTTTGAAGTCAAAATAAGAGCTGTTATTTAAAATGTAAAAAATGGACTGCTTTGCAATGTTGGGGCTTTATAAGAGAGGGAAAGAATATGAAATATGGGAGAAAAAGTTCATTCTTCAACTGGCACCACTTCATGTGTGGTTTGAACATTATGTTTTCACACTTAAAGTGAAGGCATTGTGTAAATTCTGAGTTGGCTGCAATAGAAGTGGATATTTGGAATTTGGGCCTTACTTAGTTCCTGTTTCCCCAATAAGCATTGGGATATAATTTGCCTTTCTGTTGTTGATATATATATATATATATATGCTTTCGTAGATTTTCACGGGTACAGGAATGCAGGTTTTGGTGTCCTCGGGTGTCTTCCCGTGTAAAAGTTGGGGTGTCTAGGCGACGTTTCGACGAGGTCTCACTCGTCATCTTCAGGCTGGTGCTTTCGGCTTCTTGTTACTGGAACAGAGCAGGATCTCAGTGTTTGAGTTCCTATAAATACTGTTGAGGGGGTGTGGTGTATAGCCTCCAATGTTCTGGGCAGAGAGGAAGTTCCCAGGCTAGTGTGCCTTTTCTTCTTTTGTTCCTTAATTACTTGAGGGATATCTTGAGTGATTTCTTGAGTGATATCCTGAGTACCACTTAGGTGGGTCATTAGGTGTGGATTAGTTGCTAAAGTCTTTGTGTCTTGACCTCTTGAACTTTGTGAAGAGTTTTTCTGAGAAGATGGCTGTACTGCACTTAGTTGTGCTCTGGCTTGGCTTCGTGTATAGGGGCGAGCTGTGGTTTTGTGGCCTGTGTCAGCCAGATCTGTGTAGGGATTGCAGGGGGGTGCAGCATCCGGAGGTGCCACCATGGTTTGGCTACTGGATGGTGTCTGTAATTTATCTGTGGAGAGGGTCTGGGTTTGGGTCTGGTGTGGTTGATTGGTGATGGCGTTCTGTGTGCCTCTGGATCTGGTGTCAGTTTTTGTGGGGAGGGCTAATTTCCAGATGTCTGGCAAGCGGGATGTGTCGTCACGCTTGTTCATGTTGTGAGGGTGTTTCTCTATCTCGATGGCTTCCATGATTATTCTCTTGTGGTGATGTTCCATGTTAAAGAGCAATTTGGAATCTGCAAAATTAATTTCGTGTCCTGTTTCTTTCATGTGTTGGAAAAGAGAGGAAGTTTTTTCTTCTTTTTTGACGGCATTCTTGTGTTCTGCGATACGTGCATTTATTCGTCTGTTTGTTTGTCCAATGTACGTGGCTGGGCAGACTTTGCAGGGTATTTCATAGACCCCTTGGTTTTCCAACTGGATTTTATCCTTGGGGTTTCTGAGGATATTGGCTATTTTTTGGTTGGTGCAAAAGGCTGTTTTGATATTGTGTTTATGGAGGATTTTGCTAATTTTATCTGTAGTGCCCTTGATATAAGGAAGGAGGGCCATGCCATTGTTTTCTTCTGTGTCTTGGTTTTTGGGGGGTGTTTCTTTTTGGATTAGCTTCGTAACCCTGTTTTGCTGGTATCCATTGGCAATTAACACATTTGAGAGATTCTGTAACTCAGTTGTCAAGTGGTCTTTGTCAGCCAGGCGTTTGGTTCTGGAGATGAGAGTCTTGGCTACGGAGTTTATTTGTGCAGGGTGGTGGTGTGATTGTGCATGTAAGTAGCGGTTGGTGTGTGTTTTTTCCCGGTAGATAGTGTGTCCTAGGGAGCCATCAGGTTTTTTGTAGATTAGGACGTCAAGGAAGGGAAGTTGGTTGTTGGCTTCTATTTCCATAGTGAATTGTATTTTGGGGTGTAGGCTGTTGAGATGTGTGAGGAAGCTATCCAGTATTTCCTTCCCGTGTGGCCAAATTACAAAGGTGTCGTCAACATATCTGAGCCAAAGTTTGGGTTTGTGTTCTGACTTGTCTAAAGCATTGGTTTCAAAGTGTTCCATGTACAGGTTTGCGATGACCGGTGAGAGGGGTGATCCCATAGGTGCTCCTTCTATCTGTTTGTATCTTTGTCCAAGACTCTCATCTCCAGAACCAAACGCCTGGCTGACAAAGACCACTTGACAACTGAGTTACAGAATCTCTCAAATGTGTTAATTGCCAATGGATACCAGCAAAACAGGGTTACGAAGCTAATCCAAAAAGAAACACCCCCCAAAAACCAAGACACAGAAGAAAACAATGGCATGGCCCTCCTTCCTTATATCAAGGGCACTACAGATAAAATTAGCAAAATCCTCCATAAACACAATATCAAAACAGCCTTTTGCACCAACCAAAAAATAGCCAATATCCTCAGAAACCCCAAGGATAAAATCCAGTTGGAAAACCAAGGGGTCTATGAAATACCCTGCAAAGTCTGCCCAGCCACGTACATTGGACAAACAAACAGACGAATAAATGCACGTATCGCAGAACACAAGAATGCCGTCAAAAAAGAAGAAAAAACTTCCTCTCTTTTCCAACACATGAAAGAAACAGGACACGAAATTAATTTTGCAGATTCCAAATTGCTCTTTAACATGGAACATCACCACAAGAGAATAATCATGGAAGCCATCGAGATAGAGAAACACCCTCACAACATGAACAAGCGTGACGACACATCCCGCTTGCCAGACATCTGGAAATTAGCCCTCCCCACAAAAACTGACACCAGATCCAGAGGCACACAGAACGCCATCACCAATCAACCACACCAGACCCAAACCCAGACCCTCTCCACAGATAAATTACAGACACCATCCAGTAGCCAAACCATGGTGGCACCTCCGGATGCTGCACCCCCCTGCAATCCCTACACAGATCTGGCTGACACAGGCCACAAAACCACAGCTCGCCCCTATACACGAAGCCAAGCCAGAGCACAACTAAGTGCAGTACAGCCATCTTCTCAGAAAAACTCTTCACAAAGTTCAAGAGGTCAAGACACAAAGACTTTAGCAACTAATCCACACCTAATGACCCACCTAAGTGGTACTCAGGATATCACTCAAGAAATCACTCAAGATATCCCTCAAGTAATTAAGGAACAAAAGAAGAAAAGGCACACTAGCCTGGGAACTTCCTCTCTGCCCAGAACATTGGAGGCTATACACCACACCCCCTCAACAGTATTTATAGGAACTCAAACACTGAGATCCTGCTCTGTTCCAGTAACAAGAAGCCGAAAGCACCAGCCTGAAGATGACGAGTGAGACCTCGTCGAAACGTCGCCTAGACACCCCAACTTTTACACGGGAAGACACCCGAGGACACCAAAACCTGCATTCCTGTACCCGTGAAAATCTACGAAAGCATATATATATATATATATATATATATATATATATGCTTTCGTAGATTTTCACGGGTACAGGAATGCAGGTTTTGGTGTCCTCGGGTGTCTTCCCGTGTAAAAGTTGGGGTGTCTAGGCGACGTTTCGACGAGGTCTCACTCGTCATCTTCAGGCTGGTGCTTTCGGCTTCTTGTTACTGGAACAGAGCTCTGTTCCAGTAACAAGAAGCCGAAAGCACCAGCCTGAAGATGACGAGTGAGACCTCGTCGAAACGTCGCCTAGACACCCCAACTTTTACACGGGAAGACACCCGAGGACACCAAAACCTGCATATATATATATATATATATATATATATATATATATATATATATATATATAAATGCACAATGAGTTCATTCTTCTTGCCTGCTACTCTGTAATACCACATTGTGATCCATCCACTCACAACAATCTGTTTTGCAATGTGTTACATTTGTGATGGTACCTTTGTGGGATTATTTCACTGGGAGGAAATTGTAAATAGAGAAATAATGAGCAACCTACCTGTGGCATAATGACTGTGTGAATCAGCCCAGAGATAATGCAGAATTCAGTGTATGTGTTTTAAAAGAGCAGGAGATTGGTTAAAGTAATAAGGGCATAGCATCCCTTGGACAAGAAGGGGGAGCTCAAACCCCAGTGGTGATGAAGGTAGGAAGAAGGAGAGAGGAGTAAAAGAGTATGCCTACTCTTGTGCCTCTACCTGTTGTCTTCAGAGCCTGGCTGCAAATATGGGCTTGGATCCTGAGTTGCATGTGCAATGGTAGGCCATCATTTTAATGATGGTTCTGTATTGTTTTCAAATGTGTTTTTTTAATGTAAGCTACCCTGATATTTTGCAACAGGGTGGCATATACATACTTTTATTTATGCATAAATATATACATATTGGGACTCTGGTGGCGCTGTGGGTTAAACCACAGAGCCTAGGACTTGCTGATCAGAAGGTTGGCGGTTCGAATCCCTGCGACGGGGTGAGCTCCCGTTGCTTGGTCCCTGCTCCTGCCAACCTACCAGTTCGAAAGCACCTCAAAGTACAAGTAGATAAATAGGTACCACTCCGGCGGGAAGGTAAACGGCATTTCCATGTGCTGTTCTAGTTCACCAGAAGCGGCTTAGTCATGTTGGCCACATGATCCGGAAGCTGTAGGCCAGCTCCCTCGGCCAATAAAGCGAGATGAGCGCTGCAACCCCAGAGTCGGTCACAACTGGACATAATGGCCAGGGGTCCCTTTATCTTTACCTTATATACATGAAGGAAGGGCCAAGCATCTTCTTGCATTTTCTGTGGCTGTGCTGGGCAATGAGCCTTCTCAGCCCTTCTTTGTAAAGCAGAATCACTGGCCAGTCTTTAAAGACACAGCATGGAGGTGGAATGTGCAGGGGGACACCCCCAGAAGCTGTTTTATGTGAAATCCTATGATTGTTCCACCTAGATGAAATCAATAGTTTGAGTTAGTCATAACTAAGCCATAACTTAGTTGGACTAGGGCCGTCGTATGAAAATGCAGCAATGCTTTCTGTTTTTGATAAGAGGAAAATGCATATTTCGTAGCTAAAGCTTTCTTCAGCACTACATGGCATTGAAAGCTCATTCGACTCATCCAATGCAAACCCTTGTCCCTTCAAAATAAAACAAGTTCTCTACATAGAAAGGTGTCAAACCATGATGTACCGTGTCAAACCATTGTTCCATCTTGGTCAATATTGTCTGCTCCACTCCAGATTCCAGGCAGAGGTCTTTTCCAGTCCCCTGGAAACAACAAGGGAGCTGCAAACTTTTTCCACAGGCAAAGGAAAGAGAGCGATACAGTAAACGTGGAGCCCATGTTGTAGAATGAGATTAAATGTGGGGCCCACGTCTGGAATGGCTGAAGGCTATTGCTTTAGCTCATTTTTGACCCTGTTGGCATTAGGAAGTTGTACATCGACTATTAGTTTGACATATCCATGCAGTGTGTGTGAGCGGTCTATTCACCTTCCCTTTGAATTACTCCTACAGGCTTACATATTATTTATATAAATGATATATAGCAAATCCAATCTCTTTTCCCTGTGTGCTATTTTGGTTACATGGTGACTTCATATTTTGAACTAAGACGCTGGATCTTGTTATTATTTAACAGCCACGGACAAAAGCCTCTTGTAATTATAAGATTAGCCGGAGTTACACTGTGTTTTCATTTTGCCTTAAGTCCATGGGTGTGTGAATACATGTGCTCTTTGACCGAAAGCATGATCTGACCTTTTGGCTAGGAATCTGCTGTTAGCCAAAAGGGTTTTCTACTGTTTAAAAGGCTTAAGGAGCAGGGCTGTGGCATTAGGCAGTGTTTACACCCAGTTTCACTGCCAGAGGGGGGAAGTAGGCACAGATGCACACACTCCTTGGAGGGAGGACTGTGTGGATGATTATATCTGAAGAGGAGGTGGCAGAGAAGGACAACCAGAAGCGAGCTGGAGCAACTCCACTGTGATGAAAGTTTGCAACATTTGGGGATTTTTCACTTAGAAAACAGGCGAGCAAAGAGGAATGTGGCAGAAGTGTATGGAAATATGTGTGTTGTTGGGGATAAAGAGACCTCTTGCTATCTCATGATACTAGAATGCAGGGCGATCCAGTGAAGCTGAACTATGGGAGAGTTGTTGGCATCTGTCTGTCTCAAGAGACAATGGATTGTGCCTCTGGGGGTCAAGTGAAATTGCTGCATTAGTAGCACTGGTGACCTCCTCAAGGTGCAAGGCTGAGCAGTGTGTATGGAGATCTTGGGCTGCTCAAATGACAAGGACCCCCGCCCCCACCTTGGCCTCTCTGGTGTGGTCCAAAGGAAAGCTGGCACAAGTTTGGCTGCAGGAGTTGCCAGAAGGAGGCATACCAAATGCCACCCAACCGTCTTAGGGACTCCACTCTGAATTGGGTTAAACCACAGAGCCTAGGACTTGCTGATCAGAAGGTCGGCGGTTCGAATCCCCGCGACGGGGTGAGCTCCCGTTGCTCAGTCCCTGCTCCTGCCAACCTAGCAGTTCGAAAGCACCTCAAAGTGCAAGTAGATAAATAGGGTCTGGCAGGAAGGTAAACAGCGTTTCCGTGTGCTGCTCTGGTTCGCCAGAAGCGGCTTAGTCATGCTGGCCACATGACCCGGAAGCCGTACGCCGGCTCCCTCGGCCAATAAAGCGAGATGAGCGCCGCAACCCCAGAGTCGGTCATGACTGGACCTAATGGTCAGGGGTCCCTTTACCTTTACCTTTACCTACTCCTTAGCCTTTTCTTTTCCTGAAGGTGTCCCACAAGGCAGCAGATCAGAGTTTTCCTTTTCCTAAATGGGCTATCTTCCCAGGTCAATGAGCCCCGTCTGCCCCTCACTTCCCTTTACAGCACAAACAGAAGCTGCTTTCTTGACCATTGGATCCACGTATTAGTTACATCTGCTCAATCCTCTGGATGAGGGTTTGAGGCTCAACTGCTACTCTCATCTTTTGCAGGGTGTGGCTGTTGTCGCATGCTGATAGCTTCTAGGAGCCACAGTAAGGAAACAGAGAGAGAGTGCATGTGCACTACACAGCCCGCTCTGCACCTGTGGAGTTAACCTGCTGCCTTCTGGTGGACTAGAGGATGCTGAATCATTGTCTCTTTTTTTTAAGAATAATTTTTTATTAACCGACCAAACACATCAAATCAAACCAAATTACATAAATTCCAAATTACACAGCCAAATTTTAAATTTTTGTCAGGGGTACCCATATTTCAAGTTCCGAAGGGGATCCAATCAACGTCTTGCTTCTTGCTGCTGTTTTAATGTCCACAAATCTAACCTTATGATGTTCACAGTACTATCCAGTCCTTTCTTATTGTTTTTCCACATCTCTTGTTGTTATTTTAATATATTTTTCCTTTCTCTTTGTGACCTCTGATAGTCTCTACAAGCTGGTTAGAACAGTTTGTAATCCTGCATGGATATTATTTTTTTTATCCAGTAGCCTATCCAGACGTTTTCCATATAACATCACTTCCATACATTGAAACAGTCTTAGCGTCATTAATCTTCACCAATCTGCCTCCTTTCTCAAAAACTCTGAGGAGATTCACCAGGAATACAGGCTGACAAGTCCGTTCCTCCTCCCGGCTATAAATCCTTTGGCAAGATGGAGACTCCAAATTAGTTGCTGCGCCATTCCAAAAGCTCTTATTGCTTCTCGATCTCCATAAAGCATACTTTTGGTTAAAGTTTATCTCCACACAGACCTTAATCATCCTGCTTGGGTCAGTTCAACTGACAATTCTAATGAGGAGGGGTTCTTGTAAATCACATAGAAGGAAAGTAAAAAAGGTCCCCCCCCATTCAGTCCTGTTGTCAACATACCCAGCCTTTGGTGTATCTTCATCGTAAAATATTCCTGTTTCTCCATCCCGTTGTCTTCTTTCGCAGAGGTCACTTAAATTAGCAGACTTCACTCCCCTTCTTCACTTGAAATATGTGCATTTGCTTCTTTTGTAATTAATTATTCCAAATTGCTGCAGCTAGTGCGTGATCAGAGACAGCGTCCAGGAGAGCCGAGGTCCACACGTGGGCATTCTGCCTAGGGCCCTCACCCCCTTCTTTAGAATTAGGGGGTGATTTATGGGCACAGCAGGCAAGGGCAGTGTTCCCCATTTCCTTGGGGCAACAAGGGAGCCTGCCTACTCCCATAACAGCCTCTTAATTACCCCGTGTGGGTCGGAGAGATGGTATTGTCGGCCATCTTCCAATGCGCCCCTAGTGCCCCCCCCCGATGCTGAATCATTGTCAGTGTTGAAGTAAGATTCAAGTGCATGTCTTCTGGGCTTCTGTATGTGGAATAGCGGTGGGAGAGGAAGGTCTTGTCTTTCCTCTCAGGGAACAATATGATTGACCTTCCGCATCTCTCCTGAATGGGTTTTGCTGTGTTCTTAGGCTCAGAGAAGAAAGTCAGGCAAATTTGATGAGTGAGGCCAGTCTTTCAATATGATCAGGTATCCTTCTAAAGGCTCTTTGCCAGCCTTTGAGGTACTTCTTGATTTGCATAATTAGCAAACACTCTGTATAATTATTCAAATCAGTCTGTCTGAATTTGGGGGTTTGGGATATGGAATCCCTACTACTCTCTAGTGGACAGGTTTGAATTTGTTCCGTAATATTCATATTTTGAGAGAGCCGTTAAATTCAAAGGTGGAAATGAAGTGATCCAGCCCAAGAAAAATTGGGATAAGTGAAGGTTGGTGTTTCATTATTTATTTATTTATTTATTTATTTATTTATTTATTTATGTAAAACAAGCCACTTCATCTTCATTGTTTAATATTTGTAATTACATTTTCAAATTTATCTCTTTGAGCGTTAGGAACTTGCTTAAAAAATATATGTAAATATAAAAATTGGACCCGTTAATAAGACACAGAACATGTAACACTGCATGAGAGAAACATACGATCACCAGTCCCTTTTCTATTGTTAAGGTAAAACTATTTCTACTATTTGGGTGTTTGAAATTAGAACAGCCACTCTCTAGAATCTAGATTGATTCTAGATTGTGTGCTAGAGAGTCTAGTTTTCTGGGGGGAAATTGGAAAGTTGGACAAGAGAGATTTAATGGAGTCAGAAATACCGTAATCGTCCTGGCAAAGCTGCCAAGTACTTTCTCCTTTTGTTAGGCAGATTGCTCACTAACAGACCATTAGAAGGTATAGGACATTTCTTCTTTGGGTTTTGTCATACCAGCTCCAGGCTCTTGTAGTTCAGCAACCCAAGGACTGGACCACTTGGAGATCCACTTGAATCCAGGGCAGTCAAAGCTGCTGGTGCCCAGCAACAATATATTCAATTTCAGGGATTTCTTCAGGCTGCTGGTGGTGGTAGCTGACCTCCCACTTTGGTAGAACTGGGACCTTCTCTTCAGCAGAGCAACCACCACATATCTGTTTGTGTTGGTTGACTGAGAGGCAATTGCACACCATCCAGCACTGCTCTGTAAACAGCAAGATAATATCTGAAAAACAGCATGTCCCTCCAATCCAGTGGGGATGGTGTGATCTAGGTATCTTTTTGAAAGAAGGAAACAAAAGCAGACAGACTACAATTTAGGTTTTGGAGGCTGTGTAAACACCATAAATTTAAATCACATCACCACCACCCCAGAATTCTGGGAACTGTAGTTTACTTCTCACAGCTACAATTCCCAACACCCTTCACAAGTTACAGTTCTCAGGATTCTTTGGGAGGGTGCTATGGGCACAGAGAGTTGAGTTTGGGCTCTGTTAGGATGGTGCCTCACTAGTGTCTGGTGTGAGAGTGGTAAATTTGGGGTGTCCAATGGAGTGTTTAAGCTGTGCCTCCATATAAGCTTAACATGTATATTAGTAAATAAAGTGAATATCATAAAATACCAATAAGCCTCCGATGACTTCCTTCAAAAAGAAATCAAACGCCAGTAAGTGCTGAACAACTTTCCCACCGCTCAAAGTTATGGATGAGTGAAACAGTATTTTCACTTTTCTTTCTCCCCCACCCTCTGTCTTTGGAAAGAGAAATATATGCAATTAATGAAGGAAGATGCTTTTATTTTTCCACTTATTTTGGACTGCCAGGTAACAAAATTCAAAGATGTATAGCATGTGTGAGAGGGATTATTGAAACAGTTGGAGTAATCATTTTGTAAGCTATCTGTGGACTGACCTGACGTGTTTGCATTTTTCAGGATGAAGTTTAGAGTATTGTATTCTTCTTTTTAATAGTGCCTGCGAAAAGCAAGCTGTTACTTATATTCCCCCAAAAGAACACCCTAATTATATCTGTTACTTGTTAGATTGGAAACAGAAAACAATTACCACGTTTCGCAGAGTGGTTCAACAATCAATCCCTCTATTCAGGGAACTCTGGTAATTGTAGCTCTGTGAAGGAAATAGAGGTCTCCTAACAACTCTCATCACCTGACGTTTAGAAGACATCTGAAGGCAGCTCTGTTTAGGGAAGTTTTTAATGACTGACATTTTAATGTATTTTTAATCTTTTTTTGGGAGCTGCCCACAGTGGCTGGGAAAACTCAGCCAGATGGGCGGGGTATAAATCAATAAATATTATTATTGTTACTATTCTTCCCAAGATTTAAAGTGGCACGATACTGCTTTAAATGTACAGTGCAGATGCGGCCTTAAATGATTGATGTCAATAGCCAGAGTCTACAAACCTCATCCAGTTTTTTCTTTTACATAAAAAAGATTTAATGCAATCTCTCAAGCAAAAGGTCATAATTTTAACCTGAAACCATAAATATAGACATGTTGGCTTGCATCAAAGCTGGATTTCATTGTGGGTCGTGTCATCTTTCATAGGCACTCACTATAATTTGAATGTTTAATTTTTTTTATGTTTAAAATGGTCACTGCCTGATTGCTTCAGCATCGAGGGGGTTTTGTGCCATTTTCTTTCCTAAGCCAACTGGAGATCACATAGTGTAGTGGTTCACAATTACCTAAGTACTGCAGACCCCCTGTTTTTCAAAAGCCAAGCCAAGGCCCCCTTTACTTTTGAAAAATTTGATCTCTCTATGGTAGATTTTGTTATGTGAATGGTGCCACAGACCCCCTGAGTCCCCTTGACATAGCAAGCAGGATGTGCTTATCACACAATGTAGCCAATCACACTTGGCTCTATGATGACATCACAGAGATTGTGTGAGGGCAATCTTTTCTGGGTCAACACCCTGAATGACCAGTTTCTCCCCCTTTTTTGCCAAGTACCGCCTGAAAAGGGGGCACTCCTTGACTGCGCTTAATGGTTTTAACAAACAGCACCAACACTCCTTTTGGCTCAACCCAGGGAATGCATAAGCCAACTCTGAAATAGAAGCCTAAGTGGAGTTCAATGGGCAAGGAAGTCACCGTACTTTTCCGTGTATAACACGCCCTCGTGTATATCTTTTTTTTTTAATATAATTTTTATTGAATTTTCAAATTTTAATACAAAACAAAGAGGAAAAAAAGAAGAAAGGAAAAAAAGGAAAAGGAAAAGGAAAAAAATAAACACAAATAGATTCTTTCATAACCCTCTTTCATTGACTTCCCCCCACCCCCACCCATGCATCCCAATTATCAAACTTAATTCAGCAAGTTCTTGTTTCATTCCTTAAACCTCTTCTTATTATATTTGAACTTAATTCCCTTTGTTAGGCCCAACTTATTTATCCCATTTTCTTATATAAATTCTTTTTCTAAGATCGATCAAGGTTCTTATACCATAAATTTCCCCATTTTCATATTAAAATATAAGTCAAAATTATAAAACCCAAAAGTCATAAAATAGTTTTAGAACTTTCTATTTTTCCCCCTCCCTCCTTGTCCGGATATCTGTCCCTTCCTAGATATCTGCCCTCTTATATAACTCCTAGCCCGGATTCCTCACATCTGAGGCTTCTAACACCATTTGAGTCTCTCTCTGCCTGTTTTGTTGATAATCCTTCTTATTAATCTTCAGCTCTCGAGGGATGTCTAGTGCGGTCTCTTCACCTTCTCTCCAATCAATCCTAGTTGAAAAGACTTGCTGCAGGGGTTCTGCCAGATGTTCCCTTAAATCACATTCACCAGTGCCAGAAAAGAGGAGGAAGTCCCAGTTATATTTCTTCATTATTTCAGCTTCCCATCTATAGTGTCCAAAAACTTCCTCCTTTACTTTTCTCTTTTCAAAATCCATAGTCCAAAAAACTTCTCTGTCCCCTTGCTGCATGAAGTCCTGTTCCTGTACTTTTTGCCCTCCAGACTCCTTGTCCTCCAACTTCAAAGAAACTTTTTCCAGTTCAGCTGCAGAATCTTTCAAGGTCAAATCCTCAGTTCCATCAATAGAGTTGCTTGTTTTTGAAATCAAAGTCGTGAGCTGTTTGTCCATAGCTATCTCTTGCTCTTGTAGAATTCCCACGAGTAAAAGGGCTCTTTCTATTTCTGCTTGTAATTTTCCTTCTGCAGCCATTGTAATGTCTCTGGTTTCCCCTAGGGGGATTACCATTTTTTCCCCTTTACCAACAGTCTATTACTTTGTTGTTACTTGTTGTTACTTAATTTCCAGCCACTTCTGGTTAAATGTAACACCTTTAGATCAGAGAGATATAAAGATACAGTTCTTGTCTTGATTCTGCTGTTTGACAGCTCAGATGACAGCTGTCAAACTCCCTTTCTTTCAGGCTAGGCTAATGCGGGACACTCCCGGATCCCGAGTGGGGGTTCCCAAAAATTTTCCAGATACACCTCTTCCTCCAGCACAACTTAAAAAGACAGAAAAAAGCTTGTTTTCCCAAATTGATGGAATCTTTTATCAGTCCCAAAAGACAAAAAGATCTTTTAAATCCGATCTTAGGCTTTCGCTCCTTGCTTCAGATCGTACATGCAGGGGGGGGGGTGCGGACTTCCTTTTGACACAGCCCCCCCGTTCGCCAAATTATAAGGATTAATTTCTTTTAAAATCCAAATTTCGTTTTACTCACGAGGGTATTTGTTTCAGTCCAAATGTCAGGAAGAAAGTTGACGCTCTCCGGCAATGGCTTGCGGCTTCGCTCCACCGAGGTAGCGGTCGACTCTCAGCGCCACGCCGCTCCTCAGACCTTCTCCGCAGCCTTTAAAAAGGCTCTTCGACTGTCGAGGAGGGCGCTTAAGGTGCCCACCGAGTCACCAGGTCCACAGGTATCAGCACCTGTGGTTTCTAAGGGTCCCCGCGTCGCCGGCGCGGCAAGACCCGTCCTCGATGGAGCCGATTCCCTCCGGAGCTCGGAGGGAATCCGCCATTAAACCGATCGCGTCAACCCGGAAGTCCGTAGTGTATATCACCCGCCCAATTGCCAAAGCGACAGCCAATCAACAACAGCCCGTGCAGCAGCCACCAATAACAATCCCCAACTCGCGGCAGCAACCTATCCCACGACCCCACAATGCTCCCATGTATAAGACGACTCCTAATTTTGATAAAAAAAAACATAGTCTTATACACGGAAAATTACGGTATTTTCTACTATCTGTAGAATGTCTGGCACATTATTCATTAAGTTGTTATCCCACAGTTTCCCCAAGGAGCTCATAGCAGCATTTTAACCTCATTATAACCCTGTAAGGTAGAACAGGTTGCGAGGCCATGGTTATGCCCCAGGCCACCAAGTGAGCTTCATTAACTGCATGGGGCTATTGAATATATACAAGATCAGCACTGTGTAAGTAGCCATTATTTTATGCTGGCATATCTCAGAATAGATATTTAAGGTATGATTAAGGTAAATGAGGTTCCTTGCCTTTAACATCTGGCCTCCCCCCCAAAAAAGATTAAGTCTCTTTTTTTTGCATTGCTTCCATTCAGCACAATAAATGGACTTGCCAAGCATATTGTAAGTGTACAGTGCTCAGACTTTATGAAAAGTGAAAAATGTCAGGAATTTTAATCTGCAAGTGGCCACATTAAGTCTTCTGGAGGCTGCACAGCTTTACATAGTTCTCTGTGTAATCCCTCGGTACACTTGGCTATTATTATTGTTTTCTGAAAAGGGGACATCTGACCACCACTAATGTATTGAAGGCAATTAAAAAGGAATATTTGTACTCTTAACACCATTTTTAATGACTCTGGAAATCAAGGTGAATTCAAACATATGAGGTTTGCTTGGTGGCACAAGCAATGTAAAAAGGGAATTTTTGAATAGAATATATCTGTTTACAAAATCCTTTTCAGCAAAATTAGAGTTTTCAGTATGTGTTTTAAAAAAGCTTGCCACTTAAGTCCTATACTACTGACCTGAAAACAAGTGCCATGGAGTCGACATGTTGTACTCTGAAGTACTAATCTTATAAGCAGAAACCAGATACAGTTGGACTACAAATCCCATCATCCCTAACCACTGGCTTCACTGGCTGGGACTGATGGGAGTTGGAGTCCTAACAACATCTGGAGGATACACATTCCCCATCTCTGATCTAATCCCATATATGATGACAATAGAATTCCCCTGTAGTTTTTGGAAGATTACAAAAGATCCAGAGAGACTGGATCAAAAGGAACAAATTTAGCAGAGTTCTGCTACCAAGTTCGCAAGTTCAGGGCCAGTGCAGCGAAATGTCTGTTTGTGTTTCAAAGGGGAAAATATACTTAAATATTTAAAAGTTTGAGGCCTTGTAGTGTTATGATGTTTCAAGCTACCACTTTGTAGCAGTAGTTCTTGTTGACAGCTTCTGAGAGGAGAGAGATACAACATCTCTTTATGATTTTGTTAGGTGGGGCCTTCATCAGGTAAATTCAGTCTGAATGGTCTGGGTGGCAGCAAGTTCTGATTGGCTGGAGGTTCCTGTCAATTGGGGGTTAACTGTCAGTGCGGAACACGGTTGAGTGGAGTATGGAAGTTGGTTTGGATGATGCAACAAGCTGCGGTTAAGCAAAAGCTTCCAAATCACCCCCTTACCCCATGGTTGTGCTAGAGGAGAAGAGGAGAGCACAAGATCCTGAGAGTCATGTAAACACTTGTTTACATCATTCTAAACTGTGGTTTAGCGTGATGTCCAAATGCAGCCATTTGCTACTAGTAGTCATAATGGCAATGCTATTTCTAGGATCCCTCTGACTGCCACCTTCTGGCAAATGTGTATCATGAGGGGGCTATTGCCCTCATGTCATAGTTTTCCTATCTGGTTGTCTCCTGTGAGAAATAGGATAGTCCTTTGTTCGGATCCTGCAAGGTTCTTCTTATATTCATACCACCAAATCTCTGGCAGGATGAAGTCCTGGGGGTGCATCCACTGAACCCCCAAACCTAAGAATGCTCAGTAGTTCATTCTGTTGTGAATCCTTATTAGAAAGCAACAAAGAAAGCATCATAATAGAAATGTAGTACCCCAGCAGGTCTTCCAAGTTCGTTAGCGCTTCATAATACCAAAATCCCTTAAAAACCAGTTGCGTGTGTAGGTCCCCAGGCCACCCCTCAAATAACTTCACACATAACACGTAATTTTAGTTTTGTTTTTTGGGCACTATTTTGGCCACAACTTTATTAAAATACAAAATCAGTGAGTGATTGTTTAGACATTGGTTATGACTATCTGTCCCCCCCGCCTGGGACAGAACTGACATCCCGAGGTCCGATCGGTAGCCAGTAGAAGGGAAAGTCAAACTTGGGGGTCATTTGAGCTAAGCGTCGGACCCACGCCGCTCACCCCAGCAGCTCCCCGAAAGCTTGCCGGCCCTGGTCCCATGACAAGGATTCCCATGACAGGGATTGGGTGGCCCTGGTCCCATGACAGGGATTGGACGAAATCGTGGCAAGCCCCAGGATTCCTTTAACGGAATTCCCTTCAGTGCAATAGGAGGGGCAGGCACAGCCTATCCTGACCCCTCCACCACCAGCATATTATAACCAATGCCCAACCGCAACCTTACAAGTTGTGACAAATTGCTGAGTGGTAGGCAAAAACCAATGGCACAGCCAATCACCAAATGGCAAAATTCCTACTAGGCCCGTGCTCCAAAGCAGACGACCCCATGACAGGCAAAGCAAGGTCAACTGGAAAAGAGGGCGGGTGGGCAGGCGGGCGATCCGATGCACTTTGCAAAGAGAAAGAGAAACCAGAGTGCACCAATATTTAAAGACTATGGTCCCACCCACCCAGTTTGCAACATACAATTTGCCCCAGCAACCCGGTTACCCAATCATAATGCCAGGCAACAACTCTTAACCTGCCTGGCAACAAGAGGCCTGGCCCGGCGGCCCACACCGCAACACGTGCTCTCATTTATTGGAGAACACACTTTGTGGTATAAAAAGAGGTCAGATCCCACTACTAAACATATGCACATTGTCCCTGCTGGGAACAAAATTTAATTTGTCTCTAAGATGGGAAATTAAGACACAAAAGAACCCATATCAGATGTTATCATTAACAGTTTTATTTTAATTGAGAAAGAATAAAGCCAGGAACATAGGAAGCTGCCTTACACTGAGTCAAGCCATTAGTGTCAGAATTGGGGGGGGGGGGGTGTCAAAAGGCCAGCTGGCTTATCCCCAGCTGGAGCGTCTCCCTTCAGCCTTGCCGCTACGGAGATCCCTCAACCTCTGCTCCGATGTAATCAGTGACTCAAGCTTGCAGACTTGAGCACACTTTACACAGCAGTGTAAACTGCACAACAGAAGAGGCTTGAGGCTGTAGACACATACTAAACTATGCATTTATTATACATAAATCAGGTCAAAGACAACATGGCATCTCTCCTTGCCATCTTCTCGGAGAGAGACAGAAAAGCAAAAGCTGTACAGAGCGGATGTTCCGCTCAGGCCAGCAATCTGTGCTGGAATGTAAACAGACATGTGACACACAACAATCCCATGTCTGCAGCAAAGGGTGGGATGGAATCCTCAACCATCAGTCCATTTAGCTTATTCTTTATTGCCTACACTGACTGACAGTGGTTCTTCAGGGTTTTGGATGGGGGTCTCTCCCACCCCTACCCTGGAGATGCTGGGGATTGAACCTGGGACCTTATGCCTACAAGGCAAATTCTGCACCGCTGAACTTGCAGAGAGGTAGTTGCTGCTGCAGCCAAATCAGGAAAGTTTATGCTCACTGAGCTGATGCCTATCCTGATGCTGAATTTAATGGGGAGACCATCCATGCCACAACCATACATTTGTACTATGCTGGCTGCAGCACCCTCCTGACAAATTGTATGATCACTGCTAAAGATTATTGCCATTTTTTGTTTTGTTTTGCTCAATCTGGATTTGTTGGCATTTTTTTTTTTTTTTTTGGTAATCAAAATGTACTAAAAGAAAAACATTTGGCTAAGCTTTGTAATGTGTCCTTATGTGACTTGGGTCGGCGGGACGGCAGATGTGTTATTTATGCAGCAAAAGTTGGAACTGAAATAAGGCAAAGAAAGAGTCCTACTATACATTATTTATTAGTCCTGGTGCTTTAGAGATTTTTTTTTAAAAGTATTTTGTTGCCTTGTATTCAGCTGAATCACATCTGACACTCCATGGGGGGAAAAATCCCAAAGCAAATTGGTTCTTACAAGGCAGGTTAAAGGTGCTTGTCAGCTTTCTTTATAAAAGTCTTAAAACCAATTAGCTTTTCACAATTCTGAAAAGAGGTTAGACTTGCTGTGCTTGCTTAATTTGTTACAGAGGTATATAATTTTCCTTTTTCTTTTAAAAAGCTTAATAAGGTTTACATGGTTTCCCTGCAGATGGCTCGTGATATTTCAAATGTATGCAATATATAGTCTTGCAGATGAGGGGGGCAAGGTAGAAAGAGGAAAGGTAAATGCCTTCTCAACCCAAGTATGTCTAAAATGACTGTACATTTCTTCTGTGGAATTCAAGGCAGGGTGTATGTAGTATCCCATCCAGGCACCAACTGGATCAAAGCCTGCTTAGGTTCAGCAGAATTATTGCAAGATATGCCTTCACTTTATAGTCTGAAAGGACATAAGCAAACTAAAATAAATTTAGATTACCCTTTGTTCATTTTGTGTATACAGTGGCACCTCTGGTTATGTACTTAATTCGTTCTGGAGGTCCGTTCTTAACCTGAAACTGTTCTTAACCTGAAGCACCACTTTAGCTAATGGGGCCTCCCGCTGCTGCCATGAGATTTCTGTTCTCATCCTGAAGCAAAGGTCTTAACCTGAGGTACTGTTTGTGGGTTAGCGGAATCTGTAACCTGAAGCATATGTAACCTGAAGCGTATGTAACCTGAAGCGTATGTAACCCGAGGTACCGCTGTATATATACACACACACCCATTCTTAGTGTTCCTCCCATTCAAGTGTCAAATAAACTTTCCTTACAAAACTTGGTCACAATCCACCAGGAACGTCTGTGAAAACCACACTGAATAAATGAGATCTATAGGAATGTTATAGAAATATATGCAGCCCTGGATCAGTATTGAGACCTGTGCTTTTTAACTTGTTCATAAACGATCTAGAGTTACGAGCAAGCAGTGAGGTGGCGACCAGGTTTGCTGATGACACTAAATTCTTTAGGGTCGTTGAAACAAAAAGAGTCTGTGAATTTGGAAAGGACCTCTCCAAACTGAGTGAATGGGCAGTAAAATGGCAAAAGCACTTCAATGTCAACAAGTGTAAAGTGATGCATGTCAGGGCAAAAAAATCTTAATTGCACATATACACTTAGGGTGTCTGAACTGGTGCTAACTAACCAGGAACGAGACCTTGGGATTATAGTAGTGGCTCGATGAAGACATTGACCCAGTGGCGGCTGTGAAAAAGGCAAATTCCATGCCACAGGTTCCCTGTCCACGAATTAGTGTTTGTGATTGAAAAGAAATGGATGATGGAAGAAATATTATAGTTTTTACTATGATGCAGTGATCTGGGTAAAGTAGCTATAAATGGTGACATATAAAGTCTGCAAAGTCTGGTACAGTAGAAGGTTAAGGCTGTAGCCCCATGTCCAATGTGAGCTCATTGGGGCTTACTTCTAAGTAGACATGCTTTGGCATGACCTAGTTTCAGCTATCATTCTATTTATATGGCATTAGGCTACCAAGATAGCAATTGCTTTCTCATTAGTCAAACTTTCTCTTAAAGATAATTTTATAATCCGATGTTAAAATAAAAAGCAATGGAAAAGTAGCTTAGCATTGTGTTACTCATCTTAGATGTCACTCTTGTGCTTTTAAATAGACTCTCGCCTGTTCTTCATTGCATTGCAAGTAACAGCAAAAAAACCATTAAAAAACACACCATTCCTGAAATGTAAATTTTGATGTGAAATTTCAAAGAAGATCTGAATGATGTGTAGAGGGGCTCTGAAGGGATTATAGAAAAGGACAGAACTGTGTGCTATTTAAAGCCGCAGCATATTACAAAAGGAGATTGTATAATGCGTTACCAGCTAGGGAAAAATCACAATAAAGCAAATGTCCTATGTACCCTTGCTATGTGGGACACCTTTTACGAAGAAAACCATGTGTTTTATCTCATAAAATGTTTTGTATATTTTTTTGAAGAATTGCTATTCTAAGCATCTGTCTTTATGGTATTGTAATTTATTTCATATTTAGATTTCAAATATTTTTTTCTCATGGAAAAAATGACAATTCTATGTTTGTAAAATTTTGTTTGGTACTTTATGGCTAGATGCTGGTCTACAAAAAGCTTTTTAGACTCCAGCACCCCACTTTTTGCCTCACTGCAAAATGGGACTCACTTTTGCTTCTTTCTGGTAAATTTCTAAGGAACCCTAGCCCTAGGGCAGAGGCTAATATTACTCTAGAATGTATCCAGAGAGTCCCAATAGGATGTATGGAATGTGTATTTTTCTACAATGAAAAAAAAATGTTTGGCCTTCCATTCAACTTCCAGCTCCTATCAATGGTGTCTAGTCATGGTGGCTGTGTTTAACCTCCACTGCTGGAGGAAGTACCATATTTTTTCATGTATAAGACACCCCCATGTATAAGACAACCCCTATTTTTTTGAACCCAAAATTAAGAAAACGAACCCCTAAAATAGAAGTGAAAATCTGGATGATTGGCGATGGCATGTTGTTGATCTTTTTGGGGGTGATTGCCCTCAAAGTTTCCAGCATGAGGTGCATGCAGTGCACTGAGGGGCAGAAGCAAAGGCAGCGACTGGGGCACCACACACCCCTCTCGGTGGCAGCTTCTGCTGCGGGGAAGCAGGCTCCCAAGCAGGATGCCAAGGAAGAGCCAGGAGAAGGCAGCGGCCACTCTGCGCTGGGCCATGCCATCGAGCAAACTGAGCTGAGGAAGGTGGTGAGCTGGCTGGGGGCAGGGTGGGAGTTTGAGAGGGGAAGAGGGGGGAAAGGAAAGAAGGGCAAGCAGAAGTATCTGAGGCAGCTCTCAGCAGCTGCTCTTGATCCAGTGGTTGAGCCAGCAGAGGCTTCAGGAGGCGAGCCAGTCGCCAGCATGCAGCCCGGAGAGGGGGAGAGAAAGGGGGAATGGCAGCAGGAGGGACCGCCTCAGCCCGCCCAAGCCAAAATCCCGGACATATGCTGAAATATTTTAAAAATTCCCCCAGATGCCCATGTTCTGTGTACAAGACGACCCCCAATTTATTACTATTTTTTTTAAGCAAAAAACATGTCTTATACATGGAAAAATACGGTATACCTCTGAATTCCAGTTGCTAGCAGTTTCAGGTAGAGGGAGTGCTGTTGTATTCAGATCCTGCTTTTCAGCTTCCCGTAGGGATCTGTTTGGTCATTATGATGCTGGACAAGATGGGCCATTAGCATGATCCACCAGGACTCTTCTTATGGAAACGGCGGGCCTCCAGATGTTGGTGGGGCTCCAGTTCCCATCTTCCCTGACTATTGGCCATGCTGACTGGGGTTAATGGTTCCATCATCTGTAGAACTGCAGGTGCCGCTTCCTTGGTGTATAGGGTCGTATTTCTTTCATGCGAAGCGATATTTGGAAAGACAGAAGCCTTGCTTGGAGAAATTATCTGTTTTGCATGGCAAATGCGAGCAAATCCTGAATTGGAAGCAGCACCTAGGGTTAGATTTCCAAAGGTTAGGTTCACACTTGGGTGCCTCCCTTTAATTGAATTCCAGCAGAAGATAGGATTAAAAAATGCATTATGACCTTTAAAAAATTTACCTATTCAGCATTTATTAATTCCAAAGCGTGGCTTAAGTCGCCTCATTCTTCAGATAGACATGACCTTGAGTGCTTCACAGAAATAAGGGTTTCAATAAAATAATGAAGGCAACAACAAAAGAGGCAAGAGATCAAGTGGGAGCCTGAACCAAATACATGAAATAGTATTGACAAAGCAATGCTGGAAGCAAAAGCATGCAAAGCTTCTAATGATCCTCTTTGTGCTTTGTAGTAGCATGTAGCAGAATATCCTTTCCCTGTAAAGTAGATGATGGGAGACCTTTCCTTCAAGGTGGGAAACCCAATTTGCCACTCTTTCCCCTATACCTGTTACAGCCACTAAACCATAGCTTCCCAGTAGTGATGTACAAATGTTTAGTGGCCATAAAAGGTATAGTGGTTTCCCCAGTAGTGATGTATGGAAGTGAGAGCTGGACTATAAAAAAGGCTGACTGCCAAAGAATTGATGCTTTTGAATTATGGTGCTGGAGGAGACTCTTGAGAGTCCCATGGACTGCAAGAAGATCAAACCGATCCATTCTTAAGGAAATCAACCCTGAGTGCTCACTGGAAGGACAGATCCTGAAGCTGAGGCTTCAATACTTTGGCCACCTCATGAGAAGAGAAGACTCCCTGGAAAAGACCCTGATGTTGGGAAAGATTGGGGGCACAAGGAGAAGGGGACGACAGAGGATGAGATGGTTGGACAGTGTTCTTGAAACTACCAACATCAATTTGACGAAACTCCGGGAGGCAGTGGAAGACAGGAGTGCCTGGCATGCTCTGGTCCATGGGGTCACAAAGAGTCGGACACGACTAAACAACGAAACAACAACAACAAACATTTGTACAAGGGGAGGCACCCTCGCCACACTTAGTGTTAACTTCTCCCACTGCAAGCTGTGGGTACCAAAACAAAAAAGAGAGAGAAGAAAACCTCATTCTGCAACTGTTCATTGTGCTTGAAGTAGGGAAATTTCCTGTGCTGAACAGATAAAGTATGGAATGTGTACCAGAAGATCCACAGAATCATTGGATTATAGAGTTGGAAGGAACCACAAAGGCCATCTAGACCTTTTGCTCGAGGTGGGGTTTGAACCCACAACCCGGAGATCAAGAGTCTCATGCTCTACCCTCTGTATAGTGATGGCCACCAACTGGAATAGCTTTAAAAAGGGATGAGAGAAAGTCATTGAGGATAACAGCCACTAGTCACAATGGCTTTGTAGCCCCTGCAGTGCCAGAGGCAGAGGAGGCCATCTGAATTCCAGTGTCTGGAAGTTCCTTGAGCAGGAAAGTGCTATTTGCCCTTATTTGCTGCTTGTAGGCTTCACTCGTTGGCCTCTGCGAGAGCAGAATGCTTAGGGCCACTAGCCTAATCTGCTAGGAGTGCTTTTTAATGTTATAGAACACTTAATTAGTTAGTGCCTGTGCCATCTCCACTACGCTTTCCCTGGAGCATACACAACTGTTTTAATTATATAAAGGGAAGAGTTGTAAACAGGTAAGATACAGGAGGAGAAGGATGAGTATTTGCTACTATTCTGTTCCTCATTGGGAAGCTCAGAAACACTTTTTTTGGGGGGGGGGTCTCCCTCCAGGCGTTGGTGCACACCCACTTGCTTCATGGTACTATGGCTACATGTGACCCCATGCTGTTATTTGCCATATATTTATGTTCCAGCACTGAAGAAGAAAGCACACAGCTTAACTCTACATTTCATTTTTTGAAAAAGAATGGAAAAAAGGAGACAGCTTGGAAAGAGGAAAGATTCATAAGGGGCTGGGAAAGTATTGCATAAGAGGGGTGGTTTCTGGTTTTTAAAAATAAATAATAATAATACTTTTTATCACTTTCTAGTCCTCTCAAAGGAGCTTACAAAAGATCCTTACAATAAAAATCGCATTCAGGCCTGTTATCTGAAACAGAAATAGCATGATGTCCCTGTGGTGGGCCGAGATTATTCAGTTAGAGGTACATGCATGCAAAAAGTCCCACATATTATCCTTGGCATTCTCCAGGTAGGTCTGGGAATGTCCTGTGTCTGAACTCTTGGAGAGCTGCTGAGCTAAATGGACCAATAGTCTTACAGTGAAAGGCAGGCTCCTATGTTCCTATATTGTTCTTTTGTAACCATGTGGGGCAGCTCTCCTAGAATGGCTAGAACAGCAAGGAGAAAAGTCACTATACAATTGTTGATGTGAACGCATAGGCAGCTCAATCTGTATAATCCTTTTGGTACTACAAAGTTCAGATGAAGAAGACATGTGGCTACAGCAGGTGGAAGGGTGAGGCAGAAATATTATTATTATTATTATTATTATTATTATTATTATTATTATATACTGGCAGGGAGCGCATGACACTGCTCTGGCATTTGCAGAAATAAAAAAAATTGGTTATTTTTTAATGGACAGTGCAATTTGTGATTTTCTACCTGTCATGCCAAAAATCAGGCAAAGTCACTCCCAAGCCATGTTTTGGTCAACCAGTTTGATTCAAAGTGGCCCCCGGCATCCAAACATCAGTGAAGATGGCCTCCCCCACCTTGGGAAGCCTTGTGCTAAGTTTGACTACAGGCAGAGTCATGCCATGGTCACATTTCAGTCCGCCATCTTAATTCCAAATGGCAACCGGTCAACAATTACTATAATTTTTCTCAGGGCAAAGAGGTGCATCTTCAGCATATGAGGGAAACTATATAACTATATAATGAAGGTGCTTGACACACGTCTGTGAGCCTTCAGATTGGCTCAGGAAATTTCCCCACAGTCTTTCCTGCCAGGAAAATTCCCAAGACAGATAGAAAGATGTATTCTCTTGTGAAATGCATTATCTTCTAAGTGGTTTGCCCTTCTCTCCATCTGTTTTCCATAGATTTCATTGCCCCTTGAGATATTGTTGTCAAACTCAGCACAAGGGTTCCTTACTGGAGGAGGCGGTCCGGATTGTTGACTACTAGTAGGAGGTTTTATCATATAACACCAATCCTGGCACAACTGCATTAGCTGCCATTTAGTTTCCAGGCTCAAATCAATGCACTGGTTTTGACCTATGAAACCTTATGTGTTCAGGACCCCCAGTACCTTAGAGATACCCTTCACCCACTGGATCCTTCAAGGGAGGTGCAGATGTTGGCAACACAAGACTCGGCCTTCTCTCTCTCTCTCTCTCTCTCTCTCTCTCTCTCTCTCTCTTTTAATTTCATCTTATTAATATAATTTTAATATAAGATTCAGCCTTCTCAGTGATGGCTTCCTGACTGTGGAATGCTCTCCCCAGAGAGTTGTACCTGCCACCATAATAGTCATAATCCATACTGAGACCTGGTGGTAGTAATTGATGATGACAACAATGTTAGGGGAGAATGGTGAAGATGGACAGGGCCTAAATTTTTGGCATATGTCAATACATCCAAAAACCCCAATAGTTCAATTAAGTTTGTGGAGAGGGTTTATTTTAGAAGATTAGGATAAAGTGATTTCTCAACGTCTTGGATTGTGATCATAAAAGATGCATCACGTGAATTAATTTCCCTTCCCTCCTTTCCTATCCACTTTAGTTCCTCCCTTCCTTTTGCATCAGTTTGTTTAAAAGGTGGGCGGGGGAGTGATGGAAATACTCCTCCAGTTTCCATCAAATAAGATGCCAAACCCCAAATACGGCTTTGAACTACCTCAGGTCACTTCTGGACAACTTGTTTCCTGAGCATTCATCCAGATTTATTCGAACAAAGCTTTCTGGGAGGTAATACAGTGTTGGCTGCTAATTGGGTATTTATTCATTTTGATTTGCTTGTGGGGAGATAATATGATGTCAAGGGACACAGGTGGTGCTGTGGTCTAAACCACTGAGCCTCTTTGAGCTTGCTGATCACAAGGTCAGCAGTTCGAACATGTAACAGGGTGAGCTCCCATGGCCCTGTTCCAGCTCCGGTCAACCGAGCAGCTCAAAAGCATTCCGGCACAAGTAGATAAATAAGTACCACTGTGGCGGGAAGGTAAACGGTGTTTCCATGCACTCTGGCTTCCGTCAGGTGTTCCGCTATGCCAGAAGCGGTTTAGTCATGTTGGCCACATGACCCAGAAAGATGTGCAGAGAAACACCGGCTCCCTTGGCCTGAAAGCGTACATGAGCACCGGACCCCATAGTCGAATTCGACTGAACTTAAACATCCAAGGGGTCCTTTACCTTTTTATACCTTTTAATATGTCACATCAAGCAATTGTTGTCCCACGATTTTCCAGTGCATTTTCCTGTCACTTTCCTTACCTCAAAAAATCCAGTTTGGGGGAGGGGAAGCAAGTTTGTTGCACAAAATCACCAAATCCCTGTTCAGCTGTGGAACCTGAATTTGCTAGTATGCAGTTGAATCCCATATGCTAAATAGCGACTGTCTGGAAGTGCCCACAGTAGGAAAAAAAATGAAAGCTTTCTGGGTTCTACTGTTTCTTGCATGTTGCAGTTTAGCAAAGGAAAATTCATGGGCTGTAATATGAATGCATGCTGTGCACAGAATCATAACAGCTATTTTTGACTGAGGGACAATAGAAATGAGGCTGGATGTTTCATGCTTCCAGGTGAGCACTGAGAGTTTCATCTCACCTTGTTAATGCCTGTGGGATGGGTACTATGCTGCTCCCACAGCAGGGATTATCTTCTGGTACAGAGGCACGATGCACTGGAAGCCTCTGCTTTTTAAAAAGTATAAAGAACCGTTTTTTGTTGTTGCCTCTGTTCTCATACATTGCGGGACTCCAGCAAGTATCTGTGGACCATCTTACTAGGAAATGGGCACTTTAAACTCTGAAGATAGTTCCTCACATATGGATATTGAGGACAAGCTATCCCCTCCATCTTTCTTCTTAAGGAAGAAGTGTAGTGACCCTCAGAAAGCAAATGGCCCAAACTGCAAGTCCTCCTGAATGGCTTGGGTCCAGGATATTTGAAGTATGCCTCCTCCCGTACCAACCTGCTCATTCTGTAACATAAGGTGGAGAGCTCCTTCTCTGTATCCTGTACAGAAAGAGAGACACAGTTGATGTTGACAGATGATATGGTCTTCTCTGCCTAATCACTGTGAGACAGGTGGGAGCAGGAGGCCTGCTCTGTGAAAGTTCCCAGTGCAGCTGGCAGTTCCAGTACATTGTCATCATTGGTGAAGGCTATCCTAGCTTCATGCTGCAGGATAGAGAGGCACAAGTTGGACGACTTGAGAGTACTGTGCTAGGAACAGCCAACATTCTGACATGTTGGACAGCACTAGGCAAAGCTTTTTGATATTTTAATTTCAGGAAAGTATTTTTAAAAAGCATAAGAGGAAATCATGGATTTTGAACACAGCTCATGAACCTTAGCAGCGATGATGAATAACAGCTAGCTCCAAATTAGCTTTGAGCTCATGATGGGGCAAGGCTGAGTGAGGCTGTCGTATTCATGTTCAGGCTAGAAGGCGTTAAAATCGCAGAGCTCGCTGCCAGTTTGGAACTTAATTGGGGATCCCAAGAGATCAGCTGGCATCATAAAACATTTGCATCAAGAGTTTTCTCAGAACATTTCACTCTATTAACAAATAATAACACTGGTTTTTCTCAGTGCACCATGCTAATGTGCGACTTGAGCAATACGCCTTAGCTCCACAACAAAAGGCACAAGCCTTTATTTCAGGCAGTGCAGTTCCAGATTGTCACCTTTGGGTTGAAAATTTTGACCTAGCAATCAGTGAGTGTCGGATACCACAGTTTTACATTTGATTAGAACTTGTGGGATTGCAGTTGATTAACAGCAGAGTGGACTTGACTTGCTCAGGGAGATGGTCCATCTCCAGCAAATGCCTTAATCGCCTACAATAAGCCCTTGGGGGAAATGGCCACGGCAAGAAGCCAGATGAATGTGGCAGGAGAGACATCCTTGCACTCAGTGACTTAATTAAGTAAACTGAAATTTTAAAATTGGCTGTTCCCAAAAGCACACATTCTCCAGTCATTATTGGCATTTTGGATTGCCTCAATGCCTTACATCAGGTGTGGGCAGAGGGAAGATCAGCACCTACACGGTAGGTTTCTGGGTGAATAGCAGTAGATTGGCAACACTTTCTCACTCCCAGTTGTCTAACAATAGCAGCAACTGCTAGGCTGCTAGAATTAAGCCAGCCTGAAGGAAATTGAGGAGTGGATCTTTGTTTGAAAGGACTGGAAGCACAATTTTGGAATTGGAAACAAATTCTTGGACTTAGTATGCTCCCAGAGGCACCATGTTCTTTAATTGTAAGGGTGTGTCCATATTCCTCCCGAGTCTCTTCTTTTCCCTTGGCTCTGGATGTTATACCTCAGGGCAGAAGCAGCTTGCTAGGTGGAACGGGACTGTTACACCACTTCCTGGCAGGTAGGTCACTGTTGCATACTGGGAGGGAGAGGGCCAAGATGGTGGGGAGGTTGGCATGGTGCAAAAGCACTGGCAAGGAGTGCTGGCCTGGCTCTACTGGTGCATGTCCAATGTGCCAACCTCCTTTCCAACTTTCCCCTCTCCTGGTGTCAGCGACTGGGCAGAGGAGGAATGGTGGAGACTGCCTCCCCATCTTGACCCTTCCAGGGAGGAGGAAGAGGAAGACAGTATAAATTTACAACAGTGGTTTGCGGAGGGTCACAGCTCAGAGGCAGATGATGGGGAAAGTTGGGAAGGCAGAACTAGAGCAGCAGCTGGCTGACATGGTGTCATTAGAAAGCATCCCAGACCCTCGGTTTCCCAGAACCTGGCAAGCCTTAAAAGTAGGAAAGCAAAGAGCTTAAAGACAGAGGGCACGTAGCAGCACCCGAATGAGGAAGTGGGAAAGACGGGGGTGGAGATTCACTTGGGACAACGCCATTATCCAAGAGGATGGGTTCTATAACCTCTCTCTGTAAGTATTGAAATAAAAAAGGACGGTAAGAAGCTTTCCCTTGTCTTTATACTTCCTGGGCAACCAGCCAGTAGCCGCTGACAGCATCCTGACACCTGGTAAGCAATCAAGTGACCCACCTGCTGAGATGCTAGTATACCACTTAAGCCTTAGAGCTCTAATTAAAAAACAAAGTAGCCTGAAGTCTGCTCACCACTGGCTTACAGGACATTATCAAAAGAAAACAAGTATCTAAATAATTCTAGGTCAGACAATAATGAATAAATCTCAAAGATTACATGCACCTGCCCAGATTCCTCTTGATGTTTGCAAGGTATAGATGATACTTGAAATGTGATAGATAGAGTGCTATGTATTGGGGAAAATTGGGCATCGTTCTAGGTGCACTAGATGCTTAAAGAGGTAAATGTTTTATTTCCCACACTTACTATTTAGCAAGAGTGTTTAGGCTGCATCCTCAATCCAATCAAATGAAAACGATATAGAAGAAAAAGAAGTGAAATTGCATCATACAAAGAAAAGATTAAAAACCAAAAAGGTATTGTGTAAAATTGAAAGTTAATCAGAATGAGCAAAAATAGTGCATTTGGCTTAGCAAGTTACATTTAAGGTCTAAGAGGATTTTCCTGAAAACAAACAAACTGGATATTTTTAACTATATGGAATATTAGAAGTAGAAAGTCTGCTTGGCAGTCAATTGTATCTCTAGATAATGAAGGTCTGAAATATGTACCCATGAGAGAGAGAAAGATATTGCACATTCTTTGCATCTGATATCTTAAAAGGAAATTTGGGGAAAATGAACACACGTGGACAGTTCTCTCTTCAGGACATGCATCTGAAAAATGAAACCAAATTGAGAGACCAAAGTTGAGAAAGAACTAATAAATGAGAGCAGAGTTATTCCAATAATTGCAGCTAATCATACACCCACCCATCAGCCATTTGTGGGTTGGGGAAGATGAAAAGAAAGCTCCATCCCAAAAGGCAGGTAGAGATCCTGAGTTGTATTCAACTAAGTTTTACTCAGAGTAGACCTGCTGAAATTAATGGACCCAAATTTGCCATGCTTATTAATTTCAGTGGGCCATAACTTCTGGAATGCCCATGGGGCATGATGTATTCCTTATGGAGTACCCGAACACACTGCAATGATTTTTTTTAAAAAAATCATTAAATAATTGAAAGTGCCTTGGGAAATTATCACGTTCAGCTTTAGGGGGAATTGTTGACCCAGAAGGGAGACTGGAAGCAACCAGCCACATCATCAACTTGAGAAGCTTGGCTGCTTGACAGCCACTTGAAGATGCTGTGTCCTAAGAGAGTCAAGCTCTCTTTGTCTTCACTACTGCCACCCAGTGGGTACAATCCTATGTGATTAAGTGATCTTGGTGGCTACTGGTGCATTTTCCCAAATCTTTTTGGCTGTGGCTTCTCCTGGACCAGGATAGCCTTGCTATGGTGATCCACACTTTGGTAACCTCCCATATAGACTACCGTAGCACGATCTCCATGGAGTTACCCTTGGAGGTGCAGGCATGAGAGACAAGATTTGTATATTGTATCAGCAACAATGTCAGATGTCAGCAGGGTGCCCATAAAGAAGATCACATGTGTCGTTTAACATGGACACAGCCAGTGTCAGGAGAGGGGAAGGAGTTGCATTTTGTCAACAGCCACAGTAATGGTGGCAAACTTACGTAGCTTCTCCAGCAGAGGCAGAAGGGAAGATGAGTATCATTTCCACAGCCAGTGCTCCTGAAAATACTAATTGTCCGCAGAGTTACTCGAATATACAAAAAACACAGTGTACTAATAACTAACTTGTGGAGTTTCAGTAAAGTAAATTAATAACAAAATTAAATTGCCACTGTTCCAAGAAATATGTTCTCACTTTGCAGTTATTTTAGCTGAGCAATCTTTGGCAAAGGATACAGAGTTTGATAAAGTGATCAACTCCAGGTTTTGTTTTTTTTAAATGAAAGGTGGTTAAAAAAAATTATTAACATAATGTATGCAACACTTAATATGTGTGGGACTACCCTGGTGAATGTAAATTTGAATACTGAAGACATATTTGGCATGTGATGTTGGTGCTTTTCTGTTAGTATAGTTTGCCATACCAAAATAAATATCCCAAGCTCTATAATTGGAAAGATGTATTATTTAAAATGGACATGGTTGAATATATGCCTCACTTCTATTTTAACGAGGTTTAGATTTAGACTCCCTTTAGATGTTATATTATCCAGCAAGACTAATGGTGCCCTTTGGTTGTTCCTTCACTGGTTTAAAGACTGGTTTAAAGACAATAGACATCCAGGTTCAACTGGATCCTGTGGAGATAGGTCATCAGGCATGATCCCCCTTCTCCCTCCATGAGTTTAGCTTGTACCATTTCACTATAGACATGCTTCGCATGGGGCTACCTTTGAAGGTGACTTGAAAACTACAATTAATCCAGAATGCAGCTGCTAGATTGGTGACTGGGAGCAGCCAGTGTGACCATATAACACCGATCCTAAAGGATCTTCACTGGCTCCCAGTATGTTACCAAGCACAATTCAAAGTGTTGGTGTTGACCTTCAAAGTCCTAAATGGGCTCGGCTTGGTATACCTGAAGGAGCATCTCCGCCTACATTGTTCAGCACAGACACCAAGGTCCAGGTCTGAGGGCCTTCTGGAGGTTCCCTCCCTGCAAGAAGTGAAATTACAGGGAATCTAGAAAATGCCTTTTCAGTAGCCATACCCACACCTTGTGGAATGCCTTTCTGGCAGATGTCAAAGAGTTAAACAGCTATAATTTTTTTCATAAACATCTGAAGTCAGCCCTGTTTCAGAAAGCTTTTCAGTTTCCCCCCTGTATTTTTCTTGGAAGCTACCCAGAGTGGCTGAGGCAACCCAGTCAGATGGGTGGGGGTATCAGAAATATGTTGTTTCTGTTGTTGTTGTTGTTGTTGTTGATGAGTTCATCATATACTGGGAATGAACTTCCTGCAGTCAGTTTATATCTGGACAGATGTTTCACTGTCCATTAATACTGCCATTATCTTGCCTTTCTCCATTTTCAAAGTCTTTCCTTCAATTAAAAAACCCTTTATGGGAGTTTGTTCATATTCACCATTGGCACCTCTTCTGGTTCCAGTTCTCTTCCAGAGCCCTGACAGTGTCACAATGAGAGGCTTCCCAAGATTCTGCCTGTCCTTTGCATGCTGTTTCAACATTGCCAGCATGAGTGGAATACATATTACAGCAATTACACACGCTCTTCTTCAGACCTGCCTCCACCTCCCCCACAATAATTTGGCTTCTTTCTTCAACATGAGGACTTGTTAATGTTTAGAGCTGTAGTTTGGCTTATCCATTTCAGTCTGCAGTAATTTATTTATGAAAGTATTGCTTCATTGGTTCTGACATAACTTTTTTAATAGATTCCCACCCCTCCTGTGATGCTTCTCTGGCATTGTTCATGTTTTGAGATCATATTTTTATTTTTATGTTATGTTATTTTGATTTATTTTACAGGTAGATATACAGTTATAGATAATTGATTATAGATAATTGATTAGTAGCAGTTTGCTGTTGAGGAAAAGGGAATATTAAAAATTATCATTTTGAGCCATGACTTTGACCGATACTTTCAAATAAGCATTTTTATTTTCATTAGCATACTTTAGACACCAGTGTAAATGCAGTTTGAGTAGATCAGAGCTGTGCCTTTGTTGCAGAGCTAATAATTAGCATGTAGATTCTCCTAATGCTTTTGATAACAGGAGGAGCCTTTAAAGAAAAGAAAAGGTGTTTTCAAGGAAGGACAAAATATAGGTTAGTGTATTCAGGTCACAGCACTGACAACTCAAATTGTTATCCAACAATTGCTGTAAGTACATGGCAGGCTATTAGATGTACCCTCCTAGATAGTGGTCTCTCCTATTTGTTTGTTCATTAAACATTAATAAATATTCCGTTCATGTCATGCTAAACAAATTTTAGGAGGAAATATATATCCATATGCCAGTCCCTAGGCCATTTCTCAGTCCTGATCCAAGCTCATAGCATCTCCTACTGGGTTTGAATTTCTTTCCAACTTACTCCAAATGGCAGAACTCCAGTGCATTTTTCCTTTTGTTTCATGGAGATTCACACAGGACAGTATTTGACCTCCATATGGTATATTACAAATCCCACTTAACAATTTCATAAATGAAGTATAGAAATCTGTGAAGCTGGCCAACTGAACTGAACTAAGCCTCTTACTGACTCAGTTCATGTGTAACAACTAACCATGGTTTGATGTCCTGGCCTGTTAACGTACTGTGGTTCCTACAAACCACAGTTTCCTGTATTCAGACAAAATAGGAAACTGCTGCTTAGAACAAACCAGGTATGGAAGATTTAATTCTTAAATGCAAAGGGAAGGGAGAGTATGCAAGCTTTAGTGAAGTAATCACTAATGAGCTCAATGGGACTTACACCCAGAGAAGCATGTATAGGATTGCCTCCTTAACTGGAACTTAAATCTGTTGATAACAAAATGCTGAAATGCCAAACAGCTATTGGATATGGAAGATCAAGATAAAGTGTATTTAGCTTTGTAGTTCAGGCTTCAAGTGATTATTGTCTTATACATACTATCTAGGGGCTCGTATACCCTGTCATATATGGATCTATGTTTAATATCAGACTGTCATTTTACAACATAAAGCTGACCTGTTGGTTAAGTGGCCTTAGATTGACATACTACGCAGCTGACTCCAAGATAGTGAAAACTTGACAAGAATCTAGGAGTACAGAATCTAGGAATTTGCCTGGAGCCTTGGGTCTGCACAAACTGTTGCCTCAGGTAAACAGGTACTGTTAACTATTTATTGCTTGCAGGCAGTTTTGTTATGTGTTAAGCAAGAGGTTATGAAACTTGGAAAGCTGACTCAAATTACTTTGTAATAATCTTGCATCTATATTTGTAAGAAATGGATATGATTTCCTTAATCTTCCTGTTCATATTCTTCAAGATGAAACTCCCTGCATAAAGTTCATCCAAATTTCCCCATCATCACTTAAATACAGGGTGTTAATGGGTGTGGTGCATTGCTTTGAAATCATTTGCCTGTCATTTTTGGTTCTCTCAGTTTCACACTTTCCTAATCTTAAATTCAGTTCTCCGCATTTCTTCAGGAATCTGCATTTTTTCTACATCTCTCTCTCTCTATCTATCTATCTATCTATCTATCTATCTATCCTAATGAAAATTCATCTTCATTTCGGTGCAGATTTCTCCTAATAAACACATTTTTGTATGCAGTTTTTACAAACGTACACATTTTTTGCAAAGCAGTTACCCCCAATATAATGCATTTTTTAATATTATTTTCACAGATGTATTCAATTTTTTATTCACACTTTGCCCTGATATATGTGTTTATGAAAACATTTTTGGTTGGTTGGAGAACCGCCTCAGGAAATTCAGAAAAGTGTGCATTTCAAACGATGGCTGTGCTTCAGTTCTGATACTGTTTGGGAAAGTGCATATTTGCTAGATTCACCTTTAGATGCAAACTGAATTGAATTCCTCCCCCATCCGTAATCCACAGGAGCTCTTTGCAGTCATCCCTGATCACTGTGGATGCCAGCTGGATCAATAGTCTTCCACTTAGAGAAATAACCTCTGTGGCTTCTTCAAGGGTGATCCCATGCCCTGCATCCTGAAGTCTGTCGGATCCTACAGCTTGGAGCAATGGCACATTCATTTCATATGCACCCAAAGGAATATTTCCAAACGACTTCTGTTATTGGAGTGGAGTAGTTAGAAATCACACCTGCTACAGTGATACCAATAAAAATGTATTGGCTCCTTCTTACTGTTTCAGCAGCTTGTTGTCTCGGACTCGTTGTTTTTGGATGTAATCTCCTTGGGACTTTCTTGTGATTAGAAGAATCATAATATTTATATAATTATTTATTTTTAATATTACTATAGAATTTTATAGGTGGGGCCTATAACCCCCCCCCCCAAAAAAAAGAAAAGAAAAGAAAGTGGTATGGAGTTCTCCTGTTTAGGTTTCTAGTCAGCCAGCCATATCTCCTTCAGTTACACTTCATTCTGGTCCCCATTCCTCCATGGTTTTCCATTTCACCATCAGCACTCTCTGACCAATGAGCTTGGTTAGTTGACCTTGGGTTTTGAGTTTCTCCCTGCCCTTTGAGGTTCCCTGCCCCCCTATCAAACATTATTTGTGCTTGTCTTGAGCATGCTCAGCCCGAGCAGGACAGCTGCCCCATAGTTTAATTCTTTATTGACAAAGTATGAACTTACAGTAGCTCCTGAGGTGCACTAAATGTGTGTGTGTGTGTGTGTGTGTGTGCGCGCGCACACACACACACACACACACACACACACTTTGGTGGCTAGGCAACTGATGCCCCTCCCCTGGCTTGCGCTCTGACCTGGGTGGGTGGAGCAATAGGTGGCCATGCCTACACCCTCATCTGACGGTGTGAGTGCAAGCATCCTGCAATTTCTACATGCAAGTTGTCACTATGCCTGCCTCTTCAAGCCCCTCCTATTTCTAGGGGACAGTGGGGGAGAGGACAGAAGGATCCTGCTGCCCCCTCCCTTCAGGCACCATCTCTCGGCTCCTGGTGCTATGTGTCCTTCCTGCAGCTTCAGCTCCTGTCCCACGTCCTGCACCTCCTCCCTTGTCTCTGACTGCTCAGACTCCTCCCAATCCTCCAGCCCTAGCTCCTGTCTCTTGGGAGGCACAGAACCCCTGCCATCTTCCAAGTCTTCCGAATAATTTTCTGTCTTCTTCTGCATGGTTACATAGACAGTATTCAGAAATGGTGGCTGTGCTGCACTAGGTCTCTTCTTTCCTGAAGTTTATCTATTTGGCACCTTTCTGTCTCTCAGGGACATGTGCCAGGCACTGCTTGCTATCGAAGCAAGCGCACATGTGCAGAAACAAAATTTCATTTTCAGTTGCTATCAAAATTTCGCCCTTATTTTCCATTCTCTTCTGAGATTTCCAAGTAATTCCCTGTGTTCTTCTGCATGGTTACATAGGTGATATTTGGAAATGCCCAGTGGACCTCTTCCTTCCTAGACAATATATATTTGACCCCCTTCAGTCTCCCAGGAATGTGATCCTGTGGAAGCAAGCACACTCATATGGAAACAAAATTTAACTCTCAAGTGCTGCTTTCTTTTGAGACTTCCAAATAATCCCCTGTCTCTTTCTGCATGGTTACATAGATAATATTTAGAAATGGTGGCCATTTCCCATTGGATCGCTTCTTTCCTAGAGTGTATATATTTGACCCTCTTCAGTCTCTCAGGAATATGTGCCATGTAGTCTTGTGGAAGCAAGTACGCTTATATGGAAAACAAAATTTCACTCTCAATCGTCTGTTGGGAATTTCTGCAATCTTCCCAGGAGCTGCTTTGTCCTGCAGCACAGCAATATAGTGAAAACACAACAAAACACAATAGAAGGAAAGGGTACTTTTGTTTTTGTTTTAACTGGGCTGGAGCACAAATCAGCTCATAGGTTTTGAATAAACCAGCTGTCTTCATTTCACTCCAAGATACATTTTCTGCTTACTTAAATATTACAACATTCCAGCCACAGTGGGGAGTTTCAAAGAACTGTTTCAGGAGTGCTTGTGGGCAACAGGGTTTTGAGGGTGGAGGTGGGGGGTATAGGACATCCAGTATATAACTGAGAATCTTTTCACAGTGCTGAATCACAGAAAGAGTTAAGCTCCCTTTTGAAAGAAGCGCTGTAAAGTACATTAAGCTGGCTCACAAAGGAAAGACGCCTAGAACAGGAGGAAACATGGAGGCTGAGGAGAAAGACACAGCCTTGTCACTGAGAACCAGGTGCCTTCTTTATAGGTGGGATCAGACACACCACCCCCAATGGAGCATGTGTGTGCATTGGGCCAAAGAGTTGCAAGGAGTGAGCTTGCCCCACATCATCTCTAGAAGCTTAGTGAGAGGAGCAGGTCAACTGGCGGGACATCTTTGTAGCTTCCATTCAGTTGTGAACCTCTTAACTTGCTCTTATACCTGGGAATTGTGACTTCTGGGCTTGCTACTGAGTCTGTACCCCTATTAGTCTGAATAAAGATCTCTTTCTTCCTTACAAATAAAAGTCACTGTCATGTTTTTTTAGGAAGGGAGTGTGACATCCTGCAGGGTTTGCACAAAGCATACATTGAGGTTACATTTTACTGAGCAATCATTTGTTGATTTGTATACAGTCTAAACCACTGAGCCTTGGGCTTGCCAATAGGAAGGTTGGCGGTTCGAATCCCCATGAGGGGGTGAGCTCCCGTTGCTCAGTCCCTGCTCCTGCCAACCTAGCAGCTCGAAAGCACGTCAAAGTGCAAGTAGATAAATAGGTACTGCTGAGGCGGGAAGGTAAATGGCGTTTCTGTGCGCTGCTCTGGTTTTGCCAGAAGCAGCTTAGTCATGCTGGCCACATAACTTGTAAAAACTGTCTGTGGACAAACATCGGCTCCCTCGGTCAGTAAAGCAGATGAGCACAGCAACCCCAGAGTTGTTCGCGACTGGACTTAACTGTCAGGGGTCCTTTACCTTTTTTAAAAAACAACAACAATGACCTTTCATCCTGACTTGCTTGCTGGAGGTTTCTGCATCTTCCTGTTAATTATCTGTTAATCATACCACACTTTTCAGTGTATTTTCCTGTCACCTTCCTAACAGCAAAAAAAGTAAGGTTTTTAAATTTATTTTTTTTAAAAAGGTGTGTGTGTGTGTGTGTGTGTGAGAGAGAGAGAGAGAGAGAGAGAGAGAGGGCGATAGAGCACTTTAATCCACATTAAATGCACAAACCTAACTTTCCACCATGTGGTTGAATCCCCCCTGAAAAATATTGATGGTCTGGAGGTGACCCAGGCTACTTTCTCTCCAGCTCAGTGCCTCCATCTGTAAAATAGGGTTAATAGTACTGAACTACCTTTTAAGGGAATTAAACAAAAATCCGAATGAATTAGTGCTGCATTTATTTCGCTAATCTTGACTTTCACATAAAGAATGTTTATAGTCAGAGCAAAAGAGCATTTCTGGAGTCTTGTTTCTTTAAGACACAGTACACCGTCCTTTCAGAATGCAAATATTCGGTGGATTTAATAGTTTGCAGTTCGAGTCCGCTGTTTGCTTTGTAACCTGCCACTCGCCGTGACAAAGATAATCGTATTTGGCAGCCTTCTCTTGGTTGAGCCAGGCAAATTGAATTAATATACTGCAGAGATTAAATGTTTTAGCAATTGCTGTTGCTTGCAGAATTGGGAGAGGGAGAGCAAGCAGGTTTTGGAGCACAAGGAGCTTACTTCCTGTCCTGCCATATGGTGCTCTCCCTGAGAGAGAAGGTTTGATCTTTGGCTTCTCACCACATCAAATTGATTACTAAGAAGAAGTGGGGTGGGGTGGGGACTGCGAGCATGCTAAGTGCTGTTTCATTCCAGGCTCCTTTGCAACTGTTAGTCATTGTCTTAGCAGGGCAGCCCATTAAACCTGTGTGCAGAACAGCTCCCTTTGCAGAACTTGCCCTTTGCAGCCTCTTTCAGTGTCGCTCATGAAGTTGTGTGTTGCTTTGAATTAATGGGCCTGTAACTCATCTTGCATCTCTCTTACAAACTCATTGGTTAACAGAAGCAGAGCTCAGGTGTTTTCTGCCCACTGCTAAGAACTGAAAAAGAAAGGGGCGGTTGTTTTGGAAACGACAGTCTGATTAGGTTATTCCAGAGGGGTAACCATGTTAGTCAGTTGCAGAAAAAACAACAGAGTATTGTGTGGTGCCTTTATTCTGGCAGAGCTCATTTTGTCAGATGCATGAAATCACCCTTTGACAGAGGGTGGCCTCCAATTCCAAGTTTTTACTCAGAGTAGACCATCGATTGAAATTATTGGCCGTGACTTAATAATATTTATTGATTTCAGTAAGTCTACATACTCTCCAACATTTCTCCAATGAAAATAGGGGCATCATATTCAATGATGATGATTTTGTTATAGTTCTATATGATAGTTTTTATGTTAAACTTTTCAATCTCTTTTGTGATGAGATTGTGTACTGTATGCTTTTTAATTTTTGGTTTATTGACTGTAATGAATTCATAGAATCAATTGATCTTTGGAAAGAGATAGCCTGGCCACAGTGTTGCTTGCTTTGGTCCTCCAGTTGGATTGCTGCAGTGGGTCATTCATGGCACTGCCCTTGGAGACAAACTGGAAGCTTCAGTTGGGGAAGAATGCAGAGGTCATAGTTATGACTGGAACTGCCAGGTTTATTATACCTGGTACACCAATTTTATAATTGGTGTATCAGGAAGTTTTTTAATGTTTGACATTTTGCTATGTGTTTTTGTATGCACTGTAAGCCGCCCATAGTGGCTGGGGAAACCTAGCCTGATGGGCAGGGTATAAATATTGTTATTGTTATTATTATTATTATTATTATTATTACTCTGCACCAATGCAAAGTGTCCATCATTACCTTTAAAGCCATAGATAGTTTGGGATGTAGATTCAAGAAGGAGCATTTCTTCCCATTGCAAGAGATCTCCTGAGTGCTTCCATTGATAGAGGTGCTGTATTCAGGAAAAAGGGAGAGAGCTTTCTTAGTAGTGGCACCTCAGTTATGGAATGCCCTCCCTTAACAGTCTCACATGATACCTGCGAAACATTTTGGCCCCAGGCAAAAACATTTGCATTTACCCAGGCATTCTAATATGTTGTAAATCCTACTTTCATTTTCAAGGATTTTGTCTGCTCTATTATTTATATCGTGATACAAATTGGTTGTATGCTGCCCTTAAATCCAAATAGTATAGACATGTTTTAAATAAATGAAACAGGTGCTTTTTATTCTCCTTAATAGTGGTTGGCAGGAGATACCTTTCCTACTTATGAAGTAGTAATTAAATGCCTACTTGCTGCCACTAAGCTATGTCTTGCCTAGTTATGGAGGTTATCTAAGGTCCCTACTCTCTCTTGTCAGCTATGGGACTTTGCAATTATGAGTAAATTAACTGAACAGAGCCTAGTAGCAGGAGGACAAATCAACAACAACCCTGCTTCCTTGAAAGTTTGTTACTTTGGTTTCATATACTGTACAGTACTAATACAAACAAGCAGACATTTCTCAAGCCACAAACTGATATATTGCAATTATTGTCCTTTAATATTTGGCAGCTTTTTCACAAATGTATGTTACGGAATGTTGGAATGGGGTAGGGGAGGAAATGTTTTGTGCAGTGCCAACAATCTAGAAAGACCTAATGACCCACCCATTTAGTAGAGATCTCCTTCATCTCTGCTTGCTATATTTTGATTGTGCAATGGGGGTTTTTTTTAAATAAAAAACCCCAGATCACTTAGAATCATAGAGTTGGAAGGGATCCTGAGGATCATCTAGTCCAGCCCCCTACAATGCAGGAATGTGTAGCTGCTCCATATGGGGATCAAACCTGCAACCCTGGTATTATCAGACCATGTTTTAGCCAGCTGAGCTATCCAGGCTTAAAAGGCTTATTAACAGGTTATTGGTGATGATTGAGACATGGAGCCTCCATGTCCATGGGCAGCATATCCCTGGTGATCAGATGCTGGGATGAAAGAACAAGCGATGGATAATTCAAAGTCCTGGTTGTCTGCTTCCCAGAAACATCTGCTGTTCCTGTGTGTGTGTGTGTGTGTGTGTGCATGCACGCACGCACGCACACTCTTCCTGGATAGTGAGTCTTAAAATGGACCCTATTCATTTCATGTAAAACAGAAATAAAATGAGCAGGTGGGTACAGGGCTCCTGCACCTTTAATAATAAATTGCATCTGGTGAAATTTCATCTTCTACACAACTATTAAAGGTGCAGGAGCCCTGTCATCTTTTCCAACCTGAACAGAAATTAACCCCAGGAAACAGGATGTTCTACAAAAACAAGCAAACAAATCCCCCTCTAGGACTGCAGAATCAGCAAGAATTCTCCAACAACTTGCTCCTTATCAACCCAAATTCCTGCCTAAAATAACCCATAGCCCAGCCCGTTATGTATAGCTATTTAAGATCAGGGAGGCTCCTGTAGAAGGACTAATCCCACTTGCAGTAACTGTGTCAGGGAAGTCACAGAATGCCCTGTACAATCAGCATCCTGCTGAGGATTTCTTGCCTCTGTGGGTGAATCATCTGGCGATAAGGTGAAGAAATCACATGCCTGGATGGGTTATAAAACAGCAGTTCCACGTGGCTGGTGAGATGTTCTGTCAGGCTTATGAGATTTTGGAACTTAGTCCATTGGCAGGCTGCCTTCAGCAGTATAGACAGGGCATGTGGGAGCAATGCTCTCCTGCTATACACGAATGTCTGCTGCAATCATTATCTAGTATAACCATCAGGTGTCAGTCACAAATCCACACACCCCTTGCTCCTGCAGAGCCACTCTACATTTGAAAACTAGAGGAGACACACAAAGTGGCCATTTAAGCAATGCGCTTCCATTTAACACTTCTGTGTTGATAACCCAGTTGTTGAGAGTGTTTTTAAAAAAACAAACATATCACATGATCATCTGCTGAGTTGTCCAGAGCTTGTTTAAAAAAGATCTATCTGTAAATACAGAGATTGATACAGAAATTTTCATGGTGTTTTAACCAGTAGTACAGTAGCAAATTTAGAAGTGCAGTGTCAGGGCTGGTTCAGCACAGAAATTCAAAAGTGAGCAGTAAGGTTGATTCTTTATTCAGAGAGACAAAACACAGCAGAGAACTTGGCGGGCAGAACTAGCCCAATGAAGCAGTTGCCAGAACTGTGGATCTGAGCCTCCTACTTCCTCCTAAATCTTCTCCCCAGCGAGCTGCCTTCCCAATACAGTGGTACCTCGGGTTACATACGCTTCAGGTTACTGACTCCGCTAACCCAGAAATAATACCTCGGGTTAAGAACTTTTCTTCAGGATGAGAACAGAAATCATGTGGGGCCAGTGCGGCAGCAGCAGGAGGCCCCATTAGCTAAAGTGATGTCTCAGGTTAAGAACAGTTTCAGGTTAAGAACGGACCTCCACAACGAATTAAGTTCTTAACCTGAGGTACCACTGTAGTAGCAAACTCCTTCATGGAGGGCCTGTCTGTGCCTTTTCTTCTGCTACATGCAATGTTCTCCTCTTTCTTCAGGACAGAGGAGGAGGGGAGGGGGAAACTGTGGAAGTGGCAGATTGCTGGGGATCTGTTGCTGCCTCAGCCTCCTCCTCCTCCTAAGCTGTCTCACTCTCAATTAAACCTATTGCTTTCTTAGCCTCCAACCTGTCTGCCCCCTTTCTTCCTCTGACTTATCTTCTGAATCCCACCACCATTCTCCTGACTCGGAGCCTTCCCACTCTGATGCTTCTCTGGGGGGTGGGTTCCCTGGCTGTAGCCTCCCACCATTCCCCCTCATCTAGCCAGTCCCTGATACGCAAGATCCATTCATACAAATCACAGCCACGCCCCTCTCACTGCTATGCTTCCTTATAAGACTTTATAATCCACTAAGATTATACAGTAATCTTATAATTATACAATAAGAGCAATTAAGGATGCATGTGCTACTATTTTTTGTGCGTGTGCATAGGCAAATGATTTGGAGAGCTCCAGCCTCTTCTTTCAGAGCAAATGACATTTTCCTTGAAGTTCCTTCTTACATAACAGAACTTGGAACACCCTTTGTTTTCAGTGTTCCCAAATGCTTAGCTTTGGAGCATCCAGAACAACAACTGCATGATGTTTTTCCCATGTGCCTTCTCAAGAGTGGCCCAAGGAGCTGTTGGAAACACGCCTGGGAAGGCCCCCAACTTTCCAAGTCTTCGGGGCATCTCTCCAGTTGTCCTCCCTGGCTGTAAATCTCCCTCAGCCCAGAGAGACCGGTGATAAGCGACCCCTCTCTCCTGAGAGGAGCACACTCGTCTTCTGGCGTATCATTGCAGAAGAAAAACTCAATCAGTAGCTCTAAAACTACTTTATTTACAGTCTATATACAAAGACTCCATCAGCACATCTGTGCTCTTTCAGCATCAGTACAGAACAGCAACACTTTCAGAAGTGAAACTAACTTCCAACAGTCCTCAGACTTCATGCTCACTCAGACACTCACATGATGTACACAAAACATAGCACAACAGTACCACTTGCTGGAGCAGCTCGGATAGATAAAAATCCTAACAGGAGCCAGTCCTCCGTGGCTGACTCACCTTTCACTCTGATTGGCTTGAATCAGCACAAAGGGGGAGACGGCTCCTTCTCAGTGACTGGAAAGATCCACTTTCATGCTGACTGGGTGGTTCTAGGGTGCTAGAGACAGGGACCTTGCTGAGTCTTTGATCCCCTTTGACAACTGGGCCACCACACCTCTCGTTTTAACAAATGAAAGACTGTGTTTGGAAGAAGTGGTCTACTTTCATTATTTCTGGTGCTCGCAGCAGATTATTGGGGAAAAGTTAAAAGAATAGAAAATGAGTTGAAAGAAAAACCTAAAATGGCAATTCACAGGACATATCTTGGATATGCTTACTTGGAAGTTATTTCCACTGTGTCCGGTGGAACCAGACTGAGATGTTTTGCTGCTGTAGGCAAAATGCCCTGATGCCACACCCCACAGAACCTGCCAGTGCAACTACACAGGTGCCTTTGGCTATGCCACACTGCTGCCATAATGCAGTGACAAGGGTGCAGTGGTGCAAGTGAAGCCTGGGGGTGGGGTGGGGAGGTTGGCAGCAGCTCAGTGGCTGGGTTGGGGAGAAAGTAGGGCAAGGGTCGGATCTACTACCTGAGGCAAATGGCTTCACCTTGTCTTATTGATGAATGGCGCTCACCCTCTGATAAGTTTTAAGGTTGCTGCTTAGTGATGCAGTTCCTAAGCTGAAATCTTACGTACAATTATTATTTTAATAGAATTTTAGCTTGCCGAGTGTATACTCTCTTATAGAGAGTAAGCCCTTTTGAAATTACAGGGACTTCTGAATAAACATGCATTATTATTAATAATATCATCATCATTATCATTGCGTAGGATTGCACTGCTAGCATGTCGATGTGTTATCATGCATATAGTGCTGGACTAGAAATCCTTACTTGGCTTTGCTGTGCAGCTTCCTGGAATCTGTTGAGCAAGTAATTAGCATTTAGACTAACCTACCTGTAGTGCACATAAAATGGGATCACCCCAGGGATGCTATTGTGAGCTCCCTGGAGCAAAGGTGGCATGCAAATGAGATAGACAAATAAAATAACATACATCCCTGGCTTACTTATTTGAGGTCAGGTAGTGGGGATGTAAGAACATAAGAAGAGCCTGCTGGATGAGGCCAATGGCCCATCTTAGTCCTGCATTCTGTTCTCCTGATTGCCAACCACATGCCTGTGTGAAACGTACAAGCAGGACCTGAAGGCAAGAGCACTTTCCCCTCCTGTGGTTTCCAGCAACTCGTATTCAGAAGCATTACTACCTTTGACCATGGAAGCAAAGCAGTCATCACACCTAGCAACCATTGGTTGTCTTATCCTTCATGAATTTGTCTAATCCTCTTTTAAAGGTGCTGGTTATCACTGCCTTATGTGGAAGCAAGACCCATAGTTTGACTATGTGCTGCGTGAAGAAGTACGTCCTTCAAAATTCAGCTTCATTAGATATCCAAAAGTTCTAGTGTTATGAAAGAGAGAGAAATAAAACTTTTCTCTATCCACTTTCTCCATGCCTTGCATAATTTTATAAACTTTTATTGTGTCACCCTTTACTCACCTCTCAGGACCCGGAGTCAGGAGTAGGTCAGCAAGAAACACCTGGTGTCAGTGAAGTTAACTCTAGATTCAAAGAAACCGAAACAGTGCTGGCCTGGTGATCACAGTAACTCTTCCCAGTGGGTCCCTGCTTTCCCACCACTCCCTAAGGCACTTCCCTCAGTTCCTTCCCCAGCATCCTAAGGCTCCATTGTCTCATCTCTCTCTGCTCTGCCCTCTTCATTCCATGTTCTGGGAGACCAGAAGAGGAGCAGAGCTGGCCACAGCAGGAGGGGGGGGGACTCCCTGAGGCACGTCCACATGTGATAAAAGGTTCCTTCTTTTTCTTTACATTTCCAGCATTTATTATCGTGTCTGATACATTTTTGCTAACTTCACTGGTGTTAAATACCACCTCTACATCATTTTCATCAGATTTTCTCTTAATACATTACAAGCTGTAAACTGGATTCCTTTTTTCCACAATTTCTCCCAATCCTCCATCAAGATATTGTGCCCCACATCCCTGGCCCATCCAATCATTACCAATTTCACTTCATCTTTCGTATGCCATTCCAGCAATAAATTATACATCTTAGATAGTTTTTTTTTTCTTTTTGTATCTAGTAATTCCGTTTCCAATTTGGATTTCTCTATTTGAAAACCAATTTTCCTATCCATTTTAACTCTACAATGTTCTCTTTGAGGTGAGACAACCAGAAATGTACACAGTATTCCAAATGCAGTTGCACCATAGATTTGTATATTGGCGTTATGATTCTTATTATGGCAGTTTTATTTTCAGTTCCTTTCCCAATGATCACTAGAATGGATCTTGCCCTTTTTACACCTGCCACACTGGGCCGACATCTCTTGACCCCCGCCTGCCATCTTGAATGCAGCTTCTGGCTTGATGGAGAGACCCTACCATACTTCCTCACCAAGGTCCAGAGGCCACAATGAGTTTGGATGAAAGGAAGCAGTGCCAAGATTGGAAAAGGGGATGGTTTAGTTCCGAATCAAGTGTCCCTGAATCCAAAACCATTTAAAGTACACAAAGTACACAGATAAATATTGCAGACTTCCAGATGCACCACCAGTGTCATGGTGTAACTTCCAGTCAATTAATACCATCACAACGCAGCTGCATTGGTTTGGGTTTTTGAAGGTTTCTAATGAAAGACTGGGAGGAGCTGGGAGTAATTTAATTAAACTGGCTATAATGGACACATGTTCATTTTTCTTCTCCCTTACATTTTAGGTGCATAAACATTGTCCTGTCGTTTGGTACCAGCTTTGCCAAGCAACACAGTAGGAATTTAGTTGGTTAATCATAAATGGGGACGCATGCTGCCTTTTGTACTGAGGTCTGGGAGAGAATGATAAATCCCGAGCGGCAGCGCAGGGGGCAGCTGTATAGGAGGATAATGCACTGCCTGATGCAAGTGATTTGAGGGAGCTGCTTGATTTAGTAACATCCGATTTACATAATGTGGAGCGATTCTGGCCTCTCGAAAAATCGACAACAACCACTGAAGATTACCGCACGCCAGCAGCCGTTTTGTGGATTATCTGCTTCAACGTCCCAGAAGATTAATAATGTCACTTTCATCCCAGTGTCAATATGCACCATCTCCTGATGAACATGGTGCCAGAAATGCTGCCAATCTCCCTTTCCCTATTTCCCCTCATCTCTGCTGCTCAGAACAAACACACTTGCCCTCCCGCACCCCTTGTATATGACTCCTCCAAGCACAGAAGGAGAGAAGTGAGGGAACTAGTCTGAGAATTAAGTGTTGCCTGTTTGTGACTTTCTCCACCCTTTCATTAGGAGTTGGTGAGTGTCATTTCAGAGGTGACCTCATATGTGCCCCATTTTTCTTGTCTCCTGAATTCTTCACTGCCCCCCTCTTTTAACATAGCACAGTATTTGGGGCTGTCTTTGAAAATGTTCTGGAAATTTAAGTTGCTTAGGAACTAAATATCTCGAACTGAGCAATATAAGCACACTGGATCAGTGCGTTGCCATCTTCACTGGTTCTCAATTGCTGGGCCCTACTCATGGTTTTGAACTTTAAGATCCTTCACAGCTTGGGACCAGCTTGGGGTGAGGGTGCTCTAAAAGAGAACTGCCTCTCTCCGCAGATGTCTGCCTGGACCTTGAAACCTGGTTAAGACCCACCATAATGGAGGGCACACTCAATTGCAATTATTGGCTGGAGCTTTTGTTGCACCTTTAAGCAGATAGAGACATATGGCCCTATTGAGAAATGGCAAAAATCCAGCAACAGTCAGGTTGTGACCAATGATGGTCAGCTCACCCTAAGGCTGCACTACTTTGGGATGCAAAATGCGGTTTCATATGATATATATGTTTTGCATGTGCTTCCTTTGTCCCACAGCCTCCACCTGTAGGTAACATTCTCAAATTATTTTCTGGGCCACTCTCTGTATTGTCAACTAGTTGCTAGCAAGAATTCTGCGTAGCGTTGTCTGATCAGAATTTCAAATATAAAAAGAAGCAGTTAGCACATCATTTCTATGGAATTGCAGCAGAGCCTAATATATTCTTTTCATGTCTTCAATGGTCCATGTGGTTCTGGAGAAAGAACATGCATGTGCATATTCTGGGCTAAAAAATATGGATTCTGCAACTGATATGAATCATACACTGAGCTTAATTTATTATACTTCACTTTTACTGCTTTGCTTAATTAATTCTGTGTCGGCCATTCTTGGTGGCGGGGGTGGGGGAGGGGGTAACTATGCTTTGGAATACAGTACTGACTCCCCAACCACTTCAGATCTTATTCAGCCTCTCCCCGCCCCAGCTTCTCAGATTTCAGCAGTGATGGAGGCTAGGAACTTGTGATATTTTTTAAAACGAATGTTGAGATTCCCAGGTAAGCTGAAATACGCACTCTGCTAGACTCACAACATTAGGGTTGCCATATTTGAAACAGTGAAAATCCAGATAGAAAAGTTGTTGTAAATTAAGGTGACTCTTCAAATAAGAATTGCTAGGCAACTCTGGTTTGATAGCAATGATGAAATATATTGCAGAACACAAAAACAGCAATAAGCACTCTGTTTCTGTTATATGCCCAATTCTTGCACTCCTTCCCCCTCTCCTTCTTGCTTTATTGGCCACTGGATTATTTGCATTTGTCTTGAATATTCGCAGAGAGGTTTGTAAAAATACAGCTTTGTCTTTGGGACTTCAGAAAAGATTGGCACATTATTATTCTTTTAGTCTGTGATGATGTTGCGCCATTTGGTGCCCATGGGCCTGAAAAGTGCAACTGGGAAGGTTTGTATCTGTATCAAAGCAACATTTTATGTGCTACTCCCAATTGATTGCCTATTGAATTTTGAAGTGATTTATCGGCTATGCTCCTGAACATATTATGAATAATTCAGTCCTTTAATGCAGTTTGCAGCATTAACACAACTTTATTTAGTTCCTTTTGGCTGGGTTTTCAGAAGTTCCTGCTGTTTTTAAAGGAGCCAGGCTTGGGACTTAAAAAAAACAAAACAAATCTGATTTACAATACTTGGCAACACACTCTGAAAAGCAGGTTTGTTGCCCTTCTGCTGTTACAGGTGCACCAGAAATTTAAAATGCAATGGGCGTCTCCCTCCCCCCCCAAAAAATATTTGCATGTTCACATCATTATCGCAAACAGACCAAGATTTTAACCACAATATGAATTGGGTTTGAAAATCATGGTTAAAATTTGAGGGTCCAATTTGTAATGTGAAAAAGGAAACTATCCACTGCAAAAGAATACAAATATTTGCATAAAATTTGCATGTGCTGGTTTATGTGTCTTGATGCATATTTATCAATAATTACCTTAATTTAAATAGAAATACAATTTATCTCACCATAGCGGGGAAGACTTTGGTTAGCTGACTTCTGTTCCTGCTCTGTTGCCTCCAGACTGCCTCTGTTTTGTGGAAGGGATTCAGTCGCATTCCAGAAATTTAGGTTGGGGCAATTAAAGTGGATCAAAGCGCTCTGCACAGCAAATTCTCGAAGAACTGACCACATGCTTTTGACTGTAGGGACAGCATAGACCCAAATGAACATGATGGGATGGGGTAGCTCACACTTAGAGACATGTCCTTGAGAGACGGAGAGCGGCAGGAAACCCATGTTATTTGGATTGTTCATCATGAGAGCTCCCATCTCAAACTTGGGTCCCCAGCTGTTGTGGGACTACAGCTCCCATCATCCCAAGCTAGCAGGACCAGTGGTCAGGGATGATGGGAGTTGCAGTCCAACAACAGCTAGGGACCCAAGTTTGAGAAACACTGCTGTAGAGCAAGGGTGGGGATCCTCCTGGGCCCAAAATGCAGTCCCCCAGGCCTCTCTGTCTGCACCCCAAGACACACCCTCACCAGCTCTACTCCTAGCACTTCTCAAGGACTTTGGCCTGGCTGGAATGCATCCTTGAATGCTGGTCATGTCTCTTGTTTGCCTGAATGGAGGACTGTGGGTGTCCAAGCACCTAAATTTTGCATGAATGGGATGTGCCCAGTGGTACAAAGATGAGAGACACATCCTTTGCCCCACACTGGCATGTGGCTCTCAGCTGATTCCCCTTCATAGAATCATAGAGTTGTGGAGCTGGAAGGGACTACAAGGGCATATAGTCCATCTCCCTGCAATGCATGAATATTCTGCCCAACAATGGGGCTGAGCTGGAATGCTCAGTTTGGATTTGGATTTTTTTTTAAAGGTTCCCCATTCATGCTGTAGGGTGACCATAGGAGACAGTCTAAAAAGAGCTACGGGAGAAAGGCTGTAGCTCAGTGATAGCACTTCTGCCTTGCATGCAAAAGGTCCCAGGTTCAATCCCCTGTAGGTCATGGAGAGCCTCCTGCCTGAAACCCTGGAGAGATGCTGTCAATCTGTGTAGACACTGCTGAGCTATATGAGCCAATCATCTGACTCAGCTTCCTGGCAGCTTCCTGTGTTCCCAAGAGCTGCTCGTGCTTCTGATTCAGCTCTGTTGAACCAAATACAAGCATTTTTCAGAGTAAAATGGGGGCACATCCAAAACATCCTTTTGCGGCCACTCAAAAATCCTGGGGAATGTGGTAGGAACCATGGCCTTCAGTCACTTAGAAGCTGCAAGAATAATAAAAAAAAAGCAAGCTTTCACTTTAGCCTTGCAAATCAGACTACAGAAGTTACTATCACACAAATTGAGTATTGGGTATTGTCCGATATGGTGTTGATGGAAAGGAGATCAAGCACTATGTGTGTGCCTAAATCTGCTTGGTGTAAGGGATTCCCTGCAGTCCTGTTGCCTCTAAGCGTTGGCTTAGATATGCTCTCTGCATGCAGATTATTCCGTGGTGTATTGAGGCCAAAATCTCTATTTCAGGAAAATTAATTGGATTGAGATTTATTTATTTGAGGTTTAATATTTGTTCCCCAGAGACGGAATGAAAGTGTTGCCGTCTGCAGTGTACTCAGCTAATCCTAGCCTTTCCTGAATGTTAAGCTTTCTTTATGGCGTCAGTGCTGTTGCCATACAGAATCATAGAACTGCAGAGTTGGAAAGGACTCTGGGGGGTTTCTGGTCCAACCCCTGCAATACAGCCTCCTCAACTGAAGCCTCCTCAACTAAAGCATCCATGGCAAATGGCCATCCAACCTCTGCTTTAAAACCTCCAGTGAAGGAGAAACTACCCCTCCTGAGGGACTCTGTTCCACTGTCAAACAGCTCTTTTATCAGAAAGTTATTCCTGATGTTTAACTGGAATCTCCTTTCTTGTAACTTGAAGCCATTGCTTTGTGTCCGACCCTCCAGAGCAGGAGAAAACAAGCTTGCTCCATCTCCCAAGTGACAGGCCTAGAGATATTGGAAGGTGGCTATCATCTCTCCTCTCAGTCTCCTCTTTTCCAGGCTAAACATATCCAACCCCATCAAGTTCCTCATAAGGCTTGGTTTCCAGACCCTTGATCATCTTGGTCGCCTTCCTCTGCACACGTTCAGCTTGCCATACCCTTCTTAAATATTTATAAAGACATTGAACAGCAACAGGACCCAGGACAGAACCCTGAAGCACCCCACTTGTCACTTTTTCCCCAAGATGATGATGAGCCACATCATTTGCATATAATGCTACTCCTCCCCTCTTGTGTTTGTTTGTTTTTGACTCCCTAATTTAATCTTTCCTGTTCTCTTTTTCTTTCTTTCTTTCAGCGATTCATGAATTTCCTGATGATCTATTCACAAATAAGGAAAGGCAGCAAGGAGCAGTATTGCTACATATTATTGGTGTAAGTATACCTAACTTTTCTCATATATGTTGCTGTTATTGTGCAGATGGTTAGCTGAAGCGCGACTCTGATTTATTTCTTAACTCGGAGTGCAGATGTTGTTGGACTATGACCCCAATGATCCCTAACCATTATCTGTGCTAGCTGGGGCTGGTGGAAGTTGGAGTCCAAAAACATCGCGGGGGGAGGGGACACACTGATTCCCACCCATGGCCTTAATTTATATATGCCTTCCATTTATAGCCAACCTCATCCTGAAGGGCTGGAGAGAGTAAGTTCTCTAATGGAGCTCTGCTTTCAGTTGACAGACTTCCTGGAGACTATGAAAAGTCACACAGCCAGTCAAAACAGAAAATACTTGCTTAGATGGACAAACCGTCTGACCTGATACGAAGCAGTGGGAGTGTCCACAGAGCCTCAGCTCCTAAAAAAGCTCAGGGCAGAATCTCACATGACACTTAATATGGGCTAGTGGTTGACAGAAATGCTGTAGGATATCTCTTCACCCTGTATCATTGGCTTCTGCTGGTAAGGGCAGGGAAATTCAGTGTGATGATGCCAGGACACTCACAAGTTTTGCTGCATGTTAGGAAAGCTGAAGGGAATAACTTAAGACTTGCCTGCTATTTCTAGCAGCCTCATAATGCACAGTTGTGTCCTGTTTTATTTGCCTTTTAACTTTGGTTATCCTGATGCAAAACATGGAGAGTTCTCCTTTACATCCTCCTTGTGCTTCAGGACCAAATTACATGTTGAGTGCGAATGCATGTAACAGAAGTCTGATGGAGATTATTATTATTGTAAAAGCTGATTGGGAGCAAGGATGCAGGGCTGAGCACATAACCCTTTCACTTCTCCTCATGCAGTTTAAAATGTATGTGCAAGCATTCATAGAATCATAGAATTGCAGAGTTGGAAATGAACCCCCCCCCTGGGTCATCTCGTCCCTGCAATGCTGTCCCTGGGTGGGCTTGAACCACAAACCTTCTGATTAACAGCCATGTGCACTGACCCCCAATTCATAACATTCATTGTAGTTTAGCCCTCAGAAAAAAGAATAAAGTATATTTCCAGGAAAACCTGTTACAATTGTGGTGCAACGTTTTCTTAGTTTTTAAAAGAAAATCTTCAGTGTCCCCTGCAGCTGTTGATTATTGTGAAATATAGATCCTATATTGTTATATATAGATTTCATTGAGGTAGACTACAAAATATCCCATACAGGGAGCAGCAAGACAAAATAAACAAAACACCAAGTGGCAACTTTAGGGAGATGTGGCTGTTTCTTTTTGGTGCATTGCAAACTTTCTAGAAAGAAGACCATTGGGCATAACCCAGTTTTCTTCATGTAGGATTGGTAAATGGATCCCTCCAAGCAACCAAGTACACATGCAGCCTGATCATTGGTCAGAAATAAGCCAAATTTTGTCCAGTGAGACTTTCTCCTAGATCAGCCTGCGCAGAATTTGCAACTTTAAGGTGGTTTGTGTGCAGCAATGCAACACAGAGCTCTTGAACATGCAGGCCTGCTCACAGACTTCACAGGAAGATGCACAGTAGGAGAACTCTTGCAGGTGCATTTTCCAGGCTGTGAGATGGTTTGCACTAAGAAGGGGAAAGAGACCTATGGCGCTTCTTAAAACAAGAAGACCAGCCCCAAGCTTTGTGTGTATATTGACACACACACAGCACTGTGGCTCCCCATTCTGGATCCCCATTCCTGTCAATGGAAGAGACAGTAATGAGCAAGTGGAACCTTCTCTCTGTAGAACTGAATAATGAAGATCTTGCAGGCGGGGGGGGGGGGGAGTCTTGCTTTGGAGTCTCCATGCCTGCAAAACACCCATGTATTCAATTGACTGTGTGTAGTTCAGGGAAGGGACTTATCTATTTTATTTATTGTTTAGCATCTAACATACAGTTCAGGTGCAATTTCTGCTCATTGGACACACCTTCCGTCAGAAGGGGGTGATTTTTGTTGATTCTCCTCCCCTCTGCAGCTTCTTGTGCCCCCCCCCAAAAATCTAATGTTAGAAGACCTTCTAAAACAGGTTGCTGGGAGGGGTGGATTCTGTGGGGGGTGAAGCAGTTTGAGCAGAAATCACCTTCCTTCGCCCTTCCACCAGCCTTTAATGGACTGAAGGTCCTTTTGAAAAAGGAAGGACTCCTTCTGTTCACAGAAAGCACAGTTAGGGTCCAGGTCTATAAGATGGCAGCAAGTTACAAACCCATTTCCGTTTTGGATTTCAGGAAGTAGTAATTGCTTGCCTATGATAAAGCCTCCTCTTTTCTCTTCAGCAGTTCTACAAATTTCTGAACTAATTCAATTCAGTATCCATAATCAGGCTCGGTTATATTTACATTTCTGCTTTAAAGTCACCTCTTCAGTGGTTTCACATTTTAAATGCAAATTGTTCTTTTCAATTGTACTGTTTTAAAGAATAAATCTGAATTTCATGTTTGCATTTTGAGGAATCGGATGATTCAAATAGCCTCTGGCTAAATTGCTATTTTAATAATAAAAGAGATTAGAGGTCTGTCTTGGTGAGGAGAACTGAGAGAGTGTTTTGGCACCCCGTATTGCTGCTGTGACTAGCAGAGGGAGGTATGGGACCAGGGGTTGATCAGAGCAGGTAAGAAGAAGGGGCATAAGAAAGTTGAAGGTCATTTCTCCTTCTTGGCCATCTTCCACACAAAAGACTTTGGGTTGCCATAACCAAAAGTCCTCATCCCTGGTCCTGTTGCTGCTAAGGGCCAAATCAGCCCATAACAAGAGATCCCTGACCTACCATTTGATAGTTGATGTGATGGCTGATCTGGCATGTATTACTAAGACCTGGAGAGGTGTCCTCGGAGGCTTTGCCCTTCTGGTTACTCAGTGCAGCAGCCACACAAGTTGGAGGGCCTAGGGCAGGGTCACTGTTATTCATAGGATTGCAATCTTCTTGACCAACAAACCCATCCATTTCGGATCCAGTTTCAATGGTTTGTTCGCAGCATTCGAAACTCCCACTGTCCTGGGCACATTTTGCGACAAGGAATTTCATTAGCGCGAGCAGTTTCTGAGCTCTGGGTGCAGTACTGTGCCTAAGATTTCAGATTAAAACTGCAGAGTGGAAGGAAAGGAGGACCTTTTTCTGCCTCCCCACTTCAGCTACTCTCTGAAGACTGGAGAAGAGACCTTCTTAAGAATATTAGGGGGGCAGGCAGGCAGGGGAAGCATGGCTTTGTATTTTGCAGTCTTCACATGAAAACTAGACCATGTGATAAATGAATATAATATTTTAGCTGCAGTTGACTCATTTTCAGCTTTGTATTCATTCTATAAAAAGTGTGCCTAGACATTCCATTGTTGCACCCATAACCTAGGTTTAAGGTGCCATTTAGCTCCTAGCTTTTGTATCTCAGTTTCTAACACTATTTGTTCATAGCGTTGGGGCCATCAGGAGCTCCCTAGTGCAGCTGATGGGTTCACTGTCAGTGCCGGTCAAGAAGCCTCACTTTGTCCATTTGCAGGTGTGGTTTGAATCCAAACTGCGCTTGCAAACAGACTTCAAAGCAGCTCACTGTAACCACCAATCAGCAGTTATTGAAAGCCCTTTTGAATGTTGACCACTCTACTGACCTGTCAGTGTTGACCCATGGGGGTGGGAATTAAGAATCTAGCCTGCTGGCCAAATCCAGCGCTCCACCCCTGAAATAAGGAGATGGAGGACTCAGTAGGTGGAAGTCACTGGAGGCAGGAAAGCTAGGGGTAGGGGACCTAGGTGAAAAGTGGCTGAAGGAAGGGAGTACACAGTAGAACAGGAATAGGGAACAAATGTTTATTAGACTCCAGCTCCTACCATCACCACTGCTGCCACGAAGACTTGGTACTTGTAATGGGGATTCTTTCTAAGTGATTCAGTTGTCAGTTGAGTTTGGGGTTCATTTGTTTAATTAGGATCAGTACTCAGTACTAAGTGAGTTTCACTTGTGACCAAATTTTGTAATATATTCTTGTTTTTTTTCTCCACCCCACAGGCTCTGTATATGTTCTATGCCTTGGCTATTGTGTGTGATGATTTCTTTGTTCCATCTTTAGAAAAAATATGTGAGGTACGTAAAAGAGGATTTTTGCTCTTCAAAACCTATGCATTCACAGTTGGTGGACTTAAGGGGGAGAAGGTACATCCCTGTCTGACAAAATGGAACCTATATTATTTCATCCTTCATATCAAACACGGGACTGTTTATTCTAACCAGGAATGGGGGTGGGTGGGTTTGATTCAGGTCTCATTTGAAGCTGAATCTACCAAGGTCACACTTTCTGAAACAATATGACATTAATCAAAACTGCATATCATAAAAAATGTGTTTATTACTGCAAAAATGTGAAACCGAGAGAACCAAAATGGACAGATCCTTCCATTCTTAGTTCTAATTGTTTGCGGTCTGCTTCACCCCAGCATCTGAAGGCCATGTCAGCCAAGAATGGCATTTTAAGATTTAGCATTGCTGCCAATCACATACTGGAATAATGGGTCCCAAATGTTTCTTTCAGAAACTACATCTGAGCGAAGATGTTGCAGGAGCCACATTTATGGCTGCAGGAAGCTCAACGCCAGAGTTATTTGCATCTGTCATAGGTAAGATATCTCCTTTTTAGTGTTCATATGCACCAGTTTTCCAAAGGAAAGGGTACTAAGGTGGCTACTACACAGATGTGTGCATGGACCACTGGTATTCAAAATAACTATCCTAATGACATTCAAGTGGGAGCCTACTTCACACAGTAATCATACACTGTGTCAGGGGTGGGGAACTGGTGAGGGCAGATCCAGAGGCAAATGTGGGTGGAACGATGGATGTAACTTATGTTTGTACAGTCATCTACACTTCAGCCACACACAATGTCCAGGAGGGCCTTCACCCCTTTTGGGATGTTTTTGGCTAACAGGGGGAGGTGCTGTTGGCTGTTGAGAGAAGGAGAAACTTTTCCCTCGTGAACTTCCTTAAATTCACATCCAAGTCTCTATTTCATTATGCACCAAAGTGAACTTTAGCATTAAATGCAGACTTCTCTCAGTTTTTCTACATACTTTCTTGTCTTTCTGCTTTCCTCGTTAGACTCATATGCTAATCTGTGTGCATCCTTCCTCTTGCTTCCCCTGCTTCGATTCTGTACCCCTCCCTCTCCCCCTTCATTTATTCACCAAATCCTTATGCTGCTCCTCGTCTCCATGCTTCCAGATGTTGTTGGCCAATGGTTGGAGAAGGTGGGAGTTGTAGTACAACGAAATCTGGTGGGCTATATGCTCCCTTTCCCTGTTCTCGGGGTTCCAGCACTCTAAGCAGCATTTGGCCCCTCCCACGTAATAATGTATATTATTTTGGGGACCTCCCTCTCTTTAAGTAGCTGCTGCTGTTGATGTTTCATCATACTCCTCCTCCTCTGGCACAGCTTCTGGGAACGTAAGAATTTGCCTTGTACCAAGTCAGTCTATTGGACCATCAAGCTCAGCATTGTTTACACTGACCGGCAGAGGCTCTCCAGGGGTTCAGGCACAAATCTCTCCCAGTCCTACCTGGAGATGGTGGGTATTTGGACCTGGGACCTTCTGCATGCAAAGCAGATGCTCTGCCACTCAACTACGGCCCTTCCCAAGGATCGTGTAATTTAGTTGTTATTTTTAGCATATCTATTACCGTACTAACCCCCTCCTCCATTTCTCTCTTTCTCTCTGTCTAGGTGTGTTTATCACTCATGGTGATGTAGGAGTTGGAACCATTGTTGGTTCAGCCGTTTTCAATATTCTTTGCATTATTGGGGTCTGTGGACTTTTTGCTGGACAGGTTAGTAGGCTTCTTTCATTTTCTTTACCATTACTTCTCCATAGGAGGGTAAATCAGATCATATAACATGGAGTAAATCTTATTTAAAAATCAGAGGAATTATGTGATTGTGAACATAATAAGCTCTGTTCATTTCCTGATGATACCTAAATGAATCAACTTGAAGTAGCTTCACAGTGTCCTGGCTTGTTTAACCAAAGTGTGGTTTGTTTTTTCATCTGAACCCAGCCCAGCAGACTAACCATGGTTTGTTTTCTAGTAATAACCCATATTGTGAAGCCGTGGTTTGTTGTTGGTTTATGAGGCATAGCTTATTTAACTATGGTTGGGTGGTATATCCAACCCCAACAGTCTTGCTTTGGCATGGTTTACATGGACACCTCTGCTCAGGTGTTCACCAAGCTATAGAGCAACCTGGAAAACAACACAAACTTTGGAGGAACAAGCCATGACTTGTTTGTTCCACTGTAAGATTTGTTATGTTTCGTTGAACAAACTGTGGTTAAAATAAACCATGACTTAGTGTTATATGCAAACCCAGCTGGTGTGTGTGCAAATATAAAGACACTTGTTTATTAAAAAATAATGGCTTGAGGGAGACATATTCTCAGTTCTTGTGATGTAGTTCCATATCTAATGGTTGGATTCATGTCCTGCCTCTTAAGGGAAGCATTTCTTTTGGCCTTATTCACAGAAACAAGAGACTTAACAAATGTGCTGTAAGTTTTGGGCTTGCTTTAGTTTCTGTTGACCAAAGTGAATCTGATGCTAAACTCGGCACTTGTATTTGAGCAATTCTTTTAAAAACATTAAATAAGGGTTCAAGGGAAGCAGCAGGTTTCGGATTATGGCATATACATTTTTAAACTTTTCCCTCCCACATCACAATCCCAGTGAAAATCCCCTCTCTTCAGAGGTGCTTTTCGGCTCTGGCGGGAAATCTGCTCTTCCTCTTTCCAAAGTACCTCTCTCCAACACAGCAGGCTGAGTCACAAAGAACTGTAGAATATTCCCCTGTAGCTTTGTTGACACTGACCTTCCTTGGGAACATGTGTGTGTGTGTGTGTGTGTGTGTTGCACCTGTTCTTAAAATATTAATGGACATTCATTAAAGTTTACCAAACAAGTAGAAATATTCAACTTTGACATGGAGAAAAAGCACAGTATGTTCATTCGAATATAAGGAGAACATTAGGTACTTCTGCTATTCAGATGAATGTTCTTTAGAATACTTCGTAATTACTAAAGAATTACTTCTTTGGAATACTCATCTGAATAGCAGAAGTACCTAATGTTTCTCCTTATATTCAGCTGAGCACACAGCCCTTTCTCTACTTTGCAAACCTGAATATTTCTACTTTCATGGTAAATTGTACTGAACAAGAGGTGCAGTCCAGCCAAAATGAAGCACTTCAAAGTCCATTGCTTTCACTGGAAAAGACTTGTGCATATGCTCAATATCCTGTGGTTGTCAGTGGGATTTAAAAGTGTCCTTAACTTTGAATTATTCCCACAAAGCATCTCACTGTATAACTGTTTTCCCTGTGGGTGCTTAATCAGACAGAATTAAGACTGTGTTGTTCAGAATTTTTCTTATGTCAGAGTGAAGCAGTTCTTCCGTAATAGCCCCGAATATCCCACAGCAGCTGTGGGGGACCCTTTGTTCCTCCAGAAGTTTCTGAACTACAACTCCCATCATCCCTGGCCACTGGGCATTGTAGTTCAGCAACATCTGGAAGGCCAACAGTTCCCCCGTCCTATCGTATGAGGGGTTTCATTCAATGTGGTAGGGTACCCTGGATGAATACCCATGTGGCTACTGTTTTCTGATGTCTCCTGTGTGGTTCTTAAAACATAAGAACATAGGACCATAGGAAGCTGCCTAATACTGAGTCAGACCATCAGTCCATGTAACTCCCTGTTGCTTACCCCATCTGGTAGTGGCTCCGCATGGTTTACCTACTACTGAATTTTGGCAATTTTGGCCCTTTCCCTTGAGATCCAGAACTCCCCTTCTTTGATAGCCAAAGAAGGTAAGAGACCATGCATGTTGTGTTGGGTGGGCAGGATTGCATTGAAATAACCCATAGACCATATTAGCACGGTTCTTACTACATTAACATGGTGCCCTCCAGATGTTGTATGACTACAGTTTCCATCCTCCACAGCCATCATGGCCAATGGTCAAAAATGATGGGAGTTGGCATCAAACAGCATTTGGAGAGGACCAGGTTTGTTATCTTGTCCGAAGTCATATGTGATGAGCAGAGAGATGTGCTTGCATATGTGAACCAGCACTTTGTTCATTAGCATTGCTCATGTATAGTAAAGCTATACAACCAGGTATTTTCAGAATCAGTCCTTTAAAACCTTAAGATGAAAGGATGGCTAAGGAGTAATTCTGGAGTAACTCTGTCCTCTTTCCAGGTGGTCCGTCTCACCTGGTGGTCTGTGTTCAGGGACTCTGTCTACTATACCATTTCTGTGATTGTGCTTATCGCGGTAAGTTTCCATTTTTGACCTGCTCCTCCATGAAGTGGTGAAGGGCCTGGATTTGAGAAGTGCTGTTGTCACCAGAAAGTTCTTGTTTGTTTTAGGATTTCTAATGAAAGATCAGTAGATGAGGTCACTTATGACGCTTAAAACTAAATTTAAAACTAAATTTAAAAGCTCAAAAAACTACTGAGCTGTGAATCTAGCTGCTGTTCCCATTCTCAACTGGAACTGGAAGTCCTCCCACTTATGATGTTACCTAGGAGAGTGCAGTGTTCAAGCCCCATGCAATCCATCATTGTTGGCTCCATGTTTGAGAGGGCCCTGGGCAAGATGGTCTCTGGTGGCACTTTGATTAACCCAGCTGACAGTGGTAGAGGGAGCAACAATGCTTCAAGCAGCTCTGGCTGGCTGGGTCTAATTGCCATTCTCACAATGTTTCCAGAGCAGGGAACTGCATTCTGTTGTAGGGGAGAACTGCATGCAAATGCAAATACATGAACAAAGTCTTAACTCCCCCCCCCCCAGTGAAAAACCAATATTAAAAACATATCTCCAGATTCCAACAGGAGTGGGGAAGACGTTGGGAGACCAGTTTAGAAATGGTTGACTAAAGTAACCTGCAATGTTACTACTCAAAACTACAGCCTTCCCAGGGCCGCTTTTTATTTAAAAAATAATACATACGTCAAGTAGAATAGAAACATTGCCACCCAACCCCAACCCCACTCACCATACCCCCCCTCCACCTCTTTCCCCCTTTTCTTTCTAATGTAACACTAAATGTCTCAACAAGTGAAACTGATCTGTAGAAAATGTAACAACAACAACAACAACAGCTTACTTATACCCATCCCATTTGGCTGGGTCCCCCCAGACACTCTGGGCAGCCTCCAACAGGAGATTAAAAATACATTAAAACCTCAGTCATCAGACCTCAGATCAGAGGAATGTGCCACAACGGAGGCACCGGCAGATATTCCTTGGCGACCTCCCCGCTGCTACTCCCGGCAGATAAGCAGGCGAGGTCTCGGTGATTCTTCCCAGATGTGTGAGAAGAACACACCGTTCCTTCTCTCTCCCCTTTGTTCCCCAGGGAGGGGAAAGAAGCAGACAGAAATCTATTTACATCCTTTATTTCTGTCACTTACATCAGTACAGAGAAACATGTCTGCACTCCACAGCAGTATGAGTAAACTCCACCCATGTACTTCCAGTACGGGTCATATGACACACACACTGAGCTAACGTCCGGTGCTCAGTACAGAATGGACTGCCCCTTTGTTCCCATGGCAACAGTCACAAACATCCTGTCTGGCTTTCCAGCCACAAGCAGCTGACTGAGCTGCTACAGCCTTTGCTTGCTGCTGCATTGGTGCTTTATGATAACAGGTCCAGTATACCTGAAGGAGCGTCTCCACCCCCATCATTCTGCCCAGACACTGAGGTCCAGTGCCGAGGGCCTTCTGGCGGTTCCCTCGCTGCAAAAAGCCAAGTTACAGGGAACCAGGGCCTTCTCGGTAGTGGCACCCGCCCTGTGGAACGCCCTCCCACCAGATGTCAAAGAGAAAAACAACTACCAGACTTTTAGAAGACATCTGAAGGCAGCCCTGTTTAGGGAAGCTTTTAATGTTTAATAGATTATTGTATTTTAATATTTTGTTGGAAGCCACCCAGAGTGGCTGGGGAAACCCAGCCAGATGGACAGGGTATAAATAATAAATTATTATTATTATTATTATTATTAAAAACCTTTATTATTATTATTATTATTATTATTATTAAAAACTTCCCTAAACAGGGAAACAATAAAGAGACATTGCACATACTTTTGTAAACCAAGAAATCTTTAATAAAAAATATGTTTTGAAAAATTAAAAAAAAAATGCCAGGGCTTCATGATACACCTGTATGTAATATTTCATATACTCAGTGCTGTTAAACCTAATGCACCATCTGAGAGTCTGGATCTGCAGCCTTACAATATAATTGCCACCTTGTTGTCGTTTAGTCGTTTAGTCGTGTCCGACTCTTCGTGACAAACACCCAGTTTAGATATGGTGTTGAATTTGGCCTTGACTGCCACAACAGTTATACAGTATCAAACATTTATAGTGGTTGAAAGTATGTTTCTGCCCAGAAACCATTCTATGCCAGACATTAATATCTGCCCCTGTTAAGCCTTTTCATGTGCTGTGTAATGTACTGGAAATTCATTAAATTGCTCTAGAGAAATATAATTCTTCTTTTCTCTCTCTCCTTTCTCCTCCCTTTTAGTTTATCTATGATGAGAAAATTGTATGGTAAGCTGTGGTTCTTATTTCTTGCACATGGATTGAGGATTAGAATGTAACCTTGTCTTAAGTATTTTGGGCCATATGACAAGAGAGAGACCCCTGGCTTGAGCCCATTTTGTCATTCCAATGCCGATGATTGAAATAAGTGAATGGTTAGCCAGGGTGAAGGGGCAGGTGAAGGTCACGTAGCATTAGATAAATGAATAAAGTGATGCTACAGTGTTTCAGGGAAGTCTTTGCTGAAGAAAGGTGTCTCAGGAGAGGGAAATGTTTTGGCAAGCAGAGTGGTAGAGGCTGTTAGACCTAGAGAATGCCAGTTCAGAAGGTAACACTGGGCAACAGAGAAAATGGAGCTGAAAGCAGAAAGGATGGCATGAGAAGAGGCTAAACAGATGAAAGGCCCAACAAGCCAAAAAAAGTAATTATGAACAAATTGGGATCCGAACTTCCAAATAATGCAGATAATGAGACGAGGTGCAAAGGGAAAGGGGGAGCAAAGAGCTTTTGCCCATGACAATAGTTTGTTTAGTTAGCTTATTAAATTTATGAATTGCTTCCCGCAACAAAAAGCCCCGAAGAGGCAAATCTGTTTGCATGAACGATGGGAGCCATGCACACACAAAAGGCAGAAAATAATTGCTCGCAGTGGTATCAGTGGTGCTTTCCCAAGAAAAGTACGCTTTGTGGCCTAGTGACAGCACTGCTAATTGCAACTGGTACTTTACTAATTTCCTTCTTTTTATTTCTTTGAGGTGGGAAAGTCTTGTGCTCATCATTATGTATTCGTTCTATATACTTATCATGAAGTAAGTACTTTTCTTTTCTCCCACTGTTCTTTAATTGTGTTTGGCTATTGTTAATCTGGGGGTGCATTGTGATTTAATGCATGCCTAATGATTATTCAGATAACATCACCTTTTCCTTATATTGCTGTAATATTCCCCAGGCTGGATAGATTTTTGTCTGGATATATATTGTGTGCAAAAAAGCACAGAGAGTTAGTAGTTTGGCCCTGTGGAGGCTGCCACAGTACTGAAGGGAGTTGCAACTAAGAAGAAATACTTCTGTGGAAAGTGGGTTTCTTGCCTTCCATTGTCTCCTTAAGCTAACCAAACCCTCCCCTCCAAATCTACTCCAAATGATTGCTGGTAGGGGCGAGGAAGAAATTTGATTCAGTTTGCATTTGAAGGCAAACCTATCCAATTCTGAAACAAATGGAAACTTAAAAACAGCCATCCTTTGACATTTACACTTATCTGAAATATGCAATGCAGTTTTCCAGCCATCCACTCTGTACAAATATGCATAACAAGCTGCTTTGGAAATGTGGAGAACTGAAACTAAGACTGGAAAAAATGAGAAGCTGAGAGGAACGAAAACTGATGGATTCACCCATTCCTAGTTAGGGGACCCTCTAGGACAAGGTGGTTTGGTGTGGTGTGTGGACTGCAAGGGGGAAAGGAATTTGGTAAAAATGGCCTCCTGGGCTGTTCCACTGATGAAAGGCATCCTCTAGATCAAAGAAACTTTCACCAGTGGAAGGACTGGATGGCACTATGGTCTAAACCACTGAGCCTCTTGGGCTTGCTGATCAGAAGGTTGGTGGTTCGAATCCATGCGACAGGTTGAGCTCATATTGCTTTGTCCCAGTTCCTGCCAACATAGGAGTTCGAAAGCATGGCAATGCAAGTAGATAAATAGGTATCACAAATTGTGTTTCCTTGTGCTCTGGCACTCATCAAGGTCTCCTGTTGCACCAGAAGCAGTTTAGTCCTGCTGGCCACACGATCCAGAAAGCTGTCTGCGGACAAATGCTGGCTCCCTTGGCCTGAAGCGAGATGGGTGCCACATCCCATAGTTGCCTTTGACTGGCCTTAGCCATCCAGGGGTCCTTTACCTTTTACTTTTTTTACTATTAGATATAACCCAGTGTAAGTAAATACATGACATGCAGTAGGAGAAAGGTTTGATCTTGAGAAAGATCAAAAGTCTGATGTGTATGGGAGATGTTTTCTCTCTTTCTTCTTCTGTTGCTGTTCATCTTTTTTATTTCATAGAGCAGAAGTAGACAATGGTCATGTTTGCTTGCCATGTTGAACAATAGTTAATGGTTTGCCATGATCACACATAAAAGGGCTCTGTTCTACCCACTTGCATGCAGAGAAAGCAAACCTTTATTCTTGGCTTCACATTACATCTGAACCAGGGATTGTGCCTTGTTTGAGGGAAGGCCCCTAGCCCAGTAGTAGAGTAGCTGCTTTGGATGCAGAAGGTCCCAGGTTCAATTCTGCTGCACCTCCAGTTAGGGCTGGAACTGGGAGAGAACACTGTCTGAAATGTGGAGAACTGCTATAGGACGTTAGTAATAGTGTGTGTTCATGTAGCAATGCACCATGGCTTTTATACCTGTGTAATATACACAATAAAGGGGATAAACCACAGAGCCTTGGGCTTGCCGATCAGAAGGTCGGCGGTTTGAATCCCCGCGACGGGGTGAGCTCCCGTTGCTTGGTCCCTGTTCCTGCCAACCTAGCAGTTCGAAAGCATATTAAAGTGCAAGTAGATAAATAGGTACCGCTCCAGCGGGAAGGTAAACGGCGTTTCCGTGCGCTGCTCTGGTTCACCAGAAGCAGCTTAGTCATGCTGGCCACATGACCCGGAAGCTGTACGCTGGCTCCCTCGGCCAATAAAGTGAGATGAGCACCGCAACCCCAGAGTCGGTCATGACTGGATCTAATGCTCAGGGGTCCCTTTACCTAATATACACAATTGTTGCATGCATACCTTTTGTTTGTATATGTACAAACAAGTCATGATCCAGCTGAAGCATATGTACTTTTAGACCCCATTGCATTTAGCGGGAGATACATAGGCATGCTCTTAGTTCTGCACTTGAAAATCAATGCTGTAAAACTGATTAATTTTGGCTGGATCGCGGCCAAAGTGTATTGCATTCATCATCCAGTGATGTTCCCTGGGTGGCCTTTGGCAAATAGCTGTGTCTCAACCTACCCTTTTCACAGTGGTAACAAGCACTGGAAAGTGCCATATAAAAGATTGCTGGAAGTCAACTATCTGCCATTAGAATGTTAGCATTTTTCTCCCTCTATCCATCTAGGTACAATGTGAAGATGCAGAAATTCTTTACTATCAAAAGCATGAATGTTGGCAATGGCAACACTGTCAACAGCGAACTGGAAGATGGTAATGAATCTTTTGACATTAGCTGTGATGACCCTTCATTGCCATTGCTGTGGAAAGGTAAGGCTAAGCAGACAGGAGCTGGACAAAAGCTTGACGAGAACTATTGTTCTCTGATAGTGTTTCTCCATACATTGACAACTGGCAGCTGCAACAAAATGTTGTGATGGGGAACACTCCTCTTTTCTGCCCCAAGTCATCCAGTCATACTCTCCTTCATGACAGGGCATTCTGTTCCATTTTTATGTCCTGGTCCTTGCCCAAGAGCCAATCACAATTCTGTGGCAACTGAGTATGCTCAGTTTTCAACTGGGCTGTTTTGATGTGGGTGGTTGTGGGTGTGTGTGAGAGAGAAACAAAATTAAAAAAATCATTCCAGTAGCACCTTAGAGACCAACTAAGTTTGTTATTGGCATGAGCTTTTGTGTGCATGCACACGAAAGCTCATACTAATAACAAACTTCAGCTACGGCAGACCAACATGGCTACCTACCTGTAACTAGAACTGGAGAGAGAGAGAGAGAGAGAGAGAGAGAGAGAGAGAGAGAGAGAGAGGGAGAGAGAGGGGCAGTTTTGGTTTCAAAAACAATGGTACTCATGCCAGAACATCAGAAATAGAGGGTAAGTTAGCCAGCTCCCACAGTCTCAAGCAGAATTATATAATATTTTCCAGTTCTTTCTTTTTTTCTTTCACTACTCTCTGAGAATTGTAGCTAATGTTAGCCCTACTCAGAGTAGACCCACTGAAATCAATGGACATGACTAATTTAGGTTTATGAATTTTAGTGGGTCTGGTTTGAGTAAAACATAGCTGGATGCAACCCAATCACATCTGACACAGCTAGGCCTTTTCAAAATTACCCCAGTGCGAGGGCAAGGAGCCCTTTTCAGCCCAAAGGCCATGCTCAGTTGTAGGGAAGCTTCCAGGGTCCTCATGCCAGTGTTGGGCATGGCCAGAATCGAAAGGGAGTGAAGCAATGGATGTGACTCTTGCAGTTGTATGGTAGGCTACCTGCCAGATATGCAGAACTCAAGACTTTATGCACCCACATATATCAGATATATCTCTTCATCATCCATCTAGCCTGCAGGTCAATTCCAGCCAAGCAAAAGCACTCAAGGAGGACACAGGGCATGGCTCATGAGGGGCATGTGCTAGGAAGGGAATGCAGCCTAAGGAGAATTCAGAGATGCTGGGATGGCCACATGGAGCCCCAAAGACCGGGTGGGGGGAGGGTTATCCACCTTTGCCCTAGTACACGTCTTCACATGATGCTAACTGTCAGCATCGCCCTTGAGCCAGTGCCACCAACTGGACTCATACACTTCAGCCCCGACTGGGCTAGGCGAGCTGGGTAGCACTTCCAGAGACCACCTTCTGGACAGGAACAGGTCAAAGTGCTATGGACTCACAGCTTAGAATTGTGAGCACCGGATTCACTTCCACAAGAAGACAGTCGTCGCACAGCAGAGTATAGCAGAGTCTAGCAGAGTATAAACACGACTCGGAGAGCAGCTCTGTAGAATATCTTCTTTATTCTATCTACAACTATAATACAACTATATACAGAGCTAAATAGGTCTAAGCATAAATGAATGCTACACTGCACTGAATGTCTGCAGCTGCTCTTAGCAGCAACCTTATCTCTACACACGATCTCTGACACTCAGTCTCTCTCTCTCCGGCACACTGACTGACTGACTGACTGACTGACTTGGTGCTGGAGTAGAATAAGTAGAGAGCAGAACACGCCTCTTTCTCTCTGGAGAATCAGCAGACTCATCAGGAGATTCTTGGATATGGGAGGGGTGTCTGTGCCTGCACCTTTGCTGTGGTTTATTTGTTTATTTAAGATTATTAATAGACCACTCTTTGAGTGAAAGCCTCTCGGAATGGTTCGCACCAATTTAAATCAACAATCAAGTCAACAGAAGGTACAATATAACCAGCATGTGACGGAAACAAAAGATAGATTAAAACAAGTAATGCAAGCTGCACAAACTAGGAATACCTGTGTGAATAAAAAAGGTCTTTAGCTGCTGCTGAAAAGAGAGATTTTGCACCAGGCAATTCTCTCTTTGCACCTGGCAAGCATTCCAAAGTTGGGCCACTGGAAGGGAGAGTGCCCTATATCACCCGTCTTGTTGGCATTCTTGCTCTCAGGTATGGCCACACTTCTAGTGATGCACCTCAAGATTCCCACAGGTGCTTATTGGCTTCTCTTGGAATCTCAGGCTTATTTCTTGAATGGAAGCTGGCTCACAGGCACACTGTTTCTTCCCTGACTGACATGCCCTTGTGGCCACATAGATCATTCATGCAGATACATGCTCCCAGATGTATTATATATAGCACCGCCTTGGGACTTAGGATAGCATTGTTTTTCTTGCTGCATTCTGGAGGACCCTGGAGAACATCAGTAATAGGAGACAGTCATCTCTAAAAGACAGCTTAGCAATATACAACTACAGCAGAGCATTTTATGTATTCCAGGAGGCCATGCACAGAGCCTCAAAAAGGTCCAACATTCCTGGCAACGGCTCTCTTGCACCTAAGAACATGCAAAAGACTCGTTTGCAACATGCTGGGGTTCTGGTGCAGGTGTGCAGGAATCCCTTGTCAAGTCCATATGAATGGTGGAAAGCCTGGAAACTGTTTTAATAAAGCACCAAACAGAAGAACGTTTGTTTCAGCATTAATATGTGGCCGCTGAATTAGGAACAGCAGGAAAACTGAAGCATCCATAAGAGTGCTGGATTCCAGTGTGGAGCAAGTGTTCTGGCACTTTGGTATCATGTTGTGTCCTCAGAAGCAATTACTGGCACCCAGCTGTGCAAGATATGCTGCCTTTCACAGGCTTGTCTGTGAAGTTACCAGCAATTCCTGAGTGGGGAAAGTAACAGCCAAGAGACTGGTGCATTAGGTGGTACTACGAAGTGTTTGAATTTTTGAAGCGGACATTGAGAGATGGCTCTCACCATATACAGGCAGTCTCAACACTTGTAGGAAGAAAAGTAGGCATTTTTTAAAAAAACTGTTTAGAAAAGGAACTGCATCTTTTTCTTTCCTTCTCCCCCACCACCTTCCTTTTCCTGTTTAAACTAATGCTGCGTGGAAGACTATATTTCTGACTCTGTTTCTTTGATCCTGAAAGATTTCCATATCATCTATCTATCTATCTATCATCTATCTATCTATCTATCTATCTATCTATCTATCTATCTATCATCTATCTATCTATCATCTATCATCTATATCTATCTATCTATCTATCTATCATCTATCTATCATCTATCTATCTATCTATCTATCTATCTATCATCTATCTATCTATCTATCTAATCTATCCTATCTATCATCTATCTATATCTATCTATCATCTATCTATCTATCTATCTATCTATCTATCTATCTATCTATCTATCTATCTATCATCTATCTATATCTATCCATCTATCTATCTATCATCTATCTATCTATATCATATGTCTATCTATCTCCTCCTCTTTATGGAAAAGAAAAGTTTTCGCACAACAGTTATCGTTAGCTTTTTCTGTAAGGCTTCAAGCAGTGAGAATGCCAAGAGGTCTGTTCTTAGTTTTTGTCTTCCTTGCTTCGGTTTTGCTGTAATTTTTTTCACTCAAGGGGGAATGTTAATACAGCGTGAGTATCCATCTAGCATTGTCCTTTGTAAGAGCACTGTGCAAACTGAGCCAGAATGAAGCTATTTGCCATGTTAAAGCTGCACAATAGCTTGCCTTCGTTTGACCTCCCCTCTGCACAACTAAGTGCCTCCAGGCAGCCTTTTTGCTGCTAGCTGAAATATGCCACATCTTTCTGTTGCCCTGGCTGCTGAAACATGCCCTACTTGTAGCTTTGAGCACAGCCTCCAGCAAAGCTGCCCAGGTCCTTGGTTAACACCTCTCTTGGGTCAGTGGGGCTCAGATCTCACCTTAATCTTCTCCAGTGTATGAGTGCAAGGTCTGATTATTTTCTAACAAAGAACACCTGCTCTCTACCCAATGCATTCTACATCCTGATGGTGGGAATTCTATTACTTGAGGGTGCAGATAAAAGGGAGGTTCACAGACTGCTGAGCGGCCTTTGAAGCTTGTAACTTTTATTGCTTCCAAGAGCTTTGACTGGAAAAACATAAAAGCTTCTATTACTGGATTCTCATATATAGAGAGCTTTTCACCCAGAGGAAAATCCAATTTCAGAGACAAGCCTTCTACGCAAGAAGAGAAGATTTGTACCTTTGCTGCTAATGCCCATGTTTTGACAGTAATAACATGGTGGCTGGACCCCCTGGTTTTTATTGTGATGGTCCACAGATTGGCTTTGATTTCTAGCTAGTCAATAGAAACCCCATAGTGATTAAATACGTTAGGGCATGGGATTGTGTGGAATAGAGGTCAGCTGCCTCAACAACTTACATTCCAGAGGGTGGCATTTATCTTTTTTCGGCAAAAACAACACAGAGATGTGTGGCACTCTAAAAGATTAACAGACTTGTTGTACCATAGATTCCCCTGGGCTAGAGCCCAATATGTCTGATACAACTTACCTGAAACAATTGGGGCAGTGGTTCCCAAACTCCAGCACCACCCATGGACCACTTGAAAATTGCTGAGGGTCTTGGCAGACCACTTAATGATGTTTCTGCCCATTGTACCAGTTGTAATTTCTTATATTGTATTACAATCTGAATTCTAAGAAATGAAAGAAGCAATAAAAGTACAATAAAATAAAATAAAAAATTACACTAGAAGTACAATAAAAAAATCTAATTGAATATTCAGTGCTATAGATGTACAATCTCCCACCTTCAACCACAAATCTGCAGACACTCTGCAGACCACCTGGATGAAGCTGGTGGACCACCGATGGTCCACAGACCACAGTTTGGAAATCCCTGGACCAGGGTGCTCAGAAGGAAAAAGGACAGGACTTCTACCTATTTGATAATTATGCAGAAGAGGACATTATATATTTTTGTATCACTTTTACCAGAAGTAATTCCCTTTTCCCCTGCCCCACTTTACTCTAGAAGGTTGTAGTTACCCATGGCAGATGCTTGCTTCCTCCTGGGGAATGACCTCCTAGAAAGGACTACTTCAGGGTATACTGCAGCTTACCTCTTAGTGGAACAGCCAAGGGGTAAAATGCAATATGTGCTCAACACTCTACTCAACCTTGAAACCTGTGTTGCAGTGCACCGGGGGGTGAATCCACTTGAGACTGCAGTGAGTTGGTGGAAACAACAGCATTGTTCTCCCAGGTCCCAACTCCACTCACGGAGGCAGCACATTTGTTCCCCCAGCCTGGCTTGGCTATAAATGCTTATGGGTCAGGCCTGGGTCTTTTCTTTAAGCAACGGACAGATTCTTTCCCCCATTCCCATCTACAGAACTCTTCAAACACATTCCAAGCCTCAGCACATCCCATCTTCTTTGCTTGTTCACCAGTCTCTGTGCCTGCCTGTCCTTCAGCTCTCCCTTCCAGGCTTCCCCATCTTCTCCACCTGAGAAGTTCCATCTCATCCTGCTGAGATTTATGCAAGCAGCACCCTGGTTTCCTTGGTACCCATGGCTTGATGCTGATGTATAATCTCAAGGGGCAAAGAGAATCAGTTTGAAGCAACAAAGCCAGAGGACTTGCTATAAGCAAGAGAGTAATGTGCTGTGTTTGCAGTTAAGCTGCTGTTGGTGATGGGGGAAGAATATGATTCAGGTTGCATTTAAATGAAAACTTATTTAATTTGCATTTTCCAAAACAGTACAAGGACTGAAACACAGCCATCTTTTGAATTTCATATATGTCTGAAATTTGCAGGGCACTTCTCCAGCGAAGTAATGTGTACAAAAATGCATTTACAGTGTACATAAAAATACATATATCAGTCAAAATAACATTCAAAAATGCATTATGCTAGTGAAAACAGCTTGGTAAAAATGTGCACATTAGGGGAAACAATTGTAAAATGTGTGTGTTAGGAGAAATTTGCAATACAATGCTGGTGAGTTTTCATGAGGACTTTTAAGAAAATTGCAAACTGATGTGCAAGGAACTTAAGATTGGAAAAATGAGAAACTGAAACTGAGAGAAGCTAAAATTGACAGCCATAGCCAAGTCTTCCTGGGTCCAGAACCCAGGACCTTGATGCCTCTATACATAGAGTACAGCCTCCACCCTTGTATATCCTCCCAGGTACTTCAATGCTCATTCCTCAGTCTCACTGGGGCTCCTCAAGCAAGTTCCGTAGCAACTGCATTGATGCTTCCGTGTTGCTTTTAATAATGTGCTTCACCCGAGAGAGGCTTCCTTAGTAAGATTAGCTCTTTAAAAAATGCCATGACTTCTTATTCCACTAAAATCCAGCGATAAGCATCTGTGGCTGTCTCTTGCTCTTGATAATAATCATACTTAATGGCACTTAGTACTCCTGTAGCACTTTTGCCTAAGTGCTCAAGTGCTTCTCATAGATTATTCTCAGTAATGCCTGCAACAGTTCCATTAGATAGATAGACCAATATTTCCATCCTTATTAAAGGTATTGTGGCTAAAGCTAAGGTAGTGGCATGCCTAAGGCCATCTATGTTAAGTTCACGGCTCAGCTGGCATTTGAACCAGGCCCTTCCAGCTCATATATTCTGGTTTAACCATCTGAGGGGAGACTTTAACACAGGAGGTGAACCTTTGGACCTCTGGATGTTGAACTGCAACTCCCATCAGCCCCTACAAGCATGGGCAATGGTAAGGGATGATGGGAGTTGTAGTTCAGACTTATAGGTTCTCCACACTATCTTTAACCAGCTTCCTGAAGATTAAGAGTACCATACATAAGCTGCAGCCTTCCAACACCTACAGCAGTCATTGTGCTCGATCCAGACTGAGTGAGTTGTAGTTAATTCCCCACTGAAATTAATGGGGCTTCATGCAGGCATGACTAGTGCTGCCTCCAGGTTTTGGAGGCCCTTGGGGAAGACACCCTCCAGGGGCACTCCTCTATTAGTGAACATAGCTCTTCACTGCAGCAGACTAAGGTTGACCCCAGATACCTGGCTATGCTGACCCTTGATAGGCATGACTACCTTTTCAATGCAGCCCGGGTTCAGTTAACTTAGACTTCATACCTACCAACCTATGTGCAGCACAAAGGTGTAGTTTTTCTCAGTCCGGAGTCGTTCGTGCTAATCCTCAACATGCTGCTTTCAGTTTTGATTAATTCTACATCTTACCTTCCACAAAGTTACCTGATACACATTTGAAAACCCATCCCCTGATGCTTCCTACACATGCCTCAGGTGAATGAAAGTGGTGATCTCATAGCTGTCAACTTTTCCCTTTACTTGTGAGGAATCCTATTCAGAATAAGGGAATTTCCCTTTAAAAAAGGAAAAATAACAAACTAAATATTGATGTATGTAATTTTTATTTCTTAATTATATTTAGTGGTAGTATGGATGTATTGTTTTTTGTAACATAAAATCATTCAATAATTATTTTTTAAAGAAAAAAGTTGACAGCTATGGGTGATCTTGCCCACTCACCATGTCATTGGGCAGGTGTAGACACACACACACACACACACACACACACACACACAATCGCTGGGACCACCTGCATCGGTTTTCAAATGAATACACTGGGGGCCCCAGTTCAGTACAGAATTGTGTGAGCAGGGGGCAGGGACCCATCATCTCAGCTCAGCCTTGGGAGATGCTTCAGGTGATAGCCTGATACAGTCTGAAACTAAATGTTAGTTTTGACCCCTTCCCCACCTCTCTGACTGGTCTTCATCTGTTTTAGATAACAGGCATGTGATCACCAGGTGTGAGATTTTTCTGAGGGTTCTTCTGTTATTCTTTTGTTTGAGTTGAATGTTTTCCCTGATCTCCAGTGCTTTTTGAACTGAAATTCTACACTAATGACTCATTTGTTTATTTCATTTTCCTGTTGACTAAATTTTCCTGTTCCTGCTAATGTAAGTAACCTGCTGTAAATGTATATATTTATCCAACTTGATAAGTGAGGCAATAAAGAATGGTATTGCCCCTCCATTCTTTCCCTTTCCCCATTGTCCACATCCCCTTTTTCTCTGGGGTTAATATTTTACTTCATTGCAATGTGTTTTCTAACACCACATGTCTCCTGTCTGCTAAGCCTTGCTACACTTGCTATGTCCAGCTGGTTGCATTTGTTGTTAATACTTGCATGCATTTATTATGTGTTCCTTTTATTAATTCTCAGGGCTGCATGTCCCCCTGACCCCTCTGGTTTAGTAACAGAGTTAAGGATAGCTTAAAGCTCCTATTTATATATAAATTGTCGCAATTCCTTTGAAACAAGTCTTTGCTAAGCAGCACAGTAACCTGAAAAGTTACAGTGAAGACAAAAGCACCTTCTAATATCATAGTTGAGGCTGAAAGGATTAAATCATTTGGTTGCTAGGGCAATGAACAGGCTACAAACTTGCTCATTCTTTTGAATAGTAATACTCATTTCTGAGGAGCTGTCTTCTCTGACTCAGCAGTGATTGACATTTTAGTGTTATTATTGGGTTGGACCCACTATGTGTGTGCAGAACTACTCCCACACTACTCTCCATGTTGTCCTGCTGACAGAACGGGGGAAGGGGTTTTCAGATATTCCCCTCCTTTCCCCTTGCAGCCCCCTGTGTCCCCTAAAAATCTCTGCTCAAGTGTTGGGGGACAATCTAGGAACAGCATGGGAGTCGGCACTGAGAGCAATGGGCAGAAGGGGTAATAGGTGAATATTGCCTCCTATGAAAGGGCAAGTCTGAATCCAACCTGTTATAATGAGTTATTTATTATGATGGTGCATATTCCAGACAAATTATGCACTTTTAAGGCCTTTTAATTCTGATGGCAGGGAGATGAGCACATGCTAACTGTTTCTGTTTAGATCAATGAGATGGAACTTGGGTTAGATTGCAGCCTTGATTATAAATTTACCACATGAAATTCAGTAGATGCTATACAATAAGCTTACGTTATAACAGACAAATTATTAAGCAGTTGATTAAATTAATCAAAGAGATTAGTGGGTCAAGGTGAAGTGCAAAGGGGAAGCCTGCCTGTTTCCCCACATACCCAATCTCTTTCTACACAACTGCAGCATAAAATGGCATTGTTGACGTACTACCTAATTTTGCTGATTAACGATTTTTAAGGCTCCAGGTGACATTACGCTTCAGCAGCCTATAAAAGCCATTAAGGGGCAAGTAAGGGCAGAGGCAGGCTCAGAAAAGGAAGCAAATTGTATAGCTAACCATTGGCATTGTGGTCAATAGTGAAGGGAACGCAACAGTATGGCCGAAACTCCGTTGTGATGGTCGATGAGATCATTTGTTCCAGTCCTCCAAAATATCGTTTCCCTGAAGCTGGCTTGCGAATAATGATTACAAACAAATTTGGGCCGAGAACCAGGCTACGGATGGCAAGCAGGATTATTATTAACGAGGTGAGTCTGCAAGGGCGGGAATAATTAAAGCGCTTACTCAATCATTTTTTATTTTTCGCAATTCATTTCATCACTGTTATGTATTGTTTATGCAGCAGTCAATGTATATGATGGTTTACAGAATAATTTATTTGGAAAGTACAGTACTTTGCCCAAAGGCATTCACAATCTACTAAAGTTTTACAGCGAGAAGGGAATTGGAAAGAGGAAGGATAGGGGCGAAAAAGGGAACAAGGGAACAAATGCATGTAATTTGTTGTGGTTCCATATTTCATTATCTGAAGTACTCCTTCACACAAGCTGCAGTCCTGAAATACTTATTCACACTAAGCCACCACCTTAGGTAGCTTTTTAAAAGGCATTAGATAAATCTGCAAGGGAAAGATCTATCAGTGAATATTAGCTGGAAAAGTGTACAGAACCTTTCTGCCCAGAGGCAGTATACTGGGGAGCAGCAATGGGAGACTGCTCTTGCCTTGACAGAAGCATTCAGCTGACCACAGTGTGGAAACAGGATGTTGGACTAGATCAGGGTTTCTCAAACTTGGATCTCCAGCTGTTTTTAGACTATAGTTCCCATCATACCTGGTCCTGCTAGCAAGGGATGGTGGGAGTTGTAGTCCCAAAACGCAGCTGGAGACTCAAGTTTGGGAAACCCGGCACTAGATTAACCCATTGTCATATCCAGCAGGCCTATTTGTATTTTTGTGTGGTTAAGAATGAAGATGTGTGACAGCTTAAGCAAGCAATGACTTCATAGGTAATACTTAACTGGATTTGGGCTCTTGTTTCCAGTGATAATGTCTAGGGCTCATTGTTTCTGACCATTGGCCACTTGCCAACAACATCTGGCGGGCCACTGGCTCCCTACCCCTGGTCTAGGCAAGATGATCAGGAAGGCATTTTAAAGTGCACTTTTAGTGATGGCAAAAATATGGACCAGATGAAGATAGGCAGCTCATCTGATTTCTTGTTAACCTAGATGCCCTTTTTGTAGCATACAGAAGATCCCATCTCACTGTATTTGTTTAAAAAATATTTCACCTTTCCTCCAAAGGCATGATTCTCTCCCCCTCTCACTCACATTTTATCCTCACAACAACCCTGTGAGGGTAGGTTAGACTGAGATAGTGACCTTCATGGTTGCAAGGGAGTTTTGAACCTGAGTCTCCCCAGTTCTTGTTGAGTCTTTACACCTTCACTGTAGGTGTATTAAATATTCTTCTCTCTCTATTTTATCAATGTGCTGCCCCTCCAGTTATTGAGATATCTTTCTTTTCTCCATTTCCAATGTTCTATCGGAGCTCAAGGGAAGGAATAAATTTTATGGTTCTTGATATTATTTATGTTGATGCAAGAGGAAAACTTAGAATTATATAGAAATAACCTATGGCAGCAGCATTTCATCTATATCAACAGGATTTTCAGTCTGAAAGAAAGAAAGAAAGCCACACATGTGCTGAAAATATGCCAGAGTAAATCTTTGGATCCAACCATAGAGGGCCAGAAATGGCTAACTGATGAATTCTAAAACCAGAATTGCTCAAAGATGACATGGAGGGAGGGAGTACTTTATGGCAAAATTATATAAACAAACAAAAACAAGTAAGATTAGGAAACACTCCAGAAATGGTGTATTCACTGGATTTGGTTCACATGTCTTCTAGCGCCAGCGACTAATTCATGCTGCCAATGGCAAGCTGATCCAGAATGGGAAGCATGAGAATATCGAAAATGGGGCCATCCATGTTGATAACCAAGAAGAGGAGCATGAACATACCAACCTGTCTCCTTTTTCACCACCAGGTAAATCTCAATTGTATCACAGAATGAATGGGTGAGCAAGATCGCTTTGCCCCATGGAACCAGCCATGGCATTCAGCTTCCAGACTATCACCACCACCCTCCAGCCAGCCAGTTCCTCTCACTTCCAGCTCTAAGAACATGAAAAGCTGAACCAGACCATTGGTCCATCTAGCTCAGTATGGTCTACACTGACTAGCAGTGGCTCAGGCCAGGGTTTCATGCAAGGGTCTTTCCCAGCGTGACCTGGAGACGCTGGGTATTAAGCAAGGGTCCTTCTTGTGCTTTGCCATTGAGACCCAGCTCTTCTCCTTTTCCTTTGATCACCAGTTCTGTCGTTTCCCCATTCTCCTACTCTGCTTTGTCTTCTTACTGGTTGGCCTAGCAAAAAGGAGAATAGGTATATTCAAGTTGCCTGCTTGGGTCGTCTACCATTTGGAGACTCTGTGTTCATTAACGCGTGCTCACCCAGGGGCCAGGGATAGTATGCAAGGCAAACTTTTCATCTGTAAACAAGTGAATCTTGTACACATGTTTGGAATTGTTTGGCTGTAATAAAAGTAGTCTCCAAGTTATGATCTCAGTGAGTGAATATTTGGTCTCCTTAAAGTGAACTCGTATTCCTTATCAGCTTTATATTTCCAGAAACGATATCTTAGATTTGTTGCCATTGCAAGTGGTCTTAGTATTTTGGGTTAGGAAATGTGCACAAAGGGAATATCTGAATCACAAACTGATTTGATAAACAACTCCTCTTCCCAGGCAGCCCAGGAAAGGGCAGTTATGTGAAGATGGCAAAGAGAATTCTCAGCTTTCTCAGTAAACTAGAAAAACACACCCCAGGATTTTTTATAGGAAGCCAAAGCAGCTAAAGTCATATAGAATGCTTGTACATTTTTGTGAAGATATGCCCCAGAGACTGATTGTGGCATATGGATGAGTCTTATGGGGTACATTCAGACTATTTCCTGCAAATCTATGCTTCCTTCTTCAAGAATTGCAGGCTTCCGTTTCTCCCTCCCCTTTAAATGCTGAAGTTGCAATATTTCAACCATATGTCCCCTTCCTTGAAACCCCTTCAGATAAATTAGATGCAATTTGCTGTAGATTAAGAAAGAGACCTTCAGAGGGGGAGAGTCATCAAATGGTTCAGATCACGGAAGTAGCTACATTTTACATCTACTGTACTGTACTGGTTTCTGTGGACTAGAACCTACTTCATCAGACTCCACAGGGTTCTTTGTTGTTTCTGCTGCAACATACCCACCCGGAAGTTATTTTAATGGAACACCCGCAGCAAATTGTGCCCATTGGGTCAAATATTTATGCCTTTAACTTCCTGACTTTAATCGGACCCAGTTCATTCAGCCCTAGGAATAAATGACTGCGGTGAATTGTTATGAAGACACAAAACTTCTTCTAACCTTAAGGTTAGAAGAAATTGCTGAGAACAGCTTAAAACCAATCTGTGGTTTTTGGCTATTGGTTTAGCTATGCGCCAAATTGTGTTCTACTCTCTATGTTTCATTGGAAAACTCGTAGAGTCTTTGATCTATATTCAATATGTAGCTGGTGAATTACATTGCTCGTATCTTGTTAAGTCACTTTGAAACCTTTTCTTTTTTATATAAATTGACTGGCAAATGTAAATTATAGTCACAGTCGTAATGGCTCTCGCCTCCTCTCCCCTTTTGGGATTTGTTTAGCTCCCTGAACATCGTCATCATCATTATTTTACCAGTCGCTGGTAACCAAAGGATGGGAGAGTTCTCTTGTGCTCAAATCCTGCTTGCTGGTTTCCCACAGGCATCTGATCAGCCACTGTGAGAACAGTATGCAAGGCTAGATGAGCCATTGGTCTCATCCAGCAGGCTCTTATATATATATATAGAAATGCAACCTGCATTTAATAATAATAATAAAAAAGAGTGAGAGAGAAATGAACAAACAGAACTTCCTACATCCTGTAAGGCTTAGTGGTTTGAATTAAGAATAGAACTGCTGGTTTAGCTACTAGCTTAATTTTAATTTGTTTATTCAGCTTCTTTTTAAAGAACATCCTTTACAATAGTTGATGTACAGCTGACCGCACTGACCAGCAGCTCTTATGCTTCAGACTACAAAGGAGTAATGGATCAGTTAAGAATTCAAGGGTTTACATAAGAGCCCTGAAGACCTGTGGAATAAAATCACGAGGTTTTTTTTTTAGTATCTGTTCTTCTGCTGTTGAATTTTGTTGATATTCTAGGACTTCTGCATGCACAATGAGAATTCCTTTCCCCCTCCTCTCCCCATGTGCCCCCCCCAAATCTGTTCTCTGTTTTTCACCAGCCTTCTGGGGGGAAAATTGGGGTAGGGTAGGGATACGTGGAGAGAGGAAAGGCAGAGGAGCTCCTGTTGTACAGGCAGAAGTCCTTGTATTAACAAGATGACTTTGCAGAATACAACCCTATATGTCTACCCTCTGCCTTTGGTCTGTAACATCTCAAGGCCAAACTAGACATTTGAATTTCTGTAATGGGTTTTTTAAATGAATAGTCAGTGGAAGGCCAGGGGGAGAAGACAGATCAGAACGTCGTCATAGAGGGCGGTTTTACCCTGTCTTCACATCAAGCTCATGATCCACAACAACTGTTCACAAAGGGAAGCAAGCATTACCCATTAACTGAATCCTGTCCAATAGGTTAACTGTTTTCTGTACATGCATACTAAAGGCCAAATTAGACATGAGGAAAGAATATGGTTGATAACGCTAATGTGGAGGGTGGAGCAGGGATCGGGGCCATGTTTTTGTTGACATCTCATTTTATTCTGAACAGTTGCATATGGGCACCAATAAATTGCATATTTTTATATTTTTTTAAAAAAATTATCAACGTGCCCACATTTTATGTTTAAGTACCAATATTCAAATTGCTCCTTTTCTCTTTCTCATTTTTCAGATGGAAAAATGGACAAAGTCAAGTGGATTCTGACCTGGCCGCTGATAATCCTCCTCTTTTTCACCATCCCAGACTGCAGCAAACCACGATGGGAGAATTTTTTCATGCTGACGTTTCTCTTATCCACCCTGTGGATTGCTGTGTTTTCCTACTTTATGGTGTGGCTGGTGAGTGCAAAGACACATTTTAACATGAAGATTTATTTTGAAATACAGTTCAGAATACAGGTTCCAGTAAGGAATAACTCCACATACCAACACAGGAGGTAGGGAATAGATGATGTGATAGAGGCACCATTGGCCATGATATGCACTCATCCCATTATCATCTCTGCTCACACAAACAGGGACATTTCTTTGTTGGGTTCAGTAACCTGCAAAGCAAATTTGGCCAGCGACAACTATGGGCAAAAGTGTGTGTGTAATTGTAGGCATCTACATATTTACTATATAGTTTCGTAGCCTTAATTATATTTTATTGTCATTTGTTTTTAAAAAAACATAGGCAACTGAACTTCCATCTTACCACCACCATTTAATTATTTTAAAACAAGTTTATGCACCACATTTTTATTTTGCATTTCCTCCAAGGAGTGCACATACATTGTCTAACTTGCTAATTTCACCTTCACAACAAGCCTGTGAGGCACTTTGGACTGAGCTATGGTGGCTGGACCGAGATCATCCAGGCAGCTTCAGGGTTGAGTTCTAGTCTTCTATAGTAGCTCAGGCACAGGGGCCATATGAGGTCCTCTCAAGTCTCTACCTCACTCCTGGGACTCTCATCAGGCCAAGCCACCTCTCCCCAGACCACAACACCTTACTCATCCTGCTCTGTGCCCTCCTCAAAAGGGCTTTTGCCCAGCAGAATGTGTCCTCGAACCATAGCAATGCTTCTTGCTTGTTTGGATGGAGACAGGTGTGTCTGTGAGTAAGCCTATGATTGGCTGGAAATTCCCCTAATGGGCAAGGGTAAGAGACACACCCATTGTTCTGCCCACCTTTCACTTGTCCGCCTGCTGCAACCACCACACCACGTTGGGGGTCCCATCTGCACTATACAGCTAAAGCACTGTTATGCTTCTTTAACAGTCATGGCTTTCCCCCAAAACATCCTGGGAGCTGTAGTTTGGGTGTTGAGAGATGTTAGGAGACCCCTATCTCTCACAGAGCTACAATTCTCAGAGTTCCATGGGGAAGAGGGATTGTTTGTTGAACCCCGTCTGGCAACTGTGGCTCTGTGAACAGGTTTCTCCTATCAACTCTCAGCACCCTTAACAAACTACACAGTTCCCAATATGCTTTGGGGGAAACCATGACTATTCACAGTGGTATAATAGTACTTTAAATGTATGGTGGCCTGGCTTTCTATGGTTTTCCTGCTGTGTTAGATCAGCAGCGAAGAGTCGTGCCCATTGGAAGAGAAATATATAGGTATTTAGGATAGAACCCAAGGGCTGCATAGTTGAACCATCCCAGGCAGCTTATGTACGGACTGCCACTTCACATGTTTTTTGATGCCTCACACAGGCGCTGGGAATGTCTCCTGCACAATTTCTATTAAATGAATGGGAGGTACACAATGGAACACACCACACAGCTTTCCTCTTGTGGATGATCCCTGTTATCTGCAAACACCTTTTTGTTGTTGTTGTTGTTGTTCTAGGTGGTTAGGCAGATTATTGCTGCAGTTTAGTTCCATTTCTGAAATTCTCATGTTTGTGTGTTTGATTCACTTTAACTCCCACACACTTAAGGAGTTAAAGTATCCTGTGAGTCACAATTCTTTTTGTGAATGCCAAAAAAGAGGCTTCTCTATTGTTTTCAACTCCTGTGTTTTCCTTTGTCGCGTAGGTTACGGTGATTGGTTACACTCTGGGGATCCCTGATGTTATCATGGGCATTACCTTCCTAGCTGCAGGAACCAGTGTGCCAGACTGTATGGCCAGTTTAATAGTAGCAAGACAAGGTATGGTCTGCATCGGTTTCAGGGAAATGGGGCGTGTGTTCTCGACAGATTCAAGCAATTCTCTTGCGTGTGATATACACAAATGGGTTTGACCCTGTTTGAAAAGCAATGTGCGGCTAAAATAGGGTTGCAATGGTTAATCACTTAGATTAATCAAATAAATACTTTTCATTAACTAAATAGGTGCTCTTGATTAATTGGGTAGCAGGTATATGCATACATGCAAGGAAAAGGACAGAATACCTCATTTAAGATGTTGCTGGACACCTGCAGTTTTGTAGAAGTTAAAAATTACTGGTTCTGGTATGCGTATGCAATTTTTAAACCAGTTTTTATAAAGTGCCCCCCTTTCATATAAGATCTCTGCTGCTATGCACATATTAGATCATCTAGAAAGAAAGGGGGGGAATCCATGTCATACTAAAACAAATATTTGGTCAGTGCAACATTTCTGCTTGCTTACCAGAATAACCTCCCCTCTCCTCCCCTTGTGTGCTGTTCTTGGGGGGGGGGGTTCTCCCAGAGGTTAACTCTCCAGATGTTGTTGGGCTGCATCTCCCATCATCCCTATTAACCAATGATGCATGGGGCTGCTGGGAGATGGCGCTCAACAACATCTGGAGGGCCACAGGTTTCCCATTTCTGATTGGGTTTTGTACTGGTCAAGGGAAGCAATCAGTGGAGAGCCCTAGAATCCATGCTGAAGTTTTTACTCCAACCTCAGAGTTCATGTGGCATATCTTAAATAAACTTTTTTTACCTTTAACTGGGTCTCTTCTGGCATTTATGAAACAAATTTGAATCATCAGTCAAGAAAATAATTACAGCTGAAATAAAAAGTACTAGCTATTAGGATTAAGTGAATGTCACTGTATTAAGCTACATGACTAAGGTGCCAAGGGTGTCACATTATTCTCCAAGATTTAGTCTTTCCATACCTTAGAACTACAAATATACTATGGTTTTGAACCAGTCCAGATGGCATGGGACTCATTCCCACACTATGAGCCATGAAGACTATTGTTTTCTAAACCTGGTGAGAATTCTCAGAGAGATCCCTGGCCAGCACACAAACCTACAGCCCCCAAGGCCATGACAGCTAAGACCATCTAACCCTTGGTTGATAACGAGAGTTACTGTATCAGTCTGACGTGTACCAGGAGAAAACCATAAAAATAAAACACACAAGAATGGTGATAAGCTTATTGTCTAAACATGACTTGTCCTCTCTACTTCTTGCTTGGTTGTAAAGACAGTCGCTGCATGAATCAATGTGCTTGTTTTAATTGTGAAATTATTCCCTATTCAGGCTTAGGTGACATGGCAGTTTCCAATACAATTGGCAGCAATGTGTTTGACATTCTGGTGGGCCTCGGAGTGCCATGGGGCTTGCAGACGATGGTGGTTAATTACGGCTCATTTGTACGTATACAAACGTAGACATTCCTCATTAAACTTCTTGTTTCAGAAGCAGATACATTTGAAAGACCATTATCTGGGTACTGCTTAGCTGAAATTCCTAGGTGTTCAAATTCACTGTGTGTTCAGTCCTCCAAAATTTCACACACACACACACAATAGAGAAAACGCTGTACATAGATTCCATAATTTGATTTCTCCAACCCAGATCTTCTTGACCAAGTACTTTGATCCCCTGCTATGACACCACTATAGTTTGGGGAGTTGGGCCTTGCAAGGCAGGGGTGGAGAACCATTGGCCCTCCAGTTGTTGTTGCACTACAACTCACATCATTATCCCTGACAGTTGGCCATGAAGGGCCTTGATTCAGTAGCCCTGCTGACAGGTGAAAACAATGGCTACTTTTTCTCCCTTCACATGGGCCAGCTGCCCAACTGGAAGTAGTGCCTTGACTGTTGCAAACTCCGCAGATATAATATGTGTCCAATGAGTTCAGCCACACATAAAGCAGCAAGACACCCCAGAAGCCTCCCCAATAATACAGAGGCATCTGTAGTGTCCTTCTGTTTATCATGGGTCCCCAACAATAGGCCGTGGAACGGCCAGTGGGCTGTGCCTGGCCTAAGGCACTGTGTAGCTCAATATAATGGGTGGTTCTAGATGTTGAAGCTTCCCCAACTGCTACTGATTTCTCATTTGTTAGTCTTCAGCTCCTGGTTTGATAGGATTGCTCCCTCTGCTGTTGCCAAAGATATAGCCTTATCCTCTCCTCACTTTGCCCAGTCAAAAGCACAGAGAGATCAGTTGCGGATCAGTGGGCTCTGAAATTTCAGCAGTGCCCTGTGCCATGCTAAAATTTGGCACCCCTCCCTTGCCTCTCATGCTCCATTCTACATCATCGTTGTGGCACCCCCTGCAGCACTAGCGCCAAGTGTGGCAGAGGCAGTCCTGCTACCCTAAAACCACCTCTGCAGAGATGCATTACACCCCAGGTTCCTGTTGGAAGCTAATTTTTGTTGTGGAAAAAAATGTCTGATCACTGCTTCTCTCTGGTTCTTTAATCAGATCCTTTTCCGCTGATGTCCATAGCACAGTCCCCACTGACTTCAAATGAGCAGAAAATTTCCTTTGTTTATACAGAACTAAACCTTGTTCATTATTTCTGCATGCACCATGTTATGTAGAAAACAGCAATTTGCTAGTTAGTGCGTCCTTGAGGTACAGTGGCATAGTTTTCAGCTGCATTTTTCTCCTTCTGATTTTCATAGGTCAAGATAAACAGCAAAGGTCTAGTCTATTCTGTCGTCCTTCTCCTGGGATCTGTAGCTCTTACTGTAAGTGTGTATTGTATTAGTCATTCTCTGCATCCAGTCAGTTTCATGTGGTACAGCTATATAATTTGAATGTGATGCCAGAAGCCAGGTTCTCCAGAGAACTTCACAATTCGTGTATTTTTAGATGCCAAAGCTTCATTGAAATCCATGAAATCTCAAGAGGTATATTTCCTTTATATTTTAGGTAACACTAAAGGCAGCTGCGAATCTCACCTGACTAGAGCAACATGCTGTCATGTTTCAAGGCTGTCATTCAGTTAAATAAATCCTAATTGGTTGATCACATGAATTGTAGTTAGTCAATTAAATTTCCAGACATGCTTTAATTTAAGATAAATAATGGCTCTGAAGTGATGATGATGATATACTTCCTTTGGGTTTTATCCAACATTGGGGCTTCATGCAGAATATGTATCATGGGCTGGGTATGAACCAAGGTCCATACCACAACAGGTGACCCCCCCAAGCCCTATTTCTCTGCATATCCTCCTCCTCTGCCGCCACTTTTGTACTCTTTTATGCAAGTGAGCATTGGACAAGATGCTCCCCTTCTGCTCCCACCTGCTGTTTGTGTACTGCAAAGCTTCACTCAGAAATCCCTGACAGTCTCTCATCTGCTACTGGTTTGGGGGGGGGGGTAAAAATCCTCATGACATCAGAATGCATGGATGCCAGTTTCCTTGTGCAGTGATTGAAATACAAATTTAGAAAGGTCCTTTGAGACTGAAGCATTTGTTTCCTCCACTACTTGTTTAACTCATGCATCATATTCTTGCAGGTTGGCGGGATCCATATAAACAAATGGAAACTTGACAAGAAACTGGGCATCTACGTGCTCGTTCTTTACGCCGTTTTCTTGTGCTTCTCGATACTGATAGAGTTTAACGTCTTCACTTTTGTCAACTTTCCAATGTGCCGAGAAGATGACTGAAAGAAACCGCCGTCAGATGTCATCTATGTCGTTGTGCTATAAATGACAGGAGACATTTTACATTTCTACCTGCTTCTTATCCAAAATCTCAGTGTCTTTCCTGCTTCATCACCTTACAGGCACTTTTCCTCTACTTGGAAGGAAAGCAGATGCTTCTTTGAATAACAAGCTCAAAGCAACCAAAGCATTTCCCTCTTGCTCCTCTTTGCCGTGGATCTCAAGCAAAACTTGCAAAAGCCCAGTGGTATCCTGTTTCAGGCTCATTTAGGCAGTCAACCATCCATCAACATTCATATGAAGCTTGTTGCGGGCAGGGGGTGGGGGACATACCTTCCTTTGGCTTTCCAAATAAGAGGAAAGAGAAAGGGTTGAGATTTTATCTTGGGTCCTAGCAAGCATCTTGGCCATGGTCTCTAATGGACTTACTATGGCATGCACTACTAAGGACCTCCTATTTGCACCCCCCTTTCAAGTGCTCTGTTTATAGAGAACTTTCACTGACGCTGAGGAGTCATTGGTGGTGTTCAGTAGTACTTTGTCACCCTGTTTTTACTTTTTTATTTTATTTTTTAAAAGAAAGGTGTGAAAGATACAGCAACAGTAAGAGAAGGAAAAGGATAATACAGCACTACTGATGATGTACTCTGAAAATATTGGTACCTAAAATGGGGCTGTCCATACTTGAAAATAGCAACAACACATTGTCCTGCAATCAGTGAGGAACAATTGCAAATATCAAGCTTGACTATACATGGAATATTAAGCTTACAAGTCAAAATGTTGTGCCAGCACCAGTAAGCGTAACCCCTAATTTTAGAGGAAAACTGAAAACTTAAATCCTGGGTGCTCAGTCACTAAGTGTGAAGGTAATCATCTGATGAAGAAGAAGAAAAAAGTCTGTCTAATCCAAATGCCTTCCAGGTCTTCATAGGTGCACTGTGGATTTGGAGGTCTTTAACATATTCGTAATAGATGTAGCTGCTCTAAAAGTTGTTGCACAACCCCTGGTTTGTTGTTGTTCTGCTATTGGGGCTCGTCTCCACCATCCTGAAGGTGGATTGAAATTTCAGCTGCGTCTCTCTTTAAGTGCCCAGTGGAAATGGCCGTGCAATCGCTTTGCCACATGCTCAAGCCTTTCTTTTCCAAACAGGCTTGTGTTTTAGCAAAAGGTTTTTGGGGGAAAACTGGGGAGTAGGATCACGGTAAAAGAGCTGTTACCCTGCTTTGAAAAACTGGGACCTGAGCACACAGTGAAATAATTTTGGTGCACTGCATGGTGTGCACAGGTAGACATTATTATTCATGCCCTGCACATTTGAACCCACTTTTGGGCACAGCCTGCGCTTGCTTTGTTAGCACTGTGATCATTATTGGCTAAGAATGCAGAGACTAATTGATGCCCCGTATCTGCTGAGTTTGGCAAGCAGCACCACAGTCCCAGTCCAGTGAAAAAACTTAGAAACATTGGGGGGGTGATATCAATTGAGAACCCTTAAATCCAAGCACATGGGCAGTTTCATGGAGGAAAGCAAGGGCCCCAGCTATTTCCCTGCTCGATTGCTTTGCTGCCATCCACTGCTCAGCACTTTGCAGACTAAATTCTCTCTCACCAAGGCTGCATCTGCACCATACCTTTTAAACACTCTTATGCCACTTTAACAGCATGACTTTCCCCCTCCCAATTTTTTTTGGGGGGGAACTGTAGCTTGTTCAGAGTCTTAAGAGTTGTGATGAGGCCCCTATTCTTCACAAAGGGTTACAATTCCCACAGTTCCCTGGGCAGTGAGATGCAGTGGCAGAGGAAGAGGGGTGCGTGGGGGCGGGCTGCCGTGGGTATCACCACTGGGGGGGTGACAAAATGCCATGCGGCACTCACTGAGGGGCCTGCAGTGCGCCCGAGCCATGCGTCGCTCCTGGGAGAGACTTGGTGGCTTGGGCGCGTGCAGGCTCCGCTCTGCCCGAACGGTCCACCCGCTGCCTCCCCCCAGCTGTAGGGCGGCTGAGTGGGAGGAGGCAGGTGGACTCCGGAGGCCCTGCGGTGGCTCGCCCCAGGCACCCAAGAGGCTTCCTCTGCCGCTGGTGAGATGAACTGTTAAACTACCCTGGGAATTGTAGCTCTATGAAGGGAACATAAGACTTCTAACAACTCTCAGCACCTTTAAACAAGAGTTCCCAGAATTCTTTGGGGGAAGGTATGACTGTTTAAAGTAGTACAATAGTGCTTTAAATGTATGCTGCCAATATGGCCCAAGTGCACTCTGAGAATTTATATGAGCTCAGTCTGCATCCAAGAGGTGTTTGTTTGTTTGTTTGTTTGTTTGTTTGTTTGTTTGTTTTGCAAATCATGACTGACTTGGCAGTGGAGTTAAGAATCATAGCCCCCTAGAACTACAACCTGGTTTCCATTTCTCACCAGCATAGATCACAAATAAAATAAGTGTAAGGTTGTTGGGCTTTTGTTTTTCATAGGGGGGGGGGAATGTGACCAAGAGTAGAATACCTCTTTCAGCCTGTATTTGCTCTTCTTGTATAAGCAAGGAGATGCACACCTCCAGCATGTTGAGGTGCACTACTTGTACCCGCATCTAGAGCTTGTGTCTAGATCGTGTAAGGGAAACGCAAAAGGCCCCACTTTAGACCTTTAAGGAGAAGCACAAAGCACGAAGCGCAAGCCGCTTGTACATAGGAATGTCGGAAGCTGCCTTACACTGAGTCAAGCCATTGCTCCATCTAGCTCAGTGTTGTCTACACCAGGCATAGGCAAACTTGGCCCTCCAGATGTTTTGGGACTACAACTCCCATGATCCCTAGCTAACAGGACCAGTGATCAGGGATGGTGGGAGTTGTAGTCCCAAAACATCTGGAGGGCCAAGTTTGCCTGTGCCTGGGCTACACTGACTGGCAGCAGCTCTCCAGGATTTCAGACAGGGATCTCTCCCAGCTCTTCCCAGAGCTGCCAGGGGGTTTGAACCTGGGACCTTATGCATGTAAGGTAGCAGTGCTCTCCTGCTGAACCACAGCACTTCCTGATTACATCTGGGGTGGTTCACCTTGGCTACATGGAATGCTGAAACGCTGATCCCACCAAGATTCGCCCCCAAAACATTGAATATTTTAATCACCATTCCTTGACTCCAAAATAATGAAAAGTAATGCTGGTAAATGCAGTTTCTACAGAAGCACAAGTTATCTTTATAAATAGCTTATTTATTTTTTTAATGTACATTGCTAAATAAAATATATTGGATAGCTAAAAGATTTTGTGAATTAAGGAAAAAAAATTAAATATATTTTTGCATGCTCAGCTATTTGGCAGAATTCCTGCACTAATTGTATCAGTGACAGAATACTATTTACCCCATGGCAGGAGGCAAGCAGGGCTTCTCACAAGGGACTTTTAAACTGCTTGAATTCTTACACACAGATCTTTGGTGATGCCACTAACCCTCCTGCTGTCTATCATTCTCACTGTTCACAACTCAAGTCTTTTTGCACTGTAAAGGTCCACACAATAACCCCCACTCCCCACTAAATAGGATACTCTTTTCCCTTTCACCCATCCATTTAAGCCCATGCTGGCCCAATTCACAATGACCTTAGAGGAACTTCTGGAAAGGAAGGAAAGAAAAAATTATGCATTAAAAGCCTGCCCTCAAATTTCAGTGTACATGTACAAATTTCTCCTCCATGGGAAAGTAGAATAGTGTGTTCCACATATTCTGCTCACAGGGAGCATTTTGAAACATATCAAGATTGCAATGCAGATTTAAATCTCCCCCCTTCCATTTCCCTCTCTTACAGGCTAGTTCTCCTGGGCATGTTTCATCACCTGGTGTACATCAGGTGTGAGCGAACCATCAGGGATAGAACTTCCATAATGCTTCACCTTAGACACAAGATTTCTCAAGGCAATTGAATCGCACAGGGCTGTTTCACACATTACATAGAGGCAAGCCTGGGTTTGCCAAAGTGTTGTACACTCAGCAGAATCCTGGCCCTCTGCTGAGCTTATGATAGAAAACATATTTGCATACATGTAGCTTGTGTAGTATCCTAAATGTGTTTCCATGCATTCACAGGTGATTTTCAGCTGGTCCCCTAAAAATGTGTGAGCTGGCTCAGCATCCAAGCGTTCAGTTATCAGATTACGTGCATGCATGTCTGAATCAGCCCACATCCATACAAGCAGCAGGAAGAAGCTTAAAGGCACTGCTAGGGTCGCTTGTGGAAAAGTCTGCTGTAGGCCATCTCCTGCATGCATGAATCACTCAAATTGCACAGAACTGCTGATCCCTTTCAATGCAAATATGTGCACAGGAAATTCATTATACTGTACTGGGAAGTGTGCTGTAAATAGGAATTATTTTCAAACAGATCAATTCATTTTTAATTGGTATGAGGAATTCATTGCTCCTTTTGAACCTTAGTTTTATGCAAAGGGAGGAACGTACTACTTAATCGTCTTTTGTCTTTCATGAGGAATATCAGTATTGACCTAAGCTGGCAAGCAAATCCCAAGAATCAGCTTCAGCTGCCCCTAGTGCATCAGAAAAGTTGAAACAGCCTGTACCCTACACTTGGCACATGAGGGTGTATGTGTAGAGAGATGCCATACTCTGTCCCATATACCTGGGGGACGTGGGTACAGGCAAATGCTTGTGTGTCCTTTTCTGCCTCTAGAGCAGGGTTTCCCAAATTTGGGTCTCCAGCTGTTTTTGGACTACAGTTCCCATCATCCCTGGCCACTGGTCCTCCTAGCTAGGGATGATGGGAGTTGTAGTCCAAAAACAGCTGGAGACCCAAGTTTGGGAAACTCTGCTCTAGAGCCAATGAACAGCCCTTTACATGCTGCTTAAGGTGACTTCTTGCTGTCCTCTGCCCTTGTGCCCCAGCCCCATGGGACCATGGCAAAGAATAAGTGGAAGAGCATCACTGATTCTGCAATGATTGCCACTGGAATGGTGCTCTTGTGCTAGAGCAAGGGAACAAGATGTCCCCGCAAGCTGACAGTATGCACATGCTGCTGCCTAACTGTGGCCGCTTATCGGATGAGGCTTTTAAGTCTCTGATTGGATTAGCCCGTCCAAAGGATACCAATAGGATAAGGAAGGTTTGCTTATATGTTAGGTAGGCCTGATCTGTATAGGACAACCTTGAAGCATTCAGGTGTCTTTGAGTTATGGCATCAGAGGGAACATCTGTATAATATATAAGCCAGAGTATATGCTAGAAGCACTTTCTTCCTATTCTAGGAATGCCATAATCTAAGGTAAGACCCAGAAGTAAAGACAAAGGATTCAGGAAGAGGCATTGTGTTCTTGTACTGTTCCCTCATCACCCCAGAAAAGGAATGGTCTATATATGCCTAATAATTTCCTTCCCTTTTGCTTGTGGGCCAAAGAGACAAAAACTCCAGCCACAGGTCTCATTTCATGGCAGACTGGAAATTGCCTGCACTTTAAAGGAGTCCAGATTTGGATTCCAAAACCCCACAATCCCCAGATCCTGAATTTTGTTCAGTTTTTTATTTTTATTGCTAGTTATTTTTCAACAGAATGATACTTATACTCTCACCCTGGTAAAAGGTTTATTCTATCTGGTATTTGATTATACTGCATTATGTACACACACACAAATACATGATCTGACAAAAATGCATGTAGGATGGCAATGGTTATTTATGCTGAAGAGTCCCATAATATAGTTACCGGTAATCCATATGCAAAGCCCATAGAATTAAAGCCATGCAAACAAAGTGAGTCTCCTATCTCCCAATATTTCTTACATTCTTTTGGGGGGGAGGGGGGGTAGCAGGGGAAGAATCTCTTAAGTTGGTCTCAAACTTGTGCCTTGTATTTGCTCCTGAAACAGATTCACTCGTGTGGTTCTGAAGAGAGAATACAACTACTAATGTATTTTGGGGTGCAGGGCGGGGGGAATTCCAAACATTACTGGAATTCCAGTAATGATGCGTTTAAGCTGTGTTTATTGGGGGAAGCTGAGTAAGTTTTAGATTGTGGATGAAAGAAAAGGCTCTCTACTCTGATACCAAAGTGGCCAATAGATTAAACATGAAAATATTTCTTTATTTGGGAATGTACGCTGCAAAAAAGAGAGAGAGTACAAGATGGGTGAATTTTGCAATAAAGCACTGAATTCCCCATAAGCTGATACTGTGCTAGTTTTATTATGTTAGCTGCCCTGAGCCCTGCTTCAGCCAGGAAGGGCAGGGTACAAATAAAATTTTATTATTATTATTCACAAACCAGCAGTACATAGGTGTCTTATACACTATGAGCCACTGAACTATCAAATGTATATGACGATTCGCATGATTGCTATCCCAGTACACTCCCACAATCCCTGACACTTTGTGAGCAGTCCCAGGAAGTTGTACTGGTACTGTACAGTTTCTCAGTGCAGCTAGCAAGTTCTCAGTGCAGCTAGCAACTATGAGTAGTAGCAATGACAATATACAAAATGGTTGTGTGGCAAAAGGAAGGGTATGCTTATCTGTGCAGCATTCAAAAGGCATTTTTATGCTTCACGTTCTAGAATCTAGGGACATGACTGTAACTTTGAGTGTGATGAGCAGAGTCAAAGGTTTTGTTTCACAGCTTGTCAAAGCACACAGCCCCTTCCAGCTTTATTTATTTATTTTGGAGGGGGAGTTATGAACCGGAGGGGGGCAGAAAGGGGCTTGCATATTCTTAGGAATGAAGGGAAGTGTTGCCCTCACTCTGAATTGGCTTTATGACATCATAATGTCACCACATTTGATTGGCTCTGTGGCATCATGCAGTGCAGACCTTAGCTGGCCAGGTCATACTTCCAAGTAGATGGAGACTAAATAAAATAATATAAAAGACAGCAGAGAAGCAGACTACAGAAACTAGCAATTGCCCTCAAGCAGCAAATAAGTTGAGAAAGGAGGTGGTTTTGATAACATATTGGTTCCCACTCACCCGAAAAAGACTCTTTTCATGGGCCAACCTTTTTGATATGCAAGTACTTGAATGTTTAGTTAAATGTTGTGGTTTGAGACCTACTTAGGAAGCTAACAGTATGATCCTAAACTCTTTATTAAGTAGTAAATCCTATAAATTGAATTGAGATTTACAACACAACCCTATGCATGCTTTATTCTAAAGTAACTTCAGTGGGGTTTAATCCCTGGTAAGTGGGCTTAGAACTTCAGCTCAAAATCCATGCCAGCGTACTTAGGATAGCAGCCTGTTACTTGCTTTTGTCACAATTTATATAGCTTTTCTATATCAGACTATATACTGCTCTTTCTCCACTTCTGAACTGATCCATCTTATCCTGTTTTTACTCTGTCTTAAATGAAAAACAAGTCCTGTGCAGGTCTGTGAGTCATACTAAATATTCCATGCGTGTTTACTCAGAAGCAAGTCCCATTATCTTCAATAGAGCTTGCTTCCTAGCCCAATAAGCACGTTTAGGATTACAGTTGATTAAATATGAAACTGCTGCTACATTCACTGGGGTGTGAGATGCTTATAGGACTGAGTTCCTCTAAAAGATCTTTGATAGCTAAATGCTTGATAAACCACCGAGAAAACTGGATACAAAGCAGTTCCTTATTGTACCTTTCTTGGAGACTTGAAAGTGGTTTAAAAGAGGGATCATGGCTTGCAGTGTGTCTTCTGACTTCTGCACCCAGTAAGCAGGTTTTGCCTCGTTTGGGGTTTGTTTTTTGTTCTTTAAAAGTCGTGCAAAACTTGCTTATTTATTTATTTGGGGGTTTATATATCCCGCCTTTCATACTAACCTCAAGGCAGCTAACTCCTCCAAAAATCATACACCATACATTGACCAGCAACGAAAGTGGGACACAAGAAATCTGTGGGGAGGTAAAGCAGTGCTCTCTCTCAAACCAGTTTCAATTCTCTTTCAAAAACTATTGCGTTTCCAGCTTTCTGCAGCTCTCTCAAAAGAGCACGGCAGAGTAGAATGTAGTATGGCTGTTGGGTTTTCGTTTTTTGCAATGTCCCTGATCCTGCAGTGGGAATCTGCACTTCAAACCTTACTAAGAGGGAGTACTACTAACTGAATAAATGCTGCAGGACCAGGGTTTGGTTTTGTGGTTCTGGATTGTTTGGGTGGTTTTTTCTTTTTCTTTTTTAATTGTATGCAAGAGCTAGTTTTGTGTTTATTTTTATGACTTTGTGATGATCCAAACTCTGATGTTGGGTTGCAAGTCAGCCTGGAAGACTGCCTACCTGAGTCTTCCCTTTGGATCAGCATTTTATCCTTCATGTCGCTCACTCTTAATCATCATTGTGCCAAGTTTATTTTCTTTTTATATGATTTCTTACATCCACTGCAGATACAACAAAATAAGTAGCTAGTTTTTCAACAGTGGATTTTTGTTGTTGTTTGGTCAATTTTAAAACATAAAGACATAAAGGAAAGGGTTCCAAATTATAATTATTTACTTTAGGTCGTTTTTATACTGAAAAGTGTACAGAAAGTTGCATTCACCTCACCAAATACTGTTGTGAATGTAGAAATTGGCGCTCCAGCTCTCTCTCTTTCAGTTTCCACGACCTTCTGTCCTTTTCCATCTAAAGGCTCTTTCTGATGATTTAAATGTTAAAGATTAGGTTGTTCCAACAGAACTTTTGTTTAGGTCATTGTTAACATTGCCTAAGCGCTGAAGTTAATGCAGGAAATTAAAACTCCAGTGTAATTTTAAAGCAAATTATGAATAACGTTTGTACCCGTGTGAAACCAAAGATTTTTGCCATTAAATATGCAGCACCTTAAAAGTTCAAAATTGGATAGTAGAAAGCCCCTTTGCTCCTTGGTATTCAAACTATCCCAAGCTCCTTGATTCCCCTTTTCAGTTAGGGCAAACTAGTGTTTGGTATGGTTTAGAAATCTGCTCTTCTGTTATCCTATACCAATAGTTTGCTATTTGTGCCATTTACTTGAACAGAGCAAGCAACTCCTGTCTAATGAACTAGAAAGCCATTGCCCTGCAAGTAGAGGACCATGTCAAAACCTTCCCTAAAAGGGCTGATTAGATCAGTCTTTAGTGTTTATATCAGGCTTTCTCAACCTAGTACCCTCCTCACGCTTTTGGACCACAACTCCCAACATCACAACTCCAATATCTGAGGGGCACCAGGTTGGAGAAAGACTGGTTTAGATGCTGTCATATTCTTGGTTTCTTCTGCAGATACAAAGCAGTGGTTTTCAAACACAATACTATCAGGGAATCCTTTCTGCATTAACTTTTCCGGTAAAAAAACACACAACAAAGTCCAGTGCATTGCAAAGCGTTCTGGGGGTAGGGGAGTGTTTTGATGTATATATATTGCTGTGTTGTGACTGAATGAAGTGCAACACCCAAGACTCCCATGCAGATGCACATTAATGGGCAAGAAGGTGGATGTGATGGACAAACTCTTTCAGGAGAACATAGCTGCCGTTTTTGATCTTCCCTGATAATATTCCAAAGGAGCCCATGGTTTCTTGGAGCACTGTCAGAAAACCACTCCCCTAATGAGTAGAACCTGATTCACCACCAAATTTAGCAAGGCCTCTGGGTCATTGGTCTTGCAAAGGACACTTTTATGTGCACTACCTTTGATTTTATTTTTGTACTTTGCATGTTCTCCATGCTGCTGTCCTGAAATTCAAAGCACTTTCTGAAAGAAAATTGATTGTAACCGAGAGCTACTGTCGTTTTCCTAACTCCTTAATGAAAATTGCTAACATGTTGTTTCTGTCTGTCTGTCTCTGTCTGTTGGCTTGTTTGTTCATACGCCCACAGAAAGAATGTAGAACTCCTAAGGTCTGTCAACTCAAGATGCTTGAAAGGTGGATAGCTTCTGATATTCAGTAACCTTGAATTGTGGTGAAATCTGAAAGCATCAGAAGCTGACATGGCCAGACAGGCAAGGTCTTCAAATAAGACTATGCCCATCACCAGTCTTTGGATGATATCCAATATTAAGCATACTTTGCGTAAATTCAGTGGTTTCAGTGGCCCTACTCTGAGTATGACTGAATACACATCACACTCCAGCGCCGGCCCAAGACATTTTGGTGCCTGAGGCAAACCACAAAATGGCTTCCACTCCCTGCCAGGGAAGAAGGGGTGAGCAAGGATCTGCATCAGGAACAAGGGGAGAATAAAAATCTACATTGGGATCTGCTGCCCCTGTGGATCCTGCCACCTGAGGCAGTCATCTCACCTTGCCTCATGGGTGGGCCGGCCCTGTCACACTCACTTTTCATTGCTACAAGATTATGGCCTTTATATTCATCAACTGTATGTGTTTTCCCCCCTTTTTTTAAAGCAAAAAGCAAAACCGTATATAGTTCTTCAGAAAGCAGCAGTTTTGTTCCAAGTGGCTAAAACTCTTCAGCAAAGCTCTCCCTTTGTTGAGTGAGATGATTCAGGGACATTTCCGAGCACAGAACTAACTGCTGATCCATGTAGTTTTCTTTTTCCCTTCCATGTGCAACAGGTGTGTGCAGTGTGCATCCCACAATGGGGTATGGTGGTACCTCGTCTGAAAAAAAAAATGAGATGCTTTTTATAGTGCTGCTCAGAGAATGGAAAGTGACAACTTTGTAAACTGTAAATTACACAGAATCTATTTATCATGTTATTTATTTTTTCAATGACTGTGACCTTATGCACTGTGAATGCTTTTGTGATATGGGGGTTCTTTGTACAGATCTGTATGTCATTATAAAGAAAATTCCAAACGTGATAATTTGTTACATAATATTGGCATGACCTTTGATTATTTTTATCGTGAAAAGGAGGGGGAAACAATAGTTAATATGAAATGAAGATTTATATTTAAAATAAACCTAGCAGTCAGTATTGTAAGGCACTATATATATATATGTATAACAACACATGTACACTGTCAATAAAATATATAAGGATAACAAGAGAGTGGCAATGATGTTTTCCCCAGGAAAAGTGTGTCCAGGCATCGGGAATGAACACTCTCCTATTTAGGGCTGCATTCAAGTTGTAACTTGTTCCTTATATGTGCTCTAAATTGTGTTTCACGGATTCCTACAAAAGCTGGAAATAATTTTGAAGACAGCAGCAAGACTGTTAAAGGGTTACATGGAAAATATTCCTATATGCAAAGCTGTTTTCAACATGAAGAACAAGAAATTGGCAGCAGCCTTTCCTGCTACTTGCCACCTCACCCTTTTAGCTGGAGGTGTTGCGATTGAACCATAGACCTTCTGCATTCAGAGCACGTGCTCTCCCACTGAGCTGTGCCCCCCCTCCCCATTACAATCTAGGGCTGAGGTTCCCAGCGTGGCACTCTCTCTTGTGCCATCACAACACCCTCTGACACTCAGCTTGTTGCATTTAAATGCAAGAACTGGGCATTCCAGTAAGAAGAAAGCAAACTGTTGTTACTTTTGTTTAATTGCTCACCACATCCCAAAATAAAGACGCTCATCGTCGCATGAGATCAGAGTGAGGGAGATCAGACTGGGAGCAGAGGAAGAGGTGACTACCACCCCCTACCCTGTGCCACCAAACTTCTTGGGAAAGCACAACTTTGACATGCAGGGCTGAGAAGCGACAAAACCGCCTTCTCTGTTGATGCTGGAGCTGAAAGGAGCCCCAGCAGAAATGCAAGGGATCTGGAGAGATGGTCCATAGATTCTTAAACAGGCTGGACTGTATGACATAATAAGCCACTAGGTCCCCTGACCAAAATATAAATTCAGGACATTCTTCACACAGGTGTGTGTCAGAGAAGGGAGAGGGGAAGTGAGAGATCCTGCCTTTTATTTCTGCTTGGGGAAAGGTTAGCATTTGTGTGTGTGTACACTGATCATTAAAGGCTCTGTATTGTGAGACAGCCCCATTCCAATGTGCAAAATCACTCAGCCAACAGTTTGACTCAGCAGGCTTCACTGGCCAGTTATGTAATGCGGGTTTGTGCTATAACGGGCTTGTAATCTGCAGATTAACAGTACAGGAGCCCACAACAGCTCATCCAGCGTCCTTATGCAGCCTGCAGATGATATATAGCAGCTCACAGACAGAGGGGGTGGGGAGGTATTACGATTACGCAATCCGCACATCAGTTGAGGGCACTTTAGTAAAAGCCAATCTTGTCCTATCTTTTCCCTTTGGCACTTGTTAAAGTTCATGAACGTTACTGAAACTCGTCATTTGGAAAGAGATCATGCAAAAATGTTTTTTTTTTTTAAATAGATATGCTATGCATGGTGGGTAAAAAATGCCCACCATTGCACTGTGCAAGTGAAGAATTAACTCATTTTCTCTACTTCTCAAGCTAGTTTACGGATAATCTTAAAACAATTGAAGCAATAAAAAGTAGCCCTCAAAAAATCACATCAAATTAGAAAATAAAAGCCAATAGACACAGAATTAGAAACAATACAGATGGTATTTAAAGCCAGGGGGAGGGGAGATAAAAACAAAAAACCTTTGCCAGGTGCAAAAGAGTGGATGCTGTCAGTTCATTCAAAGTCTGATGAATGTACAAATTGCTTGTGTGTTGTACACATTCACCAGGTGACACATTTTAAACCCAGCTCACCTGCATGCATGCATACATGCACATACACCATTTTAGACCTCATGATTACAGAGAAAAATTGAGGAAACTGACAGGCAGCTTGTTAAATTGTGAGAGGCAAGAGAAACTGGATAAAACTCTTGCTAGTGTGTGTTTTTTTTATTAGCAATAGATGAGGTGCAGCCACTCTTCTGAAGCCTGGTGGAATCAGTTGGAAGTGTGCAAGGCAAGCAAATCGATGCAAATCTGCCTTGGTCGTGATCCAAACTTGCACGCAACTAGTTTCATGCATACAAAGGGACCGTGTGGTTGCACCTCTTGAACAGCAGCCCCTGCCATTCATGTCATATGTCCAAACCTCTTCTGAAAGTGAGAGAGAAGAGCTGGCTGTGCCATTAAGTTTCAGCTGCCCTCCTGGATGTTGCTGAGAGGGAAAACAGAACCAGACCAGAGTCTGGTGATGCAGTCCCCCTGAAATGCCACCAAAGTGCTGGAGCCTCTCTCTGATTGTTAACCAAGTCAGCCACAGAAGGGGGAGGAACAACATTTCAGGGGGGAGAACAAAAGGAGCAGCTTTTGAGGGAGTTAGGGCTTGATTTAAGGGGAGAGATAGGGAGTAGGATGGGATTTGACTGAGGGAGAACTGGTTCTGAGTGGTTAAATATCCACACTGAGGAAACTATCTATAGCAAGAGGACAGAGCCCCGAAGCTTGGATAGGGGGACAGTGTTGAGGGCCTTGGAAAGGTAGGGTGCAGGTGGCGCTGTGGTCTAAACTACTGAGCCTCTTGGGCTTGCCGATCAGAAGGTCGGTGGTTTGAATCCGATCAAAGGTGGTGAACTCCCGTTGCTCTGTCCTAGCTTCTGCCAACCTAGCAGTTGGAAAGCACACCAGTGCAAGTAGATAAATAGGTACCGCTGCGGCGGGAAGGTAAATGGCGTTTCCATGCGCTCTGGCATTGCATACACCAGAAATGGTTGAGCCATGCTGGCCACATGACCTGGAAAGCTATCTGTGGACAAATGCTGGTTCCCTTGGCCTGAAGCAAGATGAGCGCCACACCCCATAGTCACCTTTAACTGGACTTAACCGTCCAGGGGTCCTTTACCTTTTACCTCTGGGAAAGGTATACAGACAGGACTGTTCTAGGAGGATTGTGACTGAAGTGGGAGAGGTTGAACCTGTGGGTTTACAGGCTACCTGGGTCTCAGTATAGCCAGGAGGGGAGAGTTCTTCTAGGTACAGAAGACTCCTGAATCAGTAACAAGGGGTGAGGTGATGCCCTGGGTCTGTTATACCATTTAGAATACCTCAGACGTGGGATTGCTTAAAGAGTGTGTAACTGAGGGAAAGTGCCCCTCACTCGTGAACCAAGCTATTAATCGGTGAAGGAAGTGGATGGTCTTAAAAGTATTTAACTGTATTTAACTAAGTAACAGAAACTGAAGTATAACAACTGATTTTGAGTAAAGAGAGGTAAAGAGAAGCTGTGACTGTAACACTGTGTTTAAGCCTGAGTCATCTTATAGTTAGTTAAAGTAAATAAGTTAACTTCTACCTGAAAGACCGCATTTCCTGACCAACTTTGTTTCATAATCCCCCCCTTTTTTGCTTAATAAGCTTTTCCTGTTTGTTTGAACATTTTCTGCCTGAGACTATAATCATTTAAGTTTTCTCTCACACAAGTCCCCCACTAGACATCCCATGGTAAATTTGTAAAACCTCATGTTCACTGGTGCACATTGAGGTGTGTGCACTACAGTGGTACCTCGGGTTACATACGCTTCAGGTTACAGACTCCACTAACCCAGAAATATTACCTTGGGTTAAGAACTTTGCTTCAGGATGAGAACAGAAATCGTGCAGCGGCGGCACAGTGGCAACAGGAGGCCCCATTAGCTAAAGTGGTGCTTCAGGTTAAGAACAGTTTCAGGTTAAGAACAGACCTCCAGAACGAATTAAGTTCTTAACCTGAGGTACCACTGTATATTGAATAGGGGGCAGTTAGCGGGGTGAGTCTGCCGCATTATTAATTGGTGATAAGCGGTTGGATCCGCTACAGTTGCCTCCTGGCTGTCCCCTTAATGCTCTTGAAGACACCTACATTAGTTCTTTACATCCAGGCCCTCGTGTATTCAGAGCAGGACAGGGCTTTTCTTGCCACAGAATTCAAATTCTGTTTTTGTGTGTGTGCTGTTCAGTGTCTCATACTCAGGCTGCGGAGGTGGGAGAAATTTGGCTCAGTCCACATTTTAAATCAAGCACACCCAATTTCCACTTCCCCAAACCATACACAAACTGAAACCCAGATATCCTTTGAAATTCACACTTCTTCAAATTTTCTGATGCCCTTTGCCAGTCAAATAACATATACAAAAATGTGTGTGTTAGGGGAAAGTGTGTGTAAAAATGCAAGGGCAACGCGTTGGAGGCAAGTCAGGTGACATTGCAATGTGGCCACAGAGATGCCAGCACTGGGGCAATTGTCTGGAGAACCGTTCCCCCCCCCCCAAAAAAGGTGTTGCTTTCTCCCTAAAAAAAGGCTGAATAACTTTGGCTCCCCCCTAAAAAAAGCACAACAACTTAGGGTTGCCTGTCAAAAAAAGTGTGAGTTCCTGCACCTTTTTTTTCTAGAAAATACGGTAAGCACTGGGCTCAGACTGTCTGTAATCCCATGGATGATCTTGAGGCTGCATTCCATTGAGGGGTCAAACTCTGCAATCAGATCATTTGTGTGCTTTTATGACATGGAAGAGTTGAGAAAATTTCTGCAGGTTCCAGCTTGCTGGTTCATGCTGGCCATCCTCACCCCCATGTTCCCATTCTGAGTTTGATCCAGCCATTTCCTCCAGCTCTTCAGCAGTCAGTTGGTCCTCAACTGGCGATTCCATTTCTTCCTGGATGAGCTCAACAAAGCCATCACTGCACTCTAATGAAGACTGCTGGCCATTTTTTTCCTGCTCTCCTACCCCCTTTCCCCCAATATGTGCCATTTTCCCGCCATTTTCTCCCCACCCCCACCCCCAGTGCATGCCATTTTTGCATCTTCTTTTCCCCTTGGTTGTGAGTTACCTGCACAGTGGTACCTTGGGTTACAGATGCTCCAGGTTACAGACTCCACTAACCCAGAAATAGTACCTCGGGTTAAGAACTTTGCTTCAGGATGAGAACAGAAATTGTGCGGCAGTGGGAGGCCCCATTAGCTAAAGTGGTACCTCAGGTTAAGAACAGTTTCAGGTTAAGAACGGACCTCCGGAAAGAATTAAGTTCTTAACCCGAGGTACCACTGTTGGGAAACTGTGTACATGCAGCTACTCACACAGAGACAGTTAAGGTTTGGCAGACAGTCAGAAGGCAATCTGAAGGAGTAAGTCTGCCTGGTGATAACAGAGACATGGATACCGCTCCCTGATTGGTCAAGCTCTCTCAAGGGAATGATAATTAATGGCCTACTAACTGGAATGCGTAATTTCAGTTCAGAGTTCAGAGTTCTGTGTGTCAGTGTAGGAGTTGTGAGTCGTATCAGAGAGAGCTAGCAAAAGATCCGTGTTCTGTTCCTGTAAATAGTCCACTGTATATAATAAACACCTGTGATGGGATAATGAGCTGCTTGTGCGTAAAAGCTTGATCCCTCTGGTGTTTGGCTGGTCAACCAAACCGAGGCACTAACGGAGCCTCCCAAGGCGTGACTCCGTTAGTCGCTGGTAGAATCTGACAGTGGGCGTCTACGAAATTTACGCCAACATAAAAGTTGTTTCACGGACATGCGCCTTCGTGACTCTCTGCGTGACAGCTTCCGGCGAAGGGTGGGAGTTGCCAACGGGGGTCTTGTTACCTCTGCACTATTCTCACTAGAAGTATCCCAGAGCCCTCCCTCCTCCGACTCCCCTTCTGCCGGAGCTTCTGCTCTCCCCCTGCTGGTTCCCTCCTCCGCTGCAGAATCTCTCCGAGTCTGCTGGAGCCTCTGCACCATCTCTCTTTCCGATGGCAGTTCCCTGACATCCACCTCCCCCTCAGGGCCCCCTTCACCCCCCGCTTCCTCTCCCACTGGCGGTGAGGGCGGAAAGCCCCTAAAGGAACTCTCCTCGTCGTCCGAGGATTCAAACACTTCTAACCATGGCGTACCGTCTCTCTCCCCGTCTTCCTCTTCTTCGTCGGAGTCGGCTTCCTCACCCACCCCTGACTCTGGGAACCCTCCAAACTCTCCTTCCTCATCGGTGGTCCCAAAGTGTTCCCTTCTAAATCGTGCCACGGGTTGCGGTTTTTTTGGGAAACGCCGATGAAATGTTTCTATTAAAACCTCGTCATTGACTACCTCAGCGGGTACCCAAGTGTTTTCCGACTCTACTTCCCCCTCCCATTCTACCAGATATTCCACCTGATCCCCCTTCCACCTGGAATCAATGATTCCTGCCACGTTCATGTCGCGTTCTCTCTCTTCTATCACGGGCGTTCGGGAGACCTCTCTCTCACGCTCCCCCCCCCATTCACGTCCCTCTCGGTACGGCGACAGTAATGACCTGTGAAATACTGGGTGCAATTTCATGTGACTGGGCAGTCTGAGTTTGAATGCTACTGGGTTCACCTGCTGTATGACCTCAAAGGGTCCCAATCTTTTGGATTTCAGTTTCTTACAACCCCCCTTGAAAGGTAGTCCCTGGGTGGATAGCCACACCCGGTCTCCCACCCTTATAGTTTCACCTTCCCTCCTATTTTTGTCTGCTTGCTTTTTATATTCTTCCTTGGCTCTCTCTAAGTTAAGTTGTAGCTGACGGTGGATGGCTTCCATCTCTTCAACAAAATGTTCCGCCGCCGGCACACTCCACCTCTCCCCTCCTTCTCCTGGAAATGCCCTGGGATGACACCCATAATTTGCCAGAAAGGGACTCAGCCCTGTGGACACGTTCTCAGCGTTGTTGTAGGCAAATTCTGCCAGAGGTAACTTATCTACCCAATCATTTTCTCGGTCCTTTACATAACACCTCAGGTATTGTTGTAAAATCCCGTTTGCCCTTTCCGCTTGCCCATTTGTTTCCGGGTGCCGGGCAGTGGAGAAATTGATTTCCACGTGCAGTAAGCTCATAAGTTTCCTCCAGAACCTGGAAGTAAACTGTTTCCCTCTATCGCTGACCACCCTCAAGGGGGCGCCATGCAACCGGAAAATATGCTCTACGAACAACTTGGCGGTTTCCTCCGCTGTGACCGCATGTGAACAGGCTATAAAATGACACATCTTAGTTAATAGATCTACCACTACCATGACCGCCGTTTTGCCCTTGGATTTTGGCAGGTCCGTCATAAAATCTATGGAGACTGCCTCCCATGGCCTTTCTGGTGTGGGTAAGGGTTGTAAGAGCCCCGCTGGCGCCACCCTCTCCCCTTTCGCTCGCTGGCACCTGTCGCAACCCCTGACATATTCCCGTACATCCTCCCTCACCTTGGGCCACCAAAACTCCCTGGTAACCAACCACATGGTTTTGTGCTGTCCAAAATGCCCCGCTGTGGGGCTATCATGCAACTGCTTGAGTACTCTGCCCCTCAGTTCCCCATCGGGTATGTACAGTGCCCCTTTGTAATACAACGCCCCACTCTTTTCTTCAAACCCCCCTGTGTTCTCCTCTGTCCTCCTGAGTTCTCTGAGTTTCTCTTGGGCGTATTCGTCGTTCTCCGTACCCTCTAACAGTTCTTTCTGCCCCACCAAAGCCGCCCCACACACCCAGCGGTCTTCAGGGATTACGTGCCTTGCTTCCGGCGCGCCCTCCCCCTCTAAGTACTCAGGCTTTCTGGAAAGAGCGTCCGCCCTTACGTTCTCGGACCCTGGCACGTAACGAATCTCAAAATTGAATTTGGAGAACTCCTGGGCCCATCTCACTTGTCTCTGGTTCAGCACTCGGGCTGTTCTCCAGTACTCCAGATTTTTGTGGTCAGTCCGGACTTGAACCTTGTGCTGCGCCCCAATCAGCAAGTGCCGCCATCTCCGGAATGCTTCATGAATGGCGAGCAGTTCTCGGTCGTATACTGTGTAGTTCCTCTCGGATTTGTTCAACTTCCGCGAGAAGAATGCACACGGTCTCCATTCAGACGCATCTTTCCCCGGCTGGAGAAGCACGGCCCCTACCGCTCGGTCTGACGCGTCAGTCTCCACTCGCATTGGTTGCCGTAGATCCACGTGCAAAAGTTGCTCCTCCGACGCAAACGCTGCCTTTAAGCGTTCGAATGCCCCTTGCGCTTCTTCCGTCCAAGCAAATTTTTTCTTGCTGCTAAGACAATCCGTGATGGGCGCTGTTAAATGGGCAAAGTTCTTGATGAACTTCCTATAGAAGTTTCCGAAGCCCAGGAACCTTTGCACGTCCTTCTTGGTCTTTGGTGTTTTCCATTCCAGTACCGCTTGAACCTTGCTGGGATCCATAGCCAACCCCTTGTCAGACAACCGGTACCCCAGGAATTCCACCTCCCTGCTATGAAACTGGCATTTCTCCAGTTTCACCCACAGCCGATTTTCTCGCAGTTTGCTCAGTACTTCTCTAACATCTCGCACATGCTGCTCCTCATTCTCTGAGTACACCAGGACGTCATCTAAGAACGCCACGCAGTTCTTGTAAAGCAATGGCCCCAGGACGTGATTCATGAATGATTGAAAGCAGGCGGAGCCCCCTTGTAATCCAAAAGGCATAACTAGGTACTCAAACTCCCCCAAGGGGGTGAACATAGTGGTCTTCCAAGTTATATGCCCCCCTAAGGTCCAGCTTGGTAAAAATCTTCCCTTTTCTCACCCGTGTCAGAATGTCATCAATTCTGGGCATAGGGAAAGTCACTGGTTCTGACACAGCATTTAGGGCCCTGAAATCACACACAAGCCTGGGTTTGCCCGTGTTTTTTTTGTCCACAAAGAACACTGGGCTGCCCCCCACCGCTCGTGACTCTCTGATGAAACCTCGCTTGAGGTTCTTGTCAATGAACTCCCTTAACTCCTGCATCTCACGGTCTGACATGGCATACAGCTTGCCCACTGGCAATTGTGCTCCTGGGAGTAAGGTGATTTGACAGTCAAAGGGTCTGTGCGGGGGCAGTTTATCTGCTTCCTTTTCACTGAAGACGTCAATCAAATCAGCGTATTGTGGTGGCACCTTCCTCTTGTCAGTCACTTCCATCCCTGCTAGAGTGGCTCTGGCCCCTGCCTGACCCTCTCCCTCCTTGCAGTGTTCTAGGCAATGTGCTGAACCAAAGGAAACCACCCTCTGATGCCAGCCTACTAGCGGATCGTGTAGTGCCAGCCAGCTCATTCCCAGAATGATGGGAGCTCCTCCCAAGGTGGCTACATTAAACGCTATCAGTTCTGTGTGTCTTGCCACCCTCATAATCATTGGTACAGTCTGTTGGCTCACTTCTCCCCCCAACAGTTCCCTCCCATCAATCGTGGTTACTTGCAAAGGCTTACTTAATGGGAGAGTTTGTATCTGGTGTTCAGCAGCAAACTCCTTACTCATGAAATTACAGGAGCTGCCTGAATCCAATAGCGCTTTTATCTTTAGTGGGTGTCCGTTTGACAGTTCCAGCAACACCTCTATCACAAGCGCTGGTCTTGGAGGTTCCGGCGTGGGCACATTCACTACTCCCTGGCCTGGCTGCTGTGCCCTGATGTTGGCAACCAGGCGTTGGCTTTTACTTGCTCCTCTATTTCTCCTTCCTCCTTTCCCCCAACAGTTCCCGCCATGCCCTGCCATTCCTTCCTTTGCGGACAAACTCTGGCAAAGTGCCCTGGCTGTTGGCAGAGATAACATCTCTTGGCACTCTTTCCCTCCTTCTTCCGCCCTTCACTGGTGTTTGAAACTGCGCGCGCGCGCGCTGTTCCCAGTTCCATCGGCTCTGCGGGCGGGAAAGACTGCTCCGGAATCTCTGGAATGCGGAAGTCCTTCCAACGTTCCCCCTTTCCTTCCCGCTTTTCCAAAGCTCTTGCTTCTTGGCGCGCTCCTATGGACAGTGCAGATTTAGTCAGCTGATCCATAGACTCCGCCCTGGGCGCCCGGGAAAGTTCATCTTTCACGGTCGGAGAGAGCCCTTCTTCAAATAACATTTGAATAGGTTCACTTGCTAGATCCCACCCCAGTCTATGAATAAGCATAGTGAACTCAGTCCAGTACTCACGTACAGATCGGCTCCCCTGTTTGCACCCCATCAACTGCCTCCGCACCACCCCCTGCTCAATCTCACTGGAAAACATCAAGTCCATGGCGCGAAAAAACTTCCTCGTGTCCTTTAAGATATCATTATTGGCTGCCATCAGGGGTCGAACCCAGTCCCTCGCCCCTCCCTCTAGATGGCTAATTACGTACGCCACTCTAGAGTTCTCATCGGTGAAGTCATCAAACAGTAGATTGAGAGCATATTGCATCTCCGTTCTAAAGGCTTGATAGTTCCTGGGATCCCCCCCAAATCTCTGCACCAATCCAGGCACCTTTCTGGCAAGTGGGGCGGTTTTCCCCTTATCCGCATCTTGAGCCCTCCTCTCCTCAAGCCTCGCCGTTTGCAGCGCGAGCTGGACCTCCATCGCCCTGTACCTTTCCTCCAGGCTTGGACCTGCTCCAGCTCCAGCTCCTGCGGTTCCGGCTGGTTCGCTCATGATGCCCTCTGCTTGCACAAGCTGCTTTCAAAGACTGTCAGATTGCTGTGATGGGATAATGAGCTGCTTGTGCGTAAAAGCTTGATCCCTCTGGTGTTTGGCTGGTCAACCAAACCGAGGCACTAACGGAGCCTCCCAAGGCGTGACTCCGTTAGTCGCTGGTAGAATCTGACAGTGGGCGTCTACGAAATTTACGCCAACATAAAAGTTGTTTCACGGACATGCGCCTTCGTGACTCTCTGCGTGACAGCTTCCGGCGAAGGGTGGGAGTTGCCGACGGGGGTCTTGTTACCTCTGCACTATTCTCACTAGAAGTATCCCAGAGCCCTCCCTCCTCCGACTCCCCTTCTGCCGGAGCTTCTGCTCTCCCCCTGCTGGTTCCCTCCTCCGCTGCAGAATCTCTCCGAGTCTGCTGGAGCCTCTGCACCATCTCTCTTTCCGATGGCAGTTCCCTGACAACACCTAACTACAAGTTCCTGGTTCCTGCTTCGTCTATCCTGTCTGCAGCCAAGTCACCAATTGCTTCCGTGGATTCTGCGTGTACTCTGCTAGGTCTGGCTAAGGTCCTGCAACTAGTCAGAAAGTTGCAAAACACCAAATACGTTTGGCCAATAACCACTGTATTCAGTGTGTCAGGTAAGAGTAGCAGAAGTCAGGCATATGCACACACACACTAGCTAACAACTACAATTGCTGAGGCAGTCCATTGCACCAAGATCCAGCTCCATGTCCTGCTGAATGTGAAGATAACAGAAAATAAAGGTGGTCTGGGGGAGCCTACATCAACCAGGCGCCCTCCAGGTATTGTTGGACTCCAATTAACATTAACCTCAGCCAAGGTGGCCAGTGGTGAGGGATGATGGGCATTGTAGTCCAACAATGTCTAAAGGGTGCTAGGTTGAGGAAGGCTGTTTTTAAACCATAACTGAATGTTGATGCCGAAGTTGAAATAGCAGAAGGCTTGACACAGCTGGATTGAGAAATCATAAATGGCTGGTTGGTTGGTTGGTTGGTAGGTTGAGGGACGGAGGTCAATAGCATTGGGGAAGCAACCTATGGCAATCTTAATCTGATGCTGCTACAGGTTTCTGTTTGGCTAATGTGATATAATAATAATAATAATAATAATAATAATAATAATAATAATGGCCTTAATTGTATCTGGGTTAGAATAGTCACTATTTTGTCTTTGTTTCAGCTGCATAATTATTGTCTAGCTTCCTACCAAGGATATGAAACGTAAAGCAATACAAAACTCAATCTCAGACAATGAACTAAAATGCAAAATTTGGTGTGAGTGCATAAATCTGCAAATTAATATGCAATATGTGTAAATGGAAATATACAACTTTATTCTCTTCACAATCAATCAAATGTTCAAAGTGTCATCATTTGAAGCATGCCAGGATATAATTGTACCAGAATCTCAGCTGGTATGACCAGCCTATTGCGATAAAAGCCAAGTGGGATATTTACAACTGAAGAAGACCCTTTTGGGGTTGAAATGTGTTTGGTTCGCAATAATATTAACAGTCACGTGACCCCAGGCTTTTTGAAGAGCTATTTACATTCTAGTTTAAAGATAAAGAACCCTCAGGTGAGAGAGATATTCAGTGGCCTTCAAGTTCCCCACCCGCAGATAACACAGGGAGAGTAGAAAAGACCTGGCCACAGTCTTCTCTGATGTGACGTATCTTTCTTTCTAAAGGATTTCAAAGCATTACCACTATTTAATCTATATGTGTAAATTAGCATATGTAAGCATTCTAAATCTATCATGGACTCAGAATTGTAGAGTTGGAAGGGACCATGTGGACCATCTAGTCCAACCCCCTGAAATGCAGGATTTTTGCGCAAACCCACCACCTTGAGATTAAGAGCCTCATGCTCCACCAACTGAGCTCTCCTACTTGCCCTCTTTTTCCCCCCTGGCCATGCATAAGCCCTGTACCCTACCACAGGTAGAGAGCAGTTGTGCTCTGTGATTTTTAACTGGCGAACAAATATATATATATTAGGGCACTAATTCATGGAGTAGCAAGCCCAGAAGGACCTATTACTGCAGCGTTGTCAGAAAGTTGCGCCTCTCCCTGGCTTCTCGGGCCTCCATTCTCGCACGTCCTATGGAAACAGCGCGAAGGTTTCCAGACTCCATCTGGTTCCAGTTACTCACTCAAAACACAAATACACATGCCTCAGGAATTTGCAGATGGACACCACTGTACTGCAGCATGAAATGCTTCGCAGAGTTCACGGCCCTCTTTGCCCCCGCCTCTCCTCCAGATGTACCTGCGGGGCTGAGGAAACTGCGTCCCTCAGAGGCCAGCCAGGTACGAAGCCGGCGGTGAGGCGCGAGAGCGCAGGCCCGCCTTCCTAACTCTCTGAGCTAAAGTTCATGACTAAAAATGGGTTTGTAGGGCGGTGGGGGGGGGGAGGTGGGAAGGAAGAAGAAGAAGAAATAAAACACCCTTGACCACCAAGGACAGCCTCTTCCTGAGAGCCCCTGTTCACACAAATACAGGAAGTAGAAAAGTAGCTCAATGCAGAAACACCACTTGGAAAGGGATTCTCATTTCGGAGCCGCCAGTGTTTTGGAACTACTGTGGTGAAAGCTCGGCTATCCTTCGGGTTGAATCCACCATCATTTGCATATATATATATATTATTTCATTTTTATTTTATTTGCCGGGCGGGGGTGGAGAGAAGGAGAAGGGCGTGGACGCTTTTTTGTGAGGGAAATGCCAAGGTATAACTTTCTTCACAAGGGAGACCTCCAACGGTTCTGAAGCGAGAAGCGCCTCTGCGCGCTTTGTTGAGAGGATGACAACATCGCCGGGAAACCGGGCAGCTGGGTGAGTCCTGAAACTTTTAGCGGCGGTACTTTTGTCCTCCTAAAGGTTTTTCCTCCGCGCGCTCTCTTTCCTCTCTCCCTCTTTGAGAAGAAACTTCTCCCCTCCCTTAAATCCGCTTGCAGGCTGCACGGGAAGCTATCAGCTGTGCCGCCACAATCACGATAATTCACAGCCTTTTTCCTTGGGTGAATGCTAATAATTGCCTCTTTGAAACAACAGGAGCTTTTCTTTTCTTTTCGCACGGGGTGCTGTGGGGGGAGAAGGAAATGACAATACTCTGAGGAGGAGAGGGGAGGGGGGAAGGAGCTGTTTCCATGCTGCCTGTCGTGCGTATCTGGAAACATGGCAAATCTTTTCCATAAATCCTGAGGGGCAACAGGCTTCGATTTTCCCCCAGCTGTGTCACACAGATGTGGCTGAAAGGGGGGGGGGCTTTCTTTTTTCTTTTTGGCTTGCTCTGCTGCTGTCCCTTTATCAGCATCTCAGAACATGCAGATTAAAACAGGTGATGTTTTATCCATCATGTCAGCTCCATGGTAATAATAATAATAATAAAAACATAATAGAAAAAAAACACAATTTAAAATACAGGTTAAAATGGAATTTAAAATGCAGCCTCATTTAAAAAGTAACTCATAAATCAAAACCGTAAGGGGAGGGAAACAGAAGGGTCAGACTGAGTCCAGACCAAAGGCCAGGCGGAACAGCTCTGTCTTGCAGGCCCTGCGGAAAGATGTCAAGTCCCGCAAGATAAGCTCCACCTGTTTCTGCATGCCAGGCTGGCAGACCTTTTGCTGCCTGAGAGGGACAATATGGTGCCCCCTCCTATTCCATGTGCAAAGCCTGGCTGGGCTGGCGATTGAACCTTCCTTCTACATTGGCAACAGGACAGCATCTATTTCTGTACCTGTAGGAGGAGGGCCTATAGGGGCAAGCACCCCAAAACAAGGAGCTTACTACCCCGCCCCACTTGCCCACCCACATTTCCGAACTCCTGTCATTAACACATGCTGTTATTTTTTTTTCTCTCACTCACCTATAAATATATTTTGCCTCTTCTGTGCCCGCCCTGAATTTATTCCCCTGGTGCTGCCACTACCAGGGTAGACCACACAACACACACATCAACACCTCACGACTGCTATCCACCCTTCAGCATCTGCCACCCGAGGCAGCTGCCTCACTCTGCCTAATGGTAGGAGCAAGACAAACTGGCAGCCCTAAAGAACAATTTGATACAGCATGATGCTGAGAAACAGAGAAACATGTGTGGTCCAGGAAATATAGACAGATATAACAATGTGAGAGTTGCTACTCTGCATGCAAACATAGATTTTGATCTCCTGGAATATTTATATATATATATATGCAAATAAACATACAAGTGCCACATTAAGGAGGAAAGCCTGCTGGATCCATTACAGCATGGGCAAAGCTGAGGCTGGACATGCATGCATCTAGGACAGCTTGGAAGGCCATGCTCACACCATGAGTGAAGAACCTGCTGTGAGTGTCCTTAAAATCATGGGTAACTTTTTACCTCCCCAGGACATTTTGGACAACTCCCTTTGCTTCTTTCTGGGGTTTCTAGGGCTGGCCCAGCTGAGTTTCCCTCCATGGGTTTTGCTGTAGTGGAACATAAGCAGTGCAGACCCTGCTGTTGTGCAGCTTGTATTTTTGCACTCCTTGTAAGAGGTGCCCCAGCAGGAAAGGCCTTTACCTGGAATCCTTCCCACATAGTGTGATTCTGCCAAGACAGCAGCACAGGAAGCCACTGTCTGTGTATGTTTTAAAAGGCAGAGATCCAGGGATTTTTCAATATCCTGAATGAGTTAAGAATAAAAATCCAGTTCTCATAATCACGGAGACATCTACTGAATGGTGCCGCATAAAAAAGTGGGGAGGCAGAGAAGAGGCAACGTACATTTCTAGGTGGGCAAGATAGAGAAATAACAGCATATGGGTTAAAGAGAGAATTGCACGCAGATGAAGGTGATTGACAGTGGATGAAGGACTCTGTGTGAGAAACAGGAAAGGGGAGATATCACAGGGAAAAAGGCTGGGGGAAGAAAAGGGTGCTCCCAGGTGAGAGCTGGGAGGGTTGCACCTTTTTCTGTATGGGATAATAGTTAAGATATTTGTATTCGTCTATCCCCTCCCTCCCTCCCTCCCTCCCTCCCTCCCTCCCTCCCTCCCTCCCTCCCTCCCTCTCCCTTTTGTGTGTAGATTAGTTTTTTATTATATTATGAAAAGTCTTAATAAAACTATCAATAACAAAAGAAAAATAACAGCATATGCAAACAATAGTTCAGAAACAGGGAGGCAAGTGGTGGGGGCAAACTCATTGACTGGGGGGGGGGCACTTGCTCCCTGCCCCACTCTGGTCCTGCCTATGATACAGTCAAGATCTACACCATGCCCTTATTGTCTCCCCATACAGCACCCATCAGTGCCAATCATCAGAGATGATGTGAGTTGCAGGCGAAAACATCTAGAGTGCACTTGATTGAGGAAGGCTGCCGTGCATATAAGCAGAGGTGGCCTTTCCCATTTCACAGGGGAATTGTTGCCTCCTGGCCCCATTCATCACACTCCACTTCTGCCGCCACACCCTGGTTCTTGCAGATCTTGGTGGGAGCTAAGATGCTCTTCCAAGTGTTTGCTGCTCATTTGGCTGCTTTGCCCGGAGCAGGAAAGATAAGCAGCAACACCATGCGCCAGATTGCCTCCCTCTTGGTGGCTGAAGTGGCAGGGTGAGTGGAGCATCGCCTCTCAGACTTCTGCCACCCGAGGCAGGCACTTCACCCTGCATCACAGGTGGGCCGGTTCCTGCTTCAAGCAGGAGGTACCTGCAGCAAATGGACTTACTAGCCAATTCCATGCTCTGTGTTGGAAATTTTCCTCCAAAGCCTAGGGCAGTTATTGGGAAACAAGATGTGTGAGGGATTATTGAAGGAGGTGGGTGGCTGGACTGATCATACATCCCTCCAAGAAGCTGGTTATACCCCTCCAAAAAGTAACTCAGGATGGTTCCATATGCCAGCTTTTCCCACTTCATGTAGATGTGTTTGTAATCATAGCAATCTGCGATCCACATGGCATTTGGATACTCGGGGAGAGTCAGATGCACAAACAGCTCAGTAACCACAGTTATAGCGTGCAGAACTGGAGTGAGTAAGGAAGCATGTGTTCTGGAGAAAAAGGGAGTCTCAAAATAGATTTCTTTTTTTATAATCAGATTTTTGAAAGCCAACCTTGGGTTGTTGTTGTTTTTTTAGGGATCTTGACTCATGATTTTGTGACTAGGCCATGATTATTACATGACCCCCATGAGATACTATACAGTCTGAAAGCATTTAATTTATATGATTTGCTTCAATGGGGCTAGGATGCTCGGTTTATTGCTATAAGAGTTATTAAATGAGGAGACACTGCTTGTGAACAAAGACAGCTTTGGGGTGTCATGTAAGGCAGATTCACACATTGCATTAAATGAGTGTAGAGCCTGTTCTCCTGTATAACAATACTGTAGTTGAGCTGTGCAAACCAACAAATGTATACTCTTTCACACAAATATTTTTACAGGCAAGCGCCTACCTATGTTCAGTGTAACAAGTGGACACGCCTATCCTATACATCAGTCTGCATTTATTTCTGTCAAACCCCCTGGCAGTGAACCTAAAAGTTGTTCCTTTTTTCCTACTAATGACAATCAAGGGAAGATGATGTCACTGTGCAAAATCTTGGTTAACCATGTGGAAAAACATGTCATGCCAGCCCTTACAAGGATCTCTTATCTTTTGTACACAACCTGGGTTGCTATTTCCCCTGCAAAGGGGAAATATCCAGATATAGCATGGCTAAGCTCACAGGGGGAAAGCCTGTGCTGACAGAGAAAGAACGGAAACAAATTCTTATGCTTGAGATATCAGGATAAACTGCACTTCCTGGCTTCACTTAGCAACACAGAACACAAAAAGTGAGATTATTGCAACAGACAATATATTCTTGCAATGAGCAAGAGTCTTTCCCTTATGAAATTTTTTGGTTCCCCTTCTCCAGAAATGTCAGCTCAGCTTGCATGAGGGAGAGGGCAAAAAAAGGAAGAAAATATAGCTCCAAGGCCTGCTCTTGGAAATTGAATGGCAAAGAATGGATTCACAGCAGGACAGTGTACACACCATACATTAAAATGAACCCCTTGAATCCTGAGAACCGTAGTTTACTCACCACACCACAAAGCTAAAATTCCCCAGCACCATTAACAAACCACAATCCCCAGGATTCTTGGGGTGTGCGGGCTTTGAACATATGGTGTCTACACAGCTTAATATGTTATTGTGTACAAAGAACATTTGTCATGGCTGCTTTTTATGGTAGGTTGTATTCAACTAACTGAGAGTCAGAATAGATCCAGTAAAGTTATTAAACCTAAGTAAGTCATGTCTGTTCTTTTCAATGGTTCTTCTCTGAGTATGACTAACATTGGCGACAACCCAATAACTGTAGCAATGTTATCAATGCAGGTAAATTTGTTACCCCACCGCCACCTTTTTTTAACGCAAAGGGATAATTCTTAGACCAGACGCAGCACTATCCCAAGTATGTTTACTCAGAAGTAAATGAGACTTTGGTGGCTTCCAGACTGTCACTACCTCCGAGTGGGATTCAATAACATATCAGCAAATTCAGGTTGCACAGTTATATTGGATTGGGAGGTCTTGCACAACAGCTCCCCCTTCCCCAAAGATCAGACTGTTTGCTTTAAGGAAAGTGGTGGGGAAATCCACTGGGAAGTGTGGATAACACTTGCTTTGATGCAGCAGAAACCTCCCTCAAACAAACTGGAACAAATGCACATTAAATGGCCAACTTTGTCTAATCTCCCTACAGATAAATCAGGAAGAATGATCAATAAATCTGTTGTCTGGAAGTGCCCCAAGTCTTAGTGGTGGAGAATCTTCCTTGTATGCAGAAGGTCCCAGGTTCAGTCCTCAGCTTCTCCATAAAGGGCTGGGACTATTCCTGCATTGCGGGGGGCTGGACTAAATGACCCTTTGGGTCCCTTCCAGCTCTATGATTCTATGATACCAAGTATGTTTGTACACCAATAATGACATAGGCTGCAATCCTGCACAAAGATTGAATGAGTCTCATTGATTTCAATGGTTTTAAGCAACCTTAGTGTAAAGTGTGCAGCACATATCTCTCTCTCTCTCTCTCTCTCTCTCTCACACACACACACACACACACACACAATTTACCCACATGCATGTGATGTTTACACATAACTGCTGATGGTTTCATCATAGGGTAAACAGGTGGTATGATACATTTTTACCTGGGTGTGCAAATTAATTCCACTATCTCATCTCTGCCCACTGGTCTTTCTTGTCATGCTTCAGGCCCTGCAGATTTCACCAGACATGACAGTGTACAGTGTAGGAGAAATTTCCATTTTCAATCATTTCCGATTAAGCCCACACTGCATGTTTGAGGCTATGCACCAGATTCACCACTGTTAATGTTCCAGACCCCGAGGGACAATTTGCCGTTTGTTCTTTGGCTTGTTGTATCTGGAAAGAAGCCACATGTTAGCAAATCAAACGTTTTGGTCTCAGTCTGGAGCAATTTTATTTTATTTTACTTCCCAGACTGTACATGCAGTGTCGGGAATATATTAATGCTGACAGAAACAAAGCTAGCTTCGGGAATTCTGCCAAACATGTTTGTCTAATGTAACATAACATGGGCACGAAAAATGTACAGGGAACTTTTCCACATCTCTCAGCCCGGTAGAGTTGGCCATTGATGCATCTCTAAAAAAAGAAGAGAGCCAGATATGCCCAAAAGAAATAGTTGCTATGATTTTAAACAGGAACATAGAAAGTCAACCCCAATTGCCTGTCTAGCTCAGTATTGTCTACACTGGCAGGCAGCAGCTCTCCATCGTTTCAGGCAAGGGTGTCCCTCCCAGCCCTACACGGAGGTGCCAGGGGTTGAACCTGGGACCTTCTGTGTGCAAAGCTGTGAAAAGATGGTGCTCAAGTCAAAAGAAGCAGGATGTCCTTGGTCTAGATCCAACACTCTCAAGACTGTATGATGGGCAACTCACTTCCACCATGGGGCATAGTTTGGTAAGCACCAAACTTGGAAGAATAACATCAGAGCATCAGCATGGAAAACTGGTTCCCCTTTCTCAGCTAAAGCCTGGTTTCAAATGATGGGTTTGTAACACAATGGTAGAGCGCATACATTGTATGCAGAATGCCCCAGGTATGATTCCTGGCATCACCTGGTAGGCTATAAAGCCACTGCCAGCCAGTTACTTAGCTGCTTCATAGCAAGAGTTGGCAGTGTCCCATGTTTCCACGACATGTTACATCCCTGTTAAGATGAAGGATTCTAGTTCAATAAATCTTGGTTCAGCCAAAGGTTCTGTGCGGGAATTCAACATAATAATGTAAAATGAGCCCCGCTGGAACAAACCAGAGGCCCGTCTAGTCCAGCATCTTGTTCTCACAATTACCTTCTTCTTCTTCTTTGGCGATCACTCGTAGTCAAATAAGATTGTCTTCCATAAACGCTGTTTCAAAAGTGAGTCCGTAAGTGACTGTGGAGGCCATTTCTGGGTCCACACAACCTTCCACAGTGGAGAGATAGGTTTCCAAGCGGGAGTTGATCACGGTGAGGGTTTGCCTAGCGTGCCTTCCTCTTAATGCGTTTCTCCCTTGCCTCCTGAGTTCGTGCATCTTCAAAGCCCACGGCACCACTGGTAAAGGCTGTTCTCTAATTGGAGCACCTGCAGGCCAGTGTTTCCCAGTTGTCTGTGTTTTTTTAGATTTGCCTTGAGAGAGTCTTTGAACCTCTTTTGTTAACCACCAGTATTATGCTTACCATTTTTATGTTCGGAATAGAATAGTTGCTTTGGAAGATGATAGTCAGGCATCCGTACAACATGACCAGTCCAATGAAACCAGAGACACACAAGCTGGACCTGAGCACAACAGCTCTCTCCACCTCTGATTTGCAGCAACTGGTATTCAGAGGCACACTGCCTCCATCATGAATAGCGCCCTCTGACTACCTTATCTCCCATGAATTTCTCTGTCTGGAACATATTGCCATTTATAATATGAGAGATAATAGATTCACTCTGTTGCAAGCTAGATGCGAACCAGGCCAGTCAAGTACAAAGGCGTTTCAAAGCAAGCACATTTTGCTAGCTTGTTTCCATTGCATGTGGTTTCTACATAGCTGACATAAGAGGAAGGGAAGTTGTTGTGGTCAAACACAGTGTCTGGCCTGAATTCTAGGTAACTAGCTTGCAGCATTCATCAGCCACTGCTGCCACAGCCGCAAGCACACTTCCTTTGTCCAGCTTCTGTACAGACTGCAAGCTCCTTGTGTTAAATTCGGAGGCATGATAAGTAATGATGTTTGGTTCAGTGTTTGCACTCATCCTTTGAGTCGATAAGATGCATTTGCAGAGAGCTGAAGGTGGCAGCCGCCTGGTTTATTTTGTCCCATGTTCACCTATGATCAAAGACCTTCCCTGGGTTTCGAAAGAACTACAAAATCTGTAAGGGAAGACAATAGTGGGATGAGTGTGCACACCAGGCTCCTGGCTCCCTTTGTCATACCATCTTCAGCTCAGATTGGCAGCTTTAGTGTATCTTTTAGCAGAGATAGGGCAAAATCTGGGCGGTCAGGAATCTGGAGCAACCTGCTTGCCAGGACAAACGCAGCCGGGGAAGTAATGAGTCGTAGGTGGACTCGGGAAAATAATCTAATGCAGGGGTAAGGAAACTTCTTAAGCCTGAGGGCCACATTCCATTCTGGGAAACCTTCCAAAGGCCATATACTAATGGTGGATGGAGCCAGATACAAAAGTGAGTCAACGACAACAACACCCTAATGCAAATTTTAACCTTTGTACAGATGGTTGAGGGACGCGGGTGGCGCTGTGGGTTAAACCACAGAGTCTAGGACTTGCCGATCAGAAGGTCAGCGGTTCGAATCCCCTTGACAGGGTGAGCTCCTGTTGCTCGGCCCCAGTTCCTGCCCACCTAGCAGTTCGAAAGCACGTCAAAGCACAAGTAGATAAGTAGGTACCACTCCGACGGGAAGGTAAACGGCCTTTCCGTGCGCTGCTTTGGTTCGCCAGAAGCGGCTTAGTCTTGCTGGCCACATGACCCGGAAGATGTACGCCGGCTCCCTCGGCCAGTAAAGGGAGATGAGCGCTGCAACCCCAGAGTCAGCCATGACTGGACCTTTACCTTTACAGTTGGCTAGTTTCTACACACACTCACTTGCCTCGATCCTGACAGGCAAGAGGCCTTATCAGAATTATCAATGACAGATTCCAGGCAGGCACCAAACCAGGACCAGTGAGGAGGGTGGGCTGGAGAGGGGGGGTGTTATCCAGGGTGAGCTCAGACAGCCAGATAGAAAGGCTTGGAGGGTCATATTTGCAGGTAATCTTGTGTAATATTGCGCCCTGCGCTAGGTCAACATTTGGTAACCCACAAATGGATCTTCTCAGTTATGGAGCTTCTCAATTTTGCACCCCATCAGCTCAGTGCCCTTTGCAGAGGTACTGCCTGCACTGGCCTAAATCCGGTGCTGATATTTGGCCCCTGGGACCTCAGGCTTCCCAGCCGTCATCTAGACATAACAGTTTATAAGAACAGGGGTGTACCTAGGGATTGGCCAAGTTGGCATCTGCCAAGGGGATAGACCCAGGGGAGAGCCTCTCACTTTAGCTCAGAGTAACTGGGAGCTCGTCTGCCCATCCATATGCTATTAGAAGTATTTGCCGGCAGAGCAGGAAAGGAGATGAAAAGCCAAATTTTTGAGTTTCTGGTCCATAGGCAGGAAGGTGCTGAAACATATTCTTGCCAAATAATAATAATAATAATAATAATAATAATAATAATAATAATAATAATTTATTTGTACCCCACCCATCTGACTGGGTTGCCGCAGCCACTCTGGGCAGCTAGTACTGGCTACCTGATGTGTTGGAGACCCTGTCACAGTGAATTAACTGTGTACTCTTCCCTTAAATACGGCCCAATCTCAAGGCCACCACTGCCCTCTCTTCCTGGGATAAGCATTGTGCTGTTTTCAGCAGCATCACACCACCACACCCATTTCGCTAACTCAGAATCTGGGACCTGGCCCAGCCTCAACGCACCACCAGTTTGGCAATAAATCCAAACAATTTCCCATCTGTTAAGTCAGTGCAATGTGGTGAGCAGTTTCTGTTTTCCTTGAGTGCGAGGGACACATTCTTTGGAGATGACTCTTCCAAAGCCCTCTCTAAAGGAAAACAGAAACTGCTCACCACATTGCATTGACTTAACAGATGCCTGGGGAGGGGTCATTGCTATACAAATTGCCTAGAAACTGCTCATATAGTAGCAATGTGCTGCAAGTACAGTTTATAGAGCCTTGCAAGTGGTAAACTGCAGTTTGCTCCATGCACTTCTCCTGTGGGACACTCGCCTACTTTGCCTGGAGAGGAACTTATATGTGTGGATTTCCCCTTTTGGGAGGATCCTTCTCACCCACCTGCTTTACTCATTCTCTCATGCTGCCTGTACTTAGTGAGAAGCAGTATTTATCTCTGTTTAATGAAGTGCTGATCGCTCATTGTCACAAAGCATAATACTCAGGCAGTTGTCCCAAAACATGCGTCCAGTGTGAGCAATGCTTTACAAGAGTTTGTGGAAATATATAGAATTCTCTTTGCTTCAGGCAGCCTATGATGATTTGGAAATAAAAATGCAAAGAGCTATGAAAAGGAAGGGAGGAGGCAGTTTGCAATTACTTCAGATAGGTGACATGACAGCTCAGTTGGTAGAGCGTGAGACTCTTAATTCCAGGGTCGTAGGATCAAGCCCCATGTTGAACAAAAAATCCCTGCTTTGCAGGGGGTTGGACTGAGATGACCCTCATGGTCCCTTCCAACTCTACAATTCTATGAGAGCTGGTGTGGTGTAGTGGTTAAGAGCGGTAGTCTCGTAATCTGGGGAACCGGGTTTGCGTCTCCGCTCCTCCACATGCAGCTGCTGGGTGACCTTGGGCTAGTCACACTTCTCTGAAGTCTCTCATCCCCACTCAACTCACAGAGTGTCTGTTGAGGGGGAGGAAGGGAAAGGAGAATGTTAGTCGCTTTGAGACTCCTTAGGGTAGTGATAAAGTGGGATATCAAACCAAACTCTTTTTCTTATGATTCTATGACCCAGCATGCCTTAAGCCAGTGGTTCTCAAACACACACACACACACACACACACACACACACACACACCATGAACCATTTGAAAATTGCTGAAGGTCTTGGCAGACCATGTAATGATTTTTTTCCTGCCTGTTGTAGAAGCCCTCATCTGCCCCAGCTGCAACAAAACATGTCTCTCCCGCATCAGTTTCTATAGCCACAGCAGGAGCTAAAACCTTCCAACAGCTTGACTTCACCCCCAAAGGTGCATTGTCTCCCGAGACAGACGGGTGCCAACCATAGTTATTGTAATTCTTTAGAATTCAAATTGTAACAGAAAAAAAATCTAATACAAAAGAAATAGAAGAAGCAATAAAAAAAATAAAAATCAACATGCATATTCAATGTGATGGATGTGCCATCTCCAATCACAAATCCATAGGCAGAACACCTAAATGAAGCCTGTGGTCCATGGACCAGGGGTTTGGAAACTTCTGCTTTCAGCTCCTTTAAGTCAATGGGAGTAGTGCTAGCTCCAAGTTTTGGAGGGGAACCAGAGAAAGATGTACGTGGAAGGTGGAATATGTGATCCTGTGGCCCTCTCCCGATGCCTGGACCCTTATTTAATGTTTACATCTGCTTCAGGCCTTGGAGGTGGAAACACATCTCATAGACTTCAGAACAGCTTTGCTGGCTGGGGCTGATGGGAGTTGTGGTACAAAATATTTGGAAGGCACCAGGTTTGTGGAGGTTGAGTTAGAAGGAGGAGGACGAGTCGCACATCCCATTCTACTTAGGGACAAGCAACATACTGTACTAAAAGCCCTTTGTAATAATGCACAATGGAAAGTACTTTTTCAAAAACCCTCCAGTGAATTCAGGACCATCGCTCAGCCGTTGTTGGCATCCGCCTGTCTCAGGAGATAATGGAAGAGTGTGCCTTTGGGGGTGAAGTTAGACTGTTGGAGAGTTATAGCACCTCCTGTGACTGTGGTGACTGACACAGGAGAGAGATGTTTTGTTGCAGCTGGGGCAGACGAAGGCATTTGGTTTTGCTGCTACAGGTGCACCATGGCATTTATTCTATGTTCTTCCCAGCTGTCATTCTTCCTCTGGTTACTGCTGCAGATACATGACCTGACTGCCTGTCTTCAGGCCCAGCAGCAAAACATATGAACTGTATGCAGAAGGTCCCAGATCTGATTCTTGGCATCTCCATGATGTACCAGGTCATGAGAAAGCCCTCTACCTGAGACAGTGGAGAGCTACTGCCAAGCAGAATAGATCAGAGTACAGTAGTCTGACCTGGAATAAGACAGCTTCCTATATGCACAGTACCAAGCATAAATGAGGGCCACTCTGGATGTCCTTTTTATTGTGCATTAATGATGATTCCTGGTCTCAGGGCAAATATACATTACCCTGCTTTCAATGCTGTTTGCACTTTATAAATGAAAAAAGAAATGTGCCAAACAATTATGCCATTTCTTCCTGCTGAAATCCTGTAACACATGAGCTGATGTTGTTTATCTGCAACTGCCTAATAAAGCCAAGAAATCTTTCAACCTTTTAAATGTTCTGGGTTTTTCCTTTTGCTTAACTCTGTTGCTCCTGATTTGGTTGCACTGTAGTACAATTAGGCCTCTCCAGCTGGCAATAGTGCAATAACATTGTGGAAGCCTAATAAAGCAAAATGTTGTGTGGCTGGTCCAGTATAAATCCATCACTAATGCACTTTTATTGCATTATGCTGAAGAATATCCCCCCCCCCCCGCAAAAAAACCCTACCAGTCTAGAGAGGCCCTTAGATAAAATGTTGTCGCTTCTGATTCATTCTACAGAATGGATGTGCCCCTCCCCCCGCTTCTCTTTGTATTGGCTCCTGATGCAAAACTACCCTCCTTGCCTGCCCATTTAGCAACCATGTGTTTACTTCAAAACTCTATGCAATTTCTAGCAGTCTCCACCTAATTCTAAAAGAGCGGTAAGTTTAGCCCCATGAGGTGTTACCTCTTGCTCAGATCAATAAGCCTTCACGAGAGGGTATTACGTCTATCAGAAGTATTGTTCTGACACATGCGCTTTTGGCACAAACTAGCCTGCCCTAAATTATGCCTGCCCAGGCACTCAGCGTTTTCAGTCTGAAGGTTAATCTGTCATTCTCTTTCTTACATGAGTTGCTTGTGACAGCTGATGCCTTTTGCCATCTCAGAGGCACACAGATTGGCAATCACTGCACAGCCACCAACCGTGGCCTGGCTTTAAACAGATGCTGCAGAATCTCACCTCTAAAGTATTATTTTCTTCACGGTATGCTGACCTCATAATAGCATCCCCGTTTCAAATCAAGATGCATTTTCAGAATTTCAGCCATTTGATATTGTGACATTAGTAATTCCAGCAAAAGATAGAATAAAATTTGACTTTCTCTTCTTTTCCAAACACCTCTTTACACAACTCTCTCTTCTCTCTCTGTCAGCATGCTGCAGCTGATGGGAGTTGTAGTTCAAAAGATTTGGATGGCGTCTGGTTGGCAAAAGCTGCTCTATAGAGTGTAGCTTTTGAATTGTATTGACAAGAATCCACTTCCCTCCCCTCTCTGTACTTCAGGGGCTTTTCACAGTCTGCATTGAGCTTTTTGTTTCCAGCAGAAACAGGGAACAGGGTGGTGACACAGGCAACAGAGAACTGAAAATAAATATCACCTTATTTGCAAATATCACCTCCTTTGCAAAGATTCTCAGGGACTACCCCACTCATTCCTCAGGGGGGAAATAAGTAGTAAGGCATGAGTAGGAGGAGCCATAGTTGCCTCACTTCCCACTGTTAGGGATTGGCTGTGAACGGAGGTGAGTCACAAGCTGAGAATCATGAGACAAGTCAGTGGCTAGAAGAACTAATCAGCCAAGCAGGACCAAAGGGCAAGCCAGGAGTGGGAACCAAAGAGCATAGTCAGGTCTGGAGGACAAATCAGGAAACAGGAAACTAGCCAAGACCTGGAGCAACAATAATACAGAGACCCAACGGAGCTCAGAAATACCTGGTTGCGCAACAAAGCTCAGCTCTTTAGATTACAGTGGTACCTCGGGTTACAGACACTTCAGGTTACAGACTCCGCTAACCCAGAAATAGTACCTAAGGTTAAGAACTTTGCTTCAGGATGAGAACAGAAATTGTGCTCTGGCGGTGCGGGGGCAGCGGGAGGCCCCATTAGCTAAAGTGGTATCTCAGGTTAAGAACAGTTTCAGGTTAAGAACAGACCTCCAGAACGAATTAAGTTCTTAACCCGAGGTACCACTGTACTGCAGTGCGTTAAAACAGGTCTAGCGATCAGGTCTCGTGAGATCTCACAGAACACACAGGATATTGCGAGATCTCATTGGAAGCTGCTTTTTGTTCTTCAGGGGTGCTGCTGCACAACACAAATTACATGATGCTCCAGCCTTGGCATTAAACACAAGGCTGCCTTTGAAGATGGTTCAAAGCCGGTGCAAATTTTAGTGGCGCGTTTGCTGACTAGGACAAGATGGTCTGAACATATCACACCAACCCTGGCACAATTGCATTGGCTACAAATTAGTTTCCAGGCTCAATTCAAATTGCTGATTTTGACCTGTAAAGTATTGTGCATCTCAGGACTACCAGTCACTCAAGGATCACCTCTCCCCGTATGAACAACCTGGTTTGGCATCTGAGGTCCTTCTCCATATTCTCCCTCTAACAGAGGTGCAGAGGGTGATGGCATAAGAACAAACCTCCTCAGTGGTGGCTCCCCATTTGTGGAATGTTTCCCCAGGGGGCACACCTGGCACCATTATTAACTGCTTTATGTGCCAGGCAAAAGCATTTTAAATCATTTGGGCCTTCGGACCTTAATCTGGAGGGTAAAGTATGTTTGTGACCTCTTCTTTTTTGTGGGGTAGGTTGAGTTGGATCTGCTTTGCTTTTGTCCTTATGCTTGCTTTTCTTTTTGTTTGTTTGTCTCTCTTTGAGCCACTTTTGAGAAAAAAGCAACAAAACTACAACAGCAGGAACTCCTTCCTGGCGGAAAAAACCAGTGGTATGACTGGATGGTGGAATCAATCCAAATGTTTCCCCCCCCCCCCCACTGATAACAGCTGTCACTCAAGCATGCCCATCGCAGACTTCATTCTGTGCTCACCTACCCCACTTAGCCCTGCACTGAATTCTACCCTATCGTTATTTTTTACAAGGATAGCAACCTCAGTCAGGGGTTCCTTTGATTATATCATTCTATAAGCAAGGCCAGCTTGAGGAACCCCTTCAGCCATTTCAGCCATGCGTAAGTGTGTGTTAATCTGCTCCTGAATGAAAACCCCCTCCTTTGTTCTAGGGAGGAGGAGGAGAGGGGCTTATCCTTCCTGGTTCACAGCACACAGCAGTCTCTTGGATCGAGCAAGGTTATAAAAGGTTGTAAACCAGCATGTAATTTGGCTGCTGATTCCTAAGGAAATATGGTTTGGCAGTGGCGTGACTAATTGCACTGATACCCACAAGACCCCAAAGGCAAATTATCATGCCATTTATTCTCGCCTCCAGCTGAGCTGTCTCGTAAAGTACAGTGCTTTGATGTAATTACTGTGCCATTAATTAAGCCATATCCCCAGTTACTCTTCTCAAGTCAGGCTGCTTTGCAGAACACTATATAAGCTTAGCCCATCAATAGCCGGGAAGCGGCTCTTTGGTGGCTAGGGAATATGGTAGTTCTCCAGGTAGACTTGTAGCCAAAATTTGAGCATTTGTGGTGATGGTAGCAAGTGGGACTGTTGGTGTGCTGGGGTCTAGCCACCCAAGGCAACCATTATGCTCTGTTCTTAAGCAGCTGCTGTAATTTCCAATTGGCCAAATTTCTAGCAGAAGTGTGAAGTGGCAGATAGGCAAGACAACCCATCTCATGTGTTCAGTGAGCAGGGGAGGGGTGTGTGTGATTATTTTAGATGTTAATATTGCGCAGCACGAAGGAATTGTATGAAGCTGACTCCTTTTGGAATAAAAATTGTCCAGACCCATAATTATGATTCAAAGCTTTTCTAACCAGAATTTCTTCAAAACAAGTACAAAAGCACCAATGATACATCCAGAAAGAAGTACAAAGCATATGTGTATTGAAGCATAGGTTCTTCTTCTTAAATATATAACTTAATTACAATCAGAGCTGAAATCAAAGCTCTGTCTCCCCCATAGTCTGTATCAAGCCTGAGGCTATGCAGCTTCTGGAGAGGCATCATTTACAAATCCTATTATGACTGTGCCTGGTAACGGAAGCAAAGCCAACTCCCTTCAAAATGGAGATTTGCAATGGAATACCTTAGTCACATGTTCTAAGGTTAAACACTCAGGTGTAAGCTAGCAGAGAACATCAACAGTTAATATCAGCTCATTTAGAAGCTCGAAGAGCTTTTTCTAGCTTAGTTCACTCCAATGGAATTTTCCAATGTTAAACCCTTAGCAATATACATACAGGCATTCTCAACAGTGATTGAATGGTGTCTGGTGCCCACCAGGACTGGTGGGGCAGGATGCAGGGTACCCAAAGGTAGGTTTTGTCCTCCATCCTCCTCCTTGCTGAGATTTACCAGGGGCAAAAGGAGGAAGGGCCAACCACTGGGACATGCAGGTGGGACAGATTGAGGCTGGTAAGACAATGCCCCGTTTATTCTAATGGGCCTCCACTGGTGAGATCCCATCCACTGGCCACACTCTGATATTGCGTGTTCAACATTAATGTGAAGGGGGCCTGTGTATGTATACCTATGTCACAGAAGTCTTAGAGGACACACTAGTCAGGAAGTCATTTATTTATAGGTCCCAGGGCACACCAGTTATTTATTTATTTATTTTAAAGCATTTATAATTCACTGAATATTTTTGATTTTTTTCTAAGCACTGCACTATATATATATATATAGATATATGTGTGTATGTGTGTGATATATATATATATATATATATATATATATATATATATATATGCTTTCGTAGATTTTCACGGGTACAGGAATGCAGGTTTTGGTGTCCTCGGGTATCTTCCCGTGTAAAAGTTGGGGTGTCTAGGCGACGTTTCGACGAGGTCTCACTCGTCATCTTCAGGCTGGTGCTTTCGGCTTCTTGTTACTGGAACAGAGCAGGATCTCAGTGTTTGAGTTCCTATAAATACTGTTGAGGGGGTGTGGTGTATAGCCTCCAATGTTCTGGGCAGAGAGCCTGGGAACTTCCTCTCTGCCCAGAACATTGGAGGCTATACACCACACCCCCTCAACAGTATTTATAGGAACTCAAACACTGAGATCCTGCTCTGTTCCAGTAACAAGAAGCCGAAAGCACCAGCCTGAAGATGACGAGTGAGACCTCGTCGAAACGTCGCCTAGACACCCCAACTTTTACACGGGAAGACACCCGAGGACACCAAAACCTGCATATATATATATATATATATATATATATATATATATGCTTTCGTAGATTTTCACGGGTACAGGAATGCAGGTTTTGGTGTCCTCGGGAAGACACCCGAGGACACCAAAACCTGCATATATATATATATATATATAATCATTAACCTGAAAAGAACAACATAAAACCGGTAAAGCAACAATATTAAAGCTTTTAAAATAAGAATTCAGGGATTTTAGATAAATGAAGACAGGTTTCATTATTATAAGTTAGGGAAAGCCTGGGCAAGAATATGGTCTGCTCAAGACATCTGACATCTGTGCTTTAGCTTTTCTGACTTTGTGTCTACACGTGCTGGCTATTTGTTTGAATTCCTCTTTGGTGATTTCCCCCCCTTTTCCATTTTTTGTACACATCCTTTTTTAATCTTAACTCAGTTAAAAGTTCTTTAGATAGCCACCCTGGCTTCTTTAGGCACCTTCCATGTTTCCGTCTCATTGGTACAGTGGTGCCTTGCAAGCCGAAATTAATTCGTTCCGCGAGTCTTTTCGTCTTACGATGTTTTTCGTCTTGCGAAGCACAGTCCGTCGCAACTGCGCCTCTTCAAGCGGCTTTAGGAAAAAAGCGAACAAACTCGCAAGACGTTTTCGTCTTGCGAAGCAAGCCCATAGGGAAATTTGTCTTGCGAAGCGACGCAAAAACCGAAAAACCCTTTCGTCTAGCGCGTTTTTCGTTTTGTGAGGCATTCGTCTTGCGGGGCACCACTGTATTGCCTGAAGTTGTGCTTTTACTATCTCCCTCTTAACAAACTCCCAGCCATCATGAACTCCCTTTCCTTTTAGTATTACTGTCCATGGGATCTCACCCAGCACTTCCCTAAGTTTTATGAAGTCGGCTTTCTTAAAGTCAAGAAATTGAGTCCTAGTACACACACACACACATGGGTAAGAGGGAAAGGGAATCCTAAACAATGGAGCTGAAAGAATATTTGCAATTTGCAATGTTAATATGCTTAGAAGGATGCAAGATCAAGAGAGTGACTATTTCATGACATGATCTTGCAACACCTGCAGGGGCAGGGAAACATTCCTGCAATGGGAGCCAAGAAGTGGTCCCAGTGTTTGTCAGTCCTTCCAGTCTGTTCACACTCATTGGCCACAGCACCAGGTGGTGGCATTTGCACTGGGCATGGCTTTCCTTCTCACAAAGCAATAGGTTTTTCCATTGTAATTTAAAGAAAGGAGCCTCTGACTTGGCTAGTCGCTGCTGAAAGTTCAGGGAAGGAAATGATCGAATATAGGGAACCAGGCCTGTATAGTAGTGCTGGTCTCCCCCATCCCCACCCCACAGATGGCCCTGGCTGTAGGACTATGTTACCCAGAAATCAATCATAAAAAAACCCAACAGAGCTCCCACCTCCCATTGTCCCCTGTTTGATCAAGGGAGAAAGTGCTGCCTGCCGGCTGGTTGGAGCTGTCAGCCTGGGGTGCTATTCAAAGCACAGTGTAGATATAAGCCATTGGATGCACACAGAGTAAAATAGAAATGACCTGCTTCTCAACACAAATCCTGTGACAGGGCAGAGAAAAAGGGAGCTCAAAAGCTGTCCTATTTTTCTCCTCTCCTTTCACTCTGCAGCTACCTGTGGTGTTTGCCACAGAGTCAGATTAAATAGCTGATTAAGCTTTTTCACAGCCCGGCCTCTCGATGTTCTGCCTGCTGAGAGCATTGCTGGAGCCAAATGTTGCTTCCACTGGCTCTATTAACCAAAATGACTTAAGACTTGGACATTCAGCAGATGGGGGGGCGGGGAGGGGGGGGAGAGATCCACTGGGGACATCAGTTAGATGTAAAACTGTCTTCCCGCTTGCAGCAATTGTGGGCTTTTGTTCCCTTGCACAAGGAGTGGCTTTTCTAATAAACTTTTAAAGAGGCACATTAAAAAAATGATTGATTGGCGAAGGGAGGAAGCCCAGATTAACAGCTTTGCTGTGCACACCTAAAATAAATATATTAAAAAAACGGACTCTTTTCAAGAGCTTTTCAAAAATGGAATATTTGGTCCATTTTCAAATGGTCCTCTTCTGCTTCCTGTACTGTATTGCTAAATTAACTTTTTTATTATTAAGGGGCATAACTCAACTGTGAAGTATGTATTTTGCTACAGTTTTATCGACTTTGTTTTATAGATTATTCCATGGCTTTTATTGTAATGCATTGTTCTATTTCTAAGTTTATGCCATGCTTTATGCATTTACATTCTGTAGGTTGCCTTGTGTGTCTAGAGACTAATAAATTATAATAACAGTAATAGTACCGTATTTTTCGTCCCATAGGATGCTCCGTCCCATAGGACACACCTAGTTTTTCCGGGGGGAAATAAAGGAAAAAAAAATTCCCTTTATTCCCCCCCCCCAAAACCAGGTCGGGGAAACCGAACCAGGTCGAGGAACAGCGGGATGGCAGCGCTGCGCCTCCCTGCTGTCCCCCGAGCTTGTGGGGCTGGCCGATGTCTGTCCCGCGGGCAGGGCGCTCTGCTTCAGGGTGCCCCTCGTGCCGGGCGGCAGGCTGCTATCCGCAGCGTGGGGAGCCCTGCGGGGAACTCCAGCAGGGCTCCAACATGCTGCGGATGTCTGTCCGGCGTGCGGGGTGCTCTGCTTCAGGGTGCCTTTCGCGCCGGGCGGCAGGCTGCTATCCGCAGCTTGGGGAGCCCTGCGGGGAACTACCGCAGGGCTCCAACACGCTGCGGACGTCTGTCCAGCGGGCGGAGTGCTCTGCTTCAGGGTGCCTGATGCTCCGGGAAGCAGGCTGATATCCGCAGCGTAGACAGCCCTGCGGGACCTCCCGCAGGGCTGCCTAGGCTGCGGATGTGTTCCTGAAGCCTGGAGAGTGAGAGGGGTCGGTGCGCACCGACCCCTCTCGCTCTCCAAGCTTCAGCGGAAGCCTGCATTCGCCCCATAGGACGCACCCAGATTTCCCCTTCATTTTTGGAGGGGAAAAAGTGCGTCCTATAGAGCGAAAAATAAATACGTTAATTATAATCTTTTGTATCAGAAGGTCCCAGGTTCAATCCCTGGCGTTTCCAGCTCAGGTGTAGCACATAATGAACTCACCTCTTTCTTTTATTACCTATTTTGGTTTTATTTTTCCCCACCACACCTTGCTTTGTGCAACATCTTATCTGCTGAAGAGTTCAAAAGCTTGCCAGGCTTTTTGTGGCTTATGGTTTGGCCCAGAGTGACCCAGTGTGCCAGCACACACACTTCGGAACTCCTTGCCCATTGACATTAGCCAGTGTCAGGGACTGGACTGAGGAGGAATGCTGCCCCTCCTTCCTGAACCTTCCTGAGAAGAGGAGGACAGTATAGATTTAGATCAGTGGTTTGCAGAAGGTCATAGTTCAGAGGCTGCAGAGTGGAGAAGCTGGGAAATATTGAGAGAGCAGCAGGAAGAAGAAGCACCAGGGGAGAGATAGCTAACAGACTCAGTGTCTCTTGAAAGCATTCCTGACCCCCTCACAGGATGAGGTGTGCCTTGAGAGTAGTAGAACAGAAAGCTCAGAGGCAGAAAACACAGGTCAGCCGGCGCAGGGATGACGTAGAATAGGAGAGATGGAGGGGATGGGACTTTACTTGGAGCAACACCATTATCTAAGAGAGACTGCATTCCTTCATCTCTCTCTGTGAATATTGAATAAACTACTTGGTAAGAACTTTTCTTGTTTATCTGCTTCTTGGCTGCCACCGTGGGAGGGATAGGATTCCCTGAAGTTTGGCAGGCAGGCAGCTTCGCTGTACGTTTTTTGGCCCCTGCTAAAACCATTTTTGTTTAAGCAGGCCTGTCCAGATATTTAGAAGCTGATATGTGTTCTCATTTGTTGATTTAAATTATATTTTGCTTTTTAAAAAATACCTGTTTTAAACTTTTTTTGTTGACTGTTTTAATAGTTATTTTATTTTTTATACCCCGTTTAGAAGTTCTATTTACAATCAAGTGGTATATACATTTTGTTAAATAAATAAAATTAGATACCTGTAGACATTGTTTCTTCCCTTATGGATCAGTGTAACTACCTTTGCTTTAAAAAAGTGACCTTGTTTCTTTTCTCCCCCTCCCCCCATCTATAATTGGGAAAACGTCTCTGAGTACAATTGTATTTCTCTTCTAAATCTATTAGGGTTGTACAAAATTAAAATGCACATTCAAATCCCTAATCCTCTTACCTTGAAATGCAACCGCATCATTATAAAAATTATCCTCCCTATGAATACTCTGAATTAATTCAATAACTGTTCTCAGTCACCACTCTGATCCTAAATAATTAACAATAAAAATGATTCCAAATAATATATTGTGGTTTTTCGCTCCAGTTTTTGCTTCATGTCCTATAACTTTACATTTGCACTTTTGTCTATTGTACTGTTTCCCAAGCTTGAGTCTCTAGCTGTTTTTGGACTACAACTCCCATCATCCCTAGCTAGTGGGACCAATGGTCAGGGATGGTGGGAATTGTAGTCAGCTAGAGACCCAAGTTTAGGAAACCCTGGTCTATTGATTGGAACCCGATCCCCCATAGGACTGGAATTTTTGCAATAGGGAAAGTGATGGGGAAATGTACCGGGAAGCATGGGATGCCACACATGGAATTTGATACAACATCCTCTCAAACATATCAGGATGAAAATTCATTAAGCCAACGTCATCAGATCTCTCTGCAAACAAATCAGCATGGCTGCTCAATAAATATTGAAGCACCTTGGGATGGGATGAGAAGGCTGCCCCTAAGTCCTTCAGTTCAGGTGGCATCACTCATTATCGAAGGAGCTAAGCCAAGACTGGCATGCTCCCTCCTTTGAACCTTTAGTAACTCCCTGGTTTAATTTATCAGTGAGTTCCTCACAACAGTACCACAGAGGGCTCTTATCTTCATGCCCTTCTTTTGTTCTTCTCATATCCAGCCAGTTGGCCTCCATGGGAAGCAGGACTATCCTAATGTTCTGCTTGGGAGAAAGCATCCCAGCATACAAAACTGGATTATACCAAGTTGGATCACAGGCTGATCTGGCTGAATACTGTCTTCATTGACTGGGAGAGGGTCCGAAGTATCTTAGGCAGGAACTTTCCCCCAACCTCCCAGGAGATGCTGGGAATTAAACCTGGGAACTTTAGCATGAAAAGCACGTGCCTTGCCATGGAGTTATCGCCCTTCCTTTAACAGAGTTTCCCCTCCACCATTATTTTCATCTTAGGGACCACTTGAAAGCACACAGCAGAGCACCAGAACTCCCTGGACTACAACTTAATAATAACTGTAGGACTGGCTACAAATGGGCCTGGTTCTCAGACACAGAAATGTAAACAATGGCTTCCAGGAACCACACAAATGTGTGGGCCCCTGGAGAGGAGCTTACAGCCGCTTTGCCTCTCTTTGCCACTTCTCTCTGGACCTTGTTTTGCCCCTGCATCACGCTGAGCTAAGCCAAAGTTTGGTTTAGTATGTCACCCGAACCCAGGACTCATGGGTAAGCTGTTGCCTTGCTAACTGTAGCCAAAAGCAACCCTCTCTGTGAGCCTGCACGTTTATATAGTCCTGGTAAGCTTATTAGGGCCTTGTGAGCCCAGCCACCATGAGGGTTTTGGGTGGAAAAGCAGAGAGAGATGGAGGAGGTTGTTCACCCTTTGCCTTGTCCAGCATTTCTCCACTGCAAATTTCATCCTGCAGGGTTTGAAATGTGAGCTTGCAGCTGAGGAACAGGCAAGCACCCCTCTCACCCCACTGCTTTTCTTGTTTGTTTGTTTAAAAAAAACCTTCCCTCCTACAAAAAAAAGTAGACGAAGCCTCAGAGCTCTACTGTTCTGCGCTTGCATGAGCCATCACGCAATTTCTCTTGCAATAACAATGCAGAGGTGGAGCTTATAATGTTACTCTTCACAAATTCTGTTCCACCTGCTCCTCACATCTGTGAATAAATCTAAATGTAGGCAGAAAACAGTCTGAATGTTTATTTTTAAAAGTGTTAATGATATTTTCGTAGAGCCTCTATAGGGACTCAGTAATAGATTGGTTAAGTCCTGGCCTGCTGTAACCTGCCCTCTGTGTTCTAAAAGTGAGACATCTTCTCAGAATATTGCTTTGTTTGTGGAAGAGTAAATTGCTGAAATGTATGTGTTTTGTGCATGTGTGTACATGCGCAAAATAAAGTTCAGCCAATGGAATTCAATATGATAAAATAGAGGTCTGATTGATGTTCACCTGTCTGGGTGAAGGTATTCTGCAGCTTTTCCATAATTAAAGTCCATCATATATTTAATTGTTATTTAATTATATGACAGTTATTCTTTAACTATTATATTTAATTCCTGTTGAATAATACTGAATCTTATCCGATATTAATGCAGTTATATAAACAGTAAACAAACATAGATACATATATAATCAAGCTTCCTAAATTGGTATTAGGAACATCTGTAACGTTAACCAAACAGAATAATAATAATAACTATTATTATTATTTATTATTTATACCCCGCCCACTTGGCTGGGTTTCCTCAGTCACTGTGGGCAGCTTCCAACAGAATATTAAAATACAATAGTCTATTAAACATTAAAAGCTTTCCTAAACAGGTCTGCTTTCAGATGTTTTACAAACAAGATGTATTACAAACAAGGCTGATATTACATATAATAAAGGAAAAGAGTTACTAGTTCTTGTTTGACATTTCATGTTGCATTTACTGGAACTTCTTTTGTAGCCATAGCAGTAGGGAAATCAAATGCTAGAAACCCTAATAGATGAGATGGCTCCTTGTAGGGCAAGGAATGGCAGCACAAACTTCTTAGGATTCCCAACACATTCAGTGCAGTAATCAAGGGAAGCAGGTTAGTTGGATCTGACATAAACTGCTCTGCCCTGTGTTTTCTGAGGGTCTTTCAATTCACACTTCTCTGTCCCAGTCAAGTTGCTGCAGCCGCCTCACAGGGGATTTGCTTGTGTCTTCTTGCAGACTTGTCACAGACACCAGTGAAGAAGTGGAAGATGAGAACCATCTGGGCAAGCCAATTACCCCAAGACATTGCTGTCCCCCACCAGGCATCAGCGTCCTTGAGAAGCTCATCAAGACATGCCCGGTTTGGCTTCAGTTGAGCATCAGCCAGGAAAAAGCTGTCCAAATACTCTGCAAGGAGCCCGTAGGGGTATGTCTACACTTTCTCTGAAGAATACTGTTTTGTGGTTCTTGAGGGAGATGACATGCAGACTTAGATCATGGGAAGCCAATGTGCTATACTCCAAACGTTGTTGAACTACAACTCCCATCAGCCCCAGCCAGTATGTCCAATGGACAGGAGTGATGGAATCTGGGATCCAACAACATCTGAAGGGCAACAGATTTCCTGCCCCTAAATAAGATTCTGTTTTCTTGGTGTATTTTGCAGCTTTTTTCCTCTCCCCACTGATTTCACTATTTTAGACTGTTATCCGACGTTTTGTGGGATAGTGCATTTTAGCAAGTTTATAATGCATTTCAGCAAGTTATTATCACTAACACATTCATTTTTATTTGTACTTTCCCTTAATATATGCATTCTGTACACACTTCTTCTTCTTCTTCTTCTTCTTGGAAAACTGCACCGCAAAATTTGGAAATGTGGGAATTTAGAGGGACAGCTACTTTCAATTTGTGGATTGTTTCAGGAAGTGCTGATTAGGTAGGTTCCCATTAAAATGCAAACAAATCCAAATTTATCCCCCACCTGTGCTCTGATTATAGTCTAGTGGCCTTTCTTTAGCAGCAGAGAAATGTATTTAAATGATAGCTGTTGAATAGTGGGTAGACATGGCAGACGACACAGCGATTTCTCCAAAGCAGCTCTTTATTTTGTAAGCTGGAACAGAAAACCGAACCGCAAATAGCTCAGCCGGCCTGCTTTTATAGGCAGCCAGCTATCAACATTGTAGCAACAACAACCCAGGGTTTCTCGCCTAAAATAACTGACGTGGACCTGAGTGAAAACTATCTACAGTATCCCCCTGCTGGCCCAGGGTGAGAACTTCAGTACATAACAATAGCCTGGTGTTGTTTGGCTCCAGGACTTGACAGTCAGAAATTCTGGACATATGGCAGAGTCCTACTGAAACCATCAACTCTGGTGTGGAGAGGCAGTGAAAGAAAGACTAATTCTATGATTCTATGGCATTAGGAAACAGGCTGAGAATAAGACAGCTAGTACCATTATGCCAATACTGTATATAAGTCAGAGGTGGCGCCTTATCTGGTGTATTGTGTATAGCATGGGGGATACTTTGGCCCTGTGGCCCTCTAGATGCTGTGGGGCTCTGACTCTCATCAGCCTGACCCAGGAATGCCAGTGGTCAGGAGTGATGGGAGATCTGGTCCAATAACATCTGGGGGACCACAGTTTTCCCTGTTTCCTTGTATATAGTCTGGTTTCCTGTTTTCAGAAAAGGACATCATAGCCAAGGGAGGCCCATACATAAAATGTGCATGTGTTAATTTATCACTTAAGATGCATAGGCTGACTCTCACAGGCAGAGGTGTCCTAAAAGTAAAGGGTGTGTTCGTTTTTAAGTTTTAACAGTGACGAAAATGGGGAAGCGATCCAGGACCCAGTGCCCCCAAAACCCAGGCCCATCCCTTAACAGCATTCCTAATCAGAGTCCATTCTAAAAAAAAAGCATATTGTAGAGCTGGCAAAGGTGCAGAAAAGCGTAATCGACATGATCAATGAGCTGGGGCAACACCCTATGAAGAAAGATGACAACACTGAGAGCATTTTACTTGCACTTGACAGCCATTTATAACATGGTATTGCACATAGTGTGGAGAAAACGGATACGGGTTTTTTTCTCAGTCTCCCAAAATACCAGACCCTGGGGTTATACAATGAAGCTGAGCACTGGGAGATTCAAGACAGTGTCTTCACACCGTGCATAGTTAAACTGTGAATTTTTCTGATGCATGATGTAGTAATGGCCACCAACTGCTTTGAAAGAGGATTAGAGAAATTAGTGGAGGCTATGAATGGCATTTTACCTACAGGATCAGTAAAAGCATGTATCTGAATATCAGTTGTTGAGAGAGGGCTATTGGGCTCAGATCCTTTTTGTAGGCTTCCTATAAGCATTTGGTTGGCTGCTATGGGAACAGAACATTGGTCTACTCTAGACCTTTGGTCTGGTCCAGCAGGGACCTTTTATGTTCTTAAATAAAAGGTACATAAATCTTGACCCACTTCTGATATAATGACTGCTGAACAGGTCATACTTGAATGACCCCTTTTTGTTGTTGTTGCATGATATAATTTCACGCACCCTCTTTTCTCTGGTTAGATATTCATAGTTCGGAAAGATGAGAACCTGAAAAATCTGCTTCTCTCAGTTCATTTTCCAGCCCTGGTGGAGGCTTCTGACATTTCAGAATACAGGATTAAAGAAGAAAAATCATGTAAGTTTATTCCTGAGTTTTGAAACTTATCTCTCCACCAAACTATTTTGCACCCTGTCCACAATATACCTGCACCTAGATCATTTTCAATGCAAATGTGTGCGTCTCTTCATTATGATCTTCATTAAGATTCAGGACAGGCAAAAGAAAGTGCTTCTTCACAAAGTGCATAGGTGAACTATGGAATGCATGCCCACAAAAAGTAGGGATGGCCACCAACTTGGATGGCTTTAAAGTAGGGATTAGACAGATTTGCTGAACATAAGGCTCTCAGTGGCTACTAACCCTGATGGTTATGTTCTACCATCACTGTCCAGAGGCAGCATAATTATGGATACCAGTTGCTGGAAACCACAGATGTCCAGCTGCTGCTTTGAATGCCTCCAGTCAAGGAGAGCCCAAGCCTTAGGAAAGAGTTTCCCTGTGGTTTTTCCATTCTCTTATCACTGTCTCATAAACACATTTCATATCAGTGTCTTCTCAAAACACTAGTTATCTTCATCAAACATGTTATGTCTCCACCTCCTGCTGGGCTTCCTGTTGATGACCTCCTGGGCCTCGCATTAAATACAAGTGTTCCTCCCCATCCTTTTTATCTAACCAGTTGCCAAGATTCCACACTGGCAGTTTCCTTTACCTCAGTGAGAGTCCCTTTGAGCCACAAACAACTTTTCTGACTGCTTACGCACTGGGCGTTCGAGTTGGAATTAGCATTTTGCAAGGCGGCCATACGATGATGTCACCCATTCTTGTTCCGTCACAGTGCTTTTTTGTGTGTGTATTTCTTTTCTTTCTGCAGAAAGCTGAAGGGCCCCCTCAAAAAGTTGCTGCTGTTGTTAGCAGGTGTAGTCTGCAACATGCCAGTAATACTACATTAATGGTGGACAGTAAGTGACCCTCTGGAGGTTGTTGGACTCCAACTCCCATCAGCCCCCGTCAGCATGGCCAGTAATCAAGTCTGATGGGAGTTGGAGTCCAACAGCCTCTGGAGGGGCACAGGTTTCCTGTTCCTGTTCCTTCTTGGCATTCACACGAATTGGATGGCCTTCCTGTCATCCTTGTCCTCAAGTATCTACTTTGTGGAGTTATACTGCCCTTGCAGAGCCTAGTTTACCTATCATGGCTAATGTCCTCAGTGATTTTGTCTGATCCTTTTCCACAGCTGTAGAAGATAATGGCCATCACTATGTCTTGAGGTCATGAATTCCACATTGGAATTGCTTTGCTGGGTCAGACAAATGTCCAAAATAAAATGTCAATGAAAGAGCCAAAGTTTGAATCAGGGACGGTGAGGAAGGGAGCACATCTGGTGTGGGCTGCTTCCATGTGACACCACAGCCCGGCCAACAAGACATTCCAGACAGGAGTTGGGGCGCATGAGGCCCACACCATTAAGTACACCACAGCTGCTGGATAAAACACAACATCTGGAAGCTTTAAAGGCATATCTCATCGGGGAGGATATGGAGGAGAGGGATGGCAGACAAGGATGGAAGGAGAGTGAGGAAAGTGCAAGGACGGACTTTACTAAAGGAAGAGGAGGGGAGGAAGGGAAGAAAAGAAGGATGTTAAGTTCTTAACCCGAGGTACCACTGTATTTATTTGCCATGTTTTATGTGCAGTGGTACCTCGGGTTAAGAACTTAATTCGTTCCAGAGATCCGTTCTTAACCTGAAACTGTTCTTAACCTGAAGCACCACTTTAGCTAATGGGGCCTCCTGCTGCCGCTGCACCACCGGAGCACGATTTCTGTTCTCATCCTGAAGCAAAGTTCTTAACCCGAGGTACTATTTCTGGGTTAGTGGAGTCTGTAACCTGAAGCGTATGTAACCTGAAGTGTCTGTAACCCGAGGTACCACTGTACCTTCTTTCTGCTGATGAGCTCAAGGCACTTCACAGTTAAAATAATGGATTCTAATTGATGACATATGTGCTATCCCGAGACATCGCCTCCTGCGAGTCAAGGCTGAAGGTACATAGTACCTAAGGCTAGCCAAGATATTTTGGCACCCAAGGCAGGAAACTCCACATGTGCCCCTCTCTGGAAGCAAAAACACAGCAATCATTAAATCCAACCAGTGATACGGCCGGTCTCAAGAGAAGAAGCAAATTTGGTTGTCTTGGCTACGGATGAGGTATTATTCTTATTTTTTGTGTGGGGGCTGTTCTGTACCTCAGTATTAATTTTATTATCACTGTCAAACTGTTAATTACTGGATTCTATGCATTTTAATGATCTGGTCTTTCACGTGGTGTATCAGAAACCACTTTGTATTCAGTATATAACAAAAAGCGGTATACAAATAAACAAAGAAATATAGAAATAAAATTTCCAGGAGGGCAGGTGCCAAATAGCAGCAGGTCCTAGCCAGGCTAATGGAGGAAGCCTTGCTGCCTGTAACCGCCCCCCTTCGCTTCAAATGGGTGAAATAGGTGCAGATGGAGACAGTTGTGGAGGCCCAGAGCTAAATGGTACTGGATCCTGAGCAGATTGATTCCTCACCCCGAGATCGTCGACTTTGCCAACCTATCTCTTCCTTTGATTCAGCTAGATGAAAAGGCTGCTGAAAGAGGCAGTTTTGGTAAAGGAGGAATCAAATGCATTTGATCCCAGCTAAATGAATGGTTGCAGAGTGAGTTCTAAAGTAGTATCCTGTCGACATCAATGCTACCTTCTGACCAGTGACAGCAAAGAGTTAAGTAGCATGGAGAAGTGGCAGGAAGACAACGTTTGATTTCCAAATTCAATCCCATTCAGTGTACGGAAGATGTCACCACAGACATGCAGGACGATCCTTGGAGCCTCTGGGATGTTGCATTCCGGTCATGGTGACTCATTCTATTTTTAGCTCAAGTATCTCTGTCCGTTCTCCATATTTAGTAACTTTGACCGCAGCACACCAGAGCAAACTCAGGGTCGTGCCTCTGATTTCCTTCCTCATTCAGGGTAAGTTGCCCACCTTGTCGTATCTACTCGTGAATTATCTGTATAACTTTTTTTAAAAAGAAGAGAAATTCTCTCTCATATATGTTTTTTCTAAGAAAACAATAACATTGGTAGTGCCTGCATGCCAGGGCAATCTGATAGACTTCCTGCAGTTTAAATCATTATTTTTTAAAAAGTAACTTTGCTTTAGCAAAGTTAATTAGCTTCAGACTAACTGTACACATGGATTAAACATGGAGAGCAAAGGATTTAGCTGAGCTAAAGCATGATTCCTTCCATTGACCTTGGGATTCTCAAACAAATGTCATTATTAAGGTCAGAACTATTCACTAGTGTAAACAAAGGCAGAGGAGAGCGAAGTTTTATAGCCGGGAAATGTGCCTGTTCAGACTGAAGTAACTTTCAAACAAAGCATTCCTGATAATGGTTTGTAGTGGCACAGACTCCAAGCAGTGCTAGTAAAGATAAAGGTAAAGGGACCCCTGATCATTAGGTCCAGTCGTGACCGACTCCGGGGTTGTGGCGCTCATCTCCCTTTACTGGCCGAGGGAGCTGGCGTACAGCTTCTGGGTCATGTAGCCAGCATGACTAAGCTACTTCTGGCGAACCAGAGCAGCGCATGGAAACACCGTTTACCTTCCCGCCGGAGCAGTACCTATTTATCTACTTGCACTTTGACGTGCTTTCGAACTGCTAGGTTGGCAGGAGCAGGGACCGAGCAACGGGAGCTCACCCTGTCGGGGGGATTCGAACCGCAACCTTCTGATCGGCAAGCCCTAGGCTCTGTGGTTTAACCCAGTGTTTCCCAACCGGTGTTCCGCGGCACACTAGTGTGCCGCGGAGCCTTGCCTGGTGTGCCGTGGGAGGGAGGCGGGCGAGAGGCGGGGCGGCGGCGGCGAGGATCCGCGTCGAGCCGGGGGCGGCTCCGCGGTGGCGGTGCCGAGGTTTCTCTCTCCATTCTCCCCCACACACAGGAAATAACACAGGATCAGCTGACAGGACCCGGCCAATGGGGCGGCGGCGGGGCAGCGCGCGCAAAAGGGAGGAGCGCGAGACAGCGGACGAGGAGGAGGCCGGCATGTCCGGGCAGCAGCATGGGGCCTTGCATGTCCTTTCAGCCCCGCACCCACTGCAGACCCCTTCCTATGCCACTGGTAGCTAGGCGAGGCGGGGGGCACTGGGCGCCACACCTCGGCGCCTGCAGCGTGCCTGAGCCATGCGTCTGCGGGCGAACTGCCCGCAAGCTCCGCTCTGGCCTCTGCCCACCGCCTCAGCCTCCCTACAGCTGAGGGGGAGGCTGCAGCGAGGCTCCACGCAGCGCGCCCTGCCATGGCTCGCCCCCATGGCACTCGCCCCTGGCTGCAGGACACGCGCGCCGCCCGGGCCCCTGAGCGGCTAGCTGCGCCGCTGCGCTGAGCGCAAAGAATACGTCCTCTCCGAGTTCGGCGTCGTCTTCGTGGGCAGCGCGAACCGCATCTCCAGCTTCGGGTGGAACTTTGGCCAGGTAGGGGGAAGCCTTTGGGGGGGGTGGAGACCGGGGTGGGGAGGGGTTAGGAGAGACGCTACCGGCGCCGTCCAGAAATGCCCAGAGCAACTGGAGCTCAGCTACGCGCACACATGCGCCCTCCAAATCCCGTTTCCCACCCCTTTCTCAAAAGAAGAGAGAAAAAATGGGTCCTGGGTGTGAAACCAAAGGACCTTTCCAGCTCCTCCTCAATTCCAGGTGTGGGTGGCAATGCCTCGTGTCTCCTCCCCCGCGACCAGAGCACACTTCCTAGGCTGGTTGGACGGTCCCTGGGGGTCTTCGGGTTGCCATATTTTGAAGAGCAAAAAGCAGGACACATTTGTCGACTTCTGCTTTTAGCTATGGATCAGTGGCCTAGCGTGGGGGGTGCAGGGGGGGCCGGCCACACCGGGCGCAACATCTGGGGGTTAGTGTTAGGGGGTGCAAATCCACGGGTTAGGGGGCGCAAATTACTTGCATTGCCCCGGGTGCTGACAACCCACGCTACGCCACTGCGGCCCTGAACGAGCAGGAGAAGGAGCTCAAGTGACGCTGCGCGCTGACGTCACGGGGCTGTAATGGTGGTGTGCCTCGATATTTTTTTCATCAAACAAGTGTGCCTTTGCCCAAAAAAGGTTGGGAAACACTGGTTTAACCCACAGCGCCACCCACGTCCCCAAAGCAGTGCTAACGGGGGCCAAATCCTGTATCACAGGCTGGATAGAGTGCTGGATTCCTACTTTGGGTATACGGGTATCCTCACAGCAATTTAAAGGTCACTATTTCTCTGTCTTAGGGTTGCTGGGCACAGGGGCAGTCCTGCCATGAAGCATGGTGAAGGGATTGGGGCAGCTGAAGCCCGGGACTCCATAGTGCATGGCCCACCCCCACCCCGAGATGGCCACCAGCATTACTTCAGTTGTGAAGCACACAATTACCATTTCTTTTCCCCACAGCCATGGCACGCTTACAAACGTGTGGGGAACATTTTTCAGTCCGAGGGGTACATCTCTTCTGGGCAAACTTCTGCAGGTCACATGTCAGTGTTGGGCAGGGTCAGAAGAACAATGAGTTTAAATGTTGTCAGGGCCGGCTCACCCATGAGGCTGGGTGAGGCAGCTGCCTCAGGTGGGGGGAAGCTCAAGAACAGGCCCTTCTGCAGGTGCCCTGCCTTTGCTACAGGAGAAGCAGCACGGGCAGAAGCACCAAGGAGATCTTGCCAAAAATCTAACAAAACCTTGTCAAAATCCCGTGAGGTATGAGATCTCATGAGATTTCAGCAAGGACTCACAATATCTCATCAGAACCCACGGTCAACATCACCACTTTGCAGGTGCTGCTACACATCCCAGATAAGAGAGGCTTCAGTGGGGCAGGGCAACACATTCCTATTTTGCCTCAGGCAGTGAAACAGGGTGTGCCGCCCCTGAATGTTACCTTTGTGCAGTATGCTACTTTCAACGCACACTTGACACCCCTCTCTATCCAGGCAAGCAAGAGTCATTATTTGAGCTCAAGGACAACTAGCCAGGCAAAAAATTCTCAAGAGTGGGGGGGTGTCATTTGGACTCTTTGTCAGGTAACAACAAGTTGGGGGGCAGCCCTGGTTGTGAGGATCTAACTGGGGGGAAGCCTGTGTGTACCGCCCTGAGTTCTGTTGTGTGGGAGAGACTGTCCTGTATCCGTTTGTCTCCAGCTAGTAGAGAAGTCTACATATTTTGCTCTTGGGGGTCGGGCAGGGCCAGCCCAGTAAATTTTGTTGTCTGAAACAAAGAACAGGATTGGACAACCTGCAAAGGAATAGGGCTTTCTACCACTTTGGGTTTCGTTTATGTCGTTTCAAACACCGAGTTGTAAGATGGTTGCTTTTTGTTCAAATGAATGTACAGGGGACTATTTCGCTTACAAAGTGGTTCACGAGGGGTGGGTGTCAAAAGTTTAAGGGGAAGTGTTGCTCAGGCAGTTTTGTAAGGCAGGGGTGATGATTCATGGCTGCTTGCACGTCACCAAGAAAGAGGACTCAAGATTTGTACAAGCTATAAACTGAGAAATGCAATGCATCTCATCAGAGTCGACAAGACTGTGATCAGGGGACTCATGTGCCTGTTCAACCTGATGTTTAAGCGCTTTCTGTTGATGGGCAACTTCAAGGCCTCTGCTCTCCTTTCTCGTCATTCTGCAAGCTGTGCTTGGATCAGACGGCTGTTCAGGAAGAGATCCTCTTCAAACAGGGGCCTGTTCCCTGCAAAATAGGACATATCGCTACCCTACATTTGGCTAGTTATAGACTAATCTGTCTGTTTTGGTTTCTCTCAGATTTTCATTCCCCCCCCCCCCATCATAAGTTCAGTTCCCCACATTTCTGCATCAGTTCACTATTTTATTTAAAGTTCTCATGGAAATTAATCAGCATTTTAGTGTAACTATGGGACGGATAAATCTCCTTTTCAGTTTCATGAGTTTTCTCATTTTCCCAGTTCTCCACAGTTCCACATCAGTTTGTGCTTTTTAAAAAAAACTTCATGAAGATTCATCAGCATTTTAGTTTCAATTTCCCTTAATCTACGCATTTTTCTACGCAGTTTTGCATAATATACACATTTTGCAATTTCCCATAATAAACCCAGTTTTGTACAGTTTTTTTTTTAAAAGTCTGCATGCTGCATCATCATATGATTAAGACAAGTGTGAATTTCAAAGGGAGGAATCGAGTGTAGCACTAACTCCCTCATTGTGTCTGTGCAAGGATTTCTGCTTACACAACTAAATCCCCCCCCCCACCTTGCACCCATCCCTAAATCTGTTCTGAGGTTTTCCCCAACCCTCTGAAGCAAATTGGGGCAGGGTTTAGGGCTCATGGAGGGATAAGAGAGGGGTAGAAATTCTACTGCACAAAAAGACATCCTTGTGACTTGAAGAGCGCCAATAGGTTAGCTGCATTTCGGTTCACACATTGTTTTAGGAAGTGCAGATTAAGTCCATGTGTCACATAGAGCTTTGTCCTCCAACATCTCACTGCTGCCCCCCGCACACCACATCACCAGATACCCGAGTGGCCCCCCACATTATTTCCATTGGTTGGGTTGGCCTGGCAGGCTGAGGACCACTTTGTATCCTAGAGTAGTTTGCTTTCTGTAAAAATAAGATATATAATCAGAGTATTTCCAGAGTCTGAGAAGAGTCGGGTTTTTTATTAAAAGTATAATAGGGATTTTCCATACTGTCCTGAAAATGTCAGAGTTGATGGGAACTCTGCCCCGGGTTATTTGAAAGAAAACTTGAAGCAGTTCTTGAGGCAGCCGGAAAACACAAAGGAGTTTTCATTTTAAACTTTAATCACTTTCTCTAAGGTGAAACTTCCTGAGGAAAGGAAAGAAAATCTCCCTCTTGTAAGTAGGCACAATTTCCTTCTTTCTGTTCTGTTTTCTTTGGAACAAAAGGCCCTGCCTTGCCTTGTGCCCAAGTAGTGTAGGTGTTTCTCAGAATTCACATACAGTATTATTGATGAGGAAATATGTGGACACTGAAGCAGCGCTATACCTTTTGGCAGGACCAATCTAACCACCAAAAATAGTGAGCAAGCTTGTGAGTTCTCCAGAATTTTTCTTCAGTTAAGTAGAAGAAAAAAATAGCTGGCAGGCTTACCTGAGAGCAACAGGTCCCAGTGAAAACAGGTGTACCTTGCATCAGCATCTCTCTGGGGAGTTAAAATGGTCACTCCTACCATTGAAAAATTATTTAAATAGGTCGGCCCAGGGCAGGTAGACCTCAGCAGTAGGCAGTACAGTAGTAGAGTGTGCCTTAGAGCAGAAGCAGTTTGACACATGGGGTGGTGCTGCTACACTAGCTTCCTGGCAGGTGGGTCTTTGTTGCTTACTGGGGAGAAAGGGGCAGGGTTATGCAAATGCAGTGGCAGAAGGCCACTCAGGGGTGCCTGCTATAGGGGTGGAAGGGGCCTCAATATTTGTAGGCAGGGGGTGAGCCCTCCAATATTGAGGGGCCACCATTCCACACCGCCTCCAGTGAACACTGGGTGGGGGCGGGAGGTGTGGAGAGCACTTTTCACTCTCCCCGCTCCCCACTGCGATCACTTCCTCAAAGGGACACCCACACGTCCCAGCAGGCCTGGCCAGACTTGGGGAGGGTGTGTGTGTGAGATGTCATGCATGCATGACGGCACCCCAATGTTGGGCCCAACTTGGTGCACCTGCTACCACCTCACCCCTCCTGCTCCTGGTGAGCTATAGGGACCCAGCTAACTGGAAGCTGGCATACAGCTCTGTCCTTGCCAGCAAGCTGCTTCTGCCTGAAGGTGCCGTGTGTTGGTGTCAAAGCTAAAAGATTTCCACCAGTCTCCCACCCTCTCAGCTAACTTGAAGGGTGATAGTGATGCAGCAATAAAACTGCTAGCACATTTGCAAAGCTAAGCAGAGTCCAGTATGGTTTCAAATTGGTTGGGGGACTGCATGTTGACATTCTTGCATTGCAGAGGATTGAACAAGATTTCCCTCGTAGTCCCTTCCAACTCTATATTTCTATGACCCCCCCCCTCCCTCCCTCCCTCCCTCCCTCCCTCCCTCCCTCCCTCCCTCTCTGCCTCTCTCTCATTGCAACATGCTAGTTCAGGATTGAAGAACCTTTTTGGCTTGGTGGGCCAGAGCTTTATTTTCCCACATCCCCATGGGCCAACTTTGACAAGTGGGTGGGACTACCCAGGTGCCAATCATTCAATGTCAGGATGATATTAGGTGACTGGTAGGCCACCTGATCGGTGGACGATCCCCCCTACCTGTCAAAGTTGACTCACAGGGATTCCCCTGCCATCTAAGGTTTTACTTCATGCTTTTCGTCTTGAGTCTGTGAATTGGTTAACCTTTAAGGTGCCTCAAGACTCTTTTACTTGTTCTTGTTGATGTTAACATTTATATAACCACCCATCAGTAATATATTCTAGATACTTTCCAGCAGACAATTGCAAACTGCCCCCTGCCCCCACATCAGTGAGGTGAACAGGAAACAAAAACTGAACTATGTATGCTAATCATTTTCTACTAATAATTAAGCTGATATCCAGGAAAGAAGTTTTAAAACACACACTCAAAAAGTCCCTCCTGTAGTTAGTTAGTTAATCAATAAATAATGTTTTGAGGTTTTGAGATGGTCATTTTGCTGCTCCTATTACATATAATACCTTGCCATTGAAGTCATTGTCTAGGACATTAATATTTCTCAGGCTTAAAAAAAGCTTTGAATGGCATTTTTTTTACACATATGAAACTAAAAGCACTTTCTAGCCCCTCTTGTACTATTTGCGCTCATCTGCAAATGTTCTTAAAGTCAGGTGGAAAGTGGAAGAGAGCTATTTATAAATCCAATCTGCATTCTAGCCAGTGCCTGATTTTTATATTTGCATTGCAAAAGCCACTTTGTGTGTGTGAAAACACCCTGGCGGGGCTCTCATGTAGCTGGTGTGAAGACAGTCTGTTTTACTTTTTGTTTTGAAACTTACATTGTGTTCATGAAAGGAAATTTGAATGAACTGACCTTCGCAAGGAAGTTGTAATGTGTTAGGGAGAGTGGAGGGCAGGAGGAGAGGTAGAGAATGAAAGAGAGAGGGGAGCAATAGATGCAACCACTATAATGCTTTGCTTATTATGAGAGGAAACTGGTGCCCTTGGGCAACCAAAATGATTGAGAGACTGCAGCAAGCCCCTCCACTTTGAGAAAGGGACTCAGTTGCTGTACCTGATCACCTGTTTATCACCTGTTAATTCTTTAATTCAGCAGTCATATAAAATGCAGAAGTGAACAGGTTAAATTGTTTGCCAGTATGAAGGTGCATTTTGGGGGGAAGCTTCTCCCATTGATTTCTTCCTCTTATGCAGGTGTACTCAGTTTTGATCCTTTACCTATAGAAAGATGGCAATGCTATGCCTGCAGCTTGGCGACTCTGCCAATATCTCCCTTCAGAGAAATTCATGAACAGTACATGAAATATGTTGTGGAAAGCTGGTCTCTTGGTGCTTGGTGGCTTGAGAATTAATTGCATAGCAGGAAGCTACTTCCACAAGACCTTTTGTATGTGATACTAGGTCTGTGGAATGGTCATGACACAATACGAAACCGTTTTTAAAATGCTGCCTCTGAACAACTGGGAAAGCAGAACTGAGTTTAGGAGATGAACCAGAGTGAAATATTTCTTTAAATAAACTGTATATCTTTAGCTCCTTCACTGTTCCTTGCTAATTTCGCTGTTGTTGTTGTTGTTTAGTCGTTTAGTCGTGTCCGACTCTTCGTGACCCCATGGACCAGAGAACGCCAGGCACCTCTGTCCTCCACTGCCTCCCGCAGTTTGGTCAAACTCATGCTGGTAACCTCGAAAACACTATCCAACCATCTTGTCCTCTGCCGTCCCCTTCTCCTTGTGCCCTCCATCTTTCCCAACATCAGGGTCTTCTCCAGGGAGTCTTCTCTTCTCATGAGGTGGCCAAAGTACTGGAGCCTCAGCTTCACAATCTGTCCTTCCAGTGAGCACTCAGGGTTGATTTCCTTCAGTATGGAGAGGTTTGATCTTCTTGCAGTCCATGGGACTCTCAAGAGTCTCCTCCAGCACCATAATTCAAAAGCATCAATTCTTCGGCGATCAGCCTTCTTTATGGTCCAGCTCTCACTTCCATACATCACTACTGGGAAAACCATAGCTTTAACTATACGAACCTTTGTTGGCAAGGTGATGTCTCTACTTCTCAAGATGCTGTCTAGGCCTGTCATTGCCCTTCTCCCAAGAAGCAGGCGTCTTTTAATTTCGTGGCTGCTGTCACCATCTGCAGTGATCATTGAGCCCAAGAAAGTAAAATCTCTCACTACCTCCATTTCTTCCCCTTCTATTTGCCAGGAGGTGATGGGACCAGTGGCCATGATCTTCGTTTTTTTGATGTTGAGCTTCAGACCATATTTTGCGCTCTCCTCTTTCACCCTCATTAAAAGGTTCTTTAATTCCTCCTCACTTTCTGCCATCAAGGTTGTGTCATCTGCATATCTGAGGTTGTTGATATTTCTTCCGGCAATCTTAATTCCAGCTAGGGATTCATCCAGCCCAGCCTTTCGCATGATGAATTCTGCATATAAGTTAAATAAGCAGGGAGACAAAATACAGCCTTGTCGTACTCCTTTCCCAATTTTGAACCAATCAGTTGTTCCATATCCAGTTCTAACTGTAGCTTCTTGTCCCACATAGAGATTTCTCAGGAGACAGATGAGGTGATCTGGCACTCCCATTTCTTTAAGAACTTGCCATAGTTTGCCGTGGTCGACACAGTCAAAGGCTTTTGCATAGTCAATGAAGCAGAAGTAGATGTCTTTCTGGAACTCTCTAGCTTTCTCCATAATCCAGCGCATGTTTGCAATTTGGTCTCTGGTTCCTCTGCCTCTTCTAAATCCAGCTTGCACTTCTGGGAGTTCTCGGTCCACATACTGCTTGAGCCTTCCTTGTAGAATTTTAAGCATAACCTTGCTAGCGTGTGAAATGAGTGCAATTGTGCGGTAGTTGGAGCATTCCTTGGCACTGCCCTTCTTTGGGATTGGGATGTAGACTGATCTTCTCCAATCTTCTGGCCACTGCTGAGTTTTCCAAACTTGCTGGCATATTGAGTGTAGCACCTTAACAGCATCATCTTTTAAAATTTTAAATAGTTCAGCTGGAATACCATCACTTCCACTGGCCTTGTTATTTGCAGTGCTTTCTAAGGCCCATTTGACTTCACTTTCTTACATTCCAGGTTTATATGCCTGTTGTCTTTGTCCATGGAGTTTTCTTGGCAGGGATACTGGAGTGGCTTGCCGGTTCCTCCTCCAGGTGGATCACGTTTGGTCAAAACTCTTCACTATGACCTGTTCATCTTGGGTGCCCTGCTCGGCATAGTTCATAGCTTCTCTGAGTTCTTCAAGCCCCTTCGCCACGACAAGGCAGTGATCCATGAAGGGGAATTTCGCTGTACCGTATCTTATAAAAATGTATAAAATTTAGATTAACATTTTGCCATGTGAATGAGTGTTTTGCAATGCTTTCTAGTTCAAATATGAAAGGTTCACATGCTCGTTCCTTGAGGATTCATCAGCTTCCTGATTTATACTGAAAAGTCCCTGATTTTTTCCCTCTCTTGTTTCTCAATCAGTACTGTATTTGGAAGGGTCCTTTCTCGTGTTTGAAGATATCTTCAAACTGATTGCATTCTACTGTGTCAGTAGGTAAGTTGGATTTATGTTTTCCGATTATGGTGTCTCTGTTCACATATGGGAATGTTCAATGGGGAGATTCTAGGACAATGTAGCCCATCAAATTGGGTGATTACTTACGCATCGCCAAAAAGAGAGGACAAAAAGGGCAGCAATCAAAAAGGGCACATTTGCATAACATTTGCATCTCTTAACAGGCATCCTTGCTTTTGGCTGGGGGGACATCTTGAAGACTTATTTATCCCAACAGGTCTATGCAGTTATTTAAAACTTTTTTGAGGAGCCATTCATTTAATGATTCTGCTGAGGTACTTTTAATGGTGTGTGTCTATATATCGTTGCCCTGATATTTTGCAAGAGGTTAGCATTTAAATCTTTTATAAATAAATGTGTTTTGCAACTGAACAAAGCCAGAAAACTGTCACTGCATATTCACTCCCTTGTGTATGTGAATGTGAGAAGGCAAATTATGAAGAAAAGCTTCTCATTTGATGTTGTTGTTATTGGTTATATCTGTACACCACACTGATAGCATGTTTCGGTGAACACAAGAGCTGCCGCCACTCTTCCTCATAATGCTAAATAGCATAGAATTGCAGAATTGTAGAGTTGGAAGGGTCCCTAAGAGTCATCTAGTCCAAACCTCTGCAATGCAGGAATCTCAACTAAGTCGTGTGATGTCATTGCCCTCTGTTTCCTTGCCGTTATGCGACTTTGTTGGCTGCTTCTTGCAAGGGGTGGGAAAAACTCTGAGCGTAGTGACATCAGTTCCCAAGTCTCTAACTAAACATCAATGGGGAGACTTAGTGTGGGCACGAGTTCCTCTTAGTTTGGACAATGTACAATGTACAATTGCTCAGTGACCAGCAGGGGTATAGGAGGTCCTGATTTTAAAAATATTCAAGGGCATACAGAATGCTTTCAATTGGTGGGGGAGAGGCTGTTTGGCAAATGAATTTTTAACACACACTCAGTAAAAGTGACGTCCAAATTTATGTATGGATTTTCAAAAGAACAAAAGAAAGGAGGTAGGGGAAGGAGTGAGGGAAAATTGAGTCCTTCAAATAAGTAAGTGTCTTCTGAAATCAAGTGTTCTGGCTAGCCTTGGGAATATCTGTGGTAAGTAAAATTGCCTGTCAATGGGAGTTGTTGTTGTTGTCATCATCTGTTTTTCTCGAATGACAATGGAGTGTGCCTCTGGGGGTGAAGTCAAACTGCTGTGTTAGCAGCACTGAAGGGACCTCCCTGGGACAAAAGCCTGGGCAGGGTGTATGGAGGTCCTGGGCTGCCCAGATGACAAGACCTTCTCCTTAGCCTTACTGATTGATGTAGTCCAAAGGAAAGCAGAGCCATATGCTTGGCACCAGCTTGGCTGCAGGAGTCGCTGGAAGGAGGTGTACAAGGCATCACCCAACCACCCTAGGGACTCCACCCCAGAATTGACTTCTCTCAGTTTATCATTTTTCCAGTGCTCCGTTCTCCACATTTACACACCAGTTTGCCAGTTGTTGTTTTTTTAAGTCTCCCTGAAACTTCAGCAGCATTTTAGTGTGAATTTCTCTCCATGTGTACATTTTTGTATGCCATCTTGCCTAATTCAAACATTTTTGCAATGCATTTTTTTCCTAATACAGTATGGGGGCCTTTTATTGTTTCTTTCACCAATACAGACATTTTAATGCACATTTTACTTTAAGATGTGCATTTTTGTATACATTGCTTGACTGGAGAACCACACTGCAAGAGTTGGAGAAGTGAAATTTTCAAAAGACGTCTGTGTTTGAGTTCGTGAATTAGGAATATTCACCCTTAAATGAGAATTGGACTTAGTTTCTCCCTCATCCCTAGTTAAGGCCAACAGTAGCTGAAGGGGAGAGGAAAGGCCATCATGAGTTCATCTCTTAGCCATCCTGGGATCTGTCAAGGCAGGCAGTTTGTTCAGCACTCGTGCCAGTCATGTGAAAGAATGATTTCCTGCGGTGCAGAGAAACTACAAGCCAAGCGAGCTATTTGAAACTCAGCTGTTCCAAGCTGTTTTTAAAAGAATTATAATTGACTTTGGGTTAGCGATAAAAAGAGCCAGACTTCCTCTCCACCCCACCCTCGCCATCTCACAGGACCATTACTATGAACTCTCCTGTGGGAAGGATCCCAGGAGAGAAATGCAGGTCATCAAAGGCCACATCAGAGCCTGCTTCAGTTGGATTACGCTCCTGTGCCTCTTTACAACCAACTGACCTGCAGGAAATATGCTGATGGCTTGTTCTATCTTGATCTGAGTCTCATTCGCACGACACTCCACGCCAAATAATTGCTCAGTGCAAATGTGTGGGCTCCCAGAGAAGAGCTTGCGGCTGCTTCACTCTTGGTAGGAGGTAAAGAAGCTATTGTTTTCTGCTTTGCCCTGTATTTATCGCATGCAGAGCTGTTTCCATTCTGCTGCACTTCGTCTTCTACCCGAAACTATGGTATTCGACTTGCTGGCGGCTGTGGTAAAAGTACATAACTTCCATAAATTAATTACCGAAGTTACATTGTCATTATGTCATTTCAAAGTCAAGAAAAAACATGAAACGTAATCAATTACATGTTCTCTGGGTTGATTTCCATTCTTGCACATAGGCAAACAGCAAATACTGCTCCATTTCTGTTTTCCTTGGTATTCTCTGACATCCCTAACTCCTTCCTGGTTGTTTTGCTGCCGTGCCACACTGAGCTAAGCCAAAGTTTGACCTAGCTTGTTGCCCAAACCTAGACTTGTAGTCTAGCTCTCTTGGGAAACCATGAGCTGTAAGCAAGGCCCTATGGTTTATGGCTCATGGTTTGTCTAGGACAGTGTTTCCCAACCTTGTGCCTCCAGCTGTTTTTGAACTACAACTCCCATCATCCCTGACTAGCAAGACCAGTGGCAAGGGATGATGGGAATTGTAGTCCAAAAAGAGCTGGAGGCACAAGGTTGGGAAACACTGGTCTAGGAGAGCAGTAAGAAGAAGAAGAAGAAGAGTTTGGATTTGATATCCCGCCTTTCGCTCCCCTTCAGGAGTCTCAAAGCGGCTAACATTCTCCTTTCCCTTCCTCCCCCACAACAAACACTCTGTGAGGTGAGTGGGGCTGAGAGACTTCAAAGAAGTGTGACTGGCCCAAGGTCACCCAGCAGCTGCATGTGGAGGAGCGGAGACTCAAACCCGGTTCCACAGATTACAAGACTACCGCTCTTAACCACTACACCACACTAGCTCTCTAGTAACAGGAACCCAGGCTTGGCTTATATGTCAAACTGTGGCTGATGAGCCTTGGGACACAGGTGGACTTTCTCCCCCATCCCTGCTTGTGGGCCACTTCCCACTCTATGATTCAGAATATAAACTTATTGTAAATGTGTTTCCATTGAAATTATTGTAAATTATTTCGAAGCACTGCATCTGTCTAGAATAAGAAATGAAATAATGCAGAACTAACCAAGCAGCTTTTATTCCTTACCAAGCCACATGCAGCTTTGAATATATTTATTCGTTTCTTTTTCACTTCCTAGAGATTTGCTTCCCTCCACACTAAAGCTGCCACAAGCAATATTGGAAGCCAATAGTGTTACAGATCTAGAAACCATCTCTAGTCTGGAGATAGGTAAGTTGTGTTGGAGACCCCTAGCAACTTCTTACCCCAAACCCTAAATAATGGGTTCATTATTTGGATGTACACCTAAGGCTTCTAGTCCTATGCACAATTCCATCACATGCCAGAATGCTCCCTTGTTTCACTGAACTCAGCAAGAGGTGGGAGTGTTCCGCAAGGTATTTCTGTTTGTCATCCCTGCTCAAGGGCCTTGTATCTCCTCTTCTCCGCCCTTGTTGAGAGGGAGGAGTGTTTTGCAAGGTGTCAGAAGCAATGGGGCTGGTAGGGTGCTGCCTCTTGTATACTTCCCTTGCCTAAGACAGGTGTTTTGCCCTGCCTCCTCAGTGGGCTGTCTCTGTAGAAGCATAATGCCTCCAACCAGGGAGGCAGATCATAGTCATCATGGCTAGTAGCCACTGATAGTCTTATCCTCCATGAATTTGTCCAGTCTTCTTTTACAGCCATTCAGGTTGGTGGCCATGGGAGTCCCATAGATTCACTATGGTGTGTGTGGAAAAAGTACTTCCTTTTACCTGCCCAGAATCTCCCTGCGCTCATCTTCATTGCATGCCCATGCATTCTAGTCTTTTGTTTTGATCAAGATTGGCGTGATGTGGTTGAGCATAAGATATCAGCTGGAAATACTTGGTTCTAATTTAATCTGAGCCGCATTTTTGCAGATAGACTGGCCACAACATCCTATGAGACTGGCCTGGCCTACAAGATTGTTGTCAGGGTTACTGAATTCACATCCAAAATGACCTTTGAGCACTTGAAATTATTTCTAGGACACATAGAAGTTATACACTGTGTTGTGCTTCTTAGGCTCCTTAGTAAAAAAAAACCCTAATCAATTCAGAGAGGAGGTGATGGCAGGTAGCAAACCAGACTTTTCTTTTCCAAAAGGAAAGATTTCGTAATCTACAATGCTTATTTCCACTTCCCCCAGAATCATGCCTGTCTTAGGAAGAGGAATTCCCCGTTTCGTTCTGACACTTCTGAGATATATGCACACAGCCCTGGGCACAAATCATACCTCCGCAACAGTATTTGTTTAATGCTACTTTATATGCAAATACTCTTGTACGATAATTTCTGGGTCTCTCCTTCAGGATGGGATTGAGACTTCTTTTGTTTGTCAGTCTGTGCCTAGACTTTGGTAGAGGGAACAAAGTCCATCTTTTGTGGAGGCCCCCAATATAAAATTACAGACTATTTAAAAAATGAACAATTTAATCCAGACCAGACATAGGTATTCAGCAGGGCAGGGAGGGAGATTTGGTTATCTGGAGAAGAGGGTACAGCTGGGTTTTGGATGGGGTTCCACTTCCCCACAAGAACCAGGTTTCTGGTTTGGGGGTCCAGTTGAACTTGGCCCTATCTGTGGAATCACAGAGGGGAGCCTGTGGAGTTGTGGTGCTTATCTCACTTTCAGGCTGAGGGAGCCAGCGTTTGCCTGCAGACAGCTTTCCGGGTCATGTGGCCAGCATGACTAAACCGCTTCTGGTGCAATGGAACACCGTAGCGTGAGCCAGAGTGCGCAGAAACCCTGTTTACCTTCCCATCACAGCGGTACCTATCTATCTACTTGCACTGGCGTGCTTTCGAGCTGCTAGGTTGGCAGAAGCTGGGACAGAGCAATGGGAGCTCACTCCATTGTGGGGATTCGAACCGCCAACCTTCTGATCAGCAAGCCCAAGAGGCTCAGTGGTTTTTGACCACAGCGCCAACCCCATAGTCACCCTTGTCCTTTACCTTTATTATACTATACAAGATACAGGACTGAATCTAGTAAGTATTTTACAAGAAATGGGAACCATATCCAAGACATTTTCTCTGAAAATAGAACGCAAAGTAGAGCATGCAATTTCCATATTTCGTCAAACCACATTTTTCTCTAGCCTAAATGTTCTATCAGTTCAGTTATAGTATACTGAGGAAGACAAAAAACTTATTCAAGGTGACATCTAAATGTTGCTTTTTCATCACTCAAAGCATAGTATTTTGTACTTTGGAAAAAGTGGCGCTTTCCCTTCGATAACACAGGGGTTACTGTTTTGCAAAAGGTAACTCGCTTGATCAATGGCTATATTTCTTTAGCTGGTACACAAACACACTATGTTACTGTGTGTGTGTGTGTGTGTGTGTTTGCGTGCACGCGGCTGTGGTTTTACATGACAAACCCTCTAGCTCTTGTGTACAGCAGAAGCTACCCTTCGAGCTCATTCTCACCCCACTGTGACCCAAACTACACACAACATTAGACACATGTCTAAGCAAGCATGTTTAATGTAGCTGCTTTTCATTGTACAGTAAGATCTGGTCTGGGCCTCTGACCTCAACCATGTTCTCAGTCTGCACTGGGTTTTCTGCTTGGGGAAAAACTCCACCCTATTCCTTGCTGCTATTTGCCACCACTACCCCCGGGTAATGTTTGCAGTAAACAGCACTTTTGGCGAAACAGCCATTTTCAGGTAATACTATTGGTTGTATATGAGGATTCTGCTTGGTTTGACCTTTTTAAAGGCAGTACTGTCTATCCAATACAGAATAATGCATATGTTCAATAAACATTATGCAATACAATTCAGTTAAAGGACTTCAGTCTCTTCCCGCCCTGCACTTGATTATTTTCTTTTAATTCTCATGGTTTTTGGTTGGTTTGTTTTTGCAGGTTTCTGGGACTCCGCTTTAAATCAAAGGCGGGGAGGACAGTTCCCTCACTCTGTGAAAGGTCTTGCTTTTGCCACAGCTCAAGTGAAAAAGGAGGGGGAAACTACCCAGTGTTTTGCAAGCAGCACGGACAATTGTTCATGTGAAATTGAGCTGTCAATAGGAAATGACAGGCTGTGGTTTGTAAATCCTATTTTTATAGAGGAGAGAAGCAACCAGTTTCCCCCGGATGTTCCTCTTCCTCCACCTCCTCCTCCTCCTTCTCTAGAGACTTGCAGGAAAGATCCTTCTTCTACTAGCGACACCGTGACAAGGCCTCCAAAGAGGTCTCCCAGCCGCCGCCCGCCACCACCACCTCCTCTGCCTCTTCATGCTGTGAAGCAGCCTGAAAAGTCTCCCATGACCACTTCTGAAGAGCTTCGGGATCTGGAGAAAAACAAAAAGGAAATGAAAACTGAAGTTAGCAAAAGCAAAGAAGACGATGGGCGGCCGTCTTTGTCTCTCAGCGATTCTTTTACCACAAAGAAATGCATCCCGCCTTCCATTCCGCCAAGGAGGTGCATATCCGAGAGATATTCTGGAAAGGGCTGCTTTGAAAAATCTGAGAAATGTCCAGCAGCAGGTGGAGAACTGGTGGGGAAACGGAGCGGTGGGAATGAAGGTTGCATTTCATGTGCTGTTGAGCCTCCAGAGGTGTTTGAAGAGGTTTCGGAGAAAGATCCAGCATCATGTCAAGGGGGGGAGCCCAACAGCGAGGCCAAGAACCAGCTGGTGGCTGAGCTGCAAAAGAAGCCCTCAGAGAAGTCGGCAGGGCCTCCTATCCCACCCCCAAGAAAGAAAAGGATCTCACGACAAGAGTCATCCGCCAGCTCTTGCCATTCAAAACCAGTATGTGCTGAAGAGTCAGAATTGCCGGTTCCAAAAGGAAAGGGAAAGCCAGTAAAAAAAAGTTGCTCCAATGCAAAAAGGGAATCAAAATTTGCCCGTCAGCCTCTTAGCTTCTCAGATCTTGAAAGTTCTCATGACTCACTGGACAGCCCAGTAAGCAACGTGGGGGCTCAGACACCAGCCTCTGAGCCAGACTCCTATTCCACCAGCAGTACTGAGGATGAGCTAGAGCTGGTGACCAGCCCGTCAGTGAAGAAGACCCGTTCCATGATATTAGGCAGGGCCAAGAACCGCCTGTCCATGGTCAGCCTGAGCAATGTCTTCACTGCTTTCCTGTCTGCTGACCGAAAGCTCCGGAAGAAGATTGTGGAGCTGGCCCAGGACAAAGACTCTTACTTTGGCCGCTTGGTGCAGGACTATAAAGTATACAGCCTGGAGATGATGGCAAGGCAGAGCTCTAGCACTGAGATGCTGCAAGAGATCCGCTTAATGATGACCCAGCTGAAGAGCTACTTAGTACAAAGCAGGGAGATAAAAACCTTTATGGACCAGGCTGTTCACACGGATGAGCAACTAGGTAAGAGCTTCCGTTTTCTATTCTTCTTTTGAGTGCATGGTTTCCTCGAGAGGCAAATCAAGGTGAAAACATTGATGCATCAAAATAACACATTATCAGGAGAACTGGCACAATAAAATAGTTGTATTTGTCAGCCATTGGCATTTGCTGGACCACAGACATCTATGGTTATTTACAGTGTTATTTACTCTTTTTTTCCATGTCTATTACATTTTTAAAATGTAATAGAGTCTAGATGCAGAAACACCGCCAAAGAGCAGGTTACCAAAGCACTGACAGAGCTCTCAGGCTTTTTATTTAGTGATTGTGTTTGTAACCCACCCTTCTTTCCTACATTCAGACTGGAATGCTTGAGGCTATCCCGTTTTATCACTTATCCCCAGGCTATAGAACAAGCTCCAGTGCTTAAAACACCACCCATTGCATCACAACACTAGAAACTCTGTCCCAGCCTTCCTCAACCTGGTACCTTCCAGCTGCTTTGGACTACAACTCCCATCATCCCCAGCTAGCACTGCTATCCAAAACAACTAGAGGGCACCTTCACCATCACCTGCGACATTTCTGTGCCGCATGTGTGTGACGCTCCTTTCTACATATTCAGCAAAGAAACCAAGCTGTTTGGTGGCAGAGTCAAGGATTGTTCTATACCCTTTGGCTTCAGTTAGACTGAACGGGCAAAGGCACCAGAGTGGACTGATGCTGCAGGCCAGATGAAATTTGGCCATGGGTATGTTCTGGCCACAGCCCAGCCTTAGAGTCAACAGGTTAAGTTGGATCTCTGGTGGAAGGAGAAACTTAATTCATGGCCCTCATATAAGAGCTCTTCTGCGGGATAGCTCAATCAGTAAAGCGAGACTTAATGTCAGGGTCATGGATTCGAGTCCCACTTTGGGCAAAAAGATTCCTGCATTGCAGGGGGTTGGACTAGATGACCCTCGTGGTCCCTTCCAAGTCTATGATTCTAGGTGTATTTCATGTGTTTCAGTGCTTACTCCTGTGGTCCTGTTCTTCCAGCTATTGCAGATACCCTGGCCAGAATCCAACACAGAGTTGAGTGTGCTTGGGGTATAGGCCCTGTAGAGGTGACAACAGGACAGGTGTGATGCAATTTGCTGTTCTTTTGCAAGTTTGATGGAAAGGCGTTTCTTTGGGTGTTTTTGTTCACTTGCTGGATGTTAAGCAAGAGTTAGGCAATAGCCTCGGAAGGCCATGAACAAGAGTGACCCGAACTAAAGAATATGCAGTTTCATGCTGCTGGATGTAATCAGTTCCAGCATTGCAGAGATTTGCATTCAGCAGAGCTGTAGAAGTCAAAACAACCACCATCTAGCCTTATACGGAAATGAAATTTTCAAAAAGTTGCTGCAACTTACACCAACCCTGGTAGGCCAACTTTCTACACATTGTCAACACTTCTTCCTGGATGTCCTCTCCCCTTTCCAGCTGAACACAGCGAAATTGTGCCTGTCATTTTATTTAAACTCACATTGAGAAATTCCTTTTCTTTTATCCTGAGCATGCCAAATTGGGATTATCTTCTGCCTCACTTTCCCCTTCACATCCAGACCCAGTTCTGCAGTGTGATTTTACTTCCCTAACATTTCCAAAATCCATTCTCCCCTCAGCACCTATTGCTAAAAATCCTTTATCCATGCTCTGAACATATTTCATCCAGATAACAGAAATTCAGTCCTCAACAGCCTAGTTCCTTCTTCTCCTCTTCCTTCCCTTTTCCCAGCAGTTCACTTTGCTAGATTCATCTTTTCCTTTGGTCATACATTATGGGTAAAACTTGTTGAAGACATTCATGGATTTTTCCTGTTCCTGTTCCTGTTGTTGTTGTTTGCATGCCATATTGGCTTCTAAGTGATTTGCAAGCTTATAATAAATTATAAAATTCTTACATAATTAAAATACACAGTAAAACAATTCCATCAAAACATTAAAATAGCCACATTTAAAATATACAATAAAACAAACCTGTCAAAAAGCATAATAATTAGACAATTTAAAAAGCAATTAAAACAGTTGGATCAAGAAGTTCGGGTGAACAGGTGTGTTTTCAAGAATTGACGGAATGCCAATACGGAGAAAGCCTCTTGTTTTTCTGCAGGAAAAGCATTCCACAACACTGGTGCCACCAGTGAAAAAGTCCGCTTCCATGTTACCAGTCTGGGGGCCAGATTCCATTTGGATGCTGTTCAAAATGGCAGCAGTTTGTTGGGTCAAAGCCAAGAGACATTATTATAATTATTTAATTTATTGCCTACCTTCACCTTAAGGCCCCAGGGTGGGCTACAATTAAAAAACAACAATATAAAAACTTACAGTTAAAAAATAGCAGTTTCTTCCGTAATGTTAGGCCTAGCGAGAGATCTCTATGAACTGGCTAGACTAGGCCCCAAAACCACATTTGTTTGTTTTATTTGTTAAAAATGTATGCTGCCTTTCCAATAAATGGTGCTCTAAGCAGCAAGTGTATTGAGGCTTATGAGGGCCGAGGCCAGAGCTTCCAAATTTCCAGGGCAAAAGGATGGTCATATTCTTAAGTAAGGAAGCATTTTAGACAACAACAGCAACATCAATAGTTACAATGTGCTAATTTTATTTTAACACAGTTTCTAGGCTCCAGAGATTGCCGTCACCAAAACTAAATCTCTCAAATTTGACTATAAATTCCAGAAGGGATTTTCATTAATATGCACAGAGGCAGGGGAAAAGTGATTAAGAACTACTAAGGTTAAATATTTTTGTCAATATTTTCATACCTTTTGGTAGTATGGACAGGTAGAACAAAATACATACTGAGGGTAAGTTGCATGAATGTCTATCCAGGCTGGCTTTAAGATGCTGATTTCTCACATATTCCTTTTCTATCTTATGTTTCCCCACTCTACTTCTCAACTCCAGAGGTGATTGTTGAGTCAGCTTTGCACAAATGCGTCTTGAAGCCTTTAAAAGACGCCATCAATACCTATCTTAGGGAAATCCACAGCAAAGATGGATCCTTCAAGCTCCTGAAAGAAAACCAGCAAGTCATACAAAACACAACGACCACTGACTTGGGAGTCACCACCAGTGTGCCTGAATCCACATTGCTGGAGAAAATCCTGCACAAATTCACAACCATGCACAAGGCCTACTCTCCAGAGAAAAAGATTAGCATCCTACTGAAGTCCTGCAAACTCATCTACGACTCTATGACTCAGGGAAACCAAGGTACTGTACAACTATCCCAAAACTCCTTCTCTTGCTATGGATATATATATTCTGAATTACAGAAAATCCAACTAGATGTAAAATGACACATTCGAAGCACATTTTACCCACTCCCCAAGAATTCTGAGCAGTGTAGTTTGCCCCTCACTAAGGTACAGTTCCCAGCAACAAATGCAGGGCCCTGAATTTTTTGAAGGGGGAAATGTGCTTCAAATTTACTTTCAAGGTGTAATGTGTGCACACAGTATGACAACTAGTTCTGAACTGTATTGCTAAGCATGTCATAGCTTGTCTGAAGCCACTGCTAAAGTTGCTGGCGGTGTTTGTTAATGGAGACCAAAGCACAAAAGAGATATTTGGACAGGCCCAGGAAATAGTTTCATTCAGCACAGCAGGGGCAGTTGCAGGAATTAGGGTGGTGGTAGCAGCACCTTCTGAAGCAAGCGATGAAAGCATTCAAGAATATTGCGTGTGAGGAAGGCATTTTGTCAAAACATGTTGAGACCCCAGTTGTGTTGGATTAAGCTGGCCTTCCCCAACCTGGTGCCCTCCAGGTATTTTGAACTACAACTCCCATCATCCCCATCCAGCAAGGCCAATGGCTGGGGGTGATGTGATGTGATTTTTACTCCAAAACAGGGGGGGGGGGACACCAGGCTGGGGGAAGGTGAATTAAGCATTTTCCTGCAGTGCTATTCTCTTCTCTGTGGCTGTTATTGGTGACTGTATTTCTGTGGAAAGAGAGACCTTGTGCTCCCTGTTTTGAGCTCTTTTAAAAAATCACAGCAGCCCAGGTAGGGCAGGGAATATCTTTCTTTTTGTAAAGGAATGTAGTAATACTGTACTGACAGAAGACTGGAATACAATAAGACCGGGAAGAATAGGCCTGCTATGTAGCACAGGAAATGCAACTGTGAAATTAAGGTGATAGGCAGCTATGTCTCTGAGTGCCTTTGTGTACATATTCAACTGAAGACCTTGAGAGCCCAGAGATGATGATGATGTGCTATATACCCCACATTCCCTCCAAGTTGCTCAGTCTATTTACATGGTTCTCCTTCACCCTGTTTTATCCTTGCAGCAGTCTGGTGATGTAGGTTAGACTGAGTAATGATGTCTGGCCTAATGCATACCCTCCAACACTTTGAAGCCCAAATCCAGGACGCCATCTTCCCAGATACCGATGTTGGGGTCCGTTAATCAGGCCCAAGCTGCCTTGGTCACTGAAAGGCCAATAAACGCCATAGACAGAGGAGATTCCCATAACCACTCGTTTATTCAGCTGAGTAAAACAGAGCGGACGAGCCACACTCACCAGTGTGATGGTGAAGCCGCCCCAAATAGCCTTTGTTCATACTTTTTATAGGCATCCCCTCTCCCTTTCCCCCTATCGAGGTTCCTTCGCTGATTGAAATAGGACACCCTGCCTGGAGACTTTGAAGGGGAGAGCTGCCTGGCAGAGGGAGGTTTTCCTGAAAATCGCCTAGCAACATTATCTGGTCTTCACATATTTGTGGCTCACCCTCCTAAATTCAAAAGCGGGAAAATCGTGCAAGATCATGGCAGCCAAAATGGCTGCCGTTCTCTCATGATAAAAAACTGGGATGCCCCAGTTTTTCCAGGACACTTGCAAAGTATGCTAAGAATGCAGTAAAGTTCATGGCTGAGTGGGGATTTGAGCTCTACATGTCTGCTCAGAGTTCAACCTAGGTGTAAGTAAGTTTGTATAGGATTGCAGCCTGAATTTCTGTAGGGCTAGTGCACTTCCTGGATAGGGTGATGTCCGAATGATTTGCTTAAAGACGCTTGTAAAGTGTTTCGAGATCCATGAATAGGAGTGGTCTGTTGTTTAGTCATTTAGTTGTGTCCGACTCTTCATGACCCATGGACCAGTGCACGCCAGGCACAACTGTCTTCCACTGCCTCCCACCATGAGTTTGGTCAAACTCATGCTGGTAGCTTCGAGAACACTGTCCAACCATCTCGTCCTCTGTCGTCCCCTTCTCCTTGTGCCCTCCATCTTTCCCAACATCAGGGTCTTTTCCAGGGAGTCTTCTCTTCTCTTGAGGTGGCCAAAGTACTGGAGCCTCATCTTCAGGATCTGTCATTCCAGTGAGCACTCAGGGCCGATTTCCTTCAGAATGGAGAGGTTTGACCTTCTTGCAGTCCATGGGACTCTCAAGAGTCTCCTCCTCCACAAATGATTGATTGATTGATTGAGTGATTGATTGCCTCCTTGTGCCATGGAACCAAGGGAGAAGCAAACCCATGGGCAGAGCCTTCATTCCTTTATGAAGGTCTGGGCAGGGTTCCAATTCCTTTTAACTCTGCATTCAATTATTTAATACCAATTTTCGTCCAAGCGCTGGAGCCCAACCAGAGGCTGATGCTGCAGATAGTTTCCCTAGACTGTAATAGCATAGGGGCTTGTAGCACTGGAGAGGGCTTATTTTTAAGCCTCTTATAGATATTTAGGAAACAAATGTTTTATGTCATTGAAAAATAGAAATAAATGGGGGAGGCAAGCTGGATTTGGAATAAGGCAATTCTACCTTGTACAAGTGAGACGGTTTCCAATGTCATTGAAGCAGCCGCTGAAGGACCTCTGGCTGTTTCTGAGCTCTGTGGTGCAAGCCAGGGGATGAATGTAAAGGAGACAATTGAGTTTGCACAAAATTTCACTCGTTCTCTCTTTCTACCCTCCCTCCCTCCCTCCCTCCCTAAAAACAGAAAATATTGAAATCTTGCATGCATTCCAAGCAATTTCCATATAAAATGCTGGTTTATAAACATTTGGTAGGTTTTTCAAAAGAACTGGAGGAATAGAATCATAGAGTTAAAAGGGATCTTGGAGGCCATCTGCTATAATAAGGCTAGATGCACAGTCCAGGCTGCAACTACAGCATCCCTGACAGATGTCCAACTTCTGCTTTAAATGCCTCCAGGATAGGAGAGCTCAAGACATCCTTATCTGCTTTTGAGAAGCACTTAGTGTTAGGAAGTTTCTCCTGGTGCTCAAGGTGAAATCTGCTTCCTTGCAACTTCCGCCCTTTGGTTCCAGTTCTTCCTCTGGAGGACAAATTTTCAAGGGCCAAGGCCAGTCGCTGGGAGCCGTGGGAAGGGAGGATGCTCGCGCACTCAGATCTTGCTTGCGGGCTTGCCAGAGGCCACTGTGAGGACAAGATGCTGGGCTTGATGGGTCTTTAGCCTCTGGTCTTATGATGCTGGACACAACATTTTTACAGCACATCACTAAAACGAACCCATGATTGATCTATCAGTATAGACAACTCCCCATTTATGCAGGGGCTACATTCCGAGGCACCATACGTTTAAGTGAAAATGTGTATATTTGAAACGCCATTGAAAAAGCCTGCAAACACCTGTTATGCCCCTGCCCCAACCCTTTTTATGACATTTTTGAGTTATTTCCAGGTTTGGCAAGATGTGTGTGAGCACAGTTGCGCACATATCGGATGTCGCTGCCTGTACTAAATATTTGCACAAGTAATAAATACATTGACATCTTTCTCTCTTACTCTTACATCTTTCTCTCTTACTCTTACTGTTTCCCAAAGATGGGAATGACTTGCCAAGCTCTCAAATGGAACCGAACCCACATTCCCAAAGCCCAGCTCACATTTTGGACCATTATAGCAGGGGTTCCCAAATGGTGGCTGGTGGTGTTTCTGTGAATTCACAGTTGGAAACGGGAAACAGCACATCCATCGCATTCAGTATTCATATTGATGATTTGTACCTGCATTTTAATGGCCTCTCTTATTTTTAGCATTGTATTCTGTTGTATTGCAGTCTGAATTTTGTGGAGCACTACAAAACACAATGCACCAGAAATAAAAGAAGCAATACAAATACAATTAGAAATCATAATGCATCTTGCACAGTGCATTACAGTTGCTACAGCAGGGTGCAGGGAGCTAAGTGGTCCATCAAGACCCTTAGCAATTTTCAAGCGGTCTGGCGGGGGCGGGGGTGAGTTTGGGAATCAATGTATTATAGATATTGGATGCCACTTAACTACCCTTCTTACTGAGTGTCCTGCATAGAGCTCCATTTTTTCATGCTCACCCACATTGTCACTTTGCAAGGATCGTATTTAGCGTGCTGGGCCTTTATGGATCTCACCCATGAAGCCGCTGTGGTATTCGCCAAGCTAGGAACTGCTTCATGCAGTTCCACTGACAAGGGATGGATAAAGTCTTGCTTTTGTTGTTTGGTCATTCGCCTCTTCCATTTCCGTAGCAGAAGAGGATATTTCTTTTTGCAGTTTTCATATGCGAGGCTTAAATTGCCTCTGAAGCTGTCTTTCACTATTTATGCTAATTTCTGATCATAGCTAATGCGGATGTGGAAAAGAGAATGAGAGATAGTTATGATGTAAATAGGATTCCCCACCCCCACCCCACCCTGCATTGATTTTACAGGCACATTACCAAAACAACAAAACCACACACCCCAGTTGAACTCAGGTGTAAAAATGCTTGTAGAATGCCAGGTGCTGATGAAGATGTCAATCATGGTGGGAGGCAAAAATATTCAGTCCTTTGGATTACGTGTTCCTCATGTTTACTAGCGTAGATACTAAGTCTGCAGTGCATTGTGGGGCAGAAGAATGATGGGCCTGGCTTTTAAGGCTTCTGGGTTCTCATAGGGAGGACAAGCAACTGCAGAAAAGGGAGAGGTTTCAGAGAGGCATGTGCTGTGTACACCATTTAGGAACAGATTACCGTATTTTTTGCTCTATAAGATTCACTTTTTCCCTCCTAAAAAGTAAGGGGAAATGTGTGTGCGTCTTATGGAGTGAATGCAGGCTGTGCAGCTATCACAGAAGCCAGAACAGCAAGAGGGATTGCTGCTTTCACTGCGCAGCGATCCCTCTTGCTGTTCTGGCTTCTGAGATTCAGAATATTTTTTTTCTTGTTTTCCTCCTCCAAAAACTAGGTACGTCTTGTGGTCTGGTATGTCTTATAGAGCGAAAAATACAGTAAGCAGACTTTTGCCGAGTCCACCTAGTTCAGCATTGGACTACTGCAATGCACTCTACGTGGGGCTACCTTTGAAGGTGACTCGGAAACTACAACTAATCCAGAATGCGGCAGCTAGACTGGTGACTGGGAGCGGCCGCCGAGACCATATAACACCGGTATTGAAAGACCTACATTGGCTCCCAGTATGTTTCCGAGCACAATTCAAAGTGTTGGTGCTGACCTTTAAAGCCCTAAACGGCCTCGGTCCAGTATACCTGAAGGAGCGTCTCCACCCCCATCATTCTGCCCGGACGCTGAGGTCCAGCGCTGAGGGCCTTCTGGCGGTTCCCTCATTGCGAGAAGCAAAGCTACAGGGAACCAGGCAGAGGGCCTTCTCGGTAGTGGCGCCCACCCTGTGGAACGCCCTTCCAGCAGATGTCAAAGCGATAAACAACTACCTGACATTCAGAAGACATCTTAAGGCAGCCCTGTTCAGGGAAGTTTTTAACGTGTGATTTTACTGTATTTTTGGTTTTTATGGAAGCCGCCCAGAGTGGCTGGGGAGGCCCAGCCAGATGGGCGGGGTATAAATAATAAATATTATTATTATTATTATTATTATTATTATTATTATTATTATTATCTACCCAGACTGTCAGCAGCTATCCATGGTCCTGCAGCAGAGGTCCTTCACATCACCTGCAACCTGTCCATTTAACTGGAGATGCTTCACAGCAGTTTCTATATGAAACACAAATGGCTTTGGCCTGGTCTGCACATATTGCAACAGAAATGAGGAGGCAGTTGGATGGGCAGTACTATCTGAGACTGTAGTTGAGGGGTGTCACAATTTTAATGCACCTCTTCCTTTAAAGTTCCCTGCAAACACAACATAGTAGCAAAGGGATGGAATGTTTTATTTCTCTCTGTTGTGCTGGTATTCTATTTGCAGGGATATTTTTTGGAGGAGTTTTCAGAACTGTGAACTGCCACCTCTGGTCTGAAATAGGGATGTTGGAAATGGAAGCAGAAATTGTCAGTGTTTGCTTATTCATCCCATGTCTGGAATGGAAATCAGCCTTGCAAATATGGATGCTATTTGCTGTTATTGTTTAAAGCCTGCAAACAATACATAATTGGTTACTCACAGTAACCCCCGCTCCCTACACATTGCATTTCCTTTGCCTTGAAATGAATGGTGTGCAACAGTGTAGTTAATTGTGCGGACAGAGAGATAGATAATGTAGTTCTTGTCAGAAGCCAAAGTGCAGTGGAATGGAAACACTTCTGAGTATTGGAGCAGAAATCGACGTCTTCTTACACCCCTAGTCTGAACTGATACCAACTCATCCCCCTCTTCATATGTTGACCATCCTTTATCAGCAAGTTCATTGATCACATGTGACCTCGAGTTACATACGCTTCAGGTTACATACGCTTCAGGTTACAGACTCCGCTAACCCAGAAATAGTACCTCGGGTTAAGAACTTTGCTTCAGGATGAGAACAGAAATCGTGCTCCAGGTGCGCAGCAGCAGCAGGAGGCCCCATTAGCTAAAGTGGTGCTTCAAGTTAAGAACAGTTTCAGGTTAAGAACGGACCTCCAGAACGAATTAAGTTCTTTACCCGAGGTACCAAAGCTACAGGGAACCAGGCAGAGGGCCTTCTCGGTAGTGGCGCCCACCCTGTGGAACGCCCTTCCAGCAGATGTCAAAGCAATAAACAACTACCTGACATTCAGAAGACATCTTAAGGCAGCCCTGTTCAGGGAAGTTTTTAACGTGTGATATTTTACTGTATTTTTGGTTTTTATGGAAGCCGCCCAGAGTAGCTGGGGAGGCCCAGCCAGATGGGCAGGGTATAAATTATTATTATTATTATTATTATTATTATTATTATTATTATTATTACCACTGTAGATATATTTCAGTTCCAATCTTTATGCCAGGAAAACAGCTGCAGATAAGTTCTCATATAGTCACTGATGAGAGATTTAAATTATTGGAGACACTTAAACTGAAACTACATTGTGGCTCCTCTTCTTCTTCTTCTTCTTCTTCTTCTTCTTCTTCTTCTTCTTCTTCTTCTTCTTCCTCCTCCTCCTCCTCCTCCTCCTCCTCCATGACTAAATTCAGAATACAGTACCCCATATGTACCTTTTGACTTATTTAGGCATCTTGAGTTATTGGAATCATAGAATTGCAGAGTTGGAAGGGACACAAAGGGTCATCTGTTCTGACCCCCTGCAGTGCCTGGCTAGTTGATTAATTAGTTGATTATTTCCAGTTCTCGTAGCAATGCATATATTATAACTGTTATCGCTTACCAGCCTTTATAATACATGCAGGCAAGGGACAAGGGTGAAATTGCAAAAATTGCAAAGTGATCATTTGGAGAAATGTTACCTGTTCTTATTACCAGCTCAGCAAGGGAACACAGCTTAGGAACAACAGCCATATAATGTCAAGCAAAGGAAAAGCATTGCAATGGAAAGAGTTAGCTCTTGACTGATCTAGAAGGCCTGCTATACACACATATCAGAATAATATGGAGAAATTCTGGGGTGGCAGATAGGGGACAGTACCGTTTCAGACTGCGGGTGAGTTATTATGCGTGCGCCATAGACATTTACCTATTTCACTATAGTGGCTTTCCTCTTTGACATTCTTAAACACATCTGTTTGGTCACTGTGAGAACAGAATGTTGGACTAGATGGACTACTGGCCTGATCCACCAGGCTGCTCTTACATTCTCTTGTTCAGGTTCCCCTAAACAAAGGAAATTTTCTTAATCTGTGGTGATTATGTGTTTAGAGAATCAAGTAAAGATGTATTGCAAGGAAGAAATAAGTTTATTAGGCTTCTAGAACGAATATGGAAGAGTTAGTCTGTCTAATTCAAGTACAGCTTGACCATCCTTAAGCATTACATGTTCCCTGCTTCCCCTTGTACAGAGGCTACAAACAGTATCATCTTAATGTAACTGAGCAGATAGGAAAAGTTGTATCTGTGACGTTCTGATATAAGACCTTTCTAGAGTTAATGTAAGAAATTCATAGGTGATTGATGCATACTTTGGCTGGTAGAATCAACTCTCTACATCAGGCCCAATCCAGATGGCCACTTAACATTTCACCAAAAAAGAGGAAACGTGTAACCAAAAAAAGAGGACAAGAGAGGATTCAGATCTGCATAAATTTCCATGTGCTAATACATCTGTATGCACACTTATACATAATTACTATAAAGAGAAATACATCTCACTATAGTAGATAAAACTGACCCGGTGACATGCATACTAGGGTTATAACTTTTTTACAACCTCATGTTGTAGCTTAGTTAGATGAACTTTTGCCTAAAAACAAAAGGATGATCTGTCATTTCCAAAGCTTTTGAAAAAAGGTCACCTCAAAATCAGTAAATCAATTTTTGTATTTGCAACTATATAATGCATTATGTAATGTGCATAGCGTACATAATACAATGTACATATAATACAATGTACATCACTTCTTATTGCTTAGAATAAGACAAGGTTGCAGTTTTATCCTCCAATACAGTTTTAGGAAGTTCCAGACAGCTGTAAAATAGTCCCATAAACAGTCCCATAAACTTTTTTAAAGTGCTAATACTTATGAGTAGTATATACGGTGATTACAGCTTTTCATTTCAGGGTGGCCTTTTTTCACAATTCAGAAGAATTAGAACCTTTTTCAGTGTTTCTAAGCAAAAGTTCATCCCTTTATGATACAGGGAATTGTTCTTTTGAGGGGAATCCAAAAAGGTGTAACCGTAGCGCATACCGGCTTGGTCTGCAGTCTAGGTGCTGACTGTTGATGGGCAATTTCAGGACCCTCCCTGCTCCCCTTGCTTTATATTTAAACTGGACAGCCCTGTGAATAGAGAACTGTTCTCAGTGAAGTAGAAGTAGAAGAAGAAGAGTTTGGATTTGATATCCTGCTTTATCACTACCCTAAGGAGTCTCAAAGCGGCTAACAATCTCCTTTTCCCTTCCTCCCCCACAACAAACACTCTGTGAGGTGAGTGGGGCTGAGAGACTTCAGAGAAGTGTGACTAGCCCAAGGTCACCCAGCAGCTGCATGTGGAGGAGCGGAGACGCAAACCCGGTTCACCAGATTACAAGTCTACCGCTCTTAACCCCTACATTATTATTTCTTCCATTTATACACTGCCTTTCATCGATCAAGAACACAGGGCAGTTCACAACAATAAAAGCAATAACACAACCAGCACAAGCATTTTTAAAATGAAAGGTTTAAAGCATGGCAATACAACAGCAAACAGATCAATACAAGTGACCCCACACAAAATGTCAGAGCATCCTATTAGCCTGGCTGAATAAATGGCCACTCTAAGCCAGATCTGAAGGAATGCGTTGGCCATATTAACTGCTGATCCTGCCGTTTCATCAATGCCTACTTCTTGCAGCTAAATTCGGCCCTCCATCCACACCAACCTGAGACTTCCTCAGTACCAGAAACTGCAATACTGTACAAAGGAAACATTTTGCCAAAACACCCACTGAACAATGAAGCCTTTTTAAATGTTTGACAACCTGGCTGTGTGTTTTTTGCACAGCAGGAAACATGACTCTCATAACGTGCAGAGCCCAGCTAATAACAGCATAAGATTTTGTTTATAAAGAGAGTCTTAGCACTCAAGCGTTCCACCACTTTGTTTTAACTGAACTGGCTTTCCCTTTCTACATATATTCTCTGGTTTACTTAAAGTTTATTTATTTTTTGATGAGGGAACAGAAGAATATTTATATAAGGCTCCAGCTGAGTATAACCGTCAGCTTCAAATAAAACCCCTGTTGACTTTGCCTGACATATAAGGAAATGTGTTTCATAGGAAATACTTGCATCAAGCCAATGGCCACAAGCTCATGCACAGCTAAGCATGTTTAAGCGTATTGATTTGAATAGACTAAAGTGCGCTTAAACATGGGGTAGAATGTGGCCAGTGAGAATAAAGGGAAGCCTATCTTCTATCACGGCAGCAAATTCACGGTGGCAATAATTTTAAAGGACCTTCAACATTTGGTCTTTTAGAGATGGATGGCTGTAATAGTAGTGCATGGAAGAAAATGACTGTGAACCCTGCAAACAGAAATTGAAGGTTGCTTTTGATGTTATTTTTCTTAATACATAACTCTCAAAACGTTTATAAGGAAATAACACACACTTTTGGAATGTGCAAAGGTGTGGATGAAAAACTTTCACATACACACTGAGATTCCTAAAGCATATCCACCATTTGTGTGTCTCAGATTTGCATCTGACCATTCACACATTACAAACGATAGATTCAGACTATCCATTTCTCCTTTCTTGCATTGGCTTACACAACTGCTCCTGGGCCATTGAAGGGGTCATTTGCATGACAGAGTTGTTCCAGATCATGCTTTTTCCTTTTTCTTTTTAGCAAGCACTGATTGTAGAAATCCCCTGTACATCAGACTTTTTCATATAAGGTGGAGGCTCATTGCAGGCAGGTTGAGGATGGTGTGGGTATTTGCTCCCTTGGACCAGCCAGCACAGGATTTGGTTGGAACCAGGATGGTGGGCTAGATGGCCTTTGGCCTCATCCAACAAGGCTTCCCTCATGCTCTTAAATTCATTCCAAAATACGATTTTCCAAAATATGGTTCTTTCTCACAGTAATGAAGCCACCGGGAGAGTATGAAAACCTGTACTGCTGGCAAATTCATTTGCACATTTACATCTTCATCAGTCCTGTTTCCTAATCTGCGATTTGGCAGCTATGAAGCACAGCTGCTCTACAAAATCTGTGAGAAGGACTGATTTGCACATTAACCTAGGCTAATGCAGGTTGTGCATGGTGGGGGCCAACTGTTGGGCCCCTGTGCCTTCTCTTCTCTTCTCTTCTCTTCTCTTCTCTTCTCTTCTCTTCTCTTCTCTTCTCTTCTCTTACTACATGTTGGTTTTGAATGTTGAAATCAGCTCTTAGCCTGCTCGGTTGTGTTATCTGAATAGGCCTCTTCTTCTTTCAGGGAAGCTTTACGGGGCAGATGACTTCCTCCCGGTGCTCATGTACGTACTCGCCCGCAGCGACCTGCCAGAGGTGCTTCTGAATGTGGAGTACATGATGGAACTCATGGACCCTGCACTGCAGCTGGGTGAAGGTATGAAAGACCTCCTTTGTGGCAGAGGGAGGAGCGAGGGAGGAGGTTCGCAAGGGCACACCACTGGCAGAAATGAGAATAAGCTGCCCAGCAACCATAATTGTAAATGTTTGTCCCAACTTTACATCTGCTCTTCGGCTGGTGGCCAATGGCAGGGCCGGCACCAGAGGACATTTGCCAAGGCCACTATCCTAACATTGGTTGTGTTTCTACTTTGTACAGAGTATGCAGAAGGATCAAATGCAGCCTAAGAGACTTATTCTGATTATCAATTAAATCTGTATACTGCCCTTCATTCATAGATCTCAGGGTGGTTCACAACATAAAATTACAATGTATAAAGCCCAAAGTAGATAATAAAAATAGGAACAACCGCAAACCAATAATCCCTCCTCCCACATTTAAAAGGATGACAATCAGCCAAAGGCCTGGTTGAAGAGAAACATTTTCTCCTGGTGCCTAAAGCTGCATGATGAAGGCACCAGGTGAGCCTTCCTGGGGAGACCATTGGACAAGCAGGGAGCCACTGCAGAAAAGACCCTTCTCATGTTGGCACCCTCCGGACTTCTTGTGGAGGAGGCACACAAAGAAGAATGATCTCAGAGGATGATCTCATGGTCCAGGTCTGTTCATATGAGCAGTGGTGGTCCTTTAGGTATTGTAGTCCTGAGCTGTTTAAAGCTTTATAGGTCAAAACCAGCACTTTGAATTTGACCCAGAAACTAATGGGCATCCAGTGCATTTGGGCCAGGATTGGCGTCATGTGCTAAAACTGTCTTGTCCCAGTGAGCAACCTGGCCACTGAATTCTGCACCAGCTGAAGTTTCCGAACTATTTTCAGAGGCAGCCCTACGTATAACGCATTGTAGACTACTTCTTCTGGCTCTTTAAGGTTGTGAAGGTCCCACTCAGGGTGCCATCCTAGAGCCACCAAGATCCCCCCTTACTCTTTTTATTTGTTCATTCTTCATCTCCTGAGATCTACAGCCATGATCACAAGAGGCCACTGGGAGCGCCAGATTCACATGACAGCAGATGGCCCTTGGATGGTGGATGTGGGAATGCTTTTGGTTTGCACAACAGTTTGATTGTGTGACATAGGTTTTTGGGCTGTTATACCAGAGCCACTTCATACATTGACCTATAGTGGCAGAGAGAGAGAGAGAGAGAGAGAGAGAGAGAGAGAGAGAGAGAGAGAGAGAGAGAGAGAGAGTGCTACCAATCAGGAAATGATTCTGGGACCTTTTGCATGCACAACATGTTCTCTGCCACTGAGTGAGCTTTCCCCCTCTCTTCTTTTGTGTGACCTTAACACTATACTCAAGGTTTTGAGGAGGAAGGCATAACTGGGCAGACAAAAGGAACTACTTCTTCACACACAGTTAAACTACAGAATTCCCTGCCACAAAATGGAGTGATTTCCTTCAACTTGGGTGGCTTTGAAAGGGGATTTGACAAGTGTTTGGAGGATAAGACTTGTTGGCTACTGGCCATAATGGCTTTATATTACCTTCAGAATCAAAGGCAGTATGCTTCTGTATTCCAGTTTCTGGGGAGCACAAGTATCAGAGTACCACAACACTCCTGTCCTGCTTGCTGACCTCATAGGAGTCTAGTTGGCCACTGGGAGAGAAGGATGCTGGACTAGGTAGACCTTTGGTCTGATCCACCAGGACTCTTCTCGTGTTTCCATTAGGGATGTCAAAGGATTCCAATTTGCTCCGCATGGGGGAGCAAGCCTATCCATTTCGGACCACCAGACCCATGCCCAGAACATAGATATGTGGAATTTCCCATATGATGAACTGATGTATGCTAGGGTCTGGCAACATGCTCAAAAGATAGTCCAAGGACTGCCTTCTGTCTTTTAAAAAGTTTTACAGCTGCCTGAAGCAGCTAGTAACTTCACTGTGTCTGCGTGGTAAAAAAAAAGGCCTTTTGAAATGCTCATAGGAAGCCACTGTGCATCATAATGTGCCGTCCCTTCCTGGGAAATCATACGGAGAAGATGGCTACCTTTTCTTCTGTATATTGTGTCCTTGGGTAGCCTTACAAGGATGTTATGGGTTTTTTAAAAAGAGTTTGAAAAAGAAAATCTGCACATAAGTTGGACAGACCAGCCCATTTATTATTACTATTTTGCATATAGGAGAAAGCAACATGGGACAGAAATAGGCCGATTTGCCTATCTATGCCTTCCATCGCAGGCAAAGAAGAGTTGAGTGTATATTTATGACGACAACAACAACAGAGTATAATTAAGGCCAATTACTAAAAAATAAATATATCTGGCTGTTCCTCTAAGGAGCTCCGAATAGGATACGATGGGCTCCTCTGAAATGTGGTATTCCATCTAGATTTGGCTAGATCCCAGGCTTGATTAGTTGTAAAGACAGAACAGCATCAAACACCTTCATGCAGCACTTTTGCAGGAGCACCACAGCAGGGCTGGACACCCAGTTTTTTAATTGAGGCAGTGCCTGTTCTGCCCCCACCTCCATGTCCTTCAGGAACTGGTTGCCCCACCAACACATCAGTCTGTATATCTTTGAAGACCAAGGTTTCTGGGAGGGCTTTAATTGTCGCACTGATGAAAAGTGCTGTATCTTTAGTAACTTGCCACCTGGTCATATGCCCCAGAGATCCCCAAGGACACTTGCGCAAATAAATAGGTCCCTTTGACAGTGTTGCTGCCTAGGTAATAAAAGCCTAGCGATGCCCCCGAAGGGAGCAGAACAACATGCATTTGGAAAGATATTGTTGTGAATGGTTGCAGTGCTTATTTTGCATACGTTTGGAGTTTTGCATAGAAAGGCCATAGTTCAGCCTTCCCCAATCTGGTGCCCTCCAGCTGTTTCAGAGTATTATCCCCATCGTCCTCAGCCATTGGCCCTGATGGCTGTGGATGATGGGCATCATAGTCTAGGGCTCCTGGTTGTGGGAGGCTGTCACAGATTGCACCTCTTACATTTCATGACCTTTTGGCCTTGTTGTTGATGCCATTAATCGCTCTACACCTCTGTCTCTGTGTGTGCACAGGTAGCTCTCAGATGGTGTGCAATCTACCCCATGAAAGCTCATCACACTGTAAACGCCCCATTGAGTTCAGTGGGGCTTGCTTAAATGCGTGGGGCTGCGCTGTAAATCTGCCAGCGTACGCTGTTCTGCTCCAGGTCCTTTGCTGTTGTTGTTTCACTGCAGCAGCCTAACCCAGCTACCCTTCAGGGGAAACTTAAGTGAGTCTCCAAACACATCAGCTGCTGCGTTTTAAGAGCAATCTGTTCTTCTGAAAATATTGTTCTCCAGTGAAATGTCAGCCAAATTTATTTACAGTGCAATCCTAAGCTGTCCACTCAGAACTTGTAAGTCCCATTGAATTCAATATATCCATAGAAATTGGCATATGCAATGTTTCCGGTGGTGCGTTCTCTCTCTCTCTCTCTTTTGCTACCCCCCGTGTGGGCAGGTAGTGGTGGCATTTGTCTTTAATGGGTTCAACCTGGGCACAGTTTAGGCAAATACATACATGGGGGAAGTCCCTTTGATTATAACAGGATAGATAATTATGTGCTTAACTTTTTTTCTTTTGGATTCAGTGGGGCTTAATTTGTGATCAGATATGCTTCTTATTATTTAGGGTTTATTAAAATCATTCCCCTCCCCTAAAAGCAGTACAGCAGGCTTTAAAATGCAGCTGGCAAAATTAGGGCTGCCTGTGATATTTAGTTGTTGCATCAAATTGGTTAGATTGGCCAAAAATATTTGAGCTTTTGAGGTGTTCCTAATTTATCAGGCAGTAGATTTAAAAATAAAATAAAGTCATTAATTGTTTTTTAGACAAGTGTTGACAAAAAAATGTTGAGTGGCTAGAGTTCATTAGCCTCCTCTCTTGCCAAGGAGAGGGTGCTTCTGCTGAGGAGAATTATTCTTCAACACCTAATAATAAAAAATCCAAAAATTATTTCCTTCAGAAATATTGTTTTATTCACCTGCTGCTTTGGCATTAGTTCAGCAATCAGTCTATTAATTAAGTTGATTAATTTAATCAGCGAAAATGTTCACAGTTAATGGACTTGAAGTGCAATCACTTGCGTTTCTACTCAGAAGTAGAAAAAATAGGACTTACTCCCAGGTAAGTGGGACCTCTGGGTATAGGCTGGTGTAATAATAATAATAATAATAATAATAATAATAATAATTGATTGCAGCCTTACTCCCAGGAAACCGTGTACAGGATTGCAATATTTGAGCCTTTTTAGTCAACTGACTAAATACAACTCTAATTATAATTCAGACAAATAGAATTCAAGAAGGATCAGACCCACCTCTCTAGTAGGAATTGCTAGATCTTGGAAGATTCTTATCCAGATTCCGTAAATAACATAACAGATAATCTGTTGGATTGTGAACAGCTTCTGCAACGGCAAAAGCACACACACACACACACACACACACACACACACACTCCACTTCACGTGTGCAAAGAAACTAGCACAATGTTATTAGCAAATGGGTAGATGGGCACTAAATTACTATTTAAGAAGGAAGAGCTCTAACAATGGAGAGAAGAAATACTTGGGATGCGGAATTTTGCAAAACATCTGCCAAAGGGGAATGTTTGTACCTCTTGAGTTAGATGGAACTGGAAGGAACCAGAAAGTGGAGTGCTAATTAGGTACAACTAGTGGCAAGCTGCATGATAAGGTGATGTTCCTTGTACTATTTTGAATAGCAGATTGTGCAAGGATAAACCAATCTATCTTCCTGCAACTCCGTTGTTGGTTCCAGAATTGTATGTTGCTTGGGTGCCATCTGCTGGCCACTTCCAATGATAGTAATATTTTGATATTTGCGTTTTCAGTCGGTCATTAACCATCATGTCTCCCTTTAAGGATTCAGGTTCCCCTCCTCTCCTGGCATCATGGGCATAGGCAAGGGGCTGCCCCTCCCTAAATCAATAAAAATATATAAAAATACATAACTAACTGAGGGCCTGTCCCCCCAACAAAAATCCTAGCTACGTCCATGCCTGGCACATAGCAACATATCTACCTACGCCAGCCAGAATAATTGCTTTTCTTGCTACCTTTATTCTCAATGACTGTCTCATGGATATTAGTGGTGATGGCAGCAGCGGCAGGTGCCTGTAACTTATCCTTGCCCAACTAAGCTTCCTTTGCAGGGACTGGCACCATCATTCAGCAACAGTAAAATATGCAATGAGGCGGCAAAGCACTTTGTATTTTATAGCAGCTGTATTCTGCAACCTATAAAGACTGGTGTTTTATCGCAGGTGTATTCTGCAACCTTTTCTTGATGAAATACAATGCATTAGTGGTGGCCCCTCAATGGCGACCAACCAAGGTCCATAGCAAGGTCAAGGAAGGGAAACCTTAAAGGGCAGGAGGGTGGGAAACAGGAGCAGCTGGCGGCAAAAAGAGGGAGATCCCCGGCCATGCCTGCATTAAATAGGGCAGGTCATGCCCCCTCAGCCAGCCGATTGGCTAGCCAGGGGGTGACGCAGCCAGGGATTCCCCCAATCAGGCACGTGGTGGGGGCATGAAGCCCGTAGCACCACCTCCTTTGCAGGGCGGAAGTGGCTATGTCAGAAATTCTTTTGCATTTCAGGGGTTTGGACTAGATGACCCTTGGGGTCCCTTCTAACTTTACAATTCTATGATCACATATAACCTCCCCCATCGCATCATGAACACAGGTAAACTTGAATGCACAATACAAAGGATGCCTAGAGGGGTCCTGTGTTGCATGAAGCAGTACAAAATCAAGACCAAGTGGTTTGGGCTCTTTAACTTTTTTTCTTTTTCTTTTTTTGTTAGGCTCCTACTATTTAATCACTACTTATGGGGCGGTAGAGCTTATCAAGAGCTATGATAAGATCACAGTCACTCGGCAGCTGAGCTCAGAGGTCCAAGATTCCATTCACCGCTGGGAGAGAAGGAGAACGCTTAACAAAGCCCGGGCTTCCCGATCATCTGTTCAGGTTAGCAGATAAATAAATGAAGGAAAGCAGTTACAGATAGGTAGCTGTGTTGGTCTGCCATAGTCAAAACAAAAAAATTCCTTCCAGTAGCACCTTAAAGACCAATTAAGTTAGTTCTTGGTATGAGCTTTCGTGTGCATGCACATTTCTTCAGAAGGAAAGCAATCTATCTTAACTTCATTATTCATTAACTTACAAATGTAATAAGCAGAGGCCACAAATCACATTAGTGAGGATGAAATTGGCATCCTAGCTTACTTCAGCTTGTTGGTTTATTATTTGTAAGCTGCGATGAGAGCCTGTGGTTTAGGGTGGCACGCATACATTTCAGAGAGAAAGAGAAGCTAATTTTAAGTTCAAAGGCAGTTTTCAGCATCTTGTCCTTCAACCACATGGTGGCAGCAAAGCTCCCTTTTGCTGCAGGAATAAAATACCTTATTGGCTCTCTTCACCAGAACCAAGGCTGTGTACTCACTATGCCTTTAAAGCACAGCCTTTGCTTCGAGGAATTCTGGGCACTCTTTGTTTGTTGTAAACAAAGCATACGCCATACCCTATTCCCCGGCCTCAAGAGATTTACAGTTGGGAGAGAGTCCCTCAGATACTTGGCATAACGTGCCAACTCATAGTCCCATCTTCGGCCCAATACATTTAAAGAGTTGATTGAGAGACCCTTACTCCCCTCACAGAACTACAGTTTCCAAAGTGGTTTAACAGGCAGTCTTTTCTCCCTAGGAAACTCTGAGAATTATATCTCTGTGAGGAAAATGGGGGCCTCTAGTCGTGACAACTCTCAACACCCTAAACAAACTGTGGGTCCCAGGGTTCTTTAAGGGAAGCCATGATTTAAAAGTACAGCACAGATTGGGCCTCAGTCATCCCTTCTACAGGCTGAAGGTGTCTAATTCCTTCAAACTTTCTACATGACAGCCATTCGGATATTTGACAGTGACTGTGGTACCTCTTAATCATCTAAGCTAAACAAACCTAACTCTTTCAACTTTCCTTTATAGGACTTGATATCCAGGCCCTTCGCCATCTTCACAGCCTTTATTGCTCATCAATAGTATGTTGTTGATTATGATGATAGATTCGCAGTATCTATTAGTGATCACTATCTATCAACTGTCATTTTAATATCTATGGATAACATAACCCACACTCCTTGTTTCCAGGATTTCATCACAATCTCCTTTATGGAGGCTGAGGCGAACACCAGGACGCTGGCCTACCGAACTGACTCAACAACGCACCAGCTGAACCAGCAGTGCGCTGAGAAATTCGAAGTCCCAGAGCCTCAGAACTATGGGCTGTTTGTTCAGGTTGAGGACAAGAACCTGCGGCTAGATGATGACGCCCTTCCTCACCGCATCAAATCCCACCTTCTGAGCAAAGAGCCCAAGCCGACTTTCCATTTTATTTATAAGGAGGTGGGCGGAGAGGAACCACCGGTTCCCATTATCAAGGACCCAGATGTTTTATAACAGCCAAGCTGTTCTCTTGTAGCAGACTCATTCAAACAGCCGTGGCATTTTTCATTTCAAAACTTCCTGATCTCCACCAGGTCACAGGAGCACAGCAAAGTGCATCTTCTGAGCGGAATGGTGATGGTCGAAAGCCTATGCAAATCTTCATCTGGGGCATTTCTTCAGCAGAATTTATTTTCCACAGTAAATTGAATATTCCAAGCAGCTTTCACTCTTGGAGCGGGGTGGGGGAGGGGTGTGGACTTGAACAATTCAGAACCTTAAAACGTGAGCAAATGATGTAACTTATGTGACAGCTGCCCTGGTACAAAGTAGGTAGGTTTGTGGTTATGGGCAAATGGCAATATATCCATCCACCCAGTTATCAAATCAACAGTATTATCAGAGAAGATCCGCCAAAGAAAATTCAAATAGTCTTCCTTGTAGTAGTAAAAAAAGATAATAAAGTGAATGTATGTGGCGTCCTTTCCTTTCCCATCCAAGGAAACAAACTTGGGACCAGCTTGCTGTTTCATGCAAACCAAGTATTCATGGTTTGTTTCTCGCCTAACAAATCATGACGATAATAATTATAATTTTATTATTTACACCCCACCCATCTGGCTGGGTTTCCCCAGCTACTCTGGGCTGCTTAAAGCATATCTAAAAACATAATAAAAACATCAGGCCTTAAAAACTTCCCTAAAGAGGGCTGCCTTCAGATGTCTTCTAAAAGTCAGATAGTTGTTTATTTCGTTGACATTTGAAGGAAGGGTGTTCCACCGGGTGGGCACCACTACCGAGAAGGCCCTCTGCCTGGTAAGCCAAGCAACAAACCATAAGTGGTATTTCGCACCAAATGGCTTGTTTTCCTGGTTTGTTTTATCTCTATTCAGGAAATAAGGGGTAGGGGAGGAGCACCATGAAGACTTTTGAATAGCATATACTAGCACAAATCTTTGCATTAAACAGATCATAATTTGAGCTATGGTTTAACGTGACATGTGAACCACTTTTGACAAGACTCCAACATTTCCCACCTAACCCTCCACAGTGATAGGGCAGACCCTGGATATAAAAGTTATGTTAAAAGAGTGCTCCCCCGCCCCCGGGTATTTCTTTCCTACTCTTCCTTGTAACATTTAGTTCAGGAATAGGGAGAATTTGACCCTTCAGAGCTTGCTAAACTACACTTCCCATCAGCCTTAGCAAGCATGGCCAATGGCCAGAGATGATAGGAATTATAGTTCAGAAACATCTGGAGGGCCAGAGGTTCCACACAACCAATTTAGTTGGAAAAGAAACGTGTGAAATGATTATGTCCATTGCTCCAGCTTTGCCTTGCATCATTGGCTGTTGGTGACAGAGCAGCATGTGGTACAGTGATTCCATGTGGCTTTTTCACAAGCAAAAGACACAGAGCTGACACACGTGTAGAAACGATGAGGGTTTTTTAATTATTCCACCGAGGAGACAAATCAGAATTGAGAATCAGATCACACAGTGTGATGGAAATGTTTTCGTCTTGAATCCACATCGAAGTCACTTCTCTTTACCTTCCACGAACATCCCACCTAACAGTTTAAGTGCAGGCAGTTTTACACGGAGCGAGGGAGGCAGAAGTAGAGGAAGAGAAAGGTGCACAGAGAAAGTGGCGACAAAGAGAGACTTGAGAAGCAACAGCCAGTTATGGGAATTCTGTGTTCTGTAACAATGAAAGCGAAATGTTCGGAGTTAAAATTGGAGGGCTGGGGCTGGGGGGGGGTCTGTGTAACACCATATGCAGCTTTTGAGATGCTACTGCTGAGATTTGCTTAGCTTAGCATTATGTGCATATTCTTCTGCTGTTGGTCACCCTGTGTGGATAAAATGTGGGGGTCTTTTTGAAGACCACAAAAACAAACCTAGGCAGCCTGGATGTAAGATGTACAGCTCAGTACATATGATGTTTGCAGCATAGCCTTATAATCACACAATGCATACAGTCTTCCGATATTAAGAAATACACCCCCTGAGTGAATAATATTGGCCTCGTACATGTGGCTAATTGTTACTCCCCACCCCTCTGTTCATTTGAGCTGTAGCAACTTCCATGATATGTGTTACACTGTTTTTCTGAGCAGAGAAGTTGTAAGTGGACTGCCAACTGCTGGGTCATATTTTGCATGAGTGACTTCCTGCTGTGCAGGAAACAATGCCCTAGAAGAACTATGTTGCTGGTCTACCTCTGTGACAATTCTGCAGTGAAAAGTGTGCTGGGGGCGTAACCTATCCCTAGAACTCTAGGTTAGAGTTAAGCTGTCTAAAAGCATTAGAAACAGATTGGCCACCCATTCACCCTGGAAAGCTGCTCCATAATTTTCTAAAGCACACGGTTACGTCCGACCCACTGACTGCTCCCTGCCTGTTGAGGCATGAGCTGTTTAGGAGCTTGAAATCAACCAGTTCTTTAGGACGTTGGCTACTGTGCTGGACTGATCTAATCATATCTTGAGGAGAAAGGGCCTTTTCTGTCACTTTATAAAAGGCGCATCTTCCAACAACGTGTTCTTTTGTTTCGTATAGAAATATTTCATCTCCACCTTAGATATACAGAAGCAGTTTATCAAAATTGTTGCAGTAATGCCTGTTTATGTGTATTTATTTCCCTGTGTCACTATATGTATTTTGAGCAATGTCTGGTTCATAATCAAAGACTTTGGAGGCACAAATGCTCGTCGCAGTAATTTTGCTTGGGTCCTCTGCAACAGCTCAAATAAAGAAAGTCAAAGGTCACTGGGTGGCCTCTCAGCTATCACCCAACCTTTTGTACTCAGGGCCTGGAAATGAATCCTCTAACTGTGTTGCCTGTTTAATCTTCTAACGATGCTGTATTGCTGTGTGATTTTATAATATAAAGCCATGCTGTTTAAAAAAGTTGTCATTGCTAACGTTCCTCCAAGAAAAACGTTTGACCTTGGCATTAAAATCCCATACAAAAGGCTTTGGTTTTCCTTAAATGTCACTGCAATCCTTTTCTCCCTGGAAAAAAAATTGAGTCCCTGAAGAAGTTAGGGCATTTTCTTTGGCAATCACTCGTAGCTAAATAAGATTGTCTGCCATGAACACAGTCTTAACAGTGTGTCCGTAGGTGACTGTGGAGGCCAATTCTGGATCCATACATCCTTCCACAGGGGGCACATGGGTTTCCAGGTGGGAGCTGATCATGGTGAGGGTTTGCCAAATGTGCCTTCCCCTTAGCTCGTTTCTCCTTTTCCCCCAGAGTTTGTGCTTCTTCAAAGTCCATGACACCTTTGGTAAGTGGCCCATCTGGTCCAGCATCCTATTTCAATTATATGCCTTTGAGAAACAGGGCGTCCTGCCTGTGAAACCAAGAGACTGCATATAGCCATGAAGACTAGCAGCCATTGACGGACTGAGGGTGGAATTCAGCATGGCACTACGGAGATTGTTCCACCTGGTAAGCAATCCTTGTGCTGTTGGAACAATCTCCGCTCTCCTCCATGTCTTGTTCTGTGAGTTCTCCTGACTCTCCAGAGCAGATCTGCAAGAGGATGCTGGCAGGAGTCCCATTCCACAAGCTTCCCCTAGCACAAATATTCAGTTGAATCTGACTCTTCTACACCATAAAGCCCCTTTTCAAAGACTTGGGGTGCTGTCTGAAGAAGGACCACTTCCTTCTTGACCCTTCTGTCCTGTCTGCTCCATTTCGCTAGTATTGCACTAGCAGTGGCAAAGCGTATGATCATGTCAAGACTGTCACTGTTTTGTGGTAGGGAATACTAGTGAATTCAGGTTGTGCAATTAGTTGACCTGGTGCTTTTGTGCAGCAAATCTGCTTCCACTGAACAAACAAATGTGCTTCAACTTTTTGTGGGAAATGCACGGGGATGTGGCTAATAGGAATTGTTTGATGCAACATCATATGACTTCAATGAGTAAGTGGTATATAAACTGTCAGGAAAGAGGGCATCTAAGTATGTCTTCATTAATTCATACCCAATTCCAAATTTTCCAGTCCCATTTCCTGTTGGCTGTGATTCTCCATCCTAGGTTTTTTGTTTTAAGAGAGAAGTCCTTTTTCCATTTTTCCCATTCTTTTTTCAAACCAATCTCCAAAAGCTTAGATGCTTTTTCTTCTGTGTTCATGTCAGCTTGTACACAGCTCTCTCAGCTCTCTCTCTCTCTCTCTGCCATCTCAGATGGTTTCTTAATGTCTCTGATCATAATTCTATTCATCTCTTCCAACATAATTCTATTCACCTCTCTCTCTGCCATCTCAGATGGTTTCTTAATGTCTCTGTTTATAATTCTATTCATCTCTTCCAACATCACAACCACATCAATTTGTCTGTTTCAGTCCTCCGGAAAGCTTATGTGGATATCCACTCCATTTCATCATCTGCTGTTTCCCATTTTGCCTGTATTTTCTCATGTTCAGGCCACATCATCTTCCACAGGTCCTATGCATTCTTGAATCTTATGTCTCTCTGATGCATTCTCATTTACCAATCTGTACATCTCAGCCCTTAATTCTGTCAGTTGTTCATCTGGTAGTTGTCACATGATACCAACCATGGTCAGATAGTTGTTTATTTCCTTGACATCTGATGGGAGGGCGTTCCACAAGGCAGGTGACACTACCAAGAAGACCCTCTGCCGGGTTCCCTGTAAACTCATTTCTCACAGTGAGGGAACTGCCAGAAGGCCCTTGGTGCTAGACCTCAGTGTCCAGGCTGGATGATGTGGGTGGAGACGCTCCTTCAGGTATACTGGGCCAAGGCCGTTTAGGGCTTCAAAGGTCAGCACCAATACTTTGAATTGTGCTCAGAAAGGTTAGCCTTCAGGGCACCATGTCAGCAAAACTTCCCTTCTTTTAATTACTTTTGATATTGGAAGCAATTACTACTTGGGTGGTCTATCTGCAAATTAATTCTCACCCAGAATGCAAATTGACTACTATCATAAGAAGAGGCATTAATCAGCAGGCTGAAAAACAAAGCAAAAAGCGTATTCTAATTATTGGATTAGGATACCGACACTCCAGTTTGTTAAAAGTGTAAAAATATGATACAGCAAGAAATAACCTCCCTGCAAACAAATCAGAATGAACGCTTGATATATAACTAACGACAACTAACCTTGCCGCAGACTTGGTGGAAACAAATCAAGATGCTTCAACAATAAGCAGGTCATCTGGAAGTGATCTAAGAGAAAGGGTTAGATGAAAAAGGAAGGGTCTAAGGCTATCCCTGCATACTAGCCATGGTGCTTATGAGTAGAAGGCAGCATCTGAATACCAGTTGTTCTGGAGCCCTAGTGGGAAAAGTTTTGTTTCACTGTGATCCTTCTTTCCAGCTTCCATAGGCATCTGGTTGGCCACTGTGGGAACAGGATGCTGGACTAGATGAGCCTTTGGCCTGATCCAGCAGTCAGGCTTTTCTCTTAGGGCAGCAGATGGCGTACCCAACACTAACAGAAGACTGAGTATCATAGTAAGTTACTATCAGTCCCACAAAAACACAAAAAAACAAGAAAGCACCAATGGCAGGGAAAGAGAGAGAACGAGAAAGAGAGAAACCTGAAATGAAATTTATTCCAGGCTCAGTACATTTGGAAAGAAATCCTTCCTGGGGCGACATTTTTAGAAGCATGGGGACCCTGTACTGTACTAGTGACTTCTGTTCAGAAGTCATCCTGTGCCAAAATATGTTGAGTGTGGAATGCATTTCCTTTCCTTTCAAGCCTCTGGCGTTCCTCTCTCTGCTTACCATCACTCCCCCGTCACTGTGGAGTCTTTTCAAAACTGTGTTTCATTTGTTTATTTATATGGGGGTGTATTCAACATAAGCTTAAGGTGCAATAATTTCTGCTTTCCCAACAGTACAAACCCCCCTTCTAGAGCAGATTGGGGGGAGGTGAGGGGGCAAATGGGGGGGGTTAGAGGTGGAAAGTTTTCTTGCACTAGTGGGACTCCTTGTACGGATTTCCACTAGCAAAACAAGCTAGTTGAACACAACCTTTAGTATCTTATTTATAAAAATATTTGTATACTGCAATTCCATAAAAGCAATAAAAGTAGTTAAGGAGGATTATAATACAAAACCACACACACAAAACAGCTGACTCTTATGGAAACTGTTTTCCTTAACTGTCTGCAAGCAAATAAAAGTTTTCAGCAAACTGTTTGAAAATTAACACAGAAGACACTTGTAGATTATCTATTGGAAGAACAGCAGGCCAATAATATTGAAGGTCCAGTTTCATACTGATGCCAAATGGGCCTCACCAACTACAGGGACAAACAGTGATGCTCCTACAATGATCTCAGTGTTAGTGTGCAAGCTGATAGGGCTGCCATTATTTGTATTTCTAGCTCCCTCCACCGAGGCCCTAGAAGTTAAACTTCTGAGTGGTGAGCAGATGCCTCTCTTCTGCAGAGCAGATGGATGGATGGATGGATGGATGGATGGATGGATGGATGGATGGATGGCTTGAATGAACAGATTCCCTGGTCTTCAGGGTGAAACAATGTCTAGTTTGGCTTACCTAAAACCCACTGTAAAAACCAATAGATCAAAAGATAAACACAGTAGTGGGTGAACAGCAATTGAATGAAAGCAGCAATCAAAACAATTCCAACATGGATTTAAAAAATATTAAATGAAAACCTGAGCATTCCATAAACAGGGAACACCAGGATGCTTGGTAGATAGAAATTTCTAGCATAGTAAGCTAAAACAATGCAGATCCTACTGACTTAAAAATCAGTGCATGTCAGGCTTTTGCAGATTAGATCCTTGATGTGTGGATTTCACCTCTGATCTCTTGGAGACTATGCTATCTCCTTATCATACTGCCCCAGACAACCACACCTTTCTATCACAGTTTTTACAAAAGCAAGGGCAGCAGTTTTGTGCTAGTGACCACTATGATCATGTGAAAGGAGGGATGACCTGAGTGACTCAGGAGATTCACATGACTTGTGAGTAAAATCTACATCTGAGAAATTTGCCCTCTGGGACTGTTGCACAATGGGGACAAACATCTGTTTCCTTGCAAAACTCTTGGTTTTGCATGCAAATAAATAAATAACTGAGAAATGCATGTGAGAGAGACATAGGGTCATGTGTTCACTTACTCACTGGGTAAGCAGGAACTAAGAATGAGCAAATCTGTCAGTTTTGGTTTTTCTCAGTTTCTCATTTTCCCAGTCTAAAGTCCAGTTCTCCACTTTTCCGGGAAAATCTTTAAAAAACAAACAAACCTGAAGCAGACACATGCATACAAAGGAAGAAAGCAGCCCTCCCTCTTCTGCCCTGCGCTCATGCAACCCTACTAGGGCTTTGGATCGGGTAATTTCATCGCCTTTGAGCCTCCCGTCCCCATCCATTAAGGATTGCTGCCCTACAAAATTACAAGTGGGCCCCACAACAAAATGTTGCAGTGTGTCCTCGGCGTGCAGGCATTACCTGAGCCCACGGCTGTTGTTGTCGGCATCTGCCTCAAGAGTCAATGGAGTGTGCCTCCAAGGGTGAAGTCAAATCTGTGTGTTTGCAGCACTAAACTGGGGCGCAAGCCTGGGCAGTATGTATGAAGGTCCTGGGATGCTCAGACGGCAAGACCCTTCCCCCTCTTGGTCTCACTGATGTGCTCCAAAGGATAGCAGAGCAGATGTTTGGCACCAGCTTGGCTGCAGGAGTTGCCGGAAGGAGACGTACAATGTGTCTTAAGGACCCCACTCCAGATTTATTTAGGGTTTACTCCTCAGCCTTTTCTTCCCCAAAAAATATCCCACAAGATGGCAGAGGCTTAGGATCAGAGTTTTCCTCGTCCTAGATGGGCTAGGTTGACAAGCCTTTACCTGTGGAGGAAGTCCCTGACTCACCAAGGGTTTGAGACCTCACTTGGTTAGCTGGCCAGTCAAAGCCATTTCCCGGGGTGTGGCCACTGCCACATACTGACAGCTTCTAGGAGCCACTGGTGAGAGCTGAGGAGCACGATATATACCCCACCAGAAGTACTAGGTAAAAGGTAAAGGCCCCCTGGATGGTTAAGACCAGTCAAAGGTGACTATGGGGTTGTGGCGCTCATCTCGCTTCAGGCAGAGGGAGGTGGTGTTTGTCCACAGACAACTTTCCAGGTAATGTGGCCAGCATGGCTAGACCGCTTCTGACACAATGGACGGAAACCAGAATGCACAGAAATTCTGTTTACCTTCCCGCCACAGTGGTACCTATTTATCAACTTGCACTGGTGTGCTTTCGAACTGCTAGGTTGGCAGGAGCTGGGACAGAGCTGCGGGAGCTCACTCCGACCTTCTGATCAGCAAGTCCAAGAGGCCCAGTGGTTTAGACCACAGCGCCACCTGCATCCCTACCCCAGAAGTACTACCCCTCCCCTAACCCCCCATACAGCCCACGGCTGAGTGGGTTATATATATAAAAAGAAGAAAACTTTCCTCAAAGACAGGAAACCGTATTGCAAACTGGGTCTTAATTCATGTGCATTTTGTAAAAATATTTTTTTTCCCAATCTAAGTGCAACCAGTCTGCATGCAAATCAAGAAACCTGACTTTCTGCTTTTTGTGGGGTCAGGCCGTGGGGAACTGCTGCTGCTGCAATCCTTCTTGAGAAAATAAAATGTTTGCTTTCTCAAAAACAGGATCTGGCTGTCCACTCATTTTGTTTGGTATCTGTTTTCCCTTGTTTTTCTCATTCTCCTATGCACGCTAATAGGTGACGCAATATCCTTGTGATGGCTGTGAAGCAGAAGATTATGGGACTGAGCCTAGATGACCCTTCCCTTCATGTTCCTAAGCAACAAAGAAAAGATGCTGAACTGCAAGTGTGATAAAAGAGGAATGAGATTACACTGAAGGACACCCTAAATGTGCTCTCAACCACCCAAAAGGAGCTAAACTCCATGATAGGAGTGGCAAACCTCTGACCCTCCAGATATCGTTTAACTGCACCTGCCATCAACCCCAGCCAGCAAGGCCAATGACCAATACTTAGCTAGGTGAACATACAGAGACTGCTAGGTTAAAGTGCACTGGACATGCCATCTTTATGTATACAAAAAATTGAAGGTAGCAGCACATTGAATTATTTCACTGGGATGGAATGGTGCTTCATCAATCACCTTGAGCAGCCAGTGGATTTGGCAGTGCTATCTGCACCATTTAGCATACCCTCCGTCCCCTAAGCTAGCTTGGGTGCAGTGGAGAACGCTGTCTCATCGCCAGTGCTAAAGCCCGATTCAAGTGCTTCTCAGCTTCTGTAAGGGCAAACTGAGGAAGCCCACCTTGTAGCCTGCCTTAGGGAGCAAAGTATAAAAATTCCTTCCAGTAGCACCTTACAGACCAACTAAGTTTGTTATTGGTATGAGTTTCATGCATACGAAAGCTCATACCAATAACAAACTTAGTTGGATGATGGTGGCGCTGTGGGTTAAACCACAGAGCTTAGGACTTACCGATCAGAAGGTCGGCAGTTTGAATCCCTGCAACAGGGTGAGCTCCCATTGCTCGGTCCCTGCTCCTGCCAACCTAGTAGCTCGAAAGCACGTTAAAGTGCAAGTAGATAAATAGGTACCGCTCTGGCGGGAAGGTAAACGGCATTTCCGTACGCTGCTCTGGTTCACCAGAAGCGGCTTAGTCATGCTGGCCACATGACCTGGAAGCTGTATGCCAGCTCCCTCGGCCAGTAAAGGGAGATGAGCACCACAACCCCAGAGTCGGTCACGACTGGACCTAATGGTCAGGGGTCCCTTTACCTTTACCTTAAGGTGCTACTGGAAGGAATATTTTAATTTTGTTTTAACCACGGCAGACCAACACGGCTATCTATCTCTAATTAGGAAGCAAAGGGTCTTGGGCTGGCCCTGTAGAGTGTGCAAGCCAGGCCTTGTGGTGCCCACACAGCTCGGCCCTCCAACACTTCCCTTGCACTGCCCAGGGGCAGTTCTGCTATGGAACTAATGAAGCTTAAGCTTCAGGGCCTCTAATCCTGGAGGGGCTACAGAGAAGACTTTAGATCACATTGCTTAAACATTTTGGGTAGAGAAGACCCAATTCGAGCCACGCAACTCAAATGGATTAATTTTGTTCTGTTTGTATTCCAACAACCCCAAAGTTTGAGAGTCAGTAGCACAGATATTGTAAAGGTGTCGTGTTGTGGTAAGTTGGCTGTCCTGCTGTGGCTAATATATTTTTACTCCCTTTCTAACAGAGGTCAAGACCCTAGAGGAATAATAATGAATTCATGAAAGAAGTTATAGATTTGGGGGACACCCACCCTCTGGAAATTAATAAATGGTAGGATTTTAATCAATTGGTATATGGATGAAAGTAAAAAAAAAACCTAAGATCATGGCCATTGGTCCCATCACCTCCTGGCAAATAGAAGGGGAAGTAATGGAGGCAGTGAGAGATTTTACTTTCTTGGGCTCCATGATCACTGCAGATGGTGACAGCAGCCATGAAATTAAAAGACGCCTGCTTCTTGGGAGAAAAGCAATGAGAAACCTAGACAGCATCTTAAAAAGCAGAGACATCACCTTGCCAACAAAGGTCCGTATAGTTAAAGCTATGGTTTTCCCAGTAGTGATGTATGGAAGTGAGAACTGGACCATAAAGAAGGCTGATGGCCGAAGAATGGATGCTTTTGAATTATGGTGCTGGAGGAGACTCTTGAGAGTCCCATGGACTGCAAGAAGATCAAACCTATCCATTCTTAAGGAAATCAGCCCTGAGTGCTCACTGGAAGGACAGATCCTGAAGCTGAGGCTCCTGGAAAAGACCCTGATGTTGGGAAAGATGGAGGGCACAAGGAGAAGGGGACGACAGAGGACGAGATGGTTGGACAGTGTTCTCGAAGCTACCAGCATGAGTTTGACCAAACTGCAGGAGGCAGTGGAAGACAGGAGTGCCTGGCGTGCTCTGGCCCATGGGGTCACGAAGAGTTGGACACGACTAAATGACTAAACAACAACAAGCTGCAGAACTGTCCCAGACAAGGAATCCCTGGTGGCTGGTCTAGCAAAGAGCAAATCTGTTGACATGAGAAAGGGGTTGATGGGCTCTCTGAGAGGAATCCTTTGGTCGGGGCGGGGAGACAGACGTTGCCAAGGTGATGGGGTGTGTGATTGAGGTTACAGGAAAAGAGTGTTTTGGAGCAAGGGTTGCTGGGAAGAAGAAGGGAGAAGAAAAACTGGGATCCATCTTGGGCAGGCTGGCTGGGAGAGATGCCTTGCACTCTGGGGCTGCATTGCTGTGGGGGACAGGCCCCTCTAGAAATGACCATAAAATCTGGACTCCCTCCCTCCATACAGACTGAAGGTGTAAATGGTGAATAAACCATATTTCTTCAAGCTCTGATGGTTTCTGTCATGTCTTTGTAATAATTTTTTATTAACTTTTCTGTCTTACAATTTCAAATAAACATTTTACAAACTTTAAAATATCCAATGACTTCCCTTCTTCTCTTTTCATGGTTCATTTTACATATCCCTGCATATTTACTATAACCATTCAAATCAATTTTCCACTTTTTCATCCATCAAAAATTATTTACTGTGTTGGACTTATCTTAATGGTGCCAGCATTTTCAGCTGTACACAGTTATTTTCCATATATTCAATAAATGTTTTCCAATCTTCTTTAAACATATGTTCTTTTTGCTCTCTTATTCTGTGTTTTTTTAAAAAAATATTTTTATTCATTTTCCACAAAAGAAAAAAACAACAACCATTTTTTATACAATCAATTCACATTTTATCACACATTCATCTCTTTTTTTGACTTCCCTCAGCTCCTCTGCCGATCTTTCTTTTGCATCAATATTATTAACGCATTTCTTAACTTAGTATTGCCTTTAGATATCTCCTTCCCTCCTCTTATTTTCTTTTTAACAATATTCCTGTTTTTCACAGAGTCTCTTGAAAACCACTCTCATTCTGTGTTAAATCTGCAGGTTGTGCATATTCTGTCAACTTAAGTTGCCAATCCTCTTTAGTTGGGACCTCACTGACTCTCCATTTTGGGGTCTAATGAAACATGGGCCGCAGTTGTTGCATGCATAAATAACCTTTTCTGACACCTGGGAATTTCAGTCTGGGTTATCCCCAGCAAAAATGACTCTGTTTTGGAGGGGGGGAAGTAATTTTGAACATTTTTTCCCAATTCATTATAAATTATTTCCCGTTACCCTTTTACCTTTTTACATGTCCACCATGAGGCGTTCCCAAGGTAAAGGAAGGATTGAACTCTGATTGATAAGAATACACACAGAGGCTTGAACCAGCAAGACTCTGGGAAGGGTGCGTATAATAATCTCTCTGTGTGTCTCTCTCTCCACCCTTCGGCCCAGGTCATTTTATTCACAAAAGAACTTTTACAGAGTGTTCATAAGAACCAATCAGAATTCTTCTGAGCATTTCAACAACCCCCAGGTGGGGAAAAAGTTAAACTACCAAAACTAATTAACAGAAGTACAAAGGAGTACATTTGGCAACCCTGGAGGTGATAAACAAGCAATATACATGATAAGAAGGATGGCCAGGAGGACAGCAATCATTATCACCTTCATGTGAGATCTGTTTCCTGGCACTAAGATTAACATCCTAAGATTAACATATCAGAAAGCTACTTCAAAGAAGCTTGCTTACTATCTTTAATGACCCAGGAGCCTGCCTGGCGAAACAACTGGGCTGTGTACGTGACTTGTCAAGCAGAGAGAAATGGACAGTAGAGGAAATGGCCAGAGATGCAGAGGGTTGTGGGATTTGGTCAGAAATTGTTGTCAATGTATCAAACCCAGTCAACACAATGCATTCATCGTGGACACAATGGCTTGAAGCATATTTTATAATTCCTCATAGTAATCCCACCTGACCCCACACTCTGGATATTTGCACTACTACACACCACATGTGGAAGAATGTTCCCGCCACTTCTTTACACTTCCAGCATGTATCTGATTCTGTCTTATACATCTTAGCCAACCTACTCAGAGTCAAGTACCACCTATGAATCATTTTCAAATAGTTCTCTTTCAATGAATAAAAAGGTAAAGGTAAAGGTACCCCTGCCCGTACGGGCCAGTCTTGACAGACTCTGGGGTTGTGCGCCCATCTCACTTAAGAGGCCAGGGGCCAGCGCTGTCCGGAGACACTTCCGGGTCACATGGCCAGTGTGACATCGCTGCTCTGGCGAGCCAGAGCTGCACACGGAAACGCCGTTTACCTTCCCGCTGGAAAGCGGTCCCTATTTATCTACTTGCACCGGGAGGTGCTTTCGAACTGCTAGGTTGGCAGGCGCTGGGACCGAGCAGCGGGAGCGCACCCCGCAGCAGGGATTCGAACCGCCGACCTTTCGATCAGCAAGTCCTAGGCGCTGAGGCTTTAACCCACAGCGCCACCTGTGCACGCTGCAAATTTGAGGTCGCTTTTCCAGAGTTTCTCCCAGAGGTTGAGATCTATATTTTGTCCTATATCTATTGCCCAGTGTGTCATTGAAGCTTCAACAAGCTCGTAGTTTGTTTCCCAGTCTCTGTCATGTCTCAGTTCTCCAAATGGCCACAGACCCTGGGTGGGTGCCTGGAGCCCCATGGACTTTTGCTACCACTCAGCAGAGAGATGGCGAGGTGCTCAACTTTTGTAACAGTACTTAAGTGGATACCTAAAGTGTAAACTCACGAAAAAAATTGTGGTGATCTGTCATGGAACCACCCCTCTGAAGAAGGTAACAGTGGCTACCAGACCTTGTTGCTGGTTGCAAAGGAGCCCCCATAACAGATTAAGCTTCAGGGACCCTCAAATGTAGGTCCATCACTGTACAGCAACCACTCTCTGCCCTCCAGCATCCACTGCCTTAGGTGATCATCTCACTTTGCCTTGTATGGAGTGTTGCAATGGCCTGCAGACCACCCTGGGATTCCATTCTGGGAGGTAGCAATGCTCCTGAATGCATGTTGCTGGAAACCACAGGAGAGGGCTCTTATGCGCAAATCCTGCTTGCTGGTTTCCCACAGGCAGGTGTTCAGCCACTGTGGGACCAGGATGCTGGACCAGACGAGCCATTGCAGGCTTTTCTTATGTTCCACAGGGTAAGGCAGCTATAGGCAAGTTGTGCCCCTCCCATGTGTTATTGGACTTCAGCTCCCATTATTCCTGACCGTTGGCCATGCTGGCTGTGACTGATGGGACTTGGAGTTTAATAGCTTCTGGAGGGCTGCAAGCTCCCGATCCCTGGGCAACAAGGGGGAAGCACATTTGAAATTAAAGATATCTGAAGAAAATGTAAAGTACGCAGTGGTGCTTCTGGTATAACTGCTGCATCCAGGAATGGAAGAGATACCGTAGCTTTTAAAAAGGGTACTGATGGCTGTTGTCTTGGAAGGGATATTTTATTGCCTACATCAGGAAGGGCTGATGTGAGTTGTTGTCAAAAAGTTCTGGAGGGCAGCAGGTTGTGGAAAGCTAGACTAGGATGAGGTCTCCCGGGGGGAAAAAAAAAGATATTTTCTGTCACAGAAAAATTGATCAGTCAAAAGAGGCAAGTTCTTGCAGAGAATTCCTCTTTGAATACAGTGGTACCTCAGGTTAAGTACTTAATTTGTTCCGGAGGTCCGTTCTTAACCTGAAACTGTTCTTAACCTGAAGCACCACTTTAGCTAATGGGGCCTCCTGCTGCCGCTGCGCCGCCGGAGCACGATTTCTGTTCTCATCCTGAAGCAAAGTTCTTAACCCGAGGTAATATTTCTGGGTTAGCGGACTCTGTAACCTGAAGCGTATGTAACCTGAAGCGTATGTAACCCGAGGTACCACTGTACATGCAGCCTTGGTGGTGATTTCAATAGCGTGGGTTTTCACATAAGTAGCATTTAATCCTGGGGCCTAACAATGAGCATTGTGTGGTTAAAAAAAACAACAACAGCTGTAAAACATGCATTTCACAGAACATTCAATGTTTGTGTTGGAACAAAATCATACCAGAACGTGATATGGTTGAAGTGTGGACAATGGAAGACTTGCAGAAGCATTCTGTGGTTAGCAGCAACAAATAAAAATGTTATCCAAGTGGGGTGAAAGGCAAACTGGTTTAAAGGGACCTTACAATTTTGGCAGAGTTCAAACTCAAATTCAGTAAATTAATTGTGCTAGCTGAAGGCCATGACAAACCCATACAGACACAGACATTCTAAAATATAAAATGGTTTAACTGTAAAATTCTATGCATAGTAATTTGGGAGCAGGGTCAAACACAGTGGGATTTACTTCTAGGTAGACATAGGATTAGGGACGCGGGTGGTGTGGTGGGTTAAACCACAGACCCTAGGACTTGCTGATCAGAAGGTCGGTGGTTAGAATCCCCATGACAGGGTGAGCTCCTGTTGCTCGTAGATAAATAGGTACCGCTCCGGCGGGAAGGTAAACGGCGTTTCCGTGTGCTGCTCTGGTTTGCCAGAAGCAGCTTTGTCATGCTGGCCACATGACCTGGAAGCTGCACCGGCTCCCTCGGCCAATAAAGCGAGATGAGCACCGCAACCCCAGAGTCGGCCACAACTGGACCTAATGGTCAGGGGTCCCTTTATCTTTACCTTTACCCAGACATAGGATTAGGTTGGATGTAATATAAATTCCTCAAATTTTCAATCCTCAGGGGTTGGGTATTATTTGACACCTGCTACTTACTGAGCATGCACTGTTCTTTGTTTATGGAGAAGTTATAAGATATTGCATCAATCCCTTTACTGATTACAAAATAAAAATGACTTCTCAGTGAAGCGGATTAGTTGTGCAAGAGCGCCAAACCCACTTTCACTGTGCAACCTTGAACTTGCCAGTCAAGACTCCTGCATTGCAGAGGGTTGGACTAGGTGACACCAAGTCCCCTCCAACTCTACAGTTCTATGATTCTTTGAAATCCCACCCACAAAATAGAAAGGGTCTGAAGGCACCCCTACATCTTGTCTTGGAAACATTCCTATAAAGAATAGATCTGTGCTGTTGGTTTAATCAGCAGATCTCTCTCTCTCTCTCTCTCTCTCTCTCTCTCTCTCTCTCTCTCTCTCTCTCTCTGGATTACAACTGGCAGCAGCTGCAAGACTCCAAGAGACTTGTTGCCCAAGAAGAAATGTCCTAGTCACTCCAGAGAATGCAGTATATTTCTACTCAGACACCCATACACCAAATATCTCAATAGTAAACATGTCACTACTGCAATTTTTTAAGGCCTGGCATTAGGAACATAGAAACCTGCCTCAGGTCTTAGCAGACAATGTATTGCAGGCACTGGCAGGCAGCAGCTCTCCAGACAGGAGCTTATGCCCGGTCAACCTGGGACCTTCTGGCTGCAAGGCAAGGTGCTCTACCACTGAACTACAGCTCCTGCCACAATACAATTAATCTGCAACTGGCTGGAGTTCAGCATTTGGGCCGTCTGTGTACAAGAGCGTAAAACACAGCTAAATCATTCTTTTTCTCAATTCAAATCAAAAGCTGGCTTGGGGCAGGGGAATGGATCAAAACGAAGTATTTCCTAGGAGAAGACAGGATGGATATGGACTGTGAATAATATTGGACATACACCACTTTCTGAACCAGTGGTGCAAGCGCTCAGGATGGGAGCGTGCGCAACAGTCTAGGTCTCAGTGAATAATGAATGGATCAGTATTCAATGTTTTCAGAAGGCAACGGCAACATTTTACCTGCAGCTTCCTAACATGGAACATTGGGGCTACAAGCAGCTCCGTAAGCACTTGCAAAAGGTCACATTATTGAAAGTTGGTGTTTTTGAAATACACAAAGGAACGGTGAGCTAGGAAAAGGCAGCAAGGCAGGGGAATAGCTACTTTCAGTGGTTGCTAACTCCCAGTTTGGGGACTCGATTGAGCCTTTTCGCCGCCACCCACAAGACCCCACTGATTTTGGCAGCGGCAACAGGATGAAATTAAGTTGGTGCCATGCTGAGGAGAGCAGAGCAAAGCACCCTGGTAAAAAATGCAAGATGTTCTCTTCTTGATCATCCGATTGATTATGGGATGGGGAAAAACACCTCCTCAGCTCACCCGCACCAACCAGCTGAAGAAGGGGCTGTATGCAAGTGTGGGGATAAAGCCACCCAACTTTTGGCCAGAGCCACCAGTGTCATGCAACCCTGCTGTCCAGGGGTGAATGAAGACCATTGGACTAAGCAAAGGGCACATTTGCTCTATGTGGGCTTTTACAATGGGATCCAATGTGGTTATTTGAAAGAGCTTTCCCTGTGCTCCTTTCTCTCTAACTTACATCACCAATGTTCCAGGTGCTTGACAAAATAGGAGAAAATAAATCCTACTTTCGCTGCATTATAGTACTAGAGTGCCTCAGCAAATGGCAATAATGTAGTTTCACTGGGGAAGCATCAAAGAGGCTAAAGTTAAACCACAAACACACCTGAGGTGCAAGCTGCTGCTTAACAAATCACCCAATTAAAAGACTGGAGACAAACGTGAGTTTAGAGTGAGGCATAAGCAACTCAACATGTTTTATTATCCTTCACAGGTCAACACTGCACAATCTCCCACCAAGTCGTGTAAACATACAATTACATAAGAATCAGAAAACAGAACAGACATTCGTCTCCTTCAGTGTGGGGGGCTTTTGCGACCATGGTTTTATCTTCAAACAAAACCCAAGCGCTTTAAATCAAATTATGCAATTAACTCACACACACCCCTGTCACAACCCCAATTTACAGCTGGCCTTTTATTCTTCTTGAGATGTGCAATCTAGAAGCTTGCAGTCAACTCTTGGGTCCTTAAAGCATTAATTTCCAATTATAAAAACAAACAGAAATGCCATATCCACCACAGGCCATTTTTCTGCGTGGAATTCCTTAGTTAATTCTCAAAAAAGGAGGCCACCAAAACCTGAGCAAACGATTAAAAAAAAGAAAAGAAAACCAGTACAATTCAAAGCAATCCCTTTGTTGTAATTGCCAAAAGAGTCTCAGAGTGGAATTCAATAATGCGATTCTGAAGGCGCTGATGAAGTTGTCCGTTCCAGAAGACTTTAGGAGCAGCTTCTGGAGTGAGACACACCCTTGGAAGGGATCCTGACTCACCCTCCCCAAAGGCTTTAAAGTGCAGAACCTGGTGGCTATCCCTCTATGGCTTTTTTCTTTTCATTGACAGAGGACGCACTTGACTGCCTTTGCTTTATGTTAGTTCCTGGGTTTGACGACTACCACATTATTAACTGCTCGTTGCTGAATTTCTCGACTGAATTGCTTTTCGGTTAAAATTCATTGCAGGCTCGATCCATGGCTGATAGTATTCTGCAAGAGAAACGACAAGCGTAAAAACAAGAGTTTTCTCACGGCACAGATTTGTTTTGCGTACTAGGGCAGTGTTTCGTAAACTCGGGTCTCTGGCTGTTGTTGGACTACAACTCCCATGATCCCTAGCTAGCAGGACCAGGGATGATTGGAACTGTAGTCCGAAATGCTGGAGACCCAAGTTTGGGAGCACTGTACTGTGGGCTGCATCCCCTGCTTGCATTGCCCGCCAGCCAGCCCTGCCTACCTGCCACAGCTCCTTACCTGACTATATACAATGGATGGGCACATAGACACCACCTTATACCGTAAACCAACTGACCGACAAACATATCTACATGCCTCTAGCTACCATCCCAAACATACCAAACAGTCCATTGTATATAGCCAGGCACTACGTTACAGCCGCATCTGTTCCAATTCTACAGACAGAGACTCTCACCTAAGAGATCTACAGCAAACCTTTTTAGAACTAAAATACCCAACAGATGAAGTTAGACAACAGTACCCAGAGAGAACTTTCTGCAAGACAGACCCAAAAAAGAAAATAACAGAACACCTCTAGTCATCACATACAGCTCCCAAGTTAAAACAGTACAACGCATCATCAGAGATCTACAACCTCTCCTGGACAATGACAGTTCTCTTTCTCAAGCTCTGGGAGGAAGACCTTTCATTGCCTACAGATAGCCACCCAATCTTAAACAACTCCTAACCCACAATAATACTACAACCAGACTTAACATGGACACTGGCACCAGAGCTTGCAATAAACCCAGATGCCAACTTTGCTGCCACATACACCCGGACAACACCATTACCGGCCCCAACAACATCACACATACCATCTCGGGACTATTTAATTGCTCATCGTCTAACATTGTGTATGCCATCAAATGCCAACAGTGTCTTTCAGCTCTCTATATTGGACAAACAGGCCAAACCTTATGCCAAAGAATAAACGGACATAAATCTGACATCAGGAATCACAAGACAGAGAAACCAGTAGGAGAACACTTCAATCTCCCAGGACATTCTATACAAGATCTCAAAGTAGCTGTTCTAATACAAAGGAATTTCAGAAATAGACTGGAAAGAGAAGCTGCTGAATTGCAACTTATTACCAAACTTAAAACCATGGAGAGACCTGGTCTGAACAAAGACATTGGATTCTTATCTCATTATACATGACAAAGCCATTTTTCACCTTCTCACCCCTTGCTTTTTCCTGTAAGACCTATTGCAGTCATCAAGAGCCGTCAACAGGCTCATCACAGCTATCTGACAATCACCCATTCCCACCACCCTTCTGAGTAATACCCCTCCCCACCTTCTCACTATATAGAAGGGTCTGGTGACTTCTGTTTCAGTGTATCTGAAGAAGTGTGCATGCACACGAAAGCTCATACCAAGAACTAACTTAGTTGGTCTTTAAGGTGCTACTGGAAGGAATTTTTTTTGTTTTGACTATGGCAGACCAACACGGCTACCTATCTGTAACTAGAGTTTGAAGAGACCACAAGGGCCTGATCCTCTTCCAACTCTACAGTTCTATGATTCTCTCACCTTGCTTAAACTTGCCTGCAGATGCACACTCCATCACTAGCACAACAACGGGCAGGCGCAAATATAGTACAGTAAGATTAAACAAAGACACACATATCTATCTATGGTTTACTGGCACGTAAATGCTAAAAGCACATTTCATATAACAGTTCTCTCTCCCTGTATCGACAGATAGGCTATCTATCTTATCTATCTATCTTCAAATTACTTATAGAAGGTAGTAAGAATTAGCCCAAATATACAATTGATGTTCTCCTTCTAGAAAATGCACATCACACCTCTAGATCATTGGTACACAGATTTTACCTGTCAATGGGATATCCTTTTTCGCAGACGTTGACCAAAGCATACAGTTGTCTCAGAGCATATTCATACTGAAAAACAGAAACAAGCAGGAAAATTACACCTTTTCCCCACTCAACGCATAATCCTAAGGCAGACAGCCGTTCATCTGAGGGCTGTAGTCCCTTTCAGTGGGGAGAGGGGAGTAATGGCTAGGGGTGAAGCTGAAGTCTGTGGGGGTGAAACCAGAGCAAGAGATGGCATGGGGCATGGCTTCTCTCCCCCTCCCCTTCATTCCCACCCAGTTTGATGTCAGGGGAGGTCAGACCACTCTTGCCAGAGGCACGAACTGATCACTCACCAACAGCTCACTCACAGAAGTAAAGCAACTGATCAGATATAAAATATCCCTCTCAAGACAACCACGGTATCTTGATGCAAGCTCCTCCCAGAGAGATGCAGCAGTTAGCCCAGTCTACTCACCATGCCAACCAAAATATGGTACAGGTGACTCCCCACTTACACAGTGGTTACGTTCCGCCCCCCCTTCCACAAGTGGGGGCCCTTGTGGCTCATGAAGAGACCCTCTCCAGAACCCAAAGAGGACGTCCTCTTTGTGTGGTGTAGTGGTTAAGAGCGGTAGTCTCGTAATCTGGAGAACCGGGTTCGCTTCCCCACTCCTCCACATGCAGCTGCTGGGTGACCTTGGGCCAGTCACACTTCTTTGAAGTCTCTCAGCCCCACTCACCTCACAGAGTGCTTGTTGTGGGGGAGGAAGGGAAAGGAGATTGTTAGCCGCTTTGAGACTCCTTAAAGGGAGTGAAAGGCGGGATATCAAATCCAAACTCTTCTTCTTTTCAGGCTTTGGGGAGGGTCTCCTCACAAGCCAGGAGGACTCTCCAGGCTGCTCCCCACTTCCGGGTTCCCAGTGCCTCGCATGTGTGCACAAGTGGGGAGTTGACCATACAAACATTTTTTTAAACTGCTGCTTCCCTTTCCCATGCAGACAGAGGTGGTGACCAGGGACAGATAAGAGTGTCAGTTTGCATTTCTTAGTACAGAAGTATTGATCTGATGTGTAGATATCTTTCCTAGTCTAATTAATTCAAGAGGGTTCTGAAAGCTTCTGTTTGAAACAAGCAGAAGGTTCATGATGTTTGGGTTATACCTTCAGAGAAGCTGGGTACAGCTGGCTTAAACTGGTTCTCTCATCTCTTTCTGTCAAGATCATGCCCGACTATAAAGGTAGGGCCAGAAAGAGCCTGAGTTTCTCTCTCTCTCTCTTTCTTTCTTTCTCTCTCTCTCTCCCCCCCCCCTTTCTGGTTTTGTGTTCTGTATATAGTGTTAAGATTTAGTCTTATTGTCAGTTTCAGTCAAGTCTGCTGCAACTGGATTTCTTATGGACAGTGCCAATCCTGAATATATTGGATTTGTGACCACTATGCTCGTTTGCCTTCAGTAACAGTAAAGCTCTGCTGGATGAAATATAATTGCCTCTGAACTATTTGGGGGGGAATCCTGCAACGTGTTTGTTTTTTACTCTGCTAACTATACATTGGAATCTACTCTGGATCAATATTGAATAGAATTCCGTGACAGGGTGTTCTGCGTATTTTGGGAAGGACCGATACGTGTGCCTTCCTCGAGGTTGCAGTGTCTGAGCCTTGGCTCCAAGTCTGAAGAGACTTACCACAGGGGAGGCATGCCAGTTGAAGCAATGGCTCTTGAAGTGACGCACTGAGGCCTCGTAACAGTCGTAATTCGTGAGGCTCATCCTCTCCGATAGGAGCTGCTCTGTATGCTCACTGGAAAGCGTTATGAAGGATATAATCTTGCGCATGGCATTCTGGATTTGCTCTTTAGCCTGTGGAGGAAGAGACAAGAGTAACTCTTTTGTTTTCTAGAACACAGCTCCTTAGTGCCCTCTAGGCAACAAGGCAACAGCGGCTCTAACAGAAGCCTCCTGTTCTTACACAGCTTTTTGAGGGGAGGGGAAGGGAAGGGTCAAACCAAAGAAGTCTGCTAGTCACAACCACCATGTCCATTTGCCTTTTGAACATCTCATTTCTGGTCACATAACTCAGAGCTGGAAGTTATCACAGAAGTCTCGGCTGAGACATTCTTAATACAAGAACCGAAAGCATCCTAGGCTGAGTTTCGCATCTTGCTGTGCTCAGGTGACCTCTGGGGGAAATCACAGAACATCCCCACCACTCATGTGGGGGGAAACACGTCTCTTCCTTCTGTTCATGCTGGAACAGATGGTTCCCGCAGTCTGCTGTGAAAAGCACCTTTTCTGAGGACTGTGCACGCAAAACATACTGAAAAAGGAAGCTTGGGAAGTTCCAGTTTGAAAACAGAAAACCTCCAAGCTAGTTGGCAGCCTGTTGAGGTGCTTCTCAGATCATGAGACAGTATCATGGACAACAGAGACAACAAGTATTTCATACCGCAGCATGCTGACCAACTCCAAAAACTGCTGCCAGTAGGCAATGCTGAAATCGTCCTCGCTCAAAAGGTCACCACCAAAATTTGCAGAAGAGGTATTTTAAGGAAGTGGCTCCCCCCCCCCCCAACCCTTGCATGTGCAAAGCAGGAGCACTCAAACAGATCAGCGCTGAGTACAGTGCTCAGGGGCATATCCTGCCTGTTTGTGTAGGACCAAAGGTGAAGTATTTCAGAAGCCCTGCAAATGCCATCTTGGTAGTCAAGATAACTCCACAATTAACTGGCAATAGTTGTAACAATCAACTCGTATAAGTTTATATTCTCTTTCTTTGATATAGGCCGATCAGCTTGCTTTGATGTTATCTGTGTGCTTGGGGTGCTGGTCTCCGAGCCCACGAAAGGAAAATATCTGTAAGATTTGGGTATTTGCAACCTATGCCCTTATCTGGTTAGGTGGAGGGATGGGAAGCCCTGGCCCAAGTGACGTATGCTGCTTTGTGTATAAAGAACATATGAATGTTTGCTTGGGCATGGAGAAGGCATCTCCTTGTTGCAGTGTCCGTCCCATGTCTGCAAAGGCTGCGAGACCTGACAGGCTGATTTGCTGCAAGTCTACATCTTTCTTTCATAAAGCACTAGAACAGATTACTCGGATGTTTTCAACATCCTTTTTTTGGTACCCCTGCACCAACCACTGCACAGAGCCCTCCCTCCTTTGGGCTGGTGATTCAGAACATTATTCTATCAAATGGAGTACGACACGAATGATCAGCATTCGCACGGGTGCAGTGAGCTCCTACTTCCGACCCTGCCACACTGTCGTTAATATTGCACCCCTCTCGGCTCTTACCTCCAGGTGTCTCTTCATCTCTCCTAGAATCGCCTTGGCCTCAACCGCGTCGTTTGTGGCCATCAGTTTGCGCTTCATGATAGCAAGGGGGACGTCGGGGCTGGGGGTGAGGTCATAGCGACTCACAGGGGGCAACGAAATGGGGGCGCTGGAGGCGCTTCTTGTGCCCTGGAACTGCGCCACTTTCATGTGAGCGATGGACTGCAGGGGGGTGGGGAGAAGAAGAAAAAGACAACCTCCGCTTTAATGGGATGGACGCATTTTTGGGAAGCAGTGCTGCTTTCAAAAGCTTGCAATTGCTTGAAAACCTGGAGGGGACTGGTCCTCTCTGTCAATTGGTTTGTTCTTCCAGCAGCCCCTGAGACAAGATGGGCAAGTTTCCTAAGGCTACCTGGTGGATTGAAAGCAAGGATCTGAGCTAGGTCCTCTCACATCTGTCTCCAGGCACCCAATAAAACACCTCGAATGGAGAGGCCATGGAGGAATTAAGCTGCGCTTCAAGAGCACCTGTGATTTTTTATAAGCAAGTGATTTACAGAGGCCTGAATGTACAAACTGTATCCAAAGTATCCATATTTGGCGATACACTGGGAGCCAGAGTGGCGCAATGGTTAAGAAGTGTTGGACTAGGATCTGGGAGACCCAGGTTTGAATCCCTATTCTGTCATGAAGCTCACTGGGTGACCTCGGGCCTAGTCTCTTAGCCTAACCTACCTCACAGGGTTGTTGTGAGGAGGAAAATCATGTGAGATCCTTGGAAGATAAAGGTGGCATATAACCGTAACAAACAGTAATAATACTCAAGAGTAGACCTATTTGCCTCATGACACTACAATTCCCAAGAGTTCTCTGGAAAGAGGGATTTGACTGTTAAACTGTAGCTGTGAGAGGAATGAAGGTTTCCTACCAGCTCTCAGGAGCCTTAACAAACTACATTTCCCAGGATTCTTTGGGGCTAAAGTTGGATGCAACCTTGAGAAGCTACCTTATACCAGGTTAAACTAGCCCAGTATTGTCTACCTACTCTGACTGGCAGAAGCTCTCCAGGGTCCCAGGGCATGTGTTACCCAGGGAGATGCCAGGGACTGAATCTGGGACCTATTGCATGCAAAACGTATGTGCTTGACCACAGGGATACAGGACCCTTCTGCAATTTGAAATTGGCTGAAAACACGGAGGGCTGGGGAAGCCAGGAGTCGTCTCAGCTCTGGAAGGAGAGCATGTTGCAAAACTGGAGGGACAAGGAGGAAAGAGGAAGCAGCCATGCCCTGGATGGTTGGTCTTGCAGCATTAAGACACAGGTTGACTGCTGAAGCAGGGCAGGGTTGGGCCTTTAAACTTCCCGAGTAGGAATTGCGCCTGGGGCCTTTAGCAAACTACTGAGCTCCTTGAGAGGATGAACAGAGGACAAATGTAAGGAACAAATTGCACAACATAAGCCCTCTAAAGTAGGGTTGCTGTAGGATGGAACAGTACAGAGTGCTGGATTAGGAAATCCTGGGTTTAAATCCTTGCTCAGTTGTGAAGTACACCAGGAGACCTTGGGCAATCACTTTACCTCCTTCACGAGGCTGTTGTGTTAATGTGGGGGGGGGGATGGAGGGAAGGAAGGAACCATGTACACAACTCCCTGCCCCCAACTCTTGGGAGTAGGGTAAGGAAAGTAAGAAATAAAGGTTCTGTTCCCCCATTTGTTTCCGCTTTTTCCAGTTTCAAGATTTAGGATGCAGACTGGAAGGTCCGGTTCAAAATAGCTATGATTTGTCGTACATTCATACCTTGGGTTACAGACACTTCAGGTTGCGTTTTTTCAGGTTACGGACCGGCGAAACCCGGAAGTACCGGAACGGGTTACTTCCGGGTTTCGGCGGTCGCGCATGTGCAGAAGTGCCTAATCGCAACCCGCGCATGTGCAGTCGCGCTGCTGCAGGTTGCAAATGTGCGTCCTGCACAGATCATGTTCGCAACCCCAAGCATCCACTGTATTGTTAAGAGTGCTTGACTGGAAGCTGGGAGACCTAATTGGCAATGAAGCTCAACGAGACGATGCCGTCTCTCAGCCTAACCTACCTCACAGGGGTTATTGTAGTATTACAGACAAAACCACACAAGGGTAAGAAATACAAAGTAAACATTGGTGCAAAACACACTGTCTGCAATTGCCCATTTGAGACCAAACACTCACCAAGTTTCCATACTGCATCACATGGCTGGTGTTTGTATGCTTCTTTACCAACAGAAACTGCTTGTGCAGAGTTTCTTTCTTCAAATCCTCCTGCAGACCCAAAAAAAAAGGCATAGAGAGAAAAAGAAAGTTGCACATGATTCAGCTATTTACATACCAACGCAATTGAAAAGGTTTTACTTCCCTTTTGGGAAAGAGGGGAGCTAAAAAAAAGAGACGACAACGAAGCAATTGCTGACCAAGTTCCTAATGTGATTGTGCAATCAGAAAACTTGGAACGGTACTTCAACAGACCTCCCATCATGAATCATTAGTTCTTGGGCAAAACTCCCATCGTGATTCATTCATTCTCAGTTAGGAAGTCTGCAGTGAATGACTGGGCATCGAGAACTATGGAACAAATAGTACTATAGATTTATTCAGTCTGCAAGTTTGAATGCCATTTGATTGTATTTTTGTTCAACAGTTTGTGATGCTTTCATGACAGGTTTGTGGAAATAGTTCTTTTTTCAAATTTATACATTTCACTGATTTTACAATCATTTTTACATTTCAAAACCCGACTTCCTTCCCCCACTCCTTAAATTTATTTTTAACATTTTCTACATATCCAAATTAACTTAATTTGTTCATTTATTCCTCTTCTTTAAATATATACTGTTACGAAACTGCGGGTTATTATAATAATCCTGCCAATGTTTTTATCTGTTTGGTTTATGGAAATAGTTCTAATAATAGTAATAGTTTTAATAAATACAAAATATCTGTGCCCTTTTCAGACATTTGCAGCCTTTATCTGCCCTGCAGTTAGCTAGAAACACAACAGTCCACAATGACAATGCATACAACCTCTTGTTGAATCTAGTATTTGCTGGACTGCTGTCCTTTGCATAAATCCTCCCACCAATAGTTATCTTAGGCCAGTGGTGTCCAAACTTTTTTCAAAGAGAGGCCAGATTTGATGAAGTGAAGGGCTGTGGGGGCCGACCAAAGTTTATGACCTTTTTTTAGGAGTGAAGTTGTTGAGCTTAAACCGACCAGTGGGCCGGATTAGGCCCCCGAAATGGACTTTGGACATGCCTGTCAGGCCATCTTAGCCCTTTCCCCAGCACACCTGCTATCTGAAGAGCAGAGGGTACCAACTAGGGGGAGAGGGGGAAGACTTCTTAACTTAGACCAAGTGATTCTTGAATTTGTCTGTTTATCATCTATTGGTGTTGGGATATTGAGAAACGCAAAGGAGCCGTCATTAAACCCTGGCACCTCTGAAGATTCCCAGGAGAGCACTGTGATGTTAACATATGAGAGTGCTGGAGGTGAAATAGTTAAACAAGTTACCCAATCAGAACCCAGGGGGTGGAGTCAGTGGGACTATAAAACCAGCTCTGGGAGGGGCGAAGGGAGGAGTTCGTTGGGAGCTGGGTGGGTGGTTGGTTGGAGTGGGAGTGAATTGGGATAGAGTCTGTGGGTAGGTTGAGTTAGTGTAGCGAAATAAGCTGAGTCAGGAACAGTTAGGAGCCAGGAAGACAAGTAAATATCTGAGAGGTGGTTTAGTGAATGAGAGCAGGTAGCGGAAGTTATAGGTCTGGATAGGCACCCCATGATTGTAATTGACCAATACCGTTTATGAAACCACACGCTTGTTAAACTGCAATAAATAAACAGAAGTTTATGTTCCAATTTAACCCTGACTGGACTCAGTATTGTACCAGGTAGGGCCTGGGTGGTGGCAGTGAGAAATAAAGTGGTGGCATGGGGATCAATAGATGGTGAAACGTCCGGGGACCCTGTGTGATCACCACAAGCACCACCAACATCATGGATGGAGTTGCCCCCAGAGGCTGAGGCAGCAAATTTAAGCTTGCACAGGTGTCAAAAGCTTGTGGCTTGTAGACTCAAGATAACGTCATCACTTCTAGGTGACATCTACAACGCCCAGGCCTTTAGACGCTGCTAAATCCTCTGTGCATGATGCAAGCATGTGGATCTAGAGATGCACCTCTTGTGAGTCAGTTCCCTGCTTGAAACAGGAGGTCGCTACTATTAAGCAGCAAGCCACCTTCCTACTTAGATGTGGCTGGTAATACTGGGGTGCACAATGGAAAGCCTGTACTATACATGTATCAACTCAGCTTAGAGAACACACTCCGGAGAATACATTGGTTTTAGTTCTCCTACTCTAAAAGGGCCCAGTGTGGCTCTTGGTGGTAAACAAAACTGCACTAAATAAAGCATTTAAAAAACAAAACAAAACAAGAGCCATAATGTCAGATGAAAGAAAAAGCAAGTTAATGGATCTTGGGGACTCACCACATCGGAATCTTCCATCCAATTGACACTGTACCAGTCACCAAGGTAGGTTTGCCTCTTGTCATCAAAATAACACGCGTAAGACGATTCGCTAGGATTAGCAGCAGTCGTGGCGTAAACTGCAAGGCAAGTGGAGGGGGCACTATTTACTTGCTTCCCCACAGCTGGCACACGGCTGCCGTATGTGCTTGTCTGAGTGGCCTTATCTAAACCAGCTGAAATTAAGAACTTTGGTTTTAAGCTGATTCTAGACACATTTTCTCCAATCCAGAGCTCTGCGAACATTCAAAAGCCTTCCCCTAAAAGCGACGAAGAATGAATGGGAAAGCTTCCACACATATAGCTCCACACATGGAACTATGCAACCCTTCAGAGGGATGCCAATTATGTGCCAGCTGGAAGGGTTGGCGAGCAAAGCAGCGACTGGATAGAGGAAAAGTAAAAGCTCTCAATATTTAAACTCCCATCCTCAAGGCTCCCATGTTGTTCTGCTACAACCTCCATAATCCCCATTGGAGTCTCATCTGAGCACCCAAGGTTGGTGTAGATCAGTGCAGTGAACTTCCAGACCCCTCCAAGCTTCGCCAGATGGCAGAGCCATTGCAGTCAAGCCAAGCCTAACCTGTGCTACACCCAATGTCATGCACAGGAAGTCAGGTGTGGGGCAGGCAAGGACCTGACTCCGCTGAAAGGCTTTCCAGGCCCCGGCAATCAACTGCAAAGCCCTGTGATCGGCTGTCAGCCGATCTTGAGAAGCCCCTTGCAAAGCACTCCAGAAGACCTCACAACTGCAAGACTAAAGGATCAGCAGAGCACCTTGAAAGGTGCTTTGCAGGCTGTTCAGTTAACGGTATAGTCTTGATTTCAAACCCTGCAGGCAAAAAACGGGTCACCTGACATGACTGTGATGCCAGACAATTGACAGCTAGGCGGTTCTAGCCTCATGCTGTATTTGGCAAACAAGAGGGTGGGAGGTGATCCAATTTCCCACCCCTGGTGTAGATAAGACTTAAAAACCATATTTAACCCAAAGTGCAATAATGCTTTCATGTTTTCAATACCTCCCAATGAAGACATTTTGAGTACAATCAGATGATTGGTCTCAGACCAGAATGCTGACTGTTCACTTACCATTGATATCATGAGGTAGATTTTTCATCATTGATCCAGATTCACATGCTTCAATGTAAAACACCATCTGCAATTTATGTTAAGAAATAGTGAGGCACACTTCTAGATGTTTGGGTAAAGATCTGGTACCTGCTTTTTCTCCCAAGCATCCTTTCCCTTACCCATAAGCTCACTGACCCACGCTCCATCTCCCATCAAATAGCAAAGATACTCTTTAATATTTGATTTGTAGATTATTACTACCCACCATGCCTCTAGACTAGAGGGGGAGGGAAACTGGCTTATTGTGATGTGCAAACCATACCAAGGTAATTAAATCTCAACTACTATCTGAAACCAGCCAGCTTCATCAAACACAGCTTCTTTCAACAGCTAACCATAGTTAGTTGAATGCAACACTAAGCAGTAGTTAATCTTAGAAGCTTCCAGTCTTCTAGCAAGCACTCACTAACCTTATCCACATAACACTATTCAGAAAATAGCATCACATGCAAACTGGCCCTACCTGTAAGACTTGCAGAAACCAACTTTCACTGAATTGTCCCTAAGTTCAACCCTGGGTTTCTCTAGCACCCTTTCTTGCCTTTTTGAATAGCTGTGCTCATAACAGGTATAAAAAAAGGTGCCACCTTCTTCAACTCCACATTTACCAGAATTTGTTGGACCTTATACATGTTTCATATTCACTCAGAAGACGCACCTACCAAGTTCAACAGAACTTACTTCCAGTTAATCAAGCAGAATTAAAATAATACTGCCTTAAAAAAACAAGTGTTTATTTTCACATTACCCTCCAGAGCAGAATGCATAGAAACCGGCTGAACATTATACACAAACTAGATACTCTGAAGGTAGGATGGGCCACAAAATGTTGGGTGGGGTTGTACCATTCCATCCCAGGTCAGGGTCTCCCTGCTGACCTGCCCAGTCTCACAGCTGGGTGGAAGGAGGAATGGAATGAAGCAGTGGGAAGAGGGAAAGATACATGGAAATCAAAGCCTGTAGAAAGAACTATTTCCTTTTCTGGAGAGGCCACTTCCTGGTTCACATAGGTTATTTCCTTTAGGGTGTTTTCCCACCTTAAGGTGTTTTTGAGAACCTGCAAACTTTTGGGTTAACCCATGTTGACTGATACTTCTCTTTCCAGCTCTGTAAGCTCAGAAAATTTGAACTGGGAAAGAGAAAGAGGACACTTCCCTTTCCAGTTTCAGAACTGTATTACTCCAGTATGCCAAGGCAAGATTCTCTCAATATGCAAGAAAAAGGTGAAAAAAGTCCAATAGGTTTTTATTTTATTTTTTAAAAAAGGAGAGGGGGAAAGATTAATCATACCATCTTTCCACATACTTCTGTGTTATTGAGTTTAGGACTCTACTACAACATCCTTTCCAGTAACAATTAGCGTTTAGAGCGGAGAGTTCACAAAGCTGAGTCCTATGCAATTATAATGGCTGTTACTTTTAAAATTAATGAAACAAACAAACAAACAAATAAATGTGGAAAATAGTCATTTTACCTTCTGGTATTTTTTGTGATGATACATATATGAAATGGTCTTGTTCAATTCTTGTACGTGAAGCTGTAAAACAAGGAGGTACCTGATCATATTCCACTGCTGTCCACTAAAGTAATAAGAAACACACCTAGCATACAATCAGGCATCTGAAGCACTCCAATTAAGTTACCAGCGATCTTTACAATAACCTTGCAAGGTGGGCTTGCACTGTCACAATTCCCATATTAACCGATGGAGGCAGGAAGGCCAAGAATTCAGCCCCTGCTCTACTGAAAACACTCACTGGGTGTACAGTCAATGCATTCTCATGGCTGTTATATATTACCCAAAGTCCCAAAACAGCTCCTTTTCTAGCCTTCAATGAGTGAGAGAGAAGTCTGATACAATATACTGATACAATGCAGCCAAACTGTAGCTTGAGAAAACAAGGCTTGCGAACTAAATCAGTGCTACTTAAGACAGGGGAAAAATTATTACGTACATCATCAGATGGAAAAGCCAGAAGTCCCGGGGCGCCATGATCAGTGAAATAAACAAATATGTGATCCCGAGGGCCACTGCAGAGAGAAAACCTTCTTAATTTCCAATCTTTTACTTAAATTCCAACTTGGTGTTAAAACTATATTGATGAAGAAATGACAGCATTCCATTCTCACGTCTTTCCAATTACCTTCGTAGTACTTTTCCCGATCCTTTATTCTTCACTGCTTCAGCATCACCCCTGAGCACAGCAAGGAAGTTTGCCGGTGTAACATCCTACAGGTTGGAAAGAGATTTGAAGCTGAAATGCAGCCAGCAACATTCCTTTTAAAATAAAAAAATAATAAGTTGACTTCTGCGTGTTGGCTCCTATCCAGCAGAACTATGGCTTTCAAAGAGTGCTCTGGGGAACCCTGCGTATTAAAAAAATAATAATGCTCGCCAGCAACACACATCCACAGAACACTGGAACTTTAGACTGGCTCTCAGTTCATGTGGGGAGACGGAGAGTGCTGGGATTTTGAATACGTGCAGCTTCACATAGTCAATTAGGAGTTGGTCACAGCGAAGGCAATGTGAACGAGTAAAATCTGCCTGGTGATACAGAGGCATGGAGACAGCTCCATGATTGGTCAAGCTCTCACGGGAATAATGATTTATGGCGTACTGACTGGAATGTGTTAGTCAGAGAGTAGGAGTTGGGAGGTTTGAGAGTTGTGAGTCGGAGGAGAGAGCTAGTTAAAGATCTGTGTTCTGTTCTGTTCCTGTAAACAGTCCACTGTATATAATAAACACCTATAAGTACAAGTTACTGGTTCCTGCTTCGTCCATCCTGCCTGCAGCCAATTGCTTTCATGAACTCTGCGTATACTCTGCTAGGACTGGCTAAGGTCCTGCAACAAATCAGGAAGTTGCAAAACACCAATAGAGAGGTCAAGCAGGGTTGAATCATATACCCTGCACAACTGCCTTAATATAGACAGCGTTTCCTCAGACAGCCTTAATATAGACAGCGTTTCCTCAGAGTCTCTGTGTACTGGCCCGCTACTATGAGTGAGGGCTGCTTTGTAGGGCAGATTATCCCCAGGAGCTGCACTAGGATGTGGGAGTAACTGGTTGGGCTGGAGTTTTAGGAAATTCAGTGAGTTAAAAAAAATCTTATAGGCTAGTGTCAGCGACAGCATCTCCCGAGTCTTCAGAAACTGTCATCAAACACCATTAAGACTCCAATATCAGTATCTGTCTATAGTATCCCTTTAATAAACCAACCATCTTAGCTTAAAGTTCATCCTGCCTCTACCACAGGTGTCCATCTTACCCCCTAAACCTAGTACACATGCTACTAGGATGCTTCGAAAGCATTCTGAGTAAATTGATGGCGGTGGGAAATGAAGGAAATACAGATAGCTAAACTTAATACAAGTGAGGTTGAGATAAGCGAGTATCTCCAACAGACTTGAAAAGCCAATGGTGAATTATGAATTGATCTCTATGCCCATCAGCTGCAGAACAAAGAAGCAACTGCCTGGAAGACTTCCAAGACTTCAGGCTGCAATTCAAGGAGGGGGTGATCTGCCATGCAGGAGGGGGTTTGCATGCAGTGGATTTTGTGCTAGTAGACCGAGGGTGTACTTACAATTAACTAGTCCTGCTTCACTTGAAATGTGGTTTACATTTAAATTGAAGCAAAGTCGCTAGGTTCTGGACAAAAGCATCCGAACTCAAGTGACCCACTCTTCAACTGGGTTAATAAAATCCTATTTCTTTGGGAAACTTTTGATATTCAAAGCTAGCAATGTTCCTAGATTACCAAGCGAATAAATCTAGTTCCTACCTCTTTTACATAGTCTTTTGGTGTTCCTTTGTACACATCTGTGCCATTGGGCCTGTTGATGATGATGCCTTTGGTTGGATTCCTGAAGCGAGGAAGTGGACAGGCAATGTTAAAAGTGGCAAAAAGTGAAGTCATTTCTTTTCTAAGTTGAGAAAACCTCTACAACATGCATTAACGGGCTATTCCTGTCCAGACAGGGGCACAGCTGGGTCCACCAGCTGAAGCTGATGGAAGGCATTCCTTGCCACCAAATTGTGCTTCATACAAACAATCCAGGATCAGGGATTTCCCTCTTTCTGTGGAAAACAGGAGACTAAACACTTGAGAAGTGTAGCAGCTGGCCCCCTTCTAACTATGAGTGAAGTCTGCCCTTCTGTGAGATGCTTTTGTTAGGTCTTGTGACAGAGACACTAGATTAATTTACAGCAGGGGTAAGGAACCTGTAGCCTTGCAGATGTTGTCAGACTATAACTTCCACCAACTCCTTGGGTCTTCAGGCCATGCACACCAGGAGTTGTAGTTCAGCAACAAATGAACCACAGACCACAGGTCTCCCACTTCCGATACGCAGCAACAGCCCTGCACACAAAGTTCACTTTCCTGCCAAAATTCTGATACTTACTGCTCATTGAAGGCAATGTCGTCATACATCATCACAACAATTTGTTCATCTGGAATGCCGTTCCGGTGCACAATTTGATAAGCATGGCAGGCATCAGCCTGAAAAGACACAGGGCAGTTTTATTTACTGGGTGATTTTTAAATGTGTTACGGGAAACAGAAAAGTTGTAGCACTAGACACTGGCCTCCAGTGGAAGTCCTTCTTTTCACGCAAAGAAATCTCCAGTTAAACCTGGGACAATCCACCCCAAAGCCCTCTTTCATTATAAACCAAACCAACCTGTCGCACATTCAACTTTTGCGCAACCGCTTATATATGTGTAGCGCCAGGAAATAAATAAAAAAATTAAACAGTGAAAAGGCACAGAAAGGGCAAAAATGGAGAGAAAAGAGAAGGGAAAAATCCTAGCAATCCCAGAAGCCTTTGCAACTGCAATCCCATGAATTTTTGAACGAGGATTATTTTGAGATGGCACCTAAACGCAAGGCATCATCATCTTCCTTGGTTGCTGAGAAACCCAAGAAGCAGCAAGTGGCTTAGAGGGTGTTTGCGGCTTTTTAAGATGGTGTTCCCAGGTGTAGTACTTAGGAATGTAACACTCATATAAGTGGGGAGTCACCTGCAGTTAAAATGAGGCAACGGAAAAACAGAGGCAGGTATTGGCACACTCAAGGGAACCACAAGATATGCAAAAATAGGGGGAAACCCTAAGAGGGTCCGCCCCACCCTAATGTGGACAGAGATATTATTTGACTACAGAATATGTAATGTTTGTTGTGGGGAAAACCTTGGGTGGAGAAAAGCCAAGCACCTATAAAATAAAAGCTGGTTGGAGAAACTCAGCATGCCACAATCAAAGGCCCTGATCATTTGATAACTTGATATTCTCACAAAAATCACTGCACTGCAGTAAATCCAAACATGAATGGGGAGAAGGGGAAAAACTATGAATGGTGATGCTTTTACACTGCTTGGGCAGGAAGATATTGAACAAAATAGATAAGCAATCTGTACAGAAAGGGTGGCAAATTGTGCCCCTTCCCCAAATGCTGTTGGACTGTATCTCCTATCGTCCTTAATCACCTGCAATGTGAGCAAGGGCTGATGGGAGTTGTAGTCCAACCACTGAAGCACACCAGGCCCCTCACCCCTGCTATGCAGAAACAAGTCCTGTGTCATGTAGGCTTGCATATATGCCAAGAGAACACCCCTCCCATACCCAAAAATCTCCTGATGATCTCCTGATGATCTCTGCTGACTCTCCAGAGAGGAGGAGGCGTGTTCTGCTATCTACTTATTCTGCCCCAGCACCAAATCAATGTGTGAGTGTGTGAGAGTCAGTCAGTCAGTGTATCAGAGAGAGAGTGTTAGAGATCGTGTCTAGAGATAAGGTTGCTGCTAAGAGCAGCTGCAGGCACTCAGTGTAGCATTGATTTATGCTTAGACTATTTAGGTCTATACAGTGGTGCCTCGCAAGACGAAATTAATTCGTTCCGCAAGTCTCTTCGTCTTGCGAGTTTTTCGTCTTGCGATGCACGGTTTTCCATAGGAATGCATTGAAAATCAATTAATGCGTTCCTATGGAAACCGCCTTCCCCCGACCTCTTCTGGCGGGCGGCATTTTAAAATCGCCCGGGACAGCGGAGGACTTCTCCGCTGTCCGGGGCGATTTAAAAGCCCCTGGGAAGGCAGGCAGGGGGGACAAAGGCTTTCTCGCCCCGCCGCTCGGCTTCGGGACATCGTTCCGATGCCGGGCGGCGGGGGGAGGCTTTCCCGCCCCGCCGCCAGGCTTCGGGACATCGTTCTGAAGCCGGGCGGCGGGGGGAGGCTTTCCCGCCCGGCCGCCCAGCTTCGGGACATCGTTCCGATGCCGGGCGGCAGGGGGAGGCGTTCCTGCCCCACCGCCCGGCATCGGAACGATGCCCCGAAGCCGGGCGGCTGGGGGAGGCTTTCCCGCCCGGCCGCCCGGCTTCGGGACATCGTTCCGATGCCGGGCGGCAGGGGGAGGCGTTCCTGCCCCACCGCCCGGCATCGGAACGATGCCCCGAAGCCGGGCGGCTGGGGGAGGCGTTCCTGCCCCGCCGCCCGGCATCGGGACGATGCCCCGACCGGGCGGCTGGGGGAGGCGTTCCTGCCCCGCCGCCCGGCATCGGGACGATGCCCCGAAGCCGGGCGGCTGGGGGAGGCGTTCCTGCCCCGCCGCCCGGCATCGGGACGATGCCCCGAAGCCGGGCGGCTGGGGGAGGCGTTCCTGCCCCGCCGCCCGGCATCGGAACGATGCCCCGAAGCCGGGCGGCTGGGGGAGGCGTTCCTGCCCCACCGCCCGGCATCGGGACGATGCCCCGAAGCCGGGCGGCTGGGGGAGGCGTTCCTGCCCCAAAGCCGGGCGGCGGGGGGAGGCTTTCCTGCCCCGCCGCCGGGCTTCGGGACATCGTTCCGATGCCGGGCGGCGGGGGAGGCTTTCCTGCCCCGCCGCCGGGCTTCGGGACGAGGTGTTCCTGCCCCGCCGCCCGGCATCGGAACGATGCCCCGAAGCCGGGCGGCTGGGAGAGGCGTTCCTGCCCCGCCGCCCGGCATCGGGACGATGCCCCGAAGCCGGGCGGCGGGAGGCTTCAAAAGCCTTCCGGGGGCTTTTAAATCGCCCCGGACAGTCCCGGGGCGATTTAAAAGCCCCCGGTTAGCCAGGCTTCAAAAGCCGTCCGGGATAGCGGGAAGCGCTTCCCTGCTATCCCGGACCGCTTTTAAAATGCTGGCGGTGGGGAGCAAAGCCTTTCGCCCCCGCCGGCCTTCCTGGACCTCTTCTGAAGTCCGGAGGGGGGGAAAAGGCTTTGCTCCCCACCGCCAGCATTTAAAAAAAGGTCCCCGAGATTTCCCTATGGGCTTTCGTCTTGCGATGCAAGCCCATAGGGAAAATCGTCTAGCGAAGCGTCGCAAAAACCGAAAAACCCTTTCGTCTTGCGGGTTTTTCGTCTTGCGAGGCATTCGTCTTGCGGGGCACCACTGTATATAGTTTTGTATCATAGTTGTAATTATAGAATAAAAGGAAGATATTCTACAGAGCTGCTCTCCGAGTGGTTTATACTCTGCAAGACTCTGCAAAACTCTGCTGCGCAACGACTGTATAACTGAGGAAGTGAATCCGGTGCTCTCAGCTCTAAGCTGCGAGTCCACAGCACTGTGACCTGTTCCTGTGAGAAAGGTGGTCGCTGGAAGTGCTACCCAGCTCGCCTGGCCCAGTCGGGGTTGAGGTGCATGAGTCCAGTTGGTACACTGGCTCAAGGGCGATGCTGACACAACTCTCATGACTTCAGCACGTTCTCACTGTAGACGCCATCTAGCGCCTGCAAAGGCCTTTTTATTTCCTTGCCCCTTTCTCCAAGACAGCCAAACACAGATGTTTTAAGTTTCATAATACCACTTTAAGAAATCACTTTCGAAATACTTCAAGTGTTAAGTAAACATTGAAGCCTTTTGCAAAAACCCACCACAATGTTTACCAATAACCTGTTTAAACTAGCAGAGATTCCTCTATCCCCCCCACAAGGTAAGACAGGACTGGATTCAGATTTAGCCATGGTTAGAGTAGACCTACTGAAACCAATGAGACTTAACAAATTTAAGTCACGTTGCTGTCAGGGGGTCTGCTCTAACTACAAGTCTAATTCAGTGACATATGGCCAAGTCAGGTAAGTGGAATCCCAGCCTGAATTTCTACAAAAAGGAGCTGGGCCATGAAAGGCAACAGACCACAGCTGGGCTGAGGGTCTCTTTTATGATCTGTTTTTGCATCCTTTCCTACAAACGCTGCCATCCAAATCTGCAGCTTTCGTCTTAATGAAGACTTGCACACTTCTGCACTGAAGCTCAACCATAGACTGCCTAGGAGCATAGGGACCACAGGTTAAGAAACCCTACTCTGGGAAATTCAAACCTGGAACAAATCAAAGTTACTTAATTGTGCATCAGAGACACAGGCTGCTATTATAAGAAGTCTGTGACAAGCTTGCCTCACATGTCTGAATTTCAGTTCATAGTCCTTGCCTAAAGAATTTAGACTTCCTCCTCCTCCCCCCCCACAGTGTTGTTCGATCCTCTACCTCTAACCACAACTGCCTCTCCCTGACCTGCTTGCAATCGAGGCGAGAGAGCTGAGTAGGGATTGCTCAAGCTTTCCCACGTAGCTCTGTTTGTGCCAGCCTACTTCTGCACTATAGATAGGGAGGGAAGAAGTGTGCTAGACCTAAATGTCTGTGCAAACCTTTCAGGCTTGCAGGATTACGATACCATAGCAGCCTACCAACACCACTTCAATAGAAAGTCCCCAGAATGCTAGGGTAAGCTTTTCGGACTGCAATATTTAGCAGATTAATCAGCTAGTTTAACAAGCTGGCAAGTAAACTGCCTAAAGACTTAATCCCAGTCATTCTTATACTCAGCTCATGTGATGAATGTCCACACTTCAGGATTGCGCCATCGTTATGTGCTGACTTGCAAGTGTAAATATGACCTTCTAGACACAATCTTCAAAATCACCAGACCATTCTTCCCCAGTAGACTCTAATGACCCTACTTCTGCCTACAGATGGGGAACCTGTAGCTTCCCCCTTTCTTGCTAGAACTCCAACTCCCATCAGACCATGGCCAATAGTCAGGGATGATGGAGGCTGAAGTCAAAACATTTTTGGAGGGCTCCAGCAGAGGTGGGGAACTGTATCTGGCCAATGGACTGGATCCCTGATCTCCCACACCCTTCATGGGCCAGGTGTCACAAACGGGCAGAGCCACCAACCTGGCAACCACCCAATTTCACAGTGACATCAGGTGACCCATTTTTGCTTGCATACACAATTAGCTGATTGTGCTAGCAAAGTCTGGTGCTAGCAGGACTTTCTAGGTGCTACCAATCAGAAGTGCCTGCAAACCCCCTATGGCCCTGGTACATCTTTACCCACCTCACATCTGACATCATCTATAACATCAGGTGTAAGGGAAGTGGGCGTGGCTTGGCCAAAATGACCTGGTGGTCCAAGTGCGAAAGCCGGCAGGCCAGAGTTTCACCACCTGTGTGCTATGTAAGAGAAACCAACTGGTGTTCATGCATGCAAGAGCCAGGATAGAGAACCCAACTCTGTTCAATGCAACAACTCCCTTCGCCCAGCCAACTCTTACCTGGTGTCTGTAGTTATACCAGGAATTGGAACCAGCGACAATGACAACCCAGTGCTTGCCTCCATCCTCGGGGTCCTCCAGGGGAAAGGTGCTGATTCCTAGGACAAAGCTGAGCACTACCGCTATCTTCAAAGCCATGCTCTTTCTTCCTTCTTCACGAAGTACAGGAACTATGGGACACAAATAAAATGTCAGACTGGGGGAGAAGTGAGGGAGAAGAGCCACAATCCGTTGATGTCCTTTAACTTTTATTGTGCAGAGCCAGTTTTAAGAGACTGTAGTTCAAAGTCCAGAGGAAGTGGGACACTGGATGTTCTTTCTGGTGTAGGTAAAAACAGAGGCAGTTTGAGTTCTTACTGGGGCTAGTGTGGTCAGGTAACACATTTTTAAGGAGGCTTGCTCAGAATTAAGACCCACCCAAGAATTTCCAAGTAAACATGCACTGGGTTGTAAAACCACTCTTGCCAGCAGTTAAAACCAGCAGGAGACGAACTTCCTAGAATTTGGTGTAATTGCATTTCTTTAACCAAGGCGCCATCCTGATGGAGGAAATGGATGGTTCTGTCTGCCTCAGAATTAAGAAAAAGCTGAAGATAAATGGCACTGCAGATCTTTTAGCAACCAACACAACAACACTGGTACAGATCATGGCTCTGCGCCTGCCAACACATCCCTCAAGACAATGTCTAGCAGAGGAAGCAAATCTGCAACTTCCTTTTCAAGGCGGGGGAAATGAGGACACACAAATCCAAGATATGGCAGGGAATCCGAACAAGACTTGTTCTCACGTATTGTTCACCACATTGTGGCAAATAAAGTGAATGTGATGCTGCCAATCTAGGAAAGTAGTGCGATAAGGATCACGTGTCACAAGATTAGGGCGACATTCACCTAAGTTTTACTCAAAGTAGGCCCACTGAAATGAAATTAGGCACCACTTGCAATATAAATTTAAAGCAGTATCATTACTACTTTTAAACCATCAGGGCTTACCCTCAAAGAATCCTGGGAAGTGTAGTTTGTTAAGAGTGCTGAGAGATGTTAGGCAAACTCCTATTTCCTTCACAGAGCTACAGTCCCAGAGTGGTTTAACAGTCAGTCCCTCTTCCCAGGGAACTCTGGGAACTGCAGCTCTGCAAAGGAAATAGGGATCTCGTGACAATTCTCAGCGTCCTTAACTGCAGTTCCCAAGATGCTTTGGGGGAAGCTATGGCTGTTCAAAGTGAATGTACAATGCATTAAATGCAGATGAGGGTCTTAGTCATTCTTATTGATTTCTAAATAGGACTAGCATTAGATACCAGCATTAGTGATTGCAGCAAGATAATGATACAGTGGTGCCCCGCAAGACGAATGCCTCGCAAGACGAAAAACCCGCAATACGAAAGGGTTTTTCGGTTTTTGCGTGGCTTCGCTAGACGAATTTCCCTATGGGCTTGCTTCGCAAGAAGAAAGCCCATAGGGAAATCTCCGGGGACCTCTTTTAAATGCTGGCGATGGGGAGCAAAGCCTTCCCCCCCCCTCCGGACTTCAGAAGAGGTCCAGGAAGGCCGGCGGGGGCGAAAGGCTTTGCTCCCCACCGGCAGCATTTTAAAAGCGGTCCGGGATAGCAGGGAAGCGCTTCCCGCTATCCCGGAGGGCTTTTGAAGGCAGGCGGGGGGAGCAAAGACTTTTCCCCCCGCCCGCCTTGGGAAGAGGTCCTGGACCTCTTCCGAAGGCGGGCAGGGGGCAAAAGTCTTTGCTCCCCCCTGCCTGCCTTTCCGGGAGAGCGGAAAAGGCAGCGCTGCCTTCTCGCTCTCCCGGAAAGGCAGGCAGGGGGGAGCAAAGACTTTTGCCCCCCGCCCGCCTTCGGAAGAGGTCCAGGACCTCTTCCCAAGGCGGGCGGGGGGCAAAAGTCTTTGTCCCCCTGCCTGCCTTCCCGGGGGCTTTTAAATCGCCCCGGGACAGCTGAGAATTCCTCCGCTGTTCCGGGGGCTTTTAAAATGCTGGCGGGCGGCAGCGAAGCCTTCGCTGCCGCCCACCAGCATTTTAAGATCGCCCAGGGACAGCGGAAAAGTCCTTCGCTGTCCCTGGGCGATCTTAAAGTGCTGGCGGGCGGCAGCGAAGGCTTCGCTGCTGCCCGCCAGCATTTTAAGATCGCCCCGGGACAGCGGAAAAGTCTCCGCTGTCCCGGGAAGGCAGGCGGGGGGGAAGCAAAGACTTTCGCCCCCGCCAGCCTTCAGAAGAGGTCGGGGGACAGACTGTCCCCAGACCTGGTCTGAAGGCGGTTCGGTTTCCATAGGAACGCATTAATTGATTTTTAATGCATTCCTATGGGAAACCGTGCTTCGCAAGACGAAAAGACTTGCAGAACGAATTAATTTCGTCTTGCGAGGCACCACTGTATTAAGTAGATGCTTCATGGTGGCACTGCGGGGGGGGGGTTTACTTTTCTGTGATGGCCCCAAATTGTAGTGCTCCCTCTGCATGGTGGTACGTATGTTTGGCCGCTGCAAGCTTTTAAAGTAATTTTTTTTTAATTTTAAAAAATCATTTATTTCAGTCTGCCTTCTTCTAAATAAGGCTTACAGTATTAGAGAGCCATTTTAAAGACGAATAGCTTTTCTATTCATTCAGGATATTTTGTCACTTTTATTTCCTGTAACTGGCCTGTTTCTGAAGCAGTTGATTCTGCAAGGTTTTTCCTGTATTCTTTAATGGCGTGCAAGCTGACTTGTTTGAATTACATCCCAAAATATGCCCTATAAATGATTTTAGAAATAAATTAAATGCTCTGGGAGCATAAGCTCCACCAGGAACAGAAGATTCAAGCATGTAGGTTCATGATTCCCATGTAGATCTAGATGCCATCATCCAGTTTTCCCGATTCTGGGCTGCAAGGCCTCCCCCAGCAGGCTCACCCGTTCTAAATGAAATGGCCTGTGAATCTACGTGCACCCTCTTCTTCACACTCTTCCTGTGCTGTTGGTTCTGTCATCCAGTGGCAGTATTTCTTTCAAATCTTTTAGGTAACCAATGCCATTGTTGATTTGCCTAACAAGGTAACCCTTAATTGTTGCAAGGGATTCTGGGATGCTCATGTCTGTGGTTAACTGCTATCCAGTCCTCCTGTGTGAGTGTCTAGCCACCCCCATCCTAGAAACAGAATGCGCCCTGCAATGCATCAAGACACCCACTCACAGCTTCTTCACATTGAATGGGAAGATCAATAGCAGCAGGCAAGCGTCTTCCATGAAAATTAGTCTGGTGCAACCGAGTGAGGAACTCCCAGGGTAAGAACACCACATTGCCCAATTTCTCTTGGATTGCCTTTATCCCTCGTTGGAATAATTGACAGTGGACAACATAATTATCACAATTTAGTTATACAAACACTGTTATAGAAGTAGGGCAGCTCCAAGCTAAAGGAGGAAGGTGCGTCTTCCCAAAGATGCAATCGTACTCATGCTCATTGAGAAAGCGACTCACTGGGACTTGCATCTGAATAAAGCCTGTGTAGGATGGGGCAAAAGTGATGCGGGTGGTGCTGTGGGTTAAACCACAGAGCCTAGGACTTGCCGATCAGAAGGTTGGCGGTTCGAATCCCCGCAACGGGGTGAGCTCCCGTTGCTCGGTCCCTGCTCCTGCCAACCTAGCGGTTCGAAAGCACATCAAAGTGCAAGTAGATAAATAGGTACCACTCCTGTGGGAAGGTAAACGGTGTTTCCATGCGCTGCTCTGGTTCGCCAGAAGCGGCTTAGTCATGCTGGCCACATGACCCGGAAGCTGTACGCTGGCTCCCTCGGCCAATAAAGCGAGATGAGCGCCACAACCCCAGAGTTGGCCACGACTGGGCCTAATGGTCAGGAGTCCCTTTACCTTTAGGATGGGCAAAGACACTGGTCTGTGGTGAGCATGGAAGGAGACAGGAGGAGCACAGGCCTCTAGGATGATGTGCAGCCTGGCAGGAAACTCTTAGCTCCTTAATCCGAGCTTAGTGAGCACGTTCATGTAGCCCAATGGACAAGGTGGCTGCCCACTAGGCCACAGGAATCCTTGCCCATCACCACACAGTGCAGCTAGGATAAGAATATAGCCAGGCACAGCCTAGTTAGCATTGCTTCCTCCTTCCCTTTGTGGGCAGTTGGTGGTACAAAGGGCAAGGTGGTCTTTTCTGGTGTGTGGAGAGGCCTGAGGAGTCTCTGGGACTCAATAGTCTGACGAAGACAAAAGACGACGGTGGGCAGACAAACTCACCAGGCACATACACCATGTTATGCTACAAGGAAGCCTGCCTTGAAGTTTACTTCAGTTCAGTACAGGCACCTATTTATATTTAGGCAGACCGTTAATAGTACTTTTGGCAAAGGTTTCTCTTTTTAATATTTAAAGACATTTAGAGAGTCTGTCTGGAGCCAATTAGATCCAACAGATAAATGGCATCAGTTCCATTACTTTGCAATAATAGCTTAATAGTGGCTGGGGAAACCCAGGCAGATGGGCGGGGTATAATAAATTTATAATAATAATAATAATAATAATAATACTTAAACATTTATATAGTGCCTTAAAGCACTTCCCGTGTAGTTTCTAGTTATACTGTAACCCTTACAATAACCCTGTGGAGTAAAACCAGTGTTGTGCCCCATTTTGTGGATGGAGGACAGAGAGAGTCGCTTCCTTAAGGCCACCTATTGTGTTCACAGTAGGTGAGTAATTAAAACCAGGAACTTCCTAGGCAATAGTGTAGGCCCCATCTGCACTATAGATTTAAGAATCATAGAACTGAAGAGTTGAAGGGAGCCCAAGGGTCATCCAAGTCCAACCCCCTGCAATGCAGAAATCTCAACGAAAGCATCCATGGCAGATGACCATCCAAGCTCTGCTTAAAAACCTCCAAGGAAGGAGAGTCCACAACCTCCAGAGGGAGACTGTTCCGCTGCTGAACAGCTCTTCCTGTCAGAAAGTGTTTCCTGATGTTTAGCCAGAATCTCCTTTCTTGTAACCTGAATCCAGGAGGAGAAAACAAGCTTGCTCCATCTTCCATGTGACAGCCCTTGAGATATTTGAAGATGGATATCATATCTCCTCTTATCCAAGCTAAACAAACCCAACACTTTCAAGCTTGTTCTTCAGAAGCCTTGGTTTCCAGACCCTTGATCATCTTGCCTGCCCTCTTCTGCAAAAGTTTGAGCTGCAGTATGATACCACTTTAAACATTAATCACTTCCCCCCCAAGAATCCTGGGAACTGTAGCTATTCCCCTCACAACTCTCAGCACCCTTAAACTATCATTCCCTGGATTCTTTGGTGGAAGCCATGACAGTTTGAAGTGGTATGATACTGCTTTAAAAGTGTAGCACATATGAGGCCATTACCAAACAACAGTTCTCCCAATAACTTGCTACTGCTCATGATATGAAAGTACAAATACTAGGACGTGTTAAACTCTGTGTGGGCACTCGCATGTGTGCAAATGTATGGGGGGGACATGGGCGTAGCCAGGATTTATGTTAGGAGGGGCAGGCTTTTGTTAGGGGGGCAGAACCTCAGTTTTTTTATTGATTTAGGGGCAACAACTGTCCCCTGCCCCCCCCCCAGCTACACCCATGGGGGTGGGGGAAGAAGCCACACAGCTAGCTCTGCTAAGACGTGTTATCTGTTTAAGCTGGTTGGCCTGGATACACAATTAATGCTTACAATAAATTATCTCAGCCAAGTCATGTTATGCCTGAATCATCAGAAAAGAATCATAACAGGAAGAAAAGGTCAATTTGGCTAAAGTTTACATAAGATCTTCTACCTCCTCTTAAAGTATTACACACTACACACTCTGAACACAGTAAGGTGATAAGAAATCCAAGGACATTAACCACATGATGTCGTCCCCCACATCATTTGGAATAAAAAGTAGAAGCAGACTTCTTGAAGTGTTCCTAAGCTCCCACTTCTTTTTGAAGGGAACAGAAACAACTGAATGACAGTCATATCCCTCTGCCCCCTTTATTTCCCCATTCTTGGCCTCTACTTGGCTATGAAGACTGGGAAGTGCCATCTCCACAGTTGCCAAACCACCAAGAGGAGAAGATGGCAACCAGGAGTTTGTGGCTTGACTACCAAAGCTAGCCAAAAATTGTGGAACCCCCCCCCATTAAAAAAAAAGTCTTTTGCTGCAATAAAAAGAGCTGAGCAGTTCTTTGGACCTTGGTCCTTGTTTTCAGTCAGCATAAGAATGTGCACAACTGTTAGAAGCAAGTGAACACACTATCAAGTAGTTAATCATTTTCCTTCCATCTACAAATCTTTCGTACCTGGGTCATTTCAGCAAAGGAGATCAATACGAGGCTGTGGTGCAGCCTTTGCCAACCTCCAGACGTTTGGGATGACAACTCCCATGAGCCCCAGGCAGTACGGTGGTAGTCCAAAATATCTTGTTATTTTGGCAAAGGCTGCTGTTTGCATTTTGAGTTGTTCTTGTGCGGGAAAACTTCCTGCATAGCCATTTCCTTCCTCCTCCCCCGCCCCCCAGTCCCAAGTCTTATAACACAATATGAAGAGGCTGATATTATTTAGCAGTCCGAAAGTGCTAACACAGGGACAGCCAACCTAATGCACTCAAGGTTTTGTTGGACAACAATGCCTATCATTCCTGATCAATTGCCATAAAGGCTGGGGCTAATGGGAGTTGAAGTCCAACAACATCTGGAGGTTGTCTATTCTCACCCTAACGTTTGCTCAGCCTAACTCTCCCTTTTTGCAGCAGTGGGAAGTGAATTTCTGCAGGGCTGGGGAATGTGTGAGAATTAAGAAAGTACATGTTTTTTTTATTTTCATCAGTGTGTGTGTGTGAGAGAGAGAGGGGGGCGGAACCCTCATTTTTCACTTTCATCTCAACTTAATTATACCATAAAGGTATACGGGCCAGTCGTGTCCGACTCTAGGGTTGTGCGCCCATCTCACTCTAGAGGCCGGGGGCCAGCGCTATCCGGAGACACTTCTGGGTCATGTGGCCAGCGTGACAAAGCTGCATCTGGCAAGCCAGCGCAGCGCACGGAAACACCGCTTACCTTCCCGCCAGTAAGCGGTTCCTATTTATCTACTTGCACCCGGGGGTGCTTTCAAACTGCTAGGTTGGCAGGCGCTGGGACCGAAAGACGGGAGCGCACCCCGCCGCAGGGATTCGAACCGCCGACCTTTCGATCGGCAAGTCCTAGGCACTGAGGCTTTTACCCACAGCGCCACCCGCGTCCCAATTATACCATACCCATGACTAAATGTTCGTTTTCTCCTTTCTGTGCAACATGGTGCTGACCCAGTTCTTAGACCAGGATAACTTATCTGACAGCAATGAGGTCAGATATGAAATGAAGACTAAACTAACCATCCTGTAATGTGGGCACAACTGGTGATAACAGCGACATTGTCAGATCCCAGACTTGATCAGAGGACAGCAGCAAAACTAAGCACCCGGCAAATTTTAAATAGAAATCACCAAAAGCCAATCACCTTTGGTTTGAATTCCATTGTCTTTCCTTGATAAAGTACGACAGAATTTCAATCAAACATATGGAATGTTAAACATTGCCAAACTTTGCCTCCCCCCTTTTCTTTTTCATATATCTTTTTTTAAAAAAAACCACACACACCAAGATCAGTTGGTTCTGACGAAGCCTCCTGATAAATATTTTATTAAGATAGTATAGGTCATTTTTATTTATTTGACATATGTAGTAGCCCGGCCAGTCTCCCATGCATGGTGTTAAACTGTAATAGAATATACAAGTTACAAGAAAGGATATTTAGACTAAACATTCAACAAAACTTTCAGAACAGTAAGAGCTATTCCACAGTGGAACAGACTCCCGCGAGAGGTGATGGACTCTCCTTCCTTGGGAGGTTTTTAAGCAAAGATTGGATGCTCATCTGTCATGGATGCTTTAGCTGAGATTCCTGCATTGCAGGAGCTTGGAAGAGATGACCTGTGCATCCCTTCCAACTCTAGGATTCTATGATAACACACCACAGTGTAACAATATTTGGAATCAACGTTGAAAAATAATAATCACTAAATGAATTTTGAAGTATTTTTTAAAAGCATAATAAAGTTGGTTTCCTTCATTCTAAACATTACAGTAGTGTTTTCTGCACCGCCACTGGAGAAGCCTCTGTGGGTGTCATGGAAGGATTGTATTCTTCAGGCACACACTCAGCCCACACAAGGGGCTGGCTAGGCCTGTTGAACCATGGGAGGCAACTGCATGTTACTGAAGGTTCACCCTACAACAAACAACCGGCACTCCCTTTTGATCATAACAACCAAACAGCCCTGCCACATCAGACCCAAAGCCAATCTAGTCCAACACCCTGTTCCCACAGTAGACAGAGTCAGGGGCTCGTCTGCGAAGCCATAGGCCTCACAGGGAAAGGTTTGCATTAGATAACAAGCTGTGTTTGGGGGGAGACGATTGTCTTGTCACCTCTCATCTCAACCAAGCTTCCCCTTCATACAGATTCAGAACTATACAAATACTAGAAAAGGATACCACTTCACTCGTGTTGAAACTCCTGAACGGCAGGACAAAATAATGCTTCTTACACCACTACATGCAACACCCTTGGTTAAGCGATTTACAAGAGGAGCCAGTTCAGCCAAGTAATTGACAAATGTCGTCACAAGCACACAGCCTTCCAAAGCCAGCCTTATGTTTCAGGGTGTGCGCTAACCTCATTGCAACTCAGTTTCACGCACACCTCTGAGGAGTAGCAGAGGGAGACTCAGAGATAGCGTCTATATTAAGTTCTGCACCACTTGCATGTTGCAGGACAATTTGTTCCATCATTAATTAAAAGAAAGATGGGGAACCTGTGATCCTCCAAATGTTACTGGATTTCCAGCATGGCTGGAGATTGCGTTAGGTAATATGTTTGAATGTTGAATGTGTAAGTGTATGACTAGAGCCGTGGTTCCCAACATGGGGCACACATCCCACAGGGGGGCATTTTAATTTTTAAGGGGGGCAATTTGGAAGCTTGTTTAGACCAAGCTAATGGCCTTTCTACACGTGAATAGGAGTTCACTTTTTGAATAATAAGAATTATATGTCACGGGGGGGGGGGATCAGGATTTTAGAGAAGCTTAGGTGGGGCATGCCCCCAAAAAAGGTTGGGAACCACTGGTCTAGAGACAATGGATAGAACAAACACCGTTAGCTGTACTGCTGGATAAGTGTTTAATGGTTATTGTATTTGCATTTGTTTAAAAAACCAATACAATTTTGGGGTTTTTTTCGAAGTGTGGAGAACGGTACTGCTTAACAAAAATCATCAAAATTGCCTCACAAACTGGAATAAAGTCCATCTAGTCTCCCTCAATGACTAGCGAAATTTCCCAGCAGGGACCAGGCACAATGTTAATAACTATTTCGGTTGTTTGTCTTCAGCAGCCAATAATATGTCTGCACAAAGGGGAGATACCCAGCCTGTAAACAAAAAGTTCCATTTTGTCATCATGACTGATGGCTTTTGACAAATTTATACAAAACAGGTTACTGGATGGCTGGTTTGTGGGAAAGTAATTCCTTATGAATTCTCTCAACACAAGGCAGAATTAGTTCCTGCTTTAGACTTCCCTGAACCTACTGGCAGTTTCACTAGGACCCATGGCATCGACAGTTCAAGCGCACCAACTGCACCAGTACAAAGTGTTAAAAACTGTGGGTCTCTAATACATGGATGAGCATAGGGGGGATGAGCGATTGGTGGCAGCTGCAAGCAGGAGATTTTGAGTGGCAATTGGGCGCGTGACTGATGCCTGCGGCAAGGGCTGCTTGCGATTGGCTGTTGCTGCAGCAATTTGGCGGTCGAGGTGTGCGATTGGCAGGGGGCGGTCAGGTGTTTTTTGGCAACCCCCCCCAAAAAAGCTTAACAACTCTGGGCAATCTCCCATTTCCTTAATTTGGAGTCCCCCAAAATCCCTATACAAGGGAAAATACGGTATACATTACAAGTTCTCCACTGCCTATTATTGGTTCCTGTTTGCAAACAACTTTCAAAAGCAAGCCTGCAGCTAAATATTTACACTTGTGGAATTTTAAATTTATCTCTGTAAACTCTTTTATCACCTATTGCAAAAGGTACAGAGCTGAATACCAAACCAACTCCTCCCCCACTCAGGACTCAACATGACTAGGGTTACAATACCAGAGAAACATGACTGAGTTCCAGGAAAAGGCATTACCTAAAGTCCTCCCACATCTTAAAATGCAAATAACATGGATGGTTGGAAAAGATATACAACCAACTGCCTCATGCCAAAGCACACAGAGGGGTGTAATCAGAGTTCCTCCAGGGTGCTATTCCGCTAAGTTTCACTCAGAGCTCACCAAATGAAATTAATGGACCTAACTTAGAATCATAGAATTGTAATAGCTGTCAACTTTCAGATTTGAAAATAAGGGATCAGCAGCATCGAAAATAAGGGATCAGCGTAGATATCTAACAATCTAGGATAGCAGTGGGAAATGGTGCTGGAATAAGGGAATTTCCCGCAAAAAAGGGAAGGTTGGCAGCTATGAGAATTGTAGAGTTGAAAGGAACATCGAGGGTCATCTAGTCCAGCATGGCAGGAAGATGCAGGCAGCCTCTATGGGGAACTGAACCCATGACCTTGGAGTTATCAAGCACCGCACTCTAGCCATGGTCAGATCACTTCTTGGCGCAACTGGACTTTTAATGTTTAACAGACTATTGCATTTTAATATTCTGTTGGAAGCCGACCAGTGTGGTCAGGGAAACCCAGCCAGATGGGCGGAGTATAAATAATTATTATAATCGGGAGTTAACTAATTTCAGTGGGGTTCCTCTGAGCAAAACATTACCAAAAACTTGTTGCTCAGTTGGACTTACCAGTACAAAACTGTAATGCAAGTGATTTGTTGTTGTTGTTGTTGTTCTTTTGGGGGAGTATATGCATGAGAGCCTCAATCCACGGAAACAAATGGGTTCCAGAGCGCCTGAGTAGGATCAGGTTGTGCATACCTACAGAAATCCAATATAACCCCCAACAACCTGGGGATGATGCACAGATGTGTGTGGGCTGGGGGTGTGCGCACATGACCCACATTGGTAGAAACTCCGGCTGTGCATGTTGTCATTATTATTATGGATTAAATTTGTGCTCCGCCCTTTGATGCTTAGATCTCAGGGCGGTGCACAACAGGAAAACCACAAAGTTGTTGCAGCCACCGCAAAAGGCGAAGCGGCTGGCGTACAAGAGGAGAGACCACCTCGACCTCCGGCAAAGCAAAGCGACGACCCTTGTGGTCTCGCTGACTCGCACCCTCCATTCGCACCCTCGCCCCCAACTGGCAACCCAGATTTAAGGGGAGGGGGCGCATAACGCTTCTATACATTGCTACATATTGCTACATATACGCGCGCGCCCCGTTAAGACTTAGGCCCCGACCTCTTACCAAAAGCTGGAAGGAGAGGGCGGGTCGTCGTCGCTGCTGCTGCCACCCGCTTTCTCGCGCCCACCCCGCGCTCTGCAAACACAGGAAACCGAAGCCCGGCGGTGGCGGAGACGGCGGCAGCGGCTGAGGTTCGTGCGGCCGCGGGAGATACTTATAGGCGAGGAGCGGCAGGGGCGGGGCAAAAGCGTGACGGGCAGGCCTGGAGTCCACTGGCTGGGCGGCGAGGGGGTCGGCCCACATCGGACGGGATGGCGATCCCTATGGAACGGGCGGTGCATGTCGGGAATGGGAGGCCTCCGTCGCCGAGCGCCTCTGGGGGCGGGGCTCCCGCTAAGGGGGAAAAGGCGCGCTCACAACCCAAGGCGGTCGGCCGGCCCTGCGAGGCAGGCCGCTCTGAGTTTAGCGGGGCTTAGTGTCTCGTGGGTGTGAGGATAAAAAGGGGGCCGCCTTGAACTTCTTGGCGGAAGAGTGGGCTATACCTGTAATAATAACAACAACAATTATTATTATTATTATTTGCAGTTTTTTTGTGGGGACAGCCCTATTGGTTGTTTTTGTTTTTATTTTTTAATGTATTTTGTGGTTTCATATCTTGATTTTATTCTGTGACTCGCTGGCATAGGACGGTATATAAACTCAATAAATTATGGTGATGTCTGAAATCAGTTTATGAGTCTCGCTCACACCACGATCCCTGTGTATGTTTTAACACATTGAGTTCCATGGGAAACACGGGGGGGGGCTTTTATTTTCACAACAACCCTGTGAAGTAGGTTAGGCTGAGAGGAGGTGATTGGCCCAAGATTACCCGCTGGGCTTCATGGCTGAAGTGAGGATTTCAACTCGGGTCTCCCAGGTTCTCCTCAAACATTTTAATCACCAGTCACACGGGTTGGCACAGCCGGCGCCCTATCATTAGACAAGAGTGTGGAGGCTGTTCTCAGGCAACTGGTTTTTTTAGGGAGGGTAGGATTTTGTCTCTCAGCTTGGCTGGCCTGCGGTATTGTTATGTACAGTACCTTGATTTGAAGGTGAGGGGCCAGTTTGCTGTTCTGCCTCAGAGAACAAAATGTCTTTGGACAGGTCTAGAGGTCATGTGGCTCCACTGCACAATATACTTCGAAAACATTTGAGAAGTTTCAGTGACCTCTGCCGGATGAAAACTGAAATTCCATTTGCTGGAGAAGGAAGTTTCAGTTCAAAACATATTTTTAATTTTTAATCTCTCTTTCGCTCTTGCGCCAACTTTTCTTCCCAGCTTTACTAACCATGGCAATCTCTTTTTGTTTTAACAACCCTGAACAATTTAGTGTCATCAACATGAATAACTTGGGACCATTCATTTCAATGGGGATACTACCCAAAAGCATCACTAGCTCAGATGCTACTTCACTTTCACTACAAGTTTATGATATTGCTATGAGTTTGTAGGTACTAGACATTCCTAGTACTCCTGGCTTTAGAATTTAATTAAAGCTTGATGTTAAGAATAGGTGGAATTAAAAAGCTAATTAAGGATTAAAAAGCCAATTAAATTAGGGTAAGCTTCATTGTGAGATGATAGTTTATGGAACGAGCCCTTAAGAGGACAACGCATCAAAGAGACTGTGTGAGATAGCAAATGGCTGAGGCCTCTCCCTCAACTCAGAGTTAGACAATAAAGCCAGATTTTATAGAGATTTAGAGTGAGAAGCAATGTGAGTTAGGGATTATGTGACTGGGATGCAAAGCAGCAAGCAGAGCATGATGTCTGTTTGAATCCAGGGTTGCAGCTATGGGAGAAGCAAAACTAGGCATAGGCAAACTCGGCTCTCCAGATGTTTTGGGACTACAACTCCCATCATCCCTAGCCAACAGGACCAGTGGTCAGGGTTGATGGGAGTTGTAGTCCCAAAACATCTGGAGGGCTGAGTTTGCCTATGCCTGAGCAAGACCCTCTTGGGATGTTAATCTTTGAACTCCTCCATTGTAGGCTCAGGTTGTATATTTGTGTAAATAAACCATAGTCTCCGCTGTGCCTCATTTCCGAAAGGAAACACAAACCCTGGGTAAGCTTGCTTGGAACCCCTGGAATCTCACACCACTTGGAGATTGGGGTGGCATGCAACAGAATTTTGCAAGCCACACTGAGGAGTCTGCAATGGAATGAAAATCCCAAAATACATGTATACACAATAGGACAGCAGCGGATGCGTATCTTGTGTTCATGGACACACTTCACCAGATTCAAATGGGCTGGGGTGTAACACTGGACAGCAGACAGGCTACCTGATCATTATTCCTGCCCATGCCCAGCCAACATAGTACTATAACCCAGCCTGATATTATACTATAACTAATGAAATTGTGGTCTGTTTTGTACCCATAACTAAGACCTGCATCTGCACCGTACATTTAAAGCACTGTTATACAACTTTGAACAGCTTCCCCCAAAGATTCCTGGGAACTGTGGTTTGTGAAGGGTCCTGAGATTTGTTGTAGAGACTCTTATTCCCTTCCCAAAACTACAGTTTGACAGAGTAGGTTGTCAATCTTGCTTCCCAGGGAACCCTGAGAATTTTAACTATGAGGATTCAAGAAAAAGGGCCATGCAGCTCATAGTTAAACTCTGGCATTCGCTACCACAGCATGTAGTAATTTTCACCAACTTTTAAAGCTTTAAAGGAGAATTAGGAAACCTCATGGGTGGAGGGAAGTACTGGGCTGTGGGGGAGGGAGGTGAAGGGATTAATTGAAATTGTTAAAGATTGGTATAGGATTTAAGAGATTTAAATTTTTATATTCTATAAGGAAAGCAGAAAGCAGCAAGAAATATCAAGCAAAGGTATCAGAGAGAAGATCAGTGTAAATGAAAACATGAGACTTAGGGTTTTGTTACATATGATTTTATTTTGGAGTTGTTTGTTGTAAAGAATGCATATTATGTGAATAAAATAATAAAGGATTTGGAAGTGCTTGGGGGGGGGGAGAAACCTCATGGAAGATGAGACTATTAAATACTACTTGTCATACTTGTTCCCATATGATGAAAACATCATCAATATAGTGTTACCACACCTCAAGTGATTGCAAAAATGGATTGCAAGAAACAAAAATACATTTAATATCAATGTCCTCTGTAGAGATTAGTTTTCTAAGATAACAATGTGTGATCTCAGCCTCAATCCAATTAAAACATGATGGCATCATCATCTGATCACCATCCACATAAGAAGCAGAGAAGAACACCTTTGTAGCTAGCTTCTAGAATTTCACATGCGCAAACACCTGGTGCCCAATAAAGGCTTTCCCTTCAGTTACTTCTGAGTAGTAGAGATCATCCCAGGGGTCAGGGATGATGGGAACTCTAGTCCAAAAACAGCTGGAGACCCAAGTTTGGGGAAACCCTGATCTGGGCAGTCTTGAGCATCTGGAGAAAAGGCAGAAGCTCAAATCATTGGAAGTAGGAGTGGGAAACCCCTTCAGCTATCAGGATCACTCCCCCATTTAAAGAACCGGGCGGATTTCCCTCTCCTCAAGGCACTCGCAAGGCAAAGAGGGAGAAAGCAAAGAAACTTCGGCTACGTTTCAACTCCACGGGCTACTCTATCCGTGGCCCTATCTCTAGACACTTCGAACGCCGCCTTTCTACGTAACGGGGGCGCGGCCACGGCCACGGCGGACGTGCGTGCTCGCGTCACTTCCGCACGGGGTCAGCCGCCTTGCGAAGGGATCGCCGACGTGGGGCTGACGCCGCTGGGTCCTGGTGCCCGCTGGTTAGTGGCCACGTCTCCCGGAAGATGGATCCGGGGAGCCGTGGCTAGACTGCGGCCTGGGCAGTAGCTGCTGCCGCTGTCAGCTTTTGTTCCGCCTCGCTCCTTTCCTCGGCGTCGTAGGCCCAGCGTGGGCTCCTTGGCTTCGGAGACCTGGGGTAGGAGCCGGCATGAAGTGAGACCGCGAGGGTAAGCAGAGGCCTACCTGGGAGCGGGGTTTGGACCCCTAATATAAAATAATATTAACAATAATGGCAATAATAATTGCATTTATGTTATCTACTGTGGTGTAATTTCGCTGTGTCTTGGGGAGCGGCTAGTACCGCGCGATTGCGATTTTATTTGTTGTTTATAGTCTTCATTTTCGCCCAAGGTCGCTCACACGCTTCTCCCCGCTCTCCCATTTCATCCCCACAACGGCCCGGCGAGGTAGGTTAGGCTGAGAGGCTGGAAATCAACCCGTGGGCCTAATGGTCGAGTGGGGATTTGAATCCTCTTCAAACCCCATTATTATGTTATTATTATTCATTTGTTTAAAGCCCGCTTTTCCCTCTGAAGGCTTTAACCACTATTTTGCACTGGCTCTTCTCTCTCTCCTGCCAATTATTATTATTATTATTGGCAGGAGAGAGAGGAGAGCCAGTGTAAAATACCGTAATAATAATAATTATTATTATTAAATTTATATCCCGCTCATCTTGCTGGGTTTCTCCAGCCACTCTGGGCAGCTTACAACATAAATAAAAACACAACAAAGCATCAAACATTTTTTTAAAAACCACTTAGACGATCAACAAACCAACCAGTAAATCAATAGAAACCAATGATAACAACAATAACAATAATAAAAATATTAAACAGTTTACAGTTATACCCAAATTAAAATAACCGCCAACCCCAACTAAACATTTAACCAACATCAACCCGACAAAGACAAAACAGGAACCAAAATTAGAACCGTTTAAAACATTTTAGTCAGTTGCCCCAACTCAAGAGTTGTTTAGGAGCCTCTTTTAGAAAGGACACATAGTGGCTTCAAATCAGTGTGAAGGTAAGTAACCTGCTAATTGTGAACTAAGTTAAGATTTAGCAGGCGAACTCCGCCCGTAGAGAACTGCAGCAGAGGTTCTGCCTTCCAAAAAAAGAGATTATTGTTGTTCAGCTGGAAAAAGCACAGGAGCCTGGCCACTCAAATTTTTTTAAAAGGTGGCAACCCTACTGTGGTGGAATTACTGCCATTGTAGAACTGTTCTTTGTTAAGGAGGTGAGGTGGTTTGCAGAGAGAGGAATGTGTGGGTCAAATATAGAAAGAAATTGGAGGTAGGAAGAAGAGGGTTGGGAGCATTGTGGAATTTACTGGCTGCAGTGAGGGCATGGGGCAGAAATTAAGTCTGAGGTAATATCTCTGGGAAAAGATGGAGCCTTTGGCAGAGCAAGATTCGATGAGCAAGATTAAAATTTAAAAGGCAAACAAATAGAGTAGGAGAAAAGGAGTATTATTGACTGACTGGAGTTTGAGCAAATAACAATGCACATCTCAGTATTTATGCCAACCCCTGGCCCCACCCACATGTTGTTTTTATTTTTGAAGCATGTTCCTCCTGTGCACTAGAAGAAACACCCACACAATTCATTCTACATAGCAGGCAAGGGTTTGCCAAGGTTGTGGCTTTCTAAAAACAAAACAACAACAAAAAAACTGGTTGTAGAGTGCTATATATTTAAAGATAACTTGGCTGTGGTTTTTCTTTATTTCCACAAAATGTGTTGTTTTTTCCTCCAGATTTGCAGTAGCAACCATCCCCAGGCCTGGAATACATTTATGTAAAACATGAGTGGAGCAATCACTGGCTGGCAGCTGTTTTCATGATGGTAGAGGTTTAAAAATCTGCTGCCATGATCCAAGGATTTGGTGTTGCTTGCCTGTTTCTGTGATTGTTTTCACACATTTGCCTCCTTGGATGAACGTCATAGCAAGGGGGAGACTAACCTGGCCCCATCCATTGGGTAGAGGAGCAGCAGTACTTCCCCACAAACTATTATTATTATTATTATTATTATTATTAAACCACTCTTCTGTGACTTTCTAAACTTTGCTTGCTTCCCTCTTTGTTCTCCATCCTTTTCCCTTTTGTATCATATTTATTGGAATGTGAACCTGCCGACAGGGGATCTCTTATGTTTTAATAGCTGTATAACACTTAGAAAGTTTTAGGTTCTTTAAAAGTGTTTCCTAGAGAAATGTAACATTTTTATTGAGGCCAGAATTGCTCATATAAAGTATAAATTATTGTGTGGATGGATCCTAGATGATGTGTGGTAGCTCAACCAAACAAACTTATTAATATTTTTGACTGATCTTTATTCGTATTTCTGGTCACATTTTCCAGCAGTGGGGTAGATGAACTTGTCATATATAAATGCTTAAACCAGTACTCCTTCCTTGGAGAAAACTTTGGCATTTGAACTGATGAAATATAGAATTCTACTAGGATTTATTGTAAATAAAAGACTGATAGGTCCAAATTTGTCTCTAGCACAGCTTCCATTGATTTCAGCAAGACTTGTACAGAATAGCTTCACAGTGAATTTTGTCTTGTTGTGTAAATCTGTCTGCCATTTGTCTGCTTTTAATAATTCTCAAAATCCATATATATACCTGCAAGCACCAAATGTTATGTCATTGCATCCAATACACTTGTTTACATCCAGATCTCTCATAATCTCATAGAAAGTAGTGATTTGTGGAGCAAAAGGAATGCATGGTTGAGCCAAGATGTATCTTTTTTCAACTCATACTTATGTCCCCATTGTCCAACTCCACCAGAACAGTCAAGGTCACAAAATTGTAGAGTTGGAAGGGGCCATGTGAATCTTCTAGTCCAGGGGTCTGCAACCCGCAGCTCCGGAGCCGCATGTGGCTCTTTTACACCTTTGCCGCGGCTCCGGGGCGGATACTAGCAAGGGGAGGAGGCGCATTGTGCGCCCCGACACTCCCCACTGTGGCGGGCGCTGTACTGGCTGTGACATCGCATGGGGGCGGTGCGTGCGTTAGTCACGCACTGTCCCGACGTCACCTTCCTGCCCGTCCACCCGCTACATTGTAAGGGGCATGTACGCTGGTCACTGTTTTGAAGGGGATTGAAGAACACACCCACAAAAAAGGTAACTTGTTAATTTAACGTTTATTTCTATGAGGAGGAGTAATTCTGAGGGGTCAAACAAAGAAATAATAAAAAAGTGACAAAAAAGTTATTTTTATAATGACGAGTTTTGCGGCTCCCAGTTTTTTTTCTTTGGAAACGGGTCCAAGTGGCTCTTTTTGTCTTAAAGGTTGCAGACCCTTGTTCTAGCCCAACCCCTGCAATGCAGGATTTTTTTTTGCCCAATGTGGAACTTGAACCCACAACCCTGAAATTAATAAGAGCCTCATGCTCTACCAACTAAGCTATACTTCTCCCCCACTCATCCCTTTTGCTCACTGAATGGGACATTCTTACTTTCTGTGTGATTGAGTTAGATCTGTGTTGAAACCCATGGATTTTCTCCCACAGCCTATGTCCTGTAGGGTTGCCTCTAAAAGTACTGCTGAGTGAAATGGAGATGCTGTCCATAAATGTACCATGTTAGATGGCATTGCCCTTCTGCCTGACACTTTCATTGAGGATATAATTTTAAAGAATAAGAGAAATGTTAACTTGGTGATTTGTTGGGTTCCAGCTCCAGTTTATGTGGTGATGGAACAACTTCCTCCACCAAGCTCTACAAAATTGACTTTGCGTGGCAACCTGAAGGAAATACCAGCTGAATGCTTTAGTTAAAAATAATAACAACCTATGTGTGATCTAAAAATCCCATTGTTTGACTCTCTTTTTCTCCCACCAGGGCGGATATTGGATCTTCAAATTCCATATATTTTTTTAACTTTCATTATGTCTTGGTTTGCTGACTTGGCTGGAAAGGCAGAGGACCTTCTCAACAAGGTGGATCAAGGGGCTGCATCTGCTTTGAGCAAGAAAGAGAGTTCTGGCAATGCAAATTACAGCAATAGCACCTTGGATGATGTCGGCGAGTTCCCCAAAGTGCACCAACAGACCCGGGATCAGCAGTATCCAGCATCATCTAAGTCTGGCTTTGTTTCCTCGGCAGCAGATAATATTAAACATCAAAAGGCAACAATCCTGGCAGGAACCGCCAATGTTAAAACATCATCCAGGATATCCATGGAATCTTCCCCTTCCACAGAGACAGCATCCATGCCCAGACCCTCTTCCCAGTTTGTGAGGAGGAAAAAGTCCGAACCCAACGACGAACTCCTGTTTGACTTTCTCAATAGCTCTGAAAAGGAACCAAATGGGAAAATGGACCTTAAGCGAGAGAAGAGCAGAGCAGCTGCTTCTCAAAATCACTCTCGGACTTCAAGCATCAGCTCCGTGTCGGCAAGTTCGCAGAGTGTCAAAACCGGTGAAGACGCTTCCGTTCGGAGTCAAGGCAATGGTAGTTAAACATAACTACAGAGGTTAAGGAATATGTTAAAGTGTGGTAGTGGTGAGAGGATTCTGGCCTTTATTATGATGATTACATGGTGCAAATTCTGATTTCTGTGTTATTAAAGGACTTTATTTTAGGATTTTTCTGCTTGCCACTTGGGGGGGGGAACCCCCTCAAGGTGGTTTCACAATAAAATTAGTAAAACTAATTAAAAAGATACAGTTCAGCTCATCAAAACTGCAACTTAAAATAACTTTTCTACAAGCCATCAATAAAACAGTAGCAGCAGTTAAAACTCTGGATTGGAAATATAAACCAGGATCATTATTCAATAAAAAGGGGTTTTCAACAGTCAAACCCTTTTAAAAACAATAAGTGAGGAAGCCAGACAAACATCCCAGAGGAAAAAGTTTTACTGTGATGGGGACACCACTGAAAAGGCCCTGTCTCTTGTGTCTTCTAGCCTGTTAGATCTTACCATTGACCCATGTGAGGGGTCTCCACAATTTACCTTAAGGCCTTGGTAAGATCATATAGGTACATCTGCCTTACACTGAGTCAGACCATTGGTCCATCTGGTTTAGTAATGTCCACACTGACTGGCAGCTGCTCTCCTTTGTTTTAGGAAGGGGGACATTCTCACCCCTACCTGGAGGTGCCATGGATTGAACCAGGCCTCTTCTGCATACAAAGCAAATGCTTTATTATCTGCAACCCATCAACCCTTCTTGAAGGTGGCAGGTGATCCTTCAAAGAATGTAGTCCCAAGCTATTCAGAGCTTTTAAATTGGACCTGGAAATGTGCTGACAACCAGAACAGCACCGGTGCTTTATCCTCTGATCGTCTGACCCCTCACAAGCTACCAAGCAGCTGCCCAGTGTTGTCTAAAACAGTACATGTTTGACTCTTCTTATGTTCTTAGCATTGCATCCTTGGTACATGTGTGCTGCAAGCACTGTTTCTTTCTGAAATTCCCTGCCATCCCCTGATGTTTGGTTTTTTGCCAAGACTTTAAATATTTGGCCAGTGGCATCAGTGAATCTTTCAACAATGATCAAATCTATGTGGAGTTTTTCTAGTTAACACAATAGCAGCTCTTAATTTTAAAGGTCTTTGCATCTTTAAGAGGAAGGGCAGAGTATAAATTAATATGATAGTAATAAATAGTTTATATTTTCTGTGTATTAGTTAGCTGAAAATTATGAAATGCAAGCTGGCACTTGAAACTTGTACTTAAAAGTAGCATCCGCTGTCCATTAGGTTTGGCCCAAGATGTTTGGGCGCCTAGGGAAGAAAAGCCTGCTAGTTAACACTAGTGGCAGAACCCACTGAGTTTTCCTCTGCAAGCTTTATTGTAGTGAACAGGAGCTGTTCCTTTGTGTGGTTCCCATTCATTTCATTACACTGGAGATCTTACTGGGAATTTGCACCCTGTGGGCCTGTTTCTCATTTTAATTCTGAGATCACCCCCTCCCCTTTCCTCCTGGTAGGCCCAACCTTCACCATGCATAAGTGTGCACAAATATTCTGCATGCAGTTTTGCACTTTCATTTGGCTTTCATTTTCTCTCCCATGTTGCATTTCCTCCTGCTGAATCCAGGAATCAGGATACCACATCCTGGCTTTTGTCTAGTATCTGTTTACTCTGCCATTGAAAATAAGGTTAGGTTTTGGGCTTTGTTTTGGTTAGCATGTTAGAAGAAAATAGATGGGGCATCCTATTTCACATATGTCTCCTGCATGGCGGGGAACATCATTTTGGATTTTAAAAAGATGCCAGTGTGCTCCCACGAAGCCATACTGAACAGTCGGTCAGGCTGGTGGGGTGATGAAAATGGTCAATTTTGAGGAACATAGTGATCATCAACCTACACCAGTCCTATGCAACTTTTGGCCCACTGAGTCTTGCACACTCCACCAACAGGGCACAATTGTTAGGACAGGGCCACCGAAAACAGCTCCACTCTCCTCAGGTGATTGGAATTTTGTGGGACTTGGAACACCCAAACAGGGCTATGGAGTAAGTTGGTATTTTTGTATGTGTGGCAGTAATGTAGACATTTTAAAAGAATTAATAGCTGGTGTGTCTGACTGCTATGGCAGATAATTGTATTTCATTAGACTACCTGGGAGTCAGTACATAGGAGCCTCTGTGGGGCTTGTTTCTGAGCAGACAGGCATAGGATTACGCTGTTCTGTTCATCGTAGAAAGTAGGTCTGCAAAGAGATGTGCTTGCTTTAAATGTGGCTTTCTGTACAGATACTCTGGATAGTTCCAGTTCTGGACTGGAGACTGATGTGGATGTTAAAAAAGACCCATTGCCAACTGCAGGAGCTAACCCCAGCCTCGCACCTAATGATGGGAAATCGCACGAGTTGTCCAATCTTCGCCTTGAGAATCAACTTCTGCGGAATGAAGTGCAATCTTTAAATCAAGAAATGGCATCATTAATTCAGCGAGCCAAAGAAACGCAAACAGGTAGAGGATTTATAGCTTTAACATTTCACGCTATTAACACCTTTGGAAATAGTTGAGGGTAATACAGCAAATGATTGGGAATGGTGGTAAGATAATTTATGTAAAGCCCTCTGAATACTTGAAACATGCTTTAAAAATTCCAAGTATTATTATTGATATGGGGTTGGATCCAGAGTTCCAATGGGAGGAAATAGCAGGGACATATTATACTGACATATTCTCCCTCCTGAATGTCTTTGCTGGATTCGCCACACTAGTGAGAACCTTGTTTTGTATTTTTACAAGTGTCTTCAGTCCTTAAGTCTTTTTTTTTTTTTTACACATTTCTGTTGTTTTGCTTAATAACATTTATTTCAGATAGTTATGGGCCCCATTTCCTAACTGTACTTAAGAAATTGGTAACACTGGGTTTCGTCCAGGCTTCTCCCTCCACAAACAGAAGGGCTACTTCTGTCCATGGATGGCTTTTGATCCAGTGGAAGGATTGTGGTGAAGGAAGCAGGGCAGTTGGCACCCCAGCACCACCCACTGCACTGTTTCTAAGGGTTCCCCAGGCTTCCATAGCAGATTTTAGAAGAAGCTCCAAAGGATGCTCTTCTAAAAGGGAGCTGACAAAAGCATCCTCCCCTTTTTTGTTGGTACAAGTCGGTGGTATCCAAGAAACGTGTCCTGATAGTGCAGGGATTTCCACTGGTGCAATGCAGCTTCCCCTCTCCTTTCTCCACACCCTCCCCAGATCTGCTCTGGGGGTCTAGAGAAGGTTCAGAACAGATGAAGGAGGAGGAGTGGGGGAGTTCCATTGCACAAGTGGAAATCCTTCTGCTGAAGGGGCATGTTGATTTGAAACTGCCCAGTATATCTGAATTGGGACAATGTGGTCAAACACTGCTTATTTACTTTCATATTTAGTATTCTAATTTCTAATCACTGGCAAAATCATGCTACACAAACTAACGATACAAACAACCTTGTCAATCACATTGATGTCTGCTGACTTAAACTTTTGCAGAATTAAACAGTGCCCGAGCAAGAGTTGAAAAGTGGAATGTTGACCATTCAAACAATGACAGGCTCGTTCGGGAACTTCAAGCTCAAGTGGATGATCTGACAGAAGCTGTTGCCGCCAAGGATTCCCAGCTAGCTGTCCTGAAAGTGAGGTTACAGGAAGCCGATCAGCTTCTCAATTCACGTACTAAAGCATTGGAAACAGTGCAGAGTGAAAAATCACGGTACTAATATATTCCTCTTGCCTTATTATTTTTTAACTAGAGCAGGGTTTCCCAAACTTGGGTCTCCAGCTGTTGGACTACAACTCCCATCATTCCTCCTAGCCTGCAGGACCAGTAGTCAGGGATGATGGGAATTGTAGTCCAAAAACAGCTGGAGACCCATGTTTGAGAAACCTGGAATTAGAGAAATCAAGGTCTTTAGGTTTGCTGTCTCTTAATGTATCTCTTTTGCTTATAACATGATTTTTGTATCTCTCAATAACCTGATCATTGGCTTTATCATCAAAGGCATCAGTCGGATTGCTCCAGCGGTACTTCTTCTGTTCATAAAGGAGAATGCTCATCATATGCTGTGCTGAGGGCCTGATTCAGTTGATACATTTAGTGCCGTCGAAGCTGCTGCCACAACTACTACAGTTGCTTCCATGTGGTTTGGCCAGCTTGCATGATTTTGAAACCTAATCTGTGACATCTGCAGGTGTGGTTTCGAACCATGGAATCTGCCCAAGCACTCTCTGTCGAGATCTTACTCATGTCCCTTGTGATGTGGGAGCCACCCCACAACAGTGGCTCATTTAAATAGGGCCTAATTTTCACTGGAATGTGCAGCTCCTCTCTGGAGCTGGAGAATGGGCGGCTCCTCTCCTGAAAGCCCAGTGGCTGAAATGCATCAATCCAGGCTTCTTCAGGGTTTCTAAGGGGGTGATGTGAGCTCATTGCACCTCTTGTTTTTCTTAATAACAGCATCATCATTTAGTGTTGCAAGCTGCTTCTTAAGCTCCCTGAGGTATTAAGGCCCAGTTCATTATGTAGTACCAGTGACTATAACTTAGAAAGCAGAACAGATGGAAAATCTGTTTGCATTCTCTGCATTGGGAAGTGTTCCGTTTTAAGGTGGCTCTTCCTCCTCCATTCGGTTTGTGGAAACTGGGCTGAATTCAGACAAATTCGTAGAGGTTAAGGCTCTCAGTCGTTACTAGTGATGGTGGAGTACTTCTTGCCAGGGAACAACAGCAGGAGAGAGCTGTTGTCTTGCGTGTGGGCTTCCCAGGTGCATCTGGTTGATTCTCAAGGGAGACCAGAGATTTTTAATCTGATCCTGCAGGAGTCTGGTAAAGTTGAGTTTTTCTTCTCTGGAAAAATGAAAGGAAGCAAAGAACCCAAATGCAGTCAATGTCCTTGTCAATTTTCCTTTGAACAGGCAAACAAACTTGAAAATGTAGTTGGTACAGTGGTACCTCAGGTTAAGTACTTAATTCGTTCCAGAGGTCCGTACTTAACGTGAAACTGTTCTTAACCTGAAGCACCACTTTAGCTAATGGGGCCTCCTGCTGCTGCCACACCGCCAGAGCACGATTTCTTTTCTCACCCTGAAGCAAAGTTCTTAACCTGAAGCACTATTTCTGGGTTAGCGGAGTCTGTAACCTGAAGCGTATGTAACCTGAGGTACCACTGTAGTTTGTTTGTCTTGAGATTAATTTTCCCTTTATAAACTTTGAAAAAACACAGAGCGGGAAAGTATGCAATATAACATTTGGCTCGGGGTCTTCTTCTGTTTTTAATTGAGACTTCTTTTTTGTGAAAACTAGGCACTAAACTAGAAGAATACTGTGGAGGAAATAATAGAACGAGAGGAAGGAACCACTGGCCTGCAGGCCAAGTTTGGCCCAGCTCAGGTCCCGATTTGTTCAGTGAGACTTTCCCCCTAAACTGCATCCACCTGCTGTTAGATGTGATGTCAGATGTGGGGCAGGCAGAGATGCGGCTGGATCATTGTGAAAAATAGGATAATGCAGCATGGCTCATGTCACTGCCCATCAGCTGATGTCTGTTGACTCTAAGCCTACTAGACCTGCTGTGCAACAGGCTTCCCTGTGGGGAACATGGTTGCGCAGCTCATCCCTTCAGAAGCAGCTTTGCCCGCCATGTGCTCAGCATTGGCAAGCATGGGGTGGGCAAGCCCCTTCCACAGTGGTTCCTAAGTGCTTGCGCAAGGGCCTCCCATGGGTGGGTAGGATAACCCACCAGTCCATTGTCTGGCACCATAATGACACGACGCCATTGGCAGGTGAGTTGTCACACCCACCTGTCAAAGTTGGCCTGCTGGATCGGGGACAGATAAGGATCTGGTCCACAACACACACAAAAAGGTCCCCCACTCCCAAAGTAGAATATTACAGTACTATGGAAAATATGACATTACTATGGATTGTGTCTTGATATACTTCACATCTTGTTTCACTAAACCTTTGCTGTCTTCCTCTCCAGAATAATACAGGATAACAGCGAAGGGAACAGCCTGCACAATCAAGCTCTCCAGACTCTTCAAGAGAGATTGCATGATGCAGAGTCTGCGCTCAGACGGGAGCAGGAAGGCTACAAACAAATGCAGGTTAGAACAGCAAACTTGGAATCTGGTGCTTCACTTCAGTGACTGAGGAACTGCAGTTGACAGAGTGCAGTAAAGTGCCTTCAAATCTTGACGCTGCTTCTCCTCCCTAAGCGCCCCTCATGCAGAGTCTGCCCATTTGTCCACCTAGCTCAGTATCGTTGACACTGACCGGCAGCAGATGGCTTTCAGACAGGAGTCCATCTCAGCCCAACTTGTATATAGATTTTATCTCTTAATTATGAATGGTTTCTGTAATAGGTTTTTATTATTTGTAAACTGCTCGGGAGCCTATTTTGTTGCTAAGAGTTATATAGACTTAATAAGAAACAATAATGAATAATGCCTTGCAACTCCAGGGATTGTACCTGGGACCTTTCTGTGTGCTGTCACTGAGCTACAGCCTTTGCATATGTACATTATAGTTATAATTAGTTGCTATGGAGCAGGATCACCTTTCTTTCTTTCTTTCTTTCTTTCTTTCTTTCTTTCTTTCTTTCTTTCTTTCTTTCTTTCTTTCTTTCTTTCTTTCTCACACCCTCCAGAGCCAGTTTTCAGTCCGCAGGGGAGAGCTGTGGGGGAAAGGGGTAGAATCACTTCCACCAACAATGTCCCTTCCAATTTTCACATTTTTTCTCTACGTCTCTTTTTATTGTTTTGAAGTTGTGATAAACATTAACCTTTCCTTTGCAGAACGAGTATGTGGCTCGTCTTGGTAAGTTGGAAGCTGAGCGTCAGAATTTGGCTGAAGCAGTTATTGCAGCAGAGAGGAAATCTGCAGAGGAGAAGCGGAGGGCAGATGAATTTCAGCAGCAAGTCAAAATGGCCAAGAGCGGCCTGGAGTCTGCTAGGCAAGAACTGGTAGACTACAAACAAAAGGCTACACGCATTCTCCAGGTGAAGCAAATTTATTGGATCAAAATTCATACCTCCCCTCCTTTTTATCTCTTTAAAAATAAAAATTAAAATGTTCATACAAAGTAACCCAGACCTTATCCACAAAGATACGTATGCAGTCATGTTTTACTGATAGCTGGGACTGCTAATGAGAACCTTCAGGTATTATTATTATTTACTGACATACTTACTCATTCCACCTTTTCCCCAGACGGGATTCAAGGCATCTTACAGATTTAGCAGCCTTAAGAGATGCTAAAAACCTAGAAAAAGCAGTAATTAAAAATGAATAAACATTGACAAAAATTGAACAATATACATATAGAAAATCTATTTAAACCATACCAATAATTACAATAAAACCAGCATGGCACCACCCCTTTCATTGAAAGTAGTTGTTTCCCAGCTATGGGGTTGGTTGGCAGGAACACATAACTAGTTACAGAGTTAGTATCCCTCCAAGTAACAGCTGCTGAGGATGAACCACAGGGAGCTGCCGTCACCTTCAAGTCCTGCTGTTGCCAGATTCAAAGTGAGCCCTTCTGGGGTAATAAATGTAAGGTATTATTTTTTAAAGTGTGTGCAATCAAACATAGACTCTGGTGATTACTTTGCAATTTCATTAACATTACTTCTATATGTTAGGTTGTTTAATGCATGGATGTAATGTTCATTTTTGTAAAATAAAAATAAAAATTAAGCAGCTAATATAAACAAGTAAAATTACGTTTTAAATCTCAGTCAAAAGAGAAGTTGATAAACAGCCTGAAAGAAGGGTCTGGCATTGAAGGCCTGGATAGCCAAACCACAAGCATCATGGAGTTGGAGGAACTGAGGCACGAGAACGATATGCAAAGGGAGGAATTACAAAAACTGCGGGGGCAGATACAGCAACTGAGGACAGAATTGCAGGTATTGTAACATCCGTAGCTGCTGCTTCTTCTTCTTGCCCTCTTGCTTACGACATAAAATATCTCAAACGAATTTACATTTTTTTAAAAAGAGTTTAAAACAAACACTGAAAGGAATAAAATGATGGCATATACCAGAAGTGCTCATCCTGCAGTAAAGGACAAAACCCAACTCACCTACTAAAAAATGGAACATCACTACAGGCTAGCATGTTGTCATACAATTTGATCCCCGTTAAGAACCAAATGCCTGGGGAAGGTCTTAACATATTTTCCTGTTGCCTAAAAGTTGGTAGTGTTGGTGCCAGGCGCACTTCTCTGTAGGTAGCCCGGGTGGCATCAAGGAACAGACCTGTTCTGCTTTGCAAGGGGGCCGAAATGCAGGGTTCAGGTTGGTTAATGTGGCACAAGAATCATGAGCAGAGGAAACTGCCTTGCACCAAATCTTGGCCGTTAGTCTGTCTAGTTTAGTATTGTCTACACTGAGTGCCAGTGACTCTCCAGGGATTTGGGCAGGCCTCTTTTCCAACATTGGCCTAAAGATGCTGGAAGTTTAATTTATTTTATTTACTGAATAGGGCTTGGGGAAGAGAAAGAGAGCTGCCGTGGGGCTCCATTGAGAGGAAAGGCAGGATATAAATTTAATTTAACAACAACAATGAGAATGGCTAGGGTGTTGCTTTTGAAGCAGGATGTGTCCAATTCAAATCTTCTCTCGGCCTTAAAGCTTGCAAAGTGACCCATGAGCCAAGCCCCCTCAGTCTAACTTAACTCGCAAGGTGGTTATGTGAGGATAAAAGGATAAGCATACAAAGGAAGGAAAGTGTTAATTACACAAATGTGAGAAATAAAATTCATCTGCACTGCCCCAGTGCTATCTTTTTGCTCATTAAATTAAACCAATCCTATATTTGGCCCAAGGCTTCAAGGTGGCTGCACCCATTGGCTACAGGTGCTTCCATTTGAGATCTTGCGGGGAGACAGGGCAGGATGCATAGAGAAAGAGAGCGTGAGAGAATGAGTGAGTGTGTGTGTGTTCATCTGCCACCTTTCCGTAGGATATAGGACTGGGCGCCTCCAGCTACTGGCAGAGAGATTTGAAGCATTGGCCACCATAGATTAAAAGATAGAAGTTCAGAATACACGGAGCAGTAGAGCTGGAAGAGACTTCAAATGACATCTGGTCCACCCCACTTTCAGTGAAGGAAATCCATTATAGTATTGCAGCACTCTGATTAGCGGCTATCTAGCTTCTGCTTAATCTCTTAGGCAAGAAGTTGGCCTTTTCAGGATTCTAATGAAGCACCACCAGCACATCACTCTAGAGACTGCATGCTTGGCTCAGTGTGCCATGAAGATAGGGCCACTTGCTCCTGTTTGTAAGAGTTGCCATTTATGAAATTGCATACATAAGTAACATTTCCTTATAATGCAGGATATGGAAACCCAACAGATAAACGAAGCCGAGTCCACAAGAGAACAGATTCAAGATTTGCAGGATCAAATTGCAACACACAAAGCATCCAGGCAAGAAGTGGAAGCTGAACTAGAGAGACAAAAACAGGTACGTGTTGGAGAGAGGTTATCATTTTGCCGTACTTAAATATTTCCTGCCACCCAGAACTTCGAAAAACTATTTTGGCTGGTGAACTGCATGTCTTTCTGAGGGAATTGAGGAAGATGTGATTAACAGGTGCTTATTGAGCCTATTGAATGAGGTCTGTGGAGCAGGACAGGATTATAACTTTTTATTAAACAGAATTTTTTTTTATTAAACAGACTTTAAATTGAAAATCTTCCAGAATTGCAAGGATTTGAGCCTCTCAAATGTAGGTGGTCTTTAAGCTCCCTGTGCCCATAAAGACCCCAGCTACCAAACCAAAATCTAGACAAGACGAAGAAGTGCTGTTGGTTCGGGTTAGGTTCTTGGAATCTGGGAGTGAGTGTTCGGCCATTTTGGATGGGGTTGCATTCTCCCCTCAAAATCAAATTAAACCACCAGGGAGTGTTCCTGGATCCAGTCTTCTTTCTGGAAGATCAGGGAGGTTGTTGGCTGTGAGTGCCCTTTCCTTGAGAAGCCACAATCTGGCCAGAGTCATTCATGTCCAGGTCATTTCCACTTTGGATTACTGCAATGTGCTGCCTTTGAAGACTGTGTGGAGCTTCTGTTTGTTTTGCACATATGAAAGTGTATATTTTGCACATTTGCACTAGTTGCCTGTTCACTTCCTGGCTCAAAGTGTTCGGTTTGATCTTTAAAAGCCCTAATCTTGGTAGATATCCAACTGCTATAAAGAGCCAGCGCAGTAGATAAATACAGTTGTGAATGTTACTAAATGATACACTGCAATGGTCCTGCCGACAGGGACATGGAGTGCTTACCACCACAGCTATGGTGTTCATACATTAATGGAAATCATGGTGTGCTTTTGCACATAATTTTGATGTTATGAACCCTTGACGAGGTCAATGAAGAGCCCTCAAAAAAAGTTGTAATCTAGCCTGATTCGAAAGGTCCTGTCAGTGCTCACTTGGAAACAGATCGGTTTCCCTGTATCTCATGAATCTTTCTCATTTGTTTTTAGTTTTTATCATGCATATTGTGAGATGAAGACAAAGTCACAGGGAGTGAAAAAGGTTTAATTTGCTTTACCTGGTTGGAACTCTCAATCTTGTAGGATTACTTGTCCTTCCAGAAATTCCATATTAACTAGAGAGTGGCAGGCTGAACTAATGAAAAGGCAAAAGATCTACGTTTGCTCTTGGAAGGCGGCTGCATAATGTTTATTATTATAGTATTATGAAGCCATATGGTGTGCCCTGTTGCAGTTTGATGGACAGTCCGTTTTTAGCCTGTGCTTTGGCTCTGAGGTGGAAACTCTTAAATGTACCCTGGCTCATCCATTTGAATGGGCTTGTTTTAGCACATGAGTGTTGGGTGTAATTCGCTTCAGCCTTCTTGCTTGTTATTTCCAAGCAATACTTGGGTTAAATAGTTTGAAAATAAGGATGAAATCTGACAACAGTGCAGTCCTGCTTTATAGTCATTAAAGAGCACTTACTGTACATGTCAGGTAGGTCCCATCGCTCTTGTCTTTTTGGCATCTGTTGAAGATTTTCCTGCTTCAGAATAGAGATCTTTCTCGGTCTGTATTGAATTTGAAAATGATGTTTAATGCATTTTAATGGCTTTTCTTTCATTTGTATGTGCAAACAAATTTGAATTAGCTTTTTATATAAGTAGTGACTTTTAATTGTATGTATATATGCATCTGTTCATAAATGAAATAATAATCGCAGTGCTGAACACAAGGGTATGCAGCCCTTGATCCACTTACTGCATGTGACCAGAGAGGCACTTGTTGCTTAAGTAATGCCTTTCTAGCCTGCAGAGTAAGTCTGGAATATGTAGTGCAAATTTCCTCGTAAGCAGGCATGGGGAACCTGTGGCCCTTCAGATATTGTTGGAACTATAGCTCCCATCAGTCCCACCCCAGCCATGTTAATTGCATGCAAGGGGGAATGCCAGTTCACTCAGGCCTGTTTCCATAATAGATGTCCTCTCTGCTGAGCTGGTTGCTCAGCCATCCAGTCCTTATGAAGTGACGGGCCTTTCAAATAGACTGGCAAGGGTCATTTGCCTTTTTGGGACAAAGGGAACACTTTGGAAATCTAAAACTGTTGTGAGCACCACCAAATTCTTATTTCACAGAAGGAAAACGAGGTGTTCAGAATCCCTCTCCTAAACAGGCAAAACTCCCATACACACACACTCCCAAAGTGCAGGTAGCCACTAAACTCCCACTCTCTACCTGACAGAGTGCTATAGTGCACTTTTGGAACCAGACAGAATATTTTTGGGGCAGTATTAATATTCCAAGAGGCAGCCCCACATTTGATGTACTGGGTAGCCTGGGGTGGCCCCTGCCAGTTTGGTGGAGGGGGCTTCCGTCCATACTCTTAAGGGCCAACAATGCCAAAACGCTTCTCCACAATCCCCATCCTTAAAACGCATCATTATGGATCTCCCAGGCCCATTTCATTCAAGGTCTTCATCCTGTGTGATACTCGTGCTATTTCACAGTGCCCCGAGTTGTCGTTTCCAAGAAGAGGCATATTCTGAAAAGGGCCCCTGATCAAGTTCCGCTCATTTATTTCCATATTCATACCCAGAAGATGTTGCTAACAGGCTTGGGAGTCTGTAGGTGTCTCTGTCACCATGCAGAACTCACAGCAGATGAAGCCAGTGTGCAAGGAATGCCAAGAAATGAGGCAGGGGAACATCTAGATGTGAAACGTCAACTTTTCACCACTAAAGAAACAAAACGTGCTGGAGCTGTCCCCCCCCCCCCCCGTACCATTCTTGTGTGATCAGCCATTCATCTATATGGCTGGCACTGCATTCCATTACCCATAATTTTATTCAGCCTTGGATAGCCTTAACATGCTTTTCTCAACTCTTGACGTACCCTTTCAGCTGTAGATGTGGAAACAACAATCCATTGGTAAAAAACAAAGGGACCTGGTAGTGGCATAAGGAAGCAGAGTTTACTTAACCATCCCATTTTAACCATCATTGCTGGATACATTTCTTTTCCAGGAGCTACGTTACACTGAAGAAGAACTGTACCGGACAAAGAATACTCTGCAAAGTCGGATATCAGACAGAGAAGAGGAAATTCAGAAGCTGAGAAACCAGGTAACTTGAGTAGACTTTAATTCTTTTCATAAGAAGGGGAGAAACATGGAAGCCCCTTGACCTCCTTGGAAGAAAGGTGTGATGTAAATGTAGCACAACAGAATCATTAGCCAACGTACTGCTGGTAGATACTGGAAGAAACCAAAAGCTTCCTGTGAAAGCACATAAATGCTTTGGATGTGAGGGTTGCTGGCATCACAGTGGCCTGGCACCACAGTGGGACTGCTCCAGATGTTGGGTTGGTATTGGGTTTTTTTAAAAAAATCAATTATATTAAATACAGTGGTATCTCGGGTTAAGTACTTAATTAGTCCCGGAGGTCCGTTCTTAACCTGAAACTGTCCTTAACCTGAAGCACCACTTTAGCTAATGGGGCCTCCTGCTGCTGCTGCGCCGCCGGAACACGATTTCTGTTCTCATCCTGAAGCAAAGTTCTTAACCCGAGGTACTATTTCTGGGTTAGAGGAGTCTGTAACGTGAAGCGTCTGTAACCTGAAGCGTATATAACCTGAGGTAGCACTGTACTGGCATTCTTGTACCTGACATTGCTTGGGACTTCAAGTTGTGCAGTGAGTGATATTGTACTGTATCTTTGCTTGTGTTCAGGGAGAGCCAAACAGGGAAATTGATTTAATTCACGCCACTCGTATGTGATAGTCAAGATGTTTTCATCTCCTCTATCCCTTTTCCTCTACCTAGCTGACAAACAAAACACTAGGTAGCAGCAGTCAATCGGAGTTGGAGAATCGGCTTCATCAGTTGACGGAGACACTAATTCAGAAACAGACCATGTTGGAGAATCTGAGCACAGAAAAGAACTCGTTAGTCTACCAGCTGGAGCGATTGGAGCAGCAGCTGAAGGCTGCCCAAGGTCCTTCAACAAATGGCCCCTCCATTAATATGGTGGGAATTGACAGCGGCGAAGGTAAAAATGGAGGCATGTTGACAAGTAACAACCATGTTCACTAAGGATGTGTGCATTGTAAATAAATTCATGTTAGTACAGTGGTGCCCCGCAAGACGAAAGCCTCGCAAGACGAAAACCCGCTAGACGAAAGGGTTTTCCGTTTTGGAGGTGCTTCATAAAACGAATTTCCCTATGGGGTTGCTTCGCAAGACGAAAAAAATCTTGCATTCCCCCCGCGGGTTTTTTCCCGCTTTTCCCGCCCTTTTCTTAAGCCGCTAAGCCGCTTATCAGCTGTTCCGCTGATAAGCCGCTTAACAGCTGATCGCTGGAAGCCGCTTGACAGCTGTAGCGCTAATCTGCTAAGCTGTCAATGGGCTTGCTTCGCAAGACGAAAAAACCGCTAGACGAAGAGAATCGCGGAACGAATTCTTTTCGTCTAGCGAGGCACCACTGTACATGGATAGAATGGGAAAATACCTGGAAGCTAAACAGGTTGTGTTGCTTTCCCCCCTCCAGTTAGAATCCAGTGGGACCCACACCAAATGTTGCAGTGGATCTACTCTGAGTATGAGTTGGTCATGTACAGCAGTTTTAAGAGAAGCAAGTCAATGACTGCGTAGGGCTTTTCATTGAACTATAGTTAAACATTTGATTACAACCAGTTTACATGTTGAAAGTTTAACCTGCCCTTTTGTAGACATCAGTGGGCTACAGGAAGACACATGGGGGTGTTTTAATTCCTTTTCAAGCAATTTTGTTGCCAATATACCCAAACTTTTCTGCAACGTATTCAAAATAAAACCTTGCCTGTTTTCGAAATGTTTAAGCTTGGAAGGAAGTCCTTCTTTTTAACTTTGATTATTTATTTTCATTATTCTATCTTGTATATTTTTGCTCAGTCTTTTCAGAAATGATAAATATTCTTTCCCCCCGCTCCTATTTAGTTGTGGCCAGGTGCTTAATGATAGTAAAACTACCCAATGCAGTCATTAGCTTGCTTCTCTTAAAATTGCTTTTCACTTTAAAATCAAGGTTTATTTTGATTTGATTTTCTTGTCTTAAAAAAAAAAAATCTTCAAAATAATTATGCATGGTTGGGGGCTATCTTTAGGCGCACCCCCTCCACTTTGAACCTACTAGAAATTATAAAACGTTGTGTGGGACTGGAAGTGTGAGCCAGTCAATTGAGTGTAATTAATCAGTGACTTCATCAATGACTTCATCAATGACATATAATAATGTGGATTTCAATTACAATTACATTCTAATGTTCTTAATGCAATCAGTAAACTCAACAGGACATTCCATCTTATCAAAAGTTATAGCAAGGGAAGTCTTTCATCTAGACAGAGCTGTAGGAGAATTTTCAGAGTATTCCAGCACCCTTCTAAGGCAGTAGTAGCCCACTGCCAACTCAACAGATTTAATCCTATCATCTGGACTAGGGTACCACAGTCCAAGACTCAGAAACAAACAAGGTGTCTGGTGCCAGAGTTAAAAACAACAACTGGTTTAGTAAAAGGCTACGGATGACTTGAGCAAGTTGGCTCTGCTCGGCACTATATTTGAAGTACTTTCAAAATGCAGTGTAGCACAGTTGTAAACCAGTTTACTCTGAAATAAGATACACTGTTTCCATTGAGGCTTACTTCTGAATAACTGCATCTTTATGATGGCAGCCTTAATTTGTCATTTGGCTGCAATCAAGATAGCTAAAACTCCTTAGTCAGTTTACAGTCCAGCTTTTTTGTTTCAGCGCCCCTGCAGAAGAGTTGGGCCTGTGTTGTATACTTTCTTCTCCTTCTTACTACATTTAAGTCATAGCATTTCCCCCAAAATGAATCTCATTTATCTGTGTACATGAGCTTAAGATGTGCTCCTTCTGCTATCCCAATTGTGTGTACACATATCCTGGGATTTTTATTCCATTGCAGAGCACTCGGTGTGACTTTCAAAATATGAGCTTTCTGTTGAAGTCAAGTGGCATCTAAGCTGGGTCCTTCAAGTGTTGTGTTTGGGTGGTATCCTAATAGGTTCTACTTAAGAGTAGAATCATTGAAATGAGGGGACCTAACTTAGTCATTTTGGTTAATGTCAGTAGGTCTGCTCTTGAGTAGGACTATAGCCCTTTTCATTTTTTGTCACAGTAATGTCAAGCCATATGTGGACTTTCAGTATTACCGACTGGTTGATGGATTCTTTTTTCTGCTACTAATTTTTTAAAATTGTTTTTAATCTAGGTGCACGAATGCGAAATGTTCCTGTCCTTTTTAGTGATCTTGATGTTAATGCAGCAGGAATGTATGGCAGAGTCCGCAAGGCTGCCAGCAGTATAGATCAGTTCAGGTGAGGAATTGAAGCCATTGCGGTTTTCTGCCTTTCCCTCCCCTCCCCAACCCACCTGTCTACTTACAGTATCAGCTAGTAATATAAACATAATATGAAAAACCGGCGAGGTGAACGAAGGTCCTGAATCTGGTACATGGTCGTTTTAGAAGTAAAAAGCCCTCCTTGTTCTCTCATACAAGCCCACTGATTTGCATTCTTCTTCCGTCACTGCTCTGGTGGGGCAGGAATCATTCTCATTGTCCCATTTCTCCATACTCTTTGAAACCTCAAAAGGTATTCTGTGTTAATCTTGAAAAGTTACATATGTAAGCAAACGAAAGTTGTCTCTGTAAAGAAACAAGATAGGGCCTATAGATCAACCACCTTCTTATAGGGATTTCAGAATCTATCCCCATCTGTGTGGAAATCTTTGTTCTGTTATGTCTTATTTGATGGCTTAGAGCTGGGATGAGGAACTCCAGCCCACAAGGTGGATATGAACCACAGCCAAATTTTGTCCAGGAAGTTCTCTCCTGCCCTTCAACTATTTAACAGGGCGCTTTTAGGATGGAAAGGGTTAGATGTTTTGCAAAGTGTGCCATTACAGATCTTTCTTCTGTTAAGAATTTCTGTTACAAGAAGGTCAAAGAAGAAGGGGAGATGTCTCAGCAGAGAGGTAGACCTTCGTTCTTTGTAAACACGCAAAATGCGTCCATGCATTTTGCTATTGCATGCAAGAAATTTCCAGGATGCAGTTGTATTTAGAAGTTTGAAGCTTTGATGAGCTCTAAGGACTTGCCGTTCTGCTGTGAATTGATGCTTTCAGCTTCTTTTGGTAGGATTCTGGAGTTATTTTTGCCTGTTGTGCAATCAGGAAAGATAAACTGCTGGAGAGTGTGGCCTTTTAATTTTTTTACAAAGTTTCTAAAGGAGAAAATTGAAAGTGACACTTGAGTTTAGTTACCAAGATTTAAATGTATGTCCATTGTGTGTTATTTTGTGTGGGCCTTACCCTACCCACTACTGGAATACAGCCCCTCCCCCCCCAGCCTCACCTCTGGATACTGCAACCTATTCTCTTGACTGTGGCAGAATGCTTCTTTCAAGCCTAATTTCAGCAGGGGATGGGAACCTGCCAGGAACATGTCAGGAGTGAGTGCCCACAGGCTCCATGTTGTCACCCCGTGTCTTACCAGGTTGTTGTTGTTGTTTAAAAAAAATAACCACTGCTCCAGAAATGATTTAAATAGTAGTTCATGGCTGCAAGCTAATAATATATTATTCCCTAATGTTGATATTGCATTTGGTTGCAGCATTCGACTTGGAATCTTTCTACGACGGTATCCCATCGCAAGGGTATTTGTAATCATTTATATGGTGAGTCTGTTTAGCCTACTTTGAAAGCACAGCAGTTTTATTCCTTCTTACATAATAAATAATCTTCATCTGACAGGCATTGAGTGGCATGTACAAGAAAAATGGGATATAATTAACGTTGGCAGTTGAGCATGCTCTGTAAGTAGGTTATGCAAGCTGCATCTTGGAATCATGCAGCACAATAGATGCTGGCTGTTGCCTTTTTAAAAAAGGTCTTGTGCTTCAGTGCAGTTTTACCGTTGGCTCTTAACTCCTAGTAACAATAGTTTGCTCCCTTGAAGTAGCAATGTGCCATTTCTGGCATTAGTAGTTGCTTTCTTTGACTTAACACTTGCTTTTGGTAGAGCAGCATTTCCAACGTGGAAGCCCTGTGGCTGCGCAAGAAGCTAGGAACTGTCAAAGGTTGAAACAGGCACACGGCAGTCCTGAAGACAAGCTTTCATGGGAAGATCACTTGGGTTGAAGGCCTGGAACTGCCTTAAGAGAGGAAACTGAACATCTTGTTCCGTACCCTCACCCTAAGCCCATCACAGCAAGCAGGCTGCAGGCTGGTGCCTGCTTGTTCCAGGAAGCTCAGAACAATGAACATGTTATGGTCACAACCCTGGAGCTGTCTTGCCATAGTTGTGCCTCTCTTTGTGTACCCTATCACTGTTTAGACCTACAACAAACTTTTTTTAATAAGATTTTAATAATAAAAATTACACTTTTTATCCTAATTTAAACTAAAATAAATAAATAAATAAATAGTGATTCTGTTGCTGTTGCTGCCAGGATCCTTTCTATTTATCTCACAGCTTCCTTGCAGCTAAAGCATACAGTACCATCCTATAGGTGGAAACCAGAATGGACAGAAATGCTGTTTACCTTCCCACCGCAGCGGTACCTATTTATTTACTTGCACTGGTGTGCTTTCAAACAGCTAGGTTGGCAGGAGCTGGGACAGAGCAACGGGAGCCCCATCATGAGGATTCGAACCGCCGACCTTCTGATTGGCAAGCCCAAGAGGCTCAGTCATTTAGACCACAGCACCACCCACGTCCCTACTTGGCCCATTTAGCTCAGCATTGTCTCCACTGACTAGCATAGGGACCCTGCAGAATTTCAGCCAAGGGACATTCCCACCCTACCTGGAGGTGCTGGGAATGCATGCAAACCAGATGTTCTATCATTGTTTTCCTACTCAATCATCGCGGCAGATAAGATTGATTTTTTTTTTGTATGCCATGATTGTCCCAAAAGAATGCGTCTGTTTTGCCTCTACAGGGGTGAATAAATTTCCAGCGCATGTAAAACTCCTGTCCTTTTCCACTAGAGGGAACTTCAGCCTGTGCTTTGTCGTGGTATCTTGCCTTGTTATATAAGCAATCCCTTTTTGAATTTCATCTGTCTTCTTTTGGTCTCTCCACTTGTCGAAAAAATGACTTTCTCGAGAGCATATTACTGAGTGTCTGAGATTTTCATTTTTCTGGCTTCACAATAGTGACGTACTGCAGGGGGCAGAAAAACACTTCAGCCGAACACCTACATGTCGTTCCCCCCATGCCAGTTCCAAATATTAAATCAAATGGGCCATGTTAATTCCCCCCTCCATCTTTTAAAATTATTCAGACCCAAAAGTCCACTCCCACTTAACAGTAAAATCTTTAGATTGATATCCAAGTTCAGTTAGCATCTGCAGTGTATCAGCGGGGGTTTGGCCTTCCCACAATGTAATCTATAATCTCTTCAGCAGCCATTGTCGCTGCCCACGGGAGACTCTCACAAGGTCACTGTGGTATTTGAAAGGCTTTTCATAACGTGTCTGAAACTGCACTTTACTTTGCCATCGCTCAGCGCCCTTGTCGTGACTAATGCAAGAGTGTGCCTTCTCGGTTCGGTGAAAAAGGGGGAAAGTCAGAATTCATTTATTTTCTGTTGCACCAAAAGCTTTTGCTTTAACCGTTTTGGCATCTGGGTAGGTAGAGAGTCAATGTGATGCAACAGATAGAGCACTGAGAAGAACTGAGTTCAAATCCTCCATTGGCCAGTAAGCTGACTGGGTTTACTTTGAAGTGGTCTCTCTCTCTCAGCCTAGCTGACCTCCAGTACATATGCATCTATGGGGCCATTCTATTTTTCCTTCAAAAAGCAGATGAAAGGATAGCATGGAATGACGTATGCATAGGTGAACTGCACCGCAGAAGAGCTGATATACCAGGGGTCAGCAGGAGGCTGGTCCACTGTCCCTCAGACATTGTGGGGGGCCGGACTATATTTTGGAAGGAAAAAAAAAAAGAACGAATTCCTTTGCCCCACAAATATCCCAGAGATGCATTTTAAATAAAAGGACACATTCTACTCATGTAAAAACATGCTGATTCCCAGACCGTCCACGGGCTGGATTTACAAGGTGATTGGGCTGGATCCGGCCCCTGGGCCTTAGTTTGCCTACCCATGTGATATACAAATGCAAATGGGTCTCTCTGCTTATGGCATTCCCCCCCCCCCCGCCCCAGCCAATGCAAGTTCCCCATCTGCATGTGTGAGGTTTTATGGGGAGCACATGTCCCATTGCTGTTCCCTGAGTGGAATTGGATGAAGTTCCCCTAACGGTGCAGGGCTTTGCCTCAGGAGTGGGATCCAGCATAGTGCAAAGTCTCTCGTTCCACCAGAACATTCCTCTCCTCTCGTCTCCCTGCTCACTCCCTAAATCTTTTCTAGGGGTCCCCCCAAAACATCTGGAGCAGATTTGGAAATGGTGTGTGCATGGGGGGTGCCCAGAGAGTCCAATTCTCCAAGCTGAAATCCATATGGTGACGGGATGCGGTAGTTGAATACTGCCCAGGGTGTTTGGGATTCTCACAGTTCATTGTGTTGTGCACTAACTCCTGTTTCTCTCTTGCCAGGCGCTGCTTCACCTCTGGGTCATGATTGTTTTGCTCACCTACACCCCAGAAATGCATCATGATCATCCAAGTGGGAAATAAAACCTGATTCCGGAACAGAAACATACTTAGATGGTTTATGTAACCTTCATTGGCCAAGAAGAAACCCCCCAGCAGCTGACTGTTTGCAAGGGAGAGAGGGGTTTTGGCATTGGAAAACAGGACAGCAGCTGCATTTGTTTCCTTGCTACTTTCGCAAACTTAAATTATTTGGCAGGTGATCTAATTTAAGTATCTTTCACTTCCGTGAGACAAAAGCCATATCCCTGGGGGAGAAGGCTATTCAAAGAATTCTAGCCTCTGTTCTGTCTTTCGTCACTCCCTTAGTGTTGCACACACTTATGAAGCCTGTGTAGAGCAACACCATTTTTTGAAACGTATACATGGATATGGGGCACACTGTATTTTTGATCCTGCAGGAAATGGGCTCTAATCAGGGAAACTAACGGTAATTAGAAGCTAAAATGAACTTCCATTCATTATTGCACCTTTTAACTTTGTAAATATACATTTAGCTTTTCTTTAATAAGCTCTCTCACAGACCTGACATCTGCTTCTCAGAATTTACCTTATCTGTAAATAGCTTTAAAGAGAAATAAAGAATATATTGTGCATTGCTTTAACTTTGGTCCTTCAAAAGTATGGAGTGTCATCCATAGTAATGCAGAAAACTGATATTTTTGAACCATATTTTGATAGTCATGTATAGTCGTGTACATATGCAACTGTTAGATTTGAGTGCCTTTTGTTTTTTGCATCTTTGCCATTGCCCATCAGTTGCCTTATTAAATCTTTCCTGTCTTCAAATTTTCATGGTATCGATCTTAGCATCATGCTCATTTAATAGAAAGAAAATATTTATTTATAAATTCAAACACATTCAAAAAATGTGTTGAGGATTGATCATTAAAGGGGTTGGCAGCTGGCAATAAAAGCAACCACCAAGCTTGAGCTATTTTTGACCACTGTTGATTTCATGCAATTTGTATCTCCTCCTATATCTGTGGTCTATTGATCTGCCAGTGCAAATTTCCTGTGGTCTTTTGACATGCTTTCCTATTAAGAGGCTTTTCTTCCTTTTGCTTGTGCAGCTGAGAAACACAACAGTGATTAAGGTGAAGGGAAATAGACCTTTTGGGTGTGAGGAAGGGGTATGGGGCAAGCCACCAGGCCCCTTTGGCTTCCACTGGAATTTATTCCCAGCCTGTTCTGATGATAAAATCAAAGGAGCATTGGAAGCAAGAAATGATGTAGCAATGGATGGTTTCACACAGACTGGCTACATATATGTTCCTGTTAAAGTTTCTAGATACCCTAAATGACTGTGCCCTAAAGCAGTGGTCCTAGGCTGCAACTCCTGTAGCCAGGCTGGTGCCAAGCTTTCCTTTGGGCCACACCAGCGAGGCTGAGAGAGGGATCTTGTCATCTGGACAGACCAGAACCTCCATACAAACCGCCCAGGCTTGCAACTTGAGGAGGTCACATTGGTGCTTGCTAACACAGCTGTTTTGTTTCACCCCTGGAGGCAAACTCCATTGTCTCTTAAGACAGACTGGTGCCAACAAGAACAGTTGGACCTGGAACCAACCAGAGGGAGGGTGACCCTAGCCTTAAGTGGGTTCACACTCAAGCCCAGTTTCCCCAAATACCCATTGGCGTTTTTCCAGGCAGTAGGCATCTGGTGCAAAATGCAATTGTGGTTGAACCAATTGGGAGCAGCGACAATAGGAGGAGTTGAGCCCACTCAGGGAGGGGTTCTTCCTGAGGGCATCATGCCCAAGGGTCCTCCAAAAGCTGCAAGCAAGAGTGCTCTCCCTTCCCCTCAACCTTTGCAGGTGGGCCAAGTGCTCTTGTGGGCATCCCACAAGCATCTGATTGGCCACTGGGAGAACAAGATGCTGGACAAAATGGGCCATTGGCCTGAGCGTCTCTACGCGGACACAGGTCCAGCGCTGAGGGCCTTCTGGCAGTTCCCTCACTGCGAGAAGCCAAGTTACAGGGAACCAGGCAGAGGGCCTTTTTGGTAGTGGCACCCGCCCTGTGGAACGCTCTCCCACCAGATGTCAAAAGAAAACAACAACTACCAGACTTTTAGAAGACATCTGAAGGCAGCCCTGTTTAGGGAAGCTTTTAATGTTTGATGCATTACTGTATTTTAATATTTTGTTGAAAGCTGCCCAGAGTGGCTGGGGAAGCCCAGCCAGATGGGCGGGGTATAAATAATAATTTATTATTATTATTATTATTATTATTATTATTATTATTATTATTATTCAGCAGCAGGCTATTTTTACATCCTTGTTTCTTCCTGCAACGTAACTAGAGATCACCTACTGAATTTCTCATGGAAATAGAATTGGCTTAATTAAGCAGTCAGCTGGAGATTTTTAACCAATTAATCCAATCTAATGTCCACATTTCACTAGAAGTTGATCAGCAGTACCAAACGACATGGGCTCCTCATTTATTAACTCTGAACCTTTTCCAGTAAAGCCTCTAATAAAAAGACCTTCTCATACTTAGCTGATTATCATGTGGAGTTCATTGTGTGATCTCCTAATAACCTTTTAAGCATTCTTTTTATATTACTCTTGTCTTTCCATTAAATCTGCCTTTTGCTCTATCTTGGTCAGCTGTTTCATGAACAGAGCTTTGCTGATGCAGCACAGCTCTGATATTACAGTTTGCCATGCAGCACGGCGATGTTTTTGAACTCCTTACTCTGCCATTCCAAGGGCTGTGCCTTACATTAAATCACAGCTTATCTTGGTGACAGATGAGAGGAATGGCCCCTCCAAATGTCCTCTTTATTAAGCATTTGTGATGATTTGTGCTCATGATGGCATTGGGGTGATTTTACGCGGTCCTGCTTGTACCTGCAAAAGTTCTGGGGAGAGTGCACACTCCTGCAATTGATGTGTGTCCCGCAGCTTCCTGTTAAAACCCTCTAACTTCATACACCGCAAATGCGGGGTAGGATGGGCGTTGTCTTGCTTTTGTGGTGTTAAAATGAAAGGGTGCCCTTCCAGAAGACAGTGATATGCTAACACTGACGAACCATCACAGAACAATGAATAAAGTGGGATGATGCGCAGATACGTAAAGGTAAAGGGACCCCTGACCGACTCTGAGGTTACAGCGCTCATCTCGCTTTATTGGCTGAGGGAGCCAGCGTACAGCTTCCGGGTCATGTGGCCAGCATGACTAAGCCGCTTCTGGCGAACCAGAGCAGCGCACGGAAACGCCATTTACCTTCCCGCGGGAGCGGTACCTATTCATCTACTTGCACTTTGACGTGCTTTCGAACTGCTAGGTTGGCAGGAGCAGGGACCGAGCAATGGGAGCTCACCCCGTCATGGGGATTCGAACCGCTGACCTGATCAGCAAGTCCTAGGTTCTGTGGTTTAACCCACAGCGCCACCCACATCCCTAAGCTCCAGTATAAAAACCCACCACTGGCACACTTCTCGTGTCAATGACATGCTGCAGAATGCAAAAATGAAACAAAACACCTGCCTGGAGGGAACCAAAGTAGAATCATAGTAGAGTTGGGACGGCAACGGCCATCTAGTCCAAACCCCTGCATTGCAGGACTCTCTTGACCAACCTTCCTCAGAAAAAATCACGGTGAGGAAGGTGGCCATGGGAGTGCTTGTTGAAAGTTTCACATTTTAATTTCCTTTTTCAAGTTTCCTGTCTGGCAACCCAACACAGACCCTCCAATTGTTCTTATTTTTCAGGGACAGTCAGATGGGCGGGTTATTGTTATTAAATAGGGTGTCCCTGAGAAATGTTGGAGAGTATAATAATAATAATTTATTATTTGTACCCCGCCCATCTGGCTGGGTTTCCCTATGACCTAAGTCTTTTAGTTTTGACTGTTAGTACTGAAGCTGGGTCTGGATTGTGTTGGTGTACCACACACTTAGCTGCCTATCAGTCTTTCCCTCACTAGACTTAATAGTTGTCTCCCCAGCTGTGGGGGAAATAAATTATTGTCGCCATTAATGGGAGCACTGATTGCAGCAATGGGTGGAAGCAGATCTTCATTGGGATCACAGCTGGGGAGTAAAGAGTTAACCTTCCTGTACACTGGGGTCCCTATGAGAATTTCCCACCTCCCCAGCACATTCACATTTATTTCTTAAGTCCTGGTGTGGTTGCTCATCATGAGATAAAAGTAACATCTAGTTTAGTCCTGAGATGCAACGAGAGACAAATTAATAACACAATTCTGAGTGCTAGAGCTGTTGTAAAAAAGCCTCAGACAAACTTCTCTGTGCTAGATCAGCATGAAGGCAATCATGTTATGTTATGTCCTGGTTTTGATAATACACATTGAAGATATCTACATACAATATGCTAACAAGCTGGGTGAAAATGAGAGATCTTTGCTGTGATTTGGGAGCTGCGTCAAGTTGTCCTCACCATAGTCAGAAAATCTGACCGTATAAATGATACCTTGAGCCATTTATAGTTGACTAACAAGACAAATATAAGCAGAAAGCCTTCTTGCGGAAGACTTCTTAGCTAAAGTTTAGCAAAGTTAAAGGAACTTTAGCAAATGTTTGGTCAAAATAATGTGAAAGAGAGAAGCTTTTACTGAACAATGTTTTCATTTGAACTGTGAACTGTGTGGCTTTTCAACTACAGTAAGTCTTCAATGGAACAAATGGCTATTTGCTCTAACAGACATCTCACAGCATTTAATCTGGATAACACTCCCAAGTATTTAAATTGTCCGACTAACAGGAGCAGAAGTGGCATTTGAAAACACAAAAAAGTTGGAAACGGTATAGCAATTAGAACTCAAAAGGATCTGGCCAATTAAAGAAGGAGTACTGATCTTCTGGTTTTTGTGTACTGTCAGGACATGGCGCTTGCTTCCCTGAATGGGGAAGAATTTGTGCAAGTGGCTTTTTTTCCCAGATGAGACTTGTCTGAATCGTACTGTCTCTAATTTTCTTGCCTGTCTTTTGGCTAACCCGAACTGCGTCCTCCTCAGCGTTAGCTGCAGTTGTGTTCTGCTGTTCCACTGGCTCTTGCTCTGTTGGGTGATCTTTTTGTCCTGATTCCTCCTCCTCCTGTGGCGGCTGATCATGTTGGGACCCTGCTGGTGGTTGATCACCGTTCTGAGATTCTTCTGCTATAGGTTGGCAGCCCTCAGTGTGCATGACAACTTCATTTGCCTCCATCGTCTCCCAGTCAATGACTTCGTTTCCCTGAGCTGTTGTCCAAGTAGGACATAGGATTTTTGCAAGAGGTATTCTTTCCCAAACGGAACTTGTCTGGACTAAGTTGCTCTGCACTTCTTTGCCTGTTCTTGGGTTTATCATAGTTCTGCCATCACTGACGCTAACTACATTTGTATGTGCCATGTGAGATTTTACCTGCGGGGGTGTGCGCTGGTCAGTGGATGAGGGACTTCTTTGGCTTACAGACTGCTGCCTTTTGACAAGGGACTGTGAGCTGACACCCTGGTTTGGGTTCTGAGGCTGTTCCTCAACCTCATTATCTGCAGTTGTTTCCTCTGGGGCTTCTCCCATTTCTTCTTCACCAGCAACTCCACTTTCCTGAGGTTCATTACTTTCATTGTTACCCTCCTCATTAATTTCACTGTTAGGTTTTTCCTCCTGGACATCAGAGACTTCTTCGTTTGTGATGCTGCTCTCAAGAGCTTCCTGATCAACCAGGCCTTCAGAATCCCCCATCCTTCCTATTTGTCTCCAAACTACTATTGTCAGTCAGTCCGCTTGGAACAGATGCTCAACATTTCCTTTTCCTATTAGCTACCTGCAAAGTTAGCACGTCCTTCCCTATTTTCTTCTTCCTTCTCTCTGAAAACAATACATCAAGAATAATTGGGAGGTGTTTTCCCTCTTATTTCGGTATGGCCCCACCTTCATGAAGTCTCATCTGAGTTCAAGCTTGTATGGCTGTTGCATAATGGATCCAGATGGGCTGCAGATGTCCTCTTTCCTCTTTTTCCTGAGAGTGAGTTCACATCATGGCATTGATATAAAAGCCATTGATAGGTTGGGAAAGACTTAGGTGGAGTCTTTCTGTTTTTACTGTGGCTGCTACACTGTTCTAGAACCTCTGACTGATTTCTATGACATCACTGTCTGTTCTACATCTATGCGTTCAGGGATAGGCAGGCTTCTAGATTACACGGTCTCCTTTTGTTTTTTTCCACTAGAAAGTCTGTGGTCCACCGATTTGTTTTAAGTTTACAGAGCAAGAGCACATAGCTGGAATATATTAAGGCAAAATTGATTTATGTTTAGTGATCTATGCTCTTGCTTCATAACAAAAATGGCATGTTGGATGTGATCAAGAATCACAGTGTTGATAAAAAATGGAACCAAGGAAGGGACTAGGAGGAAGTCAATTTGTTTTGTTTTAATTTTGTGTTGTTGTTTTTATTTTTGTTACTTTTGGAAAATTAATAAAATGTTATCAAAAGGGAAAAAAAGAACCACAGTTTCTTGGCAGTATAGCTTAGGCTGGTACACTAGCTATGACGCTACCTTGCTTCAGTTTCCCATGCTTTGGCAACTTCCAGTTTGGATTCACTCAGTATTCATGAAAAACACACAGTACTGATTTTAGTTCAAAGCCAAATAGAAATGTCATTGCCCCGAAAAAAGCAACGCATTGAAATATGTTGAGCATAAGGCCTTCCTTTGCAGGAACGGTTTAAATCCAAACCATGCATGGAAAGCATTGAAAGAAAGAATGGGGAGTGCTCTCCCCAATTCTTTCATTAGCTGGGTATGTTTAGCTTGAAAAGAGGAAACCGAGAGGAGATATGATAGCCATCATCAAATATCTCAAGGGCTGTCACATGAAGGCGGGAACATACTTGTTTTCTCCTGCTCTGGAGGGTAGAACTCGAACCAATGGCATCAAGTTACAGTGGTACCTCGGGTTACAGGCGCTTCAGGTTACAGACACTTCAGGTTACAGACTCTGCTAACCCGGAAATAGTACCTCGGGTTAAGAACTTTACCTCAGGATGAGAACAGAAATCGCGTGGTGGCAATGGGAGGCCCCATTAGCTAAAGTGGTACCTCAGGTTAAGAACAGTTTCAGGTTAAGAACGGACCTCCAGAACGAATTAAGTTCTTAACCCTATGTACCACTGTAGAAGACAGGAGGTTACAACCAAATATTAGGGAAAACTTTCGGATTGTAAGACTTCCTCAGGAGATGGTGGACTCTCCTTCACTGGAGGTTTTTAAGCATAGATTGGATGGACATCTGTCATGGATGATTTAGTTGAGTTTCCTGCATTGTAGGGGCTGGACTAGATGACCCTTGCAGTCCCTTGCAACTCTATAATTATATGAAGTTCAGTCACCGGGTGCATCGTGGTGACAGATGATTGACAGGTGGAGGGTCTCACCTGTCGAAATGGCCTGCAGGCAGGACCAGCCCAATCAAGAGGCAAGGTGAGGCAGTGACTCCCTCAGGTGGCAGGATCCACTGTGGTGGCGGATCCCAGTGTTGATCTTTCTTTCCCCGCTTGTTCTTGTTGTAGACCTTCACCCCTCTTTCTCTAGTGGGGGACGGGGCACCATTTGGGTGTTGCCTACTTGCTGGGGTGGGGAGTATATTAGCCACCCATTTTCTAGACAGGATTGTAAATTATATGTGTGGGTAGGAATTGTATTATTATTATTATTATTATTATTATTATTATTATTATTATTATTATTATTAACTTGTACCCTGCTCAGTCACTCTGAGCGGCTTCCAACAGGATAGAAAACAACATAATGAAACATCAGACTTTAACAGCTTCCTGATAGAAGGCTACCTTCAGGTGTCTACAGAAAGTAGTATAAATGTTTATCTTTTTGACTACTGATGGGAGGCCATTTCACAGGGCAGGCCCTCTGCCTGGCTCCCTGTGATTTCACTCCTCACAGTAAAGGAACTGCCAAAAGGCCCTCAGAGCTGGACCTTAGTGTCCGGTCTGAATGATGCAGGTAGAGACACTCCTTCAGGTATACAGGACCAAGGCTGTTGAGGGCTTTTTAAAGCTCAACGCCAAAATTTTGAATTGTGCTTGGAAATAACAGACAGGTGCCATCTCTGTTGCATTTCCAACACCTGCTAGAGACCTTCCACTTTCAACAAACCTTTGAGGTGGAGATCTTCCCCAGCATCTGGGTTCCAGATATTCTTGATGTTTTAATTATTTTATTACAGTTGTGTTGCCAACCTGGACTCCTTGGAAGGGGGGTGGGATGTAAATTTAATGATAAAGAAATCTGCAACGTTAACTAGGAGCATTGAATTTATTGATCACTATTGCCAGTTTTAAAATTGACCGGTGGGCAAAGTTGATGAGAAGCACCCCGAGATGTGAAATGAAGGTGAGGGGCCCAAGGTCCAAATCAGAACCACAGAAGGGTTAAACATCCCCTTTTCCAAGGTAGGATTGACTCATGTCTGCAATTTACTTTTAAAGAGCCAATCATGCAGTTGCTGATCACATGATTCATGGTGTTTGAAAGAAGAAGATCGTGCATAATCATCGGACTCTGGGATGACCTGTGGAATTACGTTCGCTAGTTTCTGCTCTCGTAAGAGGAATTAGCATTTCGTCCAGTGGAAGAAAGACGTAGTAACTTGGAGGACAGCACAGATACTCTGCCAGCGTTCTTCACCCCAAAAGAAACTTGTCTGCATAGTACTGCATTTAACTTCTTTGCCTACATGTCAGTTTAGCCAAATGGCACCCTCCTCAACGTTAATTTACTTCCTTTGCTGCAGCTGCTTAGTTGTTTTGCTCTGGAGGTATCTTTGCTCGATTGATTGTTGACTGGACTGCTGAGATTCCTGATCCGCTGGCTGTTGGTGGCTGCTAGGAAATGCTTGCAGCAACTGCTTGATTTCTGGGCCACTTGCCTTTCTGCCTGTAGAATGCAGGTACTCTGAAAGGGTTTTTCCATCCCAAAAGAAAGTTGTTTGAGTAGCACTGCATCTAAGCTCTTTGCCTGTTCGTGGGCAAATCCAAATGGCACCTTCTTCAGTTTTAGCTTTCTTTGATTGCTGGGGTGGGTAAGCTTTGTTTCTTTCCGGAGACTCGTTCCTGTACTTGTATTCCGCACCGGCCGGTGGTTGACTGCCACTCTCGCAATCCTGCCCCACTAAAAATTGGAAGCTCGGCACCAGTTTATACAAGGAAGACTCTTCAGGCTCCGAGCCCCCAGGTGGAGCTGTACCTTCTTTTGCACCTCTCCCATCTCTCTCAGCATCTTTGTTTACCTGCCGTTTGTTACTAGAAGGGCTCAGGACTTCTGCAAGAGGTTTCTTGTCCCAGTGGGGACTTGTCTGGTTAAAGTTGCTATGCAATTCTTTGCCTGTTCTTGGACTTAACAAAGGTTTGGTATCCTTGGCGCTAGCTTCGTTCGTAGGAGGCACTTGGAGAGTTTTAGAGCTCTGCAAGCAATGGTGGCCAATGGATGGGTGGCTTCTAGGGAACCCTTGACTTACTGGCTGCTGGCAGGAGTGCTTCCTGACCGAAGCATTACCTGCTTTGCTGCCAGGCAGACCTGGTGCTTCCTGGTGTTTGCTCATTTCGTTGTTCCTTTCCTCGGGAATTTCGCCCTTGACACCAGAAATCTGTTCATTTGTTCCGCTGTTCTGATCAAGCCGGCGTTTGGGATCCATGCTCCCCTTTCGTCTCCAGACTACTAACGCCAGTCAGTTCCCTTGGAAAATATGCGGCAAAGTTTCCCGTTTTCTACTAGCCACCAGAGAAACACTTGGGAAGCCTTCCCCAAATGTCCTCCTTCCTTCTCTTTGAAAACTATAAATCAAGAATACTTGGGAAGTGCTTCTTCTCTTATTTTATTCTGATAACAGGTGTCTCCTCCCTGTTCTTCCCATCTCAGCTCCAGTTTGAAAGAATGTTGTGTAATCCCATAATGGTCCAGACGGGTGGTAAGTTTCCTGTTTCTTTTGAGAGCAAGTTCAAATCATGGTGTATTATATATATTAAAGCAACAGCTCTGGTTATGCTGCAGGTGGATTTCTATGGTATCTTCATGTTTTCACTGGCTCTACCACACTGTTCTAGAACTTCCGGTTGATTTCTATGACATCACTTCCTTTTCTACTCCACCCATGAACTGTAATCCCGAGCCTACCAAAGTTTAGTGCCAGCACCAATCAGGGGAAGCTGTGCATGATCAAACCATCTACCTACTCAACGGCTTCAATCTGAGGAAATGGCACTTAGACAAGTCCCTCATAGTGTTCCGCATTTGCAGGGGATCATAAGAACATAAGAAGAAGAGCCTGCACAATCACATCAATGGAGCTCATCTAGTCCAGCAACCTGCTCTCACAGTGGCCTACCTGCGGGAAACCCAAATGCAGGATCCGAGCACAAGAGTATTCTTCCCTCCTGCAGTTTCTAACAACCGGTATTGAGAAGCATATTGCCTCTGACCATGGTGGCAGAGCTAATAACCATGGATGACCTTCATCAATTGGATGGCTATTTTATTATTTTATTTTATTTTATTTATTATTTTATATTTTATTTTATTTTATTTATTTTATTGAACTTGTTTGTCTTGCCCAGGGTAACCCAAAGTGACTTACAACCAACCAAGCAGACAAACAACACCCCCCATCAATTCATTAAAACCAAGACGCCTGAGACATTTTCCAGAGCTTGGCGGGAGGTTGAGAGGAAGTTTGCTTAGAATTCTTTGGTAGGGTTGAGGGGTAAGGCTTACCTCACTGAAACACAGTAGCTGACAGACCCCTGCCCCTGTCTTTATGGTTTAAAAATGCTTCATCAGCATCACCCACTAAATATGAATGCAACCAGGCGAAAAGGAAAAAGGAAGAGGCGGGACATGTGGCTCCTTCCTGTCTTAACCCGGCAGTGACCTCTCCACCCAGCTGCAGCAAGACAAAAGATGAGCAGGGCCTCTTCACTGGCACTGCTGAGAGAACAGCTCTATTGCTGCTCTTCCTCTCCCTGAACTTTTCCATTCCGACAAGCCATCGTGAGAAGTCCTGTTTAAGATTCAGAGCTCAACTTTGCTTCCCTCCCCCTTCTCACCCCCTCTTTTCCGTTTGTGTTGCCTTTTAAATTGTAAACTTGCAGGCAGAGACTGCCCAGTTTCTCCCCACCTGGGGAGTCTGTTTAGCTAAAGAGGAGGTTAGAAATGCTTTAATTAATTATTATTATTATTATTATTATTATTATTATTATTATTATTATCAATTCAATCTTTATTGGCTTATAAACAATACATCCAATCCACTTGAAACACCAAAATGCAAAAGCACTGCAATTAAATGATTTTGCAGAACTGTGCCGAAAAGCAGGGTGCAACGTTTGGAAAAGCAGAACAAAATCCCCCCGCTTTAAATGAAAAATAAACAATTAAACAAACTCTAGCTATGAACTGTGTGTGCTAAAGACCCAAATAAGGTAAAGGTAAAGGGACCCCTGACCATTAGGTCCAGTCGTGGCCGACTCTGGGGTTGCGGCGCTCATCTCGCTTTATTGGCCGTGGAAGCCGGCTTACAGCTTCCGGGTCATGTGGCCAGAATGACAAAGCCACTTCTGGCAAACCAGAGCAGCGCATGGAAACACCATTTACCTTCCCGCGGGAGCGGTACCTATTTATCTACTTGCACTTTGAGGTGCTTTTGAACTGCTAGGTTGGCAGGAGCAGGGACTGAGCAACGGGAGCTCACCCCATTGCGGGGATTCAAACCGCCGACCTTCTGATCAGCAAGTCCTAGGCTCTGTGGTTTAACCCACCTGCATCCCTAGAGACCCAAATAGCTTTGCTTTTAAAAAGTGTGTGTTTTTAACTTAGCTTCCTATGTTCCTATTTAACCTTTCTTGTACTTAGTCCAACCATTGGTCCATCTAGCCCAGCACTGTCTACTACACTGACTGGCAGCACCTCTCCAGCCCTACCTGGAGATGCTGAGGATTAAACTGGGACCTTCTGCATGCAAAACAGATGCTGTTCCACTGAGCTAAAGCCCTTTCCCTCAGCCTTGCTATAGTAATTATGAAGCATAAATAAGCCCACAGCTAATGGTCGACAGAGAACGTTTATTAGGCCACTGGCAAAACTACCAGCCATTTTGCAGCTGTTGAAGCTTTAAGATTATTTTAGGCCTGCAGATGGGCCCCTGCCCTTGATAATTAATTATGTTATGCTTTAACTGGCCACTAGGTAAGCGTTGCTTTTCTCCCTAGAGTAAGGTACGTGCCCATTTTATCAACTATATTTTTCCTGGCGCTGGAGGTAATTTGGTTACTGTGTTCCCCTTTGCTTTGTACCCTGTCAACAAGGCCATGTGGCAAAACAAACAAGTCTTTATTAAAGCCATCTATTTGCTAGCAGTCAAGTCGGGGATTATTATGAGGAAATGGATGTTCATCTTTTCCGACTAATACCTTTATCTTTTTTAATTATCGCTGCTAACGAGCTGGCAGCTGACATGGCCTGTTATTGACTGGCTTTCTGTGTAAACTTTCATTCGAGAGACTGCAACATAATCACAGAGGAAAGGTGGTTGGAAAATTCTATAGACTCAGGCAACGTTTGTATTTTTCATTCATCGCGTGGGCAAACACAGCCCGGCCCTTTCACACCAAAGCTTTGTCCACTTCTTTTACTAGTCAGAAAAGATGACTCAGACCACATCCCTGTGAAGGCAAAGGCAACGCATTTGAGTTGCTAACTTCCACTGTTGGTTCATCAGTTTACATTTGGGGCTCAATTGCTTTGGGAAAATACTGAATAATTCCCAGGGTGATTTTTAAATAAGAAAACAATCTAATCTTTTAATTTTATCTCTGTGCTGGAAGAATATTGTTTTATAAAGGAACATGTTACAGCAGGGATAATTTTATGTCAGTTTGAAAGTGCGTGAAGATCCTGTGTGACAAACATTGTGTGTGTGTGCGTGCGCATGTACAGGCTTTGCCATTTCACAGGTAAGCACAACAGAGTTAGCACAATAGAGTTTGCACAACTGCTGCTGCTTCCAGTTACAGTGGTACCTCGGGTTAAGTACTTCATTCGTTCCGGAGGTCTGTTCTTAACCTGAAACTGTTCTTAACCTGAAGCACCACTTTAGCTAATGGGGCCTCCTGCTGCTGCTGCGTCACTGGAGCCCGATTTCTGTTCTTATCCTGAAGCAAAGTTCTTAACCTGAAGCACTATTTCTGGGTTAGCGGAGTGTGTAACCTGAAGCATATGTAACCTGAAGCGTATGTAACCCGAGGTACCACTGTATCTGGCTGGCCACTGTGGGAAACAGAAGGTTGGACTAAATCAGGGGTTGGCAAGGCTTACCTTGCCTGGGCCAGTTCACTGCCGCGGAGCCCCCTCCGTGGGCTGGATTGTGGGTGCGCATGACCGTGTGCACTCACTATTTCTGGCATCTGCGCAGAGGCGATTTCCAGTGTCTGTGCATGCAAAGATGCGATTTCCAGCACCGCGAAAGTGAGCCCCCCCCCCCCGCCGTGCTGCACCGGTTTAGTGCAGCATCCAGGGACTCACTGAGCAGACGGCTTGGTTTGGGGGCAGCTCGTGGGCCAGTAAAACAACCCCCGTGGGCCACTTGTGACCCTTGGGCCTTAGGTTGCCGACCCCTGGACTAAATGGACCTTTGGCCTGGTCCTGTCAAGCAGAAGTTGCTTATGCTGTTCACAAACCCTCCAAGTGTCCCTATTTTCCAGATGTCTCTGATTTAGAGAAGCCGTCCTGGTTTCTGATTTGATCCCAGAATGCCTCACTTTTCCTTAGGATGTCCCTATTTTCATTGGAGAAATGTTGGACGGTATGGAGTTACCCAACTCCTGAGCCTTCAGAAGGCAATCCTGTATAGAGAAGGGTTTTTTTTTTAATGTTTAATGTTTTATTATGTTTATATAAATGTTGAAATCTGCCCAGAGTGGCTGGGGCAACCCAGTAAGATGTGTGGGGTATAAATAGTAAAATTCTCACTATGGAATGGGATGTCCCTATTTTCATCGGAGAAATGTTGGAGGGTATGTCGGTACCTCTGTGCAGTTGACATTTCAGGTAAATGAGCACAATTCAATTGTCTAGGACACTTTAGTGACAAGCAATAATGAATAGCAAGAAATCTTTTCTGCTTTGTTCTCTCTTGCAGAAGTGGTCTCTTTGCTCTCGGCCTCCAATCCTATTTACTGTCTCCCATTAGAAAGCTAACTAGGAGATTAAAAGGAGAGATTACTTTAGAGGTACGTTTCAGGGTTAAGAATCCAGTCCAGTTCTATTTTAGCATTATCCTGTCGAGGTCTTGAAGGACTTTGATTATCAGGGAGCTTTAGAAACCAGATTTTCCAAAAACTTCATCCCATACGACATTTAAACATGGCCTTTTACCCAGGTTTGTTCATGTGAGGCCTGAATGGAGGGTACACATGTGTGCATAGAAACCTCTTGCCTTTGTGTGCTGGGAAAAGACAGGTTGTACAGAGGTAGGGTTGCCATATTCCAAAGAGCAAAAAAGAGGACACATTTGTAGGTGGGATGGGGAAGGGAGAAGAAGAAAAATAGTAGTAATAATAATATGTGTGCAGGTGGATTGAAATATTTAATAATGGTATTAAAAATGGACATGACATGCCCTCTAACATTTTGTGAGAAAAATTCAGGCAACCCCACCCCCAATCTCTGTCGCTTGCCCCCTCCCTGCCCCTGCTTGCCTGCCTGCTCATCCCCTCCTTCCCTCCCTCTCTTCCCTTTGCTGGCTTCAACCCAGTGGTGGAGGAAGGGGAAGTTGCGGCCCGGGTGTCATAACTGGGGGGGCAGGACGGACAAAATGAGTTTTTTTAAAAGGGCTCACGAAACTTTTAAGGAGTGATGTGGTGGTTTAGGCCCCTGTAGGTTCCGCGCTGCCTGAAATGGCAGCGTGGGACTTGTATCTGCCTACTGGAGGAGGAGGAGGAAGAGGAGGAGGAGGAGGAGGAGGAGGAGGAGTTTGGATTTGATATCCTGCTTTATCACCACCCGAAGGAGTCTCAAAGCAGCTAACATTCTCCTTTCCCTTCCTCCCCCACAACAAACACTCTGTGAGGTGAGTGGGGCTGAGAGACTTCAGAGAAGTGTGACTAGCCCAAGGTAACCCAGCAACTGCATGTGGAGGAGAGAAGACGCCAACCCGGTTCACCAGATTATGAGTCTACCACTCTTAACCACTACACCACACTGGCTCTCTACACTACACCACAGAGAGGCTCCAAGCACCGGAGAGGCTTGCCCCGCCCCCATGGACAGATCACCCCGCCCCTGGCTGCAGGACATGCCCCCACACCAGGCACCCAACCAGCTAGCTATGCCGCTGCTTCAACCTCCTGCTCACGGGACGCTGCGTCTCCAGACGGAAGCAGCACAAGTCCTAGCACGGCCCTGGTAATAATGGTACAAAAAAATTAAAAGCTGGACATTTTGCAAAATGGGAAAATCCGGATGTATGGCAACCCTATACAGAGGTAAGAGTCTCATGTATTGCCATACATCCACTTTTTGCCTCAAGCCCACACCGCCATGTGATAGCAGGAAGGTTGCCTGCAAACAGGACTGGATTAACCATGAAGAGTATATCAGCCCTGTGAAATTAGCTAAAATGTATAAAGTAAGTAATAAATGTTGGAAATGTAAAGAAAAGGAAGGAACTTTTTATCACATGTGGTGGGAATGTAAAAAAGTGAAAAACTTCTGGGAAATGATATATAATGAGATGAAAAAGATGCTGAAATATACATTTATTAAGAAACCAGAAGCATTTTTGCCTGGCATTGTAGGAGAGGATATTAATAGACAGGATTGTAAGCTGTTTTTATATGCAATGACTGCAGCAAGAATATTATTGGCACAAAAAATGGAAGCAAGAAGAATTACCGATGAAAGAAGAATGGAGGATGAAATTAATGGACTATGCAGAATTAGATAAATTAACAGGAAGGATTTGAAACCTGTGGGATCGGAGATTCTTAGAAGACAGGAGTAAATATATGAATTATTTGAAAAGCAATTGTAATGAACAGATTACGCTTGTAGGACTGCAAGACGTTTTGTAAGGAGGACTATTTGAAATATTACAAGAAAGATTATGAAGAGAATTATTAGTTAATGATAATTAAGAGTAATAGAGAAATTAAGAAGGTTGTTGACGGAAGTCTAAAATATTGTATAAGATAAGAAGTTATGTTAAATGATTGTTGGAAATTATATGTTAAAAAAACCAGTAAAAATGTATAAAACAAAAACCATGAAGCAAAATTAAGCAGGTGCTTAATGGTCACCAATTGCTCAGCTGAGCACTCATTTTCTCAGTTGGAAAAAACCCCGAAGAGAACAACTATGCAAGAAGGCAGGCTGGATGCCTTATCTCTATTAAGTATAGAAGCAGATGTGTTGCGCAAGATTAGTTTTGAGGATCTGATCAAAGACTTCGCAGTTAGAAAAAGCTGGAGAAATATAAACAAAGTGGAAATATTTTAAAATGAGCATTATTTTTCCATTTGCTGTCGGCTTTGCTTTGTTTCAAAAAATAATAATTTGTGGTTTATTAAGTGTTTAGGTTTTGAATTAGATATATATGGGGGCACGAAAATCTTTTAAAATCTTCCTTCAAAGGAAAGCAGCCTTCAGGCTGAAAAAGATTGCCCTTTGCTTGTATTAAGTATTCAGGCCCCATCTGCATTTAAAGCGGTATCGTACCAGAAGTACCAAAGAATCCTTGGGGCTGTAGTCTGTGAAAGGTGCAACAGTAGAATAAACTAGGCACATAAACTAGCAGCCAGCCTGCCAACACATGCGGTTCTCTGACCCAGTAATGTCATGCAAAAGTATTAAGTGAAAATAAAAATGTGTATATGGGTGAAAACATACAGAAATACTGTACATTATATTAGGGAACACAGAATTATGAGGGAAAGTACATTAGGAGAAATGTGTACATTAGGACAAATTTGCACTAAGGTGCTGATTAATTTTCATTCGAAAGCTGATGTGAAAATATGGAGAACTGAAGACTAGGGGGAAGAAAGAGGAATTGAGAGAAACTGAAATTGACTGAATTTGCTCATCTCCCTCTTATTATTTTAGAATAGACAAGATTTCCTTAGGCAATCTATTGTTCCAAAATATCAAAAAATGAATTGCTCCCAGTGCTTTTTTGTACAATAGCAAAACATGGTCACAGCCAGTCAGTTCTTTCAAAATTGCCAGCAGCTTAGCATGATTATAATGTATCAGATTTTCCTACCCCATTAATCAAGCAGTAGCCATCTTTAGATCTTTCCAATATTTAGCTGTCAGCCTTTGGGCTCCAGCCAAGAAACTACTGCATGTCAGTTGAAATGTTAGCTGTTCTAAATACAAACAGCACCACACTGTCACATTTTGCTAGACTGGATCAGTGAGATCCTGAGATGTAGCCGGTTTTTGTCTTGCATGCTTGTAGTAGGAAGCCCCCAACTCAGCAAACTCACCACTATTGTTCTGCTCTAGGTGCCCCTACTTGACCAACCTTAAAAGCAGCCCCATACAGAATGGATTAGCCCAGTTTGGGGAGGAGGCTGGAGAAACCTATGTCTATGTATAGAATAACAAAATTCCTTCCAGTAGCACCGTAGAGACTAACTAAGTTTGTTATTGGTATGAACTTTCATGTACATGCACAGTTCTTCAGATACACTGAAATAGAAGTCACCAGACCCTTACATATAGTGAGAGGGTGGGGAGGGGTATTACTCAGAAGGGTGGTGGGAATGGGTGATTGGCAGATAGGTGTGGTAAACCTGTTGATGACTGTTAATGACTGCAATTGGTCTTACAGGAAAAAGCAAGGGGTGAGATGGCTAAAAATGTCTAGATGTATGTATAGAAACGCTTGAGTTTTGCATGGCTGAAATGTAACCTTAAACGTCACATCCATTGGTTGTCTCACTTTTGCACCTGGCCCCACTTACCACTGGGATGCAGCCCCCTCAAAGAAATTGGGAATGCAGCCTGGTAGAGCGGGTGGTCTAAACCACGGAGCCTCTTGGACTTGCTGATTGGAAGGTCGCAGTTTAAATCTGCTAGACGGTGGTGAGCTCCCGTTGCTCTGTCTCAGCTTCTGCCAACCTAGCAGTTCGAAAGCACACCAGTGCAAGCAGATAAATAGGTATTGCTGTGGTGGGAAAGTAAACGGCGTTTCCGTGAGCTCTGGCACTCATCACGGTGTCCCATTGCGCCAGAAGTGGTTTAGAGAGCCAGCGTGGTGTAGTGGTTAAGAGCGGTGGACTCGTAATCTGGTGAACCGGGTTCGCGTCTCCGCTCCTCCACATGCAGCTGCTGGGTGACCTTGGGCTAGTCACACTTCTCTGAAGTCTCTCAGCCTCACTCACCTCACAGAGTGTTTGTTGTGGGGGAGGAAGGGAAAGGAGATTGTTAGCTGCTTTGAGACTCCTTAAGGGGAGTCCAAACTCCTCCTCCACTTCCTCATAAGGCTCCCTGGAAAAGACCCTGATGTTGGGAAAGATGGAGGGCACAAGGAGAAGGGGACGACCGAGGATGAGATGGTTGGATAGTGTTCTCAAAACTACAAACATGAGTCTGACCAAACTGCAGGAGGCAGTGGAAGACAGGAGTGCCTGGCGTGCTCTGGTCCATGGGGTCACGAAGAGTCGGACACGACTAAACAACTAAACAACAACAAAAATCATAAAGTTGGAAGGGACCAAGAGGGTCATCTAGTTCAACCCCCTGCAATGCAGGAATCTTTTTGCCCAAGGGGGTCTCGAACCTATTACCCTGCAATGAAGAGTCTACCGACTGAGCTATCCTAGCACTCTATTTGAGCGGATATGGTTCACAGCAGCACCCTATAGCGCAACTGCCAGGGGGCCAAGGTGACATCCAATGCCCTTTTAAAATGTGTTGGGGAGGTGGGGTAATTGGGTTGTTTTTGTTTTTATTATGTATTTTGTGTTTTCATATTGAGACAATTGGACCGTAATAAATAATGTGTGTGTGATATTGTGATTTTATGTTGTAACCGCCCTGAGACCTGCTTGTATAGGACGGTGTACAAATTTAATAAATCATCATCACCATCATCACTGAATGTCCTTCCCTAAAACTGGCCCCATAGCTAAAAGAGATCTGCAGTGCCTCTCCTCCCAGGCCACTAAGTCAGTGATGCCATGGCCAATAGTATTGAAAGCCCTCTCCTGATAACGTCATCCATCTGAGTACCATGAAACCAGCTGCATTTCCCGCACGTCCAATTCTTGGCTTTGCTTCTGCTTCAGAAGAAATTCATCAGCACACTTGTTTGGCAGATTGCCATCGTGTTGTGTGTTTCATTTACCATTCAGCCTTTGCAAGCTGCTTGCTGCAGGCTTTTAAGTCTTTTGGATCCTTGATTGAACCTTGCTGGGTTTGTAGCCTGTTCAGCGACAGTAACATGCATCCCCTCTAGCAGGGTGCAAATGAGACGTGACCTCTTGCAAGCTGAAACCTAAGCAGGGATGCAAAACATTTTTATTTATTTGTTGACAGAGCTCCCTGGTCTTCTTGTTTTCCAAGAAGCAGAGGATCATGGAAGAATATTAAATGACCAAGATACATGACAGGACAGGGGCAAAGTTTTGTAATGAAAGGTGGTTTCTTTAGGAAAGTATCTTCTTCTTTTCCCCCAAGCAGGGTTTTGAACCTTGGGAGCACAGCATGAAGGTAGAGAGGGCAGCTCATTAACATAAGCCTGAGCTCGTTAGCAGCTTACTGCTAATTTGTTCGGATAGCTAGAGAGAGTAGATGAGGAATAAGTCTGAGGAACTGAGGCACATAGTGGTGATGAGAAACAACGTTCTAGGACTCGTAGACCCCCCTCCCCCAAAAAATTAATCACCAGGCATCCACTCAAATAGCTCAAATGTGAAACTGCTGCTCTTCTAACAGAAATATGTAGTTCCTCCCCAAGGTCATCCTTCATACCTGAAGACTAGAAAGTGCCCAAGGTGACACCATTTTTAACAAGGGACGCAGGTGGTGGAGGGATGCGAGTGGGTTAAACCACAGAGCCTAGGACTTGCCTAGGACTAGGACTCAGAAGGTCGGCGGTTTGAATCCCTGTGACGGGGTGAGCTCCCATTGCTCAGTCCCTGCTCCCGCCAACCTAGCAGTTTGAAAGCATGTCAAAAGTAGATAAATAGGTACCGCACCGGCGGGAAGGTAAACGGCGTTTCTGTGCGCTGCTCTGATTTGCCAGAAGCGGCTTAGTCATGCTGGCCACATGACTGTATGCCGACTCCCTCGGCCAATAAAGCGAGATGAGCGCCGCAACCCCAGAGTTCGCCACAACTGGACCTAATTGTCAGGGGTCCCTTTACAGCAAATTCCAGTCAGTTAGCTTAACGTCTCTCCCAGGAAAATTGGTTGAAAGTATTGTTAAAGATAAAATCACCAAGCCTATAGAAGAATAAGTCTTGTTGAAGCAGAATCAGCATGGCTTCTGCAAGGATTAGTCCTGTCTCGCTAACCTCTTAGAATATTTTACTGCTGCTACTATTATATCCTGTGCTGCCCCCAAAGAAACTTAAAATCTGTATTTTAACAGTGGCTTTGAAGATAGAAAAAATGACAGATTCTTTCCCCATGGGAAATACTCTGCAAGATGCCACAGTGATCTCTCCCACCCCACCCCCCATGTTTTTCAACATATATAAGAAGGCACTGTGTGAGATTGTCTGAGGATTTGGGGGTAAGGTATGAGTAGAATAGCACCCAACTTTTATTTCTCCTTTTCTTTAGAGCCAAGTATGAGGCTGGAGTCCATGAACTGGGGTTAGCAATGGGCTGAATGAGGATGAACAAGCTTAAGTCAGTTATTGATGGAAGCTGTCCCAATTGGCTTTAGAGTTGCTGAGTTGCCTGTTTTGGAGGGAATTGCCCCCACATACACACAGAAAAGGCTCACAGCTAGGGCGATACTTCTGCATTTTTAGGTGCAGGTGGCATTTGTGGCCAGGAACAGTTGCTGCTGTTCTTTCCCCAGGAAGGGCTGATTAGCAGGTGAATGAGATGGTTGAAGGGGCTCCTCATTAAAGATGGACAGAATCTGATCTGTTTAATTTATGCTGGTGCTCAGTCATAGGTCCCATTCTGTTCCTCTTCGTGTGGATTTTTGTTTTAAGAATGTGTGAGAATTTTGCATTTAAATTGTATGCATTATTATATGTGTTTTTGAATGCATTTTGCCAAAATAGCTATTTTCTCATGTGCTTTCCCATAAAATACACATTTTATATGCACCTTGCATGGGGGGAAAATGTATGTTTGTGCATGTAAGCCAGAGGTTTTCAACCTTTATGAGCCCATGGTTCCCTTGACCAACTACAAACTTTCTGCGGCACCCCTGTGGGGCTCAGGAGCATAGCTCCTTATTCCGAATAGGAATTTTCCTTAAAAAAAGCTATGCTCAGGAGCCCTGTTATGGCAGCCTCTCATCCTTTGTCAAATACCTTCCCTTGTGGAGTGTTCCATCAGCCTCATTTCCCCTCTCCTTGGGAGTCTTCCAGGCAGCCGCTGCTGCAACCCCAGTCTCTGAGCTGCCCCCTCCAGCACCACAGAGAGCTGCCTCCTCACACTGCCCCACAGAGGCCTGGAACTTGTCTGTCCATTCTCAACAGCAAGGGCTGGCTGGCTGGGCTCCCTCGCCTGCTTACTTGCATACTCTCAGGCTGCCTCAGCTCCTGGCAACCAGCACACCCAGAGGCACCATTTGCCTGCAGAGCTCGTAGCCAAGGTTGCTGCAACAAACAGTTGTACAAGCCTTTGGGAGGCAGAGACACAAGAGGGCATCAGAGGAGGAAGGGAAGGAAAGAAGAACAGAGGCCAGTGTTCCCCGTGGCACCCCTGACCATCATTCAAGGCACCCCAGGGTGCCACGGCACACTGGTTGAAAACCACTGATGTTAGCTATGATGCAAAACTAGAGAAGTGCACAATCCAATCAGGAGTTCCGTCTGCAAGCAAGTTTGTTATCATTGGATTCAATCAGACCTCTTCAGTGTCAGTACTTGCTCACAAGTGAGAAGATGACCATGGTTGAGTAGCAACCAGGGGCCAGGAGCTCCTGATGACAGGCTTCCTGCAGAGGTGTCGGCCTCAGCAGTTCTGGGACCATACAACCCGGGCACCAATCCTGGGGATCAGGATATTTCAGGGCATAGTATTTTTCTTACTTAATCTTTTGCTTAGTTCACCCTAAGGCCCTTCTTTCCTCTTTCCTCAGGCTCCTCCAATGCTTTGCTTATGATTTCTGATGCAGCCCTGCATGGCTTTTCTAGCTGTCCAGACAGGCAACACTTTCTTCTGCCATTTCAGTCAGAGATCCAAATGAGTTACCGTACTTCATCGGCCAATACACTGATGCAGGCACAGTGGTGCTGTTGCTAATACACCCTCTTCATTAGGCAAGTCAGTGGAGTCTTCTGTCGTTTCGTTGTAAAGCACAGCTGTAATTAAGCATGCTACACTTTGCGATGGGATTTGTTAGGCAATGAAAAATGGGCTGTGGATCAAGTGAGACAGAGTTTATAGCAAAAGGGATCCTCTTAGATTATTAGCGGCAGGAGAATCTGTAAGAATGAGGAGCAGCCAGAGGTTTTGTTAAGCGTAAGGCGAGTCTGCTTGAGCGGGATCTGCAGGGGGTCAGTTCAAAAACCAGCCAAGTTTTTTTCTGTTACCTCCAATCAGGGCCGTCTTTAGCATATGTGCCGCTGGGGTGCAAAGATCCACCCAGCACCCCCAAATTTAGTTTAGCTGCCCCAAATTTAATTTTATTGAGCTATTTTTGGGAGGGGGAAAGCCAAAGTTTTTGAGGTTTTTTTTTGGGGGGGGGGAATCACTCACCTGTAGCAATGATGCAGTGGAAGAAACTGCTTTTGTTTCCTGACTCGTTGGGAATATTTGACGCTATGGAGTAACAGACAACGGGGGGGGGGCAGGGGCTTTTGCTCCATTGCTTTTCACTGCCACCGATCGAGAGGGACGGATATACAGTAGGTATACATTTGGAGCCCCCAGAATTCGGGGCCCAGGTGCCCCGCACCCCTTGCACCCCCGGCTAAAGATGGCCCTGCCTCCAGGAGTTGCTGGACTGCAATTAACATCATTCTTGGCCAGTAGCCCTGCTGGCTGAGGCTGATGGGATCTGTAGTTTAACAACACCAGAAGGGGCAACAAGAAGCAGGTTATGTTCCAGGTCAGTGGCAGTCAGAGCCTAAGAAAGGACAGTTGCCACATGATGCTTATTTCATAGGCAGAAAGGTGTATTGGGTTAGGTCACAGCGGTTCTCAAGCTGTGGATCCCCAGATGTTGTTGGACTACAACTCCCATTATCCCTGAGCTCTGGCCTTGCAAGCTAGGGCTGATGGGAGTTGTGGTTCAACAACATCTAGGGACCCACAGGTTGAGAAAGGCTGGGTTAGAAGGAGATGATTAGATTTCATACATTTCATAGAATCATAGAGTTAGAAGGAACCCTGAGGATCATCTCTAGTCCAACCCCTTGCAATGCAGGAATATGCAGCTGTCCAATACAGGGATCGAACCTGCAACCTTGGCATTATCTGCACCACAATCTCACCAACTGAGCTATTTATACGTGGGTCCCCCCCTCCCCCATAAGGGCAGTGTGAAAAGAGGGGAAGGTGGCCAGGTTGTCTGCACTCATTTCAATTTCATTCTGGTAAACAGGTTGCACAGTGTCAGGGAACTGCCATCGGAGCCAGAGGTGGTGGGGAAGGCTCCAGAGGGATGCCGGAGAGGGTCCCAGTAGGGAGAGAGGCAGCCCATCTGCTGGGGAAGGAAATCAGCGTAGCCCCAGTGGAGAAGGGGGGCAGATGGGGGAATCGGCGAGGGGGCTCCAGGACTCCTCGCTGGAGACCAGTGGGGAGAGCACGGGTCCTCCGCTGCCCACACCCTCCCTGCGCAGAAGACTTCCGCGCAGGGAGAGTAGGAGGAGACTCGGTGTCCAGTGGCGTAGCGTGGGGGGTGCAGGGGGTGCCAGCCGCACCGGGCGCAACATTTTGGGGGGCGCACTCGCAGCTCTCTGCCCCTACCTGGTTCACACACTCTCTCTCACAGTGCTGGCTGTGCGAATCCGAGCTGCCAGGTCGCCGCCCACTGTGCGGAGAGAGAGCGAGGGAGGGACTATCTGGGGGAGGGACAGTGCAGCAAGCTTCGGGCCACGCAGGGCTCTTCTGACGGCGCCGAGCCCTTCGCGGAGGCTGCGTCGCCCGTACTTCAGAAAGCGGTGCGTGAAGTTTCCCCGCAGCAGCCAGCCGGCCCCGGAGCACGTGCAGAGCGCCGATTCCACCTGGGCGATCCCGGCCGGCAGTCCAGTCAGCGACAGCGCCGACACCGCGCTCCTTCCTCCCCACGAGCGCCCCGTCGAGGGAGGCTGGTCCTCCGAGCCAGGCACGGCCGAGCGCGCCTGCCCGCCTCCTCCCGGCCATCGGGGGAGGGACCCAGGACGGGGAGCCACCCCGGGCGGAGGCGGAGTCGCGCAGGGGAAAGGCCGCCCGCCATCTCCGCGGCCCTCTGCACATGCTTGAGGGCGCCGCGGCCTCACTCCTCCAACGAAAACCAGATCCAGGGAAGGAAGCCCCGCGCAGCTGAGAAAGAGGCTCCGCGAGCATGTGCAGAGCTTTCAAACTGCTAGGTTGGCAGGAGCAGGGACCGACCAACGGGAGCTCACCCTGTCGCGGGGATTCGAACCACTGACCCTCTGATCGGCAAGTCCTAGGCCCTGTGGTTTAAGCCACAGCACCACCTGTGTCCCAGCAAGGAAATAGTGAGCAAATAAAGGATTCTGCTCCCCCCCCCCCATGCCTCTGCTCCCGACATCACCACCACTCCACGAAATGCAGCTTTCCTGATCTGGAGGGGTCTGTTGGGTGCCTGAGTCATATTTGCTGTCTGAAATAAAGCTTGTCTTCTGGTTCTTATAGCCTGCATTTTGCAAGGCCATTTGTGTTCATTCTTAATCAGATGCACAGGGACATAAACATGAAACAGTTTATTATTCTACCCAAATATCAGTAAGACGGGCCAAAAATAAGTTATAAATGGTGTCAAATGAGAACAATAATCAAACAAATCTCAAGGTGGCATGAATGCAACCAGTGGCGTAGCGTGGGGGGTGCAGGGGGGCCGGCCGCAACATCTGGGGGTTAGGGTTAGGGGGCGCAAATCCACGGGTTAGGGGGCGCAAATCCACGGGTTAGGGGGCGCAAATTACTTGCCTTGCCCCGGGTGCTGACAACCCACGCTACGCCACTGTCGGTGTCAAAGAACTTCTTTGTTGGAAGAAGTTCAAGAAATGCCCACTGACGGATTCTGCCAGCGATTGAGACAGCCACAGGTGAGAGGCTGTCCAGACAGAAAGGGTTCACCCAGGTAACCCAGCCAGGTGTGGCGACAACTTACGCACAAGCAACCCCTAGAACCATTACACACAGGTTTTTGCATTGTTTCAAAAACCTGACTGTCCAGATGCATACAACACAGGAAACAATATAAACCACTTCCAGTTTTCTTTAAGAAATGACTCTGTCTGCAGCCAGACTGCAGTTGTAGACCTTCTAATCACTGGAAACTGGTTGTTAGTATCCATTCACTATAGATGTAGGTTTCCTTTCACTTCAAAAGGCAAAAGCGCCTTATCCACACAGACCTAAACAAAGCCAGCATCCTCGGTGCATATTTTGCAGAGCTTCTGGTTCTATGCAGCAGCTGACAATCCCCTGACACTATTACAAGCAGTGTCATTATGGCTGTCAGCTTTAATTAAATGCACTCCCGTTTCTGTGACAGCCTGAATCCTGTTCCTGAACCAGCTATAATTCAATATGAGGCCGGGTTTCATCAGAAAGGTTCTCTGGATTATTATCAGGGTCGGCCCAAGACTTTCCTGCCTGAGGTGAAGAACAAGATGGGGCCCAGCCCCCGCCAATTCTATGCACAGAAGTTAACTAGGTTGTCAGTTCACAGTTTGACAAGGAGTGTCCTTCATCTCCAGCTCACCTGAGAGCAGCAGATTTAGGCTCCATCTGCACTACATTTAAATACTTCTTACACCACTTCAAGCAGTCCCATCTTTGTGTAAGTGAGGGGGGGGGTGAAGAGACAATGACAGGGCCCTTCAAGTGCCCCTATTTTCCAGGGACAGTCCCAGATTTACAGAAGCCGTCCCAGTTTCTGATTCGATCCCGGAATGTCCCTCTTTTCTTTAGGATGTCCCTGTTTTCATTGCAGAAATGTTGGAAGGTATGGAGTTATGCGACCCCCAAGCCAAGGAGATAAGTAACTATACAACCTTTAGAAGACATCTGAAGGCAGCCCTCTATAGGAAAGGGTTTTTTGTTTGTTTAATGTTTAATTATCTTTATACATCTGTTGAAAGACACCCAGAGCGGTGGGGACAACCCAGTCAAATGGGTGGGTTATAAATAATAAAATTATTATTTATAATAATATATAATTATTATTTATAATAATTATGGAATAGGACACCCCTATTTTCATCAGAGAAATGTTGGAGGGCACGCAACGATGGGCCTTGGTCCAGCAGGTTTTTATGAGGGGGCTGGAGGAAATGTCTTCTATAGAGAGGGAAAATGTTCTGGGTGAGTCTCTGATCACATGGAGGTAATCTCTATTGCAGATGGAGCTACTGCGGATCTCCTCTGTTTGAGACAGTTGGACCATCCATCAGTTTCAAGAGAAATCAGTGGAAAGTTCCAAACACTTTTATCTGAGGCATAAAACTGATTGTTCTATTTAAGTCTTGTTCCACAAAGAGGGAGGGAGGGAGGGAATGAGAGAGAAGCAGAGGAACGTGCTATAACAACTTTTAAAAGAGTGATTAAAATAAAATACCAGAGAGATGTGAACTCCTTCTGATAATCCATCTACTTTTTTTGTGCAAATATCCTGCTGTGTGTGAGAAGCTGATTCACGTTCCTCTCAAAATACAGCATAGAGGAGGATAAAGCTGCAACAATATGCCACGATTTGTTTTTAAGTCTGCCTTGGCAGCCATGTCACTGTAGCAGGAGGAGTGAAGTATCTAGGCAACCAGCCAGCCTTGATGATTAGAAATATGGTGCCTGTAGCCTGATTTAATGAAATCTCTCACAAGGAAACCTGACAGGGCTCGTGCCAAGGAAAAATCACAAGCGAAAAAAAGAGAAAAGTAAATATGGTACGTTTCTTGAAATATATCTTCACTGGTGTGCCACCCCAAACAAAGTAGGCGTTGTATAGAGAGATGAGGACATAAACAGTCACAGTACATCTGCTTTAGAGTAAAACTGTGAACAGGATCAATACGGCGGTTGCATTGTGTCAAAAAGAGTGCTGAAAAATTGCTTCTGGCTGAGTCTTTATATGTGAGATGATCAACTTATGCTGACAGATTCTCTTGCTGCCACGTAATAGAAGACAGACTTGACCAGCTTAAGTATAGCAAGGAGCAGGTAGTGACCCCGACATAGAAAGCTGTCAAACCTACTGGTCCATTTAGCACAGACTTATGTACTTACTGACAGGGGCACTGCAGTGTTTCAGAGAAGGAAGATGCCAGGGACTGAAGCCAGGATCTTCTAAATGCAAAGCAAGTGCTCTTGCTATTGAGCTACGGCCCTCCTGCTTCTCTCAGAGCCACCTCACCTTGTATGGTGACAGAGATGCTTGCTGTATTTACAAAGGGGTGTTCTGCTGCAAATGCAACATATTGGCGTGCAGGAGAATGACTCCCACTGCACGCCCCAAAAACTATTTGGAAATATCTGCCTCCCCTTTACACTTTATGTACTCCTTCCAAAGAGCTGCAACCAGGAGGTGCTGTATTTCTGTAGTTGGTTTCTCTTGCTTTATTCCTCTGTTAGTCTCGACACCATTCCATCTGCAGGCATTGTCTACTTTTGGGGGCCTTTGAGCATGCTTGCAAAGTGGAGGAACTGTTGCGAGGAGGAACCAGGCATCGACCTCAACCACACACCAACGCACACAGACTCATTCATTCTCATCATCACCAGACAGCAGTTAGTTTCGCTCCTCCTTGATGTGTGATCTTCTTGAAGCGTATTATCAGAGAGACAAGAGTTAACTTTCCCTCCAGGGAAATTGCCCAACAATTAGGCTAATCATCATCATCAATTATTTATACCCCACCCATCTGGCTGGGTTTTCCCAGCCACTCTGGGCGGCTTCCAACAGAATATTAAAATACAATAGTCTATTAAACATTAAAAGCTTCCCTAAACAAGGCTGCCTTCAGATATCTTCTAAAATTCTAGTAGTTGTTTTTCTCTTTGACATCTGGTGGGAGGGTGTTCCACAGGGCGGGTGCCACTACCGAAAAGGCCCTCTGCCTGGTTCCCTGTAGCTTTGCTTCTTGCAGTGAGGGAACCGCCTGAAGATCCTCGGCACTGGGCCTCAGTGTCCAGGCTGAATAATGGGGGTGGAGATACTCTTTCAGGTATACTGGACCAATTTCCGAATTGTTTTCGGAAATATACTGGGAGCTTATTGAAAATAAGCCTCCTATTAGAGCCAATAGAAAAATCTCTTTTTCACCAGGCCATTGGTTTTTAATTATCTGTGGATCCTTTTAGTGGAAGGGTGAGCTCCCAATTGCTCTGTCACAGCTTCTGCCAACCTAGCAGTTCGAAAGCACACCAGTGCAAGTAAATAAATAGGTACCACTGTGACGGAAAGGTCAACGGCGTTTCTGTGCACTCTGGTACCTTTACCTTCGTCTAATTGTGATGTTACTGATGTGTAGACTACCATCTATACACTGAACTTTAACTGGTGCTCCATAGTCTGGAGCCTGTGCGTGTGGTTCCTCATCATCCCTCCGCTTCATGTCACTTGCCATAAATCAAAACTTGATAGATCTTTTTGGTCAAGCCAGTGCAATCTCTACCACATTGTCGGTGCTTGTTAAGTAAACATTTCTTGATTTAAACCCCAGTTCAAACAGCTCTGGTTACTTTGCCAGCTTATTAAAACCCTGCCGTCCCTATGCAACTTTGCACACATAAGTCAATTAGTTCCATGCATGTTCATAAAGCCAGCTTTAATTGGGTGGCCCTGTTTGTTTAGAGTCATCCTATCTTGTTTATATGCAACAGCAGGATATTGAAAGCAGATGTGTGGCTGACAAAGGTCTAGCTTAATATTTCTGGGGAGGGAAACAAAAGCAACCCGCTGGGAGATAGTCACTGTTGTGCAACTCCCTTAAATTATAGCCAGGAGGGAATTAAGGTACTGCATTAGCAAATAATAAAAATGGATTCAAACTAAATAAGTATGAGGCTCATTGTAATGATTGTAAGGCGTTACTTGTGCGTAAGTTGCCTGCTAGTTGTGTCCAATTGCCTGGTTCACCATGCCTTGGCTGACAGCCCACACTCCGTGGCCAGTCAGTCGCTTGCAGAATCTGTCAGTGGGCGTTTCTTGAACCTTTTCCAGCATAAGAGCTGTTTGACCCCAAGTCTCCTCCTATTTTCCCTGCGTGGAACTCGTCTGCGCAAGTAAGGGGAAGGCAGGGGTGTGCCAGTGCTCTCTCCACTAGTCTCTGATGCAGGGTCTTGGAGACCAGTCTCCAATTCCTCCATCTCCCTCCCTTCTCTACTGGTGTTGCGCTGAATTCCTTCCCCCCTGCTGGTCCCCTCTCCGGCATCGCTCTGGAGCCCTGCCTCCGCCTCTCGCTCTGATGTCAGTTCCCTGACACTCATCATTATCATGGATCATATGTTCAAAAGGAATATCCGTGTTTATTTCAAATGAGTTGTCTGAGTCCTTATCATTAGAAAGAAGAGCCATGCTCCATATGTGGTGGGTTTGTAAAATGATCAAAACCTTCTGGAATGACATACATACTCAGCTTCAAATAATGTTAAATGCATCCTTCCCAAAAAACCCAGAATCATTTTTATTGGGTATTACAGGACCAGATATAGCCAGGAGGATAAGGAAAATCTTTCTGTATGCCACCACAGCCGTGAGAGTACTTACGGCAAAACATTGGAAGAGTGACCAAATACCCATCAGATCAGAATGCTTATTAAAATTGGTAGAATATGCTGAACTAGATAGTCTTTCGGGAAATATTAAAGATAAGCAAAAACAGGAGTTCATTGATAACTGGAAACTCTAAAGAGTTACTTAAAAAATAAGTGTTGCAGTCTGAATTCGGTAGCAGCTTTTGAATAAGCTCTGTAAATAAAGGTTAAATGGGTTATAATAGATATATATATTTACATAGATGCATATTAATATTTTATTATGATTTTGCTGATAAATTTATGTAATAGGTTTATTAGAGTGAAAAGATGTTGAGAAGGACGGGAAGTCAAATTTATGAAAATACATACTTCTTTGTTGGAATTTTTATTTTGATGAGTTTGATTTACAGACTATAAAATGTCTTTGGATCTAACTACGGTTAATAAAGCAGAAAGAAAGAAAGAAAGAAAGAAAGAAAGAAAGAAAGAAAGAAAGAAAGAAAGAAAGAAAGAAAGAAAGAAAGAGGAGCCTGATAATCAGCTCTGAATGACAAGGAACTAGGAGGAATCATTATGGTCTTAAGACACATCCACCTTGCTGGAGCTAAGGGCATTGGGCCAATGCTTGGAGGAGATACAACCTGAGAATCCAATGTACTCCATGTTGAGTTCCACGGAAGAAGGAAGCCAAGGATATAAATGTGCTACATGTTAATCCTCCAGGAACATAGGAACAAGGTCGGAACTTTGGTCCACCTAGCTCAATACAGTCTACACTGACTGGCAGTGGCTCTACAAGTTTCCAAACAAAAAATATTCCCAGCCTTACCTGAAGAAGCCAGGGATTGAACCTGTGACCTTCTGCAGGCAAAGCAGATGCTCCACCACTTAGCCATGGCCCTAGGAGACCCCTATTCCCTTCACAGAACTACACTTCCCAGGGAAGGAGAACTGACAGAACACTCTGAGAACTGGCATCAGAGTGGGAGAACCAACACATTGGCGTGGGGTGTTGGAGAGCACCCAAAAAAGAAGGTTTTTAGATTTGAACATTGCACACAGGTCATGCTTTAGCCATCTCTGGTGTAGACAGTACTGAATCAGATTGTCCACTGGCCTGACTTAGTATAAGGCAGCTTCCTGTCTTAGTCAAGGTGCTGGTTAATAAGTGTTTATGAGTGCAAGTGTTCCTAGCATACAGAAAGGTGAAGAATTCTGAGATATAGATCATGTTGCAGATTTTCAAATTGCACAGTTTGAAGTGACTGGAAGCATAAGAACTGACTCCTTTTGGAAGTAATCATTGTCCATGCCCATAAAAATATTATTCAAACTTTTACTTGCAGAACTCTTTTAAAAACAGAGCATAAGCATCAAAGATACATCAAAAATAGCCATACAGTGTCTTGTGCTGTCAAGCATAGGCTCAGCATCTTAGAAAATATGAAATAATCACAACAGACCTAGAAGCAGAGCAGTGGCGTAGCGTGGGTTGTCAGCACCAGGGGCAAGGCAAGTAATTTGCACCCCCTAACCCGTGGATTTGCGCCCCCTAACCCGTGGATTTGCGCCCCCTAACCCTAACCCTAACCCCCAGATGTTGCGGCCGGCCCCCCCTGCACCCCCCACGCTACGCCACTGAAGCAGAGGTCTGTCTCTTCCTACAACCTGCTTTCCATCCTCCGCTGGCCTTACTTAGACTGTTTACTCTCCATTCAGGAGAGCTTCATTTAGTTCCTCACTCCATGGAGTTTGGGAGAGAAAAGACTAAAAGCAACTCCCTTTCAAAATGGGGATTTGCAACTCAATACCTTCATCACATGATAAAAGGTTCACTCTCAGCACAGAGTAGAAAACAACCAACAGTTGTTCATTAACCCACCAAGGAGCTCAGAGTCCTTTAGAAAACAACATTGGAAAACCCCCAATATTAGCAACCCTTCAGCTATTTATTAATATACAGGCATTTTCATTCCAGTGTCAATTAAATCAATTACACCTAACAGATCATAGAGTCAACAATTATCATATTGCCTGCTGTTTGTGTGAACCAGGCCTTCATGTATAGATCATGCCCTGGTTGTGGACTTCCCAAAGCGTACGGCTGGCCACGTTGGACCCTTTGCCTGACCCAACAAGCCCATACTGGTGTTCTTGTCAGACTGATGCCTGCCTCTCTTGTTGCGTACAGCAGTGGCTTCATGCTGCAATGCCACCTGACATCCCACAGGCAGCTGCGAATAGAAATTGAAACTGGTCCAGGAAAACAGCACTGCTTCCTGACGTGTCCTTAGGACAAGATGCTGGAAGGGAGCTTTTGTGGCTGCCTGAGACAATGCCAATGGCTACTTTATACGCCTGCCCAGCACTTCCTGTAAACTTAATTAATGTGATGGACGCAAGAGCGAAGGAAGCAATTAATACAGCAAACAAGCAGGAAGCAGCAGGTATGCTTTGCAACAGCCCTGGCACTGTAGCATCTCTCAGCAGCTCCTGGCTGCATGCCAGGTCACCTTTTCCATGATACAGAGTGGCAGCCAGAGTTCTGTATGTTTTGCTTATGTTGCTCTGTAAAGCCCCACGCATTGGCAGAAAGAAACAACTGATGCCAACGTATTGTTCTGCAGAGTATTAATAAAAACAAATGTTATGTACTGAGTTGAATAGGATCCAGAATGCAGCAGTCTGATTGGTTCTAGAACAATAGGATCCAGAATGCAGCAGTCTGACTGGTCCACAGGAGCCACCCAATCCAGCTCCAGGTGGAAGTGAATCCGCAACCTGTTTGGCCTACAGGTGAATCGCGGAATTAGCCAATCACGTGGGGCCCATTGTGTAAATAATGTACATATCTGGGGGACAATCTGGGGGAACTTCCATTCCTCCTCACCACTATGAGCTGAATAAAGAGCATGAAATCCACTCTCGACTCCGAGTATATACAAGGGTGTTGCTTGCTGCAATTCGTTCTGTCAAATTGTTGCATCAAAGCTCCCCAAGGAATCCTGATTAGGCTGGCCTGGCCCAAGAACCATTTTCCTCATTTGATTGCAAAGGGATAGAGGCCATGAACTTTTCCTCCCAGCTCTGCAGTCTTGGCTTTCTCAAGAAGGTTAAGGAGCCCTGATAGGCCCAAGAGTGGACTTGGTTTGTTTTTTCTATGGTGGTATATGATATAAGACAAGGGTTGAGAGCCTCAGGCCAAATACAGCCCACCAGACCCCTGTTTCTGAGCCTGAGAACTCTCCTCAGGCCACAACCCTCACTGATCCGCCTTTGGACTGGGGTTTTGTTGGGGTTTTCTGTTGTTGTTTCTTGCTTGTCTGGCTAGAAGAAAGAGATGGATGCATGAGTGTGTATGGAAACTAGCCTTCTTCCTTCTGGCTGAAGCCAGACAGGTCCCCTCCCTCTTACAGAAGACATTTTTTTCTTCCAGCAGGCATCTAAACTGGTCTGATTTTAAAGTTTTAACCGATTTTTACATTTTCTTCATTATATTTTCTGCACACCACTTTGATCCAATTGTACGGTAAAGGTAAAGGTAAAGGTAAAGGTAAAGGTAAAGGTAAAGGTAAAGGTAAAGGTAAAGGGATCCCTGACCGTTAGGTCCAGTCGTGGATGACTCTGGGGTTGTGCTCTCATCTGGCTCTATAGGCCAAGGGAGTTGGCGTTTGTCCGCAGACAGCTTCCGGGTCATGTGGCCAGCATGACTAAGCCGCTTCTGGTGAACCAGAGCAGCGCCGTTTACCTTCCTGCCGGAGCGGTACCTATTTATCTACTTGCACTTTGATGTGCTTTTGAACTGCTAGGTTGGCAGGAGCAGGGACCGAGCAATGGGAGCTCACCCCGTCATGGGGATTCGAACCGCTGACCTTCTGATCAGCAAGTCCTAGGCTCTGTGGTTTAACCCACAGCACCACCCGTGTCCCATGATCCAATTGTAGTCAAGTGGTATATCAATGGTTCCAATAAATAAAAATGAATAAATCCCTATGGGTGCAGGATTGTGGCATTCACTGCCACAAGATGTGCAGGTGAAGGCCACTCACTTAAATGGATTTAGAGGAGGAGGAGGAGATTACCAGTGGCTACTAGCCAAGATGGCTATACTCTGCCTCCACAATCTGAATAGCACTTGCTGGAAGCCACAGGAGAGGAGAGTGCTGTTGCACTCATGTCCTCCTTACAGACTTCCCATGGGCATCTGGTTGGCTACTCTGAGAAGAGGAGACAGGACTAGATGGGCCTGATCCAGCAGGACTCTTCTTAGGAGTGACATAGAGCTGCAGCATTAAGTTTTTTTTTTAAAAAAAAATGTTTATATTTTTATTAAATTTTCACATAATCCATCTTCAGTATGTCACAAGTTATCATATTTGTTTGACTGCCCTTATACTGCCCTTGATAAGATGTCAAATCTCTTTACTGCCCATTTATTTCATCCCTTGTCCCATTTTTCCAAGAGAGAGTTGAGCTAAGCTGAGGCAGTTTGCATTGTTGAGTTCCATTTTCCCCAAAATAATAGAATTGTAGAGCTGGAAGGGACAGCAAGAGTCATTTACTCCAACCCCTTATAGTGCAGAAATCTTTTTTGCCCAACATGGGACTTGAACCCACAACCCTGAGATTATGCCTCCCCCATGCCTCCCCTCCCCACAACACACATAACTCAATTTCCAGTGTTTTAAGGCCAGTATGAAAAAAGGTGGCTTTAAAAAGGCACTTTTGCTTGTTAGTTTGCATTTGCACAAATGGCCTCAATTGGCAATATTGATTGACTTTATGCAGCTCATTCTGTTTAGCTCCAGGAAAGCTGGCCGGTCAGCCTAATGACATCGCTGCACGGTCCCATTTGTCGTTAAACTAGAAGGAACCATTTGCTCCTTTATAACAAATATTGTGCAGCATATAACTCTGCTGCAACAGGGAGCCATTACATCAGGGTAGCTGCTGTGGCTACAGTTCCCATCATCCCTGACCATGTGGTTTGCTTGCTGGGGATGATGGGAGTTGGAGTCTAGCCACATCTGGCAGGCAGCAGGTTAGCCAACAGCATTAGATGCTCAGACAGTGCCCAAACATCACAGCTGGAGAATAGCCACATGACCCCCCCTTTCCCATGTGGACAAAGAGGATCCATATAGGCTTTTATGGGAGGCCCATTATCTCCACTCCAGCTCCCCACACTCACCTAGGCTTATTATTCAGCAGCCTATTCACCTGCTGACTTTTAAAGTCCTAAATGGTCTTGGTTCTGTATATCTGAAGGAGTATTTCCACCCACATCATTCAGCTGGGGCACTGAGCTCCAGTTTTGATGCCTCCTGATGGTTCCCTCACTGCCAGAAGTGACAGGGAACCAGGCAGGGGATCTTCTCAGTAGTGGCACCAACCCTGTGAAACACCCTCCCATCAGACGCCAAGGAGATAAGTAACTACACAAGTTTTAGAAGGCATCTGAAGGCAGCCCTGTATTGGGAAGTTCTTAATGTTTGATGTTTTGTTATGTTTTTAATATATGCTGGAAGTTTCCCAGAGTGGCTGGGGCAACCCAGCCAGATGGGTGGGGTATAAATAAAACATTATTATTATTATTATTATTTGCTCCCGCAAAGAGTATAAGTGCACCATAGGCTGGAGATCCATCAGAGTATACTAATATAATAAAACATCAAATGTTAAAAACTTCCTGATACAGGGCTGCCTTCAGATGTCTTCTAAAAATTGTGTAGTTTAAAAAGCCATAAGTAGTAACCTGCTAAAAATGCTCTATGCTCAGAGTAGCAATCTCAAATAAAGCAAAACAAAACCCAGGGCTGTAATAGTGTGAAACGTTTCCCCCCCTCCACAACACACACAAAAACACTGGTGTTTAATAACCATGGCTTAATAGTAGCGCAGAGGAAGCATTTATCTGTGTGGCCTTGCAAGAAAGTGGTTTTGATTAATTAAAAGAAGAAGATGATGAGATTGCTAAGTGGATTTAAGTATACTGTAGATGTGTTATCTGATCACCCTCCCAACGGAACACATTGGTTATAATAAATGCAGAGCAGATGGCTTGCTACAGTGGAGGCAGATATGATGCCTCCCCATATTTCTCTGCCTTCCTCTCCTCTCCTTCCTTAACATTATTTTCTATCCTAAAACACCTATTGCCAGATTGTTATCTGATACAGGAACAGGCAATTGGTTGCCCAGTCTGGTTCCCAAGATTCAGTACACCACCAGCACTCAGCTTTGCCCCAGCGGCAAGTCTCCCCTTGCTTGCTAGAGCCGCGTTTTACTAAAGCAATACGCAGGCAAAGAGCTGCTGATTTTCCATTCCCTCATTTGAACTACTACGGACGCTTTGTATGAATCCTTCCTTTAGTTTTGCATTTATTTATTTAAAATATTTATAAGCTGCCTTTTCGGATCATGCCCATGCAGTATAATTGATGAACGATGTAACAATTACAAGTACAGTACCATAGCGTAGCATTCAGTATTGTATCTATCGATCTGGTTTATCCCTAACGCTAAACCAATCCATCGTTTAGCACAGATATGTGAGCAGCTCCCAGAGAGAATTTTGCAACTGCTTTGCTCCTCTGTGGTGAGCTAAGCCACAGTTTGGCTTACCGTGTCATCTGAATGCAGGTTCATGGTTTGGCTTCCTCCAGGCAAACCATATGCTTTAACCAAGGTTTCTTCTTGGGTTTACAGCTCATGGTTTGCCTGGAGGAGACAAACTATGGGTGTGACCACCAACACACATAGTCAAACCATGGTTTAGTGCATAGCAGAAGGATCAGAGGAGAAGCAAAGTGACCGCAATCTCCTCTCTGAGAGCTGCTCACACATCAGTGCTAAACGATGGATCAGCTTGGCGTTATGCTAAACCAGGTCAAAATATACAATACAGTCAAACACCTCCATTTTGGAACGTTTTGGCTCCCGAACGCCGAAAACCCAGAAGGAAATGCTCCGGTTTTCGATCATTTTTCGGAAGCCGAACGTATGACGTGACTTGAGTTGAGGAAGCTCCTGCAACCAATTGGAAGCCCTGCCTCAGTTGTTGAACATTTCGGAAGCCGAATTGGCTTCCAGAACTGACTACATTCATCAACCGAGGTTTGATTGTATCTATGCTATGGTTGTTGTGCTTTTTTTTTGTCCAAAGTTGTTGAGCTTTTGTAAGTTTTGTCCAAAGTTGTTGAGCTTCTTTGGCAAATTCACAAAAAAAGAATATATATATATATATATATATATATATATATATATATATATATATATATTTGCTTTCGTAGATTTTCACGGGTACAGGAATGCAGGTTTTGGTGTCCTCGGGTGTCTTCCCGTGTAAAAGTTGGGGTGTCTAGGCGACGTTTCGACGAGGTCTCACTCGTCATCTTCAGGCTGGTGCTTTCGGCTTCTTGTTACTGGAACAGAGCAGGATCTCAGTGTTTGAGTTCCTATAAATACTGTTGAGGGGGTGTGGTGTATAGCCTCCAATGTTCTGGGCAGAGAGGAAGTTCCCAGGCTAGTGTGCCTTTTCTTCTTTTGTTCCTTAATTACTTGAGGGATATCTTGAGTGATTTCTTGAGTGAAGCCAAGCCAGAGCACAACTAAGTGCAGTACAGCCATCTTCTCAGAAAAACTCTTCACAAAGTTCAAGAGGTCAAGACACAAAGACTTTAGCAACTAATCCACACCTAATGACCCACCTAAGTGGTACTCAGGATATCACTCAAGAAATCACTCAAGATATCCCTCAAGTAATTAAGGAACAAAAGAAGAAAAGGCACACTAGCCTGGGAACTTCCTCTCTGCCCAGAACATTGGAGGCTATACACCACACCCCCTCAACAGTATTTATAGGAACTCAAACACTGAGATCCTGCTCTGTTCCAGTAACAAGAAGCCGAAAGCACCAGCCTGAAGATGACGAGTGAGACCTCGTCGAAACGTCGCCTAGACACCCCAACTTTTACACGGGAAGACACCCGAGGACACCAAAACCTGCATATATATATATATATATATATATATATATATATATATATATATATGCTATTTTAAAGGAAAAACAACAAAAATGACACTACTGACATGGGTTGCCATATGTCTGCCTGGACACTGCTTTATTGGTGTCTATCATTTATACTGCATGGGCATGATCCAGAAAGGCAACTTAGAAATATTTCAAATACATCAAATCGCAGTACACAGATTAACAACAGCTTCATTGCCCTTTTCTTCTAATTATGAATACTGATCTTTAGCCATGCAGCATTTTTATCGATGAGATCAGGCCATTGCTGCTGCTGGGATTGAGGGAATGTTGCTGGCAGGGTTGATTTGGGATTGGTTTGCCATATGTAGAACAGATAACGTTGCCAGAGGCTGTTGCAGACCTAATTGTGAGTAGGATTGGAACTGGTACATCAAATGTGACTGTAGCTTTGAGGTGCCCAGAATTCTACTCACGAGATTTGGTCAGCCCATCTGAAATATTTGTACAAACTGGGGAATTGTCATCTTCTGTGTCTTTTGGGGTTTACATTTAATTTGTGCATATATTGATGTGCCTAAAAGCAAAACTGCACTCAAAATGTACTGCAGCCAGAGGAGACCTAATTAAGCAACAGCTGCTGCGGAAAATATAGTGACTGCAATTTTTTACCAGAATAGACAGAATAATGGGACAAGCAGGAGACAATTGTGTTACTGTAGCTGATGTACAGTGGTACCTCGGGTTAAGTACTTAATTCGTTCTTAACCTGAAGCTGTTCTTAACCTGAAGCACCACTTTAGCTAATGGGGCCTCCTGCTGCTGCTGTGCCGCCGGAGCACGATTTCTGTTCTCATCCTGAAGCAAAGTTCTTAACCTGAAGCACTATTTCTGGGTTAGCGGAGTCTGTAACCTGAAGCGTATGTAACCTGAAGCGTATGTAACCCGAGGTACCACTGTATAGGAAATAAGAAATTCAATAATGAGTTGATTTAAAATATATATATATAACTTTTTTTTAAACAACAACAACCCTGAAGCCTTTCTTTTAGGAATTCTAGGTACCGAAATCCCAAATAGAGAAGAAGAGATGATTTATGTATGCGACCACAGCGGCACAAATGTTATTGGCCCAGAGATGGAAAGAAGATAAAGTCCCTAGAAGAATGGCAGATTAAGTTGATGGATTATGCCGAAATGGCTAAAATGACCAGAAGAATCAGGAAGACCAAAATTTTAATTAAAAAAACCCACCTGTCAGAGCTGCCCAAGGTCCCAGCTCACAGAGGACCAACGCCAGTTCTTGTTATATACAAAAGTCTTTATTAAGGTTCAGTTTCGATTCCAAAGCCGCGGCGCGCAGCTCTACGTCTCAACCCTAGACCGCTGAAGCTCCGTCTGAATCTCCTCCCCCCAGACACCAGTTCAAGACCCTAGCGTTGCTCCACCTCCTCCTTTGCTCCTTTCTCCTCTGGGTCCGTCTGCCCGCCGGGGTGTTGCCCTTTCTGGACTCTTCTGATGCTGAAGAGTCCCCGGATTCTTCCCCCTGCCTCCGGCGTGCTTTAGGATCTGGCTCCCAATCCTCGCTCCCAGCTGTCCCGCGCGCCTGTGCATTTGAACTTGGCGCGCGCGCCCAGCCGGCAACCTTCCTCCTGACCGTTACGCTGCTTCTGTCACTGCTTCCCCCTTCGGGGGAGGGGGCTCGCTGGATCTGACTTCACCTCTGTTCCCTCACTCAGCGATAGGGGCGTGGTCAGCCCTGACTCATCCTCTCTTTCCCCTGGAGGGGAAGCCGGTCCTGACACATGGGACTCTTCCCCCCCGCTACGCTCTGGTGGGGAAACTGGTCCCGATCTCCAGCTGCTGCTTTGGGAGTCACCGCTGGTCCCTTGCTTCTGGTGCGTCCCTCCCGGGACCCCCCTTGCTCTGGCTATCGGTGCTCCCTTCTGGGAATCTTCCGAATCACTGGACAGGCTCATGGAATCTCTTCCCCCACTGTCATCCTCACCTACGCTGCCCTCGGATTGTTCTCCTTCGCTCTCCGCTTCCTCTTTCCCCTGTGCCTCTGCTCCTGAACCCCTGACACCATCGTAAATAACTAGAATTGTTAGTAGGATTGGAATAACACTTGTAGTCTAATGATGAATTTTGGACATAATGGAGATGTAAAAGATTTGGATTATCATAAAAGATGCAGGAGGAAATGATTCACAATAGGACCCACGAAAGGGGAGGAGCGAAGTCCAGGAGATTCTTTGGAATCTTGTTTTTATCTTGTATGTTGGATATGTGATTGTAAAACTTTTATCTGAAAAAACAAATAAATTTATATTTATAAAATTTATAAAAGAAAGAAACACAGCTGTCCTTCAAAACCCACACTTATCCAAATTTTATAATGCAGTTCTCTAACCAAAAATGTTTGCAAAAATTCATATATTAGGGGGAAATGTGCAGGAAAAAAGAAGAAAGACGAAAAAGACAGGAGGTGCAGCGTGCAAAATTTGTTGCAGAACACGTACACAGCCATACCCTGTCAAGGAAGCGCACTTTGCTCATCCAAACAGATCCCCTATGCCACTTAGTTAAATTAAACTGTAACGCATATGGCAGATTTAATGGCAATGCTATCTTGCATCAAGGGACTGGAACCCATTGGTTTTTCTAAAGAGAGATATTCAAAGATTTTTCTTCCTTAGCGGGGTGAAAGATAATAGCCTCATCAGATATACTGTTGAGCGTTGTTTCTCCCAAGGACTCGATACCATATCCCTTCTGGAGGTCCTTTAACCAACACACATAGCATTTGTGGTAATTAAAGTGAGCTCACCCCACCCCACTCCAAGGACAATCAAGGCTGCTGTTTATCTCAATATTCCAACTGTGAATCAAGGTTACTGTATTCCGGGCACAATTTTACACTGTAAGATTTAAGGCATCTGCGGTGTTACTTAGCTCCTTGATCTCATTAGTGAAGCTGCTCTCCGATTTTGCAAAACAAGCCACTTTCCTATGAGATCAGAGATATAGATTCCATGCTCACGGCCAACAAATCAGAAAAATCTGGCTCAGCTTGAGGGTTCGAAAACCCCTCTCTAGCGAATGCGGAAATCTTACAAGGGTTACTGCCGACAGAGAGAGGCCTTTTAGTGAGTCATGTTTTTGGCATCACAGACATCTGCTTCCATTGAGTAGCACAGGTGTATTATTAATAGACGGTGGCCACGATCCAGGGCACAATCTGCATCATGTGAAAAAGCCCTCAGACCCTACATTAATAATAGCAGGTTACTTAGCAAGACCAGATTGCAAATAATTAACTGTGTTAATTGTTTTATTAGCTATCCCTGCTGTTTTAAAGGGCCACTGCGCTCAATCAGCACACATTGCAGCTCTAATTGAATTGGCACAGACTTCCCTCTTCCATTTTGTTTCCCTTTTGCCTGGCTTATTACAGATCTCCTCATTCCACCCCCAAAAAACTCTGGCATGTCTTGAGGGTGACGATGTTCCTGAGCCCTGGTTGGGGTAGATGTAAGCTAAGGAAGGTAAAGGACCTCTGGACGGTTAAGTTAAGGTTACCAGATTTTTTTCAATGAATCCAGGGACACTTTTCAACTTCCTGCTACAGTAAATAGATGGATTTTGTCATGGGACTGATTTGTAAATCTAGGGACTGTCCCCAGGAAATGAGGACGTCTGGTAACCTTAGGGTCAGTCCAGTCAAAGGTGACTGGACTTTCTGGGTCATGTGGCCCGCTTGACTAAACCACTTCTGGTGCAACGGGTTGCCATGATGAGTGCCAGAACGCACGGAAACCCCAGTTATCTTCCCACCGCAGTGATACCTATTTATCTACTTGCACTGGCATGCTTTCGAACTGCTAGGTTGGCAGAAGCTGGGACAGAGCAACAGGAGCTCACCCCATCACTCTCAGTGGTTTAGACCACAGCGCCACCTGCGTCCCTTCATGGTTGTGGACCAGATATGTGGTCATCCCAAAGTCAGGAAAGGACCCTGGATATGTGGACTCCTATCACCCTGTTTCGCTCCTCAGCCAGGACCAGAAACTTTCTACAGCCTTCCTAGCAGCACAGTTTAATAGATATATATCCACCTATATCCATCTGGACCAGGTGGGATTTGTAGCAGGCAGAAAAGTTATGGATTCTATCTGCTACTTGCTTCCCATAATCCCTTAGTTCTCATCATTTTTGATGCCTTCGAGGCATTTGGTTTTCTTGAGGGGCCCTATATTCTATCCCCCTGCCCTATGATGTCACCACCATGCTCCAAGACGTAAGGACTGCCCTCCCTGAAGTAATTAAGACCACTGATACATGGTTATCTAAGGTATCTAACTGTTGGAGATGCCATAGGGATAATGCTTCTCTAAAATATTTGTTTTTTGTTGTTGTCCTGTATTGAAAGATTTTTGGCAGAAGGTAACTGAAACCATCAACAGAACTGTACAGAACAACCTTTCATTTACAGAGCAAAATATCATCTTGAATTATATACCCAGCACATGGAACCTTACAAAAGGACAATATGAGTGGACTATCCGTGCCCTGACCACAGCAAAAAGACTGATACTGATGAAGTGGGAAAATAAAAATGTGGCTCCCTTCTACAATTGGATTAAAGACTTATACAAACTTGCAACATATGAACAACTTGCATATAATCGCAGACTTGCCATGGACAAATCCATTCTTACAAATACTGTAATAGGATAAGATCTGGTGAAGTACAATAACAACCTTGTAAAATATACAGTTTTGGAGTTTTTCCCCCTCCCCCCTTTGTTTTCCCTTCTGCACGGGTTCTGTTTCTCTTTCTCTTTTTCTCTTTTTTGCTTGCGTCTCACCATGTATGGTGCACATATAGTTATGTACATTTTGAACTTTCAATAAAGGTGTTTATTTTATTTTTTATTTTTTAAAAGACCACTGATACATTTGGCACAGAATCGGGGTTTTGTATTAATTATAATAAATCTGAATTCCTCTCTGGTTTTTGGAGCATTAGCCCTTGAGTCCAGTTGGATATACTCTGACCCTGGAGATATAGATTTGCCTGCAGGCTCTATGTTATTTGGGGATCCAAATACTCAGGAATCTGATTAAACTATAAAACTGGGACGTGCTTTTCCAGATATTATAGAGATCTTACAAAAACAGCATCAAACTTCAATATTCCCTTCTCATAAGGAAACCGACCCTGCAAAAAGAGACCCTGGATCTTCCTAGCACTTGGGAAGGTGAGGACATGATAGAGAGGGAAGTGCTGTTCTTTTTTTCTGAATTACGTGCATGGGAGAGGGATGTGTCTTGTGACTATTGGTGAGTTTGTGCAAAGTGCATTTGTATTAAACTCTGATCCAGGGGTAGCCAATGTGGTGTCCTCCAGATATTGTGGACTACATCAGCCCCAGCCAGCAAGGCCCATAGCCAGGGATGATGGGAGATGTGGTTCCAAACATCTGGATGTAACCACATCTGTTATCCATGCGCTGCAAGTGAAAACAATGCTTACCAAGAGCAGGGCCCCAGAAACCGGTCATTTAATTTGGTATTGTCTCCTAGATGCTTTGATTATGTAACTTCCAGAAGCCCACAGTTTGGAGCCGAGTTGTCTGTCTTAAAACCTCATTGGATATTTTGCTCTTGTTATGTGTGCTGTCAAGGCTGGCAAATGAGGATGCTGTCAAATGACATGGTGCAGCAATTGGGGGAAGAATCCATTTGGTTTTATAGAATATTTCCCGGTTGGTGCATCTTCTGCCATCTGTCAGCACCCCTATTTCAGCCATTGTGATCACCAAAATGGATCCAACAGCAACAGCAGCAGCTGTACCTGTTTTCAACCGTTCCAAATAAGAGATCAGACTTTCTGAAAGACAGGCAAATGCGCGCACACCGTCTATCAGGCTGGCTTCTGTCCCCCCGGAGTGGCTGGTAGAGACCAGGATCTGGGATGCTGTCCAGCATTTAATTAATACAGCAGTGAAAGCATTAGGAAAGGCAACAGAACTTAAAGCCAAGCGCAGCCTGAAAACTCCAGTCACGGAGGGGCAACTCCATAAATAGGCTGCATAAATGCTAGAGGATGCAATTTCCTTGCGGCAAGCGAGGCTGTTCTGCTTCTGCTTCGAGGGCTGTTCACACAATATGCCTGCTGTGGTGTGGGAGCCTTGGCTTGGATCCACTACTGCGCTTGCACCTCCCTTCCTCGGTTACCGGCAGCGATGCCTGGCATTGGGAAGCCAGGTGAGCAAGACCACTGAAATATACTCAGAGTTGAGAGTGGATTTCATGCTCTTTATTCAGCTCATAGTGGTGAGGAGGAATGGAAGTTCCCCCAGAATGTTTGCTTTATATACATTATTTACACAATGGGCCCCACGTGATTGGCTAATTCCGGGATTCTCCTGTAGGTCAATCAGGTTGCGGATTCACTTCCACCTGGGGCTGGATTGGGTGGCTCCTGTGGACCAATCAGACTGCTGCATTCTGAATCCTATTGTTCTAGGACCAATCAGACTGCTGCATTCTGAATCCTATTGTTCTAGGACCAATCAGACTGCTGCATTTTGGATCCTATTCAAATCAGTGCATAACAACCACCCACATGTACTGCCCCTCCAGTCTCATGATATGATATTCATATGCCAGTTGTCTGTGGACCTGCTGTTTTCCTTTCTGTGTAGGAAGAAAGCCCTCTTTGCAGTAGACCCAGAGCCGCTTCACGACATCAGCAGGCCCACTCCATGGGTCTGTGGTCTGTCTTATGTAAGTTGAAAATAGCCTTGATTCTTTTCTTAGATGTTTTTCAACATTTCTCCAGAGATGGATCTATAGTAGGCAGATGCCAAGTTTTTATCACTAAAAAATGATATGAATGGATCCCACCTTTCAATAAAATTGTCTGGGTGTTATTTAACGTGTTTATATGCTTAGTCAATATCTGCCATTGAGACCATTTGCCTCTGCTGCAAAAGATGGCTCAAAACTATTCCAGCTCTGTGCCATATTGGTTTCTGATTGCATAAGCACATGTAGACACAACCGCACATAGGCAGTTTCATAAAACACAAAATGCATGTTTTCTCTTGCATGTTCTGGAATAAACTTCAGCTGTGCACACCTGCCAGGCAATGGCTCAGAGGGGGACAATTAAAGTGCATGTAGGGATAATGTGGGATGCTGCTTCCCCCCCCCCCTTGTGGGAGATTATCTACAGTAGCATTCCCTAGCCTGCTGCTTTCCAGCTGCTTTGGGCTACAACTCCTATCAGCTGTTGGGCACCCAGTTGTTGGACGCAGCCCTGCAATGTAATTGAAGTGAATGCTGAATAAGTCCCCGCAAGCTGGAATAACTTTGAAAGTTATTCCTGCAAATGACAGTTTTAATAAGTTCTTTGCTGGCAAAAGTCATGTTTGATATTTTAATGTGTGACCTAAGGGAATGCCAAGCTTCTCATCCAAAGCAACCTGCTCTCCTAATGATCCCTGGCTGGTCTTTGTGTAGCTGTGGCTTCTGACATTGGTTCTTCCAGGTCCCCTAGATTGTCCATGAAGTTCTTCTTCTTCTTCTTTTTTTACTTAGATTGTGACAATCATCTCCCAAACAATGCAAATTTGTGCAACCTTCTCAACATCTAGATCAATATTAAGACGCTTAAGAATACTTGACATCTATTTGCAAGATTTATTATGGTAGAAAATGTCCCCCTTATTAGTTGGGAAAGCATAATATGTAATGAGTTGCATAACTACCTGGACTTCCTTCCTCTCGCAGATCATTAAAACAATGTCATTTTCATAAGGGGATGTGATGATAGGAGAGATGTGTATCCCCAGCCTCTAGGTTCTTGCACATTATTGAAAAGCAAAATGTTCGCTCAGAACCAAATGGGATGTTATGTAATAAAATTAAAATATTGCTTCCCCCAGTTTATGAGCTTCTTAGTCATTGGCTAAACTGCTGTGATGTAACAGGATGCTCATGAATTTTCTAATTGCCAGGGAGCTTTTAGCCAATCACAAATTGTTGACAATGCAGCAGAGCATTGGGAAGGGAAGTTTGGTTGGGGGAAAACCTTACACAGGGCCTAGGGGCAGGAGAAGGTTTGTAGTTCTGGTTAGGAAATGTGCAGAGAGGTTAGATCATGGGTAGGTAAACTAAGGCTTGGGGGCCATATCCAACCCAATCGCCTTCTAAATGCGGCCTGCGGACGGTCTGGGAATCAGCGTGTTTTTACATGAGTAGAATGTGTGCTTTTATTTCAAATGCATCTCTGGGTTATTTGTGGGGAATAGGAATTCGTTCATTTTTTCCCTTCAAAATATAGTCCAGCCTCCCACAAGGTCTGAGGGACAGTGGACTGGCCTCTGCTGAAAAAGTTTGCTGACCCCTGGGTTAGATGGTTTTTAACTCTGAGTAGGTTGGCTATGATTTACAAGACAGAATCAGATAAGTGTTGGACGTGTAAAGATGTGGAGGGAACATTCTTTCACATGTGGTGGACGTGCAAAAAGAGTATTGGGAAATGATTTATAATGAACTGAAAAAAATGTTTAAAATTACTTTCCCAAAAACCCAGAGTCCTTTCTGCTGGGGATAACCCAGATTGAAACCACCAGGTGTCAGAAAAGGTTATTCATGTACGCAACAACTGCAGCCCATGTTTTGTTAGCCCCCAAATGGAAAGTGAGTGAGGTCCCAACTAAAGAAGACTGGCTACTCAAGTTGACAGAATATGCACAACTTGCAGATTTAACGTATATAATAAGAGGACAAGAAGAACATACGTTTAAAGAAGATTGGAAAACGTTTATTGAGTATATGGAAAATAACTGTGCAGCTGAAAATACTGGCAGCATTAAGATAAATCCAACAGAGTAAATAATTCTTGATGGATGTAATAGTGGAAAATTTATTTGAATGGTTATTGTAAAATATGCAGGGATGTAAGATATGTAAAATGAACCATGGAAAGAGAAGAAAGGAAGTCATTAGATATTTTAAGGTTTGTAAAATGTTTATTTGAAATTATAAAACAGAAAATGTAATAAAAATTAATATATTAAAAAGGAAATGTGCAGAGAGGTAGGTAGGTAGGTAGGAAGGTAGATAGATAGATAGATAAGATGGTTTTTAAATACAATTTTCCAAACCTAGATTAAAGTGATGTTGACAAGCTATCTATCTGCTTTTATTGAAAACTAAGGTCAATTAAAAACTGCAGGTTTTGTTTGCAAGAACACAAAACCAAGCCAGCTGCTGTAGCAAAACAAGACTTCCCATGCACAGGTCTTAGAAGGTGAATATGCATTGTGGGAAAGGCCAGCATGTTAAATATATGTGGGAACAAGATATTCCAGGTCATCATTCACCCAACAAAGAATCCATTATATCTAATGGACTCCAACCTGGCAAAAGATACACACAGAACACGAGTAATCAGCTTCCCCTCCAAGGTTCGCTGGGAAAATCAGTTGTTTGCTTGAAGTGTTATTACACATTGTTCAGCTGAGAGAATTAGTGAATCAGAGGCTCTTCAGCCTTGGCATCAATCCATTTTTGCTAACTGTGAAGCCAGTGCCAAGCTCCAGTCCCCTTCTTGGGGTCTTGTTTAGGGGGAAGTAGATCATGCACCTGCAATCGCTTGCTAAAACCTGGTGTCATCCAATGAAGTCGATGTGCGGTAGATTCTGGACAGTCGAAAGAAAATGCTTCTTTACATGATGCATTCTTTTGAAGGAAGCATGGTTGGCTTCTGTACATGGACTGGGGCAAGGGAGAGGTTGTTCTGGGCCAGCCCTGGGGCTATTGCCCTCCTCCTCTGCTTGTGGGCTTCTGATTGGTCTCCAAGTGAAACAGGATGCTGGACTAGAAGGAGCTTTTTAAAAAAAAATAAATTATGATTTTCATTGATAGATATTACAACAATTATTAAATTAAAATTTTAACATTTCAAATTCCTACTCCCTTCCCCGTCTTTCTGTGGTTTTTACATTTCTTTTCATCTTCCTGCATACTCCAAATTATCTCAAGATATTATTTTATATATCTGTTCACATATATATCCCATATATATATTGAAACCACAGGTTTTTACATTAATCCTGCCAATGTCGTAATCTGTTTGTTGGTAAATACTCAATAAATCATTTCCATTCCTTTCTTTAAAAAATAATTATCTTGATTTCTTAGTTATAGTTATCTTATTCTCCCTGTAAGTTTCGCCATTTTTGCACAGTCCATCATCTTCTGTTTCCATTCTTCTTTTGTCAGGATCTCTTCTTCCTTCCATTTTTGGGCAAATAAAATTCTTGCATCCAATTCTTGGATACATAAATAAATTTCTAGACAGTTTAGGTAGTTTTGGTCCCATAATTTCCGAAAGAAAAGCTTCTGGTTTTTTAAAAAATAAATATTATCTTAAACATCTTTTTCAGTTCATTACATATCATTTCCCAGTACGCTTTAACCTTGTTACAAGACCACCACATATGGAAAAGGCACCTTATTTCTCTTTATATTTCCAGCACATATTCGATTTGGATTTATACCTTTTTGCCAATCTACTAGGTGTTAGGTAGCCTCTGTTTAACATCTTCATATAGTTTTCTCTTAAAATGTAACATGCTGTAAATTTTACACATTCCATAAATGTTCCCATGCATCCATTTATATATGACCAATATATATTGCCCAGTGTATCAACTGAAGATCTCACTTGTTTGTCCTTTGTCTCCCATTCCAATAACATCTTATACATTTTAGATATCACTTTAACTTTACAGTTTAACAGGTCTCTTTCTAGTTGTTATGTTTGTTCCCCAAAACCCCACTTCATATCCTTTTTAGTCAGATGATGATATTGTAACCATGTTGTTAACATCTCTGATAAATCCTTAAATCCTTTTAATTTTAACTCTCCACCTTCTTCTCTTAATAAATTTCTATAAGTTGCCCAAATTCCCATCATATTTTTCTTTTTCACCACTATGGCTTCCAAAGGTGAAAGCCATAGTGGTGTTTTGGTCTCCAACAAGTTTTTATATTTATCCCATACTCTATACAATTCTTTCCTAATTATATGGTTTGTAAAACTTTTCTGTACTTTCACCTTTTTATACTACAAGTAAATGTGCCAACCAAAAATATTATCATGACCTTCCAGATCTAAAATATGTGAATTCTTCAATAACAACCAGCACAGACAGGATGCTTCATAATATAATCTCATAACCTGCAGGGAAAAACCTCCTCTCTCTTTGACATATATCAATATTTTATATTTTATTCTCATTTTCCCCCCCTTGCCAGATATATTTAGAAATATATTTTTGCCATTTGTTGAAACAATCTGTCTTGCTGATCACCAGTATTGATTGTGTAGCCTTGGTAATATATTCATTTTAATGGTTGACACCCTAACCAATAACGAAAGTTTCATTCTACTCCATATGGACTAGAAGAAGCTTTGATATGATGCAATAAGATTCTTACGTTCTTGTGTTCTTAAACATGCCTTGTGTCTATTGATTTTTTATCTCATGGAACTAGGCCCAAGAACACTTAGAGAGGGCAAATCCGATGAGAGTGAAAATGAAAGAAATTTACTGTCAGAATACGACACTATTTATGTCTCCCTCTCTGTGTATTTTTTGGCAGTGTGTAAGCGAGATGCTTGGCAATTCATGCAATTAATTCCAGGCTGCTGTAAGTGCAGTCGAGGCAAAGGAAAATCAAAGGGATTCACATCACTTTGCTGCTGACCTAAAAAAATGACGATAAAAGATGAATACCCTTTTGCAGACGGGCGACAGCCTGCTCTTTGAAGCTGTTATATTTGGGGGGGGGGATATATTATTCTGTTTTGACATGTGAGACATATTTCACTTGCACTATGAAAGCAGCCCCATTCTCCGGGAAACACGAGGCTGAGGAAATATGGGAACGTTATCTGTTCCACTCTCTTGAAGCAGCTGAGCTGGAGTTTATGGGCAGGAAGAGACCAGAGGTCAATGGTAGAACACATTGTTTGCATGCAAGTTTAGCGCTCACACCTGCGGTTGAAGTGTCTCAGGTATCATGAGTGGGAAGAACCCTTTGAGTCCTTGGAGATGCAACCAGTCAGAGTAGACAGCTCTGGTACAACACAGTTCTGTCTCAACACATGAAGAGTTTCAGTTGTTTCCATTAGTAACTCAAAGTCAGCTTCCCCATGATTGGAAACTGGAATCTTTTACAAGGGGCTATACGAGATCTCTTCCGTAATTCACACTGAAATGCCCACTACTTATAAATGTACAGCATATTCAGTGCTGTTAGATGGACTTCTAACAAATTAGTAAGCTTTGTTGGCGTAACAGGACACGGGAAGGGGTTAATTTCCTTCATGACTGTAAATCACCTCATGGATGAGCTAATCGCAGGTGCAAGGTGAGCCAATCCAGTTGCTATGGTAATGGCCCAGTGCCCCAATATATGTGATTAATGTCAGCTCAGTAGTAGAGTCTGTTGCTTGTCCGGTGTTACGTCTTGAATTGCTGAACTTATTTAATGGAGATACTTTGTACTTGTATGTCTCTGTCTATATCTGTACCTGCAAGAGCCTACAAGCTGTATACAGTATATCTACGTCCAAAACTGTTTTACTGAGTCTTATCTTCTGCAACAGTAAAGTATTTGGACCTTAAGCTAATTTCACGTGGTGACTGCTACTAGCAGCAACTCCTCGAGATTCTCAACAAGCTTCCCATAGAGACTGATAGAATTTCCAGCTACAAGTCCACAGGCACAATTCCAGAGCTTCACACAAGCTTCACAGATGAAACTTCCTTGCAGATCTCTTCCCACCCGCTGCTTTTTCCCTGAGGATGTTCCTTGCAACCATGGATAGTGGTGACACATCAGCTAGATGAGAATGAAATCTGTGTCCATAGATAAAGAAGTAACAGATAGTTCCCCAGTAAACCTCTTAGGCAGTGTCTGCCACCACATTAATATGTGGGTTGGTGCAATATTGGTTGCATGCTGCTTCTCATCCCACCTAAAACAAACTCACCTTGGTAATTTCATTGCTCATTGGCTACATACTGATGTGCATCTATAGCCAGGATATCTGTGGGTGAAGAACACCCACATCATTTTTTAAAGAGCACTCATCAATGCATCTTTCACACTGCAAATAAGAATCACAACACTTTAAACAATTGCAGAAGTGCTCCAGGAATTGGAGAAAGAGATATGTTGCCAATGGCATGGGTGCTAGCCAATAAGCACCCAACACATACAGCTTTTCTCCTCCACAGGCTGAAAACTTGCAGAAAACTTTCTTCCTCTTCAGAGCACACTCAAGGAAAGAATAAACTAAGTGTATTTTCAGGGCAGCCTTCAAATCACCTTCACCATGTTTGAAATGTTATGCGCATCTTCACCTGAAATGACAGACTTTCTTATCACTGGTGAAGCTGTGCCACTTTCATTGGCCTCCCTAATCAAAATAGGGCCCTTTCCCATTCCATTCCTGATCTTCAATGTAATCACACCTGATTGCAAGGTGTATGTCTAAATCCACTTACGTGTCCATTACAAATGTTCCTACTTGCAAAAGGGTAACAGTTATGTTTGGCTAGTTAAACACAAACATTAGTATGCTGATCTTTTCTGTGGCTTATAGGGTCAGGATGCTACCTATTCATATCCAGAGTTCCATGGATATTTAGCATAGTAAACATGTGAAGTGTGTAAGGGAGGTGTACCTGTGGCAGACCCATAATGTGCTACAGTTGTCTGGCAGGTGTCCACTGTAGCATTGCCTTTTACCTCTTCACTTTACATTAGAGGAAGCATGCATGTACCTTGCATACAGGGCCATGGAACCTAGCGCCCTCCAGATGTTGTTGACCCGTAACACCATCAGCAACATCTAGAGGGTCACAGATTTCCCACTGCAAGCTTTCGTAGATCCATATTTAACCACAATGGCTTAACTTCCAGTGCTAAATGTAGCACAAGAGGTTGGAAGCCTGTTGTGTAAAATGGCTCACCCCTTATTCCCACAACAGTCTCCTTGGGTAAGCAATGCTTAGAGACAATGCCTGGTCCAAGGTCACCCAGTGAGTTTCATTACTAAATGAGGGTTTGGACCTGGGCCTCCCCAGTCCTAATCCAGCACTCTAACCACTGTATCATGTTGGCTCTTGACCTAATTATTAAGAGAATCCTCTAGGGCCCTGTTTCCCCTCCATCATAAGTAGCCCCACAGGATGGGGGCTTTCTGATGTTCTGATGGTTGACGGCAAGAAAGGAAGTTCAGCATCATCACAACACTCCTTATGGATGACCAGGTTCCCCCTCCAGCATATTGACTTGGAGTTTATTGTAGTTTTAGCCTAATTGCATGCATTTTATTGTTTGGTATTGTTCTAATTTCCTATCATATTGTTTGCTACCTTGATTTATTTTTCTTTTATAGGAAGGAAGGAGACAGCTGTTGAAAATAAGTAAAGGAATAAGCAAACATGCATGTCTGAATTAGCTCTTGTCCAATTTCAGCTCCATAGAAGTTTTCTAGTGTGTTTGCATACCTTCACCCCTCCTTCCACAGTAAGAAAAGACACTGGTTGACATTTGAGGAGCCCTGTTTTTCCTGTAAAGTGGCCCTAAAAGTACAGAAGCTTTCTGCCTCCTTTTTCTTGGGAGAAAAAAAAAAAGAAAGCTTTAATAATAATAATAATAATTTATTATTTGTACCCCGCCCATCTGGCTGGGTTTCCCCAGCCACTCTGGGCGGCTTCCACAAAAACCAGAAATACACTAAAATATCACAGATTAAAAACTTCCCTGAACAGGGCTGCCTTAAGATGTCTTCTGAAAGCAAGGTAGTTATTTATCACTTTGACATCTGATTGGAGGGCGTTCCACAAGGCGGGTGCCACTACCGAGAAGGCCCTCTGCCTGGTTCCCTGTAGCTTTGCTTCTCGTAATGAGGGAACCGCCAGAAGGCCCTCGGCGCTGGACCTCAGCGTCCGGGCAGAACGATGGGGGTGGAGACGCTCCTTCAGGTATACCGGGCCGAGGCCGTTTAGGGCTTTAAAGGTCAACACCAGCACTTTGAATTGTGCTCGGAAACGTACTGGGAGCCAATGTAGGTCTTTCAAGACCGGTGTTATGTGGTCTCGGCGGCTGCCCCCAGTCACCAGTCTAGCTGCCGCATTCTGGATTAGTTGTAGTTTCCGAGTCACCTTCAAAGGTAGCCCCACGTAGAGCGCATTGCAGTAGTCCAAGCGGGAGATAACTAGAGCATGCACCACTCTGGCGAGACAGTCCGCGGGCAGGTAGGGTCTCAGCCTGCGTACCAGGTGGAGTTGGTAGACAGCTGCCCTGGATACAGAATTGACCTGCGCCTCCATGGACAGCTGTGAGTCCAAAATGACTCCCAGGCTGCGCACCTGGTCCTTCAGGGGCACAGTTACCCCATTCAGGACCAGGGAGTCCCCCACACCAGCCCGCCCCCTGTCCCCCAAAAACAGTACTTCTGTCTTGTCAGGATTCAACCTCAATCCATTAGCCGCCATCCATCCTCCAACCGCCTCCAGGCACTCACACAGGACCTTCACCGCCTTCACTGGTTCTGATTTGAAAGAGAGGTAGAGCTGGGTATCATCTGCATATTGATGGACACCCAGTCCAAACCCCCTGATGATCTCTCCCAGCGGCTTCATATAGATGTTAAAAAGCATGGGGGAGAGGACGGAACCCTGAGGCACCCCACAAGTGAGGGCCCAGGGGTCTGAACACTCATCCCCCACCACCACTTTCTGAACACGGCCCAGGAGGAAGGAGCGAAACCACTGTATAACAGTGCCCCCAGCTCCCAGCCCTCCTAGACGGTCCAGAAGGATGTTATGGTCGATTGTATCAAAGGCCGCTGAGAGATCCAGCAGAACTAGGAAACAACTCTCACCTTTGTCCCTAGCTCGCCGGAGATCATCAACCAGCGCGACCAAGGCAGTTTCAGTCCCATGATGAGGCCTGAATCCCGATTGGAAGGGATCCAAATGGTCCGCATCCTCCAGGCGTGCCTGGAGTTGTTCAGCAACCACGCGCTCAATCACCTTGCCCAAGAATGGAAGATTTGAGACTGGGCGATAGTTGGCCATACTGGCCGGGTCTAAAGATGGTTTTTTAAGAAGCGGTTTGATGACCGCCTCTTTCAGCGGATCTGGGAATGCTCCCTCACAGAGGGAAGCATTCACCACCCCGCAGAGCCCATCGCCCAGCCCTTCCCGGCTTGCTTTTATTAGCCAGGATGGGCAAGGATCCAGGGGACAGGTGGTTGGTTTCACGCGTCCAGCCTTTAGGGGGCAATTTGAAATGGATAAATTACAGGGGCGGGAGATGAAAGCACTTAACCATCCTTCCACCTGCTACTTCTCCTCTTCAAACCCCCACCCCATCCCCCGCATCCAAATGAGCTTCTACATCTGTAATGTTCCAGAAGTGAGTGTGAAGATGGAAATTAGGATTTTTGTGCTTGTGTGCAACATGTAGTTGGGTCCTAAATGTCTGTGAAAACACAATTTAGTGGTTGCAGTTATGTGTCCCTAATCTAACAGGAGTGCCGTTTCAGATGTGGGGGAGGGAGGAAAGATTTTAGGAGGACTCAAGATCCACAGCCAGCTTCAGAGGCGAGCCTTAGGGCAGAGTCAACATTAGATTACCGAAAAGTACTCCCTTGAACTTTTAAGGGTTTATCTGCTGTGGTCATCTCTTTTCTCATCTTCTTTTGACACCTTTCAATCACTAGATCTCTAACTGCTCTGAAGGACATGACAGCCCACCATAATTGGCGCCCTTGCACCGCTCGTTCGCTCCCTCCCTCCCTTTCTTTGGAGCCGACGCTGCGCCATAGGTTACCTGCCAGCAGTGAGCATTTCGACTGGGCGCATTTGTGCCTTCTCTACCACAGCTTGCAGAGTGTGAAAAAGGAGGAGCTGGCATACGCCTCTCTTACTGGAGCCGAGCGCTGTCCGACAGGAGCAGCAGCAGGGCTTTTACTAGGCTAGCCAGGTTCCCGCTCTAAGCGGGCAAGCTCAGAAAGAGTAGCTTAGCCGCGCGTCGGCTCTGCAATCCCTAGCCAAGGAGATCTGGGACGTACCCTTCCTGGGAGGGAGAGATGGCTTCCTCCTGACGCCGTTTCCGGAGGGGAGGGGGAAGAGACAGAAGGGAGGGGATGAGATGGGGGCCCTATATAAATGAGGTTGCTGCTGCAGTGCCCCGTCGGGGATCATCAGCATTAGAGAAGGAAGAGGATCTAGGGAAGGGAAGAGGACGGGCTGATTAATCTGCCTCCCGGCTCAGCTCTCGCCCGATGCCAGAGTCCCCCTCCGCCAGCTGCTACCTCTAAAGCCCGGCCGTCAGCAATAAAGGCAGGAGAGAGCTCCTCTAGCCATCCTTCGGCGCTGCAGCCCGTTTCGCCAGCGTCATGACCCGCACAGTATTGCTTGCTGTTCTCCTCCTCGCAGCGCAAGGTAAGCCTCCGAGGCAGCGGCGGGAGGGCTGGCTCCGTCTGCTGCCCGCAGTTCCTTTGCCGTATGGAACTTGCCCGGGGACCGTTGTCCGCAGCGGCTGTTCATTTCAGCACCAAGGACAGAGGCGCGGTGAGGCGCGGTCTTTGGCTTGCTGGCCCCGTCCGGCTACCCTGGACACAAGATGGAGGAGCTGCTCCAGGAGGACGGGGAGTTGCCTTGTTTTTGGAAGAGGGGAGACTTGGCTTGGGGGTACCACGCAGTTCTCTGAGTCAAGAGACTTCAGTGAACTCCTGCGAGAGCCTCGCGAATCTGACTTGATCCACAAGGTCATTTTACGCTAGCAAACTTTTTGAAGCCCAGTCGACCCATTTTGAGTCTGTTTGGTTTCTTCCCCTTCTAAAAATAAAAATTTCGTCCTGCAATTTCTTTGTGTTTTTAACAAAAAAAAACCCCGTTCCTTCCTCCTCCTTTCACTCCTGAGCTTCCTACCCATACGCTTCCTCTTATCTGTTTGTACCCATGAACAACCTAAACAAACCACCAACCAGCTTACTCAGACTCAGGATGGTGAAAAGAAAGATTCTGCAACCTACAGTACTTCTGAATGATTTGTTGCAGATCTACCCCCCCCCCAGCACGCAATCATTGCTGCAGTCCACTTAGCCTTCACTTTGGATGTCTATTTGAGCAATTGTCCTCAGGAATCAACCACTTCTCTCTGTTTTTAAACCCCAAAGTGAAGCAATCTTGCGATGCTGGATTTCATGCACTGTTTTTGTGACTTATTATCCTAGCAGAATATATTTGTGCCAATCGCTCTCTCTTCCCCATCTGGCTTGCATTGGCTGAGTTTTGCATGCCATGGGCCAGCTGGCTGGAACTATTCCAGAGAACATGTAATATCTTGCCTTTCTCTCCCTTTCTCTCTTGCAGTACTTTCACTTCCAGTAACAAACCCAGCGACTAAAGATGACACAAAGGTGAGTTGCAAAAACAGAATGGTAAAAATAAATAAATCAAGAATATTGTTTAAGCAGAACTATGGGGCAGTGTCCTGTCTTGTCTGTTTAAAAGATTCCGCAATATATAGTAGCTTGAAATGAATAAGATGAAGCAATCAATTGTCTCTTGTGGAGGCCACTTAACATGTTACATTTTTAGGTATATATCCAAGATTCATGTGTGCTTTTTTTGTACCTAAAAAATATGGAGCAAATATTGGCTGCAAATCCCCTCTGGGGGTAAACCCAGGCATGTTGCTGGGAAATGTAGGAAACAGTCCTTCTAAAAAGTCATTTCCTTGCCCTAGTTTCTGCTCTTTCCCACTTTTTGCATGTGATTAAAAGCAAGACAACAAAGACGTGCGTAATTTCATCACTGTTTAATAGCAGCTGTAGGTGCCCCTCTTGAGTATCTGAAAGGTTAGTGAATTAGCTTTCCAATTATATCCTGCATAAGCCCATTGTGGACTATACTTAACTCCCTGCTGTTAAAGGGCTTAAGTGTTACTGGGTAACATACTTGAAAGTTGTCATTAAGACTGATGGGCTGTCTAAAGTGAGGCAAAACCAAACCAAAACGAACATTACACAAGTGTATTATTATGCCAAGAGCTTAAGAGATCAATATCAAGGCTCAGATAATCAGTGAGTAAGCGTATATGCTGTACGAAGTGGGTTGCAATTGAAATATTGTAAATCCACATTTGAAGAAATGGTTGGATGAAGGTTTTGCTACAGGACTGCCAATGGGTAGCATGGAAATTATTAAGATCCCTGTGAATTCTACCCAGTACTTGTGTGGCAATATGATTATGGGAAAACAGACAGACTGGGAATTCATTAATTCCATCAATCCATTCTATCACCTATCCATGTAGACACATTGAGCTGTAAAAGTGGTAAGATACAAATTTGATTGGGAGAAATATGTTACAGGAAATGAAAAAAGTACCATACTGAGGCCACTTAACCTTGTATAATATGTACCTTCCTTTATGGCCTACTGTGGTCTGGTTTATGTATCTACAGGACTGGTTGGGACTGGGGAGGCGTCATTTGGACCTTGGGGATAGACTTGATGCCCTTTTCATGCCTTTATTTTCAAAGTCAAATGCATGCATGGGGTGTGTGTGTGCACAGGCAGAGTGCTGAGGGAGTGGAAGCACATCCACAACAGTGCAGGTGGGGAAAGGAATTGGCAGTTCACATCTGGTGGCCTCCCACAGTGTGGATGCATGGTGCATTTCCGTATATAAATCTGTGCTGGGACAGAGTATTTGTCTATTTTGCACAGTGGTATTTTACAAACCATTGATTAGTGCTCTGCCTCAGCCCCTGACACATTGTAGTTTGTCATGGGTAAAGGGGCAAGTGGTTAAGCCTAAGACTGACTTTGTACATCTTGGGACTAACACAGCAGGCATTGCTGTATCTGCTGCCTACTATCCCTGTATTTATATTTATTTATATACTTCTACGGTCCTTCATCACATGGCCAAAAGGTGGTGCACAAGTTATTTTTAAAAATGCAGCAACTCATATTTCTAAAATCAATTAAAAGATTCAAAGCAAATTAAGCACAGCATAAACTAATAAATAAGAGGGGGGGGGGAGAGCAACAGGTAAAATACAAACTGACCTCAACAAATCACACCTCTTTGCCTCCAAAAGCTTGGCAGAAGAGGTACCGTATTTTTCGCTCTATAAGACACCACCAGACCATAAGACGCACCTAGTTTTTGGAGGAGGAAAAAAAAAATCTGAATCCCAGAAACCAGAACAGCGAGAGGGATCACTGCACAGTGAAAGCAGCAATCCCTCCTGCTGTTCTGGCTTCTGGGATAGTTGCACAGCCTGCATTCACTCCATAAGACGCACACACATTTCCCCTTACTTTTTAGGAGGAAAAAAGTGAGTCTTATAGAGCAAAAAATACGGTACAGCTTCACCTTCCTTCTAAAAGAGCACAGCTCTAAGGCAAGACACGCCACAGTGGCAAAATCCAAAGTTTTGGAGCTGTCATTGAAAAAGTCTTCCTACAAACCCCTGCACTGCTGAGCCCTCACAGGCAGTGTTAGAAACTGAGATATCAAAGCTAGGAGCTACGTTATGGGTGCCACAATGGAGTGCCTAGGCATGCTTTTTTAATAGCAAGAATACAAACCTGAAAATGGATGAACTGCAGCTAAAATCTTATGTTCATTTTTCACATAGTCTAGTCCTTCTCCTGCCTACCCCTCTAATATTCTTAAGAGGGTCTCTTCTCCAGTCTTCAGAGAGTAGCTGGAAGTGGGGAGGCAAAAAAAGGTCCTCCTTTTCTTCCACTCTGCAGTTTTAACCTGAAATCTTGGGCGCAGTACTGCACCCACAGCTCAGAAACTGCTCACGCTAATGAAATTCCCTGTTGCAAAATGCGACTAGAACAATGGGAGTTTTGAACGCTGCTCACAGGGACACCCTAGGAGGGTTGCACTAGCTGATCCTAAAGACTAGAGAGGTTGGTATGAGGAAAGGGATTCTCTCAGGTTTTTGGGTTCCTGGCTGTTCAGGGCTTTGTGTGTTTGTGTGCACTTGTATATCACCTGGAAATCTGCAGTCAAAATTCCCTACTACAATGTTTCTTTATGCAACCTTTTTTTAAAAAAAAAATGCTGCCCACTTTAAATTTACCTAAATTGGCTTCCCTTGTAGGTGCGAATGGAGTTGAGCTTACATGCCTTACCTCCATCTTTTACTGAAATCTGCTGCAATAGACCTTTCCATTTTTGCATGGATGGGGAAAAAAAAGCTTTTTGCCAGCTTTGCTAATTATCCATAATCTCTCCAAAAAAACACAATTACCTTTCAGCCCATGTGCTTTAAGAAATGCTGCACTGTCCCCGCTCTCTGCCAGCTGGGAGATTTTGTTTGGAACTCTCTTTATGCCCAGCAGCAGTTTTGGAGGCTTCCAAATATCTTGGGGTAGGGGGTCGATGTAATTTCACTTTTGTCTGGGGCCCCCATGCTGGCTCAAATCACTGCAATTTTGCAACATTTTCATTAGAAGAGAGCACATCAGCACTTTTTGAGGCACCGTACAGGCTGCGGCTGTTTGAGAAAACTCTAATAAGACCACAAATTCCTTCTCCCTACCACCATCCACAAGTGCTTTTATATCTGCAATTATATGAATCTCTGTTGAAAAGCCTTCCTTAAATGTTTGGTGGTACCATTTGCACCGCAGCACCCCTGAGCAGTAGTCAGTGGCTTGGAATTAAAATGCTAGAACTGTAGAACTGGGTGCAAAGACTGGAATGGCGAAGAGAATAATCTAAAGGCCAAGAAGATGGTTCTGTTGCTGAATATAAGGAAGTTTGGGCCTTGAGCTGTGTTTGTATGAGAAACTTCCAAGCTTGCAGTCCAGTCAGAATTATGCCCAGTGCTGTCTGTGTTGATATGACCAGGCTTCAGCATATGCATGCTGGATTGAGGACCATATGCAAAGAAATCTCAGCCCCATGAAGGAAGAGCATCATATAAATATAGGGTATAATCCAGATTAAGTTAGCTGAATTTAGTTCCCATTGATTTGGACTCAGGTTAAGCCATGACAAACTTGTCCCATTGATTTCAGGGGATACTAAGCACTGTACATCTTGCTTTGCATTGATTCAGCCTATAATAAGTCAATGCTCATTTCAAGATTACCAATGCCCATGTGTCAAACGGGAATAACAGCAATCCACAATTTAAAGATGCTGGGGAACTGCAGCCATTAAGGCTACAATTCCACACATTGTTACATAGAAGTAAGCCCCATTTACGGATTTACTTTTGAGTCTCCTCCTCCTCCTCTTCTTCTTCTTCTTTGTCTTCCTTATTAAATTTATATACTGCCCTTCACCCAAAGATCTCAAATCCAAAGATAAAAATCTCAAATCCAAAGATAAAAATACAGGATAAAAGCTCAATTTAAAAAGTTAAAACAAAAGCAAAGCAAAGTAATAACCCCCCTCCATCCATAAGCTGTAAGCCTTGCAAAGCTCTCTGCACAATGAGCATGCTATAAAATAAGATAAAAGAATTACTAACAGCACTGTTTCCCATTAAGCCTTTGCAGAACAGTTTGCTTCCCTCTGCAAGCCACCAAGTCAGAACCCAATTCCGCCCCACCCCCGCACCCACCCCAACCACAGCACCTCCTGCTGACTTCGGCCATCCAGCATTGCTGACAATGTGAGAAGGTCAATGCTGTGAGCTATGAAGTTAGCCTACTTCCATTACAAAAACTGCCAGCATCACACACATTGATCCCCCCCCCAGGTACCCATCATATAATTCACCAATCTGCAGTGCCAGGCATAACACAGAGGAACATGAAGCAGCTGCTTTGGGCAGCACATCTCAGAAGGAAGGGTCATTAGTCTTACTCTAGCCTTATTCTGTATGTATCCTTCAAATAAAACAGGAAAGGGTGCAACTTAGCTCTTCCTTTTAGCTGTGCCAGTGGCTTAAACTGGTCCTGCCAATGTCCATCATCTCCCCTCAAAAAATCTCTACTTTACTGTTGTTGACTATACAGTAGTACCTCGGGTTAAGTACTTAATTCGTTCCAGAGGTCTGTTCTTAACCTGAAACTGTTCTTAACCTGAAGCACCACTTTAGCTAATGGGGCCTCCTGCTGCCGCCGGAGCACAATTTTCTGTTCTCATCCTGAAGCACAGTTCTTAACCCGAGGTACTATTTCTGGGTTAGCGGAGTCTGAACCTGAAGCATATGTAACCTGAAGCGTATGTAACTCGAGGTACCACTGTACTTCAAAAGGACCCCACCCAACATCTTTATATGTTATTCTAAACCTCCTATGAGTCTGCTTCTTTCTCCTGTATACCTGGCTTGGGTAAAATTAGGGGAAATCACTCTAATGAAATACTTGCTATAGAGAAATATCATGCTTGACAGCCTTCCAATTGCCTCCACTTGTCCCCTGCCCACAAAACGACATGGTATTCTCATTGTCTTCTTGCCTGCTTATATTCCTGAGACTAATCCAGGAATATAACCCAGCTCCAAATTGTACGGCAGCGACTCTCCAAGAGTCTCAGGTGAGGAACTGCCTGAGATGTTGTTGTTGTTGTTGTTTGCATTTACAGCCCACCTTTTCCCAAGGAGCTCAAGGGTCTTTCTCCTCCTCATTTAATCCCCACAACAACCCTGTGAGGTAGGTTAGACTAAGAGGCAGTGACCGGCCCAAGGTCACCCAATAGGCTTAGTGGCTTAATGGGGATTTGAACCCAGGACCTAGTCTAGCTATGCCACCACTGGTGTACCCAGACCTGCATAGAGAGATGCTGAGGACTGAACCTGGGAACCTAGGAAGCAGATGCTCTACCACTGAGCTATGCCCCTTCATCTAACCCCAACCGCGTGAGTATGAGCTGTGGCCCAGGTGACCCAAATCCTAGGTCTCTTGCACTGGCCCCAGATGCCCTGGATCTTCCCTCTCTTTTTAAAAAAGAAAAAGTGCTGCTGTTGCAGCTTGCAGAGTGTGGCTCAGCTTGCTGCCAATGAAATGCTGGTGGGATCCCAGCGATCCATCATCTTGTTTTGCTCAGAAGCCCAACCTTGCATCTGTACACTTCCATTAGCACGTACAAATTTGTATCGGAGCCTATGACCTGGTTCTTAAGTGCCTAACACCCTCCAGCTGGCTGCACCAGACCCTTAGGTGCTTTCAGAAAGGCATACCGCAACATCCCACAAAGCAGACAGCTCATGATCAGAGAGGCATCGTTTTATGGCTTTTATCTATTTCAGGGTTGAGCTCTAGCATCCACAACATGTTTCTAGGCCGAGCCCCATAGGGCCATAAAAAGGATCCTGCAGGGTCAAACCATAGGACTATCTAGGCCAGCATCCTCTCCCACAGGGGCCAACCAGATGCCCCCGGGATGCCCACAGTAAGCATATCCTTCCCACCATACATCCAATGGGTGAACTATGAAGCAGGTCTCCCGTAAAATCCATTATTCCCTGACCCTCAAATCTCCTGCATAGCTGAAAGGCAATTCAGTCAGAGTGAAGAAAACACAGCCTTAAAAAAAAAATATTCAGCCTCACTTCAACTGAAACTACCCATTCCTTTATTCAGTGCCCCTTGTAGAGTCACCAACACACTAACTGCTGCGTTGTTGCCCATTAAGACCTTTGGCCTTCCATATGTTGCCTCCATCATCCTTGACTATTGACCAGGCTGGCTGCTGGCTGATAATAGTTGGAAGTCCAACAGCACTTGGGAGAATAGAGGTTCCCCTATCTCAGTCCTATAGGGTTTAAGTACAGGCAACATTTCTTGTGTTTAAAGGTCCCCTGAGGAGTCCATTCTCCAGATGCTATTTCCTCCCAGCCCACAGTTAGGCTGGGCTTTCTCAGTGGTGGCCCCTCGACTGTGAAATAAAATCCCCAATTAGGCTTAGCAGGCTCAAGGATGGTTTTCCTTTATGCAAAGGCTGAAACCTTTCTGTTTTCCCATTCTTTTAACAGTTAACGCTGCTCATTTTTCTTCTTTTGCTTGCTTATGCTTGCTATGACTAAGTGCTGAGGGGTGTATGCCATTTTAATATTTTTAATTAGTTCTATTATTGTTTTGTTCCTCATGTAAAACCTCAGGCGCTTGCAGAAAGGCCAGTGATAAATGTGAATAACTAAAGCACGGCTATGAGAACACATCTTTCAAACACCCACTTCTTCAAACATGTGCATAATGCTCACATACCTGCCCATATAGGAACACAAATGCATTATCTTTTGTGTGTCTGTGAACATTTTATAGCACCAACATTAAGGGGGAAATTGCAGGGTAGTGAACAGCATAAAACCAACAATAAAATGTCAAGCATAAAATATGTCACAAATCAGTAGATCAGTACACACACACACACACATCCATGGTTTTATGTGCAGTTGTGCCATGTGTCATCCTAATGTGTCGTTAGCAAATAAAGGCATGTCACATTCCCAGCCAGAGCAGTCAAGGACCTCTGGTCTTCTCAGAGTGACAAAAGATATTGCAGATGTAGCTCATCATACCTGTCCCTTTCCTGTTCTTGTTGGACACCTCACCCCCAAGCTGCTGCAAATGATCCAGATATTCCCCGCATCTAGCAGGAGTGGGACTAATGTGTCAGAAATCCTCTCTCCACAGTGCATTGGATCCAGACGAAGTCACACTTGAATCCCACTGAAATCAATGTGATTTGAGTAAGTCATTATTCACATAAGCCCAATTGATTTCAGTGGGACTAATTTGGTCTAGATCCAATTATGGGAGTCCCTCTGCACAGCTGTCTTGCCTTTAGCAACTGATTGAGCAGCGGTAGGGCAACCTCTGGTTCTCCAGATGTTGCTGGACTCCCATCAGCCTTAGCCAGCATGACCAATGGTCAGAGATGATGGGACTTGTAGTCTAACAACATCTGAAGGACCACAGATTCCCTCATCACTGTGGGAGGGGGAGCCTTGAGAGCTGGAATTGACTCAAGGACCAACAGTTGCTAACCCAAAGTGCACAGCAATTTGTCACATAGCAGAATTCCAAAATGGTGCCCCAAATTAGAATATTTGCATGCAGGATTGACATTATTCCCCTCAACTAGAGCAAGTCTTCCAGCAGGCAAGTCGCTCTTGGCCCTGAGACTATGTTTTCTCCAACATTCGTTGTGCTCTTTAACCTGGAAGAAGGGGGTTCATTGTTTGCCTGTGGGATGTGATGCCTATGAAAGCTAATGCATCAATAAATTAGTTAGTCTTTAAAAACTCTGAAGAATGTAAAATCAAAGCATTGGTCTTTAGGAATAACTAGTAGAATAATATGATATGCGGTGCCATGTGGAATGTGCAAAACAAGAATGAAGAACATATTTGTTATGTGTCCCCCTTTGTTGATACTGGGAAAGCTCAGTGGGTAGAGCATGAAGCTCTTAATCTTAGGGTTGTGGATTCAGGACCATGTTGGGCAAAAGATTCTTGTGTTTAAGGGGGCTGGACTAGATGATCCTAGTGGTCCCTTCCAAATATACAATTTCTACAGTTTCTATGATCATGCTCTGGGTTACCTTTATCAGGGAGATAAGATCAGCACATGGGTTGGAGCACGGCCTGTTGTGCAGTAAGACTACAGAATTAGTACCCAACAGATCAGTGAAACTTCCCATTTGGCTTCAGGAAGAAGTATAAAGCACACACCTTTTCTTTTTCTTTGCTAATGGCTTTGGAGAACAATGGTGTTGTCATTAATCTATCTGCTGCTGCTTGAAATTGCTTAAGTGGCACGTTGGTTTTTTTTAATGAACTGTGAATTTATTTTTATTTTTTACAAATCTATTTTAATGGCTGTAAAAGCAACCTTGAGCAAATGATGTAATGAATTGCACATTATTTATCAATGAGTAAAACATCCACACTGCAAGGAGGCTGGTGGCAGTGCTGCAACTGGGAGGAGGAGGCAGTTCTAAGGTTTGGAAGAGGATGAGAACCAAAGTGGTCTCTTTCTCCTTATCCCATGCTCCTGGGCTGATGTGTTTTTCTCCCTGGTTTGGGAGCAGCTCAGGGGTCAGAGATGGCTATGGATCATTTGGATCCACATCTTCCCCTGGCCCTTCCCACCATGAGATGCATCCTCAAGTAACTTCCCAGGGAGCCATAGGATTGCAAAGTGTCACAGCGCTAGCAGGCCCAGAGTGTGGAATTAACTCTTCATTGTCAAAAGCACACTTACAAGTTAGGGAAAGGCAGGTCCATCAGTCCTTCGTCTCTCAGCCAGTCTCTCAGCCACTCGTAGGTATGCACCCGATGAGGCAGTTGCCACAACAGAGAGGCCCCTGATCTGAGCTCCACGCAAGCAAGTGAAGACTGCCTGCAGGGAACCTTCTGCACCTCTCTCTTCTGGTTCTGGGTGACAGTGGAGCAGGAGAGGTAGAAGCAGAAGGAGGAAGTATGAAAGCCCTGGGCTCTACCCTAGCTTGACCTCTCCCTCCCTCCACCTGTTCTTCGCTTCTCCTGCCTCTGACTTTTAACTCCTGGCTGCTACAGGCTTCCCCAGATCATTGATCCCTTCTTCAAGTTGGTCTCCAACCCCCCTTCTCCCAGGGCCCACTCCTCAGAATCCAGCCACTACCCCTCAGTGTCCTGCCAGTCCCTGACATCAGGTCAGCAGCTGTTCTGCAGAAGGATACACAAAACAATATCAAGAACTAAAACAGCACCAAACACAATAAAGGCAAATGCCAGTAAGATCCAATAAAACAGGGATGGGGAACTTGTGGTCCTCCAGATGTTTTTGGGCTGCAACTCTCATTGTCCCTGACCATTGACTATGCTGCCTGGGGCTCACCAATGTTGAAGTCAAACAACAATTTCTTTTATTTATGGGTTGTTTTAAAAGAGGTGCAGGTTGTTGCGAAAGATGGGTATTTGTGTGTGTGTGTGTGTGTGTGTGTGTGTGTGTGTGTTTTAAGTGAGCACTAGGTTCAAAAGCTGGAAGACCATGAGAGCAAAAGGGTTCCTTCCCATGTGGTTATATTTCCAAATTCCTTTTCATCTGAAATGTCATTATGGGGAAAGCAATTTTCTACTGGGATGTTAAGGGTTAGTCACTTACAAACCGCAAACATTTGATGAAGGGAAGTTATTGGCAACTGGGACTCAATTGCCCACACATTTAAATTTAAAGGGCAGCTGTGATTGTCTAGTTTTATGTTGCAGCAGCTTGTGGGAGGTTTAAATTTGGAACACCCTGCTGTTGATGAGTTTTTAAAAGTGTTCTGCTTCTAGAAAAGAAGGTTGCTTTGCAATAACTTTAAACTAACACCAATATCACAAACACACCCTGCCATTTATATGAGAGTCAGTGTGAATTATTGCTTATCGTATATGATTAGGAATGCAATCCTATGCCAATATACTTGGGAGTAGTGCCATTGAGCTCAATGGGTCCTATTCTCAAGTAAATCTGTATAGGCTGGCAGCCTAAATTGAGAAATGCTCCTCTGCATAGACTTAAAAAACAGGGTGTAAATACTGCAGTGCTATTAATCCCTCTTGTGCATGATTGATAAATTGTGATATGTGGTGCTCAGCAAGGACAGGATAAAGTGTTCAGGGCTTTTAGCCCATCTTCCCGAACGTGGTGCCCGTGGGCAGTTTTGGACTCCCATCAGTGTGACTCTTTTGCATTGAAAGGCAGAGTACAATGTTGACATTTATTGCTTTATTATTATTAAGGCTTGATTATCTTGCTAAGTGATGCTAGCAGCAGCTTAGGCTGCTACTAGGGGGTTGGGTCCAAAGCAGTGGTATGTAAGCATTCTGTCAGCTCAAGGATTTCCCCTTCATTAGGTTATTCCTGCCTTTCTCGCCCTGCATGTGCCCATGGCGAATGAAGAAGGAAATGGAAATTACAATGTTGGCAGGCCCGGATTAAGCAACTGGAGTCCCTGAGGCTATGCAGACTTGGGGGGCCTAATAGCATCTGACCACAAAAAAACAAAACTTCTCTTCTTTACTAAGCAACTGGGTCTAGATCACGGGTCTGCAACCTAAGGCCCATGGGCCACAAGCAGCCCAAGGGGGTCATTTAACCAGCCCACAAGCTGTCCCTGAACCATGCCGCCCGTTTGGCGAGTCCCCGTGCGCTGCGCTAAACTGGCGCAGTGCAGGGACTCGCTTCCACAGCACCGGAAATTGCGCCTGGACAGACACAGATGCCGGAAATCGTGAGCGCATGCGCTCAGGCACACGCACGATCTGGTCCACAGAGGGATCTCTGCTGGAGTGAACCAGCCCAGGCGAGGTAAACCTTGCCGACCCCTGGTCTAGATAGTAAAATCTGCCTGTTTAATTTTTATTTTTTGGCAAGAGGTTAAGGGCCTGCTCATTTATCAGGCCCTGGGCTGCAGCCTGCTCAGCCTGTACATAAGTCTGGGACTAGATCTTGGTGCACAGCCATCCACAACATCATTGTGCAGGCATGGGTGCACCCACCCACACCATTGCTGAGACTAGTCCCATCTGGTTTCAAATGGACACACTGGCGGGTGTGTGTGTGTGTGTGTCTATGTCTGTGTCTATGTCTGTGTGTCATGCAGAGCCAATAGGCACCAAGCTTTGATTTTCCGACTGAAGCTAGTTTGTGGGGGAAATGCTTTTCAGGGACACAAAATGTGCTTTAGGCCCAGATTGTGTGTGGACTGGGTAAAAGAAACAAGATCTCAGAGAAGAGTGGCAACTTAAGTTGACAGAATATGCGCAGCTTGCAGACTTAACATATAGAATAGGAGAAAAAGAAGAACATGCGTTTAGAGAAGATTTGAAAACGTTTATTGAATATATGGGAAGTAACTGTGTACAGCTGAAAACGCTGGCAGCATTAAGATAAATTCAACAGCGTAAATAAGTTACGATGGGAGTAATAATGGAATAGGGAATGGTATCGTTTGTGTAAAATATGCAGGGATTTGTGATATGTAGAATGAAAGAGAAGAAGGGAAGTCAATGATATCTTAAGGATGTCAAAATGAGTATTTTAAATTGTAAAACAGAAAATTTTATCAAAATAATAGAAAAAAAGAAAAGAAACAAGATCCCAGCATGTGTTGACTGTAGAATATAATGTCATGTGTATGCAGCTGGACTACATGTGGAACCATACAAGTTTCCCTGTTCCATATACCTGCAGCCCTCTAGATGTTGTTGAACTACAGTTCCCATCATCCCTGACCATTGGCCATGCTGCATGGGGCTGATGGGAGTTGGAGTCCAACAAAATCCAGAGGGACATCACAAGGTCCCTATGCATAGTTGGAGTGTTATATTAGTGCTGAGGAGACCTGGGTTCATATCCCCACTCAGCCATGAACCTCTCTGTGAGGATGAAATGGGGGGGGGGGAGGGAAGGAGTGTTAGGATATTTCCGTTCCACCTTAAAAGGGAGCAGGCTTTGTGAGTCACAGAGTCTGCGTATTTCCTGTTCACAGGGTGTTTATGTTTTCTGTTGCTTTCGTTTCACTCTCTGTGCCTGAGCATACCAAAGCAGGCAGTCATGTTTTTCTTTGTTCTGTCCAACGCTGAATAAACTTCTAAATGATACTCTCCTGCGTGCAACTTTCGCTGTGCGAATTCTGCTGATAGAGCATGCATCAGTTCTGGAATGTGGCAAGCTATTTTCTGGAGCTCGTGTCGCTAATTGCTGATACTGTATCAACGGGAGATCGATGGACGTCCGGAGACAACGTGGGGGCCATGATGGGCCATATCTCCCTGGCAGTATCCCAACAAGGAGAACCACGTCCAGAGCGTTCTGAGTTCCTTGGCAGAAGGATGGGATGTAAACCAATATATTTTTGTTTCCCCAGGTGATGAACTGCATCGTCGAGGTCATTTCTGACATAGTGTCAAAGCCAAATCCACTCCCAATCAGCCAGGAATGCCTAGAAACTCTTCAAGGAGGTACAGAGTCATTTTTCTCCCTTACTAATGAAAAGTCTAATGTGTTAATATTATAAAATTAAATTGTGTGTTCTTTTTTAATGGGCTGCCATAATGGATTATTTTTTAAACAAAAACCAAAAAGATAACCTCAACCAGCCCATGTGCTAATGGAGCTATGGTGAGTATGCCAGCTCACCTTGGCTTTGGCAGGCTTCCCTGACAAGCTGCTGCTGCTTCTTCTTCTTCTTCTTCTTCTTCTTCTTCTTCTTCTTCTTCTTCTTCTTCTTCTTCTTCTTCTTCTTCTTCTTTGCAGATGAAAGAATCCTTTCCATTCTTCGCCATCAAAACTTACTAAAGGAGCTTCAGGAGATTGCAGTCCAAGGTACAGTTTAGCTGGAATCATGGGGAGTGCCCAGTCTTTCACTTAAGAGGCATGCACAGCTTCTTGTATTTTACCCAAATGGAAATAATTAAGAAAAAGCGAGAGAGAGTAAATTGTGCAGAATAAGGGAGTTGCATTATCTATTCATATCACATCATTTCCTGTTATTTGACACAGGGCTTAGCTTGCCCTGGAGTTAGGGCTATTGGTCAGTTATGTGTGAGGAGTACACACAGTTCTGTCTACAGGCAGCCTTTGCAAAAATGGCTATTCTCCCAATGGCATAAAAAAAAACTTTCTCAGCTAGCCGTTCTGCAGAAGGCACATTTCAGCCCAGGGCTTCCTGATTTGTAGCCCTTAGCATGTTGCAAAGGCTACCCTAGAGATTCAGTGAAAGCCTGTTGCATTTGTGTTGTGCTCATGTCCACCTTACAAGCGTTGTATGAGAAACGGGTTAGCAAAAATGGAACCCCACAGCGCCATCTGGTGTCACAGTGTTAGAATGCATAAACAACACATAGAAAGCCCTTTTTCTTTGCCAATGTAGCTGAGACCTGGGATGCTGGACTAGATAGACCATGAGTCAGCAGGCTCTTCTTATGTTATAAAATATGCAAAGCGGGTGGTGCTGTGGTCTAAACCACTGAGCCTCTTGGACTTGCCTATCAGAAGGTCGGCGGTTTGAATCCCTGCAATGGAGTGAGCTCCCATTGCTCTGTCCCAACTTCTGCCAATCTAGCAGTTCGAAAGCACGCCAGTGCAAGTAGATAATTAGTTACCGCTGTGGGAGGAAGGTAAATGGCGTTTCCGTGTGCTCTGGCTTACGACACAGTGTTCCATTGCACCAGAAGCAGTTTTGTCATCCTGGTCACATGACCCAGAAAGCTGTCTGTGGACAAATGCCGGCTCCCTCGGCCTGAAAGCGAGATTAGCACTGCAACCCCATAGTTGCCTTTGTCTAGACTTTACTGTCTAGGGGTCCTTTACCTTTTTACCTTTACACACACACACACAAGCACACACACACACACTAGCTGCCATGGGTGGGAGCATCGCAGCCCCAATGGAAGTCTGTTCCCCATCCCACTGCTATTTGAAGCTGCTATTGCTATTTGCCTCCTGGTGCAAATAGCAGCTTCAGAGCCGTGCTGTGTGTGTGACTGCAAGGAGGGGAATGGTTAAATCTCCCTCCCAATCCACCTCGCCCACCATGGCTGCTATTTTGAAAGGGGGAAAAAGATGCCCACTGGCTAACCAAAAGATTTCTATGTCAGGGGGTTGGACTAGATGACCCTCGGAATCCCTTCCAATGCTACAGTTCTATGATTAACGTAACATGCATTTTCTTCTTAGTGGGGGGGATGCTTTTAGACAACAGGTTTTTCCTGTGTTGCGAGAATGAATGCACTTGAAATAGTTTGAATTTTTTAAAGAGGAGAGATGCCAAGTGTTGATTTCCTTCTCTCTCTCTCTCCTGTCCCCATCTCCCCTTCATCAAAACTTCTGTGTGTGCAAAAAAACAGGAGCAAGCGAAAGGACAGAGCAGCAGAAGAAAAGCAGCGGCTTTGAAGATGAGCTTTCTGAGGTCCTTGAAAGCCAAAGCAACAGAAACATGGAAAGAGGTCAGGGACGCGGGTGGCGCTGTGGTCTAAACCACTGAGCCTCTTGGGCTTGCTGATCAGAAGGTCGATGGTTCAAATCTGTGCGATGGAGTGAGCTCCTGTTGCTCTGTCCCAGCTCCTGCCAACCTAGCAGTTCAAAAGCATGGCAGTGCAAGTAGATAAATAGGTACCGCTGTGGCAGGAAGGTAAACAGCGTTTCCATGACTCTGGTTTCCATCACGGTGTCCTGCTGCGTCAGAAGCGGTTTAGTCATGCTGGCCACATGACCCGGAAAGCTGTCTGTGGACAAACGCCAGCTCCCTCAGCCTGAAAGTGAGATGAGCATTGAAACCCCATAGTCGGCTTTGACTGGACTTAACTGTCCAGGGGTCCTTTACCTTTTACTTTACCAGCTTAACCCACACATAAGTCAGTGCAAACCACATAAATAGATATTAATGATGAATTAACATGTACCATTAAGGTAAGACAGGGAATATGCAGGAGAAATGATTTTGAGGAGATATGGAGGGTGTTTGTAGAATTTGTACTGTTAAAAGGGAAAGGGGTCAGACCATTGCAAGAGGTATTGAAATTTTGGGAGGTTGGATAGTTACAATGGAATGGTCTCGGTGGTGAGGTGCACATATTTATTCCTATTTATTTATATTATTACTTTGTCAAAATAATAATAATAATTAATAAAAAATAAATCTGGGCCCTGTACTCATGATGTGGCAATCAGTTAATTCTACCTTTGCAGTTGGCTATTTTCTACACACACCCACTCACACTCTCCTCTCTATCCTCCATCCATGCAAGCGAGAGTCATTATCAGAGTCCGATGACAGATTCCAGCCAGGCAAAAATACTCAGGGTGTGATGCAGTGAGGGGTGTGGCCTGCAGAGAACTCAAAGGGCCAGTTAGAGAGACTTGGATGTCCACATTTGGCCCCTGCGTTTGAGGTTCCCCACCCCTACACACCTGCTGCCCAGCAATGTTTCTTGGAAGAATTTAGCAGACTCTTTCAGAGTCCCTAACAAAAACCATTCGAGCCTGGGAAACTGAATATCGTCAAGCTTTGTTTTGTTCAAAGGAAATTGCATAACAAGGTAGATCAGGAGACTTCCCGGGAGTTGGTGAGGTTTATGAAGTCTGAATAGAATGCTAGAGTTAAAGAATATTGTATAATTGTTCTTGTTAATGCAAAAAGGCAAAATGAATGAGTTGTGTCGGAGGAAATATGATTTAAAATTATGATCAATGATTTATATGGATAGATAAAGGAAGAATAACTCTACTTGAACAACTTGGAAAATGTTATAGTTAAACAAAAGTCTAAGCAGGAACTGCATGCACAACCAATGGAAATTGAAAAAGGATGGAAAAGCAATAGAAATTAGGAAAAAGTATTTTGTTGTGAGCAGCAAAGGAGAGAAAATAAACATATGGAAAGGGGTGGGAAGTCAACTTTTAAATTTGAATTCATTTGTTATTAATTTGTTGGGTTTTTTTTTTGAAAATCAATTAAAATTAATTGGCAAAACCAACAACACTGTTCCACATTTTGGGGAAAGACCCTTTGCCCCAGTAAAGTAAGTGCAACTGCTTGACTCACATGAAACATTCAAGGGTTTGGTTATGAACTGGGGCCGATTTCTACTGTGCATTTTGTAGCACAGCCCAATTCCCCCTTAACTCTACCATTTCGCCTCTCAGATCTGTCAGAGGGGAGCCCTGACGAGGAGCCCACAGCCTCCTTTGCCGAGCTGGAGGCAGAGAGAAGTCAGAAGAACAGCGAAAGCGATGTTTCAAAAGAAGAGGAGAGGAACAGTGTAGAAGAAAGGGAGGCGAGGGCTAGAGATGTTGACTCTGAAGAGCAAAAGGAGAATGCGGCGGGATTTGACGGCAACGAGGTTGGTGAGAATGAAGGACTGCCCTGGGACAACACAGTAGACAATCACATCCACGATGAGGCCCAAGACGATGAGGCCCCTCAGCAGAGACGCCAAGAGGGTGAAGAAGATGAAGAGAGAAAGGAAGACGATGAGGTGGAGGGGGAGGAAAAGGGGCACATTTCCAAAAACAGCCAGGAGGAAAGCGAAGAGGAAGGAGAGGACAGTGTCAGAGACCAGGCTGAGGAGGAAGAGGAGGAGGAAGAGGAGGAAGAGAAGGATGGGGAAGAAGAGGATGAGGAAGAAGAAAGAGAGGCCTCTGAAGAGGAACGTCCTACCAGCTCAGAGGACAAGGATGATCAAAGGGAAGATGGTATGTTTATCAGCTTAAACCCATGTCCCCTCATTTGACTTACTGTCTGATGTTGCAGTCATCACCACTTTGAGCTTCAATACTTGGATGATCTATTTTACTGATGGGCTGTATCCAAGTTAACTTGTTTCATTAGGGCAAGGATTTCTACTCGTGCCATGGGACCTCCCCCATCTCCCTTTCCCCAACCCCCCAGAGTAGATTGGGGGAGAGTGTGGAGAGAGGAAGGGGGGAAAGTTCCATTGCATGAGCTGAAATCCTTGCACTGACGGAATGAGTTGGTTGGATAATGCCCTATATGTTTGGATGCTTCTAGCAGTGGCAGGGAAGACTGTTCCCCTGTTCTTCAATCCTAAGTGCACTTAACTGGAAGGAAACACCATTAAATCTTTCAAGTAAATCACCCAAACACTCAAGCAATGGAGGGGATTTGAATGGAAGAGCTGGGCTGTTTGTGCTCTCTGCTCTAGGTCTATATCCGCTCTTGACCCATTCCTTTCAGGCGTGTGAAATGGGGCAGAGCTCCTTCCTTTTCCTACCCTAAGGTGTGTTGGTTGCTAGACATGGAGATGAAGGAGATGAAGGACAACAGCCAACCTTCAGAAAGGTGTTTAGGGAGGCTCCATGATCAGTATAGTCACCATGGCCAGTAGGCGTCTATTGCTTTATAATCCTACGTATGACCTGCCTTTTATTTAGCCAAAGCAAACCATTAAACTATGTTCATTTTGTTCAATTTCCTTTTAGATAACCAAGATGCTAAAGAGTTTGATCGGGATGGACAGCCTTCAGAAGAACAAGAGAAATTCCGTAGTACAAAGGGAGGAAGGCATCACACGTCTCGAGATGAAACAATGCGGGATGAGGACACCTCCCGCGCCAGGGATACTGAAAGTGAGGAAGTGGAAGAGGACCCCTCCAAAGGTTTAGAAGATGCCAAGAGATGGAACAAAATGGACGAGCTGGCTAAACAACTGAGCACTACGAAGAGGGCGGAGGAAAGCGAAAGCAACGAAGACCCAGACAGGTCCATGAAACTGGCTCTCAGATCCCGCAAGCAGGACTTCCGTACCTCTGAAGAGGACAAGAGGAGAGCGCAGAAGCATCATTCCAAAGAGGAGAGCAGCGAAGGAGCCTTCCCACTTGCTGCTCTGCCTGAGGAAAAGAAGGATGAAGAAGGAAGCGCTAACAGGAGAACAGAGGTAAGACTCCCCTATCTGCAATGACCAGTCTGAGAATGGGGCTGCAAAGACACCATGCGACTGAAGTACGTGGCTTGCCCCTAAGAATCCTGGGAAGTGTCGTTGAAGGGTGCTGGGAATTATAGCTCTGTGGGGGGGGGAGTAAACTACAGTTCCCATAATTTTTGTGTATATGCCGCCTGGGTGTGTTGAGTTCTAGAAGAGGATGGAGTCCTTTCTGGCAGAGGAAATTGCTTCTTGCAATAGCTATTTTGCTTCTTGCAATAGCTATTTTGTCTCATACTCCAGGGGCAGGGCTACTTGGGCCTGGGCTTCCTTTGGAGAAGACACTTTCTGGGAGATTCACGGCAGCTCTTACTTTATTTACAAATATTCATAAGCATTTCTATCTAGGGCTTTTAGTGCCCATGAGCTACCCTGGAAGGCGGACCTCGCCATTTAAAATCGTTGTGTCATAAAGTACAGTTAAAGATATATTTATCTTTAAAGATATATGAAACATAAAAAATCGCAACAGAAGCAATACTTCACCTTTGCAGTAGCAGGCAAAAAAGCCTGCCAGAGCAAGAACACAAGGGCCTGCTGGATTAGGCCAAAGGCTTATTTAGTTCTCAAAGTGGCCAACCTATGGGAAACCAACCAAAGTGGCCAACCTATGGGAAAATGGCAACTGCCATGGGAAACCAACAAAAAGGACCTGAAGCACATGTGATGCCCAGCAACTGGTACTGAGAGGCACATTGCCCCTGACTCTGGAGGTGCCTTCCTCAAACTCCCTATTTCCCAAACCGTCTCCCTTTGGTCAGAGCTGCATCCCTAGTAGAAGTGGTGAGCCTGTTCTCCTGTACCTTCAGCAGTACAGAATTGAGGTTTCTGAAAGTGCAACACTGATCAATTGATTTTAAGCATCTTTACCCTGCTTTTCAGCCAGAGTAGCTTACAAATGCCAACAATAAGACAGTCCCTGCACTCAGGTTTACAACCCAAAAGGCATGACTCCAAAGGAAACGTGGGTGGCGCTGTGGGTTAAACCACAGAGCCTAGGACTTGCCGATCAGAAGGTTGGCGGTTCGAATCCCTGCGACGGGGTGAGCTCCCGTTGCTCGGTCCCTGCTCCTGCCAAGCTAGCAGTTCGAAAGCATGTCAAACTGAAAGTAGATAAACAGCGGGAAGGTAAACAGTGTTTCCGTGCACTGCTCTGGTTCGCCAGAAGTGGCTTAGTCATGCTGGCCACATGAACCAGAAGCTGTACGGCGGCTCCCTCGGCCAATAAAGCGAGATGAGCGCCGCAACCCTAGAGTCATCTGCAACTGGACCTAATGGTCAGGGGTCCCTCTACCTTCGCCTTTACCAAAGGAAAGGGAGGATGGGAACACTTGTTAGAGAATTCTTGCAATGACTGGCTTTCAATGACCAAATCTTTGAAAAGAGATTGAGGAGAGAAGGACTCAAAAGCCCCTTTCCGCCTCTACTGTAGCCTGATTGAGTGGCAGGAAGGAGCCTCAACTGGTGTATCTCATCCTTACATGGCAAACTGTATCCCTAAAATCTCTTCTGCAAAGAAGGTACCTGAGCTCCCTTTGTATTGCTTTGCATCTGATAACTGGGATCCCTAATAGCCAGCAGAAACAGGTCAACTTACTTGGCCACCAAACTGAGAGGCTATTCCCTTTCTTCCATCTACAGCAGATGTGGGGAATCTTTGGCCTCTCCCCAGATGTTGCCAAATGGCAACACCCATCACTCCATGCTTGTTGTGGCTGATGTGAGTTGTTGTTCATCAACATCTGGAAGGTTCAAAGTTCCCCGTGACTGATCCGCAGCTCCACACTGCCTTGTTGTTCAAGATTTCAGTTTGTTCCTTTCAAGTGCATGCACACACACACACACACACACAAATCACTGTGTTTCCAGGGAATTGCCAAGACACTGATGAGACACCAGGGAGGCCACCAGAAAACCATGACGATGGTTGCTCAGGTGCCAGTAGAAGAGCAAAAGCCCTCATCGCCAGCTCAGCAAAAAGTAAGGGGGGGGGGGGAGAACAGCACACCTGCCCATGTTCGCTAGGAGGAGAAAGAAATGTGATACCAGCGAGATTGTTCAAACACATAAGAGAAGCGTGTGTACACACACACACACAAATACATTAACACCAGTTACCTGGCTTGCAACTCACTTTTGCAACCCTTGATTGTTTTCAGCGCTCTCTCCTGTTTTACAATCATCTGAGACCACATGGCACACATCTCTTTGTCAAGGTAAACTTCTCAGCCACCTTAGGGGTGCAAGTGGTGTCGTGAGATGCTGCGAGCGACCTTGGTGTCAAAATACTCATTGTGCTTAATGCACGGCATGCGGCAGCGGCTGTTTTCTCTCTAGGCGTTTGGATTTTCACCAGGACCGCAGGACATTTGGAAGAGAGACTTAGTAGAGATGGAGAAATTTGGCGCAGTTCACCTTACACAGCTAACTTTTTGAAATTCACACTTCCTCGAATGTTCTTGCAAAAGAACAGAAAATGGCCATTTTGTTCCACAAACAAAGTGTCTCCTGTGATGCTACAAAGTCTTCCTTTCGGTTACATTAACTGGCTGCTCTCCAGGAGATTCTAAGCACTTTGATTAAATGGGCAGGGTTGAGTTCCTCAGCAGCTAACATATATTTCTAGCCAACTCACTGATATTATCCAGAGACGTATGACAGCCTTTAGGGTTGTTTTTTAAATAATACCATTGCTGTTGTTCAGGGATGGGGAATGTGCGATCCTCCAGTGCTGCTGGATAACAATTCCTATCATCCTTGACTATTGGCCATGCTGATTGGGAATATTGGGAGGCGGAGTCCAATAACACCTGGAAGGTTGCAAGTTCCCCATTCTTGTTATATCAAGTGCAGGCACAGTAGCTCATAGGATCAGGCAGGATAAAGATCTGACATGGGCGAGAATGACATGCACTATTGGTTCTGCTGATGGCTGACTCCAGATTTAATTTAATGCAGAATATATCAAACAACAGGCCTTTCAGTTCATCCCCCTCATTTATTTATTTTTTTAATTTTAAGTATTTAAATTAATGTATTAATTTGTTATAATAAATTATATTAAATCAAATATTTTTAATAATTAAGTTAAAATGTTTAATTAAATTAAAATTAAAATAGTTACAAAGTGGCTTATAAAAAGGATACAGACTTAGTAAAAACAAGCAAACTACTTGTGCAATAAGTGCATGTAAAACCCAATAATCCAGCAAAAAAAGGGGCAGTCCATTGCAAAATACATTCTTATATATTTTTTTCAAAGTCTTTAGAGCCACTCTAAAAGCAGATACTTCTGTCTGCAGAGTTTCACAGCTGTGGAGCAATTTCTTCCAGCCCTGAAATAACCCTTCATGTGGTGTCTTTCCCCTCTTTTCTTTTATAGGACCAAGAACTGGAGAGTTTGGCAGCAATAGAAGCGGAGCTGGAGAAAGTGGCCCACAAGCTGCATGCCCTGCGAAGGGGTTGACACTTTTATAACACACGCCGTAAGCAAGAAGCCAGAAATTTTAACTCACCCTTTAAACACTGCAATTTAATGTCTCTGTGTGTGGTTTTTGTTTTTTAAAAAGATGAAAGTAATAATAATGGAGAAAGTGCATTTTACATAGGAAGCCAATTATCACTAGAAAAAAACAACAACATCGATTTCTCTCTCTATGGTAGTCATGCTTTCCATTCACATGTGCTTGTTGTTTGATTTCATGCTTGCTTTACTGTAACTTTTGGATTACAGGATCACAAGCAGTATGGCTTACTCATGTATTTTCTGTTGATTAAAAGGGATTGTTTTGTCATTTCCCACCTTACTTTTTTCCTTTTCCTTTTTGTCCATTTCTTTTTTTAAAAAAGAAAAAGCCATGACAGCTTTCTAGAATGTTTAACTTGTACCATTAGGTTTTACTGGATAAAAGAACTTGCAATAACTTGTTAATCTTTTGATTCAAAGATGAGAATTCTGACTGTAATATATTCTATATAAAAATTAAGGACGAAAATAAACACACAACATTGGGCTCCTTCGTTCGTCTCTCACAGCTGCATTCTAAGAACCCCCAGAGCAGCGCTTCTCAAGTATGTAGATCCCTGGGGCGGGGGCAACCTGAGTGAAATATATTGTACTTGTATTTCTTTTACAATATAAGTAAAAGAAATACAATATGAAAATACAAAAGTATGCTGTGTTCAGAAGGCAAGATCCTGTGCATGATCTGCACATCATCGTGGGGGCACAGTTGTTTAGCATTATCTCATGAAGAGTGGGGCACACAAGACACGGGGACAGTACATGGTGTGGTTAAGGGTGCTGTTCATTTCCATCAAATTTGATGTCGAATGTACTTCGTGCTATTGCCATTCATCCTCAGTTCAAGGCAGGTTTATTTTAGCGCCCAAATGCACACACACACCAAGTGCAGTTGGAGAAATGGGGAGAAAACTAGACTTGCCATTCCGGCTTCTGATTTTATCCCAGAATGACCCTATTTCCCCTGCAAGTGTTGCAGCTGAGCTTGGGGAGAAGGATGTCCCAGCTCGTCCTGAGGCGGCGGCAAGGGAGCATCTTGTTGCCTCTCCATGGCCTCCTCATATTATTATTATTTACTGAATTTATATACCGCCCTATACCCAGCGGTCTCAGGGCAGTTCACAGTTCCTGGAGAGCGAGTCAGGAGAGGCTTCGCTTCCACCACGCAGGCCCAGCTCTTTGTGATGAACTGACTCTGAGAAGCAGGCAAAAGGAAAGGGCTACCCAAGTGGAAGAAAGATTTGTCCTCCTACTAGGAAATGCTCTTTGGGATGGGATATCAGGCCAGTCAGGACCTGGAACTCTACAAAGCAGCAGGTTAGAATATGTGCAATTTAAACTGCACTGGGATTGTAAATCTGGATATGAAAGTTGTTGTGTGCTTTTTTAAAAAAGACCAGTCTTATGGAATAAAATCTCACCCAGGTCCTGAACCCCAACCCAGCTATCTTGAACCATTAAAAAGAGTGCAGGAGAAGGTGGTTTAATAAGGCATTTATTTTAATCACGTGTTTGGAAAAGGACAGTGTTGTACCCAAAGCAGACACAGAAACAACAGGTGATACTTAAGTGCATTTTACTCTCATTAAAAAAAAATAATCTGTCACAGGTGTTTGGCAAATAAAGACAAAAATGGGATAAACTGCTATTGAAATCAACAACATAAGCAAGAGTTGAGAAGCACCATATTATTATTGAGAAGAATGTCAGACATGCAGTACATGTAAAAAAGCCATGGAGCTAATATTTTTGGTTTTTATAGAAGCCCAGATGTTTTTCTTATATCTAATCTATCATCTATCTATCTATCTATCTATCTATCTATCTATCTATCAACATGTATGTATGTATATATAATATATACATATTCAAATTAAATACAAAACCATTTAGTTTTTAATGAAAGTAATTTTGTGAATGGGAACATAACAATCACAACACTCACACTTGCTAAGACTACAGAAAGTGGCAGAGAATTATGAATGTTCTTTTGCAACCTGGGAAGGAGGAGGAAGATGGTCCCGAATGAGGCGAGCTTTGAACTGGGAACACTGAATGTCAAGCATGCCTTGAAAAACCAAAACCCACAACAATTCCTGATTCATCAAACAAAAGAAGTGAAATCCCAATTACTGGCAAAGATTAGTCCAGTTTAATGGGGTCTTTATTGGGGATCTCACTTGAAAGGGTCACTTGAGCTACATTTATAAACACTGAGGAAGGCAGGGATCTAAAGAAATAAATAATTTTAAAAATACATCTAGTATAGATTTTCATTTTTACAGCAGGCTTTTCTTTTCTTTACAAAAGAGATGAAGACCTCTTATCATTCATATACAGCCTCAAATATAGAAGTCACTATTTTATACTTACATATTTGCAAGGTTCAGATACAACACAAATCTCTTCACACCCTGAAATGTTGTATCAGGAAGTTACTGTGCAAGCAGGGGAAGAGAAACGTGAAATGCTAAAAGGGAAGACGTGATTCCTCTCCCCACCACACACACCAAAACACAGAAATTTCACTAGCTTTGCTCATTAGAAATTAAGACAAGTCTTTTTGCCGCCTTTTTTTTTTTTAGGCAGGAATTAAACTGAGTTAATAAACACTCAAGAATTTGATTTTCAAGTCATCCATAAGTCAATTATGCTGTTAAGCCCAGTGTACAAAAAACAGCAGATCCAAGGGACGGGACTCTCTGATGTATCTGGCAAACACAGGCTCTAGCCTAAGAAAACTTGCACCCCTATATATTTAGTAGTGTTTGAGGTGCCACGAAACAATGTTACTGTTCCTGGACTGTTCCAATTTAGGTGGCAGGTGAGTTTGCTTCACTGAGTGCTCTGCCATATAAAAAGCAGAATGCTTCCAGGCAGGCAGGGAGGTGGCAGCGAACGGGATTTTCACCTAGGCAGCTCCCTAATATTCCAGCTTTCTATGTACCTACAAACCTGCTGCCTGAAGCAGTCCAGTCCAGAAGAGATTTAGCACATGACCTGTTTGCTGCTGTCCCCCAGGGAAAACTGCTCTTTAGAGCTCAGTCGGAGCAAATGGCAATTTTGGTCTTCTCCAGATTGATGTTTGCTCCGATTTAGCATCGGGTTTTCCCTGGGAAAGGAGCAGGGCAAGGGGGGAAACTGTTCAGACCCATGACTAGAAAGTGGGAGTGGGAAACATCTTAGATCCATGCTCTCTAGGTATGGGACACAAGCCCTGGGTGAAAGAGGTTCATATGGATGTTACTAAGAACAAGAATTGTTGGTCAAACGTGTTCTTTTGATCACAGGGGCTAAAAAAGCAGCAAGAAAAGGCTCAGTTGCTTTGAAATAGCAGCACTCAAGTCGTGCTACAGGTTGTTATGTAGAAATTATGTTTCGTTAAAAAGGGAGGGCTCCTCATAAAAGCTGAGTTTTAATATTAGAGCTGCAAGGTTAAATTATTTACCTGCTCAGTGAAATAATGTTTTGCTTGACTAAGAAGATACCCCCAATATTTTCAATACAAGTAGTTAAAATTGCAGATTGAAAGTATAGTAATAACAGAAGAATTCCTTCTCTTAAGAAATTAGGAATGTCTTGTCTAAACCGATGCCTGATGCACACATGCATGATTAATTAAAAATAAAGCTTTTTTGATAGCTAGAATCATGGAAAGGACCCTACAGATCATCTAGCCCAACCCCCTGAAATGCAGGAAAATGCACTCATATAGGTATCAAAACCATTACCTTGGCATTATCAGCAACACACTTTTTTTAAATCTGCAAATTGACTGATTTAATTAAGAACCAATGAACTAAAACTCATGATTAAACCAACCAAGACGGATGACAGACGTAGTTTTTATTGATTAAATGGCCAGCATCCACCACCACTTGACAACATTTTCCAATCACACAAGAATGCTTTTGAAATCAAGTGTCAACCAGGGTGTGATGGGTGCGTGGGGGGAATAACAGAGGGGTAAACTCTTGTAGTTTTAAGTCAGCCACAACAACAATAATAAATCAGGTATATGGATAACGTAGCCCCATGTAACTCCAGTGGCTGATTTCTTTAAAGTACAGTTCAGTGCCATGAATAATTTACATAAATTAGGCTATAACATTACAGCAGATTCTGAGAAATTCTTTACTCTTGACTTATTTTGCACACTACTGGGAGAGCATGGCAGTGCTCATGGCAATGGCATTACATTCACACTGAAAGAGCTAGGTTTTATATACGTTTATTTCTAGAAGGGCGGGCTTTTCAGAACTGGGGGGCGAAGTTGAATGAGCTGTGGATTTATGCCCAAGTGCACTCTGAAATCTTTCAATCCATATGTACACAAAACACTAGCGTGAATGGCTTCTTTCTGTTCATACAAGGATGGGCAAAGCACCTGTTTCTGTAATACAAAAAAAAAAAAAACCCGGTGGCTGCCTTCTGACAGGGCCTTATTTTAAGCGTGACATTGCTAAGTGCACACAAACATTAATGTTCTCAGGCAGTCCAAGAATTCTTTGCAACTTCTGTTAAAGATGTATCTACTGAACAGCAGCAGCAAGCAGTTCAGTTAGCTGTTCTCCTTGCCAAAGGTATATGTGTTAACCCTTGGTCCTGTCCCACTGGTGGCTGCGATTGCCTTTCATTTTAAATTAAAGCAACATTTATGCATAAATGCGTAAGTTCCCCCTTCCCCAAATTTACAAATGTTTGAAGAACAGTAGCAAAACAAAAACAATTCCCCCCTTACTCAGTAGCAAGACTGTTCCAGAGCTTGGGTGTATCCGTGACAGCTCTGGTGCTAGCCAATAGGTAACCAACACTGGCCTTTCCTTGTTCCAACTGAACAAGGAAAACCTGCAGGATGATAGCCCTATCCAGGCATTAGTTCTCTCCGTGCATAAAGAAACAAGTGACTCAGTGCATGCTGCCAAACTGTACCCCTTTCTAAGCATCACAATTACCGTTTAGAACACTCCACAAGCAAAATCTGCAGTGGGGAGCCTCCTCTACCAATCATTTTCAGCATTTAGATCCCTGGTTATATGCTGGAGTGGGACGGCACATGACAGCAAGCTCCCACTCACATTTGTTTATGCATTCAGTAAAAATGGTGCCCCAATAAGGTGTGTGTGTTTTCCAGAAGACAGAAAAATGTACAGCTGTTTTCATCCTATGTATGACAAGGAATATCACACATACTTTCAGACTGTTAAGCACACACACAAAACTGGCACTGGAAACTAAAATCTGGAAGCACCTCAAATACGGGTTCAAGAGTTTTGATGCTCCTGTGGCCCATAGATGAAAAGTTCATTTTATACTGATGTAGCTTTATTTTTTAATAACATTTGCTAATTGCTCTGCAATTTGAAACAGCACACCCTTACTTCCCCAGCACTTGTGTGAATTAGTTGCATTCCTTACTCATGCCATATGGAAAGACTGATGCAGAGAAGCCTGAGGAATTCATTTTCTGCGGAATCCACTGCAAACTGGTTATCCTTTGGAGTTTGCATTTCTCCAGATTTTGAGATAAGAGATCTCAGCTCAAAAAAACAAAACATATGGAAATGCTTTTTTAAAAAGTGTATTTTAGTATTATGTAAGTTTAGAAATGCACACACACACTGATGTAAAATACATGTTCAAATATGTATTTTGTGATAAAAATACATATTTAAAAATAATTCTTGTGTGGTTAAAAAAATAAAATCATTGATTCATGGACATGGGAACAGGCTTATGAATGAACATGTGTGAAATTGACACAGACCAGAGTTGGACTGATCCACCATCCTTAGTTTGACCCAAGATACTGACAGGCAAATATACTAACAGAACTACAATTTACTTGCTGATCAAGCCAGTTGTTAATACCATCTTGTTACAGACTATTTGTAGGATATGAAACTTCAATAAACTTCAGTTATAGCCATGGGAGGAAAGAGGCTGGTAACCTATTTGGCTATGAAACCTAAGTTAGGTTCTCTTGGTAGTCAAGATTTGGACTGCATTTTTGTGTTAAAACTTCAAAGAAATTACAAAATTTATTAAATAATCATTTTTAAACAAATATTAAAATGCACAATTATATTTCAGTAGTTTATTTTGGAGAAATGAAGCAGTGCAAAATAGGCCAACCACAATTTAGAAGGCAGCCGCGAAAATAATTCCTTGCTTATTATTAAATCTAGCAAACAGCATAAATACACTGTAATTGGATCCAATACTCAGATTCATGTAAACATTGTTAGTTTTGAAATGTTTCCCCATTACTAAACCAGACCGAACAGACTCTTCTTCTAGCTTGCTCATCCCTTAACTCAAATTTAATATTGCCACTTCAATTTTTTTTTTAAGGTGGGGGGGAGTAATAATTAAAAACACTCCATAAGCCAGTGATGCTACAGTACCACGATATATATCATGGCAGACTGCTTGCTCCCTGAGGACATCTGTGGCATGAACCCATGACCCTTCCTGCTGCTCACAGCCCATAATGGTAAGTAAAGCAAAGTTTGTGACAGTACATCACATTGCTGGTTTCCTGACTCATGTCAACGGCAGCCAATGAGGTGGGACAGGGTTTGCAACACTCAACATGATAACATCACAAACCTCGTATTACTGAACATTACAGGCAGAGAAGGAGGGGGAGAATCAGTTGCTTTCAGTGATGCTTCTCACCAAGATTAAAAGGGTTTTAGAGAAATACGTTCTGTTTGCATTCATTTATTTCTTTTTACATCACAAACTTTGAAAAGGCTTCCTGCAACAGGAAGAAAATCCACGTTTGACCTACTTTTCACTCCCGCCCCAAATGCATGTTTTTAAAAAATGCACAGGCAAATCCGTACAACTTGTTTTGATGCCTCCACAACGGCTGACATGGGAGGAAGATAATTATTTAGGATTGCTGTGGCCTAAATTTCATACGGAAAGCGCTAGCAGTCTCTCGTGGAAAATAGTTTACAAAGGTTAGCCTCTTTCAGAGGGTGTGGGGTGGCTAATTAAGTTAATTACTTTCTTGTGGCGTTCTATAATGGAGTTTATAAATGAAACGCAAACATATAAGTAAAGTTAGCATTCTCTCCCCAACCCACCCCCTGCTACCCTCTAATACCAACACTTATAAACCTTTCTCCAAAAAACACACTCCTAAGGTTGGGCAGAGTAAACACTTGTCAAGTCTCCAAAATGTGTGTGGTCATTCTCCCACTCTGGCTCTTCCCATGCCCCAAAATTCATCAATTGCTCCCCGTTTCACTTTCTTTATTGCATATCCAAACATTCTTGGGACCGATGGGTGAGGGTCCTTAAGGCCAGTTTATATTCTTTTAGCATTAACAGTACATCAAAGCAACGTGTGACATGTGAAGTGGCTGGCAGACATGCATGATGGACATGCTCCGTTCCCCTGAAAACCACGTGTGCTGGGAGAGAAAACACATGTACAGCCTGGGCCACAGGCTAGCTTGCATGCTCACATATCCTCTTACCATGCACTCACCATGTGTGAACTGGCCTACGGAGCTACAATCCATGTAAATGCTCACTCGTTCCATTGGTATCTAAGCCCGATATAAGACCTTACTAGCGTTTCCTTAATGAAACGACTTAGTGATTGTTTCAAAAAGGAAGAAGCCCACAATCTCACCAACAATGCCATCTCAACATCCTGGCCAGCTCCATTAATTTTGGTTTAAGATTCGGAACTGGACAAAGGTGGACAAAATTCCTGGCAGGAGACGGTGCGTTGAAAGGAATTGTGTGCTGAAAGAGTTTAAGGTGCACCAGGTCCTAAGGTATAAGCAGGCTGTGAAATAAGTTATAGATTCTATAACATTGCCCTAATGACACTATTCCGGTGACAACGAGAGGAGGTGGGGAGAGAACGAGAGAGACAGCCAAACACAAAGAGTGATTGGGATGGGTGGGTAGTGTAATGAAAGTTGCCACCCATTGGGTTTTTTTGTACAAAGTTCTGCCTGTTGAGTAAAACCAATGATGGGGAGTAGTGGTCACAAAACTAGTTGACCCTTTGCAGTCTCAGGATCAGCAAAGCAGCAAGAAAATGTAAAAAGGCCTGGTTGAAAAGGATTGTCCCGGATTACTCCTGTGCCAAATACAGCAACATTCATATACGCCAAAGGAACAAATGGCAGTGTTGCGTCGACCTACGCCAATAAGAAATGTACTGGGAAACAGACTGTTCACGCTTGCCAAGTACATAATTTTCTTATGAGAGAAGGGGGAACATTTTGCAACTGGCCCTAACATTAGCGTCCATCAAACCAAAACTAATTCTGGGCATGTAGGTTGTGCCCTAGTCCCGAATCCTTTAAAAGCACCCATAGACATTCGTGCTTAACTCTTTGGACTGGTCTGGGAAAGAGTCACGAAGAAGAACTGGCATGTGCAAATTTTCAAATACAATCCTTATCGATTCTGTGAAGTTCATCCTTGAAATTCTGGTCATTAATAATCACAAAGAGGAAAGGAGTGGGGGGGACAGAGACTCCACCCTCCAACATTAAGATCTAGTGTTTAAGACACACACACACACACACACACACACACACACACACACACACACGTACGTATGTGTAAACTCACTACAAATCTACAATAGGAATCTGATGAAGTGGACCCAGATCACTAATTTTGTTTTTCATTTCCAAAATCACGCTGAACCGAGAGAGATTTGTTTCGTTTCGTAGTTGTATTACCAACCATCCTGCTCTGATCCTGGGGCCTATAGAGTTTTTTCTTAGTCCATGGCACTGATTGGGTTATTGAGAGGAAGCTTTTGTTGCCAACGTAGCAACACAGTGTTGCTGGAAGCTAGGAGACACTGCAGAGTTGCAGCCTAGTCTCTGGTGCTGAAGCTTCACGGAGCTGTTGGTCTCGCTCTCCACAATCCAGGAGTCTTTGCCCGCCAGGCTCCGGCAGCCCATGCTAGCGCAGCATGTCCGCTCTCCCGCTAGGCTGTTGCTCTGCTCCGTCAGGTGCTTGCTGCGACTTAGCTGCGACACCTCTGGAGACTGCCCTTGCAGGACGGCAGCTATGTGATTCAGGAGGTCTGTGAAGAACTCCGAGACACCCTCATAACCTGAAAAGGGAATGTGAAAGAGGAACAGTCAGGCATGGATGTCTTCCTATTAGACTAGCTCTTTCTGTAAGTTCTCCCCATTCCTCTTCTCACCCTGTGTCAGGGACTGGAAAGAGGAGGAATGGAGACCACCTCCCTCCTCCCCCTGAACCTTCCAGAGAAGAGGAAGACAGTATAGATTCACAACAGTGGTTTGATGAAGGTCAAGGCTCAGAGGTAGATGAAGAGCAGAGAAGGGCAATAATGGGAGAGGAGGAGGAGGAGGAGGAGGAGGAGGGGGAAGCAGACGCGGAACAGCTGGCTGACACATTATCACTAGAAAGCATTCTAGACCCCCCTTCTCCCAGAACCTGGCGAACATTGAAAGTAGGTGAGCAAAAGTGGCTTTAAGCGGTCACCATAAGTTGGGTGGTGCTGTTCACAATTGGGGGGGGAGTTTACTCGGAGCAACGCCATTACTACAAGAGGCTACATTTCTAAGCCTCTCTCTGTGAATACTGAATAAAAGTTCTTGGTAAGGGCTTCCGTGTCTTTCTATTCCTGGCAGCCTACCGGGGGGGGGGGGTGTTGTCGGATTCCCTGATGCCTGACACCCTGCAACACACAGGGACAACAGCTTAAGAAGTGATTATTTATGGGGGAGGCTTCCGGTTCTGCTCTGCCTTAATGGAGGCAGTCCCCAAGGCAGTGGGAGATCATAGGCGAAGGAAAAACAAGGATGACTGAGGGCAAAATGATCCTTGTAAATCCCCCCCCCCTGGACTGGGGGGGAGGACTTCACTCGCAGTTTGTCTTGGTACCTGGCTCTTGTTCTGGCATGGAACACAGAATTTTGGAACACAGAAATAAAGAAAATCATCAAATCTAGTATGCGGGGGGCCACTTTAACTAAATTATATATAATTTGGTACTTGAATGATTGGTATTAATAACTGTATAATAAATTGGTACTGTTATAATGAGGCTATTATTGGACTGCAATTGAAAACTAATAAAATCCCCCCCTTTAAAAAAGGGGATCCTTTTTTGTGGGAATGTAACAGTCGAATTCTAAGCTATACTCCTAAAAACATACAGCGGAGGACTATCACTTGGGTTTGCACGCTCAGGTGGTTTTGTTCTCAATAGTGCTGTCCTTAAATTACAACCCTTAATTCACCTCGTGATTCCTTTACTCGCCAAAGAGGTCACTGCAAGAGAGGGCAAGAGAGTTAACCTAACGCTCTTGGACCAGTTTTTTACCCCCTTTGGTGAAACCATACTATACAGGCCATTGTTAGGAATATTGAGGAGGGCAGACAGTGCTCAAGATCCATTCCTAACCATGATGCACCCAGAACAACCCAAGCCAAAAGGTCCATGGTGGGACTATGATTATTTTCCCTGCCAGTGTGAGGAAAGGTAATCCACTCATTTACTAGGAACTGGCATTTGCAACTATTTTCCTGGGCCAGATCTTGTCCCTTTCCCTTTCTGTGTTGTGAGAGAAGATGAAGCAGGGGACTAATTAGTAAGAGGAAGTGTTATGTTGTTTGTGAGAAGTCCAATCGGTACATTTGAACATTGACTACCATCTCCCCCTTCCTACCAAGATGGCTTTGTGTTTTCTGAGTTTGAGGCGCATAGGTGCTTCTCTTACATGGCTCAAGGGTTTAGTTCTCTAGAACTTCCCTCCAGAAGCATGGGAGGAGAAATCAGTTACCTAGGTTAGTTGTCCCTTAACCCATTCCTGATACATTCACACAGGGAACTGAACCGAAGTATTCCTACATCCTTTTCCATTCTCTCAATGAAATTCCTGATGAAATGGGGATTCTAATTCACAAATCAAATCTTTCTTTCTTTCTTTCTTTCTTTCTTTCTTTCTTTCTTTCTTTCTTTCTTTCTTTCTTTCTTTCTTTCTTTCTAGTATAATTCAGACCTCCTACCAAGTGATGGAGGAGCATTTCACTAGGTCTGCAATTTTAAGCAATCTGAACTATTTCCTACCTTTCAGAGCAAATATATAATTATTCTTTGGATCTCGCAGTTTTCTGAAATTTGTATATGGTTCTCAGCTTATAAAACATCCTAAGAGGCACTTTTAAGGATAGAATACATTTGAAAACGAGTACAAGGAGATAAATAGCATGCAATATGGATTTTCATACAGATTACAACGTGACTGGAGGAGGGGAGAGCAGTAAAGTGTCTTTAGAGCACTTTAAGCACTAAAACATCTTAGCTGGAACAGCCCCCAAGTGTCTGATTGTGGAAGGAAGGGCAAAAAGCACATTTCCTCTCTAGAGGTGATGACATCGAGTGCCATAAAGCAAAGCAAACCCACCATGTTCCTAGCTGCAATATTTTAAAGTGAAATTCTTTTCCAGAGAATGATAAATCCTCATGACAGAATAAAGCAAACATGGGATAAAGTAGGGGAAACCTGGATATTTTTAGGTGCTATACTTAGCAAGAAATGTTAATCTAAATACAGGAAACATATCCTGAAATTGGTTTTTGTTGTGGTTAAGAGATTTCAATTCATAACACCAATTTCTCATTATCAATGAAACTCCGGTTTCTAGTTTACTGCTGTCCAAGTTTTCCCTCTCAACCTCCCGCCATCACAGTAGGAACATTGCAGGGAAGGTGAGTGCTGCTCCACTGTTTCCTGCAAAATCACAAAATGCATGGACATTACACGCAAGTATAAGCATGACTGTGGAAGCTGATTGGGTCACTTTCCAGAAACGTATACGCTGGTGTTAAAGAAGTATCTGTCCAACAAAGTCGTCCTGTTCACAAAAGGACTTCTGTTGCGCAACAAAACTTCCCCTCCCTCTCCTCTCGTGCATCCTCCAAATCTGTTCTGGGTGTCGTTCCCCCCCCCCCAACACGTCACAGCAGATTTCGGGTGGAGAGAGGAGAGGAAAGGCAAGTGCCCTTGTGCAGCGGAAGTCCTTGGGCGAATGAGACCCCTGCAATGGGTACAACCCATTATATATTTGCTGCAGAAGGTGGTAGTGAAATCACCAGTATTTTCCACATCCATCGTAACGTTTGCGGATGCTCTCATATGCGATGTAGCAGCCTGCTCTTACCTGGGAATGCATTTATATCGATGACAGCATGCTGACCAGTCTGGTTGTTAATGATGATGTCAATCCCAAAGAGAGAAACACCCAGGGCTTGCCTCAATGTCTTCGAGATTGCCCGAATGACATCATCATTTGGCCTCTCAAACACACCTTCTATTTTATCTAGCTATAAAGGAGAGAGAAAGAGAGAGAAAGTTTAAAAACTGGAGTGTGTGTTTTGTCTCCAAGACAGTTTCCTATTTTACTACTGGCAGATTTTTTTTATTTTTTAATCACTGATTAGTGACAGCCATGGAAGAGTGTCTTGTGTTTTTTTAAATACTCTATGGCAATTGCATTATATATTGCTCTCAGTTATGAGACTTTAGAAGAGGGAGGTTATCTGATGCTCACAGGATGAGCTCAAAGCCACGCACTCATGGAAAAGTTATGATGGACTTAGTTACTCATGTAACTTTTCTAAAGGTTCAGGTGTAGTGCTTTAAGTGGTAAACATCCACCTGGGCCGTTAGCACTTCAAGGGAAAGCAACAACTACTAATACACCCTTATTTTAGTACTTATTTAGTACTTCTGAGTACTAGATCAACCAACAAGCTGTATGCAACAGATTTCTTCTCTCCTACAAATTATTGTATGCCCTAAAAGTCTGCCCCAAAATCCCTGAAGAAGATTTTGAGGAGCTGCTGGGGCAAGGAGAGGAAGGTAAAGTACCACTGAGCAAGCAATGTCTGTCTTTTTGCACCATGGCAGCAGGGTGCTAGGACGGAAGAAAGCGGCACAGTGGCGGCAAATCAGGCGGCACATCTCACTTCACCGCTAGTGGCTAAATGGAACATGCCACATGGCTGCTGAATAGAGTAATGATATGACACCAAGTTGCACTCCAGATGTTGTTGGCCTCCAACTCTCAGCAGGCTCAGCCAGGACAGCAATGGTCAGGGAGGCTGGGAGTCGTAGCCAAGTGAAACCACACTGGCTAGACTTACAACTGGAGTTTAGGGCAGTGGGACCAACTAATTCACTCTTTTGTCCCATTTCCTACTGCGCAGCCAGAGCAAGCCACATTTAGGACACAAAATTGACTAATCAAGAAAGGGTCTTACGGACTAGGAGAAAAACACAAATACAGAGGAACCTCAGTGTCAGGGAACTGTCATCGGAAAGAGAGTTGGTGCAGAGGCTCCAGCAGACTCGGAGAGATTCTGCAGCGGAGGAGGGAACCAGCAGGGGGAGAGCAGAAGCTCCGGCAGAAGGGGAGTCGGAGGAGGGAGGGCTCTGGGATACTTCTAGTGAGAATAGTGCAGAGGTAACTAGACCCCCGTTGGCAACTCCCACCCTTCGCCGGAAGCTGTCACGTAGAGAGTCACGAAGGCGCATGTCCGTGAAACAACTTTTATGTTGGCGTAAATTTCGTAGACGCCCACTGTCAGATTCTACCAGCGACTAACGGAGTCATGCCTGGGGAGGCTCCATTAGTGCCTCGGTTTGGCTGAACTGCCAAACACCAGAGGGATCAAGCTTTTACGCACAAGCAGCTCATTATCCCATCACAGCAATCTGACAGTCTTTGTAAGCTGCTTGTGCAAGCAGAGGGCATCATGAGCGAACCAGCCGGAACCGCAGGAGCTGGAGCGGGCGCAGGTCCAAGCCTGGAGGAAAGGTACAGAGCGATGGAGGTCCAGCTCGCGCTGCAAACGGCGAGGCTTGAGGAGAGGAGGGCTCAAGATGCGGATAAGGGGAAAACCGCCCCACTTGCCAGAAAGGTGCCTGGATTGGTGCAGAGATTTGGGGGGGATCCCAGGAACTATCAAGCTTTTAGAACGGAGATGCAATATGCTCTCAATCTACTGTTTGATGACTTCACCGATGAGAACTCTAGAGTGGCGTACGTAATTAGCCATCTAGAGGGAGGGGCGAGGGACTGGGTTCGACCCCTGATGGCAGCCAATAATGATATCTTAAAGGACACGAGGAAGTTTTTTCGCGCCATGGACTTGATGTTTTCCAGCGAGATTGAGCAGGGGGTGGTGCGGAGGCAGTTGATGGGGTGCAAACAGGGGAGCCGATCTGTACGTGAGTACTGGACTGAGTTCACTATGCTTATTCATAGACTGGGGTGGGATCTAGCAAGTGAACCTATTCAAATGTTATTTGAAGAAGGGCTCTCTCCGACCGTGAAAGATGAACTTTCCCGGGCGCCCAGGGCGGAGTCTATGGATCAGCTGACTAAATCTGCACTGTCCATAGGAGCGCGCCTAGAAGCAAGAGCTTTGGAAAAGCGGGAAGGAAAGGGGGAACGTTGGAAGGACTTCCGCATTCCAGAGATTCCGGAGCAGTCTTTCCTGCCCGCAGAGCCGATGGAACTGGGAACAGCGCGCGCGCAGTTTCAAACACCAGTGAAGGGCGGAAGAAGGAGGGAAAGAGTGCCAAGAGATGTTATCTCTGCCAACAGCCAGGGCACTTTGCCAGAGTTTGTCCGCAAAGGAAGGAATGGCAGGGCATGGCGGGAACTGTTGGGGGAAAGGAGGAAGGAGAAATAGAGGAGCAAGTAAAAGCCAACGCCTGGTTGCCAACATCAGGGCACAGCAGCCAGGCCAGGGAGTAGTGAATGTGCCCACGCCGGAACCTCCAAGACCAGCGCTTGTGATAGAGGTGTTGCTGGAACTGCCAAACGGACACCCACTAAAGATAAAAGCGCTATTGGATTCAGGCAGCTCCTGTAATTTCATGAGTAAGGAGTTTGCTGCTGAACACCAGATACAAACTCTCCCATTAAGTAAGCCTTTGCAAGTAACCACGATTGATGGAAGGGAACTGTTGGGGGGAGAAGTGAGCCAACAGACTGTACCAATGATTATGAGGGTGGCAAGACACACAGAACTGATAGCGTTTAATGTAGCCACCTTGGGAGGAGCTCCCATCATTCTGGGAATGAGCTGGCTGGCACTACACGATCCGCTAGTAGGCTGGCATCAGAGGGTTGTTTCCTTTGGTTCAGCACATTGCCTAGAACACTGCAAGGAGGGAGAGGGTCAGGCAGGGGCCAGAGCCACTCTAGCAGGGATGGAAGTGACTGACAAGGGGAAGGTGCCACCACAATACGCTGATTTGGTTGACGTCTTCAGTGAAAAGGAAGCAGATAAACTGCCCCCGCACAGACCCTTTGACTGTCAAATCACCTTACTCCCAGGAGCACAATTGCCAGTGGGCAAGCTGTATGCCATGTCAGACCGTGAGATGCAGGAGTTAAGGGAGTTCATTGACAAGAACCTCAAGCGAGGTTTCATCAGAGAGTCACGAGCGGTGGGGGGCAGCCCAGTGTTCTTTGTGGACAAAAAAAACACGGGCAAACCCAGGCTTGTGTGTGATTTCAGGGCCCTAAATGCTGTGTCAGAACCAGTGACTTTCCCTATGCCCAGAATTGATGACATTCTGACACGGGTGAGAAAAGGGAAGATTTTTACCAAGCTGGACCTTAGGGGGGCATATAACTTGATACGTGTGAGGAAGGGGGATGAGTGGAAAACCACTATGTTCACCCCCTTGGGGGCGTTTGAGTACTTAGTTATGCCTTTTGGATTACAAGCGGGCTCCGCCTGCTTTCAATCATTTATGAATCACGTCCTGGGGCCATTGCTCTACAAGAACTGCGTGGCGTTCTTAGATGACGTCCTGGTGTACTCAGAGAATGAGGAGCAGCATGTGCGAGATGTTAGAGAAGTACTGAGCAAACTGCGAGAAAATCGCTGTGGGTGAAACTGGAGAAATGCCAGTTTCATAGCAGGGAGGTGGAATTCCTGGGGTACCGGTTGTCTGACAAGGGGTTGGCTATGGATCCCGGCAAGGTTCAAGCGGTACTGGAATGGAAAACACCAAAGACCAAGAAGGACGTGCAAAGGTTCCTGGGCTTCGGAAACTTCTATAGGAAGTTCATCAAGAACTTTGCCCATTTAACAGCGCCCATCACGGATTGTCTTAGCAGCAAGAAAAAATTTGCTTGGACGGAAGAAGCGCAAGGGGCATTCGAACGCTTAAAGGCAGCGTTTGCGTCGGAGGAGCAACTTTTGCACGTGGATCTACGGCAACCAATGCGAGTGGAGACGGACGCGTCAGACCGAGCGGTAGGGGCCGTGCTTCTCCAGCCGGGGAAAGATGCGTCTGAATGGAGACCGTGTGCATTCTTCTCGCGGAAGTTGAACAAATCCGAGAGGAACTACACAGTATACGACCGAGAACTGCTCGCCATTCATGAAGCATTCCGGAGATGGCGGCACTTGCTGATTGGGGCGCAGCACAAGGTTCAAGTCCGGACTGACCACAAAAATCTGGAGTACTGGAGAACAGCCCGAGTGCTGAACCAGAGACAAGTGAGATGGGCCCAGGAGTTCTCCAAATTCAATTTTGAGATTCGTTACGTGCCAGGGTCCGAGAACGTAAGGGCGGACGCTCTTTCCAGAAAGCCTGAGTACTTAGAGGGGGAGGGGGCGCCGGAAGCAAGGCACGTAATCCCTGAAGACCGCTGGGTGTGTGGGGCGGCTTTGGTGGGGCAGAAAGAACTGTTAGAGGGTACGGAGAACGACGAATACGCCCAAGAGAAACTCAGAGAACTCAGGAGGACAGCGGAGAACACAGGGGGGTTTGAAGAAAAGAGTGGGGCGTTGTATTACAAAGGGGCACTGTACATACCCGATGGGGAACTGAGGGGCAGAGTACTCAAGCAGTTGCATGATAGCCCCACAGCGGGGCATTTTGGACAGCACAAAACCATGTGGTTGGTTACCAGGGAATTTTGGTGGCCCAAGGTGAGGGAGGATGTACGGGAATATGTCAGGGGTTGCGACAGGTGCCAGCGAGCGAAAGGGGAGAGGGTGGCGCCAGCGGGGCTCTTACAACCCTTACCCACACCAGAAAGGCCATGGGAGGCAGTCTCCATAGATTTTATGACGGACCTGCCAAAATCCAAGGGCAAAACGGCGGTCATGGTAGTGGTAGATCTATTAACTAAGATGTGTCATTTTATAGCCTGTTCTCATGCGGTCACAGCGGAGGAAACCGCCAAGTTGTTCGTAGAGCATATTTTCCGGTTGCATGGCGCCCCCTTGAGGGTGGTCAGCGATAGAGGGAAACAGTTTACTTCCAGGTTCTGGAGGAAACTTATGAGCTTACTGCACGTGGAAATCAATTTCTCCACTGCCCGGCACCCGGAAACAAATGGGCAAGCGGAAAGGGCAAACGGGATTTTACAACAATACCTGAGGTGTTATGTAAAGGACCGAGAAAATGATTGGGTAGATAAGTTACCTCTGGCAGAATTTGCCTACAACAACGCTGAGAACGTGTCCACAGGGCTGAGTCCCTTTCTGGCAAATTATGGGTGTCATCCCAGGGCATTTCCAGGGGAAGGAGGGGAGAGGTGGAGTGTGCCGGCGGCGGAACATTTTGTTGAAGAGATGGAAGCCATCCACCGTCAGCTACAACTTAACTTAGAGAGAGCCAAGGAAGAATATAAAAAGCAAGCAGACAAAAATAGGAGGGAAGGTGAAACTATAAGGGTGGGAGACCGGGTGTGGCTATCCACCCAGGGACTACCTTTCAAGGGGGGTTGTAAGAAACTGAAACCCAAAAGATTGGGACCCTTTGAGGTCATACAGCAGGTGAACCCAGTAGCATTCAAACTCAGACTGCCCAGTCACATGAAATTGCACCCAGTATTTCACAGGTCATTACTGTCGCCGTACCGAGAGGGACGTGAATGGGGGGGGGAGCGTGAGAGAGAGGTCTCCCGAACGCCCGTGATAGAAGAGAGAGAACGCGACATGAACGTGGCAGGAATCATTGATTCCAGGTGGAAGGGGGATCAGGTGGAATATCTGGTAGAATGGGAGGGGGAAGTAGAGTCGGAAAACACTTGGGTACCCGCTGAGGTAGTCAATGACGAGGTTTTAATAGAAACATTTCATCGGCGTTTCCCAAAAAATCCGCAACCCGTGGCACGATTTAGAAGGGAACACTTTGGGACCACTGATGAGGAAGGAGAGTTTGGAGGGTTCCCAGAGTCAGGGGTGGGTGAGGAAGCCGACTCCGACGAAGAAGAGGAAAACGGGGAGAGAGACGGTACGCCATGGTTAGAAGTGTTTGAATCCTCGGACGACGAGGAGAGTTCCTTTAGGGGCTTTCCGCCCTCACCGCCAGTGGGAGAGGACGCGGGGGGTGAAGGGGGCCCTGAGGGGGAGGTGGATGTCAGGGAACTGTCATCGGAAAGAGAGTTGGTGCAGAGGCTCCAGCAGACTCGGAGAGATTCTGCAGCGGAGGAGGGAACCAGCAGGGGGAGAGCAGAAGCTCCGGCAGAAGGGGAGTCGGAGGAGGGAGGGCTCTGGGATACTTCTAGTGAGAATAGTGCAGAGGTAACTAGACCCCCGTTGGCAACTCCCACCCTTCGCCGGAAGCTGTCACGTAGACAGTCACGAAGGCGCATGTCCGTGAAACAACTTTTATGTTGGCGTAAATTTCGTAGACGCCCACTGTCAGATTCTACCAGCGACTAACGGAGTCATGCCTGGGGAGGCTCCATTAGTGCCTCGGTTTGGCTGAACTGCCAAACACCAGAGGGATCAAGCTTTTACGCACAAGCAGCTCATTATCCCATCACACTCAGTTTTCGAGCATCTCAGAAGCTGAATGATTCAGAACCTGAACACCAAAAACCCAGAAGTGAATGCTTCTGTTTTCAAACGTGCCTTGGAAGTCGAATGGCTTCTAAGGCGCATTTCTCCATTTTCTCAATGGAATTGGCTGACCGCCCATTGCGCCTCAGTTGTCGAAGGTTTCGGAAGTCAAATGGTCTTCCAGAACGGATTACGTTCGACAACCGAGGTTCCACTGCACATTTATCCTCCCATAAGTGACTGCAGAGGGAGTGGACCTTAAACTTCTCAGAGCTGAGGTGCACTGCTCAAATTGCTCCACTGTTTACTGTTTCCTTTTTATTAATTCAAAAGGACTGCATTATTACATCAAGTGTCAGGAAAACACTTTGTTGCACTGTAACCCATTCAGTCCACTTCTCAGGAGTGCTGTGGGGAATTACTACGTGTTCAGCACACTGATGGGGGGGGGGGAGGCCAACCACAGTGCATGCATCACATGCAGAAAACCCCAATCCAAGGCATTTCCATTTAGTTATAAAAAGGAAGAAGAATAACTATCAGGTGCTGAAAGGCCTTCACCCAAGACTCTGGCGGCCACTGCCAGTTACAGCAAACAACCGTCTGACTTGGTATAAAGTAAGTTTCCTACATTTCTGTGACATAAAAGGTGCAATTAAAACATTTCAAGAGGCTTTCTTGGATGATTTTGATTTGCAGCTTTGCTGTAGCAGAAACCGTTCCTAGAATGAACCAGGAAAGAATGGCTTTGGAATGGAGAGATTGTTGCAAAAAGGGGCCTTGAGATCTGTTTTGTTGCTTGAGTCACTGTATTCAGAAATAGGCCTTGTTATACTTACTGCTGTTAGGACTGAAGAGGATTCTGGCTTTGATACGTTGTGGCTGTTGAAAAATATCGATTCTCTATCTGCAGCGTGTAATAGTAAGAAAAGAATAAATGTTAAAACAGAACTCTGGTGCTGGGGATTTACAGGTGATTACTGTGCTGTATGGGACACGGGTGGCGCTGTGTGTTAAACCACAGAGCCTAGCACTTGCCAATCAGAAGGGTGGCGGTTCGAATCCCCGCGACAGGGTGAGCTCCCGTTGCTCGGTCCCTGCTCCTGCCCACCTAGCAGTTCGAAAGCACATCGAAGTGCAAGTAGATAAATAGGTACCGCTCCGGCGGGAAGGTAAACGGCGTTTCCGTGCGCTGCTCTGGTTTGTCAGAAGCGGCTTAGTCATGCTGGCCACATGACCCGGAAGCTGTACGCCGGCTCCCTCGGCCAATAAAGCGAGATGAGCGCTGCAACCCGAGTCGGTCACGACTGGACCTAATGGTCAGGGGTCCCTTTACCTTTTTACTGTGCTGTACAGGTAGAAGAAAACCCTCCCTTCAGCATTCAAATCATTATTCTTGGCTCCTTAAGGGATTTGAATAGATAAATGCAACACCAGGGGGCAGTGTAAGCCAGGAAGTCTATGTGTCTTTGCGATATTTGCAACTTGTTTAGAAGTCCTGGGACGATTTTACATCATCCCTTCATTTGCACCAATCCAGAACGAGCACTGCAATACTTCATCACAACATAATGGACAGGGAGGTGGTACATTTGCTGCAAAAGGGAGGGGACAGGAGTTTTCAATTAAATTGCTGTTGCATTTTTGAAAAGAAAAATATTGGGAGGAGGCACTAGTGATCTCACAAGCAGGTGCACGTGGCTCCTCACAACACTTGCAAAAGCAATGCGTGCACACACACACACAATATGATGGGCTGTGTGCTGGAAAAATGTGATACATTTCCAACCAAAGGCTTCCCCTCAAACAAAGACATCTGGATTCTGTGCAGATGTGAGAAAAAGCAACACAACAACGACAAACATGATTATCCATCATGACCTAAAGCCCAATTCTTGAGAAGGCAGGTTCAGAGGAGTCCTCCCCTTTGGTCACCAAGATTTCTTTCCCGTTCAGGCTTGCACCAAAAGTGCCATTCTCAGAGGTTTACCTGAAATGCCTGCTGAGAAGTTCTTCACCGATGGTCTCTTCACCACAGTGTATGACTCTCCAACCACAAAGACTTTGTATAGGACGGCGTTGTGGTTGATGAAGCTTTGGATCACACACGGAGGCTGGATAGCTTTCAGGCCTTCCTGGTTGAATATTATGGCCATCTGAAAAATGGATAGGGGAAACCACATATTCTTACAAGGATTTGCAATTAAGTGTAATTAACGCACATTACGTGGCGTACAGGATCACTGCCGTACCAGTAGCTCCCTGCAGCAGTAACACAGATGCGCACATAATCATTTTTAAGTCCTAACCATTTTAAAGCCCTAAATGGCCTCTGAAGAATATCTGAAGAATATCTGAAGAAGCATCTGAAGAATATCTGAAGAAGCATCTCCACCCCAATCGTTCTACCCGGACACTGAGGTAGGGCCTTCTGGCAGTTCCCTCACTGCGAGAAGCCAAGTTACAGGGAACCAGGCAGAGGGCCTCCTTGGTAGTGGCGCCCTCCCTGTGGAACGCCCTCCCACCAGATGTCAAAGAGAACAACAACTACCAGACTTTTAGAAGACATCTGAAGGCAGCCCTGTTTAGGAAAGTTTTTAATGTTTGATGTATTACAGTATCTTAATATTTTTTTGGAAGCCACCCAGAGTGACTGGGGAAGCCCAGCCAGATGTGTGGGGTATAAATAATAAATTATTATTATTATTATAATAAGTCTGGAGAAGGTGTGGCTTCCACCTTGCACCTTGGGTGTGTTCGTCATGCAAATTGCCAAGTGGATGAAGAGCCCACTTTGGCTGCCTTTACATTTAGTATCCAGATGAGTCAATGCAGAAAAAAGCTTTCTGAATTATTTTATGCAATGTTTGGTTTTGGGGTGGGGGGTGGGAAGGAGACTGAAAGAAACCAAAGTTCCTTATCGGAGATCTCATACAAGCAAAAATACCATTTTAAACTTTGAATGAACAAGTATGGACTGACAATAGAACCTTTTATTTTAGCAGTTTTGCATGACACAGCAATGAACCAATGGTCCGTATACAGCTTTCTGGGCAGGGACTGTGCAACTTCTGTTGAGCTGCTGTTATGGTTTCTTTTGTACTGAGCAGTTGGGGACACTTTGGTGCCCCTGCCTATTCAAGCTGACAGCTAGCTTCTCACCTGCTGCGCTAACTTTAGAATCATGGAATCATAGAATCGCAGAGTTGCAAGGGACCCTGAAGATCTGTACTTTAAAAGTACAAAGTATAATTTAACATGAAAACTCTTTAAAAGCAAACCAACAGCCAGCCCACTGCATCTCTGAAGTCGGTGCCACTGCTTTGCTGAAGATTTGGGTTCAGAATTTAATTAATGTCTTCTTAAGCTTTATTCCATACTTTTCCGTCAGGTAACCCAAGGGCAACAAAAAGGATCCTTTTATCAGTGTGTGCTGCATGTGGATAACATGGGGACCTAAAGAGGCATTCCTATCAGTTGCTGCACAGGTATGAAGCTCTCTTTTTACAATGCCTGCCTGTCAATGCAGAGGCTGAATACCTTCCAGGTAGCTAAAGGTAAAGGGCTGGCATTTAGTGGCTGGAATTTTTAAAAATGTCTCTGTACTAAATAGAATTAGGAACTCTCTAATGTTAATTTGAAGAAGAACACTTCAATAATAGTATTTCATTAACTGGGTATTAAGTGTTTATTAATTTGGCTTGTGGAATGAGAAAACAGTTAACTGTGATGCCCAGTATGAGTTATGAGACAATTAGCAATGACTTCTGAATTTTTTTTTTAAAAAGAGAAGAGCCTTCCCTACTTCTCCTTCAGATATATAAACAAAACTACCAACGGGGGCAGTTTCTCTCCTCCTTTTCTACTAGGACTCCCAACAAAGGCACTTTTTAATTTTTCATCAGGCAGAAGATGGGAGATAAATACTCACCTCATGCGAGTTGGTTCCATGGGCCACTCTTGTCTTACAGACTACATGAATGAAAAAGGAGAAATGCTAAAATGAATTCAAATTCTTCCATTTTCTGCAGAAGCTTTTCACCCTGTCATCTAAATAGGGTACAACATAACCAAAACACTCTTCACTGTGACTACCAGAGCCCGGCTGGGGGCAAGGGTCAGCACTGGTAACAGGCTGTGCTAGTACATTTTGGGGCCTAATGCAAAGGGATGGTTGTAACCTTTAAAGCACTACGTGGACTGGGCCCAAATTTTTTGTTGGTCTGCCTGCAGCCTGCCCCAACCTGACCGCATGTTAAGATCAGCTTTGTGGGCCCTCCTGGTGTGTCCACCCACATGGTTCGTAAGATGAGTGGCCATGGGAAAAGGGACTTTCTCTATGGTGGCTGCCACAGTTTTGGAATACCGTTCTCTCAATGCCACCAATATAATAAGGGACCCGAGTCTTTCACAGTGACCCTGGAAAATCATTCCATACAATCCGGAAAGAATCAAACCATGGGGAAATCTGTTGCATCACACTGTGATGCTTGGTGAGAGCTTCCTGCATAATATGAAGTGTACAGCACACACAGTAAATCAAAGACACACACATTAGTCTAGGGGTGGGGGAACGTTTTCCAGCCTAGGGGCCACAGCCCCTAGGCTGGGCAACGTTCCGAGGGCCACAGCCAAGTACTGTTTCCAACCTTCTTTTCTGAGATGTGCTCATTATCAGAATACATTTCAGGGGATAATACTCTAGTTGCCTATTATTAGGTGAAATGCAAAGTCTGTTGACGTACTGAATGGGAATGCAATTCCATTCTTCTCTATTTGCTGCAACGTGTCACCTCCACAAGCACTTGTCAACTCCATAAATGGTGGAGAACAGATCCTTTCATCTGAAAAACAAGTGGGGAAGGAACAGAGAGAGTAGATTGAAGCAGTCTGTCTGCATTGTTCAATTTGTGCCAGTACTAGCTTTCTAAGGAACAGTTTTGAACCCAATATTTACAACATTCTCTTCCCTTTCCCCCTATGCCTGAAATCTGGAGGAGCTCACTTCATGCATCTAGTCCGTAAAACCTTATGACGCAATAGATTTGTTAGTCTTTAAGGTACTGCAGAACAAAGTGGCCTGCCATGCACATCATGTCAGACTATAAAGTTTAACTATGGGCAACACAAATGCACAACATTTGTTCTTGGCTTACCATTTGTGGTTTGTTTTGAGGAATCAAACCACGAGCACAAGTTTGGACGACACAACAAGCCAAAAGCTAGCTGCTTGTTGCTCCCAGCTCAGCAAAAATGCAGAAGAGCAAGGTGGGGACATTTGAGCAGTGAGCACCAATATGCTTCTCATTCACATTTAACCATTGCTAACCACACTGACTATGATTTAATGTAGAGGTCCTAAGCTAGGATACCTTGTGAGGCTCAAACTTAATAGCATATGATCATGAGAAACAAAATCTTGTTCTCTTCTTTATCTATGCAATGAAACTAGAACATTGCTGAAATTTTAGCATTGATTAAAAGCCTATTTTTAAAAATAAATTTATAATCTTTAATAAGTTTACAAAAGTATGGAAGTAATGAAAACATCCACACAGAATATTCATAGGGGAATCATAGCTATGCCGTAACATTACACTACATACAAAGTCGGAACAGTTTCTTTCAAGTTATTTTGGATGCAAACATATCAATTATATCATTAAAATCAGTAAGTCTCAGTTCATCATTTTCTATGCAGAGCATGCTTAGATCAGACAACTAATCTCAGGACATTGTTGACAGTAAATCATTCTTTATCCTTCTTAGTCTAGAAAATGATCTTTTGCCAGTACAGTTTGTGACCATTAAACAGAGGAACAATCTGAAAATTGTTTCCACATTGGGAAAAGCTGTCCAAATTTTCTCCAGGAATATTATTTGATACATATCTTGGTGGTGAGCTTGTTTAACGCACAGGTGGAAGTGCAAGAGATCATGGACTAGACTAACCTCAGCATCCTTTGGATACTCTTGCATCAGCATCTCAACACCTTTGTGAATCTGTTCCTTGGCTATTTGCAGGTTCAACAAAAATGGAAAATTGCCAGCTGCATTCCTATACACAGTTGCTGTTCTGTCTAGGTTGACTTCAAGGCCATCCATGACAGGGATAAATGAATTTACCCTAAACTTGTCTCTTAGAGAAAGTTTGTCTAAGGCAGTGATGGCCAAACTTGGCCCTCCAGCTGTTTTTTGGACTACAACTCCCATCGTCCCTAGCTAACAGGACCAGTGGTCAGGGATGATGGGAACTGTAGTCCCAAAACAGCTGGAGGGCCAAGTTTGGCCATCACTGGCCTAAGACTTCAGGTGCTGTCTCAGAGTAAATTTTGCTTGCTGTTCGGTTTCATCAAAATTAGCCTGAATTTTTGAAACAGACTGCAATAGTGAGGTGTAAATATCTGCACATGTGCTCATTTTGCAAACTTTGGAGTGACTTGCTAACCCTATGAGATTGGTCTAGCAAATGCCTCCAAAGGTGAAGCATGAAAATGAATTCAAATTCTTCCATTTTCTGCAGAAGATTTTCACCCTGTCATCTAAGTATCTCCTTTTTCAGTTTCATCACAAGCTTTCTTGTCAAGTTTGTTAACATGGAGTCCATATGATTTTTAGAATTTGCATGGGTTTGAACAAGATAAGTGTGGTGCCAATCATCAAATCCAGAAAAAGATAGAGCTATAGTTGAGGTAGTTTGGTTAGAGAAAAGTCTACAGAACAGTAGACTACGTAGGTTTCTCCATTGGCTTTGATGGAGAAATTATTTGAGCAGAACCAGGCTGGGTTTTTGAATGCTTGCTTCAAAATGGCAAAAGGTCCATCGCAGTGCTAATATTCCAATGGGTCTTTGTCCAGTGATCTGAACACTTGCATTGCTTAATAGCTGACTTTATCATTTGAATCCAAGTGGCTTTGAAGCCTCCATGAACTTTACTAAACAGACTCATACATCATGTGCTTAATGTTACTTAGCAACTGGGCCTAGAGAGTAAAATCTGCCTTTTAAAAAAAACAAGCAAAAAAACCAGGCAAGAGGCCAAGGCCCCTCTAGAGTCTGAGTCTCTGGGCTGCAGCCCACTCAGCCCATATATAAACCTGGCACTGCGTGGCAACTGCCTATTGGGCAATTGGGAAGAACTGTGGCAAGCTGACAGGTGAGCAGGACAACCCACCTATTGCTCATCTGACATCGCAATTATGCAAAGTGATTTGACGCTTGCGTTGACCACCACACCTGCCAAAGTTGGCCAGAAATGTTCCCTACCCTTGGGTTTAACATGATATACAAACACGGCCATTGTTTTTGCTGCAATAGACTAACACTGTTACTCCTCCGGAAGTTTTGCTTCTTTTAGTTATTCAGAGGAGGTCTATTTTTGGCTTTCCCTTTGAAATATGGGAGGGCATCCTTGCGCATCATTATGATGTCTGAAATGTGGATAGAGAAAATTATGGCCCATACAACCAGCTGAAAGCAGTCTTCTACAAGGTATTTGAAATTTATTTGAAGTTTATTTTCAGATATGGGACTGGCACATCCTTCAGTCCTTCAGACTGACACTCCCTTCCAGAAAAGGGAAAGTGCAGTTCTATTTATTTATCCTATTAACTTATGGCTACTTTTTGCCTACCCTTCATCCCGAAGCAGGGTACAGATACATAATAAAGATACACACAATCACAAAGCACACCATAATATACAAACTCATTCAATACATCAAAACAGAAAGAGCAACTAAAAATACAAAGCAGGCTATCTATTGCCATGGAGGCACAGAGAACAGAGACAGTTCCTCGTGCATGGGCAGAATAAGACTGGGGCAGGTGCTCCTTTCATTTGTTTAGGTTCCAGGCTGTTTATGGCTTTAAAGATAAGCATTGCCCCTTTGCATCGGGCCCAGAAGCAGCTAGTGAGACAGCCACTGCCATGTCATTACAGTGATGGTTACTAGAACATGGGTCAGTGGCTGGGCTACCCCTGTTCAGGAAAGACAAACCAGCCAAAGTTGGTAAAAGGCATTCTGGGCCACCAAGGCATTAAGTGACAGACATGGATCTAGGAGTACCACCCTAAGAAGGCATCTGCTTCTTCTAGGGGGAGCAGTCCCACCTAGACCAGGCTGTACACCTAATTTTTAGTGGTGTAGCCAGGGGAAGACGGTGTGGAAGCAACTTCTCTCCTGCTTGGAGGTGGGGAATGAGTGACTGCTTCCCTGCCTTCCTATTCACCTCTTGACTCTGAGGCTGCCCTGCTTCTTAACATCCATATCCATTCTTTGTGAAGCAAGAATAAATTAAATTAGGGGCTGTACATGATTTATTGAAGTTTGCAGAAGCATAAAGTAACGCTACCAACTCTTGTTCTTAACCTGTGAACTAAGTTTCAATTCAGATTCAAGTGCATGAATCTAGTTGTATATGCTAGTCTAACTTGCATAAGCATATGCAATTGGCCCATTGCCCATGCTGGCTGGGTGCTAATAGGACAACATCTGTAGTCTCACAGGTTCACCATCCCTGCCGTTAAGCCATTATTTTATTGCAATGCACTGCAGCAGGCAAACAACTTGTAAGAAAGGGAGGATGACAGACAAACTGATGTTTTGAGGTCGCCTTGGATCTAAAAGTAACACCTTCCAAACAAAATTAAGTTCTCCCGGCTTCAAAGCTTCCTTCTCCTTGCCATGATGAAACAGGCACCAGCATTTGTAAGTGACAGGACTGCAATACTTTTAAGTTCCTGGGCAGAAGAAAGTTCCTTAACTTCAATTAAGGATTTGCGCCTGATTTAACCAAGATACAAGGGATTCTTTCTGGCCTTGATTGAGTCCCCATCCACATGTCTAAAGCTCACAAATATCTCTTGGCGCCAGCCATGTAAATTCAAAGAGAAGTCTAGTTCCACCTTTGCTCCCTCAGCTTGTCTTCCATGGAAACTCAAATGGAAAAAAAAACCCTACAGAAGATTTGTTTTGTATGTACGACACCATCACCTATTTTCAGCATTCATTCTGTGCTGCTGCCAAGAGTGTCCTACTCTCCAATGATCTCAAGCACAGGTGCACTGAGGGTCAGGGAAACTTCTCCTTGGAGGACACAGCCTACTCACAAAAAGGATGGGGGGAGGAGGGCAATACATGTATACTTACATACCCGTCACATTAACTCCCAGACATGGTGCTGTTTCAAAGCATGCCACCATCTTTTGCACAATGCTCAGGGCAATCACAAAAGATTCAAAAGTGAACCTTGAAGCTGAAATGAAATATGACCGGAACATAGTGGAAGACGTAAGGGCACATGGGGGTAACACAAACTTTTGTCCCGGTCAAGGTCCACATTCCTGTAGGGACAAATCTTGTTGAAGTTTGGTAAACAAAAGTGTTCTGGGTTCAAGATAATCACAGCTACTTCAGATTAGAATTCCTAGTCCTACACAGAAACAAACCTGCTGCATTTAATGGTGTTGTTATTGTATAAGTATGTAGAGGATTGTGTGTGTGTACAACACACCTACTGCTTTCGAAAGCGCATCTGGCTTTAGTGTGCTACAGACACACAGACAGACACAGACACACACACAAATGAGTAGCAAGAAAGGGAAGTGAATGAGTAGGTAGGAAGGAACACTAATGGGATGGAAGATAATGGCAGCTTCAGGCACTGGGAACTACATAAAATAAGGTTGGAGCTGCACGAGGCCCAATGGCTACAGGTTACCAACCTGTGACTCAAGGAAGAGGGTAAATGAGATCAGAGGCACAGGAGAGAGAAAAGGGGGAATAAACAGGAGGCATTCTGAATTCCCCAAAACTGGTTCACTTTTGACCTTAAAAAGGCAGCTGATACTGTATATGGGGAACCCAGCAGACGCCACCCTCTTCCAGTGAACAGGCTCTTCCTTCTCAAATGCTGTTTTGAATCAAAGTGAAAGCCTGCCATGACACTAGTCAATTACGTTCAACATCAAGAGAGAATTAGTAAACGAACAAGCCCGAAAACATCCCTATGAAACTTGAGTAACTGTGTTTAAGGACATCTGGCCTCACAGCCTCCAAGGGAACTAGCCAGGTATGCATTTCAGTGAATTGATAAGACTGTGACCCACAACCTGCACACATTTAAAGCCAAGTCTAAGGTATAGAACAGATAACGTAAAGCATGAACAAAGTACATCTCCTTCCAAACTGAAATAATTAGAGATTTCATAGTTTCCTGGTATGTGAAGGCAGAAGTTTGCCTTAATTACTCAGTACATGATGGAATTCCCCCCATTCCTTAGAGCATTTAATAAGTTTTGAGATGGTGGCAGCTAACCTAAAGGAAGAAATACGCTTGTCTGCAGCTCTCTATCAGTGCCACCTTTATCTGCAGCTTGCCAGTGAAAGCATCTCACCTCCTCTGCCTAGGCCCTTTTATCATACAGAGAAAGCTACTGGCTTTGGGGAAACGAGAGAGTCAGTATAGAGCAAGAAGCATTTAATAGCAGATTTCACTGTTTCATCTCATCTCCCACGAACAAAATAGATTTGAGACCCAGTTATGTCATACTAATCCAAGGCTCGAGTAAACAACTACTGGTCCAACCCCCTCCTCTCCATGAAGGCTATATCGAGAAATCTTAGCTGCATACCAGCGTTAGGTAGCTGCTGTGGTTTCTCAGCAAAGCAAATGGTTTCCATGGGTGATAACCAACAGAAGAATAAAAACAGTAACTAATGTTCATTGGCAGGTTAGGACTGGGCAGCACGGAGTGGCCAGCATAAGAACAGACCACTGCATAAGAACAGGCCATTATTTCTGTGCTGCAATGAAACAACTGCTCTGTTAACAGTGCTTGATTCAGCGTTGGTAGACCGCCTGACGCAGAGGTGGGCAGAACTTCGGTGTGTGGAAGAAAACTCAGTTCCCTTCTTTGTTTTTATAGCAAGAATAAAACCAGCCTGTTTACAACTGTTTCAACACACAATTCCCTTGGAAGGTATAAGGAAACTTAAGATCATTTTCTAAATTTGAGAGAGTCTACATGCCCAAGATTACATGCAACGCCAACAAAATATTCACTGCTGTAAGAAAAAAATCAAGTTACAAGGGACTCTATGACAAAGAACAGATTAAGAACAAACATCTACCAAGAATAGAGAGTCAGTGTGGTGTAATGGTTGTAGTGTTGGACTAGGACCTTATAGAACAGGGTTTGACTCCTCACTCAGCCATGAAGCTCACTGGGTGACCTTGGGCCAGTCACCATCTCTTAGCCTAACCTACCTCACAGGGTTGATTGAGAGGATGAAACAGGGAGGAGGAGGAGAACCATATACACCACCTTGAGATCCTTAGAAGATAATTGGGGAATATAAATGTAATGAAATAGTAGTGGGTGGGTGGGGTGGAATCTAAGGGCAATGTAAGGACTCTAATAACATAAAGACACAGCTATATCAGGCAAAAATCCATCTGGTCACAGCATTTATCTCCAACAGTTGGCCAGCCAAATGCCTCATGAAGCTTATAAGCAGATATTTGGCAAATGTAAGCTTGCTCCTCAAAGGGCTACTTGGATTGCAATATCTGTTGGAGAAACTATATCTCCCAAGGGCCACTGGGGTTGTTCTTTCCGGCATGCAATCAGCACACTGAAGGGGAGAGGCAGGTAGAAGTTTGTTCCCCCTCTTTCTGTGACCAAAGTGCCAGCTGTGTGGGTCTCATTTAAAAGGGAAACAGGGAGGGAGTCGGTGTGTGAATGGGAGGAAGGAATGACTTCTGGATTGGTTTCGGAAAAGAAGCCAAGTCATTTTTTTATTTTCCAATCGAATCTGACATGAGTTGAGAGGAAGTCACCCATCTCCACTGGCAGTGAAGCCTGTAGGTTAATTTATGAAGTGTAAACATCTTTCGCCCATGTAAACTTGTGGCCACACAAACTTCACTGTGGTCCTCAATTAGGAAAGGAGGAGACAAATTGTATGCCCCAATCTCTTGGAGACCTAGTATTCAGTCTAGTGCTGGTACTTACTTCTGAGTGTACACATCTAAGCTTGCACCATTGGAAGGCAGATTCTATTTCCACAGCAGAACTAAATAAGAGGGAATTTTCTTTTAAAGAGAGGAGGGTGAAAAAACATCCTGACTTATTCAGGGCAGCTCTGCACAGTGCATTGTGGACTTGCTGCTGCTTATCCATTCATGTCTTTTCACAGCATCCACACAAGTTGTCCTCGGAAAAAATGCTACCCCATGTTCACCCCTGCACAAACCCCATTTATTTGTGTGTCTTTGTGTGGACATTGCAAAAGACCTGCGTGCATTGCATGCACAAGTACTGAGTCCACAATAAACAGCTGTGAGAAGCGCCCACAATGTACAGGTCAATTCTTGTTTCAGTGGCAGAACATTTTACCTCCAAAATCAGAACTAGAAGATTAAGAGGATACCCTTTGTTATATCAGTTTACCGTTGCAAATGCAAAAATAAGGTTTGTTGTTTTATTTTGCTGAGTAGTGGGTAGGTCCCGTTAATGGAAACTCTGTGTGCTTACATCTCTCTCTTGTGGAAAACAACAAATATATCCAATTCTCCAACATGCCACAGTTCTTTTTTTTTTTATAAATATTTTATTAGGTTTTTAATAAACAAATTTCCACTTTCAAATACATACTTCCATAGATCCAATGGACTCCCCCCATCTCCCGAGCACTGCATTCCCTGTGTAACCAAAACCTCAGCAATTTGTTAACTTATTTTATACATAACAATATATCTTCCATTTTATCGTGTTATCTGATGTAAACATTTCAGTACAATTGCATTAATTTTTAATTTCCACACAATAAAAATATTTCATTATCTCACTTCTGTCTTATAGTGTCTTATTTATCAATTCAGAAATTTGCCGATACTGAAGCTATACCTTCCTAGAAAGGAGCATTTTTTAACATTCATACAACTTATAATGCTTTTTCAAATAGTCCTTAAAATTTTCCCAAACTTCCTCCGTTTCTTCTTCTCCCGAGTCTCGAATTCTGCCAGTCATTTCAGCCAACTCCATATAGTCCATCAGCTGCGTCTGCCATTCTTCCAATGTGGGTAGATTTTGTGTCTTCCAGTGCTTTGCCAACAAAATCCTCGCTGCTGTAGTAGCGTACATAAAGAAAGTTCTATCTTTCTTAACCATCCTCTGGTCTACCATGCCCAGAAGGAAGGCCTCCGGTTTCTTAGGTAAGGTGAATCTCAGCACCTTTTTTAGTTCATTATGTATCATTTCCCAGAAGGCCTTCACTTTCGGGCAGGTCCACCAGAGGTGTAAAAATGTCCCTTCCTCTTCCTTACATTTCCAACATTTATTATCGGACAGGTGATATATCTTTGCAAGCTTGACTGGGGTCATGTACCACCGGTATATCATTTTCATAATGTTTTCCTTCAAGGCAGTACATGCCGTGAATTTCATTCCGGTGTTCCATAACCTTTCCCAGTCTTCAAACATAATGTTATGCCCCAAGTCCTGTGCCCACTTTATCATAGAGGATTTGACAATCTCATCCTGTGTGTTCCATTTAAGCAGCAAGTTATACATTCTCGAAATTAGCTTAGATTTTGGCTCAAGCAACTCTGTTTCTAGTTTCGATTTTTCCTCCTGAAAACCCACTTTTTTGTCTGCTTTAAAAACTTCCTGGATTTGAGCATAATGCAACCAATCTCGCACCTTGTTTTTTAACTTTTCCATACTCTGTAACCTCCATTTATCTCCAATTTTTTCAATTATTTCCCAATATTTAGGCCAGTGGGCCTCCATATTGAGTCTTTTACGTGCTTTGGCCTCCATCGGTGAGAGCCACCTCGGAGTTTTACTCTCCAATAAGTCTTTATATTTTGACCAGACCATGAAAATTGCCCTTCTGACAATATGGTTTTTGAACAATTTATGAACTTTAACCTTGTCATACCACAAATATGCATGCCACCCAAAAGCATTATCAAATCCCTCCAGGTCAAGGACATCGGTGTTCTCCAATAAAATCCAATCCTTCAACCAGCAGAGGGCTGCAGCTTCATAATATAACCTCAAGTCCGGCAGGGCAAACCCCCCTCTTTCTTTCGCATCTGTTAGTATTTTAAACTTTATTCGGGGCTTTTTGCCCTGCCAGACAAATTTAGATAAATCCCTCTGCCATTTTCCAAAACATTCCACCTTATCCACGATCTGGAGGGCCTGAAACAAAAATAGCATTTTCGGCAATACATTCATCTTTATAGCAGCTATTCTGCCCAGCAAGGAAAGTTTTAATCTTGACCATATTTCCAGATCTCTTTTGATCTCTGACCAACATTTCTCATAGTTGTCCTTAAATAAATTCAAATTTTTGGAGGTCAAATGGACCCCTAAGTACTTTACTTTTTTGACCACATTTAGTTCTGTTTCTTTTCTGAACTCCTCTATTTCAGTAGTTGTCAAGTTTTTTGCTAAAACTTTAGTTTTTTGTTTATTCAGCTTGAATCCCGCCACCCGACCAAAGTCAGAAATTAATTCTAACGCTCTTTTAGTACTAGAGGCTGGCTCCTGTAATGTTAATACCAAGTCATCTGCAAAAGCTTTCAGTTTATATTGTTTCTCTCCGACCACAATTCCCTGTGTCAACCGGTCATTTCTAATCATGTTCAATAGCACCTCCAGGACTGAAATAAACAACAGAGGAGATAGAGGGCACCCCTGTCGTGTCCCTTTTTCAATTTTGAACTCCTCTGTCACCACGTTGTTTACTATCAATTTAGCTTTTTGTTCTGAATAAATTGCTTCTATTCCATTTTCAAACCCCCGCCCTACTCCCATCCTTTCCAAATTTTTCTTCATAAACAGCCAAGAAATGTTGTCAAAGGCCTTCTCCGCATCAATAAAAATCAACACCGCTCTTGTGTTTGAATTAATCTGTAAAAACTCCAAAATGTCAATGATGTTTCTTGTGTTGTCAAATAAATGCCTACCAGGGAGAAAGCCTGCTTGGTCCTTATGAATCACTTCATTTAAAACTTTCTTAAACCTACTTGCCAAAATGTCTGCAAAAATTTTGTAATCCACATTTAGGAGTGAGATAGGACGGTAGTTTTTAAGTTGAGTTTTTTCAGTTGACAGTACTGTATAAGCAAGATTTTTTAAAAAACAAAGAATCAGTGGTGCATAATGTTTGTATGTTATGGTGGCAATGCAGTTACCTGCCTTTCTACTGCTGGCAAGACATATTAAAGCTAGTGTTATCACGCTGTGGAACGTGCCCTGTTGTGTTAACATTTTGAGAAGTCAAATCAACGTGGCAACAAAAGTCACACCGAACACTATGCTTCTAGAGGTATTCCAGCACACCGCTGTTAAACTGCTTCTTGTGGAAGGATGAAAGAGAAGCTATGACCCAAAGAGCGATTTTGTAAGTGCCTGAAAGGGACTGGTGTGGTTGGCCTTTCTGTAAAGAGCAGCAAACAAATGCTAGTGCTGCTTTATTTTCTATCTCCACTGTCTCTATGGCAGGTCCATCTATGCCACAGCTAGATTCACAAATTTCCGCAGCCCTGCTGTAAGGAACATGCTTCTTTCACTGGGGCCAGGAGCACTAACCAGGCCAATCCCTGCCCCCCAACCTCAGAAACAGGGGCTGCCCCTCTAGAGAGAATGAAGATATCCCAGGCATAGTTATCTATACCATGAAAGTCTCTGTGGGTGACAATACTTAACTAAGGTGGGAAACGGTTTCTTTCTAAGCCGCCATCGCAACAAAACGTTGCGTCACTACTGCATAGCAACAGCCAAAATGCGAAGCGTTTTCTTGGCAGCTTTGAACTACCAGCTATGCACTGCAGTTGGCATCTATGTTAACATCAATTAAAAAAAACACACATTAAAGACCACACACTCAACACCATCACAAACCCAGTAGGTGATGTCTATGTGGAACAGCTTGGAATTGCTTCAGCTGCTATCAAACATATGGTAATTTCATGAAGCCAATTCCTTTTCGGTTCTGCTGGTGGTGGTTACATTGGTGCCCATCTTGGAGAGGTTTTTTAATATATATATATATAAACCTAATTTGCACAGTCTTTGCACCTTTGGAGGGCAGCATTTCCCAACAGAGCAGCACACTGGGAAGAGGTCAGACTGGAAGAGCAGCAGCTTGAATTCCACTGAAGGGAAACAAGCAACCCCTTTCATGAAAGGATGTTAACAACAAGCCCCTTTCAACCACTGCCCTCAGTCCAACAATGAACTCAAGGGACAGTACAATACCTGCTACAAGCTGAGGAGAGACTTCCTTTAAAGGCAACACACACCACACATACACATATGCAGAGTCCTGACATTATTCACAATCTGCTCAAGACAGACTGTTGCTGCCACAAATAGCAGTTTGCACTCGGAATGCTTCCCAGAAGAAAATTTCTCAACACTTTTTCTGAGTAATGAAGTCACTGGTCTTTTAGGAGTAATACCTATGGTGAATGGGATTCTACAGGTGGCCTACAGCAGGTGAGACCTTTGCTGAAACATCTCTTAATGGCTATGAAATCATCCAGGGGAGCTCCATTAGTAGTCTCCCATATTACAGATACCCAACTGGCCTCAACCAGAAGTCAGGTATTTAGTGTTGCCAGTTGTATGCTATGTATGGAACACTCTTCCATCAGAGATTTGGTAGGCATCCTTGCCTTTGACTTTCAGGTGTCCTTTGAAGGTGTCTTTATGCTGACAGGTCTGTTCAGTTCAAATTTCTCAAGATTGTTGTTTGGTCGTTTAGTCGTGTCCGACTCTTCGTGACCCCATGGACCAGAGCACGCCAGGCACTCCTGTCTTCTACTGCCTCCCGCAGTTTGGTCAAACTCATGCTGGTAGCTTTGAGAACACTATCCAACCATCTCGTCCTCTGTCGTCTCCTTCTCTTTGTGCCCTCCATCTTTCCCAACATCAGGGTCTTTTCCAGGGAGTCTTCTCTTCTCATGAGGTGGCCAAAGTATTGGAGCCTCAGCTTCACGATCTGTCCTTCCAGTGAGCACTCAGGGCTGATTTCCTTCAGAATGGATCGGTTTGATCTTCTTGCAGTCCATGGGACTCTCAAGAGTCTCCTCCAGCACCATAATTCAAAAGCATCAATTCTTTGGCGATCAACCTTCCAGCTCTCACTTCCATACATCACTACTGGGAAAACCATAGCGTTAACTATAAAAACCTTTGTTGGCAAGATGTCTCTGCTTTTTAAGATGCTATCTAGGTTTGTCATTGCTTCTCAAGATTAGCTAGCCATTTAAACAATTATTTTATATTGTTTTAAGGGCCTTTTATATTTTATTGGCATTGCAGATATTGTTGTACACTGCCTTGGTAATTTATGTGAGATAGTGGTATAGAAATACTTGTATAAATAAATAAGGCAGACTAAACAACTAAAATGCCCAGGGAATCAGAAAAAAAAGCTTTGATATGGAACTGAAATGCTAACAGGTTCAGTGGCACCAGTTGTACTTCGTTGGGGAGGATGTACCACAGTTAGGGTGCTGTAACGGATAAGCCTCTCTCCCTTGTTGGCGTGACGTTGGTAGAAGTACTTTAAGATCACCAACCTCTAGTCCAAGCCTTGATTCTATTAGTGGGGTAGGAGAGCTGGAAAAAGAATTCACTTCTGGCAACCAATGTGCCCCTTTGGTTTCCAACAGTACATGGGCAGAAGCGTCAAAAAAGCCTGGGACACAAATTTTCATGGCCCACTAGCAGCTATTTACCAGAAGGCTTAGTTTGGTCAGAATTGAGTATACACTTTCAGAATTAATACTAAATACATTACTTCTGGTAAATGAGGCACAGTAGTTGCCAGAGGGCTATGAAAATTTGTGTCCCAGGATTTTCAGACTCTTTTACCCATGTACAGTGGTGCCCCGCAAGACGAATGCTTCGCTAGACGAAAGGGTTTTCCGTTTTGGAGGTGCTTCGCAAAACGAATTTCCTATGGGCTTGCTTCGCAAGACGAAAATGTCTTGCGAGTTCCTGCGAGGTTTTTTTCCTCCCCCCTTTTTTCCAAGCCGCTAAGCTGCTTATCAGCTGATCCGCTAAGCCGCTTAACAGCTCATCTGCTAAGCCGCTTATCAGCTGATCCGCTAGGCCGCTTAACAGCTGATCCGGTAAACCGCTAAGCCGCTAATAGCGCTAATCCGCTAAGCTGCTCATGGGCTTGCTTCGCAAGACGAAGAGACTCGTGGAACGGATTCTTTTCGTCTTGCGAGGCACCACTGTACTATCCGAAACCAAAATGGCACATTGGTTGCCAGATGTGAAATATATTGTCATTATTTTCTGCTCTCCTACCCTGTGTGTGTGTGTGTGTGTGTTTTTTAGTAACTTGATGTCTTGATGTAAATGATAGGCTCAGAGAAAAATAATAGAGACCAGTGTAAAACTAATCCATAAATGCCAGTCTCCAGCTGCACAGCTATAAGGAACTTTATGTACGGAATTTTAGTTTGATACTTGTGTGTTAGGAAGTCACCTCAGATATTGGGGGGGGGGACCCTCAATGGGCAGGAACAGGCCTAACCCCCTCCTTCAAATTGCAGAGTAGCAAACCTGGAATTTGCTTCATGACAGCTTAATTCATCTGAATTTATGTTGTCCTAACAAGAGACTCTGAATTGCAATATAAGGTAAATCAAATAGAGAGCTGACATTCTGGCTGCTTTTCAGAGAAGAAACACAGCTAAATTCAACAATCTGGACACTTCTCACCATAGTCCAGTATGGCTTGTATAAAATAGGCTTTGATTTATTAGACAATCTATTTCCTTTCTGTCTGAGTTATTTAGTATCCCTTTCTAGACTTCAGTTTGTTTTTCTTTTCAGCTGTTTACAAGCTCAAATTTAGCTTGCAGAAAGTTTGGCTAGACAGAACTTAACGCATCACCCCAAATTACCAGAATGGGGTCCTTTTCTATATAAATATATCTAGAACATTTGCATAATTGTTTTTGTGTTATCCTTTCCTCCCTCCCCCCCGGGGGGGGGGAGAAGGAGACCAAAATTATGTTATTAGCATGTAAAAGCTGCAGTGTTTCTTCTGTGACAGAACTCACTGGTGTGAAGCGCCGCCACCACTTTTTCTGCTTTTTGTGGCAGCCATTTTGTGCTGGCACCTTCAGCACTTTTATCAACATATGAGTACCAGCACCTTATTTCTTGCCAAGAAAAGAAGAAAACACTGAACAGCTGCTGTGCAGTAATACTGCAGTGGAACAAAGGGAACGCGTTTCCCAAGTTTTGAATTACATCCTATAACATCCAAGCATTAATTAAAAAAAACAACAACAAGTACCTGGGCAAATAGGTGAGTTTTTAGCGCGGAACACCAAAATATAGTTGGTGCCTCCAAAGGGAGATCGTTATACAAAGCAGGTGACACTGCAGATAAAAATCCTACTCCTAGTAGTTAAGAAATGCTGTTTACCTTCCCACTGCAGTGGAACCTATTTATCTACCTGCACTGGCGTGCTTTTGTATTGCTAGGTTGGCAGGAGCAGGGACAGAGCAATGGGAGTTCACCCTGTCACGGGGATTCAAATCGCCGACCTTCTGATGAGCAAGCCCAAGAGGCTCAGTGGTTTGGACCACAGCACCACCCACGTCCCATGCATTCTGAACTACGGGATAGTTCTGAAAATGTTTAAGGTATTGTTATTGACTTAAAAAGGTGTAAACAGCTTGGAATAGGAGTATCTCAGAGAAAGCCCCACACCGACTCCCCAACCCCCACCTGATCATCAAAGGGGGCACTTCTGGTTGTTTGATGTCTTGTGGAAATCCATTTCCGTGTACTCTGGTTTCCGTCACAGTGTCCTGCTGCGCCAGAAGCGGTTTAGTCATGCTGGCCACATGACCCAGAAAGCTGTCTGTGGACAAACGCCAGCTCACTTGGCCTGAAAGCAAGATGAGTGCCTCAACCCCACAGTCACCTTTGACTGGACTTAACCGCCCAGGGGTCCTTTACCTATATTCAGAATGCAGCTGGGAGAAATTACATTTAAAAAGTCACCAACAAAATGTCAACAGAGAACTGACCATCCCAATGCACTAGGTCTTCAAACATGCCTAAAACCAGGCAGAGGTTCTTCCCATTATCTGTTCCCTGGTACTTCTAACTGGAGATGAGAGAAATTGAACCTGGTCTGTGATCTGTCACAGAGCTACGGTCCCTTCACATGTGTAGACCTACTCCCAAGACAAAAGCAGTTTGTTTGTTTTTTACCCTAGGAATTGTTTATTCATGTGCAAATATGCTCAGCTTTAAATGACTAGAAAATCCTTAAGTTTATTTATCAGTTGTGTTTTAATCAGGTGAGAGCCCCAAGCCATGTCTCTGCTGAAAGCTTGTTTCGGAATGAAAAAGAGAGATCAGCTCTCCCCTCCCTGCTGCTCCCAATCCTATGTAATAGGATGCATTTATTCCCAGGCAGTTATTTTGTCATTGTTGAAAGAACATCCTGTCCCCAGCACCTGTTTCTTCAGTCCCCATGAATAATGAATTTGCTGCAAATGTGTTTGTCTGCTGGTCAAGACTGCTTACTATTTTCTTTAATGTACCAAAGTAGTTTTAGAAGGAGATGATCTTTCTTTCTTGCTCTGCTTCACAAGAATAAGCACTTTCTATACAGAAAATGGGAGGGCTACCCTTTCTCCCCCACCGCCAACCAGTAGGCGAGAGAAAGACATCCTTTTCAGCCAATACTCACTGAACAAGGAACTTGCCTTCTGCTTACATTCCCAAAAAATCGAAGGCTCAAATGTTTGTTTCTGTCTCCCCCACAACATGGCTGTGTTTATTCCACTGAATGTGCAAAGCTGCCAAGGCTTCTTTTGATGGGCAAGTCTTTTCAAGTGGAGTACCTCTGAATGTGACAGACTTTAAAACAACAACAACACCACACACAGACACACCTCTGGCTTTTTAGCCATCTGATCAAGTATGTGGCACAAGATCATCTGATTCAGCCATCTGGGTTTCTTTCTGTTCAAAGGAGGAGGAGGAGGAGGAAGAAGAAGAAGAAGAAGAAGAAGAAGAAGAAGAAGAAGAAGAAGAAGAAGAAGAAGAAGAAGAAGAAGAAGAAGAAGAAGAGGAAGAAGAAGAAGAAGAAGAAGAAGAAGAAGAAGAAGAAGAAGAAGAAGAAGAAGAAGGTGGTGAAGAAGGTCTAGATTTGGGCCACTTATCACAACTGGTTTTCAACACCAGAACATAACCCCAGGAGATGTGAAGCAGGACAGGAATATTAGATCATCCTTTTCATAATGGATGGGCAACTGTTAGTCCTCCAAAAGTTGTTCGGACAATAATTTCTATCATCGTCAGTGCCATGCTAGCCGGGGTTCATGAGAGCTGCAGTCTATCATCTGGAGGGCCACAATCCCTATTCTTGAGGGGAAAGTGAGTAAAGAGAATTTGCCTTTGCTATATTGGAAAAGGCTCAAGCTATATGTTACTCGGTAGGTCAAAACCTGCTGCAAACCACCATAATTGATTTTTTTTCCTTCCAAAAATGGCACTTAATTATGAATCACAATGGAGTGCTTTGAAAACCCAGCTCATATGCTTTTGGCTTCCTGCAAGATCAAAATGAGGAGGACTGAAAATGGTTGGAAATGGCTCAGATAGTGAAAATTGGTTTCAATCAAAGCCTGCCGCTATGAAAGTGTGTGCACTTAGTGACAGCGGGAAGGTATGTCTTCACCTTTTCTTTTACCTTGGGAAGGAGCTCAGAAATGAAATGCATGTAGTTCTAAGAAGCCTACACATCTACTAAAAGGCATCCCTGTAATATAACAAAATTGACCATTTAAGAAATCTGAACTTTTCGCAACATCACAGCCTTACTTCAACGCCTATTTTTCCTTTCTCCTCTACTGTATTATTTCTGGATCACAAGAAACAAGAGGGGGAAGAAGGAGAAAGGAGAAAGGGGTAAAAATAAAGAGGCATACATTTACAGAAAACAACTGCCTTGACACTATCTAGTCAGCCATCTTTTAGAGTTGTGCCTATGGAAACTTTTGGAGTTGGAAAATAAATCAGAATAAGTAGCAAATCTAAAAACAAACCAGCTTTGTTTTGGAAACAAACATGACCTTTCTTGGTCACTCAAGCCAGTAAAGACTTCGTCCCATAAAGCTTGAAAAGTTGAGAGCGTTCTCAGTTTAGAAACGTTATGAAATCAGTTTACCTGCAGTGTTGCAAAAGTCAAGTTTTCCCTTGCAGCAAATACAGTTACAGGTAGTAAGAGGTTAAAAAACAACAACCAAACCCAAATATAATAGCATTTCCCAAACTGAGTTTGCAGGATCAGCTTTACCATGGAGTAGCTACTTCAGACAAAGTATTCTGTAGGGGTGCTATTTTACTGCTTTCTCTTTGGACCCCTTCATACAAAGAGGGAGTTATGCAGTCAAGGGACAACAGGGCTGTGCTGACATCCATGCCTACAGGTATAGACAATTACACACACATCCAGCTCCCAGGGAAGCCTACACATGCAGGATTTCCCTCTGCAGATGTCCATGCCTAACATGTGGGTGTTAGGGGTGTGGCCAGTAGATGTGGCAAAACCCCAAGGATTGAGCCACTAGTGCAACTCAGCAATAGGGCGCACCACTTTGCCTATAGGAACCCCCTCGCCCCCTAACTTCATCTGGGGAGAAGGATATCTGATAGAGCCCTTTACTAGCTCTGCTACCTGCTTAAGACCTTGCAGAACTGCTTGCAGCCTCAGTCAAGTGTACTTGGGCTAGATGATGTAGTATAATTGATACCCTGTTCCGAAACATATGCCAAGATCCAATTGGAAATATGAAGTGCTCCACATGCATACCGGAGAGCCTTATAGGACCCCCCCCCCCATTACACTGCTGACAACCACCACCACCCCCCTGGATAAAATTCTGAACGTTGGGGAAACCTCCAAGGCAGCATTTGGTATTCAATATAGTTCAGAGAGCTTGCAGCCAGATGGGGAAATTGGGTGAGGGATTTGTCAAAGGGTCAGGATCTCTTCGGATCACAGGCACACTTGGTTGGTAGTTCCATTATTTTGGAGAAACTGTTCCAGCGGCCTTTATTCAGGTGAACCAGCCCTAGCTATCAGAAATAAAAGGAGCCTTTAGAACAGTCAAGAAACCCGATGAGAGAGAGAAAGAGAGAGAGAGAGAGAAAGAACAGCCGTTATCAAAAATGAAGCTTAACCAAATCCACACAAATAATAATAATAATAATAATAATAATAATAATAATAATAATAATAATTATACTCTGCCCATCAGGCTGGGTTGCCCCAGACACAAAGTCAACAATGTGCTGATCTTTGTTGAAGGAAAGGCATTGCAATTAATTTAAAAAGAGAAGTAGCTAGATATTTCTCAGTCAGCCGTGAAATATTATCATTAAAAAAAATGTTGCTCTTATCGTGCTTTCCCGAATCACTCAAATGATGAGTGGGAAAGGGAAGCATGTAAGAGAGAACAAGAGGTCAGTTCAGGAGGCAAGAATTCTTTAATCTGTTTTCCCTTTGCATCACGAAGCAGCTCTTTCTTTCTTAGATGTAGCCCCAAAATGTAGCTTTGGATTTAATCAACAGGGTGAAAATAGCTACAGGTAGAACATGGCACTCTGGGTAATTCCATTCATCTTGTACTTGCTTTTCATGACACAATCCTAGCACAGGAGTGCTAGTTATTGATAGCCCACGGCAGTGACAGGATTATCTAAGAAAATACTCAATTCATAACTGTAATAAAGCAAGCAATCCTCTTTTGGATAACAGGGCACAACTTAACGCAGACCTCACAATCCTCTTGTGTCTACAGTGCAATAAATAAAACAGAAACAGCCGGCACTTTACTGTAACTAAATGTCTGAACAAGAGCAATTGTTTTAAGACTGTGTTCTAGAGAACTCTGAAGTTCCACAGAACTTCAATGGCTTTTTTAAATAAGAAGGAGGGAAACAAAAGCAGGCCTCCATTGCAAATAATTAAAAAGTTAGTCCCTTGTTGCATGTTAGTTGTGGGTGTGAAAAACCTGGGGTGTATTAGTTTAATATCTGTTTGGTAGAAGGTCGTGTTGTTTTTCAAGAGATGTCAGGCAAGAATCTTAAATTGTACCCGATACTATTATGTAAAAGAACTGAGTAATACCCCTGGAGTTACGAGGGTTTAGCTCTTTAATCAGGCAGCACAATTCTTTAGATCGTGTTTTGGCAGGAGAAAAAGAATTCTTGTGGCAGCATGTCCCTAAAGTAGCAGCATTCCAAAGCTTAAGTATAATCTCCCACTTGATCAATTTTGGCCGTAGAGTGGACTGAACCCTACCACACTTTCGTAAGATCATTATACAAGAAATGTTTACCATAAAGGGTATTTTTCCTCCTCATTTTTTTTGTTGCTGTTAAAAAATTTGTAAGAGGAAGAGGTGAGATCATGATTGGTCAGTCACCTCAAGGAGCAGATACTGAGGGGCAGCAAGCAGACATAGCTCTGTGTGTCACAAGACCTGACCCCATAAGCTACCCTGCTGCCCTCAGATTCAACTGTTAGTATGGTTGGCTTTTGTAAATGTAATGGAGGGAGACGCCAGCTTGTCCCTTGCCTCAGGCAGCAAGATGTCTTGGACTGGCCTTGGAGGCCATACTTGTCCAACGTTCATTATAATGCAACACACACATTTTCAATTTAAGTAATCTTATACATCATCTTTTTCAGGGCCAAAGGAGCTGTCAGAGCAGTTCACAGTTAAAACAATAAAAAACAACTATTTAAATAAAAATATATAATACATTTAAACCACCCAATATAACATAGATCAGGGGTGGCCAACTCCCAAGGAACTGCGATCCACTCACAGAGTACAAAACTGGGGTTCAGGTCAAAGTTGTTAAGCTTTTTTTAGGAAGTCACATTCTTTGAAGGTACAGGGCTAAAATGTTCAGCTTTTTTTAGGGGAGCCAAACTTGTTGAGCTTCTTTGAGGGGAACCAGTGATCTACCAGTGATCTACCCAGGCATCCAGTGATCTACCAGTTGGACGTGCCTGACATAGATGAAAACAGCAAGAGTTAAAACACTGTAGATCAACAGCCCCATTCAGTTAAACGCAGTTTGAAATTTATGGTCTGTCTGAACACAACCAGAAAGGGAGTCACATATATGTTCCATGAAAGGGACCTGTCTCTTGGGCTCATCAACCACATGGAACTTACTGGCAGGCTAGATCCTGCTTCATCAGACACATTATAAATGGGCTTTGGCCCATGAAAGCTTATGGCACAATACACATGTTAGTCTTTAAGATACAACACACTGTCCTACTTCCATTAAAAAGAACCTTTCAGGAGGATTGCAATTTGTTAATCTCTAGAATAAAATCTACTTACAAATTCTTTTTATAAGCATAGTCAACCTTGAACAGATTTTCAGGTAAACACAGATCATAAAACCTTCCTTTAGTAGAGATACTGGAACAGAATCCTGCCTGCCTGCAAGCTGCACACTTTCTTACAGTACCTTTATGAAAATACCTTAATATGTATTCAATTTCCTGCCCCAAAGGCATGCACTTTATTTAGGAAGTTCAATAAGCTCATTTGCATAGTTAGCAACACAGCCTCATTGAAGAGCAAAGATAAAATTAGTGTAATGGGACAAGATGACATACTTCAAAGAAAACTGCTACTGCACTGAGCACGAAAAAGCTCATATTCCTAAATCAGCTACATGTAGAAGACAAAAAATAAAAATGAAATGAAATATGTCAACTCAAGCAGCACTAACCTCAGCAGATTCATCACTTCATGCTTCATTCACCTCTAACCAATCATTCAACCCTTTCTAATAACTTTCGTCTTGAGAAAAACATACATAGTAATTCAAACAATTAACACCACCAGCATACTTGAAAAATGGCCACTGTAAAGATCCCCTCCACACTTCTGTAGCCAAACAGGTAAACTTCACCCCATTTTGCAAAACCATGCAATAAATATGTAGGTAGCAGCTCAAAATCATGGAACAGCAATTCATCTATTAAAATGTGAAATGCTTTCCTTAAAAAAATTTAAAAAGTGTAAAGGTTGACACACTGTGAGCATGTGTGTGTGTAAACATCATCTATAAAAATTGAGAATAGCCCCTTAAAGATACAATATTTTCCAGCACTGAAGGTTCAATGAGCAACTCCACAAAGCTAGATAAGATGCTTCTGCAATATTACTCAAGGTCCTAATTATTTGCTACCGAAATCTCTTCATCTGCCCCAAATAAGAAGTGCCTGCTGTTCTCATAGTGGCCATCCAGTGGCCAGTGGAGTTCACTTTGTAACTGAGCAATCTGATTGGCAGAGATGTACTGCTGTCATCCTTCTACCCAGTGCTATTTTTCTAGAAAAAGAGGTTCCGGAACTCACCATGAACACCTCCCTTGCTCTCTAAGAATGGCAATGGCGCCCACCTAAGAGGTGCTGGAACTGAGTTCTGATGAGTTCCGGCTGAAAAAAAGCCCTACTTCTACCCTTCCTCCTCAGACTTGCTCTGCATGGTTTACTTCAGGATAGAGGTCTCTGGTGCCATGTCATACCAAATGCGGTAGTAACAGGAGCTTTCTGGGGCTTCTTCAGGGCAAAGGCCTATACACAGGTACAACACCTGTATTAAGATAGCTAGTATAAATAAGGGTTGAAGCTGTGTAGGAAACAGACAGAATAAAGCAAATAATATAGCAATATTTTTTTACTGGTGACATGTGAAGACAATCACTGTCTTAAGTTGTAAATAGACAAAAAAAAGTTCAGTGTGACTTGATAGATCCAGATATGAATGATGAGCAGTTAGATTTGTCAGTATTGAACTTAGCCATCAATGAATGCAGACTACGTTTCCAACCAGGTATCAATCCCAGCCTCCACCTCCACACTCAAATACCCAGTGAAAAATACTAGGGACTTACCTTGCATGTAGGTCTCTATTTGCCTAATAAGCTCATAAGACTTCGATCTGTCCAGCAGGGTCCTGATAGCAGGAAGGGGGTCCAGAATTATGGTTTCAGGGTGAGCATCAATATACTCCTATGGGAATGAAGAAATATGGCACAAAATATTACATATGAAGGTAAATGATTTGCTGGAATCTAGATGAATGATGGGAATAACAGTGCCACAACAGAGGACACTAAAAGTTCAGCTTACCAAACACTGACAATTCCTGAATTTCATGTTTCACACCAATTTACCTTGCTGTTCTGATAACAGCAATTGTTTAGGTAAGAGAAGCTAGGACTGCCACCCACAAACCAAAATTGGAGGGTCGAGGTCTATAGCATCTCTTGCACCTCTTACTTTATGTATTTAAAAATATACATTAATTGTAAAAAAAAATTTTCCTTGAAACACTGGCCAAATTGTCCCATGTACTGAACACCAGCAGATCAGAGTGATCAGAAATACAAACACGCAAACCACATATGGCCATTATCAAGGGGCATTCAAGGCACCGTAATGACCCATTGCCTTGTAGGGTCTGGCTGAGGAGTCAAATGAGGGTGGGGTGCAGCCTACATACTTGGGAGAAGAACCGCCAGTATTTTATGAAGGGCACTCCTGGCCAGGGGATACAGTGGAACAGACTCCCTCGGGAGGTGATGGACTCTCCTTCATTGGAGGTTTTAAAGCAGAGGTTGGTCGGTCATTTGTCATGGATGTTTTGGATTTCTCAATTCCATTGAGAAAAATGGAGAAACACGCCTCGGAAGCCGTTCAACTTCTGAGGCACGTTCGAAATGGAAGCATTCACTTCTGGGTTTTCGGCATTTGGGTTCTGAATCATTCGGCTTCCAAGATGCTCGAAAACTGAAGTTCCACTGTACTGCAAAGTGCTTGAGCAGCCTATCAACGGATAAATCAATAAATAAATTAATCAATAAATTTGCAGAGAAGAAGAAGAAGAAGAAGAAGAAGAAGAAGAAGAAGAAGAAGAAGCAGCAGCCGCCTATCAATGGCTAATAGATTTCACAGAAGTGTCTGGCTGGTCACTATGGGAAGCAAGAATGTGGACTAGATGGACTTTTGGTATGACCTAGCATAGCTCTTAAGTCAATGTCATCTGTATAGCTGAATAGAATTGCTATGGCACTTAAGAGATTTATTACTGTTGGCATGGGTTTAGAAGGCTCATCCAAATTGTGAGGGACCACACCACATCTGCTAAAATCAGTCTGATGTCTGAGCTTAAAGGCATACAGCGAGTCCTGCTGAGCCCACACTTCAGCGATGGATGCCTGTGGGCTTTTGGATGTTGCTGCACTCAAACCCCCATAAGCTCTAACCAAAACAACCAATGGCAAGGGAGGGTGGGAGTTAGTACAGCCACATCTTCTCCATCCCTGTTCTACCTGAAGCTTTATAGGATACAGGAAGTTAGGCTCAACAGGGTTTCCAGTATATTACATCCTACGATAATCATTAATCCAGAACCACAGTGTTCAGCAAAGTCACAACCCACACTAAGAAATTAAAAAAGGAAACACACTTATTTTCCTGTGTATACTAGGGAAACAAAAATAAAGTCTATGAAAATGCTTAAAAACACTAGATTCCGCTGCGCAGACAACTATGCATCCCAATCATCTCTCATTGATTAAGGTGTCAGGCTAATGGTCTCTTGATCTCGAAATTAAGCCAGTCCTGTCCGATGATCCTAAAACTTCAACTTTTCACTTGTTCTGCCTGCCTTAACAAACATTTTCACCACTTCATCTGCCTGTTTTATCAAACATACCAATCATATTACATGCACCTCCTTATAAAACTTATGAAAGGGCTGTGTTCTTGGGTTAAGATCAGCCTGACCCAGATGCTGTAGGTGTGTCCCTCTGCCTTTATCTTCTACACACAAGCCAAACCAAAAGGAACACAGACCTAGATTGCCCTTTGTTTGGATTTCAAGACCGTTGTTTAGTAAGACATATAAGACATATGAGCGAGCCTATCGGCATGCCAAAAAACAACAACAACAAAGTATTGCCATTCTAAGAGAAAGAGGTAGGTGCTCATGGCGAGTTCCAGCACCTCTTTTTCTAGAAACAATACCCATAATGGCTTTCCCACAGGGTCTCCTCCTCCTCCTCCTGCAATCCAGCTTGAAAGAAGCATTCTATTGTAGTGTACCAAATGGGATGCTATGTGCACTTGGTTGTGGTGTGGGTGTGCATGTGTGTGATACCCACAACAGTTTCCCCAATTTGCAAGCAACACCTCATAAGATATTCTATTTGGCTTTTGTTTAAACCCCTTTAAAAAATACATATTATTGGTATTGATTTATCATTTAAACAAAGTATTTTAAAAAACCCCAAAAAACTTTTCAAGAATTATTATTTGTGATGCACTGGCCCTGGGCACAAAACCAGCTATCCATGTGAATCTTGTATGAATTATTTTTGCATTTAATTCTTTTGCTGAGATATCAAAGAGCCACAAAACAACCCATGGTAACTAGACTTTACAGAATCACAGCCTGAGATGTAGTGACGACATCTTGCGATTTTCCGAAAGGTTGCTTAGTCTTAATTTAAGTCCTAGCTTTCCTTTACTACCCATAAAGGGCCGATAAAAAACTCTCCATCTTCAGAGTAACCCCCTAATTGCCTAAGTGGAGGAGTTCTAACAAGAGCAAGTACTCCAACAGGAATTGAAGCCTGGAAAACAGACTTAATTCATCAGATCCCTAGATGGGGCTCATACCACAGAAACGCAAGGAGAGAGGAAAACCAACTGCTCCTGGCAAAAGCAGTAGGTGAGAGTCAAACAAAAGGACGACACTCTCAGCATCACCTCTCCTTCCAAATCCCAAAATAGTTGGCTTAAAATGTTCAGTTGTAAACAAACCAACTTCTAGATGTACACTAAAGCTAATGAAACTAGCTTTTCAACAGGATGAAAGATAATTTCAAGAAACCAGCTAGGCAGAAACTAGCCTTTAGCCTTCGATTCCTTACGGACAATGACCTGCAACAGAGATAGTTCCAAAGAAGATTGTACAATTCCAATTTCAGCTATTAAAAAATAAGAGGAAAGGACCTGTTGTGCTACTAGGAACAAGCTTTCTTTAACCTTCTTTTTACATATGGGGAGAAAGGCACAAGATATACAGCCGTCTCGGGATTCTGGCAATTTTGCTATAAATGAGGAGCTGTGTGACCATGTCACTGAGAGAAATATGTAGCTTTTCTTTTTTAAAAAAATTAAAAAAGCAGCAAGAAAATGCCCCTTTGAGCAACAGCAAAATAAAATGGCTATATTAAGGCATTACTTATTTTTAGCTTGACCTTGAATTCCTCCAACTCTATATCTCTCCTTCTCTTAGGCCTACAGAGTAAAGGCTGGTTCAGAATACGCACCACCTTATGCAGCTAGCTAAATGCTACGTCTCTTGGGAGAGTGGCTCAAGTTATTTTCGCATGGGGAATGAAGATTATATAGAGCAACGGTAATCCTACTGCGAATGGGAGTTCACTTATGGGCTGGCTGGCACAAACAGAGGGCATTTCGGCTCATTTTAGAGCAAAGGCTATACACTCTCCAAACCTGAGACATCTCATTTGGTGAAAAATGTTAAAATGGGTGCCCGTTTCTGATCTACCAGTGATCTGGTAGTGAAATAAAAATATAGGCATGGATTTAACGACGAACTCCACTCATGGGATGCTGCTGCCAGAAGAAAGGGTGATGGCGAATATTTTTTCCAGTTCCTCCTTCCTCTTGAACATCCTTTGAAAAGCTGCTTCAGAGAACTGGGATGCTCTCTGGAAAGATGTAGGAAATAGTCCAAGGAGGAAGAGGGGGAATGACAAAAGTACCCCCTCCCTTCCCACAGTGGAAGCCTCTGCTGGGTCTCAGTCCCTTCCACAAACAGAGGGAGCCCTTCTGTGAGTGGCAAGGACTCTGGATTGTCTCTTGAAAACAGCATAAAATGGACTTGATTCCATGGCGCCACTGTTCCCAAGCCTTTTACTTAGGGAGCCTTACCAGCAGCATTTTTTTCCCTTTCCCTCTTTCTCTCTCTTTCAGAAACCAGTTGCTGGTCCTGTGTCTATTTCCCCATTCCTGTCCTGCACTGTTTTCATTAACCATGCCCTGCTTTCTGGTGCCAAGGCCAAAGGCTAATGGGAGTGTCTGTTTAGAGAATCAGTTACCGGAGGGTGGCATACTGCGAATTCATGTCCTGTCAACTTTCGATTTAGTTATACTTTAAAGGGGTGACTGTACACTGAAGGGGAAAAAAGGAAATCGATCACACTTGGCCTAGCATAGGCACTTCCTTGATTGCTCACACAAGGTTGAAAGGGAAGCTGAATCTAAGTCATACACTAAATCAACTGAAATCAGTGGGCATGGCTAGCCTGAGCTTACTGATTTTAAAGTGTTTATTCTGAGTATGACTTAGTTGCACACCACTGTTTTTTGAAAAAATGTATTCTTCAGGGAACCCTTTCTGTAACCACTTTTCTGCCAAGGACCCCCTGCATTTTGGATAAAATTATGGGGAACACACTCAATGGGGGGGGGGAGGTGCTAAGCCATGGGTAGGCAAACTAAGGCCCGGGGGCCGGATCCGGCCCAATCGCCTTCTAAATCTGGCCCACGGATGGTCTGGGAATCAGTGTGTTTTTACATGAGTAGAATGTGTGCTTTTATTTAAAATGCATCTCTGGGTTATTTGTGGGGCATAGGAATTCGTCGTCCCCCCCAAAAAAAATATAGTCCAGCCCCCCACAAGGTCTGAGGGACAGTGGACTAGCCCCCTGCTGAAAAGGTTTGCTGACTGCTGTGCTAAGCAATCCAAATGGGCCTCACCATTTTCTCTGACCTGCAAAGGCTGTTATTGCCTTTAGAGGTGGGGGTGGTCATAAAGATTTAAATACAGTGGTACCTCCAGTTACGAACTTAATTCGGTTCCAGAGGTCCATTCTCAACCCAAAACCGTTCTTAACCTGGTCGCGCTTTCACTAATGGTGCCCCCCAGTGGCGTAGCGTGGGTTGTCAGCACCCGGGGCAAGGCAAGTAATTTGCACCCCCTAACCCGTGGATTTGCGCCCCCTAACCCTAACCCCCAGATGTTGCGGCCAGCTCCCCTGCACCCCCCACGCTATGCCACTGGTGCCCCCCGCTGCCGTCGCGCGACTTCCGCTCACATCCCGGAGGAAAGTTCACTACCAGGAGCACCTACTTCCGGGTTAGCGGAGCTCATAACCCGAAGCGTTCATAAGGAGGACGGTACATAACACGAGGTTCCACTGTACTGTATGTTATCTTTACGTTATTTTTGCCTCTGTTCTTGGCATGTGAAAGTTTTAGACACACACACAAACCACCAGGCATTTGTATGCCTTTGCGAATAGAAGTTAATCCCGTAAAAGCTTATAATCCATTTGCTGCAAGAGAAAACAATATATAGTTGTGCTATAACAACATTTCCCAGCAGCAGCAGCAATACAGCAAAAATCTTGTGCAAAATTAAAGGAGACATTCCATCGGCTCCACGCATCTATCCATTTGTGAAAAAGCAGCCATCTGGCTTACATCAGCAGGTGGGCCGTAAGAAGCTCAAGGTGAGTTCAGGCCTTCCCTGAGCAGTGGGCTCAAAGACTTTGAATTAAAAACACCAGATTGTTTTGTTTTAGATTTGCAAATAGAATTTTGTTATTTTAAGGACTGGGCTTCTTTTGTGGGCTTTCTTCGAACAAACTAAGAGAAAGGCAGAATTAATACAAAATCCATTGCTCCTTCACCTACGCTCAGAGGGGCGAATGCAGCATTTTATAATACTGGGCTATCCAGTTGCATGACACCTTACACAGCAACATTAGCAGAAGACATGTTCCACAGGACTTACAACCTCAATTTACAATTTGGGGGAGGGGGGCGAGTGAGAGAGGGTGATTGAGAAAGAGAGAGGAGTAACTAACAAGCAAATGCAGTTGCCCACACTCAGGCTTTGTGTGTGGGTGTGGGTGCAGACTAAGCCGCTAAAACTTAAAAACTTCATTGAAAAGGTGGCAGGGCCAAACGGCAACAGTCTGCAGGTGTTCTGGAAGAGCGGTCCAGGCAAAAACGACAGGAAGGAGTGGCCGTGTCAATACAAAACCATTTGTCTTGCTTACTGCCCTTCAATGGAAATGCCCACTTGAGACAAGTGCTTTCACGCAGCACAAATGCAACATGGGTTGTTCCTAGGCAGCAGAAAGCCTGTGTACGATCAAAGTCCTAAGTTCATTATGCACAAGCCTAACAATAGGTATGCAATTTGTTCTTGCCCTCTGATAGACAGCAGGAGCTCACACGCACCACATGCGAGACAGCTCACGGCGCTGGACAGCACACAATAGGAATTAGTCACTTTTTAAGCCTTATAACAAGGACACAGTGCACACCAGGCTACATGTTGCACAAAACTCCAGATTGCCTAGTGTGTAACTCCTCCCCAAGCTGTAATCAACTTGCCTTTGTGTTTTTAAATGTTTTTTTATTTTATTTTTAAGTGTACTGTTTTTCTGCTTTGTTGTTTGCTGTCCTGGACTCCTTTGGGAGGAAAGGAAAGGGAAATATAACAACAACAACATACTCCACTCTGCCATCTTGGAAAGTCTTCTTAATTAGAAGGGGGGAGATCTAATTTCCTGCAAACCAGTAAAGAAATTGTACAAAATCTTCGGTGCCCACAGCAACGTGTTTTCTGAGAGCGTGCTACAAAGACGGGAGAGAAAGGGAAACAGAAATCGGCTATAATAAAAATATCAGATGACTGAACTTAAAAAAAGAAGAAGGTTTTTCTCCCTTCTTCCCCTCTATGAGCGCAATAGGAAATGTGCTGCTTCAAAAGAAGCATCGGCAAAGCTGGCCTTAGAGATCAGTGCCATTGCCAAATGCCCAGCATCTTGGAGGGCCTATTGCCACTGCTTCCACAAGAGGTTTTGTACCACGAGAGGCATGCTAAGTGCAATTTCCTGGTGTGTCTCAAAAAGGGAGGTGTGATGTGGAAGCAAAGGGCCTGGGTGCAGGTGCCCGAAGGTCACGCATATCCTAGGCAATTAAGTCAGAATTGGATTGTGCAAACACAGAATTGGGTTGTTCAAGTTGTTACACTTTTAAAAGAGTTCCCAAAGTCTGTTATGTGAAGGGTAGCAGGCTCTCTCTCACTATCCAGCCTAAGAATCTGGCTAGTTCCCATTGCCTTACAATCAATGCCTTCTTATATTGCCATTCTGCAGAAAGACCAGAGTCTCAGCAGGAGCACATTTTTCAGAAGTAGTGCAATAATGATTAAAATAGGGGTGCAAGAAGGGCAAAGGGGGTGGGCATTATAATGTTCATCTGGCACCGGCATGGGGAAAATAATAAATGAAATCTGTAACTCCTTGCATTACATGCAAAATCTGTGCAAAATTGTCATCTTGAAATTTTTATAGATGAGATAGCTACCCAGCCTGGCAATAAAATGTCTCGCTAACAAAGCTGGTATGTATGAACTTCTGTCTCCAAGCCTCCCTCTCATGATCTTTGGCTTGCCTAGAAATACTGCAAGGAATATGCCTTCTAAATTAAATTCCTATGTGACTTCATTCCCTCCCCCTTTTTCATATAAAAAAGGATCATGTGGATTCTTCACAGCAGGCTGATAACTTCAACTCCGTAAAAGCAGGAGAGCGGGTGAACAAGGCCCACTAGTAGACATGGTTTCTGTGGAACTTTATTCTTGGTTAACCTACAGCCAAAGTGAGGTCAACCAGATGCAATATAACCCAGCATGCATTTCCACTTAGGGTAACGTGCAAAGGCTAGTGTATTTATCTGTACTTTTACAATGGATAAATACATTGTTCAAAACCGCTTCTAAGAAAGAGCAGTGAGCTGTTCATTAAGCTGGACAAAATTTTTTACACACACACACACACATATATATATATTCTTACATATGCAGTCAAGTTTGATAGCTACAACAGAAGGCCATGTTATGTTGCTAAAGCCACAGCAAAATGTAAATAAATTAATCATGACAAAGTTAAACGAAAGGCCATTATGCCTGAGCATCTGAGTGAAAGTGGCATGGAGCACAATACTAGGGCATGAATAGCAAGTGAACTAACGCAGCTGAAGCTGCTCTCCGTAATGTGCATTTTAAGCAAAGATAAAATCAATAGCCTCTAAAGAACTGCTCATGGAGCTAAAAGCATTTTTGTAATGATAGTGCATGCAGAGCACCTTCTTGAACATGCCCAAGAGTACAATAAGAATTGCATACAAGCTGTCCAACGGCCTGGGTGTCACACAAGTGTGCAATTATATCTGGAAACGAAATATGCCATCCTCGGAATCTAATTTAAAAGGAGCAAAGATCTACTAGGGCTTATGTGAAGAAAAGCAAGCCAGAGAATAGTCAGGCTACGGGTGTATGAAGTGGATTTTGGAAAGTGTTTTCTTTTTTTCTGAATGAAAGCCATTCAACAGCTTCACAGACCATTTGTATTACTTTGGTTGGGTGGGGGTTCTAGTAGGAGTAGGAGTAGGAGTAGGAGTAGGAGTAGTAGTAGTAGTAGTATGCCTCTAATTTTCATACTCTATTGAATAAAATGGAAGTTTTATTATTAATTTCATATATCCAGTTGATCTTCCTATGTGAATCCTATCACAGCATCCCCTGGATTTTGATGCTTTCTCATTTCATTCTTATCTCTCTGGGTTCCCATTGCATTTCTTTCTCTATTAAATTTGCACTAGATTGTCGCCGTGCTGTTTCTCAATGGCAGCGACTGAAGGACAGCAGCCAGAAATGAGAAGGGCCACAGAATATGTGGGATGCTTCACTGCCATGGCTCTGGCAAAATATTGGGTACCACTGCAGGAGCAGAAGATGAGGGAGGGAACTTTTTGTAATTTCTCTGCTTACCTCATCGACCACCAATCAAATCTGGCCCAGCAGAAGTGGGGAGATAAGAATCTGGCCTACTGACCAGAAAAGCTTCCTTGCCCCTGGCTTATATTGTTTACTTTTTGACTGAGTTGTCTTTTCATTATATTAGCTACCACAAGATTTAGTGATGACCACCAACTTGGATGGCTTTAAAGGGGCTTAGACAAATTCATGGGGAATAAGGCTATGAATGGCTACTAGTCAAAACCGCTTAGAGGATTGTTGTTGTTTACAATTAAGCGACATACAAATTCTGTTCAATAAAACAAATAAAACTGAGGCTGTAATATTTCCAATAATACCAGTTGTTAAGGGATACGAGTGGAAGAGTGCTATTGCACTCAGGTTATGCTCTTTATTTTATTTATTTATTTATTTATTTATTTACATTTATATCCCACTTTTGCCATCATGAAACCTAGGGCAGAATACGTGTAGTACCCAAGCAGTCAATCATCCAGACGCTAACCAGAGCCAGCCAAGCTTAGCTTCAGCAAGGTGGTGGCCTGATGTAATCATAACCTGGGGCCCTGGAAAATTTGTTGGATTCCCATGGACATCTGGTTATCCACAATTAGAGAACAAGATGCTCAGCTATATGGTCCTTTGGTCCATTCCAGCAGAGTTACGTATTATTAAGTTACGTATTACAGTGGTACCCCGCAAGACGAACGCCTCGCGAGACGAAAAACTCGCAAAACGAAAGGTTTTTTCGTTTTCGAGTTGCCTCGCAAGACGAATTTCCCTATGGGCTTGCTTCGCAAAACGAAGCTTGCCCAGGGGACAGCGGGTCTTCTCTTTTGAAGCAAGGGGCAGCGGGGAGAAGCGATCTTCTCCCCGCAGCCCCAGGTCCGGGGACAGCGGGAAGCGCTTCCCGCTGCCCTCGGACCTCTTTTGAAGCAAGGGGCTGTGGGGAGATCGCTTCTCCCCACCGCCCCTTGCTTCAAAAGAGGTCCGGGGACAGCGGGAAGCGCTTCGCGCTGCCCCCGGACCTCTTTTGAAGCAAGGGTTTGCGGGGAAAAGCGATCTCCCCGCAGCCCCTTGCTTCAAAAGAGGTCTGGGGGCAGCGGGAAGCGCAGCGCTTCTTCCCCGCTGCCCCCGGACCTCTTTTGAAGCAAGGGGCTGCGGGGAGATCGCTTCTCCCCACCGCCCCTTGCTTCAAAAGAGGTCCGGGGACAGCGGGAAGCGCTTCGCGCTGCCCCCGGACCTCTTTTGAAGCAAGGGTTTGCGGGGAAAAGCGATCTCCCCGCAGCCCCTTGCTTCAAAAGAGGTCCGGGGGCAGCGGGAAGCGCAGCGCTTCTTCCCCGCTGCCCCCGGACCTCTTTTGAAGCAAGGGGCTGCGGGGAGATCGCTTCTCCCCACCGCCCCTTGCTTCAAAAGAGGTCCGGGGACAGCGGGAAGCGCTTCGCGCTGCCCCCGGACCTCTTTTGAAGCAAGGGTTTGCGGGGAAAAGCGATCTCCCCGCAGCCCCTTGCTTCAAAAGAGGTCCGGGGGCAGCAGGAAGCGCAGCGCTTCTTCCCCGCTGCCCCCGGACCTCTTTTGAAGCAAGGGGCTGCGGGGAGATCGCTTCTCCCGGTGCTCCGAAGCCGGGCGGGGGGGAGGGAACACCTGCCCCCACCGCCCGGCTTCGGAGCAGCGTTCCGAAGCGGGGCGGGAACACCTGCCCCAGCTGCCCGGCTTCGGAACGCTGCTCCGAAGCGGGGCGGGGGGGCGGGAACACCTGCCCCAGCCGCCCCGCTTCGGAACGCTGCTCCGAAGCGGGGCGGGGGGGCGGGAACCTCGCACCCCGCCGCCGGGCATCGGAACGATGCCCCGATGCCGGGCGGTGGGGCGGGAACCTCTCACCCCGCCGCCGGGCATCGGAACGAGGTCCTGGACCTCTTCTGAAGGCAGGCGGGGGCAAAAGTCTTTGCTCCCCCCGCCTGCCTTCCCGGGACAGCGGAGACTTCTCTGCTGCCCCGGGCGATCTTAAAATGCTGGCGGGCGGGAGCGAAGCGTTCGCTGCCGACCCCCAGCATTTTAAAATCTCCTCGGGGCAGCGGAGACTTCGCTCCCGCCCGCCAGCATTTTAAAATTGCCCCGGGACAGCAGGGGCTTTTAAAATGCTGGCGGTCGGCAGCAAAGCCCTCCTGTCCCCGGAGCTTGCAGGGCGGGAGGTGGGAAGAAGGGCTTTTCTTCCCACCGCCAGCCTTCAGAACAGCCTTCTGAAGGCTGGCAGTGGGAAGAAAAGCCCTTGTCCCCCCCCCCCCCAGCCTTCAGAAGAGGTCGGGGGACAGACTGTCCCCGGACCTGGTCTGAAGGCGGTTTCCCTAGGAACGCATTAATTGATTTTCAATGCATTCCTATGGGAAACCGTGCATCGCAAGACGAAAAAACCGCAAGACGAAGAGACTTGCGGAACGAATTAATTTCGTCTTGCGAGGCACCACTGTATTAACCCAACTCTGGGGTTGCGGCGCTCATCTCGCTTTACTGGCCAAGGGAGCTGGCGTACAGCTCATGTGGCCATGTGGCCAACATAACTAAGCCGCTTCTGGCGAACCAGAGCAGTGCACGGAAACGCCGTTTACCTTCCCGCTGGAGCGGTACCTATTTATCTACTTGCACTTTGACGTGCTTTCGAACTGCTAGGTTGGCAGGAGCAGGGACCAAGCAACGGGATCTCACGCCGTCATGGGGATCCGAACCGCCGACCTTCTGATCGGCAAGCCCTAGGCTCTGTGATTTAACCCACAGCGCCACCCGCGCCCCTTATGTATTATTACCTCAAGCTTAATTTATTCCAAACTGAGCACCCACCTTCCTATTTCTACACCTGAGCCTTCTTTTCTCTCTCACTCTGAATAATACTTGCATTCTTCCTTTTCCTCCAAATGCTGAACTGTGAGTTCTCCAACTCTACCCCCCCCCACTCCTTTCATTCAAGCCCCAGCAAAGAAAACCATACTGGTATCAGCCTGAAATGTCTTTTGTCTTCTACTCCTAACACTGCCTTGTTATTTTATTCTTTCATGGCTTGATTACTCTCTCTGTTCCTTCTGATTGGCATCTCTCTCACCTTCACCCTGGATCTCCTTTCTCCCACGTTTCCCCTTCGTTAGAGAATTCTATTCATTTGCTTCCATTTCCTTAGCTGATCCAATTTAAGTTGCTGCTGCTTCTTTTTGTTCGTTTTTAAAAATCTCTTCACTTCCTTTTATCTATCTCTGCTTCTTTCTCTTCATTTGCCTTCTTGTTTTGGTTGAGTCTACTGATAACATTCCTCTTGGTTAAACCTCAGGTTGCTTCCTCTATTTCACCCCTTCTCTGTTCCTGCCCCCTTTTCTCTGGAACTTGCACAGTCTGTGCTTCTTCCTCCTTGCACACGTTTCAGCAGCCTCTGAAAACTTACCTTTGCTACCAAGCCTTTGACACCTGAACTCTGCCTCTCCATCTTCCTTGTACTCAAAGGAACATAGAAAGTTGCCTTGAGTTACCCACTGGTCCACCTAGATCTGTACTGCTCAAAGCATCTCTGCAGGGATCGAGCAGGAGCTTTCCCCAGCTCTACCTGGAGACACCAGGAATTGAAGCAGAGCCCTTCATAGAAGCATAGAATTGTATAGTTGGAAGGGACCGCAAGGTTCATTCTAGTCCAACCCCTTGCTATGCAGGAATCTTTTTGCCCAACGTGGGGCTCAAACCCATGAGCCTGAGAGTACTATGCAACTGAGCTATCCCATGCAAAGCAGGTGCTGTACCACTGAACCACGGTCTTCCCCTCTCCCCACAAAGGCTCTTCTAAAGAAACGTTACGGGCAGCGTTTGCTCTTCTTAATATAACTATTGCACACTACCTAGATTCTAAGGTGCTTCATAAATTATAATTGTGAATTCAATCACTTGTATATTGCTGTTGGGTTGCATGCATCCAGAAGGAAGGAACATCCCCTCCTCAGAGGATGCTCCTGATACTGGAAAGGGAGAAGGCAGGAGACTTCTTCTGAATCTTCTATCCCCCTAAAGCACCTTACAGCTTTTGCAACTGAGTTCCCAGGTGGAGGCAGGTGACAGTGTTAAAAACTCAGATATATAAGCTAGGTGTCAAATGGCACCTTAAACCAGGGTTACAGACACCAAAATGGAATGCCTAGTTGCCATTTTGGAGTCAGCTTTTTCAATATGACTTTTTGGTTCCTGAAATTCATTCTGATTGTGCAGATAAAATATAATGGATAGAATTCTGCACGATGTGTGGAAACAGTCAGGATCCAAGGATCCCCAGGCATGCATCTCCAGGTAGTGGAGACATCAGGTGCCATCCTGGCAACTGGGCATCTTCATTGGATTGGCAAATGGCCAATATTCAGGTGCAAAATGCACCTGGCAAATTTCAAATGCTGGCGGGTGATGACTCTCCGAAACAGTGGGAAGAGGGGCTCTGTCCTCCATCCAAGCAAAGAAGAAGCACTGGGAGGGACACATTTTAGCTAGACAAAATAAAATAAAAACTATCAAGGAGGTAGAAAACAGGGCTGGTGAGGGGGATGGCCTGGGAAGATGTTGGGAGGCTGAGGAAGGTGTGTAGCCAGGGGACAAGTCTGAGGGTCAGATAGGTTCTCCATCCCTGACCTAGCTACCGATAGCCAATTGTGACCAGATATGAATAGCTACATTGTGGGCTCTTCCCCCCAGATCACATAAGAAAGTGACAGAATGTTGGGAACTGGCTTTTAATAATAATAATAATAATAATAATAATAATAATAATAATAATAATAATGAATTATTTGTACCCTGCCCATCTGGCTGAGTTGCCCCAGCAGCTTTGGGCAGCTTCCAGCATATATAAAAAACACAGTAAAACATTAAACCTTAAAAAGCTTCCCTAAACAGGGATGCCTTCAGATTTCTTCTAAAAGTCAGATAGTTGTTTATTTCCTTGACATCTGATGGGAGGGCATTCCACAGGATGGGTGCCACTACCGAGAAGGCCCTCTGCCTGGTTCCCTGTAGCTTCACCTCTCGCAGTGTGTGAACCGCCAGAAGGCCCTCAAAGCTGGATCTCAGTGTCTGGGCTGAACGATGGGGGTGGAGACACTCCTTCAGGTATACAAGGCCAAGGCTGTATAGGGCTTTAAAGGTCAGCACCAACACTTTGAATTGTGCTCAGAAACGTATTGGGAGCAATGTAGGTCTTCCAGGACCGGTGTTATATGGTCTCAGCAGCTGCTCCCAGTCACCAGTCTAGCCACCGCATTCTGGATTAATTCTAGTTTCAGAGTCACCTTCAAAGGTAGCCCCATGTAGAGCACATTGCAGTAGTCCAAGCGGTAGATAACCAGTGCATGTACCACTCTGATGAGACAATGCGCAGGCAGGTAGGGTCTTAGCAGGCATACCAGATGGAGCTGGTAGACAGCCGCCTTGGACACAGAATTAACCAGTGACTCCATGGACAGCTGTGAGTTCTTAAAGGGTTAAAATGTGGAGTCGCGGCAATTACACTTCAAGGGGTAGAAACCCCCTCAGGAGATTGTTGGTGATGACCCTTCCACTGCAGGAGGGAGGGGCAATGTTTTATTCATGTAGCTGCTAATTAGTACACAGCTTAATTTAATATCCAGTAATGAGCCCAAGGGATACCCAGTTGCGTCAAGTAACTCCAAGGTCAGATGAGTGGTATTTTTACATTGCCAAGCACTGATGAGGATTTCTTGTTCCTGTTTAGTTATCACAGAAGTTTGCAGCGCTTGGCAGAGGCTTTTCATCACAGAGCACACAAGGGGTAGGGGAATTGCCAGTTATACATGGTCCAGAGTCAACCATTCTTCTGCACCAACCATTCCAACAGGAAGCCTGCAGAGCTGTTTAGGCAGAAGTCAGGTGTGTAAGGGTGTCCACATGCACTAAGAATGTTGTTGTGGCATCTATCTGTCTCGAGAGACAATGGAGTGTGCCTCCAGGGTGAGCAGCATGCCCAGATGACAAGACCCATCTTCTCGACCTCACTGATGTGGTCCAGAGGAAAGCAGAGCAATACATTAGGCACCAGCTTGGCTGCAGGAGTTGCCGGAAGGAGGCGTATGAATTGCCATCCAACCATTTTAGGGACTCCACTCCAGATTTGTGTAGTGTTTACTCTGAATATCAAATCCTGGGGATCACAAGTAGGGAGAACACTGTTCTACTTGGGTCCTAATTGTGGGCTTCCCAGACACATTTGGCTGGCCACTGTGACAACAGGATGATGGACAAGATGCACCTCTATCCAGATCCAGCAGAGGTTTTCTTATGTTTTCAGTAGGGAGGAGAGGATTAGCCCAAATGAAGACAACACAAAAGTCCCAGGGCAGACGAACAGTACATCCTCTAAGTCCTCTGTCCTGGGCTATGGAGAACAGAAATACCTTCACTTTTGTACTTGGTTTAAGTAGTCCTGCAAGAAGGTACTTAAACTATATATAGTTTAAAGTGTATTTCTTAAGAAATCCACTTTTAAAGTACAGCGTAGAATAGTTTCTGTGAACAATAATTCTCTTGCTTTGTTTATTTGAAATATGCTACTTGGCTGCAACCATTGTGCAAAGGTCCTCCTGTATTTATTTTGTTTAAAATGGTGCTTGCCTCTCAATACCGAACAACTGAAAGCTTGTTTCCAGCTAAGCTATTTAATACGCTGAGCTCACCCAGCCGACAGCAAACGTCTTAAAGCTGCAAGAGCTAAGGGTTGAAAACTTCTGCTTTGAATGCAAAGGCTGGCCAATTAACTGGAACAGCTCCTCTTAATTTAAGAAGGTATCACCTTGAAGTTTTTGTACCCAAGATAGAAAGAAAGAGAGAGAGAGAGAGAGAGAGAGAGAGAGAGAGAGAGAGAGAGAGAGAGAGAGAGAGAAAGAAAGAGGGAAAGAAAGAAAGAAAGAAAGAAAGAAAGAAAGAAAGAAAGAAAGAAAGAAAGAGGGAAAGAAAGAAAGAAAGAAAGAAAGAAAGAAAGAAAGAAAGAAAGAAAGAAAGAAAGAAAGAAAGAAAGAAAGAAAGACAATGTCAGCAACATAAAATGCTGAATTCAGGACTTGCAGAAGCAGTAATTCTCAATATCCATGTCAGGTGTTTTTTGTACCACCTGCACATCCAAAAGGAAATGCAAGGAATAGCCAAGGGAACAGGTCACATGACATGTTCTGAAAGATGCCTGTGTTTAGCTCCTTAACTGCATTCACTCTTCCTTCTGCTGCAGACCATGGTGAGAAATCTTTCTGCCCCAATCCCCACCTCTCACAGGCTAACTTTGACATCACAATGACTTCAGGTGACTCCCCCCCCCTTTCCCGCCCTCCCAGGTCTTCTGAAACCCTGTTCAAAGTGCTACTCTGCCAACCGGCTGAGCCTGCAGAAACAGCCTTTAAGCCAAGCCCTGCCCTTACCTACGCAACACCTGACATCACATATGACACCAGGTGGGTGTGATTTGGCCACAAGGGGAGCCCTAGAAGAACCTAACTTTAGGCAATACAACACTGCTGCTAGGTCTAAAGGTGCAACTACAAGGAACATATGGCACAGGAAAAACACAAATAAATCCCTCTCCCATGTAACTTTTAAGCTCACTTCCTCCCATGCTGAGACAATAATCAAATTGAGCACATTCCCACAGCTGCCAGCCGGTAACGTTGAGCAAGGTCAGAACATCTACAAGCTATAGGGGTTCTGTTTGTAGCAGCTTCCCAGAGTTGTACATAACATGTAGTTCTGTCCCAAGATATCAAATTCCCACTCAACCCCCACCCTGAACACAAGACAACTCAGGGCATTTCCTCTTTTGAACATTTTTGCTGGCAGAATCACAGGGCTGCAGATGTATACCCTGGCAAGGGAACAGTGCTCACCTATGCGATTTGCATCTCTTCACACATTCAAGCAGACCCAAGTTTACCAATGTGCTAGAGGGGAAAGGAAAATTCGCCTTGGGGAAGTGCAATGGGCACAGAGGGAAGGGCGACAGCACGCTACATGCAATTCTGCTGCTTTGCACATCTGAATGCTGTTCTGCAATACAGGCAGAAGGCCATAGGACTGCCATTTGCAGGTGGAGGGGTAGCTTAACCAGACTCTTCTTCTTGCCCTTTGCATCCGCCATAAATCACAAGAAGGTACCAACTATGTTACTCACCTGAAACCTGTGAACCAGCTCCAGCGACTGGCTGTCGTTTTGGTCAGCTTCAATGATGACGTCCGTCAGTTTGTGTATGATCACATCTAATGGACCCTGATCTTCTATCGGTTTGGTAAGGTCAAGCTGGAAAAGTCACAAAAAGCAGGAAGTGGGTTTATTCTGTGTGAGATCAAATCTGGGTGTTCAGATGGAAACTCAGCTCCAGATATAAAGATACGGAGAATATTAGAATATCATGCTGCATAGTTGAACATGCCAACCTGACCTACTGAGCTGGGGCATCTATACACCTGCGTCACGTTCGCAGTGGCATTCTAAAGGGTGCTCAACTAGTAGCCATGAATTACCATTTCCCAGAACCACTGCAGTCAGAATATGAAGATGTTTTACACCAGTTCAGCTTATTGATCTATCTAGCTCGGTTCTATCTACTCAAGACAGTAGCTCTGCAATATCACCAAGCAGACCTGTCTTCTGCAGCCCTACAAGATACCTGCATTCCTGTTTTCTTCAGAATGGTACAAAGGCTCACAATATGGTTAAGTTTCCAACCAAAGCTACAGCTTTTGTAGAATAAAATATATGCAATGCCACCTTGACCTGTCTTCCCTCTTGTGTCTGTATCCCCCCTGAGCACCTAGGTGAATCTTAAGGCACTCTTGTCCACTGTCAAGCACTCAATGTTTGCGCCAAGGAACAATTGATCTTACATATCCAATTGTGAGTTGGGAAGGATTATGTAGGAAGACATCCAATCAAATGCTTAAATAGGCCTCCCTCCCCACTTCTCACCAGCAAATGAATAAAGCTAGACCATGTTGTGCCACAGGGACAGAGAAGGAGGAACTATGCCAAGGCCACTTCTGTAGCATCTAGCCCAGGGGTTCCCAAATATGTGGCTTGTGGACTATCAGTGATCTGAAAGCTTTATTCAGATGGTCCATGGTATGTCTGTGAATTTGTGGCTGAAAATGGGAGATGGCACACCCATTGCACTGAATATTCATACTGATTTTTAATTGTATTTTTATTGCTTCTTCATTTAATAATACAGTGGTACCTCGGGTTAAGAACTTAATTCGTTCTGGGGGTCTGTTCTTAACCTGTAACTGTTTTTAGCCTGAAGCACCATTTTAGCTAATGGGGCCTCCTGCTGCTGTTGCGCTGCCGCCGTGCGATTTATGTTCTCATCCTGAAGCAAAGTTCTTAACCCGAGGTAGTATTTCTGGGTTAGCGGACTCTGTATCCTGAAGCGTATGTAACCTGAAGCGTATGTAACCTGAGGTACCACTGTATAAATAATTTAACTTATTCAAATTATTAAATTTAATTATTATGTAGAAGAGCAAATTTCAGGAAATGGACATTGCATGACAAACTATACCAGCTGAAATCCTCTCTTTTTATACATCTACTGAAGGTCCTCTTTTGCATCTAACCTCAGTAGGACAGATCTACTTTTGAACACGCAGGTGAGGTCTGTCATCGTCACTTGCAGTTTGGGCTCCATATTGATTTGGAATTAATTGAGTGCACTGTTATTTAATGTGGCCAAGCAAAGATAAGTGTTTTTTAAAAGAAAGAGGAAATCCAGAAAAGCTAAGTAGTAGAAACTGGTGCATTTGCCAATGCCAAATCACCACTGGGGGGAAGTGCATGGGCGGAACCTGCCTTTGTCTATGTGTCCCAATAGCACAACGACCTTAAATCTACAGGAAGTGCATGAGGCTCGGCAGAAGAACACAAGACCCTAGTGAGGCATTGGCAAGCAACCCTGAAATAGCAAAATTTGGCATGCGCAGAAGCATCCTTTTAAGTTCACTTATATCAGGTGATCAGGTAGGCCTGCAGGCAGGTTGCTCACAGCACTTAAAAAAGAAAGAACTGTGTTTGCTTCCGTTTGAACTCAACTTTCCCTCCACGGCCCCCAAGTTCCTCGGAAGTCAAGCAGGATGTAACAGAGACAATTAAGTTCTAATGTCGTTTGCATGCAACGTAGGAGACAGAAAGGCAAACAAAAGTTTCACCACCACAAAACACGTACTGAATCATGCAGCTGAGCATAAGGCAACAACTGCACATGCAGAGGAAGAGACGGAAAGAGCACTTTGGTATTGCAGAGTCACAAAGAACTTTAAGCTGTTATAAAGGAGGAACTTGAGACTCAAGGGCTCTCCTGTCCTCCCTTTCCAAGCAGCTGTAGGAAGAGTGACCATAGTTCAACGTCACAGCAGGGAGGCGAGGAGGAAGGGGAAGAAGGAATCCAGCAGTAGCAGTGCAAGAGGCATTATTCCCTCACCCAAAATAGCGTGAATGTACACAATCCAAATAAGGATGAGATAAAAGAAGCTGTTGTTTTTTAACCATGCAGTTGCTTGGTTTGTATTAATGCAAACAGGATGCAATTATTTCCCCTGCTACAAATTCCAATGTGTACTAAAATCTGGGGAGCATCTAATGAAGAGAGGAAGAACCTGTGGCCCTCCAGATGTTGTCGGACTACAAATCCTATCAGTCTCAGCCAGCATGGCCAATGGTCAGGAATTGTGGAATGACATCTGGAGGTCCACATCATCTACAGGCATAACGATGGATGATGGGAAAATTCCTTCCAGTAGCACCTTAAAGACCAACTAAGTTAGTTCTTGGTATGAGCTTTCGTGTGCATGCACACTTCTTCAGATACACTGTAAGTGTATATCTGAAGAAGTGTGCATGCACACGAAAGCTCATACCAAGAACTAACTTAGTTGGTCTTTAAGGTGCTACTGGAAGGAATTTTTTTTGTTTTGACTATGGCAGACCAACACGGCTACCTATCTGTAACTGGATGGATGATGGGAGTTGTAGTTCAGCAACAACTGAAGGGTCAAAGGTTCCTCAGTCATAGCCGAGACCAGTGTTTCGCAAACTTGGGTCTCCAGCTGTTGTTGGACTACAATTCCCATAATTCCTGACCACTGGTCCCACTAGCTAGGGATTATGGGAGTTGTAGTCCAACAGCAGCTGGAGACCCAAGTTTGGGAAACACTGGTCTAGATCAATTGTGAGGAACCTTTGACCCTTCAGATGTTGCTGAACTACAAATCCCACCATCCATTGTTATGCTTGCTGAGGCTGATGGGAGCTGAAGTTCAACAACATCTGGAGGATTAAGGTTCCCCTCACCTGGTCTAGTCTGCAGGCAAAAACTCATGAAAAAAATTGGAAGGCAAACATTTGAGGTTTTGTTTTTTAAAGGGGAGTGGGGTTCACCTCCCTGGTCTAGAGGTATGCCTTCTATGTACTGTATTCCTTGTTATGGGATGTACATTACAGATGAATCAGCTATTTGGCCATCACAACTTTAAAATCCTCATATTAACCTGTTTACTACAAGGATTATTCAATTCAGAAATCTTTACCCTAAGAGATGTGAGGGTCAAGCGTGCAAAGCATCACAGTGCTCATATTTACCATATCCACATAATATGTAAAGTTCCTGCACAACACAAGGTTAAGAGAAATATATAGCCACCTGAAACCACTTGAACACAAGGAACAAATGCTCAGTATGTTGCTCGAGTTTTCCTCTAAATGCATGGGGAAGATTCTTTTGCCCAAAGTGCTTGAATAAGAGAAAGAGCTGCTCTGTGTGGTGTAAGCAGATTTCTAAATGCAGAACAGGTTCTCTAGATCGTGACCCCAAACAGCGAGAACCAACAGCTTTGACCAATATTGCAAAGATTAAGCTGTTTGCCTAGAAGTTCTCCATGTTCTCAGAACAATTCATAGCTGTAGAAAGTAAACACTTCTAAACTGCGCAAGGTTTGGAGCTTTTCCACCTTTCCTTTGTATACTGGCATGAAAAGTCCTTACATGAAGCCTTTTCAGCAGAAATATCAGCTCCTGTCACAAGTCTGACAAAGTCTAGTGCACATTTCTGATGGCCCTCTGCTGAGCAAAACAAGGAGCCAGTGTTTCTCCTTGGCTGGAATTCCAGCCCCTCCTGCTTCCTGGTCTTTGCAGCATCTCTCCAAGTTTTCCCTCACATCTGACATGTTCACCCCCCAAAATGTTAAGGTTTATTCCAGAGAATTCAGCGCATTGCTCTCACTCTCAGACTCTGGACCCTGCAACTAGGAGACAAAAGCTGCCAAAATAAAAGAAAGGACTCCAGGGCAAGGGACTTTTCAATGCGGGATACAGCGAGGGAGGTGTAACATGGCAAGAAGAGATGGGTGGTTATTCAGTGAAAGGAAATAAAAATCTTAGAAAGGAAAGAATGCCTTAAAGGCTGTAACAATTCGTAATTGGCCACTTCATGCATTGAAACCCCAGCTGCCATTTCTCTATGGACATCCACCATTTTTCTCCTGCAATTGCACCTTGGCCACAAACTTTATAAATGAAACTTTTTATTCCTGTCTGTGCCTAGAATTCTTTTCCACTTTGTGTGTTCCTGTTGTAGAGAATGCTCCCCACTTTCTTTTTTATTTTGGTTATAATAATGACCTGCATTTCTGAAGTTATTTCTAGGGATTACTAAGATAATGTATCTATGAAGCCCTATATAGAGGACTATAAAAATATGAAGGTGTTTTTTTTTTTGCTCTTACAGCAGTTTTAGGGAGTGCAACTCAAGAACTCTTTTGATTTCTAAACCCAATGTGGTTAACATCTAACTTGCATTGTACTGATTGGAATTAAAGTTTAATGTTTGGAGGGTGTCAGAATCTAGAGTTCATGACTGCACCTCATGCTGTAACACCTATAAAGGCAAAAGCATTTCTATGTTGTTTGTACTTTGCTCCAGCATCAGATTTATGGCACTCTAACATATTTCCATAAATTGTACAATTCAATGCTGGTAATTTCAGTGTTCTCTGGCACTGGGTGAGCCTTCTTCTGAACAGAATGTACAGCGCCCGTCTACATTGACCTTGGCCAAATTCTGTATATGGTATTCCTAAGGCGGTTTGTAATAAGTATGATTGCTCACTTAGGGTTACTGAGCCAGAATAGCTTGTTTTTCTTCTTCCCTTGCTTCAACATTTGAGATTTCAGTTTATCACAGTCCATCAAGACCAAGCAATTTAGCATGCAGCTTCCTGGGCAATTAAAAAAAAAAAAAAGTTTCAATTCATTCTTGCCATATAATTTCTTACCAATATATTCTTATTACAGTGGTACCTCTGGTTACAGACGCTTCAGGTTACAGACTCCGCTAACCCAGAAATAGTACCTCGGGTTAAGAACTTTGCTTCAGGATGAGAACAGAAATTGTGCGGTGGCAGCAGGAGGCCCTATTAGCTAAAGTGGTACCTCAGGTTAAGAACAGTTTCAGGTTAAGAACGGACCTCTAGGACGAATTAAGTTCTTAACCCGAGGTACCACTGTATTACATTTTTATCCTGCCATTTTTTCAAACTGCTCAGGGTAGTGTACACTGTTCTCCCACATCCCACCTGTGTTATCCTCGCAACCACCCTGTGAGATAGGTGAGTTTGGGTGATGCCTGCCTGGAAATCGATCATGGAGATGCCTGCCTACATAGCTGTCGTGACTAAGTCTTGAACTCACTACCGATACATGAGCTTCCATCATGCAGCCAGGCCTTTAGAAATAATAATAATAATAATAATAATAATAATAATAATAATAATAATAATAATTTATTATTTGTACCCCGCCCATCTGGCTGGGTCTCCCCAGCCACTCTGGGCGGCTTCCAACAAAGATGAAAGATACACTAAAATGTCACATATTAAAAACTTCCCTGAACAGGGCTGCCTTCAGATGTCTTCTGAATGTCAGGTAGATGTTTATCGCTTTGACATCTGATGGGAGGGCGTTCCACAGGGCGGGCATCACTACCGAGAAGGCCCTCTGCCTGGTTCCCTGTAACTTGGCCTCTCGCAGTGAGGGAACCGCCAGAAGGCCCTCGGAGCTGGACCTCAGAACGATGGGGGAGGAGACGCTCCTTCAGATATACTGGACCAAGGCCGTTTAGGGCTTTAAAGAATAAATGCTTCAGTAGACATCAGCCTAAGGAGAAGCAAATTGCCACCCCAAAATCTAGTAATATTATTCATCCCTATCTGAAGACGAAGAGTCCTCTGTTGTAAGCAAGAGAAATCCATGCCTCTTTAACAGGAACAACTCCATCAAAGAAAATTGCCCTGGAACTGCAGAGCTGAAGGGGACCATATGTTGGTCTCTGCAATCGGCCAGGGAAACAAGAGCCATGGGAAGCTTCTCCTTCTGACATCCAGAAACAACAATATGGCAAGGTGCAGAAGAACCCAGCCCCATCCATCGCCCAATGAAGGAACAGTTGAAGGGAGTTTGCAACCCTCAATCCACCCCCAGCCAAGAAGAGCACTCTGTTCCGGTCGCCCTGGGATTGCAGAAGAAAGCAGAAAAACAAAACTCTGGCCCCATCCATGGGTCAAAAGACAAAGGGGGCACCAGCTGCTCTCCAAGCAAGAGCAACCAGCAAGAGAAGATCAGCCTGGTCTGAAACAAGAATAAATGCTTCTTAGCTCACCATTTTGCTATATTTTCATGCCACATCCTTTTCTATATATATTTATGGGTTTTTTGCTTTTGTTTTTTTAGCTTGTAAGCCTGAAGACAGGTTATGATTGATATACCCGTATTTTTCACTCTACAAGACACACCAGACCACAAGACGCACCTACTTTTTGGAGGAGGAAAACAAGAAGGAAAAAAAATCTGAATCTCAGAAGCCAGAACAGCAAGAGGGATCGCTGTGCAGTGAAAGCAGCAATCCCTCCTGCTGTTCTGGCTTCTGGGATAGCTGCGCAGCCTGCATTCACTCCATAAGACGCACACACATTTCCCCTAACTTTTTAGGAGGGAAAAAGTGAGTCTTATAGAGCAAAAAATACGGTAAGCCATTTTGGGAGGAAATGCTTGTCTGAAAAAGTGGAGTGTAAGCAAGCAAGCAAGCAAGCAAGCAAGCAAGCAAAGAATGTTGAAGAGTGAGTGAGTGAGTGAGTGAGTGAGTGAAATGTGATTTTAGAGTTGGGCAGCCATGTTTGCATTTAAACATTAGTGCACCTTCTCAAGCTTTGAAAACCCTGCTGAATCCCAACTGCTCAGTCACGAAGAAGCTTCCATAAAGTGGGATTAGAGATCTATATAGCTGCAGATGTCATGTAAAACAATTTCTCAGCTAAGTCAGGCCTGAAAGCCTTTGCCTGGAAGTGCATGGGTGTGAACCTCAGGCTTAAAGCAGGTGTGCCTAACTGACAGCTGCATGGCAGACACAGACTGAAAGCTGCACCAGCAGTTAGAAAGCCACACATGTATGACTGGGAAATGACGATAATGGATGTATTAGCAAAAGGTAAAGATCTACAGCAACTAGCCTATCTGACAGCAACCAGGCAGACTTTAGAGCCATGCTGTGCGTGCCGCTTGTTAAGTCGTTTAATCAACTTTAATGTGTTCCCATATCATTTCTACCCACTTGGAAGGGATCTTCCCCCTCCCCTTGCCGCCGCCGCTCCCCCCTCCCCTGTCCAGTTGCCAAAATCAGCTCAGCTATGTTAATACTTGCAGCAGTTAGCATGGAGCCAAAGGGCACCGAGGCAGAACTGGTGGCATGAAAACCTCCCTTTGTGACAGAAGAACTATCCTGATCCCGTTGCAAAGGGCAAACTCAGAACAAACCATTGCAGAAGCTAATCAAAGAGTTGAAAAGTTCAACAAATGGGATTTCCATTTATCCCTCCCGCCCTGTTCTTACATGCTGCAGTTAAGTCATCTAATTATCCATTCCGGTTCTGCTGAAACAGCAGAGGGTCGAGAAAGGAAATATACTTCCATGTGGAATTTTCTCAGTTTTTTCTCCCCCTTCAGTGTCTGCCCGGACAAACATCTTTGCACTGAAGCAGGGAGCAACTTTCACCGTGAAGGAAAGATGTCAAAGCACTAAGTTTCCTATTCTTCACAGAACTGGAAAACCCCAAGATGGAGAATATCTGTCCAATCCAGTACAATCTGATTATGAACATCTGGATGTTAAAATAACTTCTAGTTGCTATTTTTACATAAGCCTGCACCAGGTGGAGACATTCATGAGGAGGATGGGCGATACTTTTGTACTATTCTGCATATAAAGTATTTGCATTGCAGTGGGCAAGTGTCCTGCTTCACAGAGCACAGTCCTCTGTTTGAAGGCATTCTCTGTTTGGAACACTGTTGACAGAGGTCACCCATCAAAATAGCACTAAGCAGCAGTCTAAGCTAATACAACAACTGCCTCGGCCAGTCTCTCTCTCCATCACGAGATGTATTCCTATTTAAACTAAATTATAGCAATTTCTAAATTTTCATCTATGCATATAAATTAGCATATGCAGATTTTATGACCCCTTTTGAGTGAGGTTAATGCGTTTCCTCTCTCTTTAGCAATGCATAAATAGGCAGCCTAATTTGTGTGAATACTACAAAGTACATTCCCCTGCCCTCTCTCTCCCCACCAGGGAGGAGCATGTTCAATAAAAGTTGTATAAGAATATACCAATATTCAACTTTTCCCTGATTTCTACAAAATTTCTATTGATTTCTATTGTGGATAGGGGCAACTAAGGGAAGTATGACCATATGTGAATATGGTGGGGAATCTGTGACGTTCTAGATGATATTGGAGTTCAGGTCCAGTCAGCATGGTGATTGGTCAGGGATGATGGGATTTGTAGTCCATAACATCTGGAGGGCACCATGCTCACATTTACCACATTAAGGCAGAAACCTTTCCCAGTCCTTTGATGGTCTTCAGCTAAGTTTTATGCAGAGTAGACCCACTGAAATTAATTTCATGTTCATTAATTTCAATGAGTGGTATTCAAAATTTAATTGCATACCACCTCTTACTCCCAATATTCTTCAACTAGAAGTGCAAGGGTAAACACTTTAAACAGACTGAAATCATATTGTACTTTTGGAAGACAATATTTTATTTTATTTTGCAAAATTGAATAAATAGCTAGAGACTATATTTCTGTAAATTCATTGTTGTTCATTCCTCTTATTCTTGCTCTTAAATTCCTAGAGCTTAGTCATTTTTTACCATATGGTAATACTAAAGCTTTCCACTTTAGAGGTAACAACATCCTTGCTGCTATGATCATATAAAATGAGAAGTTTTACATGTTTCTTTTTTTTACTTAAAATAAATAATAACAAAAAGGGATTTAATAGTATATTATATTGTAATGTTCTTAAAATTTGTTCAACAATCATTTTCCAGTATCTTTGACTATGCCAGCACCACCACTACATATGAAAATATGTTCCAGACTCTCTCTTACACCTTTCAGAAAAGTTTAGACCAGTCCTTACTTACGACTAGAGTTGGAAACCATCTACACATAACTTCAAAACACTTTTCTCTTATGTTTGCATTTAATGAGAATTTATGGGCCTTTGTCCAAAGCGTTCCCCAAGTTTCCATCAGAATATAATATCCAATCTCTCGTTGCTGTTTTATCGGGCATTCTTTTAACTTGTTCTGGTTCTCAGTCACATTACAACATCAGGCGATAAATTTTGGATAGTGTCTGTATTTCTAATTTTAAATATGTAAGCCACCCTTGGAAGAATACTACTCGGGAAGGTGGCATATAAATGTTTTAAAATAAAACAGTCCCAACAGAGAGTACTGCCCTCTGGTGAGATAAAAGACTCTGTCTCAATGCCAGCGGCCACCTTTTGTACACTGAATAGAGGCGGTGCCATCTTGCCCTTCGCCTCAGGCAGAACAAAGTCTAGGGTCCGCCCCAGTTGCCTGGCATTATCAACTTTATATTTACAGCTCCAGGAGATTCCAGGTTCAATAGTTCAGGGTACATCTGATGTCATGTGAGCTACCATCCACAGATACGTGAGTAAGTATCTGTAGTTTCCCCCCACAACATCAAAATTTATCTTTGTTTCAATGCCAAGGGTATGAATTAACCAAAAGCAAATTCAGCTGCTCTCATTCTAAAGCATTTCCCTCTAAAGAAGTTGACTTGGCTTTGTTATCTTAAAAAGTTGTCAATACAAACAGAAAAAAATAAAAAGTAGCACCACCACATTCTGCCTATGGGTATCCTCTTCCAATGATAACAATATACAACAATCTTTTGTTGTATATTATTTGCCCCCAACATTTCTCCTTCAATCCTTTTGTGTATGAGAACTACTCAAACAAAAAGATAGCACTGGCCTAGTAAAAACTTAATGGTGACTGCCTGCAAACCACATCCATGAAAATCAGGAGCTGATCCTATCCCCACTTCTCCTTTCCTTTGTTTATTTTAATGATATCAGTGTCTCACTGACCTGTAGCTAGGACTCTATGAACATTGTATATACCTTTGTTATCTATGAAAATCTTTCAATACAATCAATCAGGAAAAAACACACAATGGTTTAGCACTGCACCTACAATGATGCGAGTAAAGGTAAAGGGACCCCTGACCGTTAGGTCCAGTCGCGGACTCTGGGGTTGCGGCGCTCATCTCGCTTTATTGGCTGAGGGAGCCGGCGTACAGCTTCTGGGTCATGTGGCCAGCTTGACTAAGCCACTTCTGGCGAACCAGAGCAGCGCGCGGAAACGCCGTTTACCTTCCTGCTGGAGCGGTACCTATTTATCTACTTGCACTTCGTGCTTATATCAACAACCTCAGATATGCAGATGACACAACCTTGATGGCAGAAAGTGAGGAGGAATTAAAGAACCTTTTAATGAGGGTGAAAGAGGAGAGCGCAAAATATGGTCTGAAGCTCAACATCAAAAAAACGAAGATCATGGCCACTGGTCCCATCACCTCCTGGCAAATAGAAGGGGAAGAAATGGAGGTAGTGAGAGATTTTACTTTCTTGGGCTCAATGATCACTGCAGATGGTGACAGCAGCCACGAAAGTAAAAGACGCCTGCTTCTTGGGAGAAGGGCAATGACAGGCCTAGACAGCATCTTGAGAAGTAGAGACATCACCTTGCCAACAAAGGTTCGTATAGTTAAAGCTATGGTTTTCCCAGTAGTGATGTATGGAAGTGAGAGCTGGACCATAAAGAAGGCTGATCGCCGAAGAATTGATGCTTTTGAATTATGGTGCTGGAGGAGACTCTTGAGAGCCCCATGGACTGCAAGAAGATCAAACCTCTCCATACTGAAGGAAATCAACCCTGAGTGCTCACTGGAAGGACAGATTGTGAAGCTGAGGCTCCAGTACTTTGGCCACCTCATGAGAAGAGAAGACTCCCTGGAGAAGACCCTGATGTTGGGAAAGATGGAGGGCACAAGGAGAAGGGGGCGACAGAGGACAAGATGGTTGGATAGTGTTTTCGAGGCTACCAGCATGAGTTTGACCAAACTGCGGGAGGCAGTAGAGGACAGAGGTGCCTGGCGTTCTCTGGTCCATGGGGTCACGAAGAGTCGGACACGACTAAACGACTAAACAACAACAACAACAACTTCGTGCTTTCGAACTGCTAGGTTGGCAGGAGCAGGGAGCTCACCCCTTCGTGGGGATTCGAACCGCCAACCTTCTGATCAGCAAGCCCTAGGCTCTATGGTTTAACCCACAGAGCCACCTGCGTCCCTAATGATGCGAGTACAAATAAACAAATCCCTCCTTGGCCTTCCATTGGCTTTGGGATTTATTTCTTTGCATTGGCATGGATGTGGGCCACTTTAAATGTTCGCCCATTTAAAGCCCACTTAAGCCCACTTCAAATCCTTGTTGGAAAGCAAGGATTTATTTATTAAATTTATATACCGCAGGGGCTTTTTTCAGCCAGAGCTCATTTCCAGAACCTCTCAGGTGGGCGCCATTGCCATTCTGAGAGAACAAGGGAAGTGTTCATGGTGAGTTACAGCACGTCTTTTTCTAGAAAAATAGCACTGCATACCACCCTTCATCTGACAATCACAGGGCAATTTACAGTATAAAAACACAAAAATACATAACTTGGGGGATGGGGAAGGATTTGCAACCGGACACAGCAGGGAGCACTGACTGCAAGTCCTGCTTTGTAGTGTGCGCGCGGCTGGGTCACTGACTCAATGTGACCGAGGAAGAAGAGAAAACAACACAAACATAAATATTATCTAAGACAGCAAGCAAATATAACACTTTTAACACTTTATGAAATCACTTATCCCTGTCAGTTACTTTCATTTAGATCACTGTCATTAGCCTGGCTCACAGAAAATGCTGAGCCGTAGTTTGTTTAGCTAATGCGTGCTTTGTTCAAACTCAGCCCGATTTTTTGCTACACATGTAAACCTGAATGCGCACAAGTTAAATGTGCATAAATTGTGGGCTTACTGTACACAGTAGGGTTAAAGATGTGAGCATTTAATGCAGTCAAATATAGCAACCCCTGAAGGTGTATTTATTCCAAGCATAGCCTTTACCCAGGTGCAATTTTAACACACAGCATATTTTATTTGTTATATATTTTCCACCCAAGAGAAGTAGCTAGACAAAGTGCATTTGCTTTAGATAGTCGCTAGGCTGTTTCAACGGTTTAGAATGAGCATTCTCGTCGTGATGTTTCAATTACATTTATGATCCTGATTTTTATGATATTCATCAAATTGTATTTACATAACGAAAGGACATTTTTGCACTTTTTTCTGTTTTAAAGCACATAATTTATGGCACTGTTGATGTATAATGTGATAGCTAGGGAATAAATGTTTAAAAATTTAACGATGGGTTATTACAAAGGAAGTTTCCTTGTACACAGTCAGCTCACTGGTCCATCTTGCTCAGTATTGTCTACACCCGCCTTTCTCAATCTTGATTCCTCAGATGTTGTTGGACTACAACTCCCATCATCCTTAACTGCTGGTCCTGCTAGCTAGGGATGATGAAAGTTGTAGTCCAACAACACCTGGGGAACCAGTGTTGAGAAAGGATGGTCTACACTGATTCACAATGATTTTTCAGGGTTTGAGGCAGGAGTCTCTCTCTCCCAGCCCAGCTGGAGATGCCGGGGACTGAACCTGTGACCTTCCGCATGCAAGTCAAGTGCTCTGCCACTGAGCTATGGCTCTTCCCTTACCACTGAGCTACTTGTAACTCATTATTTATGCAAGGAGCTCAAGGTGGAAAACTTGAGTGTTCATTTTCTCATTTTATCCTCAAAAGAACCTGTGAGAAAGACCAAACTCTTGCTGGCCCAAATCAATTAATGACTGGCCAGATTTTTAAAAACCCCAGATCTTCCCAGTTCAGCTTTTTAAAACTGAGAAGCAGGATATAAATACAGTCAAGATTATTCCCAAATCCAATGTTAAATTCTGACCATACCATGCAATCCAGCTCAGCATGGATGCTTTTCTCTATACAGAGGTACCTCGGGTTACAGACGCTTCAGGTTACAGACTCCGCTAACCCAGAAACAGTACCTCGGGTTAAGAACTTTGCTTCAGGATGATAACAGAAATTGCACAGTGGCAGCAGGAGTCCCCATTAGCTAAAGTGGTACTTCAGGTTAAGAACAGTTTCAGGTTAAGAACGGGCTCCGGAACGAATTAAGTTCTTAATCAGAGGTACCACTGTACTGCATAAACTCCCAACAGCTTTGACTTCCTAGCTGCCAACACATTGCACAGAAAATTTTACTTGAAATTTAAAAGCCTTAAAGAAGGAGCTTGTTTTGCAACAAAACCCCATTCAGTCAGCTCCCTAATTGGCTGCCTATATTTGCTACCAGCCGAAGATTTCGGAAACAAAAATCTACTGAAAGCTTTTGTGTCCCAACACAATCCAACACGAAAGACAGGTTCCAATTTGGAATCCCCCCCCCCAAAAAAAACCTTCTAAATAATGTGCTTTTCTTTTGACAAACATCAGAAAGAGAGAAAGCCACTTCTACTTTAAATTCACTGCAGACTCTCGGAAGGCCAAGCTTGTTACTAGAAAAAGATTGTCAGGACTAATGAGAACTTTTAATGAACTGGATACGGGATTAGGCCTTGGTACAAACCAGTGCCAGATCAATACTTGCTTAGATTTGTTCACACACAGTTATCAAGGAGCCAGGAAGTAGTTCAGAAACTTAGCACACGAGAAGTAGCTTACGTAGCCTCTCATGCTTACATTTCTGGGAAGCTACAATTACTTGAGAGCTGTACCTCTATTTTGGCCATTTCACGATTCAACCATTTCTTACTGTGGGCAGGGGAGACCTTGCCCATGGAAAGAAGAAGCCAGATGTCAGAAGTTCTATGAAACATGTACAGGACATCAGGGTGTGTCTATTTTACCTTTTAAAACATTACAAGGCACTAGTTTTGACATTGCAGGAGCCAGAATCTAGCACGAAAAGAGTTTTACAACTGATACATGACTTTGGTCAGGTTGCAGGATTTAAGCTAAATAAACAAAAAACGAAGGTGTTAGGAAAAAATATGACAGAAATAGAGTCAGAACGGTTTCAGAGAGAAACAGAATTATCACTGGTGAAAAGGGTAAAATACCTAGGGGTTAATATAACAACCAAAAATCTGAGTCTATTCAAAGATAATTATGAAAAATGTTGGTCTGAAATTAAGAGAGACTTGGAAAGCTGGGCAAAGCTGAAGCTTTCTTTGTTAGGCCGAATTGCTGCAATTAAGATGAATGTGCTGCCAAAGATGTTGTTTTTGTTTCAAACATTGCAAATTGTGGACAAAACGGAGTGTTTCCGGAAGTGGCAGAGAGATATTTCCAAATTTGTCTGGCAGGGCAAAAAGCCCAGAATCAAGTTTAAGATATTAACAGATGCAAAGGAAAGAGGGGGCTTTGCCCTGCCAGACTTAAGGTTGTACTATGAAGCCGCAGCTTTCTGCTGGCTAAAAGATTGGCTACTTCTTGAGGACACTGATGTTTTAGACCTGGAAGGTTATAACAATGCGTTTGGTTGGCATGCATATTTATGGTATGATAAAGTTAAGATCAACAAGGCCTTTAAGAACCATATTGTCAGGAAAGCAGTGTTTAATGTCTGGACAAAATATAAAGACTTATTGGAAAATAAAACACCAAGGTGGCTTTCACCTTTGGAAGCTAAGGCCCGAAAAGGAACCAATATGGAAGCCTATTGGCCAAAATATTGGGAATTGCTAGAAAAGGACGGAGACAACTGGAAATTGCAGAGTATGGAGAAAATGAAGGATAAAGTGCGAGACTGGTTACACTACGCTCAGATCAAGGAAGTTTTTAAAAGTGACAAAAAGTTAGGATTCCAGGTGGAGAAATCGAAGTTGGAAACAGAGCTGTTAGAACCTAAGACTAAGGTACTTTCAAGAATGTATAACTTGCTGTTGAAATGGAATACACAAGACGAAATGGTTAAGTCGGCTATGATAAAATGGGCACAGGACATTGGGCATAACATTATGTTTGAGGACTGGGAAAGGTTGTGGACCACTGGGTTGAATTTTACTGCATGTAATGCTTTGAAAGAAAATGTAATGAAAATGATATACAGATGGTACATGACCCCAGTTAAACTTGCCAAAATATACCATTCGTCAGATAACAAATGCTGGAAATGTAAGGAAAATGAAGGAACATTTTACCACCTCTGGTGGACCTGCCCTAAGGTGAAGGCCTTCTGGGAAATGATATATAATGAGCTGAAAAAGGTATTTAAGTATACCTTCACTAAGAAACCAGAGGCTTTCCTCCTGGGCATTGTCGACCAGAAGGTGTTAAAGAAAGATAGAACATTTTTCATGTATGCGACAACAGCAGCAAGGATATTACTTGCCAAGAACTGGAAAACTCAAGATCTACCCACACTGGAAGAATGGCAGATGCAACTGATGGACTATATGCAGCTGGCGGAGATGACCGGCAGAATCCGAGACCTGGGAGAAGAAAGGATGGAAGAGGACTGGAAGAAATTTAAGACTTATTTACAAAAATATTGTGATTTAATGGAATGTTAAGAAAGATGCTTGGTTATAAACAATTGGCCATCACTAAAATAGATCAGGAAATGATGACAAGAGAGATTAAGAGAAACAAAGTTGAAGGACAATTATTTTAATGTATTTTATTGGTATACAAGTTGGAAATAAGATGATAATTTGCTTGACAAAAATTTATTAATGACGTAAATGGGAGCGGGAGGCGGGAGGAAGTTCAAAGATGACAGGAAACTTTGTTAAAGCAAAATAATACTGTTTATTATTAATGTACTTTTTTCTTTTTTCTTTAAAAATCTTAATAAATATTTATTAAAAAAAAAAAAATTACAAGGCAGCCGAGTGGTTTGCATTCTTGCTCTCGCTTTTATTCACATCTGCTCGCCAGTCTACAGTGCTACCCTGACTCCCATGAACGCTGAAAGAACTGCAAGAGGACATAACAGTCAAGAGGTCTTCTGGCAGGCATTTCAGGAAGGCTATCTTTTCATTTTGTTGAAGTGTGTGAGAGGTTTATTTCTTAAGTTAAAGTAAGTTTTAAACTAGCGGCACAAGTCCAAGTGCATGAGCTTCCATTTTCTCTCCTCTCTCCAAATCAGTTTTCCTTTTGTGCCACGTCTTTCAGCTTTTAAGTATGAGCTCAGGGATTGTCCTATTATTATTCGTAAGGTGCTGCGGGAGCCTTTTTTCAGCCAGAGGTTGAAATAAAAATGGTTTTAGTAATAAACGACTCCATGCATCTGAAGTTATAGTGTTTATATGAGTATATGAGCTCATTAAAAGTAATTCATCATGACTTTTTGTCCTTCGACAACTAAACTAAGACAGTTTCATACATGCAAGTCCTGCTTACTGAACAGAAAGTGTTTCCTGGAAATGGTTTGTTAGCTGAGTGTTTGCATAACGAGCCCACATTTTCCACAGATTCCTTTGGGAACATTTCTAATCCATTATTTTTCTCTCCTCCTGCCGCCATGGTTTCTTCCTAAAATGGCTGCAGTCAACTAGCAAAAGTGAGACAAAGGGGAAACTGCTTTGTCCGATCTCTGATTTCGCTCTCCCCTCCCTCTCTCCATGGTTTCTGACTGAAAATGACTGCTGCCGACCAGCAAACTGCAAGAAGTATGGATGTTTGGCTATATAAATCACCTGTGCATGCTGTGGCGTTTGGTCACAATACGTTGTGAATCTGTGGATAACAACTGGACGGACAGCAGAACCTCCCTGTAGTATGAATGTGTTTTATTTTTATGTTCATTTTTTCACATGCGACAAAACCATGTAATTTCCAGCAAATATAAACGTGGGATTTGTGCCCAACTGTGAAGAGCACCTGGTGGAGCATTCAGAGAATCACAGAACTCAAAGTTCACAGAGTCAGTTACAGGTAGGTAGCCGTGTTGGTCTGCCATAGTCAAAACAAAATAAAAAAATTCCTTCCAGTAGCACTTAGAGACCAACTAAGTTAGTTATTGGTATGAGCTTTCGTGTGCATGCATCTGAAGAATACATTTAGTGTATTTTTCATCTTTGTTGGAAGGCGCCCAGAGTGGCTGGGGAAACCCAGCCAGATGGGTGGGGTACAAATAATAAATTATTTATTTTTTTTAATTATTATTATTATTATTATTATTATTATTATTATTATTATTATTTTGTTTCACAAACACCTATTCCTACCCCAATACACAGTAAAACTAAATGTCCTTTCCATTATGTGGGGATTCGGTCTAAGTAGATCATAGAATCATAGAACTGTAGAGTTGGAAGGGAGCCCAAGAGTTATCTAGTCCAAACCCCCTACAATGCAAGAAATCTCAACTAAAGCACCTACGACAGATGGCTATCCCACCTCTGCTCAAAAACCCCTAAGGAGAGTTCACTCCAAGATCCCAGTGGATAACCTTTTCCCTGCAGTCCAACGTGAATTGTCCGGTCAACCTCTGCCTAATTCATTCCCTGCCCCAGACCTGCAGCCAAGTTCCCTCCCTCTTCCTTTGTGCATGTGTGGATGCGGATGAGGATGAGGATGCCAGTGCCCCACCATCTCATGTGGCCTCTCAAGGCCAAAGAAGTTGCTGACCTCTGAAGCAGAACATTTAGAGGGGGATTTAGTTGTAATTGCTTTTGTTTTTATGAAACATCTGGGACAGGCCTACTGTCAGTTGAATTGACATTACATGTGAACAGAGAGCCATTTCCAATGGCATTCTTTCATTACGGCATGGAAGATGGAAAGAATGGCAGTACAGAGAGTTGTGTTTCCATGATGCATGCCATGTTGTCCGTTTCCTACCAACTGGTAACAAAACAGGCACATGCAAGGTCTGTTGCACCAACTGCATGTCCGGAACAGCTCCCTGCCAGCCAAATGAACCAACTAGGACTAGTGAAGAAAGGCTGGGGCAGTTCAATTGGTCCCCAGAAATGAAGCCATCTGGGCATGGGACCAGTTCTGGTCAAGTCTTTCTGACCACCGATTAATGTTTGCAAAGAAGAAAACCATTAAAGGGCTATAGTCTCCTCCTCTCCAACTTCTGATGCAAGATAATGTTATCCATTGTTTATGTGGCTTTCATTAGGTTATCTGAGGCAGGGTCAGAGAAATCACTTTAATTCTGTTGTTAATAAACTCTAGCTGGACTTCCTACCCATTCAAATGAGGAGTGACAATGTTTTACTAGTGTACAAACTTTGCATGTAACAAGCTACAGAGCTGTAGAAAAAAAGAAATGCAGCTCTCAACCACAGCAAAGGGCAACGTGTTAAGTCCTAGACAGTCGCAGTGAAAACTCTGTGGCAGAAAAACAGGAAGCATTAGAGCTACAGAGGAACATGTGTGCATGCATAAAGCACAGCTTTAGGTTTATTTAGAAGTTTTGATTTAGAAAGCAGAAGCACACCACTTCTTTATGCAATTGTCAGCAACGGATGGGTCTGGCCAGAAGCTACTTTGACTAATAGTGGGCAACTTCGCACATGAGAAACCAATAATTCCTTCATATGCATTCTCTTCTGAATTGGTAACCCAAGAACCAAATGGAAACCTCAGGGGATTACATTTAACTACAAGTTCAGGGTGGGCAGATGTCCTATTTTACAGATTTGAAAGTCTAAGTTAAGGTTCAAGTAAGAAGTGAAATCCTTGAAGTTGCCCCATCAATAGCACTGGACAGCACATTGAGTGGCACACAAGTCACCTGGTCACAACATTCCCCTCTATAGTGAGATGTATTGCATTTCTATTTAAATTATGGTAACTATTTTAAAACTTGCATTTATGCATATGTGCATTTTATACAAATAAGGGCTCTCTTTTTAGAGGATGTGCTTCCTCTTTTTCACCAGTGTGGCCTCCCTATATTAGTTCCTGGCCATTAGGCCAGTCTATTAACAAAGTACTATCCAACTCTGGTACCATTTTCAGTGGAGAAATGCTGTACATTTTCCTTCACTACCACCACCCATCCTTTGACCTGCCTTTTATTATTCTGCCACAGCCACAGCAGTAACTGGCACTGAAACACACACAAATTATTTCACTCCTGGCTTTGCAAAATAAAAAAAGCAAGCCTTTCCTGCACATTGCAAAAAAGCAACAAGGAAGTAACAAGCTTTTTGCACATGGTGCAACTTTTTATGTGAAAGAGGACAAAGTGCAATGCATAAAGGTAACACCCTGTACAAATGTCATTGATCTTATTTAGTGCCCGATAAGATATTTGAGGTGGTGACTGAGACATTGTATGAACTAAGCAGCTCAGATTGTGGAAGTTGCACCTGCACAGTGCACTATGGCCCTGCTGCCTCAGCACTTTGGCAGGCTATTTACAGTGAACCACGACCGCAGCCTGGGGTTATTGGAACAGCAGTCAGTGGTACACCCAAATCAGGGCTCCAATACACAAACAGGTTATCTAAACAGTCAAGATCTCTGCAGTCATATTGGCCCTGCAAACGTAGAAGATTGCTGGTGATACAATACTGCCCAATCTCATAGCCACTACTTGCAGGCTGGGAGCATCTCATGAGATTATTCAGTGGAGTTCTCTTGAGCAGATTCTGCCAGCCCTAATAACTTGGTGGAACTTCAATGCACCAAAGCTGGTAGACTCCTACCCCTTCTCTTCTCAGGCTTGCAGGGTTTTCCCTCCTTACCTTTGCGGATTCCCTCTACCTTTCATTTTCTGAGCCAAGCTCAGCTAGCATAATGTTTTTGTTACAGCATTTCTGCCATTGTTAACTGAAACCAAAGTTTGCAAGTCCACTTATAACCATGGTTGCAAGCTAGGATTTGGAGCTGAACCATAGCTAGCAAAAATAGCATGGCTTTACAACTGGTAGCTCATTTTAAAAAAAATGGAGGAGGAGGAGGAGGAGGAATAATTAATGTGTGGAGGGGAATGAGTATGAGAACCTATGCAGTGCTCCCAATTTCCTAACCTTACCACAATTATTTATTTTATTGGGCCAATTCTTCATGCTTCAAGCTTCAGGTCTTACAAGTATTCTAAGCAAAGACTGAATAAAGGAATGTATAACTAGTGGTCACCTGAGTGTTTTGAGAACAAATATACACAGACTGCCCTTCCCTTATTTTGTTATCCCCTTTGTTGTCTAAATTAGAGAATGCAAGTTCCTTGGGCAAGAGCCTCTTTTTGTTTGTTTTCCTACATTATTGGAAACGCACCACATACATCAGTGTTATTATGCAAACAAATGAACCAACAGCACTTCCATGTCCCCTGCCCCAAGAAAGGCAAGATGATATTCACATTTCAGGCCTTTCAGAACGAGCAGCAAGCAAAAAAACAAAACTACTAGAGTAAGCAATTCCTGTTAGGCAAGCAGCTTTGTATTTTCTATGCCACTGGGAAACTTGTTTAATTCAAGGGTCACTGCAGATGTTCAACCCAAGTCCACATTCCCCTCCACCTCTTTTTACTATGGTTACTTGGGAGGACCATTGTGAAGTACACAATAGTGCCACACAATTCCTACCTGAGCATATGCTTGGCATCCTTTTTAAACTTGGAACAAAGGGAGAGAGAGGCGGCAGCAGCAGCTGATGCAACCTTCACTAGGTGAAGGATAAATACACCTAGAAGTTAACCATGTGGAATATCTGTGACATCTGTAGTGTCTATGATACCAGTTGCTCAATGGGAAGTTGCAGGAATCTAGGCAATGCAGAGCTAGGAATTCCTTTGCCTCACCCACTGTAGGACATGGCGCTCTGATAGAGATAACCAAGTGTTATTGGTCTACTAGCTCTGATGCATTGAAGTTCCACCAAGTCATTAATGCTGGCAGAATCTACTCAAGAGAACTCCACTGAGCAATCTACTCTACTAGAATTCTGGTATGGAAATCAATGAGAAGAATTAGAAAGAGCCAAAGTGTGACCTTTTCAAGAATTATTGAGCTGTCACCTCACACTGGGCCAAATTAAGACTTCCCAGAGACCTCCAGACCGTGGATGGGATCAAAGGTGTGAACAGACATGTACACCATCAGAGAAGGCCCCAGGCCTGATCTGTACCCTGGCGGGCCTAAAGACCTCTCAGTGGCCACTATCCAGCCTGAGCCAGATTCATACAGAGCTATGCAACAGGTTTTCTGCGCTGGCCCAGCATCAGATCTCCTACGGAAATCTGGATGTCCGCAAAATTTGCCAGTGACTGTTATTTTATTTATTTATTACATTTATATACTGCCCTGTCGCGTATTCTACGCGAAGCTTTCAGCAGAGACGCTAAGAGTTCCAGGTTTGTCCAGTTCTGTCTTTTTTAATGTGAGCTATTTACACAGGCATGTACAAAAGAAACAGACCATACAGAGTACTTACAAACGAATACTCTCCTCCACCACAGCTCTACAGCACAACCACCATACAGGACAACCACCACACCAACCACACCCACTGTTACACAGGCTTTCCTTTTAAAGCAGGTGATACTAATTACACTCCTGCTGAGTCACTCTGACCCAGCAGAGTATTGCATCATCCTGAAGCCTGCAGGCTTATCCAGTATCCTGCAAATCCCAACACTCCTCCTTAAGTCAAAGGCTTCAGACCTAATAATTCTCTTAAGTCTCGAAATTTAGGAGCATCCAAACATTTTGTATACAAATCTGCCACATTACATTTTGTGTTACAGTGCTGTACCTTTAACACATTTCTTTCCAAAGCATTTTTCACATTTCCGTATCTTATAGCTATATGTTTGCTCTTGCTTTTAAAGTTCTGTTGGTTAGCAAGCTGTTGTGCAGCCATGTTGTCACTTAGCACAGTGATTGGCATTTCAGAAGGTATTCCAAGCTCTTTTGTTAGGCAAGCAAACCATTCTATTTGTGATACACATTCACTTATGGCTGAGTACTCTGCTTCACAAGTACTTGTGGCAACAAATGTTTGTTTCTGGGATTTCCACTGAACCAGGGCATTTCCAATATATATGGCATAGCCAGTGGTAGACTTTCCATTTTCTCTGTCCCCCCAGCTGGCATCAGCGTATGCATACACTTGCTGATCACATCCTGTATCCAGCACCAGTTTGTAATCTTTTGTGCCTTTCAGATACCTTAGGATTCTTTTAAGTGCTAGCCAATCTCTCTGAGCCGGGTCTGCACTTCTTTGGCTTAACATGTGCACTGCCAATGTTATGTCAGGTCTTGTCCAACAACTTAAATATAACAGAGAACCCAACAGAGAATGAAACGCTGTTGCATTCTCACATTTTTGCCCTTCTGGTTCATTTTTGTACTGGGTAGTTATGGGAGTATCAACCTCATTTGCCCTCTCCATTCCATATGTCTTTAATAATTTTTCAATTTTTTCCTTCTGACTCAGAGAGTAGATGCCCTCTTCATTTCTCTGAACCTCTACTCCTAAGTAATTCTGAATCTCTCCCAAATACTTCAGTTTGTATTTGTTACCTAGGCTGTTCATAAACCAAGACACTTGCTTTTGTGCAGTTGTTATCAGACAGATATCGTCAACATACAAAAGTAAATAACAAACACTTCCTTGCACCACTGCTGAATATAAACAGGAATCAGCCAGGCTTTGTTTGAATCCCATCTTTTTCAAAGTTGTGTCTATGCATTCATGCCATAGACGTGCACTTTGGTGCAACCCGTATAGTGCCCTTTGCAGCTTTAACACCATGCTGTCTTTTTCCAGCTCATAACCTGGTATTTGCTGTAAATACACCTCGGCGTCTATAGGAGCATTTAAATATACTGAGGCAACATCAAAATGATTAACTTTTAACCCTCTCAGACTTGCCATTGCTAAAACTGATTTTACTGTTTCAGCCTTTGCTGTTGGGGCAAACACTTCATCATAATGTATCATTTTCCTTTGTGTAAAGCCCCTTGCCACCAACCTGGCTTTCCTCTGACAACTACCATCAGCCAGCTTTTTCACTTTGAAAACCCACTTACAGCTTATGGGCTTTTTACCTTCAGGCAATTCTGTAGGGACAAACACATTGTTGTTTAGCAGAGAGTTATACTCTGCCTGCATTGCCTTTAACCACGCCTCTTTCTCTAGAGTAGGTAACTCTTGCACTTCTTCAAAGTTTTCTGGCTCAGTTACACAAACCTGGTTTATGGTGGCTGGGAACCCATAACGGTCTGGAGGCTGACCTTTATTACTTCTTGCAGACCTCCTTGGTTCATTAATCTCATCCCTTGGGCTACTTTCAGGACTGCTTTTGGGGTGGATTGACTCTGTAGATCTACCTCCTCCTGTCCCTGTTGCACTTTCTTTTCTCCCCTGCTCCATACTAGCAGCTGGAGAAAAATGCTCAACCTTTACCTCCTCCCTTTCAGTTTCTCTGGGAGAGTTGCCAATTCTCAGCTTTGTTTCAACTGCCTTATCAGGTATGCTCGGCAGTAAAACTTTTTCTGGCAGCAGGTTTGCATGTATCTTGGGCCAATTTCTTTGCTCATTAAAGCTGGCTGATCGACTATAACTCAAAAGATTTTTATCATCTTCAAACCTGTAAGCTTTCGTACCACTTTCATACCCAAGAAATAGCAACTGCTGTGCCCTTTTCCCACCTTTTCTTCGGTTCTTTACAGGTATGTCAACCCATGCCTTTGTCCCAAAGATTCTCAAATGTTGCAAACTGGGACTTTTGTTATAGAGAATTTTATAGGGTATGTCATCTAGTACCCTTGACCACAAGCGATTCCCAATATAATTTGCGGTCTTAATACTCTCAGCCCAGTACTTAATTGGGAGATTTGCATCTGCTAGCAATGCTTTCATTTGTGTCTGCAAGACACCTCCCCTACGTTCTGCTACTCCGTTCTCCTGAGGCGTCGCCACATTGGTAAGCCTATGTTTGATCCCTTGGGAACGCAACCAGTTTCTTAGGGAGCTTGCCATAAACTCTCCTCCCCTGTCTGACTGAATAGAGCACACCTTTTCGCCAAGTTGCCGTTCTACCCTTCTTACCCAGAACTTCAAAGTTTGGGCAACGTCAGACTTTTGCTTCAATGGATAGACCCAGCCAAATCTAGAATAGTCATCCACTAGGATCAAGCAGTACTTGTTATGGGAGACACTTGGTGGAAAAGGACCAGTTACATCAGCATGAATCAACTCCAGTGGTTTTTTGGTTTCTCTCTGGCTTGCTCTTGCTACTGGGCAAGCCCTGCTTTTAACCTCCTTGCAGATATTACAGTCTAAGTAATTATCACAACTTTTTATGTTTTTCATCCCCCCACACAACTCCAATGTTTTGTTTAGCACCTTATAGCTAGCATGAGCCAGACGCCTGTGCAGGAGATGAATACACATATCATGGGTTGGGACATTTTGCACATTAGCAACCTTAGACTCACACTGCAGTACATACATATTAGCTCTAAGGTTAGCATTTGCCAACACTGCCCCATTTTGCTTTATCTGGCACTTGTCTCCCACAAAGTTTACTTCAAAGCCTGCTTTTGCCAAGTCAGGAATGCTTAGGAGATTGTTTTGCAAACTAGGCACACACAACACATTCCTGAATGTGTGTCCCAGTTGTGGGAACACAACCTCCCCCTCACAAACCACATTAGCTTTCTGGCCCGTAGCAAGACTTACATGTTTTTTGTTTGAAGCCCTAGCATCAGTTAGCAGTCCTTTTCTTTTACAAAAGGTTTGAGAAGCTCCACTGTCCAGAACCCACAGCTCTTCATTTTCTTGACCATCTGCAGACACCCAAGCGGTAGACTCTCTCTGCTGCCTCTTGTGCTTCTGCTGTTTTTGTTGTTTTCTCGGGCAGTCCCGCAGCAGATGTCCACTGGACTTGCAGCAAAAACACCTTTTTACTCTGTTGACCACCGGCTGGTCTGCAGCAGCTCCTCCTGGCTGTTTCTCCGGCTCCCGACACCTCTGCTCTTCCCGGCTGTTGTTCCCTCTGGGATGCTCCAACAGCTGGGCTGAGGTCATCTTTCGCTCTGCACGCCTGTCCTCCTCTGCATACAACCGTCCGGTAACGTATTCCAGAGTCAGCTTATCAGTCTCTACAGACTCGAGGGAGCTGACCAGCATATCATAGCTGTCATCAAGGGAACTCAGGACTATAAAGACTTTGTCCTCTTCCCCCACAGGCCTCCCTCTTAAGGCTAGCTCCTGGAAACAGCCTGTTAGGAACTTTAGGTGGTTTACCAGGGAGTCCCCCGGTTTCTTCCGACACCGGTACAGTCTCCTGGTCAGTGTTATCAGTGAGCCAGCTGTCTCTCGCACATGGACAGCCTTGAGCGCATTCCACGCCTCACTTGCCGTCACCTTATCAGCTACGTAGACTAGCTGGCTGTCGTCCACTCCAAGGATGATCGTAGCCAAAGCTTTCTCATCCTTTTCTAGCTGGGCCTCTGCTAGTGCCAGCTTTTCGTCGTCGTCCTCATCTTCCTCAGGGGGCTGCGGTGGAGTTTCCACCACCTTCCACAGTCCCTCACGCTTGAGGAAGTGTTGCATGCGGACCGACCAGATGCTGTAGTTAGTGGCCGTCAGCTTCTCCAGCAACACGCCAGTTCTGGACTGCTCCATCCCTGCAGCTCACCTCCAGCACCCACGGCTAGATAACTGCCACCTGTACTCTTGCGCAGCGGAAGCGTGCTGGGCCCATAACCCTGTCGCGTATTCTACGCGAAGCTTTCAGCAGAGACGCTAAGAGTTCCAGGTTTGTCCAGTTCTGTCTTTTTTAATGTGAGCTATTTACACAGGCATGTACAAAAGAAACAGTCCATACAGAGTACTTACAAACGAATACTCTCCTCCACCACAGCTCTACAGCACAACCACCATACAGGACAACCACCACACCAACCACTCCCACTGTTACACAGGCTTTCCTTTTAAAGCAGGTGATACTAATTACACTCCTGCTGAGTCACTCTGACCCAGCAGAGTATTGCATCATCCTGAAGCCTGCAGGCTTATCCAGTATCCTGCAAATCCCAACATGCCCTTCATCCAAAGATCTCAGGGGCAGTTCACAAAATGTGCCTTCAGGAAGAACCCTGGCCTATTTGGCAACAAATGACCCAAAAAGTACAGTAACTTCACCGATGCAATAAGTTTGAAGGGCATCTTCAACTATGGAGACAAACTTGAGAAGAAACAACTCAAGCTGCTGCCCAGCTGGTTGCGACTAGCCTACTGTAAAGTTTAGCAATGCTACACATCAAAGCAGAAATCTATGCATAGACAACACAACCTATCAGACGGGTGCTTTGCTAGATCTGGAGATGGCAAGTTGTCGGAAACTCTTGAAATTGCCACGACACACAACAATATTTTCCCTAAACAATGTTCGTGTGGAAGCTGACAGCACTAGTGATACAAACAACAAGCCAGCTGGAGTGTTTGCTGTAAGCAAACTGGTACAGATTCTATAGAAAACTAGAGGAAGACTGGATAGTTGAGGCATGATACAGCTCTGTCACTGCCACAAGACTGGACTCTTGAGCCTGTTGCCTATAAATGCAAAGAATCATAGAATTGTAGAGTGGGAAGGGATCCTGAGGATCATCTTGTCCAACCCTCTGCAATACAGGACAACGCAGCTGTCCAATACAGGGATTGAACTTGCAACCTTGGCATTATCAGCACCATGTTCTAACTAACTGAGCTATCCAGGCAGACGTGCATTTTTCCATGAAAAAATATTTGTTGCAATGGGTCCTACTATGCGTCTGGGAAGTTAAATGTCTTTAGTTTCCTACCTTGTACAAGTCTTCAGGTGAAGGTTTGGGATCAGTACAACTAAGCAAATAAACCCACAATAATTACTGTCCTATAAAACCATTTAGTAGCCAATCTGCTCACACACTTCTCTGTTCATTGTTTATGGTTCGTTCACGAGATACAAGAAATATATATATATATATATATATGCAGGTTTTGGTGTCCTCGGGTGTCTTCCCGTGTAAAAGTTGGGGTGTCTAGGCGACGTTTCGACGAGGTCTCACTCGTCATCTTCAGGCTGGTGCTTTCGGCTTCTTGTTACTGGAACAGAGCAGGATCTCAGTGTTTGAGTTCCTATAAATGCTGTTGAGGGGGTGTGGTGTATAGCCTCCAATGTTCTGGGCAGAGAGGAAGTTCCCAGGCTAGTGTGCCTTTTCTTCTTTTGTTCCTTAATTACTTGAGGGATATCCTGAGTGATTTCTTGAGTGATATCCTGAGTACCACTTAGGTGGGTCATTAGGTGTGGATTAGTTGCTAAAGTCTTTGTGTCTTGACCTCTTGAACTTTGTGAAGAGTTTTTCTGAGAAGATGGCTGTACTGCACTTAGTTGTGCTCTGGCTTGGCTTCGTGTATAGGGGCGAGCTGTGGTTTTGTGGCTTGTGTCAGCCAGATCTGTGTAGGGATTGCAGGGGGGTGCAGCATCCGGAGGTGCCACCATGGTTTGGCTACTGGATGGTGTCTGTAATTTATCTGTGGAGAGGGTCTGGGTTTGGGTCTGGTGTGGTTGATTGGTGATGGCGTTCTGTGTGCCTCTGGATCTGGTGTCAGTTTTTGTGGGGAGGGCTAATTTCCAGATGTCTGGCAAGCGGGATGTGTCGTCACGCTTGTTCATGTTGTGAGGGTGTTTCTCTATCTCGATGGCTTCCATGATTATTCTCTTGTGGTGATGTTCCATGTTAAAGAGCAATTTGGAATCTGCAAAATTAATTTCGTGTCCTGTTTCTTTCATGTGTTGGAAAAGAGAGGAAGTTTTTTCTTCTTTTTTGACGGCATTCTTGTGTTCTGCGATACGTGCATTTATTCGTCTGTTTGTTTGTCCAATGTACGTGGCTGGGCAGACTTTGCAGGGTATTTCATAGACCCCTTGGTTTTCCAACTGGATTTTATCCTTGGGGTTTCTGAGGATATTGGCTATTTTTTGGTTGGTGCAAAAGGCTGTTTTGATATTGTGTTTATGGAGGATTTTGCTAATTTTATCTGTAGTGCCCTTGATATAATTTTATCTGTAGTGCCCTTGACTCTACGGCCTCCCCAAGATACACAAAGAAGGAACACCACTCAGACCAATAGTCAGCTCCATAGGCTCACCTCTACAAAATCTCGCTAAATTTCTCGCCAAGCAACTTCAGCCCTATGCAGAATCCATCTCTTCACACGTTCCAAACTCCTTCCAGTTCATAGAAACAATAAAGAAGCAAAACCTACATCCTAATGACCTACTTGTGAGCTTCGATGTTGTATCTCTCTTCACACAAGTGCCCATTAATGAAGCCTTGACAGCCATTCAAAACAAATACAATCCCCCCGAATACATCTTGGACCTGACCAACCACTGCCTAACCAACACGTACTTCATCCACAATGGACAAAGATACAAACAGATAGAAGGAGCACCTATGGGATCACCCCTCTCACCGGTCATCGCAAACCTGTACATGGAACACTTTGAAACCAATGCTTTAGACAAGTCAGAACACAAACCCAAACTTTGGCTCAGATATGTTGACGACACCTTTGTAATTTGGCCACACGGGAAGGAAAAACTGGATAGCTTCCTCACACATCTCAACAGCCTACACCCCAAAATACAATTCACTATGGAAATAGAAGCCAACAACCAACTTCCCTTCCTTGACGTCCTAATCTACAAAAAACCTGATGGCTCCCTAGGACACACTATCTACCGGAAAAAAACACACACCAACCGCTACTTACATGCACAATCACACCACCACCCTGCACAAATAAACTCCGTAGCCAAGACTCTCATCTCCAGAACCAAACGCCTGGCTGACAAAGACCACTTGACAACTGAGTTACAGAATCTCTCAAATGTGTTAATTGCCAATGGATACCAGCAAAACAGGGTTACGAAGCTAATCCAAAAAGAAACACCCCCAAAAAACCAAGACACAGAAGAAAACAATGGCATGGCCCTCCTTCCTTATATCAAGGGCACTACAGATAAAATTAGCAAAATCCTCCATAAACACAATATCAAAACAGCCTTTTGCACCAACCAAAAAATAGCCAATATCCTCAGAAACCCCAAGGATAAAATCCAGTTGGAAAACCAAGGGGTCTATGAAATACCCTGCAAAGTCTGCCCAGCCACGTACATTGGACAAACAAACAGACGAATAAATGCACGTATCGCAGAACACAAGAATGCCGTCAAAAAAGAAGAAAAAACTTCCTCTCTTTTCCAACACATGAAAGAAACAGGACACGAAATTAATTTTGCAGATTCCAAATTGCTCTTTAACATGGAACATCACCACAAGAGAATAATCATGGAAGCCATCGAGATAGAGAAACACCCTCACAACATGAACAAGCGTGACGACACATCCCGCTTGCCAGACATCTGGAAATTAGCCCTCCCCACAAAAACTGACACCAGATCCAGAGGCACACAGAACGCCATCACCAATCAACCACACCAGACCCAAACCCAGACCCTCTCCACAGATAAATTACAGACACCATCCAGTAGCCAAACCATGGTGGCACCTCCGGATGCTGCACCCCCCTGCAATCCCTACACAGATCTAGCTGACACAAGCCACAAAACCACAGCTCGCCCCTATACACGAAGCCAAGCCAGAGCACAACTAAGTGCAGTACAGCCATCTTCTCAGAAAAACTCTTCACAAAGTTCAAGAGGTCAAGACACAAAGACTTTAGCAACTAATCCACACCTAATGACCCACCTAAGTGGTACTCAGGATATCACTCAAGAAATCACTCAGGATATCCCTCAAGTAATTAAGGAACAAAAGAAGAAAAGGCACACTAGCCTGGGAACTTCCTCTCTGCCCAGAACATTGGAGGCTATACACCACACCCCCTCAACAGCATTTATAGGAACTCAAACACTGAGATCCTGCTCTGTTCCAGTAACAAGAAGCCGAAAGCACCAGCCTGAAGATGACGAGTGAGACCTCGTCGAAACGTCGCCTAGACACCCCAACTTTTACACGGGAAGACACCCGAGGACACCAAAACCTGCATATATATATATATATATATATATATATATATATATATATATATATATATTCCCCTACTTAAAAGCAGATTAGTTGCTTTTAAAATGTTCACTCATTCGGTTACTCATAATTCCAGAGGGCTGTTGAATAAAACCCCTAGAATAATCTCTCCAAACTAAGAAGAAATCACTACCCAAGGCAGTTTTATTTGTATTCTGCCTTTCATCTATAGAATTCAAGGTAGCACACATAGGTTGCCAGCACATGTAATACTAAGCCATGGTTTAATGTTACAAGGATCAACTGAAGCAAGCTCCTATTCAAGGTAGCCCGCGTAGAAGGATGGAACCCACATATAATGCTAAATCACAGTTTCCAGACACTTCACAGTTGCACTGAGGAAGGCGGGAAACAGGGAGAGAACACAAGCACAAGGTTTGCCACAACACACTCTTGTAACTTTAACCATTGTTTATCATGGCATAATAATAAGGCAATGGTTTTCCATCCCTGCACTGGCCAGACACAGATCTCTGCTTCAGTCAGGTTGCTCCACATTTGTTTTCAGATTATGCTCCCGGGGCCACTGCATTCGGCATGTATTTGGCACAGGGTTGCTCAGAATAGAATGGCAAAATTGAGTGAAACCTCAAAGAGCATTTAGTTCACAGTTTTCTGCAATGTCAGAATTTTTATAACTAAAGATTTCCCCCAGGTGTTTATCCCCTGCCCTCGTTATTACAAAACACCAACCCAAATTCTACAGCTTCCTTATAGCTTTACCCAACCTGCCAAATGTTTCTTCAGTTTTGAACCTTTCATCTTTATAACGAAGCCTCTTACTGCCCATGGTGATAAAACCAACAAAGAATCTTATCATAATATGTCATAAAGGCTAACCTGCTTGTTTAATTTTTATTAAAGTCATTTATAGCCCAATCCCTTTATCTCAGTGCATCCCGGGATCTGTTACAAAATACATGAACTCACAAAAAATAGAAAAACCCATAGGAACAGCTTGAACAGCTTAAACCATAAAGGTTACAAACAACTATGTACTACCCTAAAACACTATAGGCAACAGTGGTGTTGCTAGGATTCTTAAAAGACTTGGGACAGAGCCTGAGGACACAAATATTTATAAAATAGGCCTATACTAATTTATATGTAAAGATGCAATTTAAATCAATTTTCAGATGAAAAACCTCCCTCGGAAGGTTGTGGACCCTCCTTTATTGGAGGTTTTTAAGCAGGGGTTGGATTGCTATCTGTCATGGATGCTTTTGCTGAGATTCCTGCATTGCAGGGGGTTGGACTAGATGACCCCTGGTGTCCCTGCCAACTCTAAATTTCTTTGATTCTGTGATTCTATAGTTAACTTGGACTTGGTGTTGAGGCTTACACTCTCACTGTCAGACCTTAATTTCCCACTGAATGAATTAAGGGGGAGGGGAGAGTTATCTTGCCACTACTGTGCTTTGCAGTGTGGACAGCTGCTATAAAAGCAAAGTAAAAATAAATAAATTTAAGTATTTTTTTTAAGGGGGAAGGGACAGGAAATCTGGGGACCAGCACAAAAGGTCTGAGGCTCAGGCTTCCTGGGCCACCAGCTAAAAATGCCCTGCTTGGCAATTGAATAAGTATTTACTTGGTGCTGGCTTCCTAAGGATCCTATGGCTTAAAACAACTGGCACACAATTACAAATGCAGATTGAATAGTTCCTGGAGGATACTGATTGTGTAGATCTGTTTCAGTCTGGGTTCAGGTGCAGTTTTGAGACTGACTCAGCCCATATCACCCTGATGGATGACCTGTGCGTATTGGGGCACTCTTCTACAGTGGTTCTATTCCTCCCCCCCATGGGGCCACGTCCAGCCAGTAGCACTGGAAATGCCATGCTTTGTCCCCATGGTGCACCACAGGGTATACAGTTTTGTCCTCAATGCTGTGAACATCTATATGAAGCCACTGAGTGTGGTCATTTGGAGTTTGCTAGAGAGTCCCATGGACTGCAAGAAGATCAAACCTATCCATCCTGAAGGAAATCAGCCCTGAGTGCTCATTGGAAGGACAGGTCCTGAAGCTGAGGCTCCAATACTTTGGCCACCTCATGAGAAGAGAAGACTCCCTGGAAAAGACCCTGATGTTGGGAAAGATTGAGGGCACAAGGAGAAGGGGACAACAGAGGACGAGATGGTGGACAGTGTTCTCGAAGCTACCAGCATGAGTTTGACCAAACTGCGGGAGGCAGTGGAAGACAGGAGTGCCTGGCGTGCTCTGGCCCATGGGGTCACGAAGAGTCGGACACGGCTAAACGACTAAACAGCAACAAGCTGCTAGAACATAGGGTTCATTACAGATGAATCTCTTTTCCTACTGGGGACGAGGCAGGGGACCTTTCTTGCATCACATCACAATTGCAGTTAGAGAAACTTAACCTTCTTTGTCAATTAATGTTCCTAACAGCATCCCCTTTCGCTTCAAAATGAATGTGGATCATTGAACTGGGTTGTTTCCACAGCGTGCCTTTGGTTTGCTAAACTAATAAATAGGAGCTTTTAACAGCCATTCATACACTGTCTAACCTAACCTTCTCCTATTGACTTGAAGCATACTAATGAAAAGTGAGCAGAGAACAATATACTCAGGATGGTACACAGAAATCTGCTATTGGGACCAGGGGAATAATTGTGAAAGGCACACTGACTATTTAGCCAGACAACAGAGCAGCTACTGTCACAAAATACACAAAATGACTTTCTTTCATTGTGGGAAACACTAACTTTATCCTAGATCAAGACACTGATTGTGCTCATAAGTAACACTAAGCGAATTTGCGGGGGGGGGGGGGGTTAACACCACATTTTGTTGAACAAGCCAGGATGAGTATTGCAGATGACCGAAGAAACTGTGGTTTGTTTCCCCTTCACTTCCCACCTGACATGTCCCAAAGCAGACAGTCCTCCTTTCCATCTCAGACACTCCCAAATATGAGGATATGTTAACCCATTCCTACCACCCAGTAGAATAAAATAATTTATCTCAGTGGGACTCCTGTCTTCGTCCCTGCTGGGTTTTCTTTAAACTGCTAACTGAAACAATGAATATTGGGAGGCAAAGGGATATCATCATACTTTTCCAGCAGATGCTCACACACCCTTTACAGGCCCGTCCAAAATTCACCCATTACCCATCAGTGATCAGTACTTTTAAGGCAGGTTTTATCAAACTAGATCCCAAAGTCCATCCAGATTATCAGATGTTAAGTACTTTAAAGTCGTAAGTATGGGTTTCTCACCAATTGCCGGGGGGGGGGGGGACAAACCCTAAAGTACAGAAAAAGAAATGATCAGTATTCTTTGAATCCTTTTTGGAATTGTTTTACCCTCCACAGGTGTAACAATCATGCTAGCCTAAGAGTTAAGTTGTGCTTTCAACATAACAGCCCTGGATATAAGTCAATAAATTAGGCAGATGCCCCTTTGAGTTTCCCTCTCCTCACAAAGAATCATCAAAACAAGGCTTCCTCAACCTCGGCCCTCCAGATGTTTTGAGACTACAATTCCCAGCATCCCTGACCACTGGTCCTGCTAGCTTGGGATCATGGGAGTTGTAGGCCAAAAAACATCTGGAGGGCCAAGGCTGAGGAAGCCTGATCAAAACCATGCAGGTTGGCTTGAGACTGAAGGTTTGTAGGGGGAAGAATGAATGCAGAAAGGAGCCTGATGCAAGGAACAGCTACTTCTGGAAAAGTGCCAGATAAAGTTGCCTAACCTAGGGAGTAGTTATATCAGAATTGAGTGTGTGTGTGTGTGGGTGTGTGTGTTTCAATTTTTAATCACTTTCAGATGTTTCATGGGAAGTGTTTCAAAAATTAAATACCTAAATAAACAAACAAATATTTCTAGTTGCTCTTGTCTTATGCTTCTTTTGCTTAGTGAGCCATCTGCAGCAGGACACTGAAACGAACCAGGACTAAATTAGGACCCTGGCTTCAGATTTGTTGACGAATCATGGTTAAAGCAAGCCAGGTTACAGAAGCCAACAACAAACTACAGTTCAAAACTGTGGGTTAAACTGTGGGTTAAACCACTGAGTCTCTTGGGCTTGCCAATCAGATGGTTGGCGGTTCGAATCCCTGCAATGGGGTGAGCTCCCGTTGCTCTGTCCCTGCTCCTACCAACCTAGCAGTTCAAAAGCACACCAGTCCAAGTAGATAAATAGGTACCGCTGTGGCGGGAAGGTAAACAGTGTTTCCATACGCTCTGGTTTCTGTCACGGTGTTCCTTTGCTCCAGAAGTGGTTTAGTCATGCTGGCTACATGACCCGGAAAGCTGTCTGTGGACAAACGCCAGCTCCCTCGGCCTGAAAGTGAGATGAGCACCGCAACCCCATAGTCCTCTTTGATTGGACTTAACCACCCAGGGGTCCTTTACCTTTTACCTTATAGATTAGGTTCAGTCGCAAACTACTCTGGGGTTGCGGTGCTCATCTCGTTTTATTGGCTGAGGAAGCCAGCATACAGCTTCCGGGTCATGTGGCCAGCATGACTAAGCCGCTTCTGGCGAACCAGAGCAGTGCACAGAAACACCATTTACCTTCCCGCTGGAGTGGTACCTATTTATCTACTTGCACTTTTACGTGCTTTTGAACTGCTAGATTGGCAGAAGCAGGGACCAAGCAACAGGAGCTCACCCCGTCATGGGGATTCGAACCACCAACCTTCTGATCGGCAAGCCCTAGTCTCTGGATACAGAGCCACAAATACATGGTTATATATAGTCACTGTTGCTTTGCAGTTTCTGAAAGCTGTAATAAATATTGTCAGCTCCATATCTATATTATTGGTTCTCAGATATTTATGGAAAATGCCAGATTTTTAAAACTATGGGTCTTAAAAAATGTTTTGCTAGACTTTTTAGTAAAGACGACGTCAACAGTATTTTTGACAATAAATGAACCCTGCACTACTGGCTTTGCATTCTTGTCTTTATACTCAATAAAACCAGGATTCCATATTACCCACCCTGAGCCACTTCTGTTGCTATCAACACTCCAATCATGGGCAAAGATCTTCCCCAGCACTGCTATGCTGGATCACTGAACTGGAATTTAAATCTTGGCCTTTATATGAAGCACATGCTCCAAATGGTGTTTTACTGCTGAACTGTATCCTCTGCTTCCACCAAGCTTTCAAGTTCACACTTACTCATCAACGTTGCGAAACCTGACTCCTGGTAAACTTTGCTTCTCAATATGATATAATTCAGTCCTCATTAAGTCAATCTTAAAAATAAAAAATCTTTGTCCCAATCCCCGCACCCTTCCAAAATAAATTGTGAAAATTGGGTATATCGATAAAGCCAGGACAAAGTAATGAAGGTCTGAGAAATCATATTATCTGAGGAAGAGGCAAAACAATGAAGAGAGATGGACAAGGGTTCTGGCATAATCTCGTTAGCAAGGGACGGTCCAAAGAGTAAGGAGTGGCAATGCAATATGAACAAGAACTTTATGCGCTGCCCATTAAAAACAGAGATAAACATACAAAATGGAGCATTACAGCCCTAGATCAAGGCAACTATTTCAATAAACTATTTGGACACAATGTTCTTTTGGACATAATTTGGGCATAACTGTACTGTATTCATTTTTTCTTCTTCAAACAAAGCCAATGGAGGTTTGCAATTCAAACAGGGTTGCCGTTTAGTTTTTGCCCTGGTTCTCATTCACCATGCCTCACGAGGTCGTGGCTATCTACAGAAAAGCCTAAGATGATTTCTGGAATATGTAGAGAGAAAGGTGGTGTTTAAGGAACTCAGATCCCAACCTAGAATATGGCTCAGATTTAAATCAAGACTGTAGGGTAGGGGGCTTTAATGTTGTGGTCCTAGTTGGGGGCACCGCACCTGCAAATTGTATTGCAAAACAAAACAAAACAAAACAAAACCAACAACATTAAAACAGATTTCTTTTTTCTTGGTACTGCAAATTGTGAGAGGTCCAAACCAGACAGGGACCAAAGTAGGGAAGGGTTGAAGGCCTTCTGCTATGATGCAAGGCTCCGAAGTTTGGATTGGAGCCCCAGAAACTGCTATTTGCAAAGGTGTAAATAGGAAATATCTCCACAGTGCTAATTGCAAGGGGGGGTGTACTGACCACAACCACTCGTGCCTCCTACCATTTGAACCCACCAACCACTTCTGCACCAAAGGGATCTTGGTTTAAAGTGTTGGGAAATACTGTGAGACCTTCAAGGGCCTCTACCAATCAGTATATAGTTTTATACTCAATAGCATAAAGCAACTTCAAGTGTCTATAAGAACAGAACACAGTTTTAGTAACCTGTTACTGTCTTATTTTTATAAAGGCCAGAAACAGCCGCAAATTATCCATGTCTAAAGTTGATTAACTTAGGCAAACTGTTGAAACTCCATTATGCAAGAGAGGCTGGTTTATGCAATGTATTAAAAACCTTTACCCTTCAATCAAATCATCACTGCAGCTGGCTAAGTATATTCACAGCTTACAGCTGCCATGCTGCTTCCTGCAAGTGACTCCAATTAAGCAGAAATCAGATGGGCACATTCCACGACCAAGCAGCCGCCTTTCCCTCCCCCTGCATTCCCTCATGGTTGACTCAACTTACCTCATCTCATCAATTAATCAGACAGCAAGTTTTCTATTGTTATGTTTGCTATTTCTGTTGCACAGCTACAGGTTATAGGCCCAGCTGCAAGAGATCAATCTCTACAAGCCACTCAGATCAAGAGGCATCAGTCTTCCCACACTCTCTTGCTTGATTCCCCCCAGCTTGGGAAAAGTTTCTATATTAACCTTTTATCAAGACTGCTTAAAGCCTGCTCTGTATCCATGACTGCTGCTTATTCTCAAGGGACCAACAGCTTCAACATCAGTTCTATAATGCATGCTTTCCACACAACTATTCTAGTCTAAAGAAGAAGAGTTAAGCCTAGAAAAGGGTAATCCATCAGCATCTTCCATATTAAGGTCACTCCATAATATGGAATAATAATATCAGGGAACCTTTGGCTCTCCATTTGTTGTTGGATTCCACCTCCCATCAGCACCAACCAGTAAGTGGTGGAGTCTAACAACATCTGGACACAAACACACATGTTCCCCATTCCCCATTACCAACACTTTCTAGGATTTACAAAACTGAGGTACCAATAACTGGGGCACAGGAATTCACTGAAAAATTACTGACAAAGTAACTGGAGTCCATTCAATGATAATTCAAGATGCATGACACTGGTAACCTGTCCTTAGATTGATGGAGCTTATGTTTGGCACAGCTCACTTTTGAGTAATCTGGAGCTAGTTTCTCTCGGGGGGGGGGGGAATCCATCTTTCTGCTTGCAGCACACACAGTGGCTGCACATTAGGGAGCAATTTAGGAGCTAGGCTAGGTCATTCAGCCTCTTGCAACTCATTTACTGAATAATTGTAAACTTTTGACATTTTGTTCATTCGTTGATTAATTTCTGTACCACTTGATAGATTTTAAACTCTCTAAGGAAACTGAAGCCACAACAGAAAACTTAAAACAAAATGTTACAAAAAATACAGTTGCATATAAAAATGCTACATTAATATAAAGTTACTAATATATATAAATTGTTATCAATTCATTTTCCTTCTGACACACCCTCCCTCTCAGCCACTATGTTCTCACCCAGGGCCCAAACAAACTCAGCTCACCCGCAAAAATCACACAATAAGAAGAGTTCCTGGAAACAGCAGATATCATCCTGGTCTCTCACTCTAAACCTGTTTTTTATGGGCAGGCCCAAGGTGGATGGTACTTCCTTAGGCTGCTCGCAGCTGTGTCCCATTCAGCTGCACTCTTCATACTCTTCGTACACCAGGTTCGTTCAGTTTCCCAGTGGGTACAAAGGAGGGGGAAAGGACCAACCTTCACTCGAAGCTTGCTCTTTACAAAAAAAAAAAAAAAAAAGGAGCAAGAAAGCCATGGGAGTTTGACTAAAATCCTTTTTATATATAGTATTGCTCTTAAGCCTGACAGTGTTTCTCTTAAGCCCATGTAGAGCAGCTGTCATTTTCTCCCACTATCTTCCTTCTCAGAACAAAGTAAGTCAAAGTGGGCTTCTGCATCATGTTTATAGGGGTCATTGAAGTCAGAATTATAATAAAACTCACTGCATCATCCAAAAAAGGATGAAGGTCCAACTAAGGACTATGAAACTTCAACCGAAAATCACTCACACAGCTTCATGAAAGATGTACTGTACAGACCCCTTGGAAAGACACACAGAATAAAAGTGGGACTCTGCAAAGTAGGACTAAACAAGTTACATTTGATCACCCTGAATTCATCGACTTGGAAAATCTTTTAGTGTAGTTAATTGGGCGTCATGGCAAAATTTTGAGGGTGCTATCTTGCTAAATCTAAAATTCCATGGTTTTAGAAAATCACTGAGCAATGAATATGCAGAAGGTGAATAATCTGATGGTTTGAGATAGCACTTATGTCAAAGCACTTATTTGCATAGCTCAAAATATGAGCCTCCAAACTGTAAGCAGCCAAAACAGCCAAGTGCCTTATTTCACTGTTGGCCTCTGTTCATCTGCCTGAGGCAATTCCATTAACACAAAATGCTATCTTCATTAATCTAGCAACCCTCTTTAGTAGCCATTCTTCTTCCCATTTCTAAAAGATTGGATTACAAAACCACACTCCTCTAAAGTTTAGGACCTTTGACGTCTTTAAACCCAATTAATGTAACTATATTAAATCACATCTGAACGGCTCCCAAATAGAAGTCAGAAAAGAGCCTTGACTAAAGGCCCATCTCACAGCACTGTGACTTTCAAAGTCAGTTAGCAATTCTATCAGGGTGGTCCAGTTCTCGTTTTGTGTCAGAGCAAGAATTTAACCCGGTAGGCAAGGTATTCTGAAAGAAAGATTGTCACCCTCACATTTGCATTAATGGAAGCAAAGAAATGTAAGAGCTGGTAGCTCCCAGGTTTCAGCCCTGAAAGCTCCAGCAATCATCCGTCACAGAAAAATTGCTACCATTGATAGACGTACACTACTGGCTATATACAAAACCTTGCAACAGTGAAGGCAGACAAAGGAAGTCTGAAGTACACGGCCAAGTCTGAAGGACATGGCAAATGTCATAATTGGCTCCTTGGAGGAGAGAGGAGGAGAAACCATCTCCTCAAAGGAGGTAATTGTGCATCCCTTCCTTAAAAGGGGACCCAGAATATTAAACAACTCACCCAGTGGCAAATACCCCCTTTCTGAGCAAGGTCCTTGAGAGGGTTGTGGCGGCACAGATTCAGGTATGTCTGGATCCATTTCAGTCCAGCTTCAGGCTCAGCTATGGCACTGAAACTGCCTTGGTCAGCCTGACTGATTTGTTGAGAGAGATATGAAAGGAACGCAACCCTGCTTTTTCTCCTTGACCTTTCAATGCACTTGACCACAACATCTTTCTGGAGTGGTTAAGGGAGGTGTGGGTTCAAGACACTGTACTTCAGTGGTTCCACACACCCCCAATGACTCCCAAATTCTCATCTTCTCATCACAGGGGGATGGCCTGTTTTGGAAGGAGCTGCACTCCCCTGGAATGAGCAAGTGCATAGCTTGGGGAAACTCCTGGATCCAACTTCGTCACAGGACGCCCAGGTGGCCTCTACACCAAGGAGCAGCTTCAAGCCAACTTCAGACGCAGACACACACACACACACACAGAGAGAGAGAGAGAGAGAGAGAGAGAGAGAGAGAGAGAGAGAGAGAGATTTCCCTAGCTTTGGTTCTTCTGGCATTTTCAAGGGATGAGAAACAGCACTCAGGGTGAGAATGCAATCCATTATAGCAAAGTGCACAAATACTGAACAGGAAGGATGGTGGCACTACTTCTGCTCGTCATCATGAGGTAACAGAAAAAATTGTTACCATGGTTTCCACCCATAATTTTTTTTGGGGGGGAATGACCCCCAACTATTACGACACAAAATGAGAAAGAACCTTCTCAGTGGCTGCACCCAGATTATGGAAAACCTTGCCACGTGAAATGCAGCTGGCACCCTCTCTCGGTGTCCTTTGCCAGCAATTTAATAGCTTTGTATTCCAACAGGCTTCTATTTTATAAGACTTTAATAATTTTCTACCTGTTGCCCTCTGTCTTTTGTAATATTCTATGTTGTTTTTAATTTCGATATGTTGTAAGCTGCCCCAAGTGATACATATACACTAGAATGGGGATAGATAGATAGATAGATAGATGATAGATAGATATTTAAAAACATAGCAACAGCTGCCAAAATAGAGGCTCCTTTAAAATGTTCTATCCAAAACAAAAAACAAGAAAACCAGGGCAATCACAAATAACAAAGCTAATCTCTATCTGAAAATGGTAGCCAGAGCCCCCAAATGGCTCCCACAGGTGGACAATCAGGATTAAGATCAAGAAAGCAAAGGGTATTGTTTACAATAAATCTATTATAATAAATCTACCATTGGATTTTATTTTATTTTTAGATCCTCTTTGGAAAACCTTGTTGTGCTGGAGCAATGAGAAGAACTAGATCAGCATGCCCTTGGAGACTTTTTATTAATTGTAAACAAAAGTCTTTGGGAGCAATCCAACGAAGCTTAGCACATTCAATAGGAGAGATTAAATGAACTGCTTAAAACTTGCAATCCATAGGTTTCCAACAAAAGAAAGTGTTTCATTTTGGCTGAATTGTGTTTTTGTTCATCTATGCTATGCTGTGCATATACAAACGAACTAATGGTTAGGAGAAAAAGGGGAAAGTCCTGTCAGGCATGTGGAACTTCAACTCATGCAACACTTGGAGCAGCCTTCTGGACTCAATATTAGGGAAATCATGGCTTGAAACAGGTTTTTCTAACCTACTTATCCACATGTCTGGTGATCAACCCTTCATTTGACCAAACATTTTGCCTTAGTAATATTAGTAAGGTAAAGGTAAAGGGACCCCTGAGCATTAGGTCCAGTCATGACCGACTCTGGGGCTGCGGTGCTCATCTCGCTTTATTGGCCGAGGGAGTCGGCATACAGCTTCCGGGTCATGTGGCCAGCATGACTAAGCTACTTCTGGCAAACCAGAGCAGCGCACAGAAACACCGTTTACCTTCCTGCCAGAGCGGTACCTATTTATCTACTTGCACTCTGACGTGCTTTCAAACTGCTAGGTTGGCAGGAGCAGGGACCGAACAACGGGAGCTCACCCCGTTGCGGGGATTTGAACCGCCGACCTTCTGATCGGCAAGCCCTAGGCTCTGTGGTTTAAACCACAGCGCCACCTGCGTCCCTTAGTAATATTAGTAAGGCTCATCTAAAAACAAAACAAAACATACAAACACCAATTTACAAAGGATCCTTCACACACACACACACACACTCATCAACCCACCCCATGGGTTCCTATAAGAGCTGGCTTGTTGAATGATCTGCTTTGGCTCAATGTCTGCCTAGTATGTCATGCTGGATTTAGTTAAAACCCTGACGATCAAAGCAAGGCCTCCTTGAGGTTGTATACAAGCTCCAGCTACTATCGCCCAGTGTTTACACACTGCGACGAAAAACTTGAAAAATTGTAGTGAAGAGACAGGGAAAATAATAAGCAGACTATAAGAAGTTATGTTTCAATGACATTTGAGGAATACCAAATGCACAACTTTTAAAACCCAAGTCAAGCATTTTTTTACTTTTACTTCAAGTGAATTTTTACTTCTGTTACCTAAATGGAGATGTTTCTTTTTAAGTGTCAGGCTTTCACCATCCACCCTTGCTCTTGCCAGGTTGTCCATCATTGCAGCATACCCGGTTGCTATGTCACCATTTGGAAATGCATGCACACAAGGCCCTACATAACCTTGAGAGCTCCAATAAAGAAAGGCGCCGAAACCTCAATCCACTGGGAGACAAGGGAAATTAACATTTACAACCTACTATGTTCAATATTGGTTTTAATCAAAATGAAAAGCCTTAGCATAACCCCTCATAAATAGCACTTGACTTGATAGCCCTCCTGTTTGCAGAGATCACAAATGAGAACCAATCCAGAAGATACTGAGATCAGAAGTGTTCACGTGACTATCATCCTTATGTAACTTTTACAGCACTGTTCTTTAAATGGAGCACACCAAGGGCGCACTGCTTGATAAACTGACTCAAATGCTAAACAGTTTTTTAAAACTTCTTATGCACCAGCATTGTCCGGAAGGCTCTAGCCAATTAACACCATTCCTTCTGCACAACCCAAAGTTTTAGCAAGGAAGCAGGACAGGCTACAGTTAGAGAGGAAGTGGCGCAAAACTCAGTGTGAAGCTGACCGAACAGTCATTAAAAAGCACAGCCGAAACTATCAGATAGTGATGCTTGCACCAAAAAAGGTCCATGTTGCTGTTTCCACTGTGTCCTCAAGAAGCCACCCAGCGGAGCTCTTTTGGGTGGTAGGAAACCTGGTACAGTGGCACCTCAGGTTACATACACTTCAGGTTACATACGCTTCAGGTTACAGACTCTGCTAACCCAGAAATATTACCTCGGGTTAAGAACTTTGCTTCAGGATGAGAACAGAAATCGTGCTCCGGTGGCGCAGCAGCAGCAGGAGGCCCCATTAGCTAAAGTGGTGCTTCAGGTTAAGAACAGTTTCAGGTTAAGAATGGACCTCCGGAACGAATTAAGTACTTAACCCGAGGTACCACTGTACTACCTGCCTTACTTTGTGGGGCACTGTAACCATCAAAGGCCTGCTGTGATAAGTTTGCTAGGCACTTTGAGGACAAAATTGTCACACTGATCTTGATGCTGCTACCAATACAGCCTCCGGGGAGATGTCTAGCACACTGTCTTATGCAAATCCATCCATGTTGGTGATCATCATTACATCTTGCAGGGTCTGTCCTAACTCTTCCAACATTCAGTTTCATTAGATTTGGGTTCTAGTAGCGTGATGGCCCTTCCCCTTGCAAGGCAACACCTACTGGGTACATTAAGAGTTTTCTATAAAATGTTTTTATAGCAGCTTACTATTTTGCATGCATTTAAACCACAAGGCTCCATGCTTCTGTCAACAAGACTTAAAAGCTTTCCTTTATTTGCACAACCAGTCAACGTTCTTCTTTTTGGTTTTCCTTATAATATGATCCTATATCCTAGGGGCAAGAATTGGGAGTCTCTGCTAACAACTGAAGTAATGACTCTTTGGCATACTGGAAGAATGGCCTAAGAATTTCCATTATGGGGTGAATGAATCTGTTGTGTTTGAACTGAAAGTTATCCTAACTCCGTGATAACTTCCGCCTTGGGGATGAGGAAGATAAGGAAAGCAGGAGCAGGTTGCACAAGCAGTACCACTAAGTTCTAACCAATTTGGAACCATTCAATTTGCAGCACATACATGCAAACTAATGGATTGTTTGAAAAAATATTGATAGTTTAACTGTGCAGCATTGCCCCCTGGATCAGTCAGTCACCAAGGTGATTTCCCATTTTACAACCACAATGGCATTTACCCTTTATTATTTCTTCATCTATTTGCTACTGAGAACTTTTAGGGTGGGTCAAACATTGGAGAAAGAGGCATCTGTTCCAATGACAGCATTCCTGTTTTTAAGCATGAGGTCTTTTGGGTCCATCTGAATGTTCCCCTTAGCTACTGCAGATCAGATGTTTCAGTGCTGTTTATAGCGAAGGGCAGATCACACTTTGGAGCTTCTGAGAACTTGTATGAAGAAAAGAATGGTGTGCACCATTTTCATTTTTCACTCTCCATGCCTTGTGGCTGTAGCAACATCTGAAAAATTCAAGGACCATTTTACCATCTTCTGCTTGTACAGAGACTATGGGAGAGAAGGAGCTGTAAGCATTCTGTGTTAAAAAAATAAAATTCTGCTCCCAGGCAACTCATTCTGCACCAAAGAAAACGATACTCTGCAACCCGCATACATGAGTATATTTTGAACACTTCATCCCAAAATTTTGGCTCTTTTGCTTAATTTTTATTATGCAATTTAATTTCTAACCACAGTAAATTTTGTTTTGCTACCACTCTGTTTCTTAGATTGAAGATGATAACACACACACTTTCCAATATATCCACACAATCCTAAAATGCTATTTTAAGAAACTTTAAAACAAAGTTAAGAATCCAGACTGAGGCACCACCACATTCTATACTCCTAAAGAACCACAACACACAAAGCTCCTTGGATAGCCCTTTTAAAAACACACACACACACAAACACACACACACAGTAATTTGCCACGTATCCCTAGAGCAACTGTTCTCAAATTCTGATAAATAAGCAAATGAGGAGTTATTGGTTTATTTGTTGCCTTCTGCCAATTTATGGCATGCTTGCATTCTTTTTCATCTTCTTGTTAACTGCCACTACAGCATTCATGCTGAAGGTTGTGGGATATAACACAACCCTGTGGGCTTTTGTCTTTGGGAAGATGGATGAGAGGTGGCACAAGAGAGTGAAAAATGGTTGCAGCAACCTTACACAAAGTTGAGAAGCCTATTCATTTGTTAAAGTCAAGCTTTCTGGGGCACATATACCGTCTACAGGTGGCGACCATTTTGTGTGTGTCCAACCGATGCACAGCCACCGAGGGCAGAACAGGGTCGGGCAAGGGGGCCAGGAATGGAACCCCAGCACAAAATGGTTGCCGCCTGGATACCCCCAATATGTTTGCCAATGGCATGAAAGGAAGAGTTAATGTCATCAACCCCCTTCTGTGAGGATTCTAACTGCCATTGAGACAGCTTTCTGAGAGAAGGACTCTGGCAGGAGCTTATCTGTTCTCCTGACCTGGATGTGGTCACCAGCTCCACTCTCGGATCTGATGGTGGGTTGTTTCTGGAGATAGGCTGCTCTCTATTCAAGGACAACCCACCAAGAATGACCACTGGCAATGGTTATAACTTTAAAATGTGTGTCTGAGCTTGCTTTCTCCTCTTCCCTCCCAGTCTTATTTCCTTGTATGCCCTGCAGGGACTGTCTTAGAATGGAGTTTTGTAAGTCACTCTAAGAGCCTTTTTGCATAAAGGGCAGAATATAAATGCTGTTAACATCATCATCATCATCATTAGGCACTGAAGCCAGAGTTCAACGATCCTAGGAAAAAGTGCTTTTTTCTCGTAAGCCACTGGCACGCAGGCAAAGAAAAGTAAATACCATTTCCCTGATCCTAGGGAGACAGTTCACCAACATCCTTCAAACTGTGCTTGGCTTGGAGGGCTTCCAGACGAGTCTCTATGTATACGATATGTATTTTATAAGCTCCCTTTCCTTGGATATATTCTGCTGTTCTTTGCTTATTCTACTAATGTTTCACACAAAAGTAAAGCCCTCAACATTTCACAAAAATAACCGTTGCCTGGCAACAATTAGTGCAAACTGTTTTCATCGGTATCTTGACTTTGGCTAAAGATAAACTCGCTTCTTCGAAGCTTTCTGGTGAATCCAGCTGTTTTAAAAGGATGGAGATTTTAACTGTGTTTTTTTTAAAAAAAAACACCCCAACAACCCAGCAACAGTAAATTGGGAGCACTGTTTTTAGGAGTATGTCCATAAATCGCCTTGGGACATATTTGTGGAGGGTGATTCAGATATCAATTCAATGAAGGTGATGGTGATGTGTATGCAAAGGTTTTTTTGGGGGGGGGGGACAATGCTCTATGTAGCATTATTTTAATCTTTTTATTTTAAATTTGTAACTAATACTTTTATAAACTGATATTCACCCCTACATGGATGGCACAGCGATGTGAAATGGGCATAACTAAACTAGTTATACCATTTCTAAACAGATAAAGAAACAGAAGCAGCCACTTGGACGGCATAACCAATGCTTAAAAACGTCCAGGCAAACACACACAAATAGAAGTTTTAATCTGGCACTGAAAGGATTGTAGTGCCAGTGCAAATCATGCATCTACGAGGAGGGTGTTCCACAACCTGGGTGCCAACACCGCTTCTGTATATGGGTGGTATGATGCCAGTACAAGCACATCACACCCTCAGTGTTTTGTTTTTTTAAACAGGGAGTTTTTCTAAGTAAACCTGCATACAGTATTAGCAGGCTACATAGAATAGAGGACTGCAGACATACGGAACTGTAGTCAGCAGCCACCACAGCCGGCTTCTCCTGAGCATAGATCAGGAGGATATAATCCTGGAACAAATGCAAGCCTACTGCTTAACACAAACGCACCCCTACCACTTCACTAAGACCGGGATATCGTAATCTAGAGCCAGGGTACGTGACAGGGTACATGAACCACAGTTAAAGAATTGACCATTTTCAGAAGTAACTGGTGTGAAAATACCCCATTAAATCCTTCCGGTGTGCTGTACAGCAACCTCCAGCATTTCCACCCACAGCATGCAGAACGGTTCCGCAGCAGAGAAGCGACGTCTTCCAATTGTGACCAGCAATTTTGTGTCACAAGCTTAGTAGAGATTTATGAAGTGGTGCCGTATCATGAGAACAAATATTTGCACAACCCAAGCAGGCATAGTATATTCAATACTGCAGAGCGTTGGCCAAGTTTTTTTCTCCTGTCTCATGGGCTGCTACTGAACTATAACCTATTTTGCATTTAAAGATAACAGAAAGCTTTCATTGGCCAATGCTGCACAAAATGGCGGGGTGGGGTGGGGGGCTGTTCACAAAGAAGTTATCCAATGAAGCTGAATGTTGGAAGACTCAGGACAGACAAAAGAATGCACTTCTTCATCCAGCGCGTAGTTAACCTCTGGAATTCGTTTCTACAAGTAGTAGTCATTGCTTCCAACTTGGATGGTTTTAGAAGTTGAGACCAATTTAATGGAGGAAATGACTATCAATGGCTACTAGCCACAATGTCTAAGTTTTGTGTCCACTGTTGGAGGCCTTGTGTCTTTGAATACCAGTAACAACTGGGGATAGCATTCTGGTACTCAGGTTCGGAATCCCATAGGCATCCAGTTGGCCATGGAGAGAACAGGATGTTGGACTTAGATGGACTTCTGGCCTGATCGGAGCAGGGCTGTTCTTATGACGGAAGGACGTGCAGTACAGAGTTGACACATTGTGGAGGACACTATTAGATCAAGCTAGAACTGGAACACCATTTAAAAGGGCACATCTGCTAATTTAGCAGGGCAGGAATCCCAAATTAAGACTACAACTGTGGCCAAAAAAAAAAAAAGTTGTTCCAATTCATCACCAAAAGCAAGACTATTTTTATGTGCAAGAGCTGTCTTAACAGCACCTGCTTGATAAGAATCTCCCTCTTTGGACTGGCCAGTTAATTTTTCTTTATTAGCAGAGAAGGCTATTTAGACTGATCCTCTGCACTTTTACATGCCTCTGTGATGTTTTTAGTTTGCCTGAGTTATATATGAATTTTGTAAGCTGCCTTGAGGAGAAGCCATAGCTCAGGGGTAGAACACATGCTTTACATAAGCCTTCCCCAAACTGGTGCCCTCTGGATATTGTTGGAATAAAACTCCCATAATCCCAGCTGTTGGCCATGCGGGTGAGGGCTGGTGGGAGCTGCAGTAGGACATTATCTAGAGGGCATCAGCTTGGGAAAGGGCTGCTTAAAAGGTCCCCTTTTTAACCCCTGCCATCTCTACTAGGACTGGAAAACACCCATCTGAAACTCTACAGAGAACCTGCCAATCTGTGTTCAGAGCATTTTGAGGTTAGATAGACAAATACTCTGACTCCTATATGTTCCGATGGGCCATATTTCTGATGGAAGCACAGCATGTTAAGTAAAAACAGATAAATCTTTAAGAAGAGTATCTATTAATATATTCCTGTTACAACTTCAAGCTGAGTTGCAAGTTTCAATTTGAATCCGTCCTATTTTGATTTCTCAGCATTTTCAGCAAGCTCCTCAAAATGTATGCTTGGTATGTGAATTTACACAGAAACGCCAATCCAAACTGAAAGGTGGAAAAGCACTTGCCGCTTCTGCTCCTAGTTTTGAGATTTCATAAATTCCTGTTCAAGAGGAACAGTGATCTGCAGTGATAAGGCACCAGTACCGCCTCTCTGAACACATAAAATTGTTCTGCCATGAAATGTTGCAACAGGTTATGAGCAATTTGACAAAAGCAATTCATTTATCCTTATGCAATAATAATCTGAGGTTTTGCTATCCATTTTGGGAAGAGAGGAAAATCAAGCTCCAGTATGACACACCTGAGACTAACCCTGAGATGTCTTTTGAGTGAATGAGCACCAAGAAGCTGGCAAGGTGCATAGGGCCCCGTTTGCAGAGTGGGAAGGATGTTCTTCCATGAAAACACAATGTATGTAGATTCTCATAAAACTAGCCCCTCTGAATTGAAAGCAAGAAAAGCTTTAGCCATTTCTTCTGGTGATTTTATCCAAGTAGCATCTCCAGTTCCGCAAGCAACTGTAAGCATCTCCTTCCTATGCTTTTGTAACTACAGTGGTACCTCAGGTTACAGACGCTTCAGGTTACAGACTCTGCTAACCTGGAAGTAGTACCTCGGGTTAAGAACTTTGCTTCAGGATGAGAACAGAAATCGTGTTCTGGTGGCGCAGCGGCAGCAGGAAGCCCCATTAGCTAAAGTGGTACCTCAGGTTAAGAACAGTTTCAGGTTAAGAATGGACCTCCAGAACGAATTAAGTTCTTAACCTGAGGTACGACTGTATTACACTTATTCTGAAGTACAAAATTTTGTTCCGGAATAATAATCTTCAAACAGGATTCACTAGCAATAACTGAAGTTTTTTTTTACTACGAGGCACTGAAAAAAATATACTCCATCCCTTTACAGCAAAACCTTTGCTTTGCACTAATGTCACTGGAACACAGAAGAAAAAGAACCGACTCCAGTCATTGTACACCATCTCCAGCTGATCAATATTAGTCATGGATCTGGATTCTTCATTCAGTGAGACACTGCTGCCCTATTTTTGAGCTCCAAGAATTAGATGGATGACTGGAGCCAAGGATTACAATTTTTAATTAAAGCAAACTTCACCGGGTGACTCCTACTGAGTCAGGGCAACGGGTTATAAAGCACTGTAGACCTTCTGACATTAGCCAAGTCCAGATGCTTGAAGACATTTATAACAGCGTATTGTTGAGTGTTTCGTTTTCTGTTCTTTCCACTGGCACATTTTGTGCATTCATTCATAATAGGAAGTTTTCCCCCTTCCCTTATAGTCTTTGGGTGATCTCCAACATCAATCATACTTAGAGTAGATTCATGGAAGTCAATGGACTTCAACACCTTAAATCCACTGATTTCGATGCCTTTGCTCTGAGGAGATTTCACCCCTCCCATATCCAAGAATCTGCTGATGAGTCTGGTGATTCTCTAGAGAGGAGGGGTGGTTTTCTCCTCTCTACTTATTCCGCTCCAACACCACATCAAAGTGTCAGTCAGTCAGTGTGTCGGAGAGAGAGAGACTGAGTGTTAGAGATTGTGTGTTTAGATAAGGTTGCTGCTAAGAGCAGCTGCAGACACTCAGTGCAGTTCAGCATTCATTTATGCTTAGACCTCATTTAGCTCTGTATATAGTTGTATTATAGTTGTAGATAGAATAAAGAAGATATTCTACAGAGCTGCTCTTCGAGTCGTTTATGCTCTGCTATACTCTGCTATACTCTGCTGTGTAACGACTGTCTTCTTGTGGGAGTGAATCCGGTGCTCACAACACTAAGCTGTGAGTCCACAGCACTTTGACCTGTTCCTGTGCAGAAGGTGGTCTCTGGAAGTGCTACCCAGCTCGCCTAGCCCAGTCGGGGTTGAAGTGGATGAGTCCAGTTAGTGGCACTGGCTCAAGGGCGATGCTGACATGCTCGGAGTATGACTAACAATGAATATCACCCTTTGGGTGTAGATAAGGCACTGCCAACAACAGATGGTTTCTCCTGCGATGTTCTGCCTAATATCTCCTCTTCTCCCCATCACACGTAGTAATAAGACACACAACCCGTTGTGTGTTTCATCACATTACAAGGGAAAGGCAAGGCAGGACAGGGGAAATAACCATAGTACCTGGATTACAGGGGGGGGCAGAGGGAGGCTGCCCTCTTAGACCCTCATGGAGGGCATGATTTGACTACAAATAGGTGGAGCCAGAAGGAGATACTGAGAATTGCGCTATGAGCTCCCTACGTTTGTTCTCATAATTTGAGTGCCAAAAGCAATGCAGTGTGCTCTGGAAACCATGTGTTGTTTTTTGTTTTTTTTTGCAATGCCTGCTTGCACCCCATAATTGCAATACTATGGCATAATGAAACCTATCTGCAATCCAGCATTAGAAGTACAAGTCTGTCACTGCAAAGCAAGGAAAACTTGAAAAGCAGTGATACCAAATATAGATAAAGAGATTTAGAAAGAAAACCCCTTTAAAGAATTGGGGGATGGGAAAACAATTGTACTCACCTGTATAACTTCTATTCCTCTTTTCCTGAAAAAGAAAAAGTAGAAAAATACAGTTATTTATTAAAAAATTAAATTCAGCTATTGCCTTAGTTTCTTTTTTAAGAAACAGCATATTCCAGGCTGGGGGAAACTGAACTGTCTACGACCTGATATTACACACAGATGCAGGAGAATAATGTCATTCTAAACTTTCTAGACACGAACGGCAGATTTTTAGGAGCATGGCCAACCCAATGAATGGAACTTTTGCAGACTTGAATGTTTCTACTCCAAGTTCAAAAAAAGGAGGACATCCTATGGTCAGCTTTAAAGCCCTAAATGGCCTTGGCCCAGTATACCTGAAGGAGCGTCTCCACCACCATCGTTCAGCCTGGACACTGAGATCCAGCTCTGAGGGCCTTCTGGCAGTTCCCTCACCGTAAGAAGCCAAGTTACAGGGAACCAGGCAGAGGGCCTTCTCGGTAGTGGCGCCCGCCCTGTGGAACGCCCTCACATCAGATGTCAAAGAGATAAACAACTATCTGACATTTGGAAGACATCTGAAGGCAGCTCTCTTTAGGGAAGTTTTTAATAACTGATGTTATAATGTATTTTTAATCTTTGTTGGAAGCCGCCCAGAGTGGCTGGGGAAACCCAGCTAGATGGGCCGGGTATAAATAATAAATTATTTATCATCACCATCATCATCATTGAAAGGTCTGCTGCAATCTCCAAGAAAATTCATATCCCCCCATCAGACTGTCCTTTCGTAAAGCTCCAAATATTTTTTATTATTATTTTAGTCTACATTCAGATGGTTTTATGACTGTCATTTTAAAGAACCATTTTATTCTAGATTATTTTATTGTTGTTAATTGTTTTTGCCGCTATTTTAAATATTGGAATCTTAACATTGGCTTCTTAGGATGACAACTAATCATTAAAATACATACTAGAAATCTATAAAATAATAACTGCAAATCTCAATACTGAAAGACAGCGAGAGGTATTCTGCTAGGCTTTATCAAACACACTGGAATTAATGAGCAGGGTTAGGTCCATTCATTTCAAGGGTTCCACTCTGACTAAAACATAGCTGAATATCACCCAGTATTTGCTATCAAATCAATCAATCAGTATAAACATGCAACCGTGGTATACATTATTCTTATTTCTATATTATCTGAAGCATGTCAGGCTATTAGATGTTTATAATAAGCAAGCTGGCAACAAGATGAGGGTAGAAATCACCAACCATGAAGTCATTTTTGAAGAGTGACACATGTCCCTAACCACCCACATCACATATTTTTATTATGCTTTCAAATGGAGCAAATAGCAACAAACTGATGGTCGATACACTTAAGGTGTTTTTGAAAGTTCTTTATAGTGCCAATGAACAAAATGTGATCACTGATTTACTAGTGCATATTCCAGTGCAAAATAAAAAATCAAAGTTCAAATGAAAAAGGCAGGCGCATTCTTGGCTGCTTACGTCCACTAATTTCTTACACCAAACAGTAAGAAAATGTGATCACTGTGAAGGACAACTATTTTGATTTGGTTTCTAAATTATTCACAGATGCTTTATAATTCTGATGTAACCTTCTTCTAATTGAAATACACAAATTTCACCTTTGAAAACCAAAGGAGGAAAAAAAACCCTAATCGGCTTTCTTTGTTAAAAGAAAAATCTGCTGTTGAATTAATTTTAGCAGGGATGGGGACTCTAGCTGTTCTTGGGCCCCAACTCTCACCAATTCCAGTCTGCATGGGCAACAGTCAGGGGAAATGTAAGTTGGAATCCAATATCTGGAAGGCTGCAGGTTCCCTACCCCTGATTTATAGCTCTAGGGCAGTGATATCTCTGCCTTGTCTTTCAGGCATGATCTCCTTCCCTCCAAGTGTTAGAAATTAGCCAGGCGCCAGGTGCGTTTTGCTCCTGGCATGGGTCCAACTGCGACGATGTGGAGATTTCTGGATGCCAGGCTAGTGACTGATATCTCCATCTGGCTGGCCCCTCCAGCTTTCTTAAGCTAGTAAATAGAAAAGCTTATTTATTGCATCTAAATCCCACCTTTTCTTCCAATGAGTACAGGGTTCACCCACCCTCAGCTAATTCCTACAATAACCCTGTGAGGTGGGTTAAGAGGCCCAAGATCACCCAGTGAGCTTCATAACTGAGTGGGGATTTGAACCCTGATCTCCCAGGTCCTAGCCCAACACTGAATAAATATGGGGAAAGCAAAATGTCACTTAGAGGAGGATCTGAAATATTTTGCTTGAAGCTTGAATTTGTTTTATTCTGAATTGTTTTATTTGATGTTTTAATGTGTTGCAAACCGTTCTGAGGTTTTTTCTTTAAAATATAAAGTGCTATAGAAATGAAATTCATCATCATCATCATCTCCACTGGGCAGGGAATGGAATCTAGACATACCGTTGTGGCGGCCCTAATCTAGGTTTAAGGAGCCATTAACTTATATATCTGAGTTCCTAACCCTGCCTCCTTACCCCTCGTGACTCAAAAGGGAATATGAAAGCTTTGACTCCACATTCTCAGAAAGAAAACCGTGCATAATGTTAACATGCCCTGCCATCGCACTGGATGCAGAAGCGACTGGGGAAGAGCAAATGTCAACAGGAGAATCATATTTTCCTCAAAAAAAAGGGAAACGTGACACACAGAACAAACATGGTTTCGTACGCTGCATGTTATGGCTACAAAATGACTTAAGCAGAAAACGACAGTAGTTGCGGTTGTCGTATGACTACCAGATATGCTGTCATGGGGGTTGGAAAGGAATTCAAGATATTCCAAGCCTAAAGGCAGATTCTCATTTTACTAGTTTGTTCTTGTATATGCCTATCCTGAATACTAAACACATACACACCTCATCAAGCGTGAAGGGCACACGTGTGTAAGCAGGAAACTGCCTCCTTAAAATTTTTTGGAAATTCACTTTTATTTATATTATGGGCTGTTCAGAGACTGAGATGCAAACCAAATGGGGTGTAAGTGGCTGAGGGAAGGTCAGGGGGTATCTTATAAGTGCAATGAAACAGAAATGAGGCAAAGATTAAAGGGGGCGACAGGGGAGAGAAAAACAATGCCTCTAGAAAAATATTGGGAGGGAATGTAGATAAATTAAGCAAGACAGGGACAAATAAAGCAAGAGAGAACTTGGAAGAACTCTGGGAATGGATTTGGGAGGGCTGCCCCAAAAGATGCAAGGAAAGCATGGGTGGACATGGAAACAAATGCTGCCTCCCCCCCCCCATGAACCATAACCCCCAGATTCCCACCTTTCCTTTAAAAAAAAAGAGTTACGTTTCTAACATTTGTAGAACCTGAAGTATAAGTCAAAATGTGCAGGCACTTATTTTATTTTTATTTTTGTGAGTAACTAGCTTACTCTCCCCAACACTGTTTTATTTCACATCCCTCCCCCACCACACACACCCTGGAAAAAATGCCTCTGGACACCCATGAATAAAAAGGCACATGAGAAGAAAACCGGGGTGGTGTGACAAGCAGGGAAATGGCTCTCTTTTGAGGAGAAGGCTCTATAATTTGTGAAGTAGTGAGGACAAAAAGTTGAGGGAGGGAGGGAGGGAACTAGGAATGGATCTTGCTTTCTTATGAGGGGACTGTGTCACAGGTGTATCAAAATATACAGAGAGAGAAATGGAATTATGAGGAGGGGAAATTTCAGATCGCTGTGTCAGGAGCCATAACTCGGTGATAGCAAACATCCCTTGCATGCGGCGTCAGTTTTCATCCCTGGCTAAAGAATTAGGTGTGGGGGAAATGAACTTTTCCCCAAGCTTCCGAAAGCTGCTGCCAGCCAGTGTCAATAAATACTGGTCCAGATGGGCCAAGTTGTCTTGTGCAGTGCAATGCCGCCTCCTTTGGTGTTTTCCTAGATATTTTTTTTATCAGCAAGATTTAAATCAATAAAGTTTCTTTAGAACACATTAGATTTATTCAAAAACACCGAGTAGTGCTTTTAAGAGACACGTGCATATAAAAAGCAGCACGAGAAGAGGCCCCAGGCGTTCTCCTAGGCATCTCCCTCAGAAGATATTGATAGATGGTTTGACCCTGACTTGGTCAGAATTTCCTAAGCCACAATAGAGCACTAGGCCTCTCACGTACAGAGGCATTATAATCCTTTTCCTCTTGAACTTATGTTACTTGCAGTCTTCCTGTTTTGGATTAGATTAGAGGGCTTTGACAGTATAGAGTCAGCAGCACAAGGGCTGCCCCTTTGAAACGCTTACGTAAGTTACAAGGCCTTGTTTTTTTTTTAGAGAAAAAACCGCTACAAAAACCTCAGCATTCAATTTTAAAAGGTTTCTGACATGCATGGGGCTGGTGGGGTGGAGTCAACTATAATCAAGGCGACAGGATCGTAGAAAAGACCTGTAATGTTCATACCGGGAAGAGCTGAGTCACCATTCTTGACACTGGGGATTAACGTTGTAAGACTCCTGGGCCACTGCCCCAGCTGGCTAGGAATCAGCTGTTGAGAAAGCATTTATCACCCTTCCTTACATACCAGAGATTGTTCCCTGAAAATGAAACGCCACAATAACTTGTTATAGGTGAATCACAGAGATGGAGAAAGAAACAATCTCTGAATGACTGTCCATGTTTTTCAGCGCTGGAATTCTTGGGACACTGGAGCAATAAACTGTCCATGCAGAACCTCATTTTTGTCATGATAGTCATCGCCAGACAGGAAGATAACAGCATTGCTGCAGATATACCAGCTAACTATAGCCACACACAAGCACAGCCAATGTGCTTTTGAAGGTATTGAATATACAACTGCAATGGCACTGGTGGGCATACCCAATATCCTTACATGCTGAAGGATCGACAAAGGCATAGTGTAATTCCGAAAACAAAACAAAAAGCACATTATTGAAATGCAACAAACAGTTGGAACAAGAGGCCTGGGTGACATCTAAGTGGTGTGTTGTCTTCTACTCCTGGCTTCCACAGTCCCTTGCATGCCCCCAAAAACTGCTCTGGATGGTTGGGGGAACTTCTGAAGCAGAGGGGAGGAAAGAAAAGTCCCAATGCATGAGTGGAAGTCTGCCTGAACCTCAATGGATATTGCTAAAAATATATTCGACCAATACTTCACTGGATATTTTTATTAGTTGCACATTCAACAGCCAGTTGAAGGGCTTGCTTAAAACAGATAAAGATGCACGTAATATAACCGACATGTTAATGCAATACTGTACATCAACAGTTCCTCTATAACTTGGGTGACAATAGAACAGGAAACATAAGCTTTTCTTTTGTGTTTACACTGGACACAAAAGAAGCAGGAGCTTCATTTTTAATCTGGATGTGCTGGCAATAAGACTTTAAAAACTATACTATTTTAATATTAGTTTGTGATTGTATTGGTTTTACTGATCTTGTATTGTGTGGATTGCATTTAAATTTTGTAAACTGCTCTGTAAGGAGCTATCCCAAAATACACAGTATAAAAGAAATCAACTCTTCTAGAGTAGAAGTAGCTTGTGTCTGCTGCTGCTCAATGTAGTTCTGGGGGTGGGTAGGTAGACCCACCAAACTTAAATAAGCATTACTGTTTTAGATTCAGAAAAATAGATTCTGGCTCATCTCATTCCAATAGACTTTTCATGAAAATTACAGGTGAACTACCTGTAGGGTCACCTAAACCTAAATTAAGCCACAGAGGGATTGCTATGTAGGTAAATGAAATTGTTGGATGCCTCAAATATTTCCTAAAATCTTCTTTACCCAAGGGCATCGTTTTAATTGATAGGTTTTAAGCATATTCATTGCATTCTGATCTTTATTTGTATTTTATTGCTTTTTGATTTTATAGCCATTTTTGCCAAAAATGCTCAGCAGCACTGTATATTAATTTTCTAAATAAATAAATTTGCATATGCTAATATTAACTATTTTTTTAAAAGAAAAAGGGAAGGATAAGGACAGGAGAACCAGGGTATAAGTTGAAAACATTGCTTCAAACATTGCCTCTGTCAAGCACTTTGGGGGGGGGGGAGTTGCTTTTATAGGTTTTAACTTTTCATCCCACCAACGCAGCAGACTGCTTTTAAATCTATACACAGGAAATGACTTCTAAATGGCATCACAGCAGTCTCCAAACATGCCCACTAACTGCTACGCACACAAGAGCGTGAGGAGAATAGTAGCAGATCAGACCAAAGGCCCATCTAAATCTAGCATTTTGTCCCCAAAATTGCCAGCCGGATGTCTATGGGACGGCTACATTAAACTAAGCTCATTTTAGCTACACAATGCAACTCGTCCAACAAAATTCTCTTTAGGTGGAGAGCAACAACAGGAAATATACTATTCGTTTCCAAATGGTTTAGTCAGTTCCTATACAGTGGTACCTCGTGTTACGTACTGTCCCCCTTACGAATGGCGCAGGTTACGTGCTCCGCTAACCTGGAAGTAGATGCCCCTTGTTGCTACCTTTGCCCCGGGATGCGAGTGGACGTTGCGCTCTGGCGGCGCGGCAGGCGCCATTAGAGGAAGCACGCCTCATGTTACGAGCAGTTTCGTGTTATGAACAAACCTCTGGAACGGATTAAGTACATAACACGAGGTACCACTGTAGTAAGTTGCAGCCAAGACACAAAACATGTGACTTTTCAAAAGAAGATGTTGAAAAACAGAAAAGGGAAGACAGACTAGGGGTAGCAGGTTTATCCCGGTTCTACACTAGTTTTACGGCTTTTCTTCGAAGTCTTGGGAATTGTAGTTTGGCGCAGACTCTAAGATTTATGTTGTTGGCTTTCTCTATTCCCTCCATTCCAAACACACAGGAATGCAATTCCCCAGGGTTTCCTAGGGAGAACAAACAACTTTAAACAGAGTCTGTCTGGCTCTCTCTCACATACACACACACACACACACAGAGAGAGAATTAAATTAAAACTAGGTCCCATGTTGCAGATTGCGGTCAAAAGGAAGATCCCGGGTCAGATTAGCGCCATGCAACTGAATGAATTTCCTTGGTGGGAAATTGGAACGAGCTTCTTTATATACCCTTTGACACTTTCCGGAACTGCTGATGTGTGCCTGCGTAGGTCTCTAGAGACTCAACCCAGACACACTTACCTTGCAAGAAGTCTTAACAAAATGAATTTGTCTGCAAGAAAGTTTCAAATAAGAATAGCAATTCCCCAAGCATCTATGTACTGCAAATCTTACTCAAACAATAAACAGTGTTAAGGGCTGGTTCTTGACATCCATGCAATGTTTTTTTACTTCCACCTAACCTGACCTTCCATCCCAGAGGACTGTAGGTACAACTGCCTGAAGTGAACCAAATATAGTAAACACAGTATGTAGAAAATCCTACTGTGCCTTAGGGCTTATCCATGTGTGTATTTTCTTAAAGGTCTGACCCTGTTCCTGTCCCCCCACCCACAAAATGTTCTGTCCAACAGCCTGTGATTATTTAGTGGAGTTTAGGTGCTTATATAAAAAGAGCAGATTGAAGGCTCCAAGTTGTGCCTCTTGCCATCTGCCAGCTTTGTTCTTCTTTCTCCTACTGCAGGAGGATCACTAGGCTACAGAATCATAGAATTATAGAGTTGGAAGCGACCACAAGAGTCATCTAGTCCAAGCCCCTGCAATACAGGAATCTTTTGCCCAACGTGGGTCTCAAACTCGGACCCTCAGATCAAGAGTCTCATGTCAACAGAGCCATCCCAGGGTTGTTTTTGTAGGCATCACATGAGACGGTTTAGGGAGGGCATTCCATATTTGGGGTGCCACTGCTGAGAAAGGTCTCTCCCTTGTTACTGAATAAAAGAGACAAACCCAATCTTCATCAATTTGGGCAGGACTAAGGAGCTAGTCTTGTGTGAGGAGCTACACAGTGGTTGTTGAGGAAGCTGAGCTCCTTTTGGAAGGGCATCAATTGAGGATTGCCCAAACTACCAAAATGGATGTGGCCAAGGGGGTCTACACCTTCTCAATCCAGCACTGAGTCTTTTCCTTCATGTTTCGGCTTCATACTCAGAATGCGCAAATTTTAATTCACAAATCAACCCTGCTGATCCTGTGATATAGGATTAGCCTCCATAGGCTGAAGCAGCCAAACCACCTAAGGCAATTTCTTCATTCAGCTAAGATTCATCCCACAGTTAGGTGATTTGGCCGCAATTCACACTTGTTTTATTATCCATTCCACAAATTATAGAATCATAGAATTGCAGAACTGGAAGGGACCATATAATCCAGGCATAGGCAAACTCGGCCCTCCAGATGTTTTGGGACTACAACTCCAATCACCCCTAGCTAACAGGACCAGTGGTCAGGGATGATGGGAGTTGTAGTCCCAAAACATTTGGTGAGCCGAGTTTGCCTATGCCTGATATAGTCCAACCCTCAGCAATGCAGGAATCTCAACTAAAGCATCCATGATAGATGGCCATCCAACCTCTGCTTAAAAACCTCCAATGAAGAAGACACATCCCATGTTGATTTTATATTTTATTTTTGCATTTATATCCCACTTTCCCTCCAAGAAGCTCAAGGTGGCATGCATAGTTCTGCTCCTCCCCACTTAATCCCCACAACAAGCCTTTGAGGTAGGTTAGGCTGAGAGTGAGTGACAGTTCCAAGGTCACTCAGTGAATTTCATGGCTGCATAGGGGTTTGAACCCTGGTCTCCCAGGTCTTAATCTAGCACACTAACGACTGTATAAACATATCAGTATAATAAGCTGAATTTCCACGAAGTCTGCTAATATATAGTACACATATGTTTGAAAGGGGAAGACGAAAGAAATGCTGATCTGCCATTAGCACAGCAAAGTACAGGGTCCAGACCGTTTTAAGGAACATAATGAAAAATGACATGTTTGCAAACCACAGGCGCCTTTAAGACTCCTGAGCACTCACCTAAAACAAAAACGAAAGTGAATCGTGGTATCCTAAGCTAAAAGAAGTCAAAACACACCCTAAAGCTGGGTGAACCAAAATCTAATTCTGACAACAACATTACATGTTAAGTTGAACAAGAACAAGCTATTAACTTGATCATGTTTGATTAAACAGAACTTTGTCTCCAGTGGCTCTTAATCTCTGTCATTCGTCAGCACAAAAACTTGTGGGATTTCATAGAATTGTAGAGTTGGAAGTGATCCTGAAGGTCATCTAGCCCATTTGCATCAAGATAACCTCTGTTTCATATACAGTATATGAGGCTGAGGAGTGGAAGTATATGAGGCTGAAGGAGTGGAAGCCATGGGTGTTTGTAACGCAAAACCAAGCATAAAGCAAAATCATCACAGAAAACAGGTATGAAACATCGAAGCAAAGATTAAAAGCAGGGAGGGCAGACACATCAGTAATACATTCCAGACTAACCGTAATCCTAGGTATCTTTTTTTTTTTTTTAAGGTATATACTGGTTCTCTAATCAGTCTGTGGCTAACTTTCCCATAGAGTCCCAAGGGGAAACAAAAAGGTGGATGATTCACTGTGTACTACAAACACCAAATGCTCAAGCTCCAACAGGTCAAACGACTCTTGTTCCAAGCGTTAGAAGTGAAAGAGCTTGGAAGGGCCACCACGGACACAGCTGCAGTGAAGACAGAGTGTCCTCAGTTGAAATTTTCCATTATTACAAGGAGAGGCATTGGCAAACCAATTTAATATGAATCACGGTGCCCTATAAAGACAGCCAAAGAAGCGCAGATTGTCCAAAACAAGGGCCTTAAACTGTGTGCAGCATTCCACTGTACAAGTCATAAAACATCTTTGCTGCCCCCTAAAAAGTATCAGAAACGTGGATTCAGAACTTCCTGCGATCCAAACGTCATTTTGCTGAGCATTTGGTGCCGGCATACGTTGAGCTGCCAAATCAAAGCCAAAAAATAAAAATATAAATTACAGAGCACTTAATGGTGCTTAGACCCTAGGACAGGGGTAAGCGATGTGGTGCTGTCCCAGAATACTTAGATACTTAGATACTTCCTTTCTTCAGAAAATAATTAACTGAGATACTTGTTGGAACAGTCCGACCCAGAGAGGTTTTGCTATATTAAATAATACTTTATCCGATGTTCAAGACAAAACAGAATGTGTTAAACATCCATTTGTTGTGGGATTTATTTATTTTTTTAAAAAAAGGGAACAGCAGATATTTCAAAAGAGGATTAAGGTTAGCATTACGATAACAAGCTTCTGACACGGCCACACGGAGTTTGGGAACCTTTGCTTTCATTTTAGGTCAGTCACAGCTTACTGTGTCTAAAGATATAAAAATTCCAGAAATTCTGAAGCTATGGGAAAAGATGGGGTTTTTCCCTTGAGAGGTTTTCGGGGGGGGGGCAGAAATTTGAGGAGAAATTGAAAAATGTGTCATACTTCAAAGAAAAAATAAAAATAAAAATCTCACCCTTTATGGATCGAGTCACTTCGTTATACACCTTTAGGTGCCAGGCAAAAAGTTCCTCTTTAATCAGGCCTTTGGATGATTTGATTGACATCCTATGTGCTTTTAAAATGTGCTGGAGGGGGGGCTATTGGGTGATTGTTGTTTTTATTTTGATTATGTACTTTGTGGTTTTATACTCTGATTTCGTCCTGTGAACTGCCCTGAGACCTGCAGGTGTAGGGCGGTGTATTCATCATCATCATCATCATCATATATTTTAATTTTGTTGTTACAAATAGAGATACAAGCTAGTGAACACCAAGGGACCTGTAGCCTCTGGTTTTGCCAGTTCATAAGGATCAATTTTAAAAACCAGAAGAAGCCACTAACATTAGAGTAAAGAAAAATGTCATGTATTCTGAAAATTATTATGCCTTGTTTCCAGCGTAGCACTAAGCCACCATACCATCAGCACAAGGATGTCCACTTGTGTGAGAGGACTTCTGCTCCCCCCCCAATAGCCCCCCCCTGGCCTTCCAGTTCTAGCTGTGTCATCCAAACCCAAACAAAACAGGGTTAACCTTATGGTTTGTTGAAGCAAGTCAACTTCCAGTCAGAGTTTATGAAGCTGGGCTTAGCCAAATGGGCTTAGCCAAGGGAGGGCGGGGGGGCAGCTGTCCCCCCATTAAAATTAAAATAAATAGCAAATTGAGGTTCTGCCCCCCCCCCACAAAAGGCCTGCCCCCCCAACAAAAATCCTGGCTACACCCATGACTAACCATAGTTAAAATTAACTGCAATTCAGGATGAAAACGACAAGCTGCATTTTAGACAAAACAGAGGTAGCCATTTCCATTCTCCTCGTAGCCATACACTCCTCATAGCCATACCAAGCACACAAGGCCAACACTCGTTCTCGTTATGTCGAAATGCAGCCTTTGGCTTATGGGAAAAGGATACACTTATAGCAAATTGTGGCCAAATTAGTCACAAGACCATAGTTGTGAGCTGGCCAGAAATGTGACATATGTCCGAAACTGATGATCTGGGGGCTGAGGAATAGGGTGGGGGAGATTGTAGAAGGCCATATTTGAACATGTCTCAGTATCTTGATGGTTGTGAAGTTTCAACATGCCAATTGCAAGCTGAAGAATCCCTCGGTGGAATCTCCCACAGACTCTTAAGTAATTCTATGAATTTAACAGAATTACTCATAAGCTCACAGCTGTGAGCTGTCCAGTTCAAGCATAGCTTCTCTTCCCAAACTTGACAAAAGCACATGAGATGTGGCATGTATGAAAAGCTGGTGCAGGGTTGGGTTTTGGAAAGCCATATTTGAACATACCTTGATGGTTGCAAAGTTTCCATGCGTAAATTGCAAGTTACAGATCTTTCAATATTTTGGGAGGGGGGAAAAACTCCCAAAGAGTCTTATGTAATTCTATGAACTTCTTCCTGTTACTGAATTATTCAGAATAATCTTGTTTATGCTTCTGAAAGAGTGCCTTGCAGCAAATAATTCAGCACTGGGCCAGAACAATTCTTGTGGAATTCTGTCGGGACCTGTTCCACGGTTGATCAAGAGATATCTCTGTGTGTAGACAAACTGTCCCTTTTGGCACCAATGTTGTTTGAAACATAAACATTAATGAGAGTTAGTGACCCAGTTGAGGTTTCGAATACAGCAGATGTAGGACTAGAGGTCTCTAAAACAGATTATTTACCCAGGACCACCTTGTCCCTGGATTCCTTACTAGATCTGTAAACAACCCCAATCAAGTATTATAAATATCTTAAGTTTGAGAGGATTAAGAATCTGATAGGGAATGAAGTACACATTCACTTGGGCTATCTTTAAATCTCGACACAGCCACTACCTTGAAACTCAACACTATTAAATGTATTTTTTTCCACTACCACACAGCAATTTTCGACTTTTGCATTTACAGCTAGCGAGATAAAGTCAGGGGGGGGGGGATTGCAGCTCCGTGCCACCAAAAAATGGCTTCAGGTCACTTTTATAAGCATTGAAGAAGCCAGAGAGAGAGAGAGAGAGAGAGAGAGAGAGAGAGAGAGAGAGAGAGAGAGAGAGATCAGTTTTTGTACCTATTCAATACAACACATAGCGAGGAGGCTCATTAATTTCCAGCTCTAAAACAAAACTTTCAATGCAGTTGCTTTGATCACCTCTTACTGACTTAACACACTTGGGGCCGGGATGGGGGGCAGTGTCCCCCCCCCCACTACCACCATCAATTTCTGAATTCCTGGCTCAACACTGTATCTGGAGAAACTGCTGTTACTACTCACATTTCTTTTGAGTAGCTAAAAGCCTCTTAGGTCCTCAGCTGTTAGTGAAGATGCAAAGTTCATTGTTGTTTTATGACCCCAGAAGATCATTAACTTGTGGTGACTAAATCTTCAGCAAGAGTCTAACAGTCACGGTCAAAATCGACCTCACACACCATCGGGAGCATAAGATGTGTGCAACTGCAGACACGCTTAAGATCCACAAGGTGTCTGACCACCTTTAATTTCCCAGGGGTATCTGGCAACCCATTTATACCAAGGTGAACAGAAGGTAGCTCCCCTGTGCAAGAGCAAATGTGAATGAAATGAATGAATGAAGGTGCAGTTGGAGGCCTCAATAATCTAGCCTATTGGCACTAGGGCCCATGAAAACAGCAGATTCAAAAGCATCCAAAAGATAACGTATTAGTGGTCAACAGTCCTAAACTCACTCCATCTGAAGAATCTTAGCTGGCACAAAACCATTGCGCCTTCCTAATAATAGCAGAACTGCTGGAAGTTATTGTAGCACAAACCCTTATCTTATTCATTTTCATTTCACCTGAATATCAGAGAGGGATTGACTAAACTTCCTTTCATTTAAGACACCGTCATTCAAAAATCTCATTCTTGAACCTTATCAGAACAATCAGCCAGAGACATTCCGGTATAGTGACGCTTTGCTTCTAGATAAAGGGAAGACTGGTGGTGATTTACAGTGCTGTGGCAACTATATGAAAAAATTATTGATGTGGCCAGTAAATGAGAAACTTAGTCATAGTTACTCTATGACTAACAGGAACCTCCTGGAAGATTGCAGTGAAAAAAGAGCTCTGCCTCAGAAACACAAGTTTAGAAAAGTAGAATGTCAGCCTTGAATCATATGGTCCTTCCCCTCTCAAGTGTGAATTCACCCCAACAGCTTTTATCAACAGGTTTTTGCTTTTAACTAGAATTGAAGCTGGTTTCAAGTCTGGTGGAAATTAAGGTTAGGAGAGGAGGAGGAGCACAAAACGATGAACCTAAGGGCATCCACACAGTGGCCCACTAAATGAATATGGTAAGCCCACAAAGCAAGACCGTAGCCCTCTTCTATTCTTGTTCCCTAGCAAATGGTAATCAGATATGTCATTCATTTTATTCATTTATTTTATTTTAAGAACTTATATACCACTAATCCATTTTTTAAAAATCAGACAGATTTGCAAAATTTGTATATAAAAACAATACAGAATCCTTTCCGGAAGTATTTTCGACTTCCAAAATGTTTGGAAACCAAGGCACAGCTTCCAGTTGGCCGCAGGAAGCTCCTGCAGCCAATTGGAAGCTGCGTCAGAGGTTTGGGTTCCAAAGAATGTTCGCAAACTGGAAAACTCACTTCCAGGTTTGCAGCATTCGGGAGCCAAAACGTTCGACTCGCAAGGCGCACGGTCCAAGCTACGACTGTACAATAAAAACCATAGGAGGGGGCAGAGTTAAAATTGGAAATCAGGTAACTATCGTGGAAAGATGTATTCTTGCACAAATCTCTGTTGACGGAGTATTCCACAGGACTGGACTGATGACACTAAAGACTCAGTTTCTTGCTGTTGTCAAACGAGGAACATCAACTCAGGAAATTGCTGCAATGCTCCTGCAGATAATATCAGTGATCGAGCTGGAACATAAGATTTCAAGCAGTGCCTTAGGCTTAAGGGACACATATCTAAGCCAGGAATTGTTGTTTGCATCCTCCATGTGCTGGTGGGAAGAAGTGAAACAGGCCAAAAGGACGCAATCACGGTATACCATTAACTATGGTTTACTGTCATGTGTGAATGAGGCCAATGTCCTCATTTTGGACTTGGATGACCATAAGCCCTCATCAGCTGGGACGCAAACTGGGTGAAGCTCACAGGGTTCTGGTGGGAATAAAATGCTGCTCTGAGTTCGAAAGAGGGGAAGATGGCATGGAAAGACTAGGGGTGGGGGGAGACTCTGTGCCCTAGTACTTAAGCCAAATGCCACCACTGCTTCCTCTACCTACCAGTAATTGCACCATCAGCCTTGGCTCTGTTGTTCCATCTTCAGCACCAATGTGACTAACACACATCTGGTATGTATGGACTACCAGATATTTTGCAGAGGGCTAGAATACATTTTACGATGGCTTCCTTAATCAAGATCTGTATTCTTTCTACCCTATCTAGTAACTTGAATAACTCCTATTATTATTATTATTATTATTATTATTATTATTATTATTTAAAATGTTTCCATCATGGGAAGAGTTACTTCAAATATCAATCACAATTCTCTGGGTGATGGGTCAGGAAGAAATATTTTAGCTTCTCCAAGACATTGAACCTTTGTCTGCCAGGGAGATGGACAGAAGACAACACAGTAACAGCAGCAGTATAAAAAAAAAGGTTCAATTTTTGTGCATTTAAATTACTAACTCTTCTGTTCAAATGAAATGGGTGACACTCCCAAGTAATTTGCGTTATTTAAGTCAGTTTGATCATCTATTTATAAACTCATCATAGGGCAAGCATTTTTTTTTTAACTGCCTAGTGAGGAAAATGGGGGAACTTGAAATGAAACACCTAAACCGCAAATTTTTAAAATGCCAATTCGAGTTTCCAGATGCCTTTCTGGAACTTTTCTAACATAGGTTAGCAGCAATAAATTTGATTTATTTTTTTTAAAAAAAGTTTATAACACAGTTACCAGATTTAATCAACTGAACTCAATAAGTTTGCTCAGTTCAAAGGGTGGGAGGGGAGCAATGGGAAAGATGTAGCTCAGGCTAACCCAAGAGCACCATCATCACTGTTGCATCATAAATACTCAAATAATTATCTCCTGCAGGATACTGCTGTCACCCTGACTCTAGAGACACCCACACAGAGACATTGCTTCAGATTCTTCAGGAATGAATAACATGCAGTTAACTGAAAATATCTCCCAGTGCAACACATTAATACCATTCTTTGGTTTCGTTTGGGGGGGGGGACGAAGCATCCCTCCACCCATGACTGCAATTTAATTATTCTTATGGGTTCTATAAACGCACTGGTTGCATTCTTAGGAACAGATTAGGGACCTCTAAACTGAAAGCAAGTGTTTGCATTAAATCACAGAATGCAGTGAGTGCAAAAGCTGTTTGTTTTTGCAAATCAAACATTTGAAGTGCTTTTACCCAATATTCGATGCACCAAACAAAAACTAGAATGCAACTTTGATTAAATAAAGAGAACCTCCATAAACACATTATCCAGCATATACTTTATTTAACGTACTTTTCATTTAATTGCAACAGGCAGGGAGTGAGTATGGAGGAGAGAAAAAAGAAAAGAGAGTTTTAAGCATTTTGTTTTAAAGATTTATATACTTGTGGAGGAAACTGTCTATTGGCTCTGGGAAGAAAACCAGGCTTCGGTTTTGATCAAAAGTTAGAAGGGAACATCAGACAAATAACTGGATAGCTCCCAACAGGTCTCTGCTTGCATGGCTGCAGCAAACTGACCTTTGACTATTTGCTGTTGGGCTATTACTGTCAGAAAGGTCTTCCTGATGTTTAGCCGAAATCTCCTTTCTTGTAACTTGAAGCCACTGGTTCGAGTCCTAGCTTCCAGAGCAGGAGAAAACAAGCTTGCTCCATCTCCCATGTGACAGCCCTTCAGATATTTGAAGATGGCTATCATCTCTCCTCTCAGTCTCCTCTTTTCCAGGCTGAACATACCCAGCTCCTTCAAGTGCTCCTCATAAGGCTTGGTTTCCAGACCCTTGATCATCTTGGTCGCCATCCTCTGCACATGTTCCAGCTTGTCAATATCCTTCTTAAACTGCGGTGCTCAGAACTGGACACAGTATTTCAGTATTCTAACAGCCTTACTATGAGGTAGTGTGTGGTGTCTGCCTCAAACGGCATAGTCTGCCCGTAGTGTAGTGGACAAGTTGTGGTGTCACCAGCATTGAAACCAGCTCCTCATAAGGCTTGGTTTCCAGACCCTTGATCATCTTGGTCGCCCTCCTCTGCACACGTTCCAGTTTGTAAATGTGCTTCTTAAATTGTGGTACCCAGAATTGAAGATAGTATTCCAGGTGTTGGTGCTGGAGGAGACTCTTGAGAGTCCCATGGACTGCAAGAAGATCAAACCTCTCCATTCTTAAGGAAATCAACCCTGAGTGCTCACTGGAAGGACAGATCGTGTAGCTGAGGCTCCAATACTCTGGCCACCTCATGAGAAGAGAAAACTCCCTGGAAAAGACCCTGATGTTTGGAAAGATTGAGGGCACAAAGAGAAGGGGACGACAGAGGACGAGATGGTTGGATAGTGTTCTTGAAGCTACCAGCATGAGTTTGACCAAACTGCGGGAGGCAGCGGAAGACAGAAGTGCCTGGGGTGCTCTGGTCCATGGGGTCACGAAGAGTCGGACATGACTAAACGACTAAACAACAACAATTCCAGGTATGGTCTGACCAAGGCAGACTAGAGTAGTATGATTACCCCCCTTGATCTGGGCACTATACTTCCATTGATGCAGCCTAAAATAGCAGTAGTTCTTGTTGCTGCTGCATCACCTATTTCACATTTGAGACGGCAGACATGAAAGTTAAGGAGCATCCTTGGAAAAGAGATGTAAATAAACCAACAGCCTAGATCTGAACTTTACATTCCTGCCTCCTTGCCCTGCACATTTTCCTGTTTAAATGTTACTTTACCACTCTCCTGTAGATGCCAGAGGTGCACACAGAAGGGATTTCAACTTGGAACCAAGTGAAACAGAATCCTGCCAAATATACCAACCAGGGGTGATGAAAATGAAGAATATGTTTAATTATCATGTCAGCAACAGACATCATGGTGGGAGTTGGCCAAGCAAACGTGGAGTAATGTTGGCTGTTACTTTTCAACTGCAAGGTAGAAAAGAAAAATATATTACAGGAAAAGGTTCCTGTGCCAACTCTCTCCCACTAAACAATGTCCATTGTGCAAATGTGTACATACAAGGGGACAGGCTAATAAGGAAACAAGCGCTTCAGAGTAAGGAAAAAAGCAATGAAAATAATTGGTGCAATTCCACTAGAGCCTTCTATCCCACAACTCCTTGTTGTGTTAATGCTCAAAAGATTGTTGTGTTGATGCTCAAAAGAGCAGATGTTGCCAATGTTGTACCCTCTAGATAGTGCTGGGCGACAACTCTCAACACACTTGACCTTTGGCCTTGCTGGCTGGGGCTGATGGGATTTGGAGTCCAACAACTTCTGGGGGGGTGCCATGTTGACCACTCCTGGTACAGAGAAATTAGAACTGCACTTCTTTGCCTAATAGCAAAGTATTACCTAACACCGATTTATTAAATGCATACAACTATCTTTTTTATTATTTATCTAATACCATTAATTAAATGCATACAACTATCTATTTTGGTTTTGATAGTGTTTTCCTTCACTTGTTAAGAGGCACAACTATCCTCATTTGAAGACAGGGCAGAGTTGAAATTTATAAGTTCCAACATTTTTTATTAAAGGAAGATTCTAGCTTAATGACTCAGTAAAGTGACCCTCAGGGTAGCAAAAAACAACAACACCCATGTTAGAAACTCAGGTAACGGCTCAGGTATTCTAAACCTAGAATATGGTCTCCACAGTGGAATGTCGAGGCACTGTTTCTTTCCCTAGTGGAATTTATTTTTCACTATTATTTGTATTTACATTATTATTATTTCATTTCTATACTACTATATATTTAAAGAACAAATCTCAATGTGAGAATCGTGCCTGGCTAATTTCTAACACTGCACAAAACAGTGCTAAGTATTATTTACAGTTTATAAAGCAACAACAAACCATGACTTGCAAAGCTGTTTGTTCATGGTTAATAAACCACAGTTATTCCACTGGCCCAGATTCAGATGATTAATCAGTAAAGCATAATTATGAACCATGGGTTAGTGTTACATGCAAACCAGGCCTATGCCTAAAGCTAACCCAATAAACTGTAACAAAGCCTCTCTTACAGCAGGTTGATAGACACATATATGGTTTGAGACAGAATCACTCACTCAACAAAGGCTTTTCTAAAACACAATTCTTGCCAATGGAACTTGCTTGATAAGCTTCAACACATTTAAAGTCTGATCCTACACAATATTAGGCACATTCAACCCCTTTGAAATCCATAAGTGGAAGATGCAAGCCCTTTTAGGAGAACAATAACCCAAAAGAAGAGGGGGGATGAGCAGCTGCAATGGCTGCTACTATTCCTCCTCACCACTAGGGGCAGAAGTGGTTAATGGACTGGCAGTGGGGGGAAATGAGTAACTTATACAGCAGCCAGTGTGCTCTGTTTCACCAAAAAGTTCAGAGCTCTCACCTGACCAGGGGAGCCATGAGCCTTTGACTGAAAACAAAAACCCAGCAGGAACTTCCAGAGTTGCTCCTTCTCTTTACTACCATGGCAATTTTGGAGTTTCTAGGCAGTCAGAATTAGCTTGTGGTACACAAGGCAGTTCCTGTCCACTCCAAACCCACCCTTGCATTGCCTACATTAAGAAAAAGTCCAGAAAACTAAATGCCAACTAAGTTATACTCAAAGTAGACCCACTGAAATTGACAGGCCTAAACCAGTCGTGTCTTTTCATTTCAGGGGATCCACTAGATACAGCCCCATGTGACTGATTTACTCAGGTCCTGGTTGTAGGCTTCCTAGAGACATCTGATTGCCTAATGGAAATACCAGGATTTTGGACAAGATCCAACAGAGCTCTTCCTATGTTCCTAGTCCGGAGGGTTCCTTTTTCACTGGCGGAATCACCACCAAATCTGAATTGTTCCATCTTGCTTGCAAGCTTCCAATAGCTTCCCCTGGTTGGCCACTGTGAGAAGAGACTGCTGGCCTCCAGTTTGGTTCATCAGGGCTCTTATCATGTCCTTAATTCCCAGCATGGTGATAATGTCAAGATTAGATAAAATATAGTCCTGTATTACATGCTATTCAAGTACAAGAACTTCATTAACCCTGATGAACTATACTGAACTCTAAGGAAACCAAAGTTGCACTGCCTTATCCGGTTGTGCAATGAAATTTTTTTACCCACATACATGGAAAAGATTAGCATCTTTAAACTAGTAAGTAGCAGCTACTCATATATTTTAAGAGGATTCCTGCAGTTACTTTATCCTAACACGGAAGGACCAGTTACCATTTTTTGCACACTATATGAATGAAGTACAAAACACTGTATTTCAAAACCTTAAGTGTTCAGGAACTGCAAACCTTCAGTTTGAGTAATGATCTGAATGTCTGTGTTACAGCTGCAGGAACAGCTAAATGATTGCAGGATCACTCGGGTGATTTTGCTCATTCTCAACGGACAGGTCCCAGAGGGTGGTTGCTTCTGATCTCCATGGGACTTTTTCTACAATGCCAGATTTCAAAGAAACAAAAGCCTCATGGAGACTTACTATATTTCACGCAATCCCTTAACCATGCAATAGACAAAGGATCTGGGGGTGGAATCACCCTTCCTATTTCTTATAGACATCTGCTAACCATGGTGTAGCATGGCATTCATGCCAAGTAAAACCTAACAACTGTTACCTAAAGAAGAAAACCCAATCTGCAAGCCAGATTCACCCCAGGATTTCAAACTCTGCTTAAAGCTAACCATGGTTGACATTAACTTTGATGCAGGGGCAATACTGATGGAACAGTGGTGAGGAATCCATGCAGGAAAGAGAAGGAGGGAACTTACAAACACATAAACATTGCCCTGGTTTGCACATACCACTAAGCCAAACTGCGGCTTAGCGTGAATGAGTAAACCAGTGGGTACACAGAGCAAAAATCACAGCTGCTAGACTCCTCCCCCAGTCCTGCTACCCAGAGCTAAGCCATGGTTTGGCTTACCATTATGTGCAAACCAAGACTCATTATATGCCTTGCTCCAAACTTGCCATGAGTATAGCCAAGGTTTGTTCTTGACTTATTGCTAATGGTTTGTTTCAAGTGAAACAAACTACAGTGGTACCCCTGGTTATGTACTTAATTCGTTCCGGAGGTCCATTCTTAACCTGAAACTGTTCTTAACCTGAAGCACCACTTTAGCTAACGGGGCCTCCCGCTGCCGCCGCGCCACGAGTTCTGTTCTCATCCTGAAGCAAAGTTCTTAACCCAAGGTACTATTTCTGGGTTAGTGGAGTCTGTAACCTGAAGCGTATGTAACCTGAAGGGTATGTAACCCGAGGTACCACTGTATAAGCCCAGGCTCACATGCAACACTTAGCTCCAAGGAGAATGGAAACAGCAGGACCAAGAGGAGAATGAAACAGCTGCAATTTTCGCTCTGTACACACCAACGCTTATTCACATGTGCCAAGCCATAGTCTGAGGTAATGTTACATGCAAAATGCACCATGATGTACATAGTGTATAGAATTCTATACTTCTCTTACCTTTCCCCCAAAGCTATGGAACCACTTTCCCCTACATACTAGACAAACCTGAATTTTAGGAGGAAGGCAGGAACTCTTTATTGTGAGTCATTTCCTGCAGATGAGGCTAAACTGGCAGATGGCCTGGATTTCAACAACAAACACGCCAACCTTACACCAACCTTACACCAACCACATGGGTGTTAAGATTTAGATTTCAGAGAGGTAGGACTACAGGTCAAAAGTAGATGAAGATGGGACAGCATTTGTAGATTCCTGTATCAGACAAGAACCCGAGACACCAGGATTCAAATCCCCACTTAGACATGATGCTCATTGGGTGATCTTAAGCCAGTCACTGCCTCTCAGCCTAACCTACCTCAAAGGGTTGTTGTGGGAATTAAAAAAGGAGGAGAACCTGGGGCTCCTTGAAGAAAAGGTGGGGTAAAAATGCAATAAGTAAATATGTAAATGGGCAGCTCCATAAGGTAACTGGGATTCTCCACAAAGGCACAGGCCATGACACACTACGAGAAAGCAATTACGGTAAATTCAGCATTTGGGAAAAATACTCTGCAATGCAAGTTTACTAGCCATGGTGTATATTCCTACTGGATGCAAGAAGCTAGAATAATGCAGACACTGTTAGCTCTCTCACCTATCCTTTGTCACAGAATTTTTAGAATTTCATATTCAACAGCACACACTTAGTTCTTGGCATTGCATAACGCCAACAGCTCACTGCCTGGTTGTTGCAGGGTGTAATGCAATATGCTCCTTCCTCCAAAAGAGAAACAAAAGGGATGAGGAACATTATATACTCATGGCATATAAAAGCTATTTGCGGACTTTTATGGGGAGAAAAGGGCAAATCTAAAATATTCCAACCTATTTCTTTGACTTTATGGACAAACCTGTTCTGTGGCCAAGTTAAGCCAGTTCATTTATACAATGTGGTCTTATATGAAGCAACGACAATATTTAACAATATAGAAAGGAACCTCGGAAGCTACCTTATTCAGGCATCAGACCATAGGTTCATCTAGCTTAGCACAGTTTCCTTAGTACAGCATCAAGATTTCAGAGGAGGGGGGTCTTTCTCAGTCCTATTTGAGACGCCAGGGAACTGAACCTAGAATCTTACACTTGAATAAAACGGCTGCATATACAGTGGTACCTCTGGTTACGTACTTAATTCGTTCCGGAGGTCCATTCTTAACCTGAAACTGATCTTAACCTGAATAACCACTTTAGCTAATGGGGCCTCCCGCTGCTGCCACACCGCCACCACGCGATTTCTGTTCTCATCCTGAAGCGAAGTTCTTAACCCGAGGTACTATTTCTGGGTTAGGGGAGTCTGTAACCTGAAGCGTATGTAACCGGAGGTACCACTGTACTTATCGTTCAGCAGCAGAGTGTATAGCTTTGCATGCAAATGGATCTGGGTTCAATCCCTGACATCTTCAGGCAGGACTAGGGAAGACCTTGAAGAAATTGTGCAAGTCGGTGTTGACAATACCAAGTTAGAGGGATCAGTGGTCTGATTTGGTGCAAGACCGGTTCCTAGGTTTCATGTGCAAAGCATGTGCCCTACCACCAAGCTATGGCAGATGTTTATGCTAATGGAGCCGTCAGCAACTGAGGTCCTGTGTCTCAAATCTGGCCAGCTGACCCTATGCTCTCATAAAGACTACAGAGAAAACGTTCCGTTCCGACTAAGCACATAATGGCTGATTTCAAGAGGAGAGAGGAACAGAGACTCAAGGGTTTTTTTCCTTGCAGTTTCCCTCTCACTCTCGGCACAAGCATGACATCAGTCTGTAACTTTCACCCACATCCACCTGAGGTGATCTGGCTAACCTAGGCAAGAGAGGAGGGGAAGAAGAGAAATGGACTGTGCCCTGCAGTGGACTGGCTTCACATTCAGTTCAGATACCAGCCATGGGAAGCTGGCTTATACCAGTATTGCCTATTCTACACTGACTGGCAACGGCCCTCCAGGATTTCACCAAGGGGCCTCTCTCAACCCTACCTGGGGGCTGAACCTAGGACCTTCTACTTACAAAGCAGATACTCTACCGCTGAGCTGTGGCCCACCCTCCTCATTCAACCACATCACAACTGTAGATCGTTTTTCCGCCTGGAATTCAAACACCCTTATAGCACTTGATGAGAAAACGCATGCTCCACTTATTCCATTCTACTGGTAGGGCTGGGCAATATATCAATATACTATCCAAAACCTGTTTGAAATCCTTATTGTGATATCGATTTCATAATTTTTGTCCTGGCAATATATCAGATGTCAAGGAAATAAACAACTATCTGACTTTTAGAAGACATCTGAAGGTGGCCCTGTTTAGGGAAGTTTTTAATGTCTGGTGTTTTATCACATTTTTAATATTCTGTTGGGAGCTGCCCAGAGTGGCTGGGGAAACCCAGCCAGATAGGCGGGGTATACATAATAAATTATCATCATCACCACGAGTCATGGTGTGCGTTAAGGCAGGGTGATATGTTGTCTAAAGCGGGTTTGAAGTCCATATCGTGGTATTGGTTTCATAATTTTTGATCTTGAAATATATTGTGAATTATTGAGGGGGGGTGCTATGAAAAAATCGCAATGCAGGAAAAACCGTGAAGCCAGTCAATGCCTCTACAGTAGTTCCATCCTTATTTCAGACATCGTGATGTATCAGTATATCACGATGTTTAGCTGGTGATATATCACCATGTTGAAAACTTGATACCACCCAGCCCTAACTGCTGGTGTTCCGCCCTCCCTCCCATCAACATGCTGCTAAGCCGTGATGGCAATGCTCTGCCTCATAGGAGGAGGCAGCAATGCTTCTGAATATCAGCTGTTGGAAACTGCAGGAGGGGTGAGCGCTCTTGTGAAGCAAATGTTGAAAGGCTTCGGCCTGCCCATTTGAAAGCTTTCCTTAGAGAGGTGAGGAAAGAGCTGTCTCCATATTAAACCTATTGTACCTCAGCTCCCAAATTAGACTGTAACGTAATAGGTTTCAAAGAGTCATCATCTCTGCTGCAGAGATCTCGCTTTGTCACAATTCAAAAGAACTCCCTACAGAGGGAAATTAATCCATGCGGAGTATAGTATATTGCGGCGCTCTTCCTCAAAATGATCCCCCTTACCCCCTCTTTTTTAAAAAATAAATAAATCAAAAGTTATGTCTTTGAAATGTTTGGGACAGAGTATTGCCTCCACGGGTATTCTGGGGGGTCGTCCCCCCTTAGACTCAGCATAACTAATCCCTAACTAACCACATGGTAACAATACACACCCAACATCAATTCCCTAGCAGACAATACACAAGTCCCAACCATTTTGCAGAGGCGAGGGTGTTCAGAACAGCCACCACAGTGCCTTTAAAAAAATAAAATTAAAAAATTATACACAAGGAACTAAAGGTGGCACGATACTTTATCCACACAGCCCTGTGTAGTAGATTAGGCTAAGGCAGCGTTCTTCAACCTTGGGTCTCCAGACGTTTGTTGGACTACAACTCCCATCATCCCTGGCCATTGGCCAAGCTGGCAAGGAATGATGGGAGTTGCAGTCCAAAAAAACCATCTGTGCACCCAGAGTTGAAGATCACTGGGCTAAGAGATAGAAAGTGATTTCAGCATAGCTCACATCTGAAGTCACACCGGTAAGGCTGAGGTGAAAAGCTAATGATTTCAAAATTGTATACAATCGACAGATTAAAGGTAAAGGTAAATGGACCCCTGGCCATTAGGTTCAGTCGTGGCCGACTCTGGGGTTGCAGCACTCATCTCGCTTTATTGGCCAAGGGAGCCGGTGCACAGCTTCCGGGTCATGTTGCCAGCATGACTAAGCCGCTTCTGGTGAACCAGAGCAGCGTACGGAAACGCCATTTACCTTCCCGCCAGAGCAGTACCTATTTATCTACTTGCACTTTGACGCACTTTCGAACTGCTAGGTTGGCAGGAGCAGGGACCGAATCAACAGATTACATGAAGCCAATAAAAGACGGTTTTCACTGATCTCTTAAAGCAAACTTAGGGGCAGGCTGCACTAAACTCAAAAAATGAAGTTTCAGAGAGATTTGCATATTTAAGTGTCTGTTATTTATATTCTCCTTGTTTGCTTCTGGAAACACTGATATAACACTAGCATACCAGTGGCAAATGTAATTGTTGCATAAGCATAGACCTGTTCTGTATACAGCAGATAAAAGACTTCAGTAATATGTTTAAGGGCTGGCGATTAGAAAGGATATTATTTTTTAAAAAGTAACATTATTTTGAAAGGGGCAGTGTTTAACAAAGTGCTTCTGCTAGCACAGGAGTTTCTGCTTGCACAACATAACTTCTCCCTCTCCTCATGCCCTCCCCAAATCTCTTCCCGAGAGTTTGGGGGGAGGACCCAGAATAGATGGGAGGTGCAGGGAGAAGAGAGGAAGGGAAAGTTTCGCTCACACAGCCAAAAGTTGTTGGGATAGCGGAACTACTTCATTGGATACCCCCCAAAAAATATATATAGGCTTATATATAGGCTGCACAGCCCTCACATGGCGGTATATGATAAAATGAGATATATTTGTAATGCTCTTCCATTCTTCGGGGGGGGGGGGGAAGTCATAATTTTCTGCAGTGTGGGGAAAAACAACGAACCACAGATGAGATGAGAATAATGACAGGGTGATGGTGTTGTCACACGGTTGCCCTGTAAAACATGAGCAAAGCATGACAATTCCATGCTAACCACTCGTCCTGGAACCCAACTCTCCAAAATCCATTTCCAATTCTCTACCTACTGGCTCTCCCTTCTGGATAATTTGAGCTCAGGAGGCACTAACACCAAGCATTAAACTCTTAGTATTATGATGTCGGCATTATCAGCAAATCTTAGCGCAGCAGCATACCAAAACATTTAGTAGCACCATTTCATCCCTACCTTTTAATATAAAACTTGCAAAAATCAAATTAACAGCTAGCACAAGAAACCTCACAGTTCTTAAAACCTGGTTAAGGCAAATACATTAATCCAATCTACAGCTCATACTCGATTATTAAAAAGCATCCTAGGGAACAAGAGCCGCTGTTCTTAAACTGTTCTTAAGTGGGCTTAATTTTTACTTTGGAATCAAAAATAAACTCTTAACTGGCACGTGGCAAGCACCTGACAGAGAAAAAAAACAACTATCTAGTCTCTGCAAGTTCAGGATGGAAAGGGAAAGTTAATGAGAATTCCTGGGAGGATATGCAATATACTTCATAGCTATAAAAACGCTGATTAATGCTGCAGATTGTAATTAGTCTAATTTCTAATGCTTGGCATCTTGTCCCTAGTGTTCGGCACACAATGTACAATAGTTTCTAATCCAGTTTATATCATATACAAGATTCAATGTTTAATTACTAATTATTTTTATTTATTTATAAGACTATTTATAAAATGCAACGTCAAGGTGGTATGTAGTGAAATCATAGAACTTTAAAATCTTAAACTTATAATGTTTATTTATAAAGAAGACTTGTATACCACAACATTAAAAAAAAAATCCAACATGTTTATAACCATGCAAACATACAATAAAAGCCACATACAAAATATCAAAAAATCATCAGCCAATTTTTTTTTTTTTTTACAGAAGATGCTCTCTTAATTGTCTGCATAAACCTGGCAGCATAGAAAAGTTTTTAGCAAAGGTTTAAAAGTTAAAACAAATGGTGCCCGATGAATCCCTACTGGGTAATCAATAATATACAGAACAAATGACCAACACTGAATCAGATCAATTCTCTAAAAAAGCTTGGCAAAGAAATAAATAAAAATAGAGGGTAGCCTATTAAAAAGCCACGGTGGAAATTTTTCCAGCTGAAGAGTGGGATACGGATGCTTGGGGGGGGGGGGGGACCAGAAGTTCAGCTTCGGTTCCTTATGCACAATTGACAAAAGAAAACTGAATCTCTCTATATAACAAAACATAACAACACTCCAAAAGTACAGCCATCATCCTCATGGAGCAATCAGTCAGTGCATCTGGCTGTTTACCAGAAGACTGCTGGTTCAAGCCCAACCAGAGACAGCTGTGGGCAGGATTCCTGCACTGCAAGGGGGCTGGACTAGATGACCCCCAGGATCCCTTCCAACTCTACGATTCAGGACCGGAAGCTGCAATCGACAGGTTGCAAAAAATATTCCTACTGTCTGTCCCTCCTTTTCTGCGAGAAGAGGGCCAAAACACATGATCCTCCTCCATATGGTTGGCTGCTCCCCCAATCCCCTCGATTTCTCCTCTCATCCAGTTCACCCAGATTGATTGCCATGACGACAAGTCATGATTTGTGCATGTCAAAGACACTGCGAGCTTGCACTTGGGAATGCAACAGTTGGCTATGATGCAGTTTTGCAGAGATTATCTACCAAAACACATTTGTAATAAATAAAAAAATCAGTGTAGACATGTGCATGTTATACTTCTGCAAAGATTTGCAAAGAGTAGAGTATTAATCAAAGAGGTTCATATGACCTCGTTGAAAAGTTTCCCCAACTGTGTATCAAAATTGCCTCCATTATTATTTTTTAAAGAGCCTTCTCGGGTAACTTTTCCACGGTATGTTTAAGCTAGTGAGGCTGCTATCGTATTTCCATGTTGAGCTTTCTCTCTGTCCCTAAATTTTCAGGTGCTTGCGGGGGAAACACCAGAGTTGTCAGTAATGTTTTACTTACATAACACTTCCTGGTATGAAGAACTTGACTTTACAGTTCTTATCTCTGATCTTCCCTACTTAAGAGATAAAGAGACTGACAAAGCGGCCTGCTTGTTCCTGAGAATTTCGTGACTTCAGTAGGAATTTCAGGCTGGGCCTCCAACCAAGTGAGGAGGTATATATCCAATGCTAACATACCTTTCTTAGATTTTCTATCGCACCTGTTTACAGAAACGAGCAAGGCTCAAAAGCACTTGTGACATCATACCTGAAAATGCTCTGCAGATGCAGATCGATCGTTCCTTCACAACCCAATGAAGGAATGTCTCCACCCCATCGTTCTACCACTGAGGTCCAGCGCCGAAGGCCTTCTGGCGGTTCCCTCACTGCGAGAAGCCAAGTTACAGGGAACCAGGCAGAGGGCCTTCTCGGTAGTGGCACTCACCCTGTGGAATGCCCTCCCACCAGATGTCAAAGAGAACAACAACTACCAGACTTTTCGATGACATCTGAAGGCAGTCCTGTTTAGGGAAGCTTTTAATGGTTGATGTTTTACTGTGTTTTTAGTATTGGGTTGGAAGCCACCCAGAGTGACTGGGGAAACCCAGCCAGATGGGCGGGGTATAAATAAAAAATTATATTATTATTATTATTATTATTATTATTATTATTAACCTGCCCTGCTTCTCCTCCATAACAAGCTGGAACCAAAAGCAGCCTGGGAAGAGGAGCTGGTGGTGGCGGAAGCTACAGGGAATAAGGGACCATAAGAAATCAGCTTTGGGGAAGTAAGATGCAATGGAATCAGCCATCATGCTGAAGATGCAGCTGTTGGGTGCATTGGTCAACTTGCAGTAAGAAACATGGCTGTCTCTGAAGGTGGATACAGAGCACAGCCATTATAGCTAGTAACATACTGTACTTGTGACCCTAAAAGAACTGTGTTGATTGGCATTAGGCTGGGCTTTCAAACCATGATTTGGAACCAAGGTTTTGACATGGATCTCCAAACCGTGGTTTGGGGCAATCCTGGTTAAATCAAGCCATATTTAGCCATAATATATATGTAAGACTAAGCTACTGTTACAGTAAACTATGGAAGAGGGGGGGGGGGAATCATTCATAAGAGGGTGCACAGGAACCCACAGTGTGCTGCTCCCTGATCACCAAACCATAGTTTGGAAATTAGGGACTGTGACATCTCAGCTGAACAAAATAAGGGGCTCGTGCAATCACTCTCAATGTAAGTTACATGAGAACTGCTCAGAGACTGGAGAAAACCCTACCTACACCTTGAGGAGATTGTATGCTTTGATACAGGACATAGAAACATACTGGACAAATTCTAATAAATGGTCAAACTCAACTCATAATATATTCAGCAAGGGGATGGGACTAGAGGAGGTTTGCTATCTCCTCCAGCTAAAAATCAGATGGGAATCGTGGAAGAATTCAGGAGGCAACAATGCAACTTTGCATCAAATCTACCATTAACTAGCAGCCAGGGGTGCAGGGGTGCTCCAGCAATGTTTGAACTAGTAAATTATTTTCTCAGTAACAAAATATACGCACCCTGCCTATCTTATTAAGTGCAGGATTCCTGTTACTTTGAGTACAAATTTTAAATTCCACTCTACCACTGCCTTGTTGTCATGCCTGCCCCTTGCTACTGTTTATTAGATGCAACTGGGTTTTAATTGCTTTCCCATGTTACGGGGGCTAAACACATGGGAGTTTGCAGCACTCCTTGCAAAGTAGCCGGACCCACGGGCTTTGCTATATCCGGAAAGGGACGACTTTTCCCCAGTCTGCTCGCCATCGCTACAGGCCAATGGGGCTGGATATATACTGTATATACTATTCAAACTTGTCTCGTGTTGCACTTGCTAAAAAGGCTAAGCACTAATACAAGCACCAGCCTCAAAGAGATGAAAGAACCAGATGCTAGGTGGACCAAGAGTCTGCCTTGATATAAGGCAGTTTCCGGTGTTTTTAAGTCCACATCATTAAATGTTCACACTTAAAACAAATAAAAAGAAAGGAAAGGGCTCTGTCTGAAATCCCAGAGAGCCCACAGCCTTCCCAATCTGGTGTCCTCCGGCTGTCTTAAACTACAAATCGCAAACATCCTTGACACTGCCCATTCTGGTTGGGGCTGACAAGGGTTGCAATCCAAAACATGCAGAACACTGGGTTGGTGCAGGCTAGCGTAGACAGTACCAAACTAGATGGACCAATGGTCTCATTCAGCACAAGGCAAGTATTTCTATGTTCTAGGACACATCGAGTTGCGTAAGTAACCCAAAAGGCTTTCCTTCGACTTGGGAGGACATAAAATTCCTTTGGCATATCCTCATAGGGCACTCTGCTCACACAGCTAGGATCTGCTCAGGTTCCCAGATGCTCACATCTAGTTGAATATCTTCCCCTCCATAAACTTGCGATGCAGCAGGAGGGGGAACAACGGCGACTACCCCCAGAATTTTGCTAGGGCCTTGCAGAAAGCACTGAGGAAGTTCATGCATTGCATTTTGAGACAAAAAGACTTGGAGATACTGCTTAGACAGTATAGTCAAACAGATGAAATCTCTCCCTTTTTCTTTCTTTTTTGTTAAAGGAGCAAAGAAAGTACCCTTGGATTAGCAACACGGTCAGAATGTTGTCTGGGTGTTTAAGAATAAAGACTTGATTGTTCTCGCTTGCTTTTAACTTAAAATATTATCTGGAATATTTGATTTGGGGAATTCAGGTCAAGACAAGGGTAATAAGCAGCACAGAACAGTGGCTGAATAGAGCTGCAGCCACACATAACAGAAGTCATGGAAAACGGCCACCTTTGAAAAACAACTTCTTACAGCTGGCAAAAAATAAAATAGTGTTTAACCATTCAAGAAGTCTCCCAAATAGCCGTATGAAACCCCCCACTGTCTTCAGCGAGACCACTATATAACTCAACCTTGTGTTATATACCAAGACAATAAGCTCATTCATTTCTTCAGTTCTTAGTAGCACGAACCATTATGTTACCATTTTGGTTCTCAACCCAAAGCAAAGTCTGTCTTGCTTTCCCCATTAATAAGTCCTAGAAGTCTTTGAACAGGAGCATGCAAATGTAGGTTTAATCGAACTCCCAAACAGCAAAGCAAAGAAAGATCCTTGAGTGCCTTTCACATTCTTTAGGTTTCTGCAAAAAGGCTCTTGCAAAAAGGCTCTTGCTCTTGGCTTGGGAGAGAACCCTTTCCAGGGCGTCAATTTCCAAGGGAGAAGGGGGATGAGGCTGTCATTGCAAAAAGATGCTTGGTCCAGGAAGGCAAAACTGAGAGAGGCAGCAGTGTGTTAGTTATTCAGATGTATTCAGAGGCTCGCTCTATTAGAGAGCTTACCAACAATCTGTCATTTTTGCCTATTCCAGTGTTTAGGAAACTGCCTCGGTGGACTAGTTTGCCTACGAGAGCCTTTACGCCGCAGGAAATTCGCAAGCAACAACAAGCGTGGCTGCAACTTTCCTCAATATGTTATTCGGGAACCTTGCACATGTCTACATAATCCCCAAAGCCGCACATTATAACCCATCTGTTTTTGGTGAATCAGGAGAGGGGGGGGTGGAGAGGAAGCCAAACAAATTATAAGCTTTTCACATCATCATCATGGCTTTGGGCACTTTTCCTTTTTCCCCCACCTTGATCAGGGTGTTGTTATGATTTGTAAGGCTGGATTTCCCAACTGGCAATTACCGAGGTTCTAAGCCAAGCTGCACTGTGCAACTGCTCCTTCAATTTGCTCACCAGACTATGATGATTAAGGAGCAAGAGGCCCGTCACATCCACATCCTCGGGAGAAGGGAGGGATGCTCAAGTGCCAAGTTAAAGAAGAGTCCCAGAGAAAAGGGAAAGGAAGGCTCTTTTGTCACAAACACACACACACAGCATAATAAACCGCCGATCCTCGCTCCTTACCTGCAAAGCTCTGCGAACGCCTGGAAATTCAGCTTCTTGATTTTCTTCTCGCTCAGCCAATAGCCAACCCTTTTCCCTTTCAGAAACGTCTGCATCTTCCCTTCCACTTGCACCCTGGAGCAAGTTATTCTTTTGAAAAAAAAGAAGAGGAGGAGCAGGAGGGTGCCTGCGCGTCGGGAAAGGCACCCCGTATGCAAAAAGATGCAGGCACTCACTTGGAAATCTGCATATATCTCTCTATATGCACGCGCGTGTCTGTCTCTACAGGACACCCATTCAGGGGTGCCTGGGCACTCTGGAGGGGGAGGGGGAGGGCAGGTCTCTAAGCTTCCTGCTTCACATCTATTTGGGATTTCGCTCCTTTTAAGCAGCAGGACCCCTGGAGAGGGAGGCGGGGATGGCCAGGGAGGGAAATCTCTCAGCAGCCATCCGGAAACTTCGCCCCGCCAAAGGGCTTCTTGCAGGGCTCAGATCCTCCAGCAGCAGCAGCAAGTTGGGTGCAACCCTTTTCTGCAGGCCCCTCGGCGGCGAGGCGAATCCCGGAAGGCTCCGAGGCGACGGGAAGAGCCTCTCCGGCTTCTCCTTCCTCCCCTGCCCGTTTTATAATGGAGCAGGCGCCGAGGCGGAGGCGGAGGCTAGCTGCTGCTTGCTCGCTTGCTTGCTTGCCGCCGCCTCCCGCCTCCCAGGAGCCGCGATGGCCCGAGGCGGCGGGAACCCGGAGCCTGGACGGGAAAGACCCGGGCGAAGCTGGCGAGCCTCCGGATCCTCCTTGGTGCGCGGCTGCTTGCAAAGCCTTCGCCGCCTGCCCGCTATTCGCCGCCGCCGCCGCCGCCGCTTCCACTTCCTCCCGCGACGCCGGTCTCCTCCTCTCGCCGCCCCCGGCCAGCAGCGAAAGGTTGGGGGGCGCCGGGAGGACACGCCCTCAAGCGGGGGCTCAGCGGGGCCGGAGAGCCCGGGGACGCGGCCGGCCTCCGCAAGGGGAAACCAGCGCGCCTCGCTTCGGATCGACGTCGCCGGAGCCAAAGAGGGAAGGAGAAGGGGAAGGAAGGAAACGGGGCCCGGGAATCGGCGGCGCCGGCAGGGGGCAGCGCTGCGCGGACAGCGGCGTGCCGCTTCCTCGGATGAAACCCCCGCGGAGGTCACCGGGGGCTGCTCGCCCGCCACGGGGAGACTTTTAAAAGAGAGCCTGGTGCTTCCCCTCGCCGCCTCTGCGGAGGGTTCCTGTGTTCTGCTTTGCTCCCCCCCCCCCCGGGTGGCGAGGGTGCCTCTGAGCTCGTGCAGAGCGGCTCTTCTTCTCCCACTGTGGCAGCACATGGGCACGGCCAGGATTTATTTTATGGGGTGGGGGCAGGCTTTATGTTGGGGGGCCGAAGCGAGTTATCTCATACGCTCCCACATTTCTCCGATGAAAATTGGGACGTCCCATTCAATCATAATTTTATTATTTATACCCCACCCATCTGACTGGCTTGCCCAGCCACTCTGGGCAGCGTCCAAAACATATCAAAACATTAAACAATTGTTTTTTAAAAAAACAACAACACTTCCCTATACAGGGCTGCCTTCAGACAGCTTGTGGGTCGGATAGCTCCATACCCTCCAACATTTCTTCTATAAAACTAGGGGGACATTTTGGGATCAAATCAGAAACTGGGACGGCTTCTGTAAATCAGGGGCTGTCCCTGGAAAATAGGAACACTTGGAGGGTCTGTTATCTGCAATGCAATTGGTCAGTAATCAAGTGTTTTCATTAATTTACTTGATTTGGGGGACCGCTGTTCCCCAACCCCCACCCCGCTGTGCCCATGTGACAGGAAGCAAGTCCAGATAGATTACATACACACACACTCGCCCTGAGGGTCGTGAAGTACCATTGACTCACCCCAATTTTAGACAAACCATGTGTGGAGCATGAGACTCTTGATCTCGGGGCATGGGCATAGCCAGGGGGGCAACTGCACCCCCTAACAAAAGTCTCCCCCTCCAACAAAAATTCTGGCTATGACCAAGGTCGTGGATTCAAGTCCCATGTAGGCAAAAAGATTCCTGCATTGTAGCAGCTTGGACAAGATGATCCTCATGGTCCCTTCTATGATTCTTTGAGGTGTCTCCTCTTAATAAAATACATGTGTACCATTGACTCCCCCCAATTATAGACAAACCATGCCTCGTGGAAAGAGTAACTGGGGGGCAGGGTGCCAACTTGACAAAAATATTGGGGATCCCAGGTAAACCCTGCCCCACATATTCACACACACCCCATTTGAATGGCAATGTCGATCAACTTGAGGGGAGGGAACGGCCTCAAATATTTTACAGGGAAAAGCTACAGGGAAGCTGGCAGAGGGCCTTCTTGGTGGTGGCGCCCGCCCTGTGGAACTCCCTCCCATTGTTACCCTATAAAGGAGGTCTGGAAATAATGCTGGTCCTTTTTAGCCAAATAAATAAATGCAGTGTCGTGGAAAGAGCAGGCTAAGGTCAGTTGTGTCTTGGAAACATGATCTGGGACAGATAGCTGTGTGTGTGCTGGAAATTCTGACATACTTCCTGGCCCAGGACATTCACCTGAGTCCCAGGTCATGACACCCAGGTATCACCATCAGATGTCAAACAGATAAACAACTATTTAGCTTTTAGAAGACATCTGATGGCAGCCCTGTTCAGGGAAGTTTTTAATGTTTGATGTTTTACTGCGTTTTTAGTATTTTGCTGGGAGCCGCCCAGAGTGGCTGGGGAAACCCAGTCAGATGGGTGGCATATAAATATTATTATTATTGGGGTCCAAAGAGAACTTGGCCCCTAGGATTTGATGCTGAGGAGGTTCATTAAGAGGTCCAAGCACACACATACACACACCAGTTCCACACTGACAGCAGCTGCTTCTAAGCATGTGCAGAGTGCAGAGTCAGTGCCAGACGTCAGCATCCTCAAGCATGTGCCAAGCCCTACACATCAGCAATTGGAGGGGCGCACCAGTCCTTTTACCACTGCTGCCTGCTTGCCTAATCTAGAGGGGGAGTGCAGTGGAATGAGGGCAACCTGCTCCCACCCACTAATTGCACTGGCTGTCAGTTTCCGGGCCCAGTTCAAAACGCTGGTGCTGAACTATCAAGCCTTACACAACTCAGGACCTCAATACCTTAAGGACCACTTCTCCCCATACAAAGTGACCTGGGACTCAGCTACATTGGCAAAGAAAAAACGCTTTATATGTATTGTTTATGCATTCTAACACTGCGGCACCAGGTGGCGCTGTGGAGTTCCATGTTTTGCTTACCCAATTTCTCATACAAAGTTAGCAACGCGTTTAACTGAAACGCTTCTTTGATGTGTCCAGCCCCAGCCCTAGGGCCTGCAATTGTCATCGGAGGCCCTTCTCTATTTCCCCTCTCCCCGAGAGGTTCAGAGGGTAGCAACATGAGAACAGGCCTTTTCTCTGGTGGCTCCCCATCGATGGAATGCTCTTCCCCGAGAGGCTCGCCTGCTGCCATCATTACGTGTCTGTAGGCGTCAGGAGAAAACATTCCTCTTTACCCAGGCCTTCAGCCATTCTATGACCTGTTCAGTGTAGGGGGCAGAACCTGTTCTTCTTTTTAATTATTTTATTATTGTGGTTTTATTCTTATGCTGTGTAAATTATGTTCTCAATGTTGGGCACCGTCCTGGGATCTTTAGAGAAAGGATGGTATATAAATTAAATAAATAAAGAAAGAAATAATAATAATAATTTGCTCTTTCTCCAAGGATTGGGCTGAGATGCAGAAGGAGTGTGGCAACGGGGACACACACACACCCCCCTTTAAAAGTAGCATCCGAATCAGGCATGTATGGTAACTTTTTTTCAGTTCACATTCTTTGCAGACACCATAACGCCAGAGGCAAATTTGGGCAATGAATGCGAATTTCACCTTTGTAAAATTCTCTCTCCACATCACATCCCAAAAATTCTACTCCAAACTCTGGCATTGTCTGTTGAGGGAGGGGGCCAAGCTCATTTTTTTGTATTGCACCGAGCCCCTTTAACCCTCTTCATGAAAGCTAGCCTGGCTTATAGTTTAACATTTACTGGATCCAGGATTTGAAGGGATCATGGCCCCCAAGCTTAACACCGCCAAACCGTAACAATATTTTATTATATTGTAAATGCCTCATAGGAAGCAATTAATAAATGAAATGATGGGGAAAGGGGCGGGGGAGAGGTTTTCAACACCTCCTGAAACATGATGTGAAGTAAGGCGGGGAAATGTCTTTGATCAGGTGCAGAGTTACTTTTATTACCCCATTCAGTCTTAAAATTATAGCCAATGCCTAGGTGTAACTATTAGTATGTAAAGCCCTCAACAGCTTAAGATCAGTTAACTTACAGGATTATTTACAGGTGCCACGTAATACTCCTTCCACACTTATAGAAAACAGTCTGTTTGTGTGGCAGTACCCTACACTTTGGAACTCCCTGCCTATTGATATCAGACAGGTGCCTTCACTGTACTCTTTTCAGTGCCTGCTTTAAATGTTTTTTTATTATATTATTATTATGTTTTTTATACCCCGCCCATCTGCCATCTGGCTGGGTTTCCGCAGCCACTCTGATAGGCAAGCCTAAGCAGACACGTAGACGTTTGCATGTTTTAATCTTATTTTAGTTACTGCTAATTTTAATAATGCTGTAACACATATTTTTGACTTGGTTTTTTATCAATAATTTTCATGGTTTTATTTTATATAGTCAAGCGGTATATAGATTTTGCTAAATAAATAAAGATGAGAAATAAAGGGAAATGCTATATTCTGTTTTTATTTTGCTTTTAAAAAAACAACAACCTGAATGTTCTTGCTTTATTTTTAATTTGAATTAATTTTTCTCCTTGTATTTCATGTAAACGCCTTGGAGATTTCCTTTTCTATCAAACAGCAGATACAAATACTGGTGAGAATAGCATATATCAGAGGTTTTTGAGTCTTGTGGCTCCTTTGACCAAGTACATTCTTTCTGCAGCTCCCTTGGGGGGAAATGTGTTCCGGAAGCCTCAGAAGCCCAGTTATGTCACCCCTTGCATGCAAAGCTGGCAGCCCCTTGCCTCTTCTCAAACACCGTCCCTTGTAAAGTGTGTGCTCAGCCCCCTCTCCTCTCCTCTGGCCAGCCCCAGAGGCACCATTTGCCTGGGGAGCTTGTAGCCAGGGCTGCTGCAACAAACAGCCACGCAAGCCTTTTGGAGGCAGAGATGCGAGAAGGCATCAGAGGAGGGAGGGAAGGAAATGATCCAGTGTTGCCCGTGGCAGCCTTGAGCATCATTCAAGCCACCCCTGGCATACATGCATAAAATTAGGGAACATTGTTTGCAAAAAATGTACACATTAGCAAAAAAACATGTACAGTATAATACAAAGAATGCTAAAATGCTAACAAATTTTCATGAGGATCTTCTGTAAACAAGATGTGCAAACTGATGCAGGAATGTGGCGGACGTAGACTGGGAGAAGGAGAAACAGAGTGAAATTGAAATGGATAGATTTCTCCATAGCTGAGCATGTGCTCCTCTCATTTCCTCCTGCAGCCTTCCATTACACTTCCGGTGCCCCGCAGTCCCCTAGCAGGAAACAGATCCAAAGATGCTGAGTTAGGTGCTGCTGAGTCACAAAACTGGGTGTGACTCACTAACAGTACTAAGCTGACAGTCTCTGGCTCCATTTCTTCCAGGAATGAAAGGGTACGAATGGGGAAAGTTGGTGGGAGGCAGGTGATGGAACATTGCGATAAGCCTCATGCATGTGGAAGAAGCCCTGGAGGTGATGTGCATTAACGGGAAAGTCAAGGCCCAACTTTTCTATGGAATACGGGACACGAGTGGCAGCCGTTCACACAGAGCTTCCCTAGTCAGGAGTGTGAAAATGCCATTGTGCTTTTTCTACACCTGCTGCTTGGTGGCCAGGCTGCATCCAACTAAGTCCCCCTCAAGAGGAGACACATTGAAATCAATGCAATTTAGGCCACGTTCGCACCATACCTTTCAAGCACTATAATAAAACACTTCGAACGGTCATGGCTTCCCGCCATGTTCCCCTCGCAGAGCTACACTTCTCAAGAATTCCCTGTGAAGAGAGATTGATTGTTAAACCACTCTGGAAAGGGGTTCTCCAAATACAGTGGTACCTCGAGTTACATACGCTTCAGGTTACATACGCTTCAGGTTACAGACTCCGCTAACCCAGAAATATTACCTTGGGTTAAGAACTTTGCTTCAGTATGAGAAAAGAAATCGTGCAGTGGCGGCAGCAGGAGGCCCCATTAGCTAAAGTGGTGCTTCAGGTTAAGAACAGTTTCAGGTTAAGAACAGACCTCCAGAACGAATTAAGTTCTTAACCCGAAGTACCACTGTAACTCTCAGCACCAGGGCTGGCTCAAGACATTTTGGCACTTGAGGTGAACCACAAAATGGTGCTCCTCTCCCTGCCAGGGAAGAAGGGGCAAGTGAAAATCTACATCATGGACAAGGCAGGAATAAAAATCTGCATCTGGATCTGCTGCCCCTGTGCCTCCTGTCGCCTGAAGCGTTGGCTGCACCTTGCCTTGTGGGTGAGCCGGCACCGCTCAGCATCCTTAACAAACCACTGCTCCCATAATTCTTTGGGGGAAGTCATGGCTGTTTAAAGCAACCGCTTTAAACAGTATTACTTGGATATCATCCAAGGAGACTAAAGAGCCTGGTTTCAAGAGTTTGTACTCTTACATTTTTTCTGGTAGAATGAATAGGCTGGATTTATTGGAAGGTGGGAATTGAGGAGTTGGAGAGTCCTTAGAACAACCTTCATCAAACTAGAGAGCTGATGGGAGTTGTAGTCCCAACGCATGTGGAGGGCATTAGCATGGTGAAGGCTGCATTAGAAAACACCACCAAATCAGCCATCCTCCTCTGAGTGAACACAGTCTTCTCCAGAAGAGGTCTATAATATCTGATTAGATGTCAAGGAAAGAAGCAACCATCTGACTTTTAGAAGATGTCTGAAGGCAGCTCTGTATAGGGAAGTTTTTAATGTTTTACTGTGGTTTTATAATTTGTTGAAAGCTGCCCAGAGTGGCTGGTACAACCCAGTCAGATGGAAGGCATATAAGTTGTTGTTGTTGTGGTGGTGGTGGTGGTTGATAATGATAATGATACCCTGAGGCATAAAATCCAAAGTTCATCTCCCTTACCCATAAATATTGCAATATTTTAAAAACATTAAAAAATATAACACTAATTTATGGACAATTCACTGCCTTTTAACAGCACTCAAAATCTTACCCATATATGCCCACTTGACTGTTCTAATCTGCCAAACTGGCACTGTTGCAGACGCCTCATAATACCTGTTCAGCATTTTTAATAAAATGATCTGTTACTGGGGCAGCACCCACAATCTGGTACACCCGACTGTTGACGTCAGGCAGGTGCCTTTGCTGTACTCTTCAAGGCACTTGCTAAAAACCTGTGTAGGCAAGCCTATGTTGAAGGTCGACAAGTGTTTTAATCTGGTTTTCAGTTTATCGTTGATTTTTTTTTCTTTAAGGTTTTGAATGGTCGTTTTTAACTTCTTTCTTAACTGAAGATTTCGTTGTTTCATTCTTCTTGCAAACCGCTTTAGAGGTTTCCGTTACAATCAAACAGTACATACATTTTGTGAAAAGAAATAAATAAGTAAATTCTGCTCCTGAGCTGGCGAACTTATGCAGCCTACCTCATAATGTATACGGCTGCTGCCGCTGATGACCAGCGCCAGCTAAATATCTTTTTCTGCCTGAGGCGAAGGACAAGAACTCTGTTCCCTGTTGCTGACTTCAATGCTGATGACACCACAACTTGTCCACTACACTAAGCTAGCTTAAGAGGCAACGGGCACACTGTGACATTTGAGGCAGACACCACACACTACCTCGTAGCAAGGCTGTTAGAATACTGAAATACTGTGTCCAGTTCTGAGCACTGCAGTTTAAGAAGGACATTGACAATCTGGAACATGTGCAGAGGAGGGTGACCAAGATGACCAATAGTCTGGAAACCAAACCTTATGAGTAATGGTTGAAGGAACTGGGTATGTTTAGCCTGGAAAAGAGGAGACTGAGAGGAGATATGCTAGGCATCTTCAAATATCTTAAGGGCTGTCACATGGAAGAAGGAGCATGCTTGTTTTCTCCTGCTCTTGAGGGTAGGACTCAAGGCAATGGCTTCAAGTTACAAGAAAGGAGATTCCGACTAAACATTTGGAAAATCTGTCTGACCGTCATAGCTGTTTGGCAGTGGAACAGACTCCCATGAGAGATGGTGGACTCTCCTTCCTTGGATGTTTTTAAGCAGAAGCTGGATGGCCATCTGTCATGGATGCTTTAGCTGCTTTAGCTGGACTAGATGACTCGGGTCCCTTCCAACTCTAGGATTCTATGATTCTAAAGCAACAACAGCATGTGTCCAGGCATATGCGTCCAGTCTGGCAAGTAGTTTTTCTACAAGATCTGCTACTGATATTGTGATGATGAGGTCTGCACCACATCCTGTGACCGCGATTCTCATTTTTCAGTACACCATTTCCTAGACATTTTCTCTCTCCCATGTGAAAACTTGTACGTAATGAGACAGAAACCTCCTTGCAGTTTGTCCGGACAGAAGTCACCCCACCTTCCTAGCCATTCTTCTCTTTCCATTGCTGGAACTTGTCTCAAAGTCCCATTGTGTACATGCCATGCAACCTCTTTGACCTCTGCATCCATTCCCTTTTAGCAAAAATCTCAACCCGGTGACTTAACCGTCCCTTTCCCCACACCCTTTTATATGGAGCTGTCTTAAATGCATCAGATAATGTATGGAGGTGCAGGTGAAACCAGGTAAACAACATAATGTTTAAGGGAACCACACTTGCAATTCTGCAAAGAACAAATACTTGAATCTGCGAAAGACACCAGTGATCTGTGTCAGTGTAACAGCCATGAAGGTGCTCGGTAGGGAAGAGTCAATTGAGATCCTAGAGGAAGGAGATGGAGTTTGTTCTTCGGCCTGCTACTGTATTTCTGGGCTCTTGTTACCCTGTATAACACAAATTAAATTCATGTATATGTCAGTGCTATTTTTCTAGAAAAAGAGGTGCTGGAACTCACCTTGAACACCTCCCTCGCTTTCTTAGAATGCCAATGGCACCCACCTGAGAGTTGTCAGAGCTGAGTCCCGGCTGAAAGAAAAGCTCTGTGTATGGTTAGCTGGAAAGGGAACGGGGAACCATTCTTGTGTGTCTGGTTTTATTTGGTATAAATGTCTTGTTTTATTTATTTGGAAGATTTCTATAAAGTGCCACTTAATGGATAAAAGTGGTGTACGGAAAACTAAAGCAACAATAGACAACTAGAACAATCCACCCAATATTAGAAAAAACAGTTACACAGAAAAATATTAAATGAATACTAGGCCTGGGCGATAGAAGGAGCAGACTATGATGCTGGTTTCACTCAGTTCCTTCCTCCAGTGGGCGCTACTAGCAGAGGGACTCAGGAGCGGTGGTGGTTTCAGGAGAGGGAGAAACAAGCTGTATTGGTGAGGTGCCAATACAGCTTGTTCCTCCCTCTCCATCTTTGAACTGCTTGACTGAGGAGTGTGCGGTTGTTGCCCTTACCTCAGTTGAGCAGTTAAAGGAGCCCCTAGCCTGGCACTGAGACATGGGTGGCGCTGTGGTCTAAACCACAGAGCCTAGGGCTTGCCGATAGGAAGGTTGGCGGTTCAAATCCCCACGACAGGGTGAGCTCCTATTGCTCAGTCCCAGCTCCTGCCCACCTAGCAGTTCAAAAGCACGTCAAGTGCAAGTAGATAAGTAGGTACCGCTTCGGAGGGAAGATAAACAGCGTTTCTGTGTGCTGCTCTGGTTCGCCAGAAGCGGCTTAGTCATGCTAGCCACATGTGCAGAGCCTATAGAGCGAGATGAGCGCGCAACCCCAGAGTCATCCACAACTGGACCTAATGGTCAGGGGGTACCTTTACCTTTACCTTTAGCCTGACACTGGCTCCCACAAGCCGGTGGCGTAGTGGGGGCTCTGTGAAACTGCTCAGCTGAGGGGAGCGCAGTTGCCATTCCCCGCAGCAAACAGATAAGGAGTCCCGATGCTCCGCACATGTGTGGCAAGAGCACCCGGGCTGTCTCAGCTGTGGGGGAGGACCTATCAACCAATATCAACTCCTTCTCCTTCTGACACACCTCCCTATTCAGCTTGCAACCAGGACTCAACTCGGAGCCCCAAGCAAGCTCACAGCTCTCCCACAAACATTGCACAAAGAGGAGGCTTTCTGGAAACTGCTGACATCACCCTAGTTGTTCAATCCAGGCTTGCTTTTTATAGGCAAGTGGATAATGCACCATCAAGCTACACACAGCTGCGTCCCATTCAGCAGTCAGCTGCATTGTCCACAATAAATTACAGGTACAGGTTTGATGAGGAAGAGATACCCATCTACCCACAGTTCCTCCTCTAACCTCTTCCTCTCCTCTAGCAGCTATGAGAATTGCCTAGCAGCTACAGCCTTCAAGCTGCAGATCCTAAACCTGCCACTAGCTACGCCTGATCTGCTGCAATGGGACTCAAGCTGTTTGCAAACAAGGAAGTGGCCCCTTGCTGAATTAGAGCAATGCTTGGAGTGGCTGACCGCAAAGTCTGCAAGCAAGAATTGTCTAATTTTCTCTGTGGACTCAAGAGAGGCCGTTCATGTGGCTTATGCCTTCAGCTCTTTGGGGGGCTGAATTGTTTTGTATAGTTATGGTTTCAGCTAAAGGAAATGCGTTCACCTTAACCCCTCGCGAGTTTTGTTCCACCTAATCCCCAGAGGAGCCAGACAGGGAGAGGTTGCCCCAGGACAACTGAAAAATAAAGCTGAACTGAAAAATAAAAGAGAGTGGCAGTTTAGACACACCCTAACTGTACTGCTGGTTTATCAGGAGCTCTCTGTATTGGAACCTGTTGTTTGCACTAACCTTACAAGGAAAACAATGTTATCAAATAAATGGCATGCCAATATAGTCTCTGAAAAAGGAACACGTTAGAAGGCTTAATGGTTCGTGGTCTTTTAAAGCACATAGCTCTCCCACAGGGGGAACTGTACTGGCTGCTAGGTTGCTACCAAACTAACTTTAACGTTTTGTTGTTAGTCTGTAAAGCCATATATACAACCCTAAACTATCACACCCGGCAAATGCCTTCTTTCGTTTAGGCCTGTCTGCAATGAGACTACCTGATGAATAGAGGGGTTAAATCCTGCTGCTTTGCCAGCAGGCAGCTGTTCCCTGTTCACCTGATTGACAATGGGGAAATAATTGAGGGGAAATAGCCTCACAGAACAAATTGGAGTCCCCAGTTGTGTTAAAAACATATTTGTTAGCCCAGGCCTTCTACAATCATTAGAACTACTGGCTGGGCAGGGACATTACTAAAGGTAATCTTGGACATCTAAATTGCTCTCAGGACTGAGGGAAGAAGAATGGCGGGTTCCTGGCTTTCCTCTCAGACTTCGTTCAACAGAGATCAGTTCATTCTAAGCAAAGAAGAAACACCAAAGCAAATATATTGGATTAACTGTGGTTTCTTTAACTGTGCATGAGTAACTGATATGATGTAAGGGTGCAGGATGTGGCTGAAGAAATTCCGTGTAATTTTCCACTTTGGGACATGAAAAGAGGCCTATTAAGATGGCAGCAGGCTGATTTCTATTGCATAATGCCTGAGGATCATCTAACAAAACCTCTCTTCCCCACCCCACCCCAGAAAGAAAATTGTACAGTTTAATGACTATGGATTAATTCTGAGAAAAATCAGAGGTTTGGGGCCAGGACTAAGCAGAGGGAAACAATCTGAAATAAACAATATCATCCTTCTGTGATGTGTAGCGATAATAAAAGCAGGTGTGTGTGGCAGGGGGAGATGCATAGTTTTCCTATTTGAGGTTCCCAGATTCCTTTTCCTGCATCCAACTTTTTTAAAAAACCAACACTTTTAACAGAGAAATCTTATGACTTCGGTTGCTAAAAACTGGGAGGGGAGAGTGCTGTTGTGCTCAGGTCTTGCTCGAAGGTTTCACACAACAGTTATGCAACCCCCGAGTCAAGGAGATAAGTAACTATACAACCTTTAGAAGACACCTGAAGGCAGCCCTGTATATTTGTTTTTTTAATTGATTAATGTTTTATTATGTGTTCATCTATGTTGGAAGTCACCCCGAGTGGCTGGGGCAACCCTGTCAGATGGGTAGGGTAGGTAATAATAATAATAATAATAATAATAATAATAATAATAATAATAATAATAATAATAATAATAATAGAAGAATAGGACATTCCTACTTTCATCGGAGAAATGTTGGAGGGTGTGTTCTCAGAGTGACCGAGATGCCATGGACCTGAGAACATCACTGCCCACCTGTGCTTTCCAGCAACTGCTATTCAGAGACATACTTCCTCCTGACAGGCAGCAGGCAAAGAGTGGTAGATTCATAATCTGGGTAACTGGGTTTGCGTCTCCACTCCTCCACATGCAGCTGCTGGGTGACCTTGGGCCAGTCACACTTCTCTGAAGTCTCTCAGCCCCACTCACCTCACAGAGTGTTTGTTGTGGGGGAGGAAGGGAAAGGAGAATGTAAGCTGCTTTGAGACTCCTTAGGGTAGTGACAAAGTGGGATATCAAATCCAAACTCCTCCTCCTCCTCCTTCTTCTTCCCTTTTTAACCAGGCCTTTTCTTGACCTGATTGACACCCTTTAAAAATGTGGCTCTTTTTTGGGGTGTGTGGGTGTGTTATTGGGTTATTGTTTTTATTTTTATATATTGGGATGCTTTCTGTGAACCACCCTGAGACCTCTGGGTGTAGGGCAGTATATAAATTAAATTAAATTAAATTAAAATTTATTAGCTCTTGGTAGCCTTATCCTCAATGAATCTGTCAAAATCTCTTTTGAAGCCATTATAACTTCTTCTTCTTCTAGCAAATTCCATAGTCCATGCGCCGTGTGAACAAGTACTTTATTTCCTGAACCTTCCAACATTCAGCATCATTGAATGTCCACAATTTCTAGTATTATTAGAGGGAGAAAAACCTATCTCAGTCCACTTTCCCTGCACCATGCAGAATTTTATACATCTCTACCATGTCTCCTCTTACTTGCTTTTAAGAAGCTCCCAGTACTGCAGCCTTTCCTCATAGGAGAATTGCTCGCTGATCATTTCAGTTGCCCTTTTCTGAACCTCTTCCAGCTCTGCGGCATCCTTTCCTAGGTGAGGCGACCAGAGCTGTACACAGTGTCCCAAGTGTGGTTGCGCCATAGATTTGTATATAACCGCTTTATGATATCAGCAGTTTTACTTTTCAGTTCCTTCCCTAATGACTCCTAGCATGGAATTTGCCCCTTTCGCAGCTTAACTGCACCTTGGGTCAACATCTCCATCAAGCTCCGTATGGGCCTTTTCCCCATATCAGCAAAACCCATGAGGCATGGGAAGTAGCTGTGTTTGCACCCACATGTCCCTAACTCCATATGCTGGTTTATCAATCACTGAAATAAAATTAAAGCAGGCATCTGCAGCTAGGTGGAAAGGCAATACAGCCATACCTTGGTTCTCGAATGCCTTGCGACTTGAATGTTTTGGCTCCCGGATGCCGCAAACCCGGAAGTCAGGGTTCCAGTTTGTGAAAGTTTTTCGGAAGCCAGACGTCTGGCACGGCTTCTGATTGAGTGCAGGAAGCTCCTGCAGCAAATCGGAAGTTGCGCCTTAGTTTCCGAAGGTTTTCAGAAGCCGAACGGACTTCCGGAATGGATTCCATTTGAGAACCAAGATACGACTGTATCTATATGCATAAACTACTCAAACCGAGAAACAATACAATGCACATTATGACAGAATGCAGAATAAAAACACAGGATAAAAAATGGAAATAAGTAAAACAAAACAGCAAAACAATACCGCCTTGCCACAGTCACATTTAAAAGGCTGTATCATATTTATCAGCCAAAGGTCTGTTTGAAGAGGAACATTTTTGCCAAGCGCCTAAAATATATATAACAAAAGCGCCAGGCGAACCACCCTAGGGGGTCATTCCACAAATGAGGAGCCACTACAGAGATTTCCTGGTCTCATGTTATCACCCTTCAGATGTTATATGGAGGAAGAACACACAAAAAGGGCCTCAAATGATGAATGCAGAGCCTGGGACGCTTTATATGGTTTGTTTTATGGTTGGCGTCAGGTGTCAAAATGTCTTGACCCTGGATTTGGAACATTATTCCACTAAACTTAGAGAAAAGGCCAGACCAGAAGCCTCAACTCTAAGGTTGTATCACAAATCTTTTAAAGATGCCACAAGCTCTTTAGGCCTCGTTAATGAACCTTGACTCTCATAAAGGTAATGTGCGCCATCTAGTGGAGTTTCAGCGGAACTGGGAGAACAGGAGGAGAAACCTTCAGGGAGGCGGTTGGTGCCTTTGCTGCCTGAATGGGTTTCAGTGAGCACAGCAGATTTCTCTAGCTCTCACATAATGTGGCATGCAGAAAGACCGTGTCACCTCAGTTTCATAGGAGAAGGCCTTTTTGTTATTATGGTGTGTGTTGGGGGGGTGAGGGCCCCTCAACAGATTTTGAAATACTAGGGACTTTATTTTCCAGCATTGCCTCTGGTGTTGTTTTTGTTAAGCATGGAAATTTAAGGATGCAATGAGGCGCAGCGGAGGCTATCGTTTTCTTTATCCTATATGGTTTATTTACACATATATTTACAAGCTGAGCCTAATATGGAGGGGTCCACAGCATTCTTAGCCTGAGAGGTTCTGGCTTCTTCCATTGCTTAAGCAGACCCAAGCATTATTCTCAAGCCTTGCTCCTTTCCCCCACTCCTCCCTCCCTTTCACTCCTCTCTCAGGAGCCACACATGACTCCAACACACTCTGGGCGCAAGGGGCAGAGAACAAAGGCATTGCGCAGCCAACCCCCACTTCCACTGGGGCGACCCCAGCCCCGAGCGGAGGCTGTTGCGCCCTTCTGGCACCTCGCTCCCCAGATCCCAGCCTTGCAAGGCTGCTCGGTGTGGGGACGCGGCGTAAATGAAAGTCACTTAGCTTTGCTTGTGTTTTGAAAGACACTCGCTGCTGTTTGTGCGTGTTGTGTTTTCCTGTGGAAAGTTCCACTTCCAAGTTCCACTTGGCCCCCACCCCACAAAACCAGTGGGATGGAGTCAGGCTTCACCCCCCTCCCCATGCCTCCCAGCCGCTGTTCAGGATGCTAGTGTTGGGAGGCGGGTGTGCAGCGCGCTCAGAGCCAAGCGCCGGCACCGGGGAAGCGGCGCACCCGCCTCCCAAAATGGCTGGCTGGCCATTTTGTCACCCCCTCCATTGATGACACCCAGGGCGGCCTACCCCACAGGCTAACCCCTCCAAGGTAATTAAAGGTAAAGGGACACCTGACCATTAGGTCCAGTCGTGGCCGAATCTGGGGTTGTGGCACTCATCTCACTTTATTGGCCGAGGGAGCAGGCGTACAGCTTCCGGGTCATGTAGACAGCATGACTAAGCCGCTTCTGGCGAACCACAGCAGCGCACAGAAACGCTGTTTACCTTCCCTCCTGAGTGGTACCTATTTATCTACTTGCACTTTGATGTGCTTTCGAACTGCTAGGCTGGCAGGAGCAGGGACTGAGCAACGGGAGCTCACCCTGTTGCGGGGATTTGAACCGCCAACCTTCTGATCAGCAAGCCCTAGGCTCTGTGGTTTAACTCACAGCACCACCTGCGTCCCTCCAAGGTAATTAGACTGATTTAATTAGCACCATCTTGGCCTAATTAGCCCTTAACACATGCTAATTTCAGAGGGTTTAAAACGGTCTAATACACAGGTCTGGCATCCCGTTTTAACACACAAACTCTAATTAAATCCTAACGTTTACTAAACCCAGGCATTAAGTGCCCGCAAACTTATAACAATAAGAAGAAATGCTTTTCTTATGTACTTGGGGGGTGGGGAAAGCAGAGACAAGGAGCTAGATCCAGTCAAGAGGGCCAGTTTCAGAACTGGCCCACTCTCCTTGGGTGGGTGGTGTGGTATTATATGAGATAAGACAATTCAAATTTAAGCCTGTGGCTGCAATGAAAGACCCAAGAGCACACACTATCTCTTCCTTTGCTGCTTGCCTTCAACACTTTTAAAATTTGGCACCTTTTTCTGTTGCCATGCCACCTGACAGCAGTTGACAGACAGGTGGGAGCGATTGGGTTAAGCCGCATTGTGCGTCAAATGGGGAAACCTGCAGGTGTAGTTAGGCTGACATAATGAGGTCTGTAAGCTTAATTAGGCTGGAAGTTCCCCTGCAGTGGGAAATTGGCAAGGAGTTTTGGTTGCTTATGTATTTCATAAAGTTTAATGCACAGCTTGATTTTCTTTTCTTTTTTTAAAACCACCTCAAACACTTTGCACAAAAGATAAAACAATAAAATTGTGTGTGATGTTGCAGTCCTTTGGTTGGTAATTTTTCAAGCCAGTTGCTCAAATTGTGATATCTGAGCTGGGCTGGGCTTGCTTGGTATGTGGTTCAGGTGCTGAGTTTTGGGTCAAGTGTTGCTTGCTGTTTTTGCATTGTGAGAGTAAGTGTTGCTGAATCAGGATTTTTTTAAAAAAATCTATTCAAGGCGCCGAGCACATGTTGTTGCAAGCAGGCAAACTTTTGTTCTTGTATTTTTATTAAAGATTTTCTTGATTTACATAAGTTATGTGTAATGTCTCTCTCTTGCATTTTTTCTTTGTGGCCTGATCGTAACTTGGCGGCTTGGCGCTGTTGTGAACCAGCTCGGTAGGTATTTAAAACTGAATGGTCTCCCACCCTCCTATTCACTATTGTATAAAAACCGAAGCTACCGTACTTTTTCTTCTACATTATGGGATGGGGTGGTAGAGAGTGACTTAAGCCCGTGGTTACTGATCTTGCTCAGGAACGCGTATGTGTATGTATGTGTGCTTGGATAAAGAGCGAGTCTGCCTCAATGAAGCACTAACGACACTTTTCTTCTCTCAAACTGATGCATTACAGTGAAGTGAGGCTACGGCTGCTTTCTCTTCCAGCCTTCCGCTCCTACTCCGCAAATGGCAGCATTCAAACAGAACCCGGAAATGGAGCTCTGCATTACTAACTCTTTACCCCTTTTCCATTCCTGGGATGGGAGAATGGGGTGGGGTGGACTTAAGACATTTTATTCTGTTTATTTATCTGCACGCCTTAGCGAGCAACGGTCCTGCTCTTTGCCTGCAGCAGCCTCAATTGCTATGGGAGGGGGGAATGCTAAGAACAAAACAAAAATACAAATTATTTCCCCTCACCCACTCTTTCCAGACTTTCCCCTTGGGTGGTTGACAAAAGGGCGGGGGGGGGACCCCGAGGCGGCATCTTCAAAGCGCCTGGATTTGTTTTCCATTGCCTCCCAGCAGCTGCCGCCTCTGCAATACGAAGCTAACACACCTGAGGGGGGAGGGGGGCAAGGGTGTCGAAAACATCCCGGAAGACACGGTGCGCAGACCAAAGGAGCCGCGCCCCTTTGGCGGCGCCTCCGCAGCCCGTAAAAGCGGGAATCGTCGGCTAAGGCAATTCGACCCTCCTCACGTGACTGCAGCCATGTCGCGCGGCACCGGAAGCAGAGCTCGGAGGAGGCGGGCCCTGGAAGGGCGGCGGAAGGGGTGGGCTCTGAGAGCGGCTCGACAGGAGAGGCGGCGGGGTGAGGAGGGTCGGGCCGCCCGCGCTCTCTCCTCCTGGCTGTTCGTTCCCGTGTTTTCCGGCGGAGGAAGGTAAGGGCGAGGGAGGCTGAGGCGGGGAGCGCCGGAGAGGGGCCGGGGCTCTAGGCTGCTGCTCTGTCCCTCCCCGGCGCGCTTTGCACCGGCTCAGGGACACGCTCGCAGCCGCTGGCGGGGCAGCTCGGTCCGTAGAGCGTGAGGCTCCGAACCTCAGGCTCGCGAGTTCGAGCCCCACGTCGGGCAAAAGGGCATTGCCAGGAGGTTGAGCTAGATGACCCCTTCCTATCCCACGATTCTGTGTTCAGCCTGACGAGGAAGACGGAGCGCAGCCCTGTCTCGAATTCAGTCTGAGAGCAGGGGCGTAGCCAAGGGGGCACATTCCTCCCCCCTGTACAAAAATCAATACAAGTCTGAGGTTCTGTTCCCCTCCCTCCACAACAAAAGCCTGCCCCCCACTTCCTAATAAAAATCCCATTCCTGAGAGAGAAAGAGGCCACGTTGCTTACATTTGCTTTGAAGTTCCCTCCTGGAAGCTCTTTACCCCCATTGCAAATTGGGGGGGGGGGGTCCGAGGACGACGACACTTGCACACCCTCCCTCTGTTTAGAAGCAGTTTTGCTTGAGTAATTATATTCCCATCCTGACTTTCTCCCATAGGAGCCCAGGGTAGTGAACGCACAAGCAGCTAAACAATAAAAAACATCCAAAAGGTTGCATTGTACGTGCCCAGAGGCACTCTTATTTATATCTCAGTCCATATCCGTGCTGGGTTTTAGGTCAGATTTAAGTTTTGAGGAGTTATGGGGAAGAGGAAGGGAGCCCTTGGGAAAGGTTTAGAAGGAAGTATGGGGATGAGGTACTGTCAGCCTTTTGAGGAAGGCAAAATTGGGAGAAAATTCCTTCCAGTAGCACCTTAAAGACCAACTAAGTTAGTTCTTGGTATGAGCTTTCGTGTGCATGCACACTTCTTCAGTTACCGTGCATGCACACGAAAGCTCATACCAAGAACTAACTTAGTTGGTCTTTAAGGTGCTACTGGAAGGAATTTTTTTTGTTTTGACTATGGCAGACCAACACGGCTACCTATCTGTAACTGAAAATTGGGAGAAGTAACTCTCTAGGGTTGGAGGAGGAATAGTGCTGTGCAGACCGTTCCTCCTCTTAATGCTTGGGTTGCATTGTGTTTGTGGTTAGCGATTTTTAAATTTTTTTTAAAAACCTATTGTAATTCGGGTATTGAATGAGTGATACCCATGAGCTTTCTATGCAGTAGAAATGGGTGTGGGATATGAATAATTTTAGGCAGTTAGGTTACATTGAGGAAAGTGAGGGGAGATTACTATCTCACTTTAGGAAGTGGAATCATTTGCTTGGGTTAAACTGAAAAAACTTTGACAGACTTGAGAAGCTGTCTGACAGATAAGATAAAGATGCTACTATATCAAATATAGCTCTAGTTCTTTAGATACGTATTCGTCTTCTTCAGTGAGCATTCATATGGAAAGGCTACTTCAAAATAGGTAGGTTGAAGAATGTGGCTGCTATGGCACTATTACAGAATGCAGTTGACCTGATGGGCAGAGGGGGCACATAATATGGTAAAGTGGTACGTTTTATTGTTCTAGTGTCAGTGGACAAGGTGAAAATCAAACTTTTTAGCATAGACGGCTCAGTCTCTTACTTTTGCCTGTTACGTGAGGCTTTAAGCTTTATTGAAAGAATGCAGGTGCACGTGTAATAAAAGTAAAGGACCGCCAAGGACCCATAACTGATTCTCATGAATAGATGGTATTGGTTAGGGTAGTGTCAGCTGCAGAACAACGAAAGTAAAACCAGGATAATTAAGAATGTCATGATGTTTCTTCTTGCCTTTCTTTTCTGCATTCTAAAATTCCTTTGACGTCTGGTGTTGATGATACCAGTGTTATAACTTGAACAATATTCTCATTAGCCCACTTTTGGAGACAAAATGATCTGTAGGTGAACCCAATTGGGGCAGGGGTTTGTTAAAAAGGTGAGCATCCCAATGGTATTGCCCAGGGACTAACTGCTCAAGGGACAGATATCCTGTAAAGTCCCTGCAGTGCTGGCCTAACATGTTTGCTTTGTGTTGTGTTGTGCTGGTGAAATGAGCAGTGTGCTGCCTCCTAAGCATTTGCTTTCCATTCGAAACAGCTCGAGTTGTAAGATTATGCTATCTATTTATGATACTGTAAACGTGCCAGTAGTTGCAGGCCTGACACTGACCCTTTCCCCCAGTACAGAAGTGGGGAGAAGACAATTTTCCATTTGTGGACAGCTGGCCAATTTTCAGTCAACTTCCTGCTGCTCATGGTTGTTAGGGTTCTTGGGTCTGATCCAACAAAGTACTTACAATCTTAAGGATGAGTGCATAGTTCAGATCACTTAATACATTTGTCACACCTTAACTGATGAGTGATCCTGAGTATGTACTCACTACAGTGGAACACAGTGGAACACTTCAGTGAAACACAGCTGAATGGATAGGTCTCAGCCATAGGTGTCCTTATGTATTTTTTAGAACTCATCTGTTACTTTTGCAACTGTTCTGTAACTGTTTTGTTACCTATTGTACATTATCTTGGGACATGCATGGAAAGAGATTAATAATAACAATACTAGCAAGACAAAGTTTCTAGTAGAGAAAGAAAAGTGTACCATGCAAGGACTGAATCCTGCTCACTTCAGCTCTAGTCAGTGTGGCTAAGTTGAGTTTCCAAATTCGGCTGCTGCAGTATACCATTTCCACACTGTGATAAACAAGTTGCCACAGGTCGCACTAAATAGCATCATGCACATAAATGAATTTCTCATTGTGACCTACTGTATCTGAAATGCTGCCTTTTGAATGCGTTTCTCATTCCTATAGCAACCTTTGCAACTGAAAGATGTATGCCTAGAATTGCTACGCAGATAAAACTGGCATGACCTGCACTGCAACTTATCAGAGTGCCTGAGTTCCCAGTATATTTCTTTAAGTAGTTGTGCTTCAGAATTGCCCTTGAAACAACATTTTTTGCAAAATTGTAAATGGTCTTTGCAGCTATGCAAGCATACCGGTAACTGAAAGAGGCTGATGAGCAGGTTTCATAATGTGTTGTGTCCTGGGGTGGTGACTGTAGAGCAAGGATGGCCAAAGTGAACTTTCACTGGATCATCTTGTGTTAACAGTGTCCACTTTGGTAATGAGATTCTTTCGCAGCAGCTTGTTGTAGGTCTAAATAAATAGACATATGGGAAGATAGGAATTGAGCTGTTAGTCATGCTAAGATTAATCTTGCCCAACATTCCATTTCCAAAAGTTGCTGGCTAGATGTCTTTGGGAGCTCAAAACAAGGGGTGGTGGTGGATCTGCTGTCTTGGTCACACACACCCCTCCCCCGCCAATTCCATTTAGCATTCATATACTGCCTCTTATAGTGGCGTCACAGCTATTGTTGCTAATAGCCGTTGATAGATCTGCCCTCCCAAGAAATCCAGAACTAAAACAATTAAAACATATCTTCCAAAATGCTACCAGGCCTGCTTTGATTATTGCCCACACACTATCTTTAACTCTTTAAAAAGGAAGAGTTCAAAAACATTTAGTTGCAAAAAGCTGGCTGCATATTCGTGGCTCCATGGTTTGAAAACCATCCGTGGTCATGGTTTGAAAAACAAGGTTCTAAAAAGACTTTTGGTTTTGACATTTACAAAAATCTGGCAGGGAATTCTCAAATATGTGAATTGACTTTATACTGTAGGCAACAGGCAACCTTTAGCGTGTTGGTAGTTGCTCAATCCTGTTGCTTATTCCTAAAGATTTGGGGATGGCCAGTGATTGAGGGGAAGGTTGGTTCTACATATTATTTTTCTGACTAAAATGTGCTTGTAGATCTCACGATCAGGCAGCAGTGAATGATAATGACAGTCACATGATTATTAGCTGGCAGTTGTATGTCACTTTTGTGGTGAGAGGGAATAAGTGGTGTAGATTATTGGTAAAACAAGTTCTGCAGCTTACAAATGTTAAAAGATATTTCTTCATTTCAAGTGCAGATAAGTTGAAAAACTCTGTTACTTAATGTTCTCTACTTTCCTGAGTGGTCATAACTGTATAACTCTGCCCCTGGACTTTAGTTTACCTTTGATAAGATGGAGCACTGAAGATCTATGGGGCCTTTGTGATATGCACATTTACAAATACAGTGGTACCTCAGTTTACGAACTTAATCCGTTCTGGAGTTAAACTGAAACCATTCTTAAACCGAGACGCACTTTCCCTAATGAGGCCTCCCGCCGCCAGTGCCCTTCCACTGTTTGGATTCCATTATTAGACTGAGGTAAAGTTTGCAAACCGGGACACTACTTCAGGTTTTGCAGGGTTCGTAAACTGAATCGTTCGTAAACAGGACTGGCAACAAAGCTGCTAATCTTGTTTCAGGATTGCCATTATACTGAAGAGCAAGAAGTGAGCTGCACTACAGAGTTTACAGTACAGTGGTACCTCGGATTACATACGCTTCAGGTTACAGACTCTGCTAACCCAGAAATAGTACCTCGGGTTAAGAACTTTGCTTCAGATTGAGAACAGAAATTATGCTCCGACGGCGCGGCGGCAGCAGGAGGCCCCATTAGCTAAAGTGGTGCTTCAGGTTAAGAACAGTTTCAGGTTAAGAACGGACCTCCGGAACGAATTAAGTACTTAACCTGAGGTACCACTGTAGTTTCATTTTGGATTTACAGTAGTTTCATTTTGGATGGAGACTTAGGGAGTTTTTGTTATTCATGTTAGTTGACAAATATTATCGTTTTGCTATTCTTGTTTTAATCAACAAGTTATTTTATGATGTATTAAATATTTCCCCCTTATAATGTGTTTGACAGGTAGGGAGTTAAGTTCTAATAATTTTCTGTGGGGTGTGTGTTAATATTTTTGTGTCCCCAGCTACATTATGGAATGTCTTGCCTGCTCTGGAGGTTCAGCCAGCCCCCCCTTTTGTCCCCTTCCATTGGTCGATGAATACCTTTGTATACCTGCAGGTTTTTTGCTGCATTTCCTTAGATGCGGTTCTGTGTTGTGGACTGTTATCTTCCATGTTTGTGTTTTCTAATTGTGTTTTATTATGATCATGGTTTCACTTCATGTAAACTGCTTTGAGAAAGGTGTTGGCCTCAAAGGCATAGAAGTTTTAAGTGTAATAAAAATTCAGCAGACTGGATGCCAAATGTGCTTCAGTTTTAGCAAAGCTCATGGCTCTTTCTGGGTGGTATTCATAGAATAGAATAGAATAGAATAGAATAGAATAGAATAGAATAGAATAGAATCATAGAGTTGGAAGAGACCACAAGGGCCATCGAGTCCAACCCCCTGCCAAGCAGGAAACACCATCAGAGCACTCCTATAGAATCATAGAATAGAATCATAGAGTTGGAAGAGACCACAAGGGGTCTTCAACTAAGTTTTACCCCAGGTAGATTCACTGGAATTAATGAACACCACTAAGTTGGGTCATTTGATTTCAGTGAGTAAAAATAAGTTGAATACCACCACATGTCCAAATTGGGACTTTACACAAATAGTTTCCCTGCTTCTCAGACAGGCGTGTCATTCCCCCCTCGCGCCCAAGAAAGGTCAGAAGAAACTTCCAGTCATCAAACAACTGATCATAATGGATGGTTTCCTCTTCCTCTTTCCTTCTCTGCCCCCTCAACCAGTGACTATTTCAAGCACATGTTACAGTGGGCATTTTGATTTTCTTGTCCGATGCAGTCCAGTTCTTTGTGTATAGGTCAGAAGATGAAATTAAATGAGATAACCTTGCACAAGGGATATCTTCTAGCTACAATAAATCCTGCTTTTGTTGCAGGCTTAGGGGACCAGCCAGCATGTCTCCCTGCTACTTGTTCCTCTTTGAGTCAAAAATGAGAAAGGAAAAGTTGCAACTTGTTCTTCTTGGGGAAGGAGGTAATTGGTAGACTGTTCTTATCACAGGCATCAAACTTCATTGGTCTGTCATTTTTGCAGAAGACTGGATAAACTTGGAAGTCTAGTGTGGTATTTTGAGAATCAGAAAGCAAGAGGAAGCACACAGCAGAATGGAGAACAGTTTTAAACTTCCTTCTTAACAGTACTGTACTTAGCCAAGAAAACAGATTTTTCTGCGTAACTACCAGCCTAAAACCATTAAGGTTCAAAGCACTAACCCAGTAGTCTGTTTCTTCTACATGCGAGCAGCCACAATATGGGATCGGGCACATGGGTGTGGAAAGACTGGTGAGAACCACATGCTACAAAGATAGAGTTGCTGTGGTTTTTTTGATTGCAATGATTCAATGAAGTGATGAAAGATTTGCCCTGAGGAGCTCCATGGAGCCATGTTGGCTGGATAGGAACAAGTATTGCCCTGAATTTAAAAAACTGTTGATGACGTTGTTAGTGTATTAATGCCAGCAGGGCCAGTGGTCAGGGATGGCAGGAATTGTAGTCCAAAAACAACTGGAGATCTTCTTCATTCACGTGTAAGCATGTCCATCAGTGTCAGGGAAACTCTTGCAGCCCAAGGACCACATTTCCTTCTGGGCAACCTTTCAAGGGCCACATGCCAGTGGTGGGCAAAGCCAAAAGTAAAAGTGAGCAGAACAAAAAAATGTAAATCTTAACTCTTGAGTGGTAAGCCAGTTCCTTTGTCCTTGCACACACGCCCCTCCTCTATCCAGAGAAACAAGAAGCAGTAGGAAGACACATTCCAACCATGCCAAACACTTGAGGAGGGTGTGGCTTAGGAATACAGAGGGTATATGTGACCCAGGGGCCAGATAATAAGGCCCTAAGGGGCATGTGGTTCCCCATCCCTGATGTACATGGATCTTTTTTGGAGGGGTACATGCTCTTGACTGCAGATGTTTACTGAAAGCCATGTAACCCCGTTTTAAATCCCATAAGTGATATTTATACAACTTTGTGATTTATGCAACTCTCATAAAGTGACAGTTAAGGAATACAGCTGCTGTGTCTATGGTACTCTTCAAAAGGGAGCACACACTCTCGTACATGGTATTATCCTCCCTGCTCCATCAGAACAAGATGCATAAGTTTAGGCTCCAAGTTCCCAGAGGAAAAATGGGGGGAAATGGGAGTGGGGTGGGGGCATGGCTTTCCTCCTTGGTTTTCACATCTCTCCTAGCTCCTCCCCACTTGTGTTAATTGTCTGCAGTCGGTTCCAGGTTCAGTTCCAGCATTTCTAGGTAGGGCTTGGAGAAGTTTCTTCCTGAAATCCTGGAGAACCACTGCTGGCCAATGCCAACAGTGCTTCATATTTTTGCATGCCACCCCAATCTGAGTGGTGCAAGATTCCATCGTTTTCAGGCACTTACCTGGGGTTTGTGTTTCCTTTTGGAAATGAGGCACAGTGGAGACTGTGTTGTCTTCATGATATGTGGTCTATGTACACGTATACACAGCCTGAGCCTACAATGGAGGTGTATGCAGCATCAGCACCCCAGAAGGGTCTTTCTTCTCCCATAGCTGCAGCTCTGGTTTTGAACAGAAGCCAACCATTGCTCTGCCTCTCTAGCTTTCCAGCTTGCTGCTTTGCTTCTCTGCCACATTACCCTCCCTAACCTGTCTCCTCTAAACCCTGGCTTTATCTATTGAGGGAGGGGGACACCACCCACTTACCATCTCGCACACCCACCCCCCTTGATTAAACTGGAATGTTGGGGAATAATGTAGCCTAACATGGCGGGATAAAAACCTGATTAATAAGTAAAATTAAATTGGCTGCACTGTAGAATAAATCTTTGAAGATTGAAGCTTACATCCACTTGGGATCAGTCTTCAAAACCAACCATCTCATCATCTCTTTCACTTCTGCTGAAAATTTAACACCCTGTCTTTAGCATTTTGCACATTGCATTTCCTACTGACATCTACTGGGAGATTTTTTTTGGGGGGGGGGAGGAGAAACAGCATTTGGCCAGTAACACTTCAGCTACACTTAGAAAATCATATCCTGTAACATGACAAGCTGATATTTCTTTAAGTGCTTTGATTATCTCTTTCCTTTTTTTAAGGTTCAGAGCATGGAGAATGATGAACTTCCGTCAGAGGATGGGATGGATTGGTGTGGGATTATACTTAATAGCAAGTGCGGCAGCATTTTACTATGTCTTTGAAATCAATGAGACTTACAACAGACTAGCACTGGAGCACATCCAGCAACCTCCTGAAAAACTGAGAGAAGAAACCACCTGGATGCACTCCTTAAAAACACGGCTGCTGTCCGTACCCTTTTGGCTGTGGACTATTATCTTCTTGATCCCTTATTTGCAAATGTTCCTGTTCCTTTATTCCTGTACAAGAGCTGATCCCAAAACGGTGGGCTACTGTATTATTCCGATTTGCCTGGCTGTCGTTTGCAATCGTCACCAAACATTTGCGAAGGCCTCCAACCAAATTAGCAGATTGCAACTGATTGACACTTAAACCCATCTGCGTTTCCCGATGAACACTTTTAGATAACCTGAAGGATCTTGGCTGCATACAAATGGAATGTGAAATTCTTTTTCTCCACGTTAACTACTGAATAGAGCATCAACCTATTTTTTGAATAAGTTGACTTTGAGTATAGGTGCATTCTATTTGGTGGAATAACTGAGCTTTCTTTGAGACTCGAGGATGACATTCTTCATATTTGCCTTATAATGCAGAATTTCTACACTCCTGAAGTTTTTGTGGAGAAAACCTATTTGAAACCTTATTTCACTGTGCACCCCACTTTTATCTTCAAGCTTCCCTCAGGAGGAGGATCAGTGAAAACAGACTTTTCCTTTGTTATAATGTGTAAAGTTTGGAATGATCATAAACTCGCATTTAAGATATTGTGCTTTTTCCTTAAATAATGTTGCACTCAATAAAACAGGGCTTCGTTCACACACATGACTAAAAGAAAATGAGCCCTTTTTCATGTATTTTTTTTTTTACTTCCAGTTCAGTGTAAGTTGTTATGCCAGTTCTTCAGAAACTAATTTTCCATATATGGGAACAAAAATGCAACATGTGCTATATGTCAAATATGAAGGCTGTGTGTGAGAGGGGAAAGAGACAGAGCGAGCCGCTCTCAGTTTTGCTTTAAAATGCATGTGAACTGACAATTAGTTGCTGTTAGGAAATTATGGCACTCACTGCATTTTCCTCCCAGCAGCGCTCAGCAATTAAAACATAGTAATTCAATGTTCATTCTATTATGTACATTGCTCTATCCAATAAAACAGCCATCAAACATTAAAACCAACATCCAAACCACAGTAATAAACCCAGAAACCAACACCAATTTACCAAGTAGAAAATTCTCAGTATTTGCTAATACAGAAAGTAGTTTTATAATGTAAATGTTTCAGCAAGAGCCGTTTTATCTCCATTATTTGCTCAATGTGAGTATAGATATCTGCATGATTTAAGTCTCTCTCTCCCCCACCCCCCTTTTAGTAAAGTACTTCAGATATACCAGTTGTCCTTCTAATTGCATGGCATCTGAGGGGAAATGCAGTTAACTGCAACTGAGATGATGTACTTTAGCATCCTCCTGTGGCCTGGTTTCTATCAAACCAGAGGAGGTTATTCATTTCATTTGGTATAAATATAAGTATGTTACTAGCAACAAGTCCCAAGAGATGTTAGCCCTGCTAAGTCCAAACACTTTATTTGCTTGACTAATTTAATGACTGCCATAAAAGTGTTCTACTCTCTCTGCATGGCATGCTCCTTGCTACAAAATCACTAGTAATGGCATAATGGAAAAAAAAAACAGTGGGGAAAAATCCTTTGCCTTTTTTAATTTCATGACTTCTCACAGATTAGTAGAAAGACATTTGCAACCTCCCTGGCTACTCGGCCATTATATATATATATGCGCAGTTCACTAGTAAAATCTTGTTTTTGGCTGTCCAGGCAGATCAAATTCTTCTGTCTACAGCTGAACAGGGAAATATTGGATGACCGTATATCTCTGTTGCATCCATTGTGGCTGCTTGGATCAATTGTGTACCTAAAGTTCAGTGTAGCTAGGTAGCCATTCAAGTAAGCAAGAATGAAGGGTTTTGAATTTGTAGACCTAGTCAGGCACATTCCCCATTTCTGTCCAACTCAATATTTCCCCCACATTTTCTACAATTTTAGGGAAAAATTAGGTTAGTATATAGAGTTTATATGCAGTGCAACTCATTGCACAGTCAGAAATGTATGGCACTTTCTGGCTGGTATTTATTAGAATGATATGTGATGCTAAGGATTTCCAAGGAAAAAAGTGTTTTTTAAATTGGATTTCATGTGGATCTGATTTGGATATAACGGGAACAATGTTTTCATTTCTGTGGACGTTGCGCTTTAATATTGCTGCTTCATACATTTCACATGAAATCAGCTCCTCTGAATAGTAGAGCAGTTAGAAAATTAAGCCTGCAGTCACTATAACAGTGTGCTTGTAAAAATTGTTCCATTAAATACAACTCCCATATGCAGCAGCCAGTTCATCACAAGCATAACTTTTAAAAGGTTCTTGCTCCATCTTTGTTATAGCACCTACATGCTAGTAATACCATCCATGAACATGGACTATGTCAAATGAGTGCTGTTTTGTCAGGTGGGCCATCTGAATCTGTTTAATCTTGCTTATTGGCTTACTGAACATGGCAGTCATACTTGTTTTATGGAACATACAGTAGTCTAGTGATAAAACCCAGGCCCCAGCATCTAATAAACTTGGTTGCTACTTTACTGAGACAAAGGAAATGCCCAATAGCCCAAATGGAAGCACTCATGCCTCTTAGAAACAAGGTGTGACTGCAAGGCAACTGGGAGCTCAGCTTTAATTTAAGCAACCTTTGCATTAACACTGACCAGTGCTACCTCTATCATCCATTGCAGATTCTTGACAGCTTTTGTGATGAATTTGAAGACTAGTATTTGAGCAATTTATATATCACTTCTCCACTGAAGTTATTTTATTTCTACTGTGAATAATACTAAGCCACCCAACCTATATAATCTGAACTGTGAGAAAAACTTTGGAATGGTAGGTCAATTCTCTCCCAGAACAGATTCCCTTATTAGCCAGGCGTCCCTGGAACCAGGCAGGAGGAAAGCGAAGTCCCCCTGGCCTGTTTGAGCCAACGTTTTTTCCTTGTCAACGCAAAAACAAATCTCTTGCTGGAACATTCACACAAATCTTATAAATTACTGTCCAGATTCTTTTGAACTGCACCAAATCATTACTTTCTTGGTTACAAGCCAGTGCCTTGTTAGACAACCGGTCTACTAATTGGTTGCTACAACTCAATAGAGCCTTTATGCTACCAAGGAGCATAAACAATTGACATGCTTTTATACATAATTTGTCTGTTTGTATGTACAGACCCAGTGCCCATGGGTGCCAGGCTGGTGATCCATGTTTTGAGGGGGAAAGGTTTTTTTCTTAAATGATAGGTACTTTCTCAACCTGTGGAGGGGCTTTTTGGGATGGGGGAATGCTCAAGCATGCTCTGTGTCCATCTTGGATATTTTTCTTGGGAAGACTTCCTGTTATTAGATAGCAACAAAATCATGGTGTTTGTGTGGAATCAATATTATGTGTTCTCCACGATGAGGACAGGCAGGACACAGTTGACTTCCCACAACAAGCGTGAATTTGGCCAGGATGCGGGGAGTAGCATGACCCCATGGCAGCCATTTTGAGACTGGCACCCGCAGCACTTGCATACTGGTCCAAAATGATTGGCACCCCAATTTAAGGTTATGTCCAAACCCTGCACTGTGATTGATTTTAATTATGGTTTATTGAAACAAGATTTTATAAGCCAGGTTGAAGTTGGCTTCTTTCTGTAAACCATAGCTTTGCCTAGGTTCAGACATAATGTTAAAGTGTTGTATAGAAACAGAAGCAAAACCATTTAATCTCATCTTCCAGAGAGGAAGGTGACTGGCATGAAGCATAGTTGTGTAATACTAAGCAGTAGCTAGCATTGCATCTGAGTGACAGCAGTTTTAATGCATGTCATGGAAAGTAAACACTTTGACAGCATATAAACGAACACAGTTCATGATATATTCTACTTCGTTGTATTGTGAATGCTTGATGCACACGCCCAGGCACATTTTCTTTGTCTCCAACTGTTTATTAACATGGGAAACATATTTAAATGTCTTTGATTTAGTCATAGATTACAAGTGTAGTCTTTGATACATTTGTTTGAATTACTTTTGAGTTATTGTTCTGCCCCAGGCTCTTTTAAAGGGATACTTAATTTATTTTAAATCTACTACAGAAAGAACTTAAAGTATTATTGAAATGGTCTTCTCATGGTCTTTCATTTTTAGGTAATGCCATAGACAAACGTCACATTAGAAGTTGTCCTTAAGACAGGAGGCTCTCAAAACTCTCTACTCCCAGGGTTCAATTAAAAGGTGACAATTACTGAGGTCCCTTCCTCTCTGGGCATCTCCCAGCAAACACGATAAAACATCAAACATTAAAAACTTTCCTAAACAAAACTGCCAAAATGGAGGTGCAGGGACAGAATCAGTCATATAAGCCTGTTGACTATTGCACATGTATCATCTTGCTTGTCTTTTCACCCTCCACTGAATACTTTTTCAGAAAGCATTCAGAGATCGATCTTAGTTGGCATCACTTTTGACATCACTAGAATTGTTAAGTTTTATTTTTTTTATCACTCCAATGAGAGGATTAGGATATACATAACCACATGCAGGCAGTTTGGCACAATCAGCTGGCAATTGTGGACACCATTTTCTATTGGTATCTAATCCATCTTGGGAAATTGCTAGATTCTTTGCTACAGCAGTTTCCTACTGGAAATGAATTCTATAGTTCAACTTTTCTCAAACTAAGTGCAGCTACTGGAAATACTGTGATTCAGCTTCCCCATTTCAGGAAGAATTTGCTCTAAGTGACTTAAAATAGAAGAGGCTCTTTTCTATTTCCCCCCTTTCCACCCCATATATCGCAAATTATTTTTTACTCATAATTTCTTCTCCCGTTCTTCTTTCATGTTCATACCTTATTTCTGCTTCCTGTTCCGAAATGTCATTACTTCCATTCCTCCTGCCTGCTCCTTTTACATCCACTTCTTTCTCTTTTAACAATATTTCCCCTCTATTACTTCCTAACTTTCTACTCCCAGTTTATATATGAAGAAAGTCATGAAAATAAACAGCTCTTTCTAATTTATTTCAATACCACTACTGGCCCTTTCCCCTCAGAGAAGGGAGATCATTCTTTCTTATATACATGGTCTTTTACTTGGTTGCTTCAGTATTTCACATAATACTCCACAAATGAGCTTCCCTTTTGATTTGTGGTAACGATAAATAATAAAAAGGACAGTGCATTTCTAGTTTAAAAAGTAGCCCAGAAGTTTCCTCGGGAGGAAAGTGTCTAGAAAACAAAACTCAAATTCCGTAGAAAAAAACCTGCAGTTTTCATCAGGACTGTTTTAACAAAACATCCCAGAAATTTTCCCAGAGGGAAAGTGTGTATATGATTAAACTCAAGTTCAGTAGAAAAATGTTTGTAGTTTTCATCAGGACTGTGTTTTTATTCGTTTTAATGGTGGTCCGTCAGCACATGCTTTGGCAATGACATGATTTTCTTCTTCATCATCATCACCATCCTGTTCATCATCAAAATCACCTAAAAGAAAAAGATTTCATATGAAATCTGCTAAGATAGCTAAACTATTTCCCCATGAATGCCTACACTTAACTTCTCATTCCATTTGCTGAGTTTAACTAACATTTTATGAGGCTGGGTAGAGCTCAGTTGGTAGAGCATGAGACTTAGTCCCATGGTTGTGGGTTTGAGCCCCACATTGGGTGTAATATTCCTGCATTGCAGGGGGCTGGACTAGATGAGCTTTGTAGCCCCATGCAACTCCACAGTTCTATGATTTTCAATTTTTTTTATTTTGGTGTTGCTTGAACTGGGTATAAGAAGTCAAGAGATACTAGCATTTGAGTGTACTTTTGCAAGAGGCATGTTCAAGAGTTAGAAATGTATATGCAAAGTGTTCGTATACAATGGATGGGAAACTTGTGTGGCCTACCAGATATTGGACTACAACTCTGATCAACCCCACTGATAAGACAGTTTTCTGAGACTATGGTAACTAGTCCAAAGCTTTAGGTCCTCACCAGATCATACAACAGGTATATTAGCATAGACCTGGTCTGCACATGCAGAATTACATGTTGAGAATAAAGTGGTATAGACTCTATTGGAATTCTCAAATGGTATTGAACTTAAAGCTCAGGGTAAACCCAGAGACATCAATGTAAATTAGCTAATTATGCCTATTCTACATTTTTATTTTTTTGATTTCACAAAGTCAACCCACTGCCCTTTCACCGATTTTATTTATATGCCTCTTTCCCACAACGAGCTGTGCCCAGACATTCAAAACAGAGGACAAATATACAAATACAAACATGGAGACATGTCAGTAAATTCAAAATAGCCAAAATAAGAACCGAAAGGCTTTGTTGTGGCATCTGAGGAGGCTCCACCTGCTGCTGATTTCCAAGTACCCAAAGGGGCACTTGGTTGCTAGGAAGCAGGACGAAGCCTCTTTCCTCTCCTCTCGGGCGAGGCGGGAACTCGTGGCCGAGTCCGGGGCCTCCTCACCTCCAGGCCCGGCTCGGTCGCCGGCGCCGCTCTCCTGCTGCACCAGGGGGCCAAGCAGCGCGGAAACCTGTTCCCGCAGCTGAGCTAGGCCGCTGAGCAGGCCCCGCAACTCTCCCGGCGGCTCGCAACGGACCCTCAGCGGCCGCTTCAGCCCGTCGCGGCCCGTCAATTCCGCCCGCAACTCCATCGCTCCGCTTCTCTTCTGCCTTTCCCCCGCCCTGGAAACAGGCAGCCAATCCGTAACCGAGGAGGCGGCTTTTCCAACCGCCACTCTGGCCCCGCCTACCCAGCGCACGCGCCTCACTCAACAGGCTTACGAGCCGTTTCATTGTCTTCTCCTCCCGCCTTCGTCTCCTCCCCCTTTTGTGATTGGCTTCTGGAGCTCACGTGGGCCTCGTTGGCGTCGCGTGAACCTCCCTCCCCCCCACGCCCTACTTCTCCTTCCTGCTCCTCCCCACCCAGCGCCTTTTATCTCGTAGCGTCTGGGTGGCGGCGGCGCAGGACAGCGGACCCCTCGCTTTCCGCTTCCGGCGTGCGCCGGGCGCTCTCTGGTGGCGGTTTGGCGTTTTCCCGCCTTTTCCTCCCCCTCCTCCCCTTCACCGACCAGGGAGGGAAAGGGAGCTGCGTGCGTTGCTTGAGGATGGAGAAAGAGACGGCGGCGTCTGGCGCCGGCCTACCTGGCGACGAGGGCGAAGAAGGCGAGAGGAGCGCGGAGGAGCCCGTGGTGTCGCTAGCCGAGGTGCTGGCCGAGAGCGAGGAGCTCGAGAAGGAGGCGCGCGCCGTGCTGGGCGGGAGCGACCACGAGCGCTGCAGCTACTCTCAGGTGAGCCCCCGGGGGCGAAGAGAGGGGGCGGTGCCCCGCCAGGTGGGGCTTCCCTTGGCGACCCCTGAGGGGCTTGGGGGGGGAGGAGGGGCGGCTGAGGTGGTTGGGGGGTGAGGGGAAGCGGGGGCAGAAGGAAAGAGGAATGCCCGCTCCTCTTTATTTCGTTAGTCATTATTTGAAGTAACCCCGCTCCATCATCATCATCATATTATTATTATTAATTTTATTGTTTATACTCCGCCCATCTGGCTGGGTTTGCCCAGCCACTTTGCTCAGCCTACTAAAGATTCACGGACTTTCCGCTCAAATGAATCCCAAAGTGGCTGACAAACAATAAACAAGAGCCTCGCAAGTGCAACGTAAACCCTATAATGCAATTTTAAAAAACCATCCGCAGAAACGCATCCGCAGTGGTCAACAAGATGGCAACGCGGCGGCCGAGCTCCATTCAGCAACGTCTTGGTGTTTTTCTCTTCAGCTGACCTCGTGCTTTTGTTAGTTTTGCTTGTTCTTTTTAAAACCCTGTTTGGAAAGGAGGGTGGGATAGGACTCTGTTAGCAGATGTGCGTGGGCAACCAATTGCGGGGTATCTTTTCTCCCTACTTTGGTTTGTTCTTGTGGTCCCATGGTGATCAGACTTTAGTGTGGTTAAATGAAATGAAGGGCATGGAATGGTCACTGGAATCTTATTAATGTCTTCTAAAAGATTACAATACAGTGTACTTAATATCGTAGTTACAAATGTCCCCTTTTGCCTACTCCCTTTTTGCTACAATTTTGACGTAACTCCGTTCTCACTGCTCCAGGAGTGTATTCTGGCCAGTGATGATCATTCTGAAGTTTGTTGATCATCTGGCTGCATCTCTTGTTTTTCCTCCTATCGGCATGCTCCTGGAAAAAAGTTAGGCGTCACATATCTTAGTAGTATCTTGCAGTAACCTCAAGCCGTCTTGCAATAGCTGAAGCAAGGAGGAGTGTGTGTGGGTGTCTTGGTATGTTTGAAAATAAACTGGGATAGCTTTAGACTAAGGTTCATACACCTAAGGGGTACAGAAATACACTGGACAGCGATCCTCATCTGTGCATGGTACTCTTTATATACCTTGTTCATTAGGGAAGAAAACAGCTGAAATATCAATATCCTCTGGTTATACATTGCCTGTGAAACAAGGAAGAATTGTGTAAAACAGCAGTGAATGATGGTTGCCTCCTACTGTTGCTTAGGCAAGGGCGATTTTGTCCCTTTCCTCTTACTTTGTCTGACTCCCCCCCCCCCCATATCAGTAGCTTGTTATCTAGATAATGAAAATATGGGATTATTTGGAAGCTTATTTATACTGCAGTGCTCTTATTCAACACCATGTAGCACCCTGGTCCTTTTGTTCCCTTTTCAGAAACAAACTTGGCATTGAGTATACAGCATTTTCTGGCTGCCAGTTATTTTAGCTGCCTAAGTGAAATTTCTAATGTGGACACATATTGTTGGCTGAATCTGCAATAATCAGTCCTAAGTTGTAGGATACAGCTGCTTGAGAACATGGGAGCCATTATGGCATCTCCTTTGAAAATGAAAGCTGGATTTGGTTTCTGTACACAGAATTCAATTTTGCTCAACTTCAAATTCCCAGACTGGCATTCCCTAACATCTCCATTTTTATGCTGCTGTCTCTTTTCCAGGGAGCTGTAAAGAGGCAAGCCTTGTATGCCTGCAGTACGTGCACGCCGCCAGGAGAAGAACCAGCAGGGATCTGTTTAGCATGCAGTTATGAATGTCATGGCACCCACAAGTTATTTGAGCTGTATACAAAAAGGTAACATTGATTGATTGATTGAATTTATATCCCACTCCCTGAAGGAGCCCAGGGTGACAAACAGATCTACAGTTTTAAAAACCAGAACATTATACATCAGTTTAATTTTTTTAAAAAAACCAGTTACAGTTAAAACCTTCTAAAATCAGTTATTCCATCCAGTGATCTCAGGGTTGCCAGCAATAGTAAAGTAGTATACCTAAAATCAAATTTATTTCCTTTACTGTACAACATTAATGCAGCTAAACTAAATGCAGGCTGCATTTTAATGTTTTAATTATTTTAATCTTGTTTTAAAGTTGTATTTCAATCAACTTGTTTTTATTATTGGTTGTTAGCCGCCCTGAGCCTGGTCTTGGCTGGGGAGGGCAGGGTAAAAATAAAATTTATTATTATTATTATTTAACTAGAATTGCCTTTTGTTGCCGCTGTAACTCTTTTATACAAGCAGTGGCGGAGAGCAGGTGGGGGCGGGGCTGGGGTGCATCCTGGGGGCGTGGCGTGCCACCTGTGGGGGCACGGCGCCCAGCATGGGTGGGGGGGCAGCTGCGATGGCACCCCACTGGGATCGCTCGGTGCGCTCCCCCACACTCCTCATCCTCTGCCAGTGTATACAAGAACGCTTTGAAACTCAGGATTGTAACTGCAAGAAAAATGTTACTGAGATTTAGCAAACATAGAAAACTATTGGATATGTTAGGTTTAAAAGAAAAACCTTTGGCTGCAGCTGTTTGTTTATGAGCCTCCAATGAGACAACCAAAATAAGCAGTACTATGGGCTCACCAAAATGACATGTTCTTGTTCATGATAGTATAATAATCATCAAATTTGTAAATCAAATGTCTGCTTTGATAAAAACCTTTTTGGGTGTGGTTGAATGATCCTGGTCAGAAGTAGGGATTTTTCATCCATTTATTAATACAGTTAACTTTCCTGAGATGTAACTGATGTTCCTAAAACTAAAAAAAGCCCTGTCGGAACTCTGGCTCTTTTTTCTCTCTTAGAAACTTCCGCTGTGATTGTGGAAACAGCAAATTCAAAAATTTGCAATGCAAACTACTCCCAGTAAGTATAATTCTGTTTCCTTTTTGGAGTGTAATCATAGCTAAACTCTTTGTTTCTTTAGTGTGAGAACTTTTACTTGTAATTTCTTTTCTCCTCCCTCTCACAAACATGCATTTCAAAAGTGAGAGTGAAATGAGATTTGCAAAGTTCTTCATAGCTGTTGGCCCAGGCTAGCTTTATTTAGTGTCCAGTGACCTTCATGGGTCAGTTCATTGCAGATGTGACCCACATCCAGATGCCCCTTCACATCTGGATTGACTCTGCATGGAAATGCAGATTTCATTTGCTGGCTTATAAAAATGGTGTGTACTAGGGCTGTGCTATAAATCGCCATATTCTTGAATACAGTGTATTGAAATAACATTGTGATATGTGTTTCAACAAGGCAATGTACCGGTGAACAAAAGGTGGAGACTTAGCAGTTTGGGGGGAGGGGGTAGCTCAACTGAACAGATACTTTACAGATACTTTGCAGATAATTTGCTGGCACCACCTCCCCAGCTTTGTTTGCTCTCTCCCTCCTCCCTCCTAAATGATGATAAGCCCTCACACAAACCAGCAAACTCTTTCATCTTCACAGGTATCTTTTCACTTAAAGGTAAAGGGGTAAAGGGACCCCTGACAATTTACAGGCTGAAGGAGCCAGTGTTTGTCCGCTTCCACAGACAGTTTTTCCGGGTCATGTCCAGCATGACTAAGCCGCTTCTGGCGAAACCAGAGCAGCGCACGGAAACACCATTTACCTTCCCGCTGGAGCGGTACCTATTTATCCTTGCTTTCAAACTGCTAGGTTGGCAGGAACTGGGACTGAACAATGGGAGCTCACCCCGTCCCAGGGATTTGAACCGCTGACATTTCAATCGGCAAGCCCAGGTGGCACAGTGGTTTAACCCACAGTGCCACCCGCTTCTTTCCACTTAGAGCTGAGCTAATTATGCAGAGCCTGCTAACAATCCTGGAGGGTCCCCCCATGCCTAGACAGTGAAGATCCAGCAATCTAAGATCCAGCTGCAAAGAAAGTAAACAAAGAACTGGAAAGCACATCTTCCTTTCCTCAAACTCCCCCCCCCCCGAAGAGTTTTCATTTTTATTTTTTGGTGGTTTTTATGTTGTTGGTTTCCCCTTAAATACCTTTCCTCCATATAAAAAAGGAAGGGTTTTTTTTATTTAAAGGAACCTATCTTTTTGCTTGCTTGCCCTCCCTCCTTTTGATAAAAAGAGAGAGATTGGTGGGGTGAGGGCTTTTGAGGAGGCCCTTCTGTGTGGGGGGTGGAGATGGAGGGGAGAAGATTTAGCTGGCTGCCTTGTGCTGAAATGGGAGAATGATGGGGAGGGTGTTTTTCAGTAACTAGTGCAAGCACATGTATGTCTACTCACAAGCAAGCCCTACTGAATTCAATGAGGCTTACTCCCAGGAAAGTAGACGTAAGTTCAGTTGAACTCTGTGGGGCTTATGCATGCATAGATTCCACTTAGACCTCTGAGTGGGGAAGCAGATGCAACCTGAGTAGTAAATCACTTGAATTAGTTGAAAATTATGTGGACGTTTATTTAATATTTTTATTAAAACTACTACTACTTTACATTTTAAGGCCCTCCACCGCAGCAGGGAGTCTTGTCAAGGCCCTTGGCTGCTGTGGGGAAGCGTGGCGCACCCTTCGTGCTGCAGGGAGGTATGGCGGGACCATCTGCCAGCAAGGTCCTCTGCCATCGCCAATATATGTTGGGATATATCGAGATTCCATGATATTTAGCTGATGATATATTGTGATGCTGAAAACCAAATACCGCCCAGCCCTAGTGTGTACAGTGTTGTCTGTAAACATGATATTAATGTGCTTTTTATTAACCTGCTGGACTCAAGTACTTGGAGAAATATGAGTGTGTTTTTAAATGTGGGTCACAGCTTGCAATCCAGAGATGGCATCTGAGTCAGATGGGCACATTGAGTCTCCCATTAACTTCAATTGAGGGAACTCTATTCTTTTTCTTTTGTTGTTTGAGTCTGCCTTCAAGGAAAAAAACAGTTCATCCTCTTTCTCTTCTAATTACCTCAATTTCTTTCCCTTCCAAAATCTCAAAGGTTTATAGAGTATATAAATTTTTCAGGCTTGAAGTGAGGTTCAATAAGGGACATGTGATATGCATTTAATATGACTGGACATAATAGCAAAGTTTAGCTTTCTGGGATGACTAAAAGTAAGATACATACCATGATTTAACAGTTTTTATTTCTAGAGTATTTGTTTTCCTCTTGTTTTTTGTTTAAGACATATGTCCTGACTTATTTCTAGGAGAAGGCAATGGTGAATCCAGCAAATAAATATAACGATAACTTCTTTGGATTATATTGTGTTTGTAAAAGACCTTACCCAGATCCTGATGATGAGGTAAGATGCTGACGTCTTGTACGTGCAAATATTTTTATATGCGTGCAGTTCTAGTAAGTTTTAGTAACTTTACTATGTTTTGTTATCCATCTTAAAATAAGCAAAAAGAGATGTTTGGCAGAGGTAGTTGGTGGAAAACAAAGCTCTGCAATATGTACAGTGCTACTGATCATGTGCCATGACGCAAGAAATTGCACAAACTGGCAACATCAGGGTATTTTTTTATGCAGGGTATTTCATCGTGTTCTCTAGGCTTACCCAGTGGCCAAATTGGCTTTTCATAATATTGGAACTTGGAGCCATCCATTATAGCTAAATGTTGGAAGATTGAAAACAGACAGAATAAGTATTACTCACACGGTGTTTAGTTAAATTATGGAGTTCACTACAGTGGTACCTCGGGTTAAGAACTTAATTCGTTCTGGAGGTCCGTTCTTAACCTGAAACTGTTCTTAACCTGACGTACCACTTTAGCTAATGGGGCCTCCTGCTGCCGCCACTGCACGATTTCTGTTCTCATCCTGAAGCAAAGTTCTTAAACGGAGGTACTATTTCTGGGTTAGTGGAGCCTGTAACCTGAAGCGTCTGTAACCCAAGGTACCACTGTATTAGAAAATGTAGTGATGGCAGTGTCCCCTAAGGTAATTGGGACCCTAACAATTTAAGGCTTTAAAAGTTAAAACCGTGGAAATGAATCTGCAGGCAGGGCAGATGTTTTAATATAGGTGATTGAGGAGATTGCTATTTCAAGCTTCTCAATAAGCAAATTGCAGCACCATTTTGCACTCGTTGAACCATCTTCAAAGGTAGCCTGACGAAGATAATTTTGTAATATTTTGGCTCTATTTTTAGATTCCAGATGAAATGATCCAGTGCATAGTTTGTGAAGACTGGTTTCATGGAAGGGTAAGCTCATGTAATAAAATCACTTCATTAAATGGAAAGGGTTGGAAATGTTAAAGTGATAAATTTAACCTGTCAGACCGGATTTTCTAACTTGTACAGGGCTCGCTTCCTCAGCCTCCTTAATTCAAAATAATTGCATAGATCCCTCAAGCAATACTCTGGAATAATTGAGTTTATGTTGCAAACCTATACATTTAAAACTGTTTACAGTTGGATAGTTAAATCTCCTCCTTATTGGAACAGGCAACGTTTAGATGAAGTTTAGCCATTACATGTTCTAGTAAGGATGAAAGATTGTAAAATAAAGTTAACCCTTTATTTACACAAATGCCTGGGTCACACTGTATGCCATGGGCAGAGGTAAGATTAGGGGTGCTGTCTACATTAAATATGAAGGAATATTTGATTTTCAATTTCTAATTAGATTGCTGAATTTCTGTATTCTAAGCTAATCTCTTCTTTCTCCCCCATCCCTCCCAGGGAAAACTTATGAGTGGATTTTTGTGTGAACTCAGTTGGTATTAAAACAAACTCCTGAGCTGAACATAATATAATAATAATTTATTATTTATACCCCTGCCCATCTGGCTGGGTTTCCCCAGCCACTCTTTGCTCAGAGACACCCTGTTACTTAATTTGGAGTGCTACAACTTTCCCAACAGTTTGACGTCACCCCCAGAGGCGCACTCCTCCATTCTTTCCCGAGACAGATGAATGCCACCAGTTCACTCCTATGAACTGCTTTGTACCCAGGTTCATTTCTAATAAAACACCAACTTCTAAAGGTTCCATAAGTCTGGGGTCTGTTCGTACCTAGTTTAGAGTGTAAAGAAGAAAAAAGATGTGTTCTAGTGCTTGAGGATCACTGGTTTCCCATTTTGTTGTTGAAGAATAATTTGTTAATATGTGTTTCCCCTGTGTTCTCATTTCTACCTCCAGCATCTTGGTGCAATCCCTCCAGATAGTGGGGACTTTCACGAAATGGTGTGTCAGGCTTGCATGGATCGTTGCCCTTTCCTGTGGGCATATGCCTCACAGATAGCAGGTGAGGAGAATAAGGGCAGCTGTTGTGCTAATATTTTTAACCTGGAGCAGCAGCTCAGTCTCGCTAATGCAAGTTTTTGGATTTAACCCATCTTAGTTTCATTAAAATTACTGCAACTTCGACTTGTTTAGGTTGCAGCAGTCTTAATTTTGGCTGATTGAATTGTGCTCTTGCGCTTTGAGATTTCTTAATGTTAGGCATAGTGTATCACCTCACCTTTCAGGTTTTTGAGAATGAAGTAACATTTTGTAGCGCAGGCATGCCAATATTAGGTGTGGGTGTCTGTCTATTGCAGTTCACACTGTGACCAAAGTTACTCCTGCAGCTGAAGATCAAGTTGTGCTGAATGTTGAAGAAACTGAAGAAATAAAAAAAGAAAATGGTATAGACAATCAAATAAAGACTGAAGAAGAAAAAGCAGCACACAATAATGAGCCCTCCACCAGCTCTGCCTCTGAGTGTTCTGAGGTGAGCTTTGCATTTATTCTTTTGTGGTTTATGGTCAAAATCTTTCTTTCGTTTGTGCTCAGAGAATAATTGAGCAAGAGAATAATTGTTATTTATTTATTTTGTCTAGCTGGTCATTACAAAAGATAAAATATAAAAACGGAATAAAATGCTTCACACATTGACTTTCTGTTAAGGGACAGGTCTTCCTATAGCTCTGAAAAAGTGGCCTGTTTTGCCCTTACAAAGGCAATTTTGAGGAGAAAAGTTTGTGTCGAAATTACGTGAGCATGTAACTCTTTGTGAAGCATGTAAATTCATGTAATTCAGCTAATTACCTGCTAGACAAACACACTGTTTTGTGTGTATGAGCACCCTAGTGTCCAAGCTATACGGGAACTGCCTGACACCAGTAGCTACATGTGCAACTGGGGAATGTAACAGGAACCCCAGACTCAAAATAATTATATGTTATATCCAGTGTTCGTAGACCCACTGAAATTGATGGAAGTAACTAACATGGATCTGTTAATTTTAATGGGTCTTCTCTGAGTAGAACTTAGTTGGATACCTTCACAAGTGGGACTGAAATGAACAGAAAGATTCATGTCAAATGTGCCTGTAGAGTCAGAAAGCAAGTATTAGAAGGATTATTTCCGGTGCTACAGTGTTTGTGCATTTTTTGGCTGGGAAAATGAGAACTGTGAGCTCCTCTTTTTGCAAGATTTATCCAGAGGAGGTTTTTTTCAATACAATGTCTAGGAAGAACGTGAAGGCTAATGTATTTTGGGAACCTCAGGAGGAATAAATGGAGTTAGGTTTGGTGAGGTATTTGCTACTCTGCTTGCTTTCCTGGTTCCCTAGACCTCAATTCAAGTCTGAGCCTCATGTGCATATTCCATTTTTTAGTTATGGCATTACTATTGTCTTACAAAACTGTGATCTGGTAGCAGTAATAACTTTGCAGAAAGCTAAGAAGTGCACAGGCTAGAATGAACAACACCTTTGGATATGGAAGAGAAACTGACCTTTCATTTTGCAGCAGACAGTTAAGAAAGAAGAATCTACCTGCAGATTCCAAGAACTTAAAGCCAAGCAGTACGTACAGAAGAACAAGGCCACCTTTTGGCCACACAACTGGCGAAGCAAATTGTGCACCTGCAAAGAATGTATGGTATGTATTTTTGAAAATCTCCAATTTTCATGTTTGCTTTAGAACTATCTAGAATGGAGTTCACCTATGACCTTGCAAGTGGCTGAATAAAAATGGAAGGAGTGGGAAAGCGTAAACCTGCGAGACTTAACCTGTTTTTGTCTGAAAAAATATAATGAATTTTATCGGGCAGGTTACAAAAAAGAGTGATGCTTGCTTGTAATTTGTCTATTCATTTGATTCACTATTGGAGTCTCTTTTCTAGTCATCAAATTTCAAAGCTCTTTGCATACATTGGGGAAGAGGAAGTAGAGGAGAAATGTCCCATTTTTGCTTTTCCTCTTCTACCGCTGTTCTTGCCCTTTAATTCTTAATCCTGTGTTGGATATGTTTGCTGGCCTTGTATCCCATTACCCAGGTTTCCTTGCCTGGCTCCATTTGTCACTTCCACCTTTTGTTGGCTTGCGTTGAAATTTGCAGGCTCTAGCTGCACATTGTTACCTCTTCCTTTGAGGTATTTGGAAATATTTAAGGTGGTAGTCAAATAAGTTTGAGCATAACTAATTTAGGTTCATGAATTTCAGTGGGTCTAGTCTGAGTAAAACTTAGTAACTTTTCCCCCCCAAGAAGGGAAGTGTATATTATTGATAGATTGCATTTGTATACCAGAGGCTCCCGGAGTGGCTTGCATAAACGGGTCAGGAAGGGAAGAGTAAAACAAATGGAGCTGGACTGTCATAGCAGAGGTGATAGAGTGAGCCCTGCTTCCTATGTATCCCATTGATAGAATGGCTGCCCTGAGGTGCCAGTTGAGGGAGAAGAGGCCAAGGTGATCAATTCATTTCTGTATTTAAAATAAAACTTTGTTTTTTAGAAAATGTATTGTGACCTGGAAGTCCCATTTCTAACAGAGGAATGTGATACAGTCTTAGCCTATGAGAATAAAGGGACAAGTGACCAGGAAGCAGACAGAAGAGATCCTCTAATGGACACACTTAGCAGCATGAATAGAGTCCAGCAGGTGGAGCTAATCAGTGGTAAGTGATGGAGCTTTTATACTTTTTACCCAGTGAGCAGCTGGTGGGAGGGCACCAGGTTGGGGAATGCTTAGGCAGAATGTTGTGCAGAATGCAGCAGCTTGGTTTCAGAATGCTGGTCATAGAATCATAGTGTTGAAGGGAGCCCCAGGGTCATCTAGTCCAACCTCATTCAATACTGGAATCTCAGCTGAAGCATCCATGACAGATGGCCATCCAACCTCTGCTTAAAAACCTCCAAGGAAGGAGAATCCACCACTTTTTGAGGTAGTCTGTTCCACTGCTGAACAGCTCTTAATGTCAGAACGTTCTTCCTGATGTTGAGTTGGAATCTTCTTTATTTTAACTTGAATCCATGGTTCAAATCCTACCCTCCGGAGCAGGAGAAAGGAAACTTGCTCCATCATAAGGCTTGGTATTCCAGGCCCTTGATCATCTTGCTTGCCCTTCTCTGCACGTGTTCCATCTTGTCAATATTCTCCTTAAATTGTGGTGCACAGAACTGAACACAGTACTCTGTGTAGTCTGGCCAATGCTCAATAGATTGGTACTGTTACTTCCCTTGAATGGAAAATCCATGCTAAACTAAGTTGATATGTTGAGCAAAAAAGCAGATCAGAGGAGCGGGGAGGTAGAGGAGCAGTATGAGTCTTGGACCATATTTGGTTGCAATTAGTCAGCTAAATGGGAGAAAAACAATCCATTAAGTAAATTCACAACTACAGTAACACAATATTTTTTTTTAAATCTAGAATACAATGACTTGAAAACAGAACTGACAGACTATTTGAGAAGATTTGCGAATGATGGAACAGTAAGTATATAACTCCATAGCGATTCTCTTTTGTTGATTTACAGATTAATCATACTCGGTTGTAACAGGATTGGAAGGTAATAAGGCTTTTAGGCTTAGGTCCTCAGTTTCTCAGGTCACTCATAAAGCTCACTGGTGACCTTGGGCCATATCTTCCTCATAGAATTGTTTTAAGGATGTTAATGGTGGTAAGAGGAATTTGTGTATTAGCTATCATGAGCCCTTAGGAGGAATTAAGCCATTTTTCAGATCAGACTCAATAATTCATTTTAAAGTGTAATGTCTCAAAATGACCTTTAGTAGTTTGACTTTCAAAACCTTGTTTAGCATCCCAGATAAAATGCCTTGATTTCTGCCCTATTAGTGACCACCATGCTTTTGATCCAAGTCTTAACTTACATTTAAAATGTGTCAGTTCCATTATTTTCTTCCACCAACTTTTACTTGCCACCAGGTTGTTAAGAGAGAAGACATTCAGCAGTTTTTTGAAGAATTTCAGTCTCGGAAGAGGAGGAGAACAGACCGGATGCAGTACTACTGTAGCTAGACTAGCCTGGAAATCGAAGGACAAGTTTTTTGCTACCCCTTTTCATTCTTCCCTCCCTTCTGATTTAATTCGACTACCTGTTCATCTTGGCTTTTGTCCTATAAGGCAATGCTTGCTGCTTTACAGCTTAAACATGTGCTCCAATTTCATGGCAGCTGTGCTGAAAATTAACAAGATCATGGTTTCATAAAAATGCCAATTAATTTGTGTTGAAGGAATTGGGGGTGGGGTTAGTGTCCAAAGGTATATACTTAGAAAAAGATTAACAAGCCTTCTAAACAGCTGTAGGTGATGAATCATTCTTCAATTGGTTAAAAGAAAAACCTAAATCACTGACTGAAGTTTACAGAACAATGTTTTTAATCAGGGTACCCCTTTTTCATGCAGATCTGTTTTTAAAATAAGAATTCATACCTGTTCAATTTAAGTACACCCTCTTATTAATTCTAGTACAAATCATGTTCTGTAGGCATTTTGCTTGTTTAAGAGAGTGAATACAGGATTAGAATGTGGATTAACGAACCTCTCATTGAATGAAGTATAAATTCTAGCTAAACTTTGAAATGAACAGACTGACACATGCAAATTCTAGATAATATGTCCTTGATAACTCCTACTGTATAGCAGCTTTTTACAATGAAATTACTGTAAATGTTAATTTCCTGCCCCCACAGAATGTAAATACATTGGTTGCTGCAGGATGCTACTAGGTTATCATTGTACTTTTTAGACTGCAAGGAATCTCTGGTTTGGAAGCTTATATAATGTAATTGTTCTAGTTTGTATATGTTTCAGAGGGGTAGCCTACAAAGGTATTTACCCACCTGTAAAATAATGAACTTGTGATCTTTTTGTAATAATTTTAGATAATAAAACCAAGGCAAGAATATTGTAAATAATGTTAAAACCAATGTTCAGAAGCAGTTTTCTTATTAGTGCTCAACTTAATGATCTAATTATTCAAGCAAATCTTAAGTGTGTGTATTCAGAACCCTTAAAGCGATGTCTTCTTCAGCCACCATTTGGTTTTTTTAATCTTAATAAAGCAGTTGGTTGTCATTAGTGATGTTGCTAAATTTTGGAATGATTGTGCCTGTTCAAAAACTTTTGCAAATGTGGTTTACTCAGAGTTGCCTCATTTTCGTTCCAGCAGCCCGAAGAGGATAGTTCCTACTCAGTCTGGTTTGAAACAAGATAATGGTAGGCTTGCTCTAGAGATTATGGGCTCCTAGAGACATAATGCAAGATTTGCTTCTGGCAAATGTTTGATAGCCACGCTTCTAGTCTCATCAGTGTTAGTATGCTATTACTGTATCAGCTAGTTTAATGCCAATGTCACTTGTCTTTGCATGTGGCTTGTGGCTTCCCTCACTTGGCTCTGCCACCCCCCCCCCCAATAGTAGCTGCTGCAGGAAGCATGGCAGATGCGGAGAAAAGGATTAACCCTCCCCCTTTCCAAATATGTAGGCAACAACCTTCCATGGATACCTGTGAAGATTTCCCTTGCCCAAGCACGCTGTTGGAATGTCTATGCTCAAAAGAAGGGAGGCAACAGTGGGGTGGGGTAATATGCCCATACTAGAGCAGTTTGCTTTGGGTGACTAGGCTGCATTGTGAGAGAATTCAAAGGAATGTTAAGTAGGAGAATGGGGTACATGCTAGTGACAGTGGAATTGCTGTGGCCTTGCTCATTTTTAGATACAGCCTTGCCTTTCCACTGGCATGTAACCATAATGTTTCCCATGGACAGCACACATCCTGGTTTAACAACAACAACAATAATAATAATACCCCGCCTATCTGGTTGGGCTTCCTCAGCCACTCTGGATGGCTCCCAACAGAATATTAATAACCAGGGTGCCAGTGTGTGGTTTTGCATATTCCCTTAGCCAAAACTCAGGACTACATGGGTAACTTGCACTGTGGTTGATTTTAATCTTGAAGCTTGAAGCTATCTATGATGTGCTAAATGAAATAAATAACTTCTGTTCAGCAAAGGGTCATTGGATGCACATCTTTACCCAACCATATTTCTGTAAACAAGGGAATTAGTACAATACATGAGTCAGATCCATCTAGTTTGACAGATTGTGGTTTTGCATTTCTAAAAGCACTGTAGGAGGTAGGGAGAAAATTGATATACTAAGTATTTAATACACAATACTCACAGGGTTTGGGTTGGTTCATGTGGGGAAGAGGTGGTCCTCAGCCACATCAGGCTTTGCAGGTCAAAACCAGCATTTTGGAAACTGATACGCAACCAGTGTAGTTGTGCTAGAATTGGTGTTATATGGACTGACTGTCCTACCGAGGTCAACAATCTGGCTGCTGAATTCGGCACCACCTGCAGATGCTGAACCTTCAAAAGTCACCCCATGTATAGCACATGTACAACTAGGTTACCAGAGCCTAGACCAGTGTTTCCCAACCTTGTGCCTCCAGATGTTTTTGGCCTACAACTCCCATCATCCCTAGCTAGCAAGACCAGTGGTCAGGGATGATGGGAATTGTAGTTCAAAAACAGCTGGAGGCACAAGGTTGGGAAACACTGGCCTAGACAACAGAAGTAAGGCTGGGCCCACCAGATGGAACTGACAGAAGGCATTCCACTCTACCAGGGTTACTTGGGCCTTGAGCAACAGCAATGAATCCAGAACTGCCCCCAAGCTACATACTTGCTGCTTCAGAGGGGGTATAACCCCATCCTTCCAGTCTTGGCTGGATTAAGCTGCAGGTGGCTCTTATCCAGTCTTGTTACTGAGGCTGAAGACAGAGCCCAACACACTTTCAGTGTAGGTTATACATGCATATCCAGTAGTAATTGGGCTTAAGGATATTGTTAAATCAATTGATGTAGCCATGCTAGTTCATTGGGGGGGGGATCAAAAAGATACAGCACAGTAACAGCCTTATTGGAATCAAGTAAAATGTATCCAACTACGGAACAAACTTTGGCATAACCTGAAACCTGTGGGATAACCAGCCTCAGATAACCAACATATTTCAAGTCTCATTAATGAATGAAGTGGTTAATGCCATAGAGTAAGCTGTCCTGCCAGGCTTAGGTCACTCCTGCTCACCTTGGGAGTAATCAAGCCTATTGTACCTCAGTCTGCCTGAGCAGCTCAGTGCAAAGAGGTCTGAGCCGATTACTCCAAGCTTGCACCCCATGGCTCTAACAAGACTTTCTTGTGTTCCTATACCAGTCACCTAGGAACTTTCACCACTGTAACTAAGCCAAGTTTTACTGCCTGTGTTTTATGACTGATGCATAGAAAAATCACATAAACCTGACCTTCGGAAAGTTTGTAAGTAAACCATTTTTAACCTACCAAATGTGTGGTCTTTTTCTATGCTAAGGGAAGAGGGAACTTTTGGAACTCACAAGGGCATATTTTAAAGGGCTAACAACATAGACTTCCACACTTTCATTTGCTGGGATTCTCTCACCAAAGAGTACTTGCCCCAAACTGGAACCTTGGCATCCAGGAATTCTCTTTTTATATACCAATCTTTTCCCTGCCACCAACATCTGTATTGTATCTACCAGTCTAATTCTGCAACGCACCTCCTGTATTCCATCTTTTATAAACTGTATTCCTATCCTATCCAGTCTTTTCTAACTTTCCTGCCTACCCCTTTGTTTCTTTTTTATACCTAACCTGAAGAAGAGTTCCAAAGCTACTTTGCAACATTTTAGTTCCTAATAAAAGTTATTGCCTTGTAGCCTTGAGATTTTATTGACAAGTTGGTACTTCTTTCAAGACAGGAAATTAATATAGTCGGAAGGAGTATGCTTGGCAGCTGTGCACAGTAATGTGTTTTCGTCTCAGACAGGAGGAAAAAATGTTACTATACGTTAGCATGCTGCATGCAGAAGTTGTCTTTTATCGTGTCTGAATCAAATAAATTTTACACAGGATTTTTCTAGACAAGCCATTTATTTGAAATGCCAACTATATGTAGGATAAAGTCAGTGTTAACATGCTTCTCAGCAACAGTAGAAAAATAGAACCAGTGAAAACCTTTTTACAACTGTAATGGTACTCAAAAGAGAAATGTATTGTTTTACAATGCATCACACAAGACTAGAATTCAATTCTAGAGGTACCTAAATAAAAATACTATATTTTCTTAAAAAACCAATATGTACAATTGAAGCGTAAACAAGTTTTACAAAGTACTGGTTATGCAGGTTGTAGAAAAAACACTTGCATAGGACATGAAGTTGTTGTAATAAAATTTCTGAGCCTTTAGTATTGAAGGCACTTGACTTTATACCAGTAACAGCACAAAACAACGCAACATCATGGACACTTAACACCTTCCAGAAATACAAACATGTACGGAAACAGCATCCCCTCCCCCTCCAGCTTCCTCTAGCATCCCACACACAGCCCCTCCACCATTTAAAAGCACAGCCATTGGGAGAAGCTAGAATAATTGTTCCATCCATAGCCCATTTCAAAATAAGTTACATAAGAGATGAAAATATGGTTTGGAATAACAAGCAAGAGCCAGTCTCTTCATTTTCTCTCTTTTTAAAGGCAGAAAAAAGAGATCAAAGACAGGAATTAAAACATGAAACGTAGATGGTCACTGTACGGTAGTCTTACAGGATAACAAGGATAACTGAAGAATTAACTCTTAACAGTATACTTTCAGAAGACTTATTGTAAACACATTGGCTGGGATACAAAGTGGCACGTCTACATGGTGGTTTTTCCACTTCCTTCTCCTGGCAGGAGAACCCTTGTCACTTCCCAACCCACACAGCCCTTTGCACCTCTGGAAGTTTAAAAAAAGAGAACAACCCATGCAAGGTAGATGCATGGAAACACAATGTGTTTGTGTGCGCACATGCACACACACACTTCTAGTTCCCAATCATGGATTAAAACACACAGTTTTTCCTAGCAGGATGGATACCAAACCAGTTTTGGACGCGACTGTTCTGTTGCAGCAGAAATAGCCAAGATTATAGTTTTAAATTTCCATACTGAAGCATCTTTCATTGGTTTACCAATTGTTCAGTAAGCAATTATTTCTCTTTCAAAGCCACAGCTGTATGGTTACTGAATACTTGGAATTTCCTAAAATGTATTCAAAAGTGCTTCATGCAAACAAAAGATTATTTAAGCTGCTAAAACTGTATTGTGCATTGAAGATGCCAAACACACAGCATAGTTGTCAATTACTGAAACACTGAATAGCTGGGATTTGCTCATGAGTCCTGATTTTTTTGGAGGACAAAGGGACCAAGCGGTTGAAGTTCTGAGTAAATCATCTGCCCAGCAGATTGTAAAACTAATTTCAATTATGGCACAATACATGTTTGATCAATTTGTTGCTGGGCCAAGTTAACACATAGACAAAACTGTTGCATTGCACTGTTCCTTTTTGGAACAGGGGGGTCACTTCAAATTTTGGGAGAGTGCTGGTGGCTCGAGTCACAAAGTGCCTCCTAAGGTGGGGGTCATGGCAGAACACAAAATTAGACAAGCACCCTGACAACCTACCACAGTCAGCTATGCCCTGATCATGGAGATCATACTACTAATCACACGTGCACCGGTGCTGTTGCTTTCTAATAACAGGGAGCATTTGTCAGTGTCAAGATAAAATATACAAGGTGGTCACGTCACGTTCACTTTCATTTCACAGAAATCACTTAGAAGGTACCAGCACATTTTGCCCCATAACTAGAGCCTTGCCTCTTTTAAAAAAAGAAAGCTTGGAGTCTGGGGAACCAGCCCAGGGGCACAAACGAAAGCCTTTGTGGGCAACACGGTGCCCAATGTCGCCAGGTTGGCGACTCCTGCTCAATCAAATCATGGATATTAAAGTTTGGCTTTAGTTGGCCAGTTGCTCATATGCCGTTTACAAAATATAGCTATCAAAAAACGCCTTTTCCTAAGGAAGTGCAAGAGGAGTTGAATGACACTGGATGAATAAATGAGCTACCCAGAGGTCCTGCTAAAACTGCACCAAACTGATCAAACTCAATCTGACCACTGCTGGGAAACGGATCTAGTGTAATAAGCCAAAGAATCTGAGAAGAGTTTTGTTGACACATTAGAAACAGCAAGTTCTTAATTAAAGCCATAGAGATAAAGAAGCCAGTTTCTTGCCATCTCAAAAATTTCTCTGGGAATATTTGCCCCCCCCCCCTTTCTGACTTAATACAAGTTGTTTTACATTGTCTAAATAACTCTGTTATCTTAAGGTATGCTACAAAATTCTGTCTCTTACCAGGATTTGCTTTCATCTAGAATGCCGTCCCATGGTCTGAAATGGCAACTACCTGACTTCAAAAGCGGTACGTTTTGTTCGCTGGGAGCCAATATGCACCTAAATAGCTTCTCACAAAGCTTATTCCACAGTAAAAACCATGTGTAAACTAAACCTGGGTGGATTATTTCAGCCAACTCTATAGCCACTACTGAGATCAAGAATTTACCCCTCGGGTAACTCACAGACAGAGCTAGGCACACATTACACTACTAACGTACTGAAGCAAACAGGCTCTGTTTCAGACATGGACAAAATGACCTACTTGAAATAACAGAATATCTAAAACCTACAATATGGACGTTTCTGTGTGCTCTTGTTTGGGAGAGTGGGTTTAAAGATATATTCGGTGTGCATGAGTAAGTGGATCAAAGGTAAGTCTTGTCCCAGAACTCTCTGGAAGGCAAAGCCAATCTCACAAACTTTTCCAATACCATGAAAGACAGCTAAAAAGCACTAGACAAGATGATATAGTAGATTCTCATCTTCCCTTGTCCTCAAAATTAAAAAGGCAGAGGATAGAAGACTTTATGCTTTATGCATTTGCACCATTGTAGCAAAGTTAATGTAGTTTGAAAATTCTGGACAAGATACTCTCTCACTCATATACACTATCCATAAAGGATCCAGAACTTCTGTTTGCTTTAACAGTGTTTGCCCCCTAAAATAAATAGGACACAGCAACTGAAAGGCAGGAGCTGGTCCTCTTGTTAGAGCTGAAAACAAAAATGTGATTAAACATTGAAAAAGTGTACATTTAAAACAGTGTCAAGTATCTAAAATCAAGAGTCAGATTTAAGGTTAGAACAGCCTTTAGTTAATATTCTGACTGAGGTCTTCTGGTGATGGAAGATCTGCATTTTAGAGCTGGCCACCCTGTCAAGCCTGTATTAGGAGATGCCACACAGCAGCACTGGGGCTTTCCCCAATACTTGCATGAGAAAAGACATGGTGGGTGCATACAACTGCTGACAGCCCAAATGGCCATCATTAGCAGCAATGGGCGTTTCTAAGCAATCGGCCCCGTCTCTTTACTTTGTGTTCATAAAAGCACGGAGTCCCCAGAGTCTTTAAAAAAAGACAAAACCAAACGTGCACACACGGAAGAGGTTGGGATGAAGAAATTAAGTGCTAAATTGCTTACAGCTAATTTAAGCCTTAGGCGTTCCTCTTCAATTTGTGATTTCCGTCCACAAAGCAAGAGACTCACGGGGTCCAGGAGCCCTCAGTGACATCACTAAGGTTGAAGCCCTTGTGGTTGCTTAATCACAGGTGGAAGAAAGAAGGCAGAAAGCACTCCTTTGGGTGCCTCTACTGGAGACAGGCAGCTTCCTCTAAGGAGATGGAGCGTTAACACCAAAGTCAGGTGTTATGCAGCATCTTCTCACTGTCCTGGGTTGGTACAAAACCTTCCCATACCTGCATATCCTTACTCAAAGGAAAAATTGATGAGAGTGTTTACAGTACTGTCACAATTTGCAGTACCAGGTGTATTCCAACAAAAGGAGTTAACTAAGTGCTTCTCAGAGGTGTTATGTAAGCCCCCAAGGCCTGCAAGAGAGAGAGAGAGAGAGAGAGAGAGAGAGAGAGAGAGAGAGAGAGAGAGAGAGTTCAAGGAACCCAAAGAGAGTTATACTCCTCACTTCCACAGAAAACCTTGGCCACAAACATCAGTGAGGGCTTGCTACATCAAGATGAAGGCCAGCTGCCATGGACTTGGTAAACAGAACAAACGTATTAGGCTGGATTCTTGCACTAGTGGTAGACCAGGAAGGCTTGAGACTGAACCAGAGCAGTTACTTAGATGTGCTGTTCTTTGGAATTCCTATAGTCATTCAAAAATAAAGACAGACATTGTCACCATTTGATAAGAAAATACATATCTCAGTGCGCAAACCCAATGCGCACAGGAAGCCGGAAGGTGAATTCTTTTTTTAAAAGCCACCCAAGAGAGCATGAACATTGTCCTTTAAATATAACAGCAAGTTTTAACATACTAGTACAAAAACTAAATAAAATTAATGTACAGGTGCAAAAGGCTACCTTTCATTTTTTGTTAAAGGTGCCGGCTTTTTTTTTTTTTTAAGAGGCTTAATAAAATCTGTTCCGGACACAAACTCTGGAGCAGCATTCCAAACAAACTGGTAGCATGCCATCTCTAAGGAAGCCATGTATGTACAAAAATAATAATTAAAAAAGTGATGTGGCAGCTGGCAATAAATGAACTTGCCCAACCAAAGTCAGGCCAGAGGTGGCAAAGACTGGATATTTCATGACTTAGGCACAGAGAAGAAGTGGAGGTGGTTTTCAGAGGGCAGATTTTTTGTACAGGAAGTCTGGTTTGCTGGGAGACCTCCTTCCTCTGCTCACTGCCTCTTCCCTTTCCAAATCCACATTTCTCTGTGCTTCATGCTCCAAGGGCTCGAGGTCTGCCAGCCTCCGGCCGGACTGCTCTTCATGGATCTCTGAGCTGTATGCAGGCAGAGAAGGCCGGCCAGAGGTTAACCCATAGGTTAAGTCAGTTTCTATTTTTGTTCGCACCCTTGCGTGAACTGGGCCATTTCCAGCATTCTCTTGGGCAGCCAATGCCAAGTCCAACCGCTGGGGAGGTTGTTCTAAGACATCGAGGTGTATCGGTTCATTCTTTTGTCTATGCGGATGCCCTTCTTGAGAAAGTGCATACTCCCTCCGAGTGTCTTCAAGCTTTTTTGGAGAGATGTGGTTAGGTAAGTGGGTGGCCTTTAAGCCGCTGGGTGATGCTTTATTGTGGCTGTACAAATCTGGGCCAAAATAGATACCTTGAGAAGGTGAAGGAGTGTGCCTGCTGGGGGCAGGAGTAGACGGTCTGCATGCAGCGTTGGAGAAATCGTAGAAATCTGGGTATTCCTGCGGATTCTCTCTCGAATCCAGTTTTTGTTCAACTGAATGTTTTTTCCGGGAACTGTGCATGTGCCTTGTCTGAAGGCATGAAATGTGCTGGGCTGCTCCTGGCCCAACCTCCAGAACAGGCTGGCTCAGTTCTGTGTCAGCAGTGAGTTCTGGCAGCCTCCTGTCCTTCAGAGACATTGTCGACACACCCATAGCGATATCTGGCATCAGTTCATTGAGCACAGGTTGAGTACCCTGGAAAAGAGAAGAGAACACCCATTTCTACTTGTGCTATTTATTCCCCTGTGTTCCAGCTATAAGCAACATACTTTCGCCTCCCCCAGAACTATTTCAGCTTAAGAAAGTCCAAGCTTGCCACAGGCCATAGCTACATGTTAAGAGAACATGCTCCCTTAAACACACACACACACTTACGTGGGTTTTTTGTACTATCAGCATAAACAGATGGGTTAAAGAGCATTTCCAATTACAAAAGGAGTTTTATTTTATTTTATTTACTGTATTTCCCCGTGTATAACACACCCATGTATAAGGAGACTCCCTATTTTATGGAACTGCAACAAACCACCACCAAACGCTCTACGTCCTGCCCGCCGTTGGAAACAAACAATCACACAACAAATCAGTGCTGCCTATCTAATGAAGGCGCTATATAATGAAGGTGCAAGGTGAATGCAGAGTCCGGGTCAGTTTATATGGAGAGAGGCAGTCCTTCAGGTGCTGTGGTCCTGAGCTACAAAGTCTTTATAGGCCACTCTTCGGGCTTACAGTAGCCAACTTTAGAGCAGTTTGCCATACAGATTAGCTTCCAAAACCAATTATTTTGGACATTTAAACTTCAGTGACATAGTTATCAGAGACGATTGACAACAAATCTAGAGACACTGATATCAGTTCAAGAAATCTATGTAACTGAAGCATATACAAGACTCAAAGCCAGATGAATTTAACTCCATGAAGGACTTTTGCAACTGGGCCATCTAATAAACAAACCTTATATTAGTGGAAGAAGCAGGAGTCAATGTCATCAGAGAAACTGTTTTCATATGTGTGGGCTTGTTGTCTAGAATTATTTCCACCTGCTGTAGCAATGCATTTCGGACTGATTATTATTGGTAGGAGTTTCATACTGGATTAGCTAACTCAGATATGAAAATCAAGTTCTGTAAAAAAAATTCTTCAGCGCAATTTGTTAGAAATTTAGGCTGCAATCCTATACGAAATTACTTGGGAGTCAATCCCACTGAACAGAATGGTGCTTGCTTCAGCATAAGAAACAGAATGTCAGCCCTTCTGATACAGAGCAAACACTCACCAGGCTGTTAATAGAGTAGACCTCTGCATGTTTCTTTTCCAAACACTATCAACTAAGTGCAAAATAAATCCATGGAAATAAACAATCCTGGTTAATCACCTCCCATTCCATTCCATGTTTCTGATTTGACCAAAGCTATGGAGTCATCCGAGTTAAGCAATATTTAAACCTTCAGACTCCTGAAAGGGGACAATGGAGACTTTTCAGCTGCAGGGTGCACAATGCACTCAGAAGGTCTAAACATGTAACGACAGATCATTTCCTTCTCCAAATGATTTAACAACAGCTGGATTCCAAGCCGGCTACCACAAACATGCAGCCACAGTCAGCCTTGTCCAATAAAATATTTATCTTGTTACTCAGACCAAGCAAACAATATGGATTTAGCAGGAGGAAATGATCTAGACTAGTACACAGCTTTCTAAAGAATAATTACAAAGGAGACAATTCTTCAAGGAACGGACGGGAAGTGAATTTGACCTATTTCCATTATGGAAGACGAATTGTTAACTGAACAGATCCTACTTTCAGTGTCGGAAATTCACATTTTGCTCAAATGTTACCAGATTCAGCTGGCTAATGTATCAATGGCCTTTCTTTTCTAATTTGTTCCAGACCAGCCATTATTGTTGTCTTCAGTGTGTTTTATATAACAGCAACGAAAAGCCACTGCAACATATTTATAAAACAAGCCAGTTTCAAATGTTTATACTGGACACTGTATTTTCCTTGCTTACAGCTCAGGTTTGGTCTGTTTAAAACAAACAACAACAACAACCACCAGGCCTTAACCTTGACTCATTAAGCTATGCATTTTCTCTTAAGCCTATCCCATCTCTTTAGAACCTTCCCATGCATTATTCAGCTGAGCACAAGCTGATTTAAAAGTATGATCATGAAACAAAAATCCTCAGCTTTGGATGCCATCTATGCTGGTTTCCAAAGCTTGAAAAAACCTGATACGTGCCATAGGAAAAATCGACTTCTGTCATACCAGAGTTTTTTGTCCCTTGACATCTAAAGGAGGTTGGAAAAGAATGAAACCCTAAGAAGATGGTTTCTTTTAAAAAATAAATTATAAAAGGAGAGCAAGAACTCCTTTCATTACCATCTATGCTACTCTATCTTCCCCTTCCATTTAAACCAAGGGTGGATTCTTACTATGCAATTATTTGCTTTATTTTACACATATGGGCACCATGCATGGCAAATGCCAGAGGAAATGCATTACGCTGTTAGGGGAAAGGGCCACAGTTCAGCGGAAGAAAATGTGCTCTGTAGGCAGACGCTCCCGGGTTCAATCCTCAGCAGATCCAGGTAAGGTTGGGAGAGCCTTCTGTCTGAATCCCTGAAGAGCAGCTGATGGTTAGTGTAGACAACACTGAGCTAGCCAGGCCAATGGTCTGAATGCCCCTGTATTTATTACAAAGATATTCCCAACCGGATGGTTTGTTGGGCGAATTTGTAACCCACAAAACAAGACAGAAGCTGCATCATGGTTGCACGTGACCGCTATGGAATAACCCATGGGTAGACTTCCAGAAAACTACCTAGTTGCTCAGTGACAAAGCCGAAAGCCTTTTGTACCGGCAAATTCCAAACAGCTCCTGTAAACACAAAGTCCTGTTTGCTTCACCAGGGCAATGCATCACTCTACCTTAACATCCATGCATCTGGAGTTTGTGTATGTCTGTGGCATACTTACTACTTGCTTTTCAGCAGCCATCACAGCTGCTGCGGCAGCAACTGTTTGTCTTCCCAGTCCTGTAGTGTTAGTGCAATCGGGAGGTGTGGCTTTGACACCAGACAGGTAGATGGGAGGGGGGCCTTTCGGTGCTGTTCTGGCATGGAACAGGGAATGGTTGCAGGGGTAAGAAAAGGAACGCGAGGGGTGCTGGCTCTGCGCCCTTTGCTTCCAGCCGATTTTGAACTGATTGTGGATTGGAGTAGCCGGCGGGTGGTAAGGAGGCGGGGGAGGGGGCAGCGGTGGATGGAAGGCCACAAAAGAGTCTAATTCTGTAAACATGGTTTCCGCTGTGGGCGTGCTGTTCACGCGACACCGCCCCGGCTGTCTCAAGGTCAAGAGCGGGCTTTCATCCCCAAAGTGCTCATCTGGAAAGAACTTGTGAGGATTCTGCAACAGTAAGAGAGAACACAAAAGAGGCTGAAAAATCCATAGGAATTTCTGCTACGAGGCCTGGGCATTGCTGACTCTGCATTATCTGACCCCGCCACGTGCATGCGTCAATAAATAAATAAATAAATGTGCTTTTCTGGAGTCCTAGTCTTCAGCCCATATTGCAGCAGCAAAAAAAGTTAAGCTAGGCATCCTAATACATGACCACTTTTGCTAATGCAGCTGAATTCCTAAGCTACAGATCTTCCACGTCAGCAGTCAGGTATGGAAATAGAGGTTTTACACTATATAATTATTTCGCAAGCAAAAATACACAACATGTCAGTTGCAATCATTCTGCAGCATATGGCTCACAGTTTTGGAGAGTGCAAAAATATACTCGGCTGTGGTGCTCCTGTTCCGTTTTTAAACAGCACAAAACTCTTCTGTACAAATCTCTATTTTGCAGAGCACCACTGGGTGGCTCCCTCTATGATTTCTTTTTATAAAGTATGTTTTCTTAAAAACAAAAGCTCCCTCACTTTCTTGCTTGGAACAGCAATCTTTAGATTTTAACTTTTATTTCCCCCCCCCCTCTCCAGAACCACATTTTTTTGTTTGGCAAGGTCAGGAAGAATGTTGATGTGACAATGCAGGCTTTAGACTGAGATTCTCAAGCTTGTTATCCTTTTGCAGGCCTGTGGTTTAAAAGCTCTAGAAAGTAGACTTACTATGATCAGCAGCAATTTGCATGCTGGGTGTGGGGTTTATTTTTCTGGGGCTAATTCATTTGGAGCATCCAGGGCAGAGCAGCACCAAGAAGTACAAGGAATAATCTCCTGGCTTCTAATTAGACATGAGGAAATTTGGTGGGTGTCTGTCACCTAATATAGCCTCCTCTTTCCTTGCCTAAAAATATAGCAGCAATGCTACCTAACATTCCCATTATCTCTTCCTCCACTCACGCCTAAACTGCTGCACACTTCATCTTAAAACAGGCTTACATATACAGTCCCGTTTTCAAATAAGTCACCATCATCATGATAGCCGATCAACTTGAGGACGGCCAAGTGTCTGCTGAGGTTACTGTCCGTGCTTCATACCTGCAAGAGCTCAGCGGCAGAATCAGAAAGTCCAAATTCCCGCAGGACACGGATCTGAATCTCGTAGCTGACAGTGGCCCCTTCTCCACAGTTCAGAGCGTAAGCTCTTTGCACTTGCTCGGTATGGCGGAGCTCCTGCAGCCGCTTGACCATCTCTTTCACAACAGGGAGACGAGGAACTGCAGAAACAGCAACAGACAGAAAACCCAAGCTGAAATGACTTCCTTTGCTATTTGAATGAGCAGCAGCTGATTCCATGGGCCGACAAGATAAGGCTTTTAAGGAACTGAGCCGGGACTTGTTTGCGCTAAGTAAAGCCATGCAGAAAAGTGGGTTAGGAAGCACAAGTGCTTGGGATACTGAGCTCTGCAGAGGTAGGTAAGGCAGGGCAGCAGGACCCTATCTCCTCCACCAGCCCCACGTGAACAATGAATAACTGATGCTGAAGGAAAGGCACCCCACTTTCCTCTGCCTTGCATATCCCATGTTTGTTGAATTGTTGATGTGTCTTGTGAACTACCCATTCGCAACCTGTTTTGTATTTTCATAGTAAGTGGGTGCCTGTTGTAAGCCGCTTTGGGCACATCTAACTGTGGAAAGGAGGCATATAAGTAAACTAAATCAACCAGCCAACCAATCATCTGGTCGGCCACTGTGATTACAGGATACTTGATGTGCCTTTGGTTTAATTCAACAGGGCACTTCTTTCTTCCAATCTAGCTGCTGCGTTAGCCCAGCAAAAGCCTGACACCTTCCCTCTGCCTGCCAACATGCCCCAAGAGCCCTCTTTGCTCCTAGTCCTCTGGCTTTGTCCTTCCATAATAATTTAGCATGCCCTTCTTTCAAGAGTTATTTCCCCTCCTTCAGCAACCTCCCAGTTAACCCCTCCAGTCAATCTTGCCTTCTGTATGTACTACTTTCAAATGCTTGCTGAGAGGATGGGAATTATATTTGATGGTCACAGCTTTCATTAAGACACATTTCCCCCCTACACAGACAAACACCCCTTGATAACTTATTCCTTAAAACACACCAGCAGCAGAAAAACCATTTGCTTGGAATGCTGATTTAATATCATTGTAGAACTGTAGAATTGGAAAAGACCAAAAGGATAATCTAATCCAACCACCTGCAAAGCAGGAATCACAGCTCAAGAAGCCAGATGACCATTCAACATCTGTTTAAAGCAATATTCTATTTGCTTCTATGTCAGCAAGTTATCTTTGTGAATCCCGCTTATCATGCCCTTATCAAATGTTTTGATGCAGAGTATCTTAAAATCTCAAATTTACACTTCCTCCGGATGGAACCAGCCATCTCTAGATTGGTTTTATTGGCACACACTTGATAGGTTGGGTTGAAGGCTGAAATCACAAGACCACTGGAGAGTCATAATAACTTCAGAAATTTTAGGTTTTGTTTTTTTAAAGAACATGCAACTTCAAAGCCAACAGAAGCTTGGGGAAATTCCACTCTTGTTAGAGAACTCATCTGATTTTGACTCTCCTTGGAAGAGATCACATGAAAAGTTAGTTAGACACTCTATTAAGATGTCCCAGGAAAATTCTTGACAAGCGCTTATCAATGCTTTGAGGAGCAGCATTTCTGAACCCAGAAGGGACAAAGGGAATATTTGTGGTTGTGGAATTAGAAATCAAAAGTAAAGTATTTGTGTATGCATTGTTTTATTTGTTTTAATCCCAAACCACCTTCACCAAAAGCAAGAACAGAACCCAACAAGACATTGCGGATTGAAATATCCAGTTAAAATATATCAGAGAAGAAAGAAATTATAATAACTATACAGCTGCCTATTTCCCAACCATGAAAAGTGAGTCTGGTTTTACTGCACTGCCATCAAATATTCAAGTATAGGCTATGTCAACTGTCCAGGGGCAGGGAGATCTCTTGCTGGGGAGATGCTACTTAAATGTCTCTTTACATGCCCTTGCCGTTAAAAATTGACTCTAGGAGAATACAATGAAAAGAGCAAACTTCCAGATAGTCATCGAGAGCAGTTTCCCATAGGGCACATAGCAAATGGGTTACAGAGGCCATGAATGACCGTGCTGCTAATTCATGAACAGAAAAGAAGGTTCCCGGCTGAAACTGGAGACTTGAGCTATCTCTGTAATGTTTAAAAAACACATTCCAATGTTCCTTTGGAAAATAACTTTCCTCTTTCGACTAGCCTTCAAGGTGGAGATTTTTAATCCTAGTCAGTATCTAATGGAATTGTTTTTCTACGTGTAACTGTTTTAACTGGGGGTTTTTTATATAAAAAATACACACACAATTGTTGTACATAAATTTGATTCTTTTGTAAAAATTGCTTCAATATGCATTTCATTTATGAATTGCTTCTAGGAAACAACAGCAGCAGCAACAACAAAAATAACAATAGAAAAAGAGCAACCAAGCTGCCCTAGGCCAGGTGTGGGAAACCTTTGCCCCCCAAGATGCTGCTGAACTACAACTCTCAACAGCCTCCATAAGCATGGTCAAAAAGGCCAGGGATGATTGAATCTGCAGCTCAGCAACCTCTGGAGGACCGAAGATTCCCCACATCTGCCCTGAGCAATAATCAGCCTATACAGCTTCGCTGACAGGTCATTTACCAGTTCTTTTTAGGTCCTATGTACTGTGGGGAAAGAGACATTGATCAGAATGCAATAAATAAACGCAGCTGAAAATGGCATGAATTAAATTAAAGGAAGAAGGCCCCTCTATGCATTTTTTTGACATCATTAGAGCCCTTGAATGGTATCAACTACTGACCAGAAAATGTGTCCTTTCCCCCCTCTTTTTGACATAGCTCTCGTTTTAAGTGCTTTAAAGCGATTTGTAACTTTTAAGACACTTGATTTTGAGGACACACTTTATTTCAACATCAAAGCTGAAGCCAATTGACCAGGACAGCACAGCTTCACTTCTTCACGTTAACAATCACTGCAGCACTTTTGATCTAAAGTGTTCTTTTGTTTTCATTTCCACTAGTGTCTTCCACCCTCCTGTAATTTAGCTGGCTGTGATTAAAAGCAATTTGCAGTCCATTTCAATTATTGTGTCAGATGCCAAGATCCAACTGGTATTCATGTATCTTTTATTCTACAAAGGTTTTATTTGGAAATGGATACCCTTGAAAGCAAAAAATCTTAAATCTGTCACTGATAAAACCTTGCAGGCCATGGGGATCAGTTATTTTATCATCACATTTTCAAAATCTATTCGTGTAACATATGTGGAATTAGTTTGTTGTTGCTTTTTTAAGACTGGGCACTTGGACAGACTAACAAGAATTCACAGATTCACACATCAAAGATTCACAAATCAACACCCCTCATCACAAAACACACCCACCCACCAGAACTGCTTTCCTGTTTTAGATGTTAGAAACAAAAGCATGTTCATCATATCAACACTATCAACAGGGCTCTGTTGGTTTCTAAACCTACACCACAGTCAAAATGCTCAGTTTCTTCCTTTGACAGTATGAGGACTAGGTTCTGCATAAGGTCCTGGACAGCATCTTATCACTTGCTCATGAAACTCTGATCATGTGGATTCTGAGCTATTTAACAACATTTTTAATATTGATAACAATAAGCAATTTATTATGGATCAGCTTACAAACTCACCTGGGATTTCATTGGCTACAACTGAAGGAGCGCTGGATTGGTTACTGTTTATTTGCTGGTGACTTATCATATGACAGCACTGTGGAACGGCATTGTTTACCATGTAGAGAGTATCTGGAACATTGGACATTCTAACCATCCGTAAACGAACCAGGTCAGTCTGTTCCACCATCATCTCATCTAGAACTGACTGAAACAACACAGGTTGAAACAAGAGAGTTTACTTAACATTTTCTCTGATTTCCTGTCAACATAAAGCAGTAAATGCCATCAGTGTGACATTACATTATCTTCCTTTTCCAGATATGAAACACATAAAAATGACCTGACCATGTTCAGGAGCACATGTTCCCTTTTAAAACATCAAACATTGTGTTCTTTTCAGTCACTGATCCTCATCCATGCTCATAACTTAATCAGAATAATGATATAAACTCCAAAAGCCCCAGCCCAGCACTAGTACTAAAAACAAATTATTAATAGTAATAAAAACGATCCACTTCTACTGCTGCAAAACTCCACACCTCATTCCCACTTGAGCAAAACCTGAAGCAGCTCTTAAGTACAAAGATTGCTGGAGGCTGCAATGCTTGCCTTTAACACGTCTGAATACTTCTCTGTGAAAGGAAGAGGGGTGCACAATCATCTAAGGGTCTTTCTCAGTAATAGTCCCCCATTTGTGGAATGCCCTCCCTAGTGAACGGCATCTGCCTCCCTCATGTATTGGGTTTCAGGGGGAAATTTAAAATATTCTAGTTTATACAGGGATTTGATGGCTGAAAGGTAATGTTCCTGGCAAACCTGAAACCACTGACTGAGAGGATATGATTGCTTTTAGCTGCTTTTATAATGTTTTTACTGATATTGTCATTGATATGTTTGCCACCCTGGGCTACTTTGGGAGGAAAGGAGGGATATAAATCACCACCACCACCATCATCATCTACATATAAGACCACAAGTAGCATGTTCATACAGTTACTGCGGGAAAAGGGAACCCTAACTTCATTCTCTGTGCCCAAGGAATAGCCCCCTTGTTGCTTCCAGCCCCTTTTTGTTCACCTATGAGTTTCCTAACATATAAACATGAGTCACAGCAAGTATGTCTTTTTGTTTAGAAAGCAAATCTGAACTTATGGCCCAGGAGAAAAAAACTCAGGGAAACCCAAAGAGGAAATGAAAAAGAATTTAAGCCCTTTCAATGTATGTACAAGGGGGCAGCATAACAGGCATGGAAAAGAGAGCTGAAACCTTCTTCCGCTGGGGATAACTGCACTAATGTATCGGTGGAGTTACATAGATGGAAGGACTTTTGTCTTCTGTTTGGCCAGATGCCCATATTCTCTGCAGGTGCAGCCAATGCAGTGCCTTCCAGATGTTGGACCACAACTCCCAGAGCCAATGGACAGGTTTTATGAGACATGTAGTCCACAATCTCTGGAAGGCACTGGAGTGCTTTTAGACACTCAGCTCTTTTTGAACACCATTATGCATCCGGAGCATAAGGACGCAGGTGGCGCTGTGGTCTAAACCACAGAGCCTAGGGCTTGCCGATCAGAAGGTCGGTGGTTCGAATCCCCGCGACGGGGTGAGCTCCCATTGTTCGGTCCCAGCTCCTGCCCACCTAGCAGTTCGAAAGCACGTCAAAGTGCAAGTAGATAAATAGGTACTGCCCTGGCGGGAAGGTAAGCGGCGTTTCCGTGCGCTGCTCTGGTTCGCCAGAAGCGGCTTAATCATGCTGGCCACATGACTCAGAAGCTGTACGCCGGCTCCCTCGGCCAGTAAAACGAGATGAGCACTGCAACCCCAGAGTTGTCCATGACTGGCCCCCGGTCAGGGGTCCCTTTACTCTTTACCTATGCATCCAGAGCACCTTGTTCAGACGCATTACAAAGCAAGGTTGTTAACTGTGAGGTGAGTTATGAGGCACACATTATCAGAACCTACTAAGTAGTAAGTCTTATTACCTTAGCCTCCTCCACATATGGTGAAAACAGCCTTGGCCTCACATAAATGCCCGCATTCTTTTGTCGCAGCCAGGCATTTGACTTTCCACCTTCCGCTGTCGGCAACATATCCGAAGGAGGAGTGCTGATGAGACCTCTCTTCATCTTTAACAGAAAAGGGTGGCATATTACAAAAGAGTTCAGGAATGTTTACGTTCTTTGTAGACAATAAACCATTTGCAACATATATGGGCAAGCTGGTGAATAACATCTGCAGCATCCTCAAAAACAAACAAGACATTTATCTGTGTGATATAATGCCCCTCAGTGACCTTAAAGAGACACTCACAGAATCAGTCAGGACTTCACTGTTCATAGGCAAAATATGCTCAATACGGACAAACGGTAGGAGAGGAGAAAGGATCTCTTTCAGTTCCTCAATGTCAAGATCTCGCCTCTTTACACCTCGCTTGTTCACACTGTGAGCTGTGCCACTCAGCAAATTGGGCTCTGCAGGAGGGGAAATAAGCAGACAGTTCCACCTGAGCATTTAAAAAAAATCTATATCTCTTCTACAGCAAGGGATGAAAGCTAACGAGAGATTCCCATACAGTTTGATATAGCTGGCTTGTCTACCAGGATTTTAAAAAGCAAGGACACATATCTCACAGAAAGTCATCTATTGCAAAACTATTTTTCTATCTGACTGGGGTTGTTACTGAAGCTGCAGGTCCATTCTTTGCAGCTTCTTCGGGGCTTTACATTCGCACATCATCCCAGGATTTTTAAAGAAACAATAGTCTTTTCCACAAAGGAAATCCTACCATGTGCTTAGAAAAAGAAAAGGAGTGCAAGTCAACAATGCATCTATACCTTTAAAGGTAATTTTAAATATCTTGCCACTTTAAAGGTGCATCTATACCTTTAAAGGTAATTTTAAATATCTTGCTGCACCAAGAGAACAGTGACACAGACTCTGCTCTCTGAGCGACCATGCTCACAATGCCTTGCTTTGAGGAACTGCCTTTGATAAGAACAGTTTTATTCAAGTGGATTGCCTCATTCATCTGAGTGCAGCAGGCACCTTCCAGTGCTCTTATCTGAGCTGCTCCATCACCATCCATCAAAGTGAATGGAGGAGTTTTTATGGGCAGGGAAGCTCTAAGTGAACACTGGAGTTCTTATGTCTGCGAGGAATCTGCGAGATCGGGGCGAATGAGTTTAAGGCTCAAGATGCCAGAGAGATGTCATGAATTTCGGTACCGAGGCATAATCCATCAGGAACATCTCCCGAAATGGGGAAGAGATGCTAAAATAGAGACAGGAATGGCCATAAATATCTCAGTGGTAGAGCACATGTTCTGCATGCAGAACGGTCCAGACAGGTTCACTCTCTGGCATCTCCAGTGAAAAAGATGCCATGTAAAAGAATTAGGAAATCTTTCTCAGATTCTAGAGAACTGCTGCCAGTTAGTGTGGACAAAGCTGATACAGTGGTACCTCAGGTTAAGTACTTAATTCGTTCTGGAGGTGCGTACTTGACCTGAAACTGTTCTTAACCTGAAGCACCACTTTAGCTAATGGGGCCTCCTGCTGCCGCCGTGCCTCCGGAGCACGATTTCTGTTCTCATCCTGAAGCAAAGTTCTCAACCTGAAGCACGATTTCTGGGTTAGCGGAGTCTGTAACCTGAGGCGTATGTAACCCGAGGTACCATTGTAGTACAAATCTGGCAGATTCATATGTATCTCTACATATGTCTCTACCGTGAAGGATCCAGGGTTTGTTCAGCTTTTTAACTTACAGATATCACTTTCTCTTTTAATTATTAGTTTAGATATGCCCATTAAGAAGTACTTACCTCGGTCTGCTATTCTTTTCATCAGCTGATGTTCACCCCATTTAACAAGATACTTCAGGACATCTTGCTCACTCGCCTATCAGAGAGACATTCAACAAATGAACACTGGAGCATCAATGAATTACACCCAACCAAATTGCTCAATGCAAACAGCATTTATTACGGTACTCTTGCTCACAACAAGAGGGACCTCTCAGAATTCTAGATAAACTGTATAAAAATGCAGCAAAAATATTATTCCTATAACACAGAAGAATTATACATGGGTGGTATTCAACACCAAACTGTTCAATTTAAATTTAGATTTACAATTTGCAAAATGACAATTTTTGGGAAAATAAAGCAATAGATGTCTTAAAGCATATCCTCAGTGATATCCTTAAGACTATAAACTTTTGCCAATAGGTACTGAAGATTATAAATAAGATTATACTGCTACCAAAAATTTCAACATCAAAACATGCTTCATGGGGTATCTGAAAGGCATAGGAAATGAGGAAGATCTGAAACCTAAGATGATCACTAACCTTAGTCACTAACCTTAGTGATCCTAAGCCAAGACCACTACAGCTAGATTACACCATGAGGCTGATCCCCCCCCCCCATATATTCTGAATGTGCCAAAGGACAGCAGGGAGGGAAAGGGCAAGAACTGACAACAGATAATGGCTGCCTACTAAGACCAGTAAAGATTTGTGGGCCCCTAACTCTTCTTTAAGACATGTGTGTGGAAATATTACTAGCAGTCTGCCTTTCTAATTAAGGATGCTCAGGTATTCTCTTCTGGCATAAGCTAGTTGTATGGACCAAAACAGTTTCCCGCCCCTCATGACACACCTAGAACCCAAATCACATAAGCATGTATTGAAATTGCATCAATAGTAAATAAGTAAATAAATAAAGCTCATTTGAGATGAGGTAACACACACTAATGGTGTTTCCTCCATTGATTAAATTGCAGAATGGGGCCGGGGGGGGGGGGGGAGCGGGCACTGACTGGTTGAAATCAAAGGGATTTTGTACAGCTCCTGCAAGAAAAGTGTTTAAATGATGAGCTAGATTTTCCCTTTTCTTCCCCAAGACATACGTTTTTAGCGTGAGAACTACTATATAATTTCCATAAACCTCTGAACAGGCAAGGCAAAAATTTAACCAAGAAGAGTTTCAGTTAAAGTAATTTGCAACTGCTTCTAGACTATTATTAGGCTTTCAAGAAATAGTTTATACCGCCAGTTTGGGTTGGGTTATGTGCCAAGAAAGCAGAATAGTTTTCTTAATCACTACCTCTGCTAGAGGCTTGTGTGTACATATGCCAGAATAAAGAGAGAAAGAGTCCATTCTGTATATACACACACACACACACACACACACACACACACACACACGGCTCTCTCTCCCCCCCACCCCAGCAGTTAAGATTGAAGACCAGCATGCTTCTGTTCTGTACTACTGGTAAGTGATTAACAAAACTGGGTTCAGGACATAATTGGGTACAATTTGACACAGAGAGAGAGAAGGAGAAATGATTACCTGTAAGTAGTCAGACTGGATGGCAGTTTGCAGGTGGTCTTTGCCGAGTTCATAAAAGACATCTGAAGTCATGACCTGCGTAAATTCCTCACAGAGGAAATGCAGTGCTTGGCGATGAACCCACTTGGAGCCGTACGGCTGAGAACTCCACTTGAGAATGGCAATAAAGGTGTCTAGTGAGATGCTCTCAGCAATAATATCCTCACAGCCTACAAAGAGCAGAACACCAAATACTGTTCAGTGAGGTTCAGCTCTTCAGGAAGGAACACAAAGTGCCACTGTGTATAGAACTACGCCTGCCTTTTAAGCAAGATTACAAAAGGATTTAACTACCAACATCTACTTAGTGTTTAACACAGTTGTGAATGGGGTACAAAATTTCAGCCTAAGAATCCAATTCATGGGATGTGTCGTCCTGTAGTGTAAATTATGTGGGCAGCAGTTCCCCAGCCTCTTGGCCAGAGGTCTTTATAACCAGAGATCCTTTTATTGAACTGAAACTGAATCCGGGCTACATACATTCAGAGAATGCACAGCGAATTATGGCTTCTTCATGTACACTTCAGAACCCTATGCTGTAAGTGCCATTGATCTTTTAACAATAAATGTGTCTGCAGTTCACTTTACACTGAACTGAATTAAGCATTCAGTGTAAATTAAGTTACCTTTAGGTACTTGTGCTAAAGTGGCACATACCATGTGCAAAGAACTCAGAATTGCCTTAACTATTTTGTATAAAAGCTTAAAGCTTTGGTACTTTCTGCAATGAACTCAAGTACCTATGTTGTCACAAAGTGTTTTAAATGCTGTTTCTGTCCAAACTTCAGTTAACCTTCTTAGAATTATGCCTAATCTAATTATTTGTTGTAAATCTTGCAGTATCCTAGTGGTAAACTTTAAGCATTTGAAAGCTTTTATTAAACACATATTTCAGCCACAAATAGTTTGTCAGACAATTGTTATTTGGAATTCACAGCTAAGAAAACATGATTACTATACATTCATTATGCATATATTTTAGATAACAGGGAATACTATTCAGAAGACCACATCATTTTCTTCAATTGCAGCCTTGAAAAGTGCCAATAATTTTGCAAATCAAAGCAGCTCAATCCCTTAAGTATTTTAAAAGGACTCAATTGTGAGAAAAGCAGGGAGATCATGAATACCATACAGGAGATTGTTCAAAAGACACACAGAATATATTTATGAGAACAAGGCAGTATACTGATTTATTTAATCCATTTGGGCTGGCGTATAATGAATTAAGCGGAATAGAAAGGCAGCACATTTTTAGCAAAATCACATGCAGATTTTGCATAGAGAATGGTGTGCTCCAATAGAATGCGAATATTTTACACACATTAGTCAGAGTTTGAAAAAAAGAGTCAACATAAATGCTTACCCTCTAAAACTATTTATAAGCATATCAGTATCTATGTTAATCACATATGGCACATCAATTGCCTACAAGCCACCTCATTTTCAAAATCTTTCCAAAAGAGCATCAGAAGTCTACCCAGCAAATTTACATTACAGTAGCCAAAGTCACAATGCTGTTTGTAAACACAATGGACTGAAGTAGGTTGTTATTTTCCTTCTTTCAAGAACCAATATAGCATAGTCAAACCTTGGTTGTCGAACATAATCCATTCCGGAAGCCCATTCGACTTTCGAAACATTCGACAACTGAGGATCAAAGGGCAGTCAGCAAAGTCAATGGAGAAAAAAGAAGAAAAAACTCCCTGGAAGCCATTTGGCTTCCAAAAATCGTTTGAAAACCGGAGCAGTTACTTCTGGGATTTCGGCATTCAGGAGCTGAAACGCACGATATCGGAGGTGTTCGGGAGCCAAGGTTTGACTGCATATACCTTCAATGACTATGCCTCTACCAATGTACCTCTTATCAATGAAGACAGTGGGATGCTTACAAACATGCTGGGCTTCAAAGTCAAATTCGAGTCCCATCCATCCGTCACAGAGATTATATTCTAGACAAGTTAAGCCACTGCACAACACAGAAATATGATAAGAGAATAGCAGGGTTTCAACGGTAAAGAATCACATGACAGCTTGTCAAACTGTAGAAATGTTGATCTCACAGTCGGATCATTTCAGCATTAAGCTTGCTGACAACTCAAGGTTTCACCTGTTCAGTGGCATAGCATTTGGTGGGGGGGCACAGGGAGCAGTCGCCCCAGGCACAAAATTGTTAGGGGTGCAAAATTTCAACACCCAGCGCTGCCTCAATACAGCTGCACACTTCCATCATCGGACTCCACTGAAAACGGTTTCTCCATGCGAACTAGGAAGACCTCTCCAGACAATGGAATGACTCTTCTTATCTCTACAGCTGCAATCTCCTGATGCAAATGCCATTAGGGAGTTCAATGCACATACGTACTCCATCCATTTCCTACCTCCCACTCCACTCTCCGCACGGCCCTGGCAACCCACGCTACACCACTACACCTGCTACTTGCTTTTTCCAGACTACATCCAACCTATCCAACTTCTGCATACAAACTGCCAGAATGAGCATAACTCATGATGAATATAGAATGATTTCTAATCCTCATAGATGGGCTGGAGCCTAAAAGAATAACCTGGGTCCACTAGACCAGTAGCCTTTAACCTTTTCAGATCTTTAACACAAACATGCCTTATGGGATTTGTTTCTTAATTCTTTACCATCTATTTGCATGGTGGGAGTGCCACTGTTGTGACACCTTAGATCAGGCCATGACCCACCAGTTGAAGAACAATGGACTAGAGCAGAGTGACATTAGAATTTGCTAATTTCAGTTGACAAGGGCATGTCTACTGGTTGTGAAGCTCAATAGATCAACATAAGTTCTATAAATATGAAATCCCTTCAACTTTAAATTCTCATGATTATTATTTTTTGGCGGGGGAGAATCTGACAATAGTTGCATCTAATTTATTAACCCTCAACTAATTAAAGTACTTCCCTCTTGCTACCTATAGAACAGGCAAATCCTACTTCCAAGAGACAGCAATCTACTCCCACTATAAGAAAACTAGCAGTGATCTACCCATTGGATTGTCCAGAATTGTTGAGCTTTTTTGGGGGAGGCTTCATCAAAGTTGTTGACCTTTCCTTTTTTGGGGGGGAGAAATGACCAGAGTTGTTGAGCTTTTTGGGGAGAGGATGAGCAAAAGTTATTAAGCTTTTTTTGGGGGGGGGATTGATCAGGATCACACGATCAACCATGACCCAGGCACCCCACAGTCGACAGGTGGATCACAATCATCTGGTTGGACATCCCTGATATAGAAGCTCAGCTCAAGGGAGCAAACTCATAAGGGGTCCACATTCTTTCTGCCCCCCCAATGAAATATTTGAGAGTGCCAGCCCCCCACCAAGTTTATGGGCATTGCCATTGCCCCTCCTCTGTGAGAAAGTGCCTTGAAGGAACACTGCTGCCAGCCAGCACTCCTTCGCACACTCCCCAGCTCCCTCCCTCCCCTGCCCACCACTGCTCTGTTGCCAGGCTTGGGGATGGGAAGTGATACCAATGGAGGCAAATGGACTGTCTGCAGGGGCAAATGATCAGGGTGGGGCTTACCTGCCCAGCACTCAATATTTTATTCAAGCTGTCATCCTCTGGCTCATCTCCCATTTTCTCTGAAAAAGAGGCTCTTCAACTTTATTCTAAAATACTCATTTTTTTAAAAAAAAATCCTAACCATGATGCCTAAGCCACTATGACAAACTACACAACCTGCTCCTCCACTGTAACAGTCCTTTCAGCTTTAGAGGGAAAATATCAGAAAAGCTCTACTGGCAAGTGCGACCAGCAAGGCCCAGGAGGAGATTTGTGCTAGTATGTTTGAGGAACAGCTTAATGTTTCTAAGCAAGGCAAATGAATTTTCATCAAAGGTGCGATGCTGCATCTAATCTTGCATAAGGATTCTCTTTCTGCTTAATTCCACTGCAATTGTGTACAAGCTGGTTGTAAAACTGTCGTGTTTACAGGCAAATAACTCTCAAGGTCTTGAAGGAGACAGATGAAAAACATATATTTTTGGTCACAAGGAATGGAACAAACAGCTGGTCAAAAAGAGAAATCTTGCAACTGTTCTAAATATGTTTGTTTTGAAGTGATTAAAATGGGGTGGCAATTTCTCCTGTGCTAAAAAGCTGCTGAAGAAAAAGCCTCAAGAAAAAGCCTTTGCCTACAATCAATTGCTAACAGGGAGAAATCTGTACTAATGCAAAGCTACTAACCAGCTAATAGGTTTTTAGTAACCAAGAATGTGTGGCAAGGCTCACGTTGACAATAACACCGAAAAAGGAAGATGCATGATAGATGAACCCCAATTCAGCATCCTGAGAACCTCAGCTTTGTTTCTTCTTAAGCATAAATTTCTAGATCTTATGGCTGTGATGGCAGGCTTGAATGCACTCACCCAATATGTGATGACTTATCAGGAGGTGGGGTGGAGAACTAGGTAGAGCCTTAAAGTATCAGTGTCCATCAGAGCCCCTTCCCTCTCTCCATAGCCACAGGAAACCAAATAGACTAGAGTATGCAAAATGAGTATAGGGAGGGAGGCCATTTATTTCACTTTTGTAATTTATACTGGCACATAATTTTAATGTTTTTAGCATATGCTTTGTACATCCTTGACAAACATTTGTTGCTAAAAGAAACTCAGCTTTTGAGGCTTTTGTTTTGCTAACAGAAGCCTCTATTTTCCAATCATGAACTTAATGAACTCTGCTGGGAACAAATGTGCAATCTACAACCCTCTGAAAACAAAAGCAAAGGCGCCAATTTTAAATAATCAAGCAGGACAGCACCCTTCATTTATGTATAATATCAAGATATATTACATGATGGCAAATTCAAAACAGAGTAGACTTGTTTAGAACTCCAGTTACTGCAGACTTCAGCAACTGGCTTCTTTAACATGCTATGCCTTCTAGCTATGCATGAAGTAATGACAGTGGTGAGGGAGAAAAGTTTATGTAGTGTTTTTTTTTTTTTAAAAAAAGGTTAGCCCTTCACATGTAGCTCTGAAGCATCTTGGTCATCTGCAAGACCCAGAAGTTGCTTTGATCCTTTAAAAACTCAGTAGAAGACCTTTCCCACAGATGAGTTTTGCGACTGCAATAATTCAAAATAGAATGCAACATACAAGAGACTGAGCTAGTTTACACATCACATGAAGCCAAAGCTCTTTAGCCACTAACAACTCATGGTTAGTGAGGAGAGAACTTAACCACAAGCCCGGGGTTGGACAAAAAGACCTGGGGAGAAGCAAAGTGGCTGTGAGTTCCTTTCCAATAACTTGAAAGTTCTCATATTCAAGTCGATAGACAATGGTTTCTGGGCCCAAAGTTGTTGTGTTTAAATTAGGCCTTAGCTTGAGAACTGTACTGCTGCACCTTGTATGAATAGGAGCCCTTTCTAAGAAAGGCATTCAGATTTTTAGTTCCTGCACAGCTTCCACGTGTATCACTCTTCTGGAATCACTGCAACAACACCCTTGTGGAGGAAAGGGTGTGACAGAGCAAGCCCTTAAGTTTCCAACATCACAATGATCACCACCCTCTGCATGAGCTAAATAGGGGGTGGGGAGAAGACCCAGGTAACTACAAACCGTGAGCTTGATGTTTATACTGGGAAAGGTATCAGATAATTCAACAGTCGGTCTGTGACACTTAGAAAAGGATGCTGCGTCTACTAAGAAATCCAGCATGGATTTCTCAAAAACAAGTTATTCCAGATGAATCTCATTTCTTTTTTTGGTGGAGTTTCAAGCTTGGTGGATCAGGGGAATGCTGTGGACATGATGTATCTTGATTTTAGTCAGGTTTCTGACAGTCTTCCATGATATTCTCATGGAGAAGTAGGTAAAATGTGGGCTGGGACAAGGTAACCGTTATGTGGAGTTGTAGCTGGTTGAACCCAAAGTGTGCTCACTAATGGTTCCTCAACATCCTGGGGAAAAAGGGACTATTGAGGTGCCAAAGGGTTCTGTCCTGAGCTCATTGTTGTTCAACATATTTTATAAATAACATGAAAGAAGGAATTAAAGGAGTGCTGCAGATAACAGATTGGAGAACTGAGCCCAAACTGACAAAATGAATTTCAATAGGGACAATGTAAGGTTCAACACTTAGGGAAGAATAACCAGCTGCACAAATGTAAGATAGGAGAAAATGATCTAGGGGTCTTAGTAGACCACAAGCTTAACGTGAGTCAACAGTGTGTGATGCAGCAGCAGCAAAAACAAAACAAAACAAAACAAAACCCTAATACTATTCTAGGCTGCATCTACAGAAGTAGTGTCCTGGTCAAGGGAAGTAATAGCACCACTCTATTCTGCCTTGGTCAGACCACACCTGGAGTACCGTGTCAAGTTCTGGGCACCCCAGTTTAGAAAGGAAATTGACAAGTTGGAACGTATGCAGAGGAGGGTGACCAAGATGATAAAGGGTCTGGAAACCAAGCTTTATGAGGAACTGTTGAGGGAGTTGGGTATGCTTAGCCTTGATAAGAGGAGGCTGAGAGAAGAGATGATACCAATCTTCAAATATCTCAAGGGCTGTCACACGGACGATGGAGGAAGCTTGTTTTCTCCTGCTCTGGAAAGCTGGACCTGAAGCAATGGCTTCCAGTTACAAGAAAGGAGATTGCAACTAAACATCAGGAAGAACCTTCTGATAGCTGTTTGACAGTGGAATGAACTCCCTTGGAAAGTGGTGGACTCTCCTTCCTTGGAAGTTTTAAAGCAGAGGTTGGAAGGCCATCTGTCATGGATGCTTTAGCTGAGAATCCTGCATTGCAGGGGGTTGGACTAGATGACCCTCAGGGTCCCTTCCAACTCTTCAAGTCTATGAGTCTATGGAAATGTTAAGAGTGGGCAGAAAAGAAGGCAGCAGAGTTAGCAAACAGGGACACAGTCTGTCAATGATCATTAGTATTTGTTTGAAGCCCTGCATTCCTAGAACACAAACAGGCTGCTGCAGGGGAAAAAAATAGGTCATTGCTTTCAAATTGCTTCCCTGCTGGAGTTCAATTTCTTTGAAATGTCAATTATAACTTGACTGTGTAACAGGCCAATCTTCCATTCTCACTGCATTAGTGTATTTACTGTATACCATATTTATTTCTGCATCTCAAAAGATAAGCAAACGATTAAAGCCAGCAACTGGCTTGAGACTAAGTGAATAAAGAAATAAACAGAAAAACAACTGCCTTGTGATATGTGTTCTTTGACTATTTCAGTATTCATGCTCCAGTGATCTACAACTTTGGCATATATCCATTGTTCTGAAGCCAGCACCATGATTCAGTCTATAAGCTTTTCTGCTCTGGGATATCTAACGTTTGGATGTTTCAATCACGGTGAAATCCAGTGAGTTTTTGGGCACAGGATAATACATGCATGCAAATGAACATTTGAAATTGTTAATGCCTCAGAGGAAACAGATACAGCAGGAAAATCACGAAGAATGATTAATGCAAACAACATTGGAATACCAATTTTGAATTCATTTTAATGTTTGGAATACTAAAAAGAAACTTACTGCTTAGAAGTGGTGCAATGCAAATACTTCAAAAATTTATACAGACCATGTTACAAATATTTCCTCTCTGTGTCATCCAAGATGAGGCATAAGCTACTTACAGAAGCAGGGACTGTCAAAGAAACAGTTTGCATGCGGTGGGAGGCTGGGATTTGGCACCTGAAGCTAACAAGGCAGAAGCCCACTCTGGAATATAATGATCTCAGAAGACATTCTTTAGGATTTCTGCTAAGAAAGAAGGGGGCCAAACCATGGTGACAATCACTGCTGTACGTGTTTTTGACACATAGCCCATTTTACACGACAAGTTTGAATCATGGGCAGAGTTTCTTGCTGTGTTCCTCTGTATTCAGCAATGCAGCACATACAGGGCTTTGCCAAAAGCAAGCGCAGACAAAACCTCATGGACGGTCAAAAGAAATTCCATTAACGTGGCACAATGCAAATATATTCCAGCTTGGGCAAAGCTACAGCCATGACCACTACGTTGTGTGTGCTCTGCACACACACAAAACACACTTAAGCTTCTCAAATGGATACAATCATTTTTAGGCTGAAATCCTAAACATACTCATTGGGAAACCACTGGAAATTAATATACTCTGTGTAAATAGTCTTATGAGTAGAGTGTTAATCAAAAAGGACTTTAAGGCATTTATATGGTGCTGTATGCCTCTGAATACCAGTTACTGGGATTTGCAAGAGGGGAAGAGTGCTCTTGCACTCTGATCCTGCTTGTGAGAGTTACATAGGCATCAGACTGACCATTGTGAGAACAATATGCTGAACTAGATGGGCCTTTGGTCTAATCCAGAATGGGTCCACTTACATTCTTTTATAGACCTGAAGTTAGGGTTGCCATATTTCAAGAGGTGAAAATCCGGACACAAAAAGTTGTTGAGGTTTTTTTAGGGCAATTGCCCAATAGTCCCTCCACCACTGTTTGAGCCAGAGCCCAGGTAGCCCCCACCAGATCCCAAGCCTGAACCAGAGTTGCACGCACGCACGCACGCACGCACACGCGCGCACACACACACATTTTTTTAAAAAAACCAAAATGAAACCAAAAATCCAGACTATTTGCTTTAAAATGCAAAATTCCCCCCAGATGGGGATGTAGAACCCCCAAAAGAGGACATGTCTGGGAATTCCTGGATGTGGTGCAGCTTCCCCATTAGAATCTATAGCTCCAGAAAGACTTCACTGAAATTGAAGCTGGAACCAGCTCTCTTTGGATTCAGCACAATATTCCTGCCACTCTCTTTTAAAGGAGGAGCTGTTATTTTCTCTGGGGGGATGCAGGGGTATGCATACCCCTAAACATTTTGTGAATCTAAGTTTGGCCACACTGAGGGGCAGTATTTCAATATGAGTGGGAAAATGAGAGTACCCCAAAACTTTTTTTTTTAAAGAAAAAAGCACTGGGGAGGAGTATACTCTCTCAGCTCCATAAAACTGGGCTGGTGGAGGGAGAAGAGGGGACAGCCTTGCTCTGGAGTGAAAAAGATTGTTCACTATGATTAACATGTTATTAAAGCACATTTTCCCCCTCATATGATAAAGCTGTAGCAGCAGCTGGAGGAGAGGATGGAATCATGTTTTCTTGGCTCTCCAAAGTACTAGTTTGAGTGCTGGGTAAATACCCCAAACAGAAACAGAAACCCTGCCTTGAGAAAACTGGGTCAGCAACAAGTATACATTACTGTGCTGAAAGCAAAATGGAACCTAACATGGCTTAATGCATATTTTCTTATTGTAGGGACCCAGACAGCAAAATAGGATGTATAGCTAGCAATCTGCGATAATATACACACTTGTGCAAATTAATTGAAAAAAGGATGTTTTCGATTTTACTCATAATCCTGTGCTCAAAACAAACATGAAAAGTCAGTTGATCATTATGGTGTCGGAAGGCTGCAGCCAATTGAAGGAATGATGCACTTGCCACAATAAATTGAGGTTCTACGAAAGAGAGTTATTTCAGAGCTGGAAAATAGGTATCCTGGTGGTACTGGGATATTGCAGCAGGACCTACCCCCTGTCACACATCGAAAGTGGTGAAGAAATTCATGACAGAGCAGCAAATGCAGGTACTTGATTGGCCAGGGAATTCCCCAGACGTAAATCCCATCGAGAATTTGTGGCTATATGCAAAAGTCGCCTCCGTGCTGTAGACTCTACAACTATGGAGAAACTCATTCAGGAGCTGATTCAAGTGTGGTACAGGGATCTGAAAATCAACAGTGACTGTTCGAAACTAGTACAGTGGTACCTCCGGTTACGAACTTAATTCGTTCCAGAGGTCCGTTCTTAAGCCGAAACCGTTCATAACTCGAGACGCGCTTTCACTAATGGCCCCTTCCACTGCGGCCGGTGTGCGACTTCCGCTCGCATCCCGGGACCAAGTTCACAACCGGGAGCATCTACTTCTGGGTTAGCCGAGCTCGTAACCTGCAGCGTGTGCAAGGAGGACGGTACGTAACATGAGGTTCCACTGTAGACTCCATGCCAAATCGTGTTCAAATGCTGCTTAAAAATAGCGGAGGCCATATCTGTTACTAATGTATGTATATGTGAGTTTTGTACAATAAACTACATTGTTTGTTTCAATTAATTAGCACAAGGGTATATAATATATGCACACCCCAAACATGTTTAATGTAGACTTTTAAAAATACAGTATCTGTCCTTCAATGGTAGCCATCCAACAACTGTTTTAACAACTGGATGATGGAATGGCTGGGGAGGGAGAGGAAGGCAGGAGTTTGACAGTGTGTCTAGGAGTGGGAACAGGAAAGAGGTTCAGCAGCAGAGCTAGAGAAATGCACCATAATATTTCAGCAGTGTTTATCTGATCTTCCAAGACTGAGGTCATGTTTCAAGTCTTTCAAGTTTGTTTGCTACCACAGTTTCCATAACAGTTCCAATTTCAGCTCTCTAAGGAAGAATGCAGGGCAATATTTAAACCAAGAATCTTTGCTTTTTTACTGTCACATTTTCTTTCACCTCATTTCCAGTCCCCTCTTTATGGCAACTTTAAGACACAAGCTTGTACTGTATTTGCAAATTGTTTATGCTCTACTTTTTCTTTTGGCCTCATAGCCTTTGTTTCAAAGCAGCATTTCCTACCATAGATTTAGGCATGGAGCAGAGAATTAATCTAATATTTACTGCAGCAGAAAAAAAATACAAAAGCAAAGTGAAGGAATAAAATGCCTTCCTAAGAAGCCAAACAGCAGTTTCCTTTTTCTTATCGGACAGGCTGTAGGTTAGGTCATTTGTTTTCGGCTGCATAACTGCTGGGTACAAACATTGCTAGTTTCTTTGAATTATGTTGGAAGTGACTCATTTCTCCTCAGGATTTCAGAAACAGATATCCATGTGATCTTTTCTCTCAGGGTACACAAGAAACTGTGCAGGAAAGAACACCTTATTTCAACATGGCTATCTTTCAAGACACTGTTATAACAAACTCCGGGTCTCCCCCATAACGTTTCATTGGCCACAAGAGTAGGCAGCATTTGGGAATTTCCTGGCAGGGTTACAATGAGTCAGCTTGAGGACCTTGTTCTAGCTTGTTCAGTTATTTGGGAGTACGTGCCATTGAATGTTGAAGGATTTACTTCTGAATAAACTTGTTTAGAAAACTTGCTTTACCTAACTGCTCTAACTGAGGAAAGCTGGGGGAAAAGACTGTGAAAACACAACATTGATTGCTTTATGGATGATCAAACAAGAAAAGGGAAGGCCACACATCAGATGCAGAACATATATCTTACATGCGGAAGGTCTCACACTTAACGCCTAGCCCTTTCAGTTAAATTGTTGGTAAAAGGTGATGGGAAAGGCCAGTACCAGTGACATAGCAAAGTTGCTACAAGTCAGCATAGACAATGCTGGATTACAAAGACCCATGGCAGGGGTGGTGAAACTGTGGCCCTCCAGAAGTTGCTAGGCTACATCACCCAACATCCCTTACTATGGAGCATGCTGACTGGGACCAACACGAGTTGGAGTCTAACAATCATCTAAAGGCTACAGGCTCCATACTATTGACCTATGATCTGACTCTGTAGAAGGTAAAAGGTAAAGGTACCCCTGCCCGTACGGGCCAGTTGTGACCGACTCTAGGGTTGCGCGCTCATCTCGCTCAAGAGGCCGGGAGCCGGCGCCGTCCGAAGACACTTCCGGGTCACGTGGCCAGCGTGACGAAGCTGCAACTGGCGAGCCTGCACCAGTGCCGCACATGGAAACGCCGTTTACCTTCCCGCTATAAAGTGGTACCAATTTATCTACTTGCACTTAGGGGTGCTTTCGAACTGCTAGGTGGGCAGGAGCTGGGACCGAACGACGGGAACTCACCCCGCTGCAGGGATTCGAACCGCCGACCTTATGATCAGCAAGTCCTAGGCACTGAGGTTTTACCCACCGCGCCACCCGTGTCCCTCTGTATAAGGTAGGGATGAGGAAACCTTTTTCAGGGCCACGTTCCCTCCTGAGCAGCCTTCTGGGGCCCACATGCCAGTGATGAGCAGGGCAAGAGGCAAAAGTGGGCTGAATATCAAATGTAAACTTTGCCGTCGTACAGATATTACATTTGCAGCTCTAAAGATGACCTCAATATGATCAAGTAAACCAGTTTAATAAAGTCTCCAAATTCAGTGTTTGGATTCCCACTTCCTCAAATGGCATTATAAAGGTGACATTTCTATTGGAAGAAATAACGTCACTAAAAGCTTCATAATGGTTGGCTCTGCATTCAGCTGCTGCCGAAATGGCCTCTAGCATAGAAAAGGGGTAAGTTTCCACACAATTAAGAGAATGATGGATGCTCGCTTAATCAGTTGATTAGTATAATCAAGATACAAGCCATTTGACACTTTTATTCATATTGCTGATTTTCAAATTAGAATACAGGATAGTTTACAAAGGGATCAAATAGCATAGTTATTCTGATTACAAGATTCATTTACTAAAACACATAAGACATACAAATAAAAATTCTAGGGGCCATTGGTACCTTAATCCTAATGCCAGAACTAGGACTGATGGAAGCTTTTCAGGGTCTCAGGCAGAGACCTCTTTCAAACCTGTCAAATAATTTTTTCCTCCCCACTCAAGAGAGAAATTAACTTGATTTTTTCCCCCAGAAGACATCAAAGCACAGGGCAGCTTATAACTGAATATATGTAAGATACAAGTATCACAATTCTAATTTAATGTTCTAATGCAACCTGAGTTTGTTGTAGTGGTCTTATATTATTCTATACTTCAATCAAAATCCTGGACTGCCAACAATGAAAACTTCCCTTCCAGCCCATAATATGTTAAAAACTGTGAAGAACTTCAACAGGTGATGGCGGGGAATGAACCCAGGGCTCTTAGCTTGAGTCATGCCCCCACCCCTTTAAAGAGTAATAGACCTTATCTTGCCCTCAGCATGGTGCAAGATGTTAAATCTCTAGTTGTGTTTTCTGATCCTTCAAACACACAGCATGTCATCATTTATACCTGCTGTTCTTAACAAACATGGTTTTGGTTTTCAGTACTTTTTGCTTCAATCAAGATGGTGGTCCAAGACCTCAAAAGTCCTAGAGTTGTGGGCAAAAATCTCTAGGTGGCAAAAAGCCACAACTGTTGCTGCTTTATGCCTCCCAGCAGCTCCTTCTTAGTTTCACCTCCTCTCCAAAAAAAATCAATACTGCTGCTGTTCTCACCATGTCAACACCTCCTCCTGCCACTTCTCCCAGAGAGCCCTTCCTGCCATCAAATTCAAGTCAATGATTTGAAGGAAAACTTGGGAGTGCTGCCAATGCTTCCTTTGCATCAAGAAGTTGGCATTTTTAAAAATTTGGCACCATTTTCTGTTGCCAAGTTCAGAAAGCACTAACTTGGGGATTCAAAGGGAGTGTACTTAGAAGGTACCCCGTCCACTTTAGCTGTGGTTTTAAGTTTCAAGTCACAACTTGACATTAGGCGTGGGAAAGGCAACCATGGTTTCCCCTAAACAGAGTGTTGAACCAATCTTCAAGGTCTGCCTGGGTCTAATTAGGCCCACAGGCTAGAGGTCCCCACCCCTGTATAACAGCTCCATCAATGAGAGGCAAGACGACAGTCACAAAGGAGGAGAGCCCAACACTTCTCTCCAGCCAACCGCTGCAACTTCTAATGAGGCACTAGGTTTTGCAAAACCCATCCCCGGAGTGGAACATAAAACAGAAGCTATCTCATGAATTAATGTGTCCACCTTGATGAATTATCAGCAGCACCAATCTGCACGTATCCATGAAGTGTTCAGGAGCTATAGCCAGCAAACGCCAGGGCTTCCTCACCCAAATCTAATTATTTATTGATTTCCCACCCTAGTCTAATTTGATATTGACATCTGGAGTTTTGAGGTTGCCAGTGCACTGTTCTTCTTGCACCGCATTTTAAGTAGCAACAACCAGTGTCTGTTGATTTAAAAGCCTCTTACTGCTCTCAAGTTTCCCAAAATGTCCTCAATACGTCAAGGAAATTATGTCAGCTCTTTTGCATAATCTGCATAGCCAATCGTTCTTTTTTTAAAAAAAAAAAATCCAATCTTCTTCAAGGAAACACAATGCCTCCATATGGAAATTTAGTGAATGAGGCTGTTTTAAAGCACCCAGCTCTTCTGCGGCTGGGGGAAATGACACAAAGAGTTCATTTACTGATTTCAAAAGCATGTTCAGCACCTTCATATTTTTCACAGAGGCTTGGTGCAAGTTTAGCACTTTTCAGCATAACTGAGACAGGGAATGAACTTCCCCAGCAGAAATCTCCACTCTTTCCTTAAAGGTAAAGGACCCCTGACAGTTAAGTCCAGTTGTGGACGATTCTGGGGATGCGGCACTTTACAGGCCGAGGAAACCGGCGTTTGTCCGCAGACAAGTTTTCCTTGGTCATGTGGCCAGCATGACTAAGCCGCTTCTGGCACAACGGAACACTGAAACCAGAGCAGCGCATGGAAACGCCATTTACCTTCCCGCCGGAGCAGTACCTATTTATCTACTTGCACTTTTTTTGGCGTGCTTTTGAACTGCTAGGTTAGCAGGAGCTGGGACCAAGCAATGGGAGCTCACCCCATCGTGGGGATTCGAACCGCCGGCCTTCTGATTGGCAAGCGCAAGAGGCTCAGTGGTTTAAACCACAATGCCACCTGCGTCCTCAACTCTTCCCTTGGTTGCACTAATTATGGTTTAGCAATACACCAGTCCAGAGTTACCAGCCACCACCACAACAGCTTGACTCAGATGTATACCAACAATCAGGAAAGATACTACCAAGCACACAAGGATGCCAACATGATTAATGAATAGAGTCAAGGAAGTTATTAGAGGCAAGAAGACATCCTTTTTTTTTTTTAAAAAAAAAATGAAGTCCTACCCAACTGAGGAGACCAAAAAAGAACACAAACTTAGGCACAATGAAGTCAAAGGTGTGCTTTAAAAGAGGTTAGAGAATCAGAGAAGCTGAATACCGTATTTTTTGCTCTATAAGACGCACCAGACCACAAGACGCACCTAGTTTTTGGAGGAGGAAAACAAGAAAAAAATTATTCTGAATCTCAGAAGCCAGAACAGCAAGAGGGATCGCTGCGCAGTGAAAGCAGCAATCTCTCTTGCTGTTCTGGCTTCTGGGATAGCTGCGCAGCCTGCATTCGCTCCATAAGACGCACACACATTTCCCCTTACTTTTTAGGAGGAAAAAAGTGAGTCTTATAGAGCAAAAAATACGGTAATATTTGTCTTCACTCTGGAAGATGCAGGGCAAATGCCTGAACCAGAACAATCATTCTTTCCATGTTATCAGGGTTTACCCTTAAGCATCATTTGACAAACCTTGATTTCAAAATCTGGTTAACATGGAAACATTAGTTAATCATTGTTGGTATCAAATCTAAGGTAAACTAGGGAAGAGAGGAAATAATTCATCCCAGGGAAGCAAAGGAGAAAAGAGAGTGAGTATGTCTTTATAAGCCATAATTTGGAATCTGTAGCTAGTACAAAATGCTCAATGGAGCAGCCAGATTTGTACATATTTGTACACAGGGCTGAAAGATCTATGTTGACTGCCCATGAGCTACTAAGCCAGGTTCAAAATTGTGGCTATTGACATTTGAAGCACTTAACAGCTTGGTACCAGGATACCTTAGCAGGCTGCTTCTTCTAGTTCTGTACAGAACAATCCAAATCATAAAAGCTTTCAAGGAAACCTTGCTGGGCAGTCACTTGGTTTGGAGACCCTGCCTACTCTGAACGGTATGTAAGCCAGCTGACTATGGCCTCTTGGAGTGCATCAGGACTAGGTTAACATTATTCACTTGTGTAATAATTTTGATTTAGCATTTGTTATAAGTCTAGATTATTTCAATGTAATATTGATTTTCCCCCAACATTTATCGACAGTTGGTTTTGTCTTATTGTTCCTCGACTCCACTATGGTAGGCATTTTGATAGTGTTAAATGTTTTATTGTGAGTCACTTTGGGCACAGTTTGCTGTGGAAAAGGAGGACATGGCTAAACAAAATATTAATAGGTGGTCAAGGTAAATGTGTGTTCTGCAAAAATCCCAGTCTGTGTGTGGCTCTTTGTAGACTCACTGGTTGTTCATCCTTCCTGCAAAACATTCCCCAAAACATTTCCCAAAGTCCTGAAGTACTGTGGCCAAATTTTCTGCATATTCAGTAAGATCTCTGCTGTGCTCCAAAGAATGCCTCTGGAGCTCAAAGAGTTTAGTTGGGGGGTGGGGGAAGAGCTGCACAAGGCTCACATGGTGATGTTTTGCAGTTAAAGGAAGAACACATACACACTTTTGGCCACTGAGTAGTGTGCGCCATGTCAACTCTCTGAAAATTTCTCAGAAAAGAGGCAGAAACACAGTGAGTGGTAGTGGAGGAAGAGTTCCCCAAAATGGAGGATGGGGTTCAGTCCCGTACTGGTATAACGAGATCAAAGAATCTGTGGCACAGAAGTGAAAAAAAAAACGCATTTTAATATCTTATGTTGATTTCGTCTATAATTAAAGTACCACATCATTCAGTGTTTCTTTGGAGGGGGTTATGCTGTGATTTTTATTTTTAAAGCTAAGGTTGATTTTAAGTGCAGAAAAAGAAAAGAAAAGAAAAGAAATCATTTAAGAGTTTCCATGAATTACATTGCGGAATGATATTTGAAATAAAATTGAGCGGTGAAAAGTATGCAGATGTTATAGATGACAAATTAATGACTTGAACATAGGGGCATTTCAGGTATTATTCCCATAGCAACTAAAATTTCCCTCTGCCGTTGGTGTTTCCACTAATAGACATCAATCCTTCAGAAAAGAAATAGTCAATTGGCAGCATGCCACCTACATTACAGTGTATGGCTCTGGAGATTCCTTGTACTAACCCCCAAAACAGGACTGTGGCTGATCACATGTTTTCCCAGTACAGCCACATAACCTGTTTGCCAAGGGGCTTTGTCTTAATGAGATTTGTATAGAAAGCTGCATTTCACAAAAAAGTGTTTTTTAAAAAGAGTATTATAGCCCTGTTCTATTGCATAAATTCTTTTTCTCATCCAACTGGAGGCTAAAAACAAAACAAGCTCCACCCCCTGTAGATAGTCACAAACGTGCTCAAAATGATGAAATTGGGGTGGGGGTGGCAGATGTTTAAATTAAAAACAGAACTCCCTTGCATATTTCAAACATAATTTTTATTCCCATTGGCCTTTCCCAAAGCACTGTAACAAGTTCCATATTTGCCTAAATGCTTCCCTACTGTAAAATTTCCAAAGGGTTGGTCTGTTGTATCCGAAGCAAACAATACTTTCACCTTAAAGACTAACAATATCACTGAAAAGCCTTTGTGGACCTGGCTTCCACTAAAAAACAAGAATTATGATGATGATGTTCAAGTGAGTTGCCCAAGGCATTTAATATTTTGCATTAATATATATACTAAGCATTTATAGATCATTACAGTGGTACCTCTGGTTAAGAACATAATTCGTTCTGGAGGTCTGTTCTTAACTTGAAACTGTTCTTAACCTGAGGTACCACTTTAGCTAATGGGGCCCCCCACTGCCGCCGCAAGATTTCTGTTCTCATCCTGAAGCAAAGTCCCAAGGGACTACTTCCGGGTTAGCGGAGTCTGTAACCTGAAGCGTTTGTAACCTAAAGTGTTTGTAACCCAAGGTACCAGTGCTTTTCACCACCACCACCACTGCTCAGTCCACCCTCACCACAGAACACCCTCTTTCAAGTAGGATTTGAGTTGTTGCTCACATATTTTGGGTTGAATTCCCGAGCACTGGTCAACTATAACAAGCACATACTTGGAGTATGGCATAATTCCTAATCTGAGTTGTGTATCTAAAGCACTACATGACAAGAGTAATATCCAAACATTCTATACAGAGAACCCTACAGTCATGCATGAACATTGTAATCTCTCCAACTAAAATACAGATTCCCCTCCTACGCCACTCTTGTGCTATAGCAGCAGATCCACTTCTGAAAACATTGTCCAACCTGATGGGGAACCTGCTGTAGCATGATTAAGCCCAAGAACCCTGGAACAGCAATTAACACTGCAATTCACAAGTGCTGTAAAGCAAATATTACCTTCATTTTTCCCCCACTGGCCTATAAAATTTCTTTAAACAGTATACTTTCAACAGGGAAATCCCTCACAAGCTTAAAAAGTTTTCTGATGTTCTAATAATTTTCTGATGTTCTAATAATTTGGATAATTTGAAAGGGAATCATAACTGACATTGAATTTGCATTCCTGAGAATCTACAGACATGTTGGTAGATAATATTCAAAAACATGCAAGGATTTCTGTGAAGGGCTCATGTTTTTAAAATAAAAACAAGTCAGTCCTGATCTTACCCAACACTACTTCTTGGGCCCATGTAAAAAGAGGGGGGAGAAGAGTTTCCAGACTCCTATTTCTTGTTCGAAATAAAGTAATTTAAAAAGAACATGTCAAAACCCGTCAAAGGAAGTGCTGTTTCCACACTGACAGAGCATGGTATGTGCAAGCCCTTGCACAAGTAGTTTTTTTTTTAGAGTGCAAGCCAATGCATATTTACTTCGAAGCAAATCCACTGTGTTCAGTGCAGCTTACTCCCAAGCACACATACTTAGGGTTTGTTTTGGAGGTAGTGGGCCTCCAAAGAGCTGCTAAATCACATGCTAAGCATGCAGAACTTCCCGTGTTTAATCCCTGGTGTCTCTAGATCAGGGGTTGACAAGGTTTACCTCGCCTGGGCTGGTTCACTCCAGCAGAGATCCCTCTATGGGACAGACTGCGTGCGCATGTGAGTGTGCGCACGATTTCCGGCGTCTGCACATGTGCAGATGCAATTTCTGGTGCCGCGGAAGTGAGTCCCCATGGTGCGTCGGTTTAGCGGAGAGACTCGTTGAGCGGGCGGCTCAGTTTGAGGTGGCTTGTGGGCTGGTTAAATGACCCCTGTGGGCTGCTTGTGGCCCATGGGCCTTAGGTTGCTGACCCTTGCTCTAGATAGAGCTGGGAAAACTCTTCCCCGAAACCCTGCAGGGCTGCTGCCAGTTAGTGCAGAAAATATAGAGTTAAATGGACCAATAGGCTGATTTGGAACAAGGTAGCTTCCCATCTTCCATTGGAGGCTGTCGTGTACACATTAGGAATTGTTTAGTTGATTACTCTTTTTATCAGTTGAAGAGCTCCAGCCAGGAATAAAACATATTTGTGAAATTACTTTAAAAACCTGGTGCCATCTTGTAAGAGATAATAACCCTCTCTCTTACACACATATACAAATTGCTCTTAAGTTGGTGCCTGCTGCGACACATGCATGTATGATCTAAATGCAAATAAATTATCCTTTTTTGATAGAAATATTGAGAAATATTGTTTTTCTTCAACTTTATACATATTAAGGCTGCTATCCTATGTACATTTATCTGGGAGCAAATCCCATTAAAGACAGAGCAAATTGCTTCCAAGTAAGAATGAACTTAGTTAATTAATTATACAAGCTTTAATTAAGATTCTTTTAATCAGTTGATAATTCCAATTTTGACAGCATCACTCACAGAAGTTTAACCTTAGACATTTTTGCCTAGCTAGCGTGAGATGGCTATAAGCAAAGCCTTCAATATGCGGAAACTACAGCCAAGAAAACTCTCAACAAGAGACGAACTTAAAATTTGCATTCAGATTCAAGTAGGGCAACAGGTTCTGAAAGGTATAAAATTACTACATACCTTGCGCAAGCATATTGAACTCCAGGAAGAGAGCAATGTGGTAAAGTTCCATAGCTTCTTCAGCCCTTGTCATGTTTGGCTTTCCTGCTACAAGAGCCTGAACTTCGCTTAAACTCCCCACTGAGGGACTGCTGTGCAAAATAGAGAGGTCCACCAAATCTGTGTACATACAGTTTAAAATCACTCTCACGTATTTTTTTGGTATGATAGATTCATCCAGTATAATCCTTGTTGGAGTCCTTAGCGTTCGATCTGTGATTTCTTCACCGGTCCGTATTCTCCGCTGTAGTAGATGTCGAAAAAACGGGGACCGTGATGAAATTATAGCTTTGTGCGCTCTGAGCTCCTCATCTAAGCAGCTCTGACTTCCACCATAAGCTTCAACCAGTTCAGAGTCAGATGAAAAGCAGAGAACCACATCATAGTAACACATGTAGTCCAACAGCCCTCGCATATCAACATCTAAAGAATTTGGTGTTCCAAATTCTTCACTGAGCTGCATAAGGATGTCAACGTTTTGAAATCTCGAGTCCTCCATTCCAAATTCTCCTGTGTACAAGTAGTGTAACAATGCCGAAAACATGGGCAGGTCTATGCCAGCTGTGTTGATATCCATTATAATCTCTGCACCGTACTCTGGTGAAGAAGAAAGTAGGGTCTTAAAAAACGGGCACCTTGCAGCCAAAATTGCACGATGCACAGGGAAGCAAGTCTCTTGAAATATTAGATCAACATCCGTACAGTATTTGAACTCATACAGTTCAGCCATGTCTTTCTGCAACGTTCTGGCTTCTGGTCTTGCCAAACTAGCTTGTAGAGAAAGCTCTTTTAAGGCTAATGTTCCTTCATACTCTTCCACTAACGCATTGACATCTCTAACATCCCAGCCTGAGAGTAGCTCACGCATCTGCTTGGCATGATCGGCAGACCGGCTGGACTTTCGGCGCTTAATAAACTTCTTTTTGAGGGTGGCAAGCCCAGAGCTTTTCTTTTTCTTGTCTTGAGGTTTCTCATGGCCATGGTCAAGGCTATACAGTTTCGATTCACAGCCATAGCCTTGATGAGAATAGGAGGATGTTCCTGAAACAAAAAGGAGAACTGTGTGTGGATCTAATACAGAAAACCCTGAAACACATGGTAGTTAAATGTGTGCAGCAAACATGTTCTATGCTTAAGATAATATTTTTTTCTCTTGCTAAGTGTACTCTTTTAAAAGGTGCATTTTATATTTAACTTCCTTAAGTAATGTTTTCTTTTGAAATATTATTTTTTGTTAACTTTGCTGCATTAAATGTGCATTCTGTAGCTAACCTCCTTTGTAATGCTTTAGTCTGAAATCTTTAAGACAATATTTTAGTTTCCTGTTAATTCTGTTGCTATGAATTTATGTTATATAAAGTGGTACAGAAACGAAATAAACAACAACTAATAGTAATAATAAGAATAATGCTAGTAGTTATACAATTATACTGCACACCTCTAAGCGATCAATAGTATTAAGTGACTTACAATATCGAATTGCCAAAACACAACAATAAAAACAAAAACCTTCTATAAAGGCACAAAGAAGGGCAAAAAAAGTGGACCAAGTCAACAACCGTGAACTCAAAAGCAGTAACATGCACAGGAATAATTTTAAGTTGGCAGTCTTCAACTTGTCAGACCTAGGACCAACACTTAGCCCGAACCTGCAGTTCAGAGACACTTTTTAAAACACTGAATGTTCCCATTTCACTCTCATCAGATCCCCCTCCCCTCTTTCTGCTTCTCTTAAAAAGAAAATAGCATTGGTAATGTTGTCCTGTCTTGGGTCAGAGGGGTACTAACCGATCGGTTAAAGACCAATGCCTTAGACAACAAGAAGATTGAGTTCCCTCCTTTTCACATCAGCTACAAAAAGGAGAACTGGCCTGAAATTATAATCATTTATCTGGAATATGTGACCAAGTGGAAAAATCCCACTTGCTTTCCTGTGGTTTCACTATTTTTATCTATTTTATGTCTGTTCATTATCCTGTTTCTGAGGACTATCCATGTTTGCTAGTCATATACAGTCTTCTGGAAAGCCAGTACAGTGAGATATCTTACAAAGGATACCTTTTTTATTTATTTTAAAGATAACTGCATCCTGCTTGCATCATTTATCACAGAGATAAGTGGCTCCACAAGACAGATGATTACTGGGATTGGCCTTGCAGGGCAAATTTGACAGGCAAGCAGGCAATCACATGCCATTATAGTGGTACATAACTGCCAGGTGGGCACCACTGCCCACCTCTCAATATCCTTTGCATGGGATTTCCATGCACCCTGGTTGTCTGGCTCGTGCGAACCTGCAACTGCTGCAAAGCTGTTCTGCTGACTGTAAAGGGATTGAAGACAGCTTCTGCAGTCCCATGTGAGCCTCTGGAGCCTGAAACAGACGTGTGGGTGGGGCTGTTGGAAAGCCCTTTGCCAAACCACTCTTTGAAGCAGTGCCCCCCTCCTTTTAACATCACTCAAGCAATGCTTAAAAGGAGGAAGACTGCTTCAAACAGCAATAATAATAATAATAATAATAATAATAATAATAATAATAATAATTTATACCCCGCCCATCTGGCTGAGTTTCCCCAGCCACTCTGGGCGGCTCCCAATCAGTGTTAAAAACAGTACAGCATTACATATTAAAAACTTCCCTGAACAGGGCTGCCTTAAGATGTCTTCTGAATGTCAGGTAATTCTTTATCTCTTTGACATCTGATGGGAGGGCGTTCCACAGGGCGGGCGCCACTACCGAGAAGGCCCTCTGTCTGGTTCCCTGTAGCCTCACTTCTCGCAATGAGGGAACCGCCAGAAGGCCCTCGGCGCTGGATCTCAGTGTCCGGGCTGAACGATGGGGGTGGAGACGCTCCTTCAGGTATACAGGACCGAGGCCGTTTAGGGCTTTAAAGGTCAGCACCAACACTTTGAATCGTGCTCGGAAACGTACTGGGAGCCAATGCAGATCTCTCAGAACCGGTGTTATGTGGTCCCGGCGGCCACTCCCAGTCACCAGTCTAGCTGCCGCATTCTGGATTAATTGCAGTTTCCGGGTCACCTTCAAAGGTAGCCCCACGTAGAGCGCATTGCAGTAGTCCAAGCGTGAGATAACTAGAGCATGCACCACTCTGGCGAGACAGTCCGCGGGGAGGTAGGGTCTTAGCCTGCGTACCAGGTGGAGCTGGTAGACAGCTGCCCTGGACACAGAGTTAACCTGCGCCTCCATGGACAGCTGTGAGTCCAAAATGACTCCCAGGCTGCGCACCTGGTCCTTCAGGGGCACAGTTATCCCATTCAGGACCAGGGAATCCTCCACACCAGCCCGCCTCCTGTCCCCCCAAAACAGTACTTCTGTCTTGTCAGGATTCAACCTCAATCTGTTAGCCGCCATCCAACCTCCAACCACCTCCAGGCACTCACACAGGACCTTCACCGCCTTCACTGGTTCTGATTTAAAGGAGAGGTAGAGCTGGGTGTCATCTGCATACTGATGAACACCCAGTCCAAAACCCCTGATGATCTCTCCCAGTGGCTTCATATAGATATTAAAAAGCATGGGGGAGAGGACAGAACCCTGAGGCACCCCACAAGTGAGAGCCCAGGGGTCTGAAGACTCACCCCCCCACACCACTTTCTGGACATGGCCCAGGAGGAAGGAGCGGAACCACTGTATGACAGCGCCCCCAGCTCCCAGCCCCTCTAGACGGTCCAGAAGGATGTTATGGTCGATGGTGTCAAAGGCCGCTGAGAGATCCAGCAGAACTAGGAAACAGCTCTCACCTTTGTCCCTAGCCCGCCGGAGATCATCAACCAGCGCGACCAAGGCAGTTTCAGTCCCATGGTGAGGCCTGAATCCCGATTGGAAGGGATCCAAATGGTCCATTTCCTCCAGGCGTGCTTGGAGTTGTTCAGCAACCACCCGCTCAATCACCTTGCCCAAGAATGGCAGATTTGAGCCTGGGCGATAGTTGGCCAAATTGGCTGGGTCTAAAGATGTTTTTTTAAGAAGCGGTTTAATGACCGCCTCTTTCAGCGGGTCTGGGAAGGCTCCCTCACAGAGGGAAGCATTCACCACCCCGCAGAGCCCATCGCCCAGCCCTTCCCGGCTCGCTTTTATCAGCCAGGATGGGCAAGGATCAAGGAGACAGGTGGTCGGTTTCACTCATCCAAGCAGCCTGTCCACATCCTCGGAGGTAACAGATTGGAATTGATCCCATGTAACAGGACCAGACCATGGTATCATGGCCTTTAAGACAATCCCCACACTTCCACATGAGCCTGCGAAGACTCACACAGGAGCCTTAAGACACTTGGCAGAAGTGGTCTTTGTAGAAGTTCCATGCTTCTCCTTTAAGAGAGCATTGGTGGGGAGAAGAGAAAGAAGCCATGTACAGGCTCCTTTGTCTTCTCACCTGCCCTCTTCCTTAAATGAGGACACAGGTGATGTAAGCTGATGGGCAGGTGGTTTGAGGAAAACGACTTTGTGGGACAAATTGGACTCCCCGTCAGGATATCAGCTTGCAGACCAATTCAGAACCTTCTTCTATGCACATAATCTTCTGGGTAAGCCTAGCATCTAAAAATCTGAGGCTCATTCTTAAGAATGTTATGGTAAAAGTAAAGGGACCCCTGACGTTTAAATCCAGTTATGGACGACTCTGGGGTTGCGGCGCTCATCTCGCTTTACTGGCCAAGGGAGGTAGCACCTAACAATGTGAAATGTTTGTAGTCCCATCACAGACATAGAAAGCACTTCTGTCTTAAACTGTTTGTACCTCAAGGCAAACTGGCGCGTATTTATGTAACTACATCTATATCTATTAAATTGATGCCATGCTCTTCCTCATGCAAAGGTTTCATTCAACTTTTATATTGCTTTTCACGCTCTTGTGCTTTTTCGTAAGTATCATATACTTGGCCCAAGTATAACACAGAGTTTTAATCCACTAGCAGATACTACTTTTCTTAGCTGCCACTGCCTTATGGTGTCTTGGATAGGCCACAAAACAAAAACAGAAGGCATGAGAAGCAAGGTCTCTGGCCCTGTCTCATCTAACCAAGTTTCTGAGCTCTCTTGCTGATCTGGGCATGAAGCCAAGAGCATAATCAAGCAGTCTTAAGATGACTGTGTTAACAACATAGGTGAAATCTAATACTGATAACTAGTCAGTAAGAACTCTTTAAAATAAATAGATTATATTAGATTGAAGTACATAGGAACAACATAAAAAACAACCCTCACTTAGGCAAAATCCTTCCTCTGGTGGATAATACTACTGAGCAGGAGACATAAGCTTGTAAGTTCCAAAACGTTAATTTTTCTAAACTATTTCAGATATGGAGCAAACCAAAAGGTGCCTGGCTCATGGGATCAAAAAAGAAAGCACCCTCCCCCATGATACACTTTGTTTAAAACAAAGTGTAGATGATGTGACAAAATTGTTGCTCCACCCCTACAAAATGAACCAATAATTATTGCTAGGGGGAGGTCATGTGAAACGCCAATCAAGACTAGGCAAGTCAGGGATGACATCATATGCAATCAAGTCTCCTGAAGTTTGTCCTGCAGCAGCTATTACCATTTAAATGGATGAGTCCAGGACAGAACATGTTTAGAGGATGCCCTGCCAGGGAACAAATTAACATATAACAAATCAACATTTCCACCTGGGAGGTCCAGGAGGATGGGTCAGCTGTGTGACAAAGAGGATTAGGTTACACTAATCTGCAAGCTTTATGATGGAGGGTGTGCTGAATCTCGGCAACATAATGTTATGTTGCAACAGTTTCATTGTTTCACAGAAGGCATGAAACAAATCTGCTTTGCTTACGTATAAAATCCTACATAGATATACTTGTTCTATTTTAATTAAGGGCCAAGAAAGCAACTCAACAACAATTCTTACATTTCCATAGAACAATACTTTTGGGGCTGTCCTGAAATCCATTTTAAAGATACTCTGCAAGTTCATTATAATTACTTTCAGTACCCTCTTAATATGGATTTGCATTCAGACTCTTCCCTGTTCAATTCCACAAGTTGGTTGTAACTTTCTAAAGGAAAGCTTGAAAAAGAAGCCCAACCCTGCCTTGTCCCTGCTATACACACCTGGGGCCATTTTACCATGGATCCTAAAAGGCAGTTCAAACAAAAAAGATCTAACTTGACTTTCAAAAAATGCTCCAGAGAAAAGTGAACAAAAACCAGGCTTGCTGCAAGTTGGAAATATTAAAGTAGTAATTGAGGCTTCAAGGGAAGCCTCCAAAGGACTTAGGGTTAATTAATACCCAAGATTTACCTTGAGCAAGAACAATCTTGCTATTAAGTCTGATGGGCTAACAATGAGACGTTATTTTAACAGTGTACTTATTCCAAGTTTGTGCCAGAGGCAAAACCTGACAAAATCATGGAGTTCAAACACCAAACTTGCAGGAAGCCTAGTTTCTAATTCTGAAATCTGCAGTCTCCTACCAGTTTCCAGCCCCACAGTGTCGGGGGGGGGGGTGGAAACTCATTTTTGTTAAGTGTGTTCTCCTTATCTGATCTGGCCTTTTATTTTGTGGCAGCCGAGAGAAAAATGTTATCCATGAGAAACTGACTTGCAAAACACTTTGAACTTTAGAACAACTTCCACATGCCACAGCCGAGCAAATTGTATTTTAAGGGGTAGCTGATTGCCCAATAAAGCTAAAGTGACCCTTGTTCACTCCTATTACTAATGCACATATACTTTACTTACAGTAGGACTTGGGATTGTGCCAGCCCACCCTGCTGCTTGCTTATGAGCCTAGATGTAACATGCATGTGGAACTTACAACAATAGAATGATATATCTCTAGGATCAAAAATCTGTTGTTGTATCCAATGCCATCCAAGTGAGGACACATGTGCAAGGGGAATTTACTGCCCCTAGACAGGAGACTCACAGCATATTTGGATGTGGGCAGAAGGTTGCTTGTGGGAGAAACTGAAAATCAGGTCGAGGCAGCACCATTAACACACTGTTGAAACTGGTAGAAGGGCAAGATGAAAACTAGATTCACAGAAGAAACAAGGAACGAGGTAAAAAACAACAACACGGATCCAGGTTTGACATAACAATAAGCACTGGATTATTGTTACATGCATAAGCCTTTGTCTCATGCATCCCATGTTCTCCTTTGGCATAGCCTTAAGGAGACTGGGAATTTTTACTTCTGATTTCAATTAGCCACAGCTTAGCATTATGGCCACATTCTAAACTGTGGATGGTGTTAACTATGGTTAGTTGCAACAAGATAGCTGCATAACCCATGTCTTGAAGCTGGCGTGTTTCAGCTAACCGTAGTTAAGAAGGCCAATGGGTTTGTCAGGCTTCAGACATCACAACAAGTGTGGCTGGTTTAAAAGAGATGTGAAAACTTCCATACACCTTCCTAGTGCCTGAGGGGAGGAGCTAGTGAGGGAGTCTGGGAGAGGCTAGGCATGCTCTCTTAACATTGAGACCATTGTCACCTTGTATGCACACTTTTTGATTTTGCCATCCAGGGAGTCTGAATAAGTACTACGATGCATTTAATTCAAGGTAAGTATTCCAAATGTTATAATTACAAAGTACATCCAAAAGAGATAAAAACACATTTTGCCATGGTAGTTACCAATTATGAACATATTAGACCAGTTCTTTTTCACTTTGGTTGCCTCCAGATTGAGTTCTGGGGCCAAATCAAAGTGCTATTTTTTACTCATTAAACCTGCATGGCTTGGTATTTTCCTATATAAATCTAACATCATCAGTGAATGCCCTTCGTCAAATACCTCTTAATCCTATTTAGAGATTGGCTGCACAAGCAGAGAATCTTCACTACTGTTCCCCCCCCCCCCCAATTATAGGATGCTCTCCCTAACCCTACATTTAAAAAAATACGGTGCCTAATACTTTGCACAGCCTTGATGAGGTTTTGATGTTTAATGGTTGAATAACCTTAATTTAGTGCCAAAAAGAATTTTAATCTCTGCTGGTTGGATGCATGTTTTAACCTTATAAGACTGTTATTTTGCTTTTATGTCAGTGGATATGCTTAGAGTTACATTGTACTGCCCTGGTTGTTGGCTTTTAGTGTTTACTTGAGTCTATTTATGATTTTGTTAAGTCCTTTTATTTGCTCATTGCTCAGAGAACATTGTTACAGAATGACTCATAAATGTAATAAATGGAAATTGTGTGAACCCACAAAGTTCACAGTATCCTAGTATCTTAGATCTATATAACTTGCTAGTCTTCCTTTCTTCCTTTCTTTTTTTTACAGATATCACAAGAAAACCTATGCCCTGGAAATAAAAACTTAAAGACAGGAGAAACTTACCTATGAATGTCTGTTGTGCCTGAGAATTTCCCCCTACCCTTGGGGAACACGAATGAGGGTAGTTTGAAGCATTAGCACCCATTTTCTTCAGTCACTCAGGCATTCCACTGGCTGGCTCATCAGCACACAGTTCCATAATCCATTATAAAACTTCAAGACATGGCTCAGGTAGGTTCTTTGCCTCCATTTCTGAACAACAAAAAAATAATAATAATCATAATCACTGCTGTCTTCCCAAGTACACAGCTGTACTTAATACTGTACTTAATTCAGTAAGAGAACATTCATTATGACAAATGCCTGAGTGAGAAAAACCCATTTAGAATGCAAAAGCAAAATCAGCAGTGCTGCTACAGTTTAAGAGATTGGTAGCCCAATGTTATGCATGTTTGCTTGGAAGTAAATCCCACTGTATTCAGTGGGGAATAGTGCAGCTTTAAAATGTTTAAAATGTTTTCACACATTACATTTAAACCACAGCATTTAAATAAATGCAAAATCTGTGGTAGCCAATATGGACATTTTCAAGACAATCCTATTTCCCAGCTCAATGGATGGCCTTAGGTGAGCCACTATTTGCGTCAGCTTAACCCAACACGGGATTGCCATGCAGGACCTTAAGTGGCTTGGAGAAAAGTTGGGTTCCATGTTCAAAATTAGCCAGGTGCTTTTTGCTACCGGTGTGGGTCCAACTGCAAATACATGGAGATTTCTGGGTGCCAGGTTAGCGACCAAGGTTTAAAAACCTCTGCCTTACTCCATAGTTAATACCATTTCCACTGTGTGTGTTTCTCCCTCTTGCATACTGGGACATGTACATTGTTGTAACAGCAAGCTACAGTCAAGCAATAGAAACCATAGAATGATGGAATTGTAACATTGGAAGGGATCACGAGGGTCATTTAATCCAACCACCTGGTGAATAGATATTCTGTTGGGGCAACCACAATCTAGATTCAAGGTGCTGTTTGGCGCCTAGTTTATATACACCCGAGTTTCTAACTGGTTGGGTTATAAAGGCAATAAAGTGCTGTATATGAGGGTTCTTACCGCACACTCTCCTTGTGCTGAAAATATGCCATCATCTAATACCAACTTATCTGTTCAACTCAGGCCCTCCTGGGCCTTTGATGATGCTATCCCAGCTTTAATTGTTGTTTAGATGTACATTTTTATATTCTTAATGGCATTTGAGAAAAACTCACTTCCTATAAATGTTTCAGATGTGCAGATATAGTGGTCACATAGAGGAGGGAGAAAGGTTGTTTTCTGCTGCTCCAGAGAAGCGGACACGGAGTAATGGATCCAAATTACAAGAAAGAAGATTCCACCTAAACATTAGGAAGAACTTCCTGACAGTAAGAGCTGTTCGTAGTGGAATTTGCTGCCAAGGAGTGTGGTGGAGTCTCCTTCTTTGGAGGTCTTTAAGCAGAGGCTTGACAACCATATGTCAGGAGTGCTCTGATGGTGTTTCCTGCTTGGCAGGGGGTTGGACTCGATGGCCCTTGTGGTCTCTTCCAACTCTATGATTCTATGATTCTATGGTTTTATGCAACTCATGAGCACACAAAAAGCGCTGTTGAAAATCTATCTATCTATCATCTATCTATCTATCTATCTATCTATCTATCTATCTATCTATCTATCTATCATCTATCACCCGTCCTTCACCCCAAGGTCTAGGGCAGGTTTCAACATTAAAAACCATTAAAAACAACTTGCACCCATATAAATAAGAGGGTCCTAAAAATATACACCTTCGGAACAAGTATTGGACTACTGTAATCTGCTCTATAGGGGGCAGCAGCTCCTAGGCTTTGATCAAAAGCTGCAACTGGTGCCAGATGCTGGGGCCAAGAAAGCTGTTAGTACACTATACCCTTGGGTTCAAATCCGCATGATGAGGTGAGCTCCTATTGCTCTGTCCCATTGCTCTGCCAACCTAGCAGTTCAAAAGCACACCGGTGCAAGTAGATAAATAGGTACCGCTGCAGTGGGATGATAAACAGTGTTTCTGTGCGTTCTGGCACTCATCACGGTGCCCCATTGCGCCGGAAGCGGTTTAGTCATGCTGGTCACATGACCTGGAAAGCTGTCTGTGGACAAACACTGGCTCCCTTGGCCTAAAGCGAGATGAGCGCTGCCTAAAGCGAGATGAGCGCTGCACTCCATAGTCCAGGGGTCCTTTCCCTTTTTACCTTTACCCTTTTCTGATTGGCAGTTTGCACTGGTTGCCAATTTGCTTGTGAACCAAGTTTATGGTTCTGGTATTGACTTATAAAGCTCAAAATAACTTGAGACCCCATTATCTAAGGCAATGCATTATCCCACCTGAACCTGCCAAGCCACTCAAATCTTCAGAGGGACCCCTCCTGGAAGTGCCTCAGCCTGCTCTACTTGACCAGGCATCAAACCAGGAAAAGGGCTCTCTCTGCAGCGGTGCCTGCATTATAGAACAGTCTCCCCACAGGGACCAGGCAGGCACCTCGGTAACATATTTCTGATGGCAATTAAAAACACTTTTGTTCACCTAGGAATTTGTGGATTGGGAATTGCTGGCTCTATTTATTGTGCTTGTGCAACTTATTTGGTATATTCTGTTTTGTTTTAACCTAACATTGTTGATCAACCTGTATGCTGCTTTGGTAAACCACATGAAAAGCAGTATAGAAGTATTTTCAGAAATAAATAAAGAGTAGAGATGCGTGTGGTTGTAAGTCAATGTAACTGAGTTGTGATATGTAAACCTACAAAATGAGATGTGCTGCATGTAGGATCTTGTATGTGAAGCAATGGAGGCACTCCCTTCCCTGTAGCGCTTTTGAGTCTAATAAAAAACTGGGTGTGTGAGAGTGAGTAAAACAGCAGACAGATCTTGAGACACTGTGCTGCTCTGGCCACATGACCCCAGTAACCCAAGCCATGCACATGGGCAAGTAGGAACTCTCTTTGACAAAGGGTCACCACTTTTTGTTGGCTCCTGTCTGCAAAGAAAAACAGTTACAGCTATCTACTTAGGTTCAATTAAAATGGACCATGGTCAGCAATGCTGTGAAGGGGACAAGATCAAATGGACTTGTTCCAGAAAAACATGTTTTACCTTTCTCAAATTGCAACATACCATACTGCATCATAAGCAGTGCATTATGCCTCCACAACCACAGGGGCCAATCTTTTTTCTTATCTGTGGGGTACATTTGGCTGAAATGAAACCATTCCTTTTACAAATTAACAGTTCTGCATGAATCTAAGGGAAATTTCCATAAGATCATGATTCGCTGGAACTTGGCCCAACTAGCATGAGCAAAAAACACCCAGCAATAAGCAACTGGTGTTGGAAATGTAAAACTTTCACATGATTGGGAATGCGCAATAATTAAAATATTTTGGGAGCCTGCACTAACAGAAATAAAGAACATCCTTTGTCAGAGCTCCGCAGAGACCCTTTTGCAACAGTATCTGGATACTGCAAAAGACTAATTTCAAAAGACAACCAAGAAACAGTAACATCAGCAAAGATTGAAAGTGGAAAAATTCCCTACGCTGTCAATAAATTCCTGGCTCTCCAGAGTTTAGGAAATGGGTTATATGTCTAAGCTTGTAAACTTAAAAGTAAGAGAAGGAAGGCAGATAGAAGACAACTTCTTTGTATTTTATTGGAATAACGAAGGGCAAGAACAAACAAATGCATATACAGTAAATTGTTAGGAGACGTTTTGAAACATGAAACTTTGCTTTTATAGCAGATTTTCATTTACTCTTTCACTCTAAATGACTGACAAGAGTGCAATACAAAATATCTTAACATATATACCTCAATTTACACAACTGATACTTATCAGTTATAAATAGGGTCAGTTCAGTATCCAATACATTAATTTTTTTTAAGATTAAGTACAGTATTGTCTCATGTACAGATAATTTATATAATACTATTTTATGAATATTCTTTTTCTTTGATCTTTTTGAATAACAAATAAAAACATACTTCTTTGCTAGGGCAGGTTTAGAACTGAGTCCTGGCATTGTGCAATTTTCATTTTTATGGCTCCACCATGAGGGTTTGCTTCTGATGCAACACTGCAAACAGACAGGAATATAATAATATTGGAAGCTGCCTTATACCAGGACAGTCTATTTGTCCACCTAGCCAAGTATTCTCTACTCTGACTGATAGCTACTCTCCAGGGTCTTAAGAGGAGGTCTTTCCAATCAGCTGATACTTTTAACTGCAGATGCCAGGGTCTGAAGTTGAGACCTTGTGCAGGCACAGCGTGTGTTGCACCACTGAGCGATTCCACACACTTAACTAATACTGTACCCTCTTTTCAGCATAAGCCATAAAGTACCTTATTTTTATCCTTTCACTTGTCATTTAAAAACCCTAAATTCCAGGGGCAGGTCACATCTGTTTACATCTTGCCCCTGTTCCTGCACTGCCAACTACCCTAGTTATTTCTATGGCTACTGCGTCTGCAGGAAACCTCATGACCAGAAGCTCAGATGTAGCTAGACCAGTTATTTAGAGCTGTGTACACATTCGGGCCTAAGAAGTCTCTTCAGGCTCAGAAGGCAATGCGGGTACATAACAACGGCTGCTGAGGCTAGCATGCAGTACAAAAGCTCTGACATGGCTAGTGTGAGTATAAATACCAACTGCAATGGCTTCTGCCCATTTCCTAGTCGATAAGATCAGTACTTTATGCCTGTTGGACTTTAGACTCACCCTCAATCCTTCATCCTACCTCCAGCAACTGATCTCAGAGCTCAAGTCCTGGGAAGGCAGCTCACAGCCAGACCTCCCATTAGGTAGAATGAGATTCTTGCCTCAGGCTGCTGATTTTGGGTGTCATGAAAGGGCATTATTTAATCTATTTTTACTGCCAGAGAGAGAGGTGCTTCTGGGATTTTTTTTACCTGAAATGCCAAAGTAGCTTGACCAGCCTTGGTTGGGTACTATGCACCTTGACTGGGGGAGGACATCATTTACTGCTCCATTGTAGAAAGAAATATGTATTGAACCACCCCTGCCAGGCTCTGCGAAGACATGGGAGGCTAGAGCATCAGTTGGCATGGAGACATACAAAAGATGTTTAGTTTTAGTTTTAACTAGCGTTTAGTTTTAACTTACAACTAAATTCACTGTTGTAACCTCTATTTCATACAGGTGGTAATTCCTTTTGCCATTTTGAAAAGATGGGTTTTTCCCCCTCTTGCTAAATAAAGAATAGGAGTTCCCCCATTAAACATGGTTAGTTTGAGAAAAACTCCCAAGCTAATGACTCAACTATGCTCTTGCCCCTTCTCTGGATGGAATAAATCAACACAGTCAGTTAGCATTATCACCGCTACAGTCTGGATACTTTAAAAAGGAGCAAAGGTGAAAGGCTACTCAACTCAATGCTCTTCTTACAAGGATCTCTTATGTGTGCCGGATGAGCTGATCCTCTCCCCCCTTGCACAGTTATTTCAATGGTGATAAAAGACCCGTGAAAAAACACACTGATAACTGCCTTGCGAGATCAAGGTCCATCTAGCCCAGTCACTAAACAATGTTAATATACCAGAGTGAATTCGTCACTGTCACATAAGCAATAGCTACAATTCCTGTGGCAATTAGGAAAATACGTCCATGGCCAAAGTTATTCACTAACCAGTCCCTGATGTTATATAGCAGCGCTATAACAATATACAGAAAGCTTGCCTTAAAGTGGCTATTCACTAATGTGGTGAGCAATTCTTCAGAGAAACTCGCCAGACACACAGCTTAGACTAGGGGTTCACTTTCCCCTCTGTCACCCCATGACATGATAAGGGTGACAAGAGGATATAGCTGCAGGAATCACTCATACTGTTACACTGAGGTTTTTTGGCAAGGGGCTCAGTACAACAAAGAAATTCTGCATTCCTCCCCAGCTTCAAGTTAGAGATGTGGATTGCGCTGGCCATTTTGGCAGCCAGCAGCTTACCACCCCTCAAACAAAATCCTGCCTTTCCTTCTGCATTACCCTTGGTTGGCCAGCAGGAACACAAGCTCATGCTGCCTTCCCTCAGTTCATGGACTAAGCTAAGGCAGCAAGTTCATGGACATTTATTTGGGAGTAAGCCCCATTGAACACAGTGAGGCTTAGGTTCAAGATGAGCATCTTGGCTCAACTATTAAGGCCAGCCAGAATTTGTGTAACCCAGCTTTTGACATACAGTACTATAAATGGAGATAAACACCAAAATTTGCATCTACCTAACTGTAAAGTGGCCTTCAGCCCTGGTTCCAAAATCCCTGCTCCAAAGTTATCATTTATCACACATCAACACTGGAAAAATGAAATGTGCTTGATCACCTAGAAATGCAACAGCAGCACCCAGGAATTTTGACCATTTACTCAATTCTATGTGCAGTGTAATGCTGGCAGCATAAAAAAAAATTCCAAAGAGTACTGAAGCCAAGGAATCTGAAATATTTCTTGAGCCCTAGCATCCATGTTTAAAAGTTATCCTCCTTCCGTTCTTCAGTTTTGGGAAGAACATAAAATCACAGCTAGTACCTTTCCATTGATTTCCAAGATGATGGTTATATACCCAACATTTTAGCTCACTTTTACTGCTAACTGAAACATGAGGAAGTGCCAATTCCTCCCAAACAAATACAATACTCAGCACATAACAAATGTACATGCTTCGTGCCACAAAAAATATGCAAATTACTCTCCCACAAATTTTTAACAGCTTTTCAGTGTGGTACTTTAAAAAAATTAGTTGCATGCAAAACAGCAGAAATCTCTATTTGGGGAAGATGAATTTAAATAAGAAAGACAAACTGTAATATGTCACCACCTAGGTCTGCAATACAGCAAACATCTCAGGTTCCCACCATTCCACAACTTTAGAATGTCTAAGGAAACTGGCAATAATCTGAGGCATCTGGGCTTATAGCCAGGAGTCCCCAGCCTAACAAAAGCTCTGTGTACAACTGGGCTTTGGGTAACAGCCATGCTTTTGTATACAAGTTTCCTCTCAACACCAGCATTTTCATACTATTTTCCACTAGGACTTCAAAGTGATTAAATGACAAGGTGCAAAACAAAAAATGAATATTGTGCAGCCAAATACTTCAAACTTCTGTTTCTTCCCAAAATGGGTATTCTCAGAAGAATAATGAAACAGCCAAATCTTCAGAGTATGCAAAGCCTGTTAATGTGTGAACTAATGTTATTTAGACAGATTGGCTTTTAATGTTATAATAATGTGAGAGTCAAAAAGGGAGAGAGGGAAAAGTAATCCAGATACACTACACGAGATCGTAAATTGCAAAACCTTTTCCTGTTATTAACTTGTTTTGAGAAATTACAAAACAAAAAACAAGCACGGTGTTCTTCTAGCAGACTATATCCATTATAATAGCTCTGCAAACCTTACATTTTCCCATACACATACACAGCTTTGCTTGTTGCTGTGTACATATAATACAACACAAATTGGCCAATACAGGGGTGTCACAGAAGGGTAAAGCCCAACAGGACAAGACCCTAGGACAAGGGTCAGATCTACCATTCTTGCTTCCTCCATGGTTCAGAGCTTGGAGAAAAAAGCTGCAAGTGTATTGTAGATGGCCATCAACTTGGATGCCTTTAAGAGAGGATTAGCCAAAACTCAAGGACAAGGAAATCAAGACCTCCTCGTCATCACAATGGTTATGCTTTACCTCCAATATCAGAGGCAGTGTGCCTCTAAATACTAGTTGCTGGGATTCACAGGTGGGCAGAATGCTGTTGTGCTTGGGCGATTCCCAGGGGCTTCTGGTTGGCCACTGTGAGAACAGGATGCTGGACTAGATGGGTCACTGATCCACAGGGCTTTTCTTATGTTCTTGCTGTTCACACTCTCATACAATACACCTGAGACACATGTTCCCAAAAGGTTGATGACTACTGTGGTATAACTTTAGCTTATAGTGGTTTGTTTTGAACTGATGCCACTAGTCTCTGTCCTCACTTAAGTTGGGAATTGATTTGTGCCTCCACACTCCAAATTCTGTTCAGTTTATCTAGTGGAGGGAATAATTTGTCCCTTAACTGCTTATAATAAATTGAGATCTGTTTTTCCAGCTGCCTTGATATTTCAAGATTGCCCAGAGATGGTATATCTGAATGTATGGCCAAATGCAGCAGGGTAACAATCTAAAATTATCTTTTAATATTCACCAATGTTGCAAGCACCTTTTGGAGAGCCAAGTGCCTCACATCTTTCCTAGCCCACATTTTTCCAAGTAAAAAACTAACTGATTTTAAAGCCCTGAATTAGTGCTGTCTAGTGAGGATATGGATGCAATTTACGGTTGCCAGATAAGCTTTTTTTGTTCAACTGTTGTTGAATACTGCCTGTATAGTACGGTACATTCAATAAGATGAGTAAAACCAAGATCAGTGTAAACAAAGTGAAAGATTGTATTTTTCTAGTTTGACTAAACTAGACAAAGCTGGATAAGAAGTGGATAAGAAGCTTGGGGAATAATCAGGTGCATTCATTCCTCCTTGGAACTCAAACCATCTCTGTAGTCTCAGAAAATTTCCTGTCCCTCCATTCCACTAAAGCTCAGCTGACATTTACAAGATTCACATTTCTGGAAGCAAAGTAGAAGCTAGGGCATGACATACACTGGAGTGAATAAGAATACTAGGGGCTAATGTGCCTCAAGTCTACTCAACTATGTGAATTTTTATTTTCTGGCATCCACTTTAATTCTTTAAAGTTAGAAAATGCATGAACTAAGTGAATTATTAGTGTGATTGAAGAGACAGTGATTTCTTATTTTTTCTATAAGATAAAACAGCACCAAGCTCTTCTTCCTTGCAAGACCAGCCAAAAGGCATCTTTACCTTTTATAACTTTGTTCCAATTACATGCATGACTACATGTGCTCTGCCAACTTTCCATGTCAGAGAAAATTATCTGTCTCAAAGATTAAATGTCATTAAGTCTGTATATGGTATATAAGATCTATGCAAAGGAATTTTAGTTTCACTGAGCCAATATTTATTTCTATAGCACCCCATCTATATTTCTATGGCACTCCATCTATGCTTCTTTAGCAGAAACATCTTTAGCATAAACACACCGATTTATAAATGGGTTGACAAACAGCAGTACAATGGGTAAATATTTCTTAAACGAACCCATTCCCCACAAGCAAACAATTTTAACACTTCATTAATGCTAGAGTGAGGCAACACACACACATACACACACACACCCCCTCTGTAGACCCTACTAAAAAGTCAATGAAATGAATCTTAGTACCTTTTCTACTGTTTCATGTCACACAATGCCTACAGTATACAACCCAAGTTTCCTTAAGTAGAGGGTGCCATTTCTCTGCTTAAAAATCTAAATGTTCCTGAAATTTGTCCTATGCAAATCCTGTATGTAGGTGCCAATGCATTCTTGCATTTATCTCCATTATGTGATCTTTCACTTTTCAGCCCTCCCAATATCATTTTTTATTACCCATTAACACTTAAAGACAGGGGATCCTATTTACAACCCAGTTCTCTATCCCCCCCATTGTTTTTACTAGACAATATGGAGCAGAGTTCCATTCAGATACTACATTTCTTCAAGTTGCATTTCTGGAACTAAACACATGGAATCCTTGGCAGAGTGATAGTGTTCATGCAGTGTTTCCTGGATATCCATAGACACTGGCCTCTCGTAGTTAATTTTAACTATGTTTGAAGATTGCTTAAACTAAAGATTCCTTCACAAATTTTAACTTTTACAGAAACTGCATGGCTCACAACATATGTGAACACACTGCAAAACTGGCAATCAGATCATAGTTTGCCTTTATTTATTCTCTAACCACATAACAAACTCCTGCAACCAGAATGCAGGATTCACGGAATGTGCAAGTCTAGAGTTGGTTACTCACTTAGCATTTTAAGCTTATAAGACTATTATTTCCTTTTTATAATTATTTATCTATTTATCTACCACTTACTACCAAGATGGTCACAAAGTGGCTTTCAAAAATAAATATACACACAGAAATTGAAAAACCATGTATGATATAATATAGAAGCATGGTAAGCATGGGGGCGGGAGAGAGCTCATTTCAAAGTTTATCACTTGCACCAAAAAGGGGTTGCAAGAATTACCAAATGCTAATTCAATACTGCGAAGCTGCAAATGTGCTGAGATGAGAAATCATGTTTTTAAGAGTTTAAAATGCCACAGTTTACACATTACCTAGCACATTGATCCTGTAATGGTATACGTTATATGATTTCCCCATACTCATTTTCTATAGGTTGGACATTTATATCTGTTGTTTAAGAATGGTCAATGTCCTGAGAAGATGTAGCTCAAGAATGTCTGGAGGTCCAGAGGTTCCCTACACATGCACCACAGTGTTTTGTTGCATTTGAATTGCTCATCAGCTATCAAAGATAATCTTGGTCTAGTTTTAAAAGCCTGTATGACAACAAATGACATCATTGTTATATAGTAGTAAGTGATTCAGTACTCAAGTACCCATGACTGCGGAACAAATGTCCAACACACCACTTTAAAAAGGAAACTATATTTACAATCAATGTTATAAGAAACTAAAGGAATTCACTGATCAAGAAAAACGAATTACTTAGCAGTTCCATCTTCTACATGTCTACTTAAGCTCCACTGAGTTGCATGGGGCTTACATATAAATAAGGTGCATAGAATTGCAGCCAAAGAGTAATTTTACCCGTTGAGAATTCAACTCGGGATATTTGTTTAATTTCTTGGTCCACCAAGAGGAAATTATATCTTTCAATTTGCATCAGGTGGCCCTCCCTGTAATTCTGAAATGAACCTTAGCTTGAAGGAAAAAATATACTTGGGAAAATAAACCTCAAATGAAAATGATTTATGAATTAGCATACAAATGGATCTACTTTCCATTTAAGTAAAACTATATGCTTCACATTAATATTGTGATGGCATAGTTCACAAAATATTTCCTTCCAAATCTCAAAATTCCAGAACTGATGCAACCAAAATTAAAGCCCTTTATGTCCCACTTTTTTTTATGGTAAAGTTAGAAACAGTAAGCATAGCTGATTTTGACTGATTTGTGGCTAATCCACTGAAGTCTGTGCATATGGCTCTTTACAGACCACTGATCACCAGTGGGAAATAAGAGACATTTCTACCATTTGCAGAGGATTATCTGGCTTGTCTTTTGCAGTGCTACTGTGATCTTTAAATAGATAAACTTTGTTTCAATTGAACAGTGTGGACACTTGATCACCAGCTAAGCTTCCCAGTTCTGCTTATCTTCTCAGAGTGTTCAAGTCACTTTCCTACTCTAGTTTTCTTCCATCCCGTGAAATGAAAACAATTCCTAGTCCATGTAAGAAGCACAGCTGTATACTTGTACAGCTCAAATACAAAGTCATCTCAACTGTCTTGCTTGCATAGCCAATGAATTTAGGCTTGGGAGCTGCTAAACTCTTCAGAATAAACACTTAGAAACTCACCGCTTTGTGCATTCTATCACTGCAAAGCAATATTTCTCAAGCTGTCAAGGAGACCCCTTCAGAAACAGCAAGGCGGAAATTGATTTACAAGTCATACTTGAAAAAAAGACTATAAACAGGCAAGGTTCAGGATTTCAAAAAATGTGGGTCACAACAACACAGTAATTGTGATTCTGCAAATGTTGTGAGACAAATATTCTCAGGGATGCATTCAACACTGGTCAAATTCAGAGTGGACCCATTAAGATTAATAGGCATGGCTAACTTAAGTACATTAATTTCAGTGGGTCTACTCTGAGTTTGACTAACGCTGGATACAACTCACAAGACTAGACATGAGGTGGCATTTTTAAAGGTGTGGCAGATTAGGAATTGTGCTGTCTTGCAAGTTGGAACCAGGCAACTATATTCCATGAGGTTTATAGGCTGGCATTGCTGGAAGAAAGAGCAAGATCAATCTCATCCATCATTCATTTTCCAAAGGTTCTGGGAGTTCACAAGTGTAAGGATAAAGGCGATCACTCTCTCCTGTGGCTCCCAGCAACACATTATCACCAAAACAAACTTGAGCCTGGAGAGCTCAGTTCGTTAGAGTGTGGTGCTGATAATGCAAAGTTGCAGGTTCGATCCCTGTATGGGACAGCTGCATATTCCTGCATTGCAGGGAGGTTGGACTAGATGATGTTCAGGGTCCCTTCCAACTCTACAATTTGAAGATTCTGAACATGGTAGTTCTATTTAGCTAGCATGGCCAACAGCTACCATTATGCCTATCTTACACTGTTCTTTTTCTAATCCTTTTTTCAAAGCTACCACATGTTTTACAAGTGCATTCTGTACATTAATTATGTGTTCTTTCATCTGCCCTAAACTGATTTTACTGGTTGACCCCAAGATCTGTCGTCACAAGCTGGAGAAACAACTTCTTTCCTCCACGGAGGTTAAAGGAGTGCAAATCACAGTCTCACTACAAAAAACACAGCCTCTTTTAGCCTTTTCTCACAATCAGTTTAAGCCCCCTCAGGACATGTGAAGTTAAGATTTCTTGGCCAAATGTATATCACTTCACACTTGCATTTAATCTCATTTGTTATTCCATTGCCCATTCATCCACTGTGTAGAGATCCTTTTAGAGCTCTTCACAGTCTGTTTTGTGTTACACCACCGCGGCTGTCTCTTAGTGAAGACCGAGGTCATTGGACCTGAGCGACCACAGCCCTGCCCACCGTGAAACCACCATTGGCAGGACTGGCAACAGCAGCAACACATTATGTTTATTAAGAAACTACTTGCTTAAGGTAATATTTTATTCTCTTGCTAATTACGCTGTTTTAAATGTGCATTCTGCACTTGACCTCCTTTGTAATGTTTTATTTTGAAACCTTAAGTGAAAATTTTAGTTTCCTAAAATATTGTAGCAAATGTATACAGGCAACAACAGTTTCATGCGTATTCAGAGCATGTGCACCTGTGCACGTGCGCATTGCTGCAACCTGGAAGTGGTGGAAATGGGAAGGTAATGGGGCAGGGCAGGCTTACATGTGCTCCGCCAACATACGCGGGGTTCAGGAAAGCATCCCCATCATTTCCTGTACTTTATATGTGACTTTCTTCTGTAATGTTTGATTCTGGATTGTTTTATTTGATATTGTAATGTAGGTTGTAAACTGCTGTGAGATTCCCACCCTCCTTAAAAATATAAAGCAGTATAGAAATGAAATTATTATTATTATTAATCCTGAATAATTTGGTAACATCTGCAAACTTGGCTGCCTCACTGCTCACCCCTGATTCCAGTTCATTTATGAATAACTTAAATAATTCAGGTCCCAATATGGATCCTTTGGGACTCCATGGTTTATTTGACTCCATTTGCTAGTCATTTTCTGGATGCCATCACATTAGTCCTTTACAGCTACAGAGATTGCATAAAGGCCTATTAAATGTCAGGTTCACGAGATCTGGAGATTGGTATTTTACCTTAAAAAACACATCTTTTACAAACGTATTATGTATGGAGCGTGGGCTGCACAATGTGACACATAACAGCAACATCCAGTTCCCAAGATACTCAAATGGGCTCCTCAGGGACTGTGATGGTTTGAAAGCTCATCTTCTTGACTTTAAAGGTACTTCCTCATAGGTATGCTAATCCTAGCTGCACTGGTGCTAGAGATGAGAAACTCAGAACACCACTTTGTTTTCTCTTTTCTTCTCTTTGCTTGCCTTACTGAGATGTGCTATTAAACTAAGCTGAAACTGCAAGTATAAAAAAATATATCACTCATTTGGAACAATTTATTGATTTAAGCGCCAGAAAGTTGCCAGGCCAAAGGCTATTTAACCTATAGGTTAAACAGATGGGCAGAAAAAGCCAGTGAACCTCTGGCTGGACATTTAATTCTATTTTAGTTTATTCTGTTTCATTTTATTTTTATATCTTGTCCTTCATCCATAGCCACCAGAACTGGTAAGTTATCAAATTTCTGTAATCTAGGCATATATTAAAAGGCTGGCAGAGGGGGCCAGATTTTCAGATTGCATGCTCTAGCTGAGAAGGCCTAATGAAGACCTATAGCTCTTTGAGCTTCCCATAAGGATGGCACTACCAGCAAGGCCTCACCAGATCCAAGGTAACAAGTTGCTGGTATGGAGAGAGGTTTTTCTTATGTAAGTGGGGCACAGCTTGTTTAGAGCTACACAAGTCAAAACTAAAACCTTGAATTGGTAGCCAGTGAAAACGTTGAAGGGGCAACTTTTTATGGTCTCTCACAGCTGCATTTTGCAGTAGGGGCAACTTCCAAACAGTCTTCAAGGGCAGCCCAAAGTACAGCAAATTGCAATAATTCGAACGGAAAGTTACTAAAGCGTGGATCACAATGGCCATCCTTTCCCGGTCTAGGAATAGCTGTAGCAGGTGAACTAGTCACAAATAGAGAGAAACTCTCCACCCCACTGAAGACACCTGGATCTCAAGCGACAAGGTGGAATCCAGGAGCACCATGAGACTATGGGCCTCATCTTTCAGGGGGAATTCAACCCAATTGAGAACAGAACTTGTACCTAATTCTCAGACATGGGAACCACCAGTCCACAATGCCTCCATTTTGCCAAGATTCAGCTTCAGTTTGTTGGTCCTCATGCAACCCATTATTGCTTCAGACACTGGTCTAGCAAAGGGGTCTAACCGGGTATAGTTTTGTACCTCAAAGTAAAGAGGGTCACACCTAATTGCATTCCTATCTTTGCCTTGATTTTCCCTTCCCCTGCCGTTTCCCACACTCACAAAATCTAGATTAAGCCTCTGAGACAGGACCTGTCTTTTGCTCATGTTACTTAAAGAATCATGTACATTGTAGGTGCTTATAACTGACAAGGAAACAGTAAGAAGGTGCTCAGTAATCTTGTCTTAATATTGCATTTATCCAAGTTCAAAGAGCAATCTAGAAGCTATTTTCTTAATGGAATAGTGAGGAAAAACTTAACAAATAGGACATTTTCTGTTAGCATACCAAATGTCTCATTTTGTTTTGTCTTGGTATGAGCTCAGTGTACTAGCTCAGACCCTGTCACTTTGAAAAATAATTCTCAGTACAAATATGCAACTTTATAGACAAATAAAGGGCACTTTGAAGGAACAAACTCAACAGATAAGATCCCTAGACACATTAAGGACTCCCAGCCCATTAACTAAACATGGCAAATTACGATCAAACACTGTACAGTTCTACAACAATCTGTCAGAATTGTTTTAGAAGCACATAGTTGAGAGACTAGACTGTTTTGACAAAGACATCTCATTCTGTCTGTCTGCATTCTCTTTAAAGGGTTTTAAAGCAAGGAAACCAACTCCAGACCTTTAGTATATTAGGTTTAAAGCCGACACTTATAAGTACTGATGTTTTCCGAAAGTCAAAAACAGAATGGCTGGAGGAGTTCCGCCAGTTCCGAAAATTATAGTTCTGTCAGCTCTGAGGACTGTAGTGACAAAGTCCTGTGACACTCACAAAAGATCTTGCAAGGGTCAGATTCTAAAGCATTTGAAGCACAATTCTACACGTCTACTCAGAAGCAAATCCCACTGAATTTAATGGTGTTTACTCCCAGGTATGCATATTGCTAAATATTCAGTCATGATTCATTTAGGAAAAGACAGATGTAGATTACAAGATGTAGATTACCATAATGGTGACTAAACTCTTCTCAAAGATGGGATGTTTTGGCAGCTGTCAGTAGCAACTCCAGCTGGGAGTGGGAAAGCAGGAGGGGGAAGTGACCATGCCATATGACTAGTAAAGAGACCAAAGCCAACTCAGCAATATTGCAGCCATATTATTCAGGGTAAACTGGCCTACTGATTAAAGTAAGCTCATGTCAGCAGGCATAGCTGTGCCCATTTTGTAGAAATGCAACCCATGGCACTAGACACTTCTCACAAATGTCAGATTCTGATTCCTCTTCTCTAACATACATGATATTTAAGACTATTGAAAGTGGGAGGAATTTTTCAATTTCTAAAAAAATTGTGACAGTTTTAGTAATCAAATGATTGAAGTTTTTCTTATTTCCCATCCTGTTGCCTTCACTCTTCCAATTCTACCATCACATATTCTGTGCTGGAAAATCTGTCTTTGAGCACACATGTGGCTGCTTTTCAGCATCCATCACAACTGTACACAACCAATCAAGAAAAAACCAACATACCAAAGTATTTAAGCCACAAGCAGAGAAAAGGAACTAACAATGCTCCATGCCCGAGATGGCTGCAGGACAGCTAGCTGCAAATGATTAAAAATGAGCAATGTAATGTGTTATTGGAAACGCATCAGTAGGTTTTCTTAACAAGACAGGAACTGGTGCTCATGTTCTACATACTGTGTAAGAAGCTTTATGGAACATCTTGGCTGCACCTACAATATGCTTGCAATAAATGCTATATAATCAGCTTGTTGACAACAGAAATATTTACATGGGATGCTTAATTTGGCAGGGGCAGTTCCTTATCGAGCTCTTTTACCAGTGATCTTCTCTTGACGGGAAACACTTTCACATATGCCAATACTACAAAAAAATGCCACTTTAATGCCATTTATATCCAGGTTTTTGGCATTTGGGAGCCGAAATGTTCGAAAATGGAGCCATTCGACTATACTCACTTGCCATGGCTAGTGTGCTGCTGCCATTTTGCTTCTAGCCTTGGAGTTGCAGAGATAGGCAGGGATCATTCTGGGAGGTATGAAATAATCCCTGCCTCTTCCCCAGCTCAAAAGTTGGGAGGAATGCTGAGAGCTCTTTAGCTACTAGGCTGCTTGGAAAATTCAAATGTACAGTCTGTGTCACCCTTGCCTGCTTTGGAGAAGAGGAAAGTAGAGAAAGTGGAAGATTTTTGCTAATGCGTGACTGAGGTGACTAGGCACTAGGCACTTAGGCAAACTCTACAACACATTTTTCCATCTCAAGTACTCACCTGAGACAGCCAAGCCAACAAGGGGAGGGGCAGCTGACCATAACTTTTGGTTTGACGCTGCTAAGGCCAGTCAAGAACTGGGGGCGACTGTTTGAACATGTAGCTTTGGAGGTGGGATGAAATATGAATGCAAATTGAAAACAGGAGAAGAAACCAAATACTTGTCAAATTAGGATTTTATGGCAGATTATAGTGGCTAAAAGTGGGAGATGCAAGTCAGGAAGTCCCCAGAACAAACGGCCCCTCAACCAGTAACTCACTTAGGCAAAGCATTATTTCAGCATCAACTTCCCATCAGCAACATGGACAGCATACCAGTCTACCTTACAAGCCTCTTGGTGGTATACAAATGCCACATATTTTTAAGAAGAGGTTTTTAAGCAAAGGTTGGGTGGCCATCTCTAATGGATGCTTTAGTTGAGATTCCTGCATTGCAGGGAGTTGGACTAGATGACCCTCAAATTGCCTTCCAACTCTCTATGTTATTCACAGATATGCCTTTAGAATAATATATTATTCTTAATACCCTCCCATCTGGCTGGGTTTCCCTAGCCACTCTGGGCAGCTTACAGCACATATAAAAATTTGTAAAACATCAGACGTTAAAAATTTCCTGATACAGAGCTGCCTTCAGAAGAATGTATATTTAAGAAATTTTTCAAAGTAGGAGAGAAGAGGCAGAGAAACAAAAGGTTCCCAGTAATTTGATACCAATGTTTAACTTCCGTGCACAACTGAGAATTTAATCATAGAGGTTTTCAGGATAGAGTTCTGTTCCTACAGCTAAAATGACATTAAATGAGTATCAAGTCTTTAATTCTGTTCTGACTGTAGATTGTGTAGTCAAGCATACATAAATATTAGTATCAAATTACTGAAAAAAATGTGAATCGGAATGACCTGCTTCCACATTGTAATTCAAAATAGTTTGTTATGTATAACTAACATTGGTTTATAAATGAAAATTCAGCTTCAGGCGGAAGGCATTCAGTACCCATGACTACCAAACCCATGAAGGTGCTTCTGACAAGGTACCCAACTGGTCTTGCTCCTTGAAACTAAGCAATGTGCATGCCAGCCATGCCCTTTGGCCATTATACCCTTGGTGCCTGTCTGAAGGGAATATAGCCACAAACATCCATGTTGTCTAGGGCCCCCTATGGTCCAACACTGACTGCATGTCACCTGCGTCAAGGCTGATGCCTACAGAACAAGACTAGTTCATATTGAACAAATGAAGAGGACTGATGTGTTTTCAAGTTCACAATTATTATTTTTGATCATGTGTGTTTAATACGATGCTGAAGCCATGAGCTCCAGATAATTTTTAGCACTTTTGGCTGTAAACGCCGTTCCCTCCAAGAGAAAAAGCAGCATCCTTTTACATGGGTTTTCTACTTCTGGGCAGATAGCTAATAACACATAACACACCTTACCATTATTCTGGATAGGCACAAATTTCTCCTGCGCTTTGGCAAACAATATTTTTCATGCATTGAAGATGGATGTAGGACGCGTTCTCTGTATTATGGCCCACAGTGGTAAAACTGCTGTTCCACCAATCTAAGTTTGGAAGTTAATTGTTTGACAAGTATTGAAGTTTTTAAAAGATGTCCACAATTAACTACTCTAAATTATCTAGTTAATTAAGACACAAGTCACACAGTTAGAAAGTACAATTCACATTAAAAATGTATTAGATAACAGCCCATGCAGATCAAGAACCACTTCTGTTATTTGTAATCACAAGCCCATATCTCCTAGAAACACAGGAAGCTGCCTTATACCAGGTCAAACTATTGATCTGTCTGGCCCAGCATTGTCTGCTCACTTACAGTAGCTCCCTAGAGTCTTGGGAAAGGAGAGAGGACTTTTCCATCACCTATTTCAACTGGCTTTAACTTATTGTCTCAGTAAAAAAGGAACAAAACAAAGAGAAGCTTAACTGTGAAGCTCAGAAATCCAAACAAAAATCCCAGTAGTTGGAAAAGTTATAGTAAATACATGTTAGGATGTTTTAACCATTGCCCAATTTTATAAAGGAAACTGCCTTCATAACCATTTGCTGAAAATAGAATATAAATATTCTAAATAAAACAGTGCAATAGTGTCATGATTTTAAATTCAACTCATGTATCTGAGAATGTGATTCACTGGGTTGTAATCCAATGAAGTTGCCCTATTAGTGCAATGCCTTCAATTTGCAGAACGGAACATCCCCTCTGTCTCCTTTTCTTGTTACTCTCCCAATGTGCTATAGAGGATTGGGGGAACCCTCAGAACAGAACTGGGGAAGGGGAGGGAGGGGAAGTTTCTTTGGGCAAGCAGAAGTCCATGCACCAACAGGGCAACTTCACTGGATACAACCCAATCCTTTGAACATTTGAATTTGGCAGTGCCAAGTCTTTTATTCATTCCAACTGATTAATGCTGGGCCACAGCTTTCAGTAAAATTAACAGACATGCAATATTATTTGAAGTGCTGAAAAATATATTTAAAAGGAAAAAAATTGCTGAATTCTACCTGACTTGAGGCAAGGTACCAAAATGCAAGCTTGGCGAAAAGTGAACTTTCACTTCTCAAGCGTATGTAATTATCAGCTGACATTTACAGTAATTGAACCTTCCTAAAACATTAATTTTAGCTCAACTAGTTTGATTATATTTCAGTCAACTGAAATTAATAGCTGTTTTTAGAAACATCTAAAGATCTGTCACTTCTACTGTCATACCAAAAAGAACACAAACCTAGCCAGACATGCAACATGTCCGTCATCATGGGTTGTATACTTCTACTTGTGCAATGCCTGGCACCAGATTCTTCCCATCTCACCTATCTACTGTGGCACCCCCTTCCAAGAGACACTCCTGAGGAATTGGGGGGGGGGGGCGCTCCAGTACAGAAGGTAAGGTGACTGGCAAAAGCTGGGTGCCCTACCTTCCAAGAGGACAAACCGAAAACCACCAACCTTATGCGACTAAATTAAGCTCTTCCAAAATTGGGTAAATACAAAAATTGGTATTTAATTACTCATCATGAGTAATTAAGAGCAGATTCATTTTCATTATTTTTATAGTACATGCTACTTTACAAAACAAAAGGACTGGCCTCTACCCTGAATAGCTGACAAGACAACTTTTGACAGCAAAAGGATAGGAATATGAGACATCTTCATCATATTTTATTATTATTATTAATATTAATATTTCCTGCGTTTTTCCCTGATAGACTCTAGGCAATTTACAGAACCACTACAGTTTCAGATAGTGAACAAAAGGGCTGTAGCCAAACATTTAACAGAAATGGTGAATTTTTTAAGACAGGTACTAAAGGAAGAGCGGTGACAAAAGTGACATGGAAAGGTGGACCAGGCAAGAGGGAAAATAACAGAGGACAGAGTCCCTTAATAGGACAGAAGAATCTGCAATGGCAGAACCTGAAGGGAACAGGATAGGAAATAAGAACAAAGAGCTAGGGTGGGGCAGTAAGTGCAGAGCCTTAAAGGTAAGGCAAAAGAAATTGTTCTGGATTCAGAATAAGACCTGTACAGGGATTTGAGCAGGGGTATTACACATTGTTTGCAATGTAGTACACACCCTGAGTACATTTTCAAGTAGAAAGGTAGAAAAGAAAATAAATAAACAAGGTAGCTCAAAATGGTCTCAACAGTGAGAATGGTAAATAACCTGGACAGCAGAATCTCAAATAGAGGTGAGAAATATGATAAAGGAATACCAGAAAAGGTTTTCCAGCAGTCAAGGTGAGAAACAACCAGAGCCAGGACCAGAGATTCAACAAAGGGAACAAAAAGCAAGTTGTTGATATCTGTTGTGCTGTACAGGGGGAAGAGACACGATTCAGTAACAGACTGATTATCAGGAGCAAAAGCCATGTATTTGGGTCCGGATAGGATTGATGTCAATGCATAGAGAAGAAAGGAAAGCTTAGGAAGCCTGGGTGAGCTGTTTGAGATAGTGATGGAACACCTAGGGAGGGAAAGATAATAACAGCTGGAGATAAAGAATTGGATACCTGGAGAGGTATAACTGGGTGTCAACACACAGGTAATACAGAAAAACTATATTTTGTTTTGTGTCAACCAGGGGTGGGGAACTGGATCTGACTGGAAGAATATAGTCAATCCTCTGTGGGCCACCATGACAGGTAGGAGGATATTTTTGTTGAATTGATTTTTGTTCCAAGAGCTTGTATATGTGTATTTTATTCTGTTTTCATCATATATACTGCTTTAATGAAGTGGTCTGATAATGATAATGATGATGATAATAATAATAATAATATCCAAGGCCTGTCAGGCATAATTAGGCCTATAGGCAAAGTATTCTCCACCATTGGTGTGGACAGAGCTGCAAGAGTCCAGGAGTAAAATGCTGATGAAACCCAACCAGGAGTAAGCAAGGTGTTGTATCACCAGTGCTGTACCTATCCACCATCAAAAAGAAGGCAAAGACAGATTTAAAAATATAGAGCTCATCAAGGTAAACCAAAATAATTATTAATATATAGGTGACTCCTTGTCAGATCTTCCACAGTCACAGACTTGTATGTGTACACTTAAAAAACAAAGGGTGAATACTACAAATACATATACCGTAGATAGTTCAGTTGGTTTGAGCATGGTGCTGATAAGGTTGCAGGTTCGATGCCAGTATGGGATGACTGCATAGCCCTGTATTGCAGGGGGTTGGACTAGATGATCCTCAGGGACCCTTCCAAATCTACAATTCTGTGATTCTGTAAGAAACAATATTGTGCTCTCAATAGGGTACTGCAGCCACTTTGTGGCAAAACCTAGCACATATTATGCTGTGGAAAACTGTATTTCAGCTTAACCTATACCCCAGAGAGGTTGAGAGAAGGAGAAGAATTTTTTAAGCATTTTCTGCTCCGAAAAGAATACTAAAATAATAGAAGCGAACAGAAATGAATCTGAACTTTGCACTTCCATACCATTAGCCAAGCAAATGATCACTTATAATGTTCCGAATTACATCATGTGAAAATCAGTGAGATCAACACTTCAATCAAGTTATCAGAAATGCTATTCACAGCAGGCACAGAGCTCATGTGTCTCCGTCCCCCCACTTGCAAGAGCAATGGTTTTGAACTTGGCTAGGGCAGTGGTGGGGAACCTGTAGCCTACAGGCCTCACATAACCTCTGGGAATATAATCCTGAGGGAAAATATGTGTTTTCAAACAAATGTCTAGCCCTCATAATTGCAGAGGAAAAGTTAGTAATATACAATGCATAATTTGCTGATGCAATCTGCCACACTGAACTAGTTTCCCATCCCTATTGTACCACGCAGCCTTGCAAGAAGTGGTTGGAAAGACATACTGATGTACTCCTTTGTTGTCCCATCACAGTTTACACAATCATTTAAATGGTGTTTGTGTCGGTTAGAGAAGCTTCTAGGGTTTTTAAAAAGCTTTACCCAGAGGTAATGCCAGGACAGGTCTGGTAAGGAGAGTTCCATGTGAGCACGTATTTACTCCTCTCCCACCTCCCCTACTACTAGTTTTCTCTAACTGTAAGAACATGAGAGCCTGCTGAATCAAACCAGGGGTCCAGCTAGTCCAGCATCCAATTCTCACAGTGGCCAACAAGATTCCTACAGGAAGCCTGCAAGCCGGACCTGCATACAACAGCAGTCTCTCCTTCTATAGGTTAACCTGACATCCTAATTGGCAAACTATGGTTAATGTTAACCTCTAAAACCATTGTTTGCAAACCTCTTTCAAATAGAAACTTCAAACTGTGCTTCGGAGGCAAGCTATAACCATTGTTTGGCAATTCATAACAACAAGAGACTGAGAGGAGCTATGATAGCCATCTTAAAATATCTCAAGGGCTGTCACATGGAAGATGAAGCATGCTTGTTTTCTCCTACTCTGGGGGGTATGACTCGAACCAATGGCTACAAGTTACAAGAAGGGAAATTCTGACTAAACATCAGAAAAAACTTTCTGATAGCTGTTCCACAGTGGAACAGTCTCCCCTGGGGAAGTTGTGGAATCTCCTTCATTGGAGGTCTTTAAACAGAGGTTGGATGGTCATCTGTCATGGATTTGCAGTGCAAGGGGTTCGACTAGATGACCCTTGGGGTCCCTTCCAACTCTACGATTCTATGAAATCAGGGGTGAAGGGGCATAAAGAGCTACAAGAGTGTTTCCTAAACCATGCATAAGCACTATCTCTGGACGGAGTTGATATGCTGAGTTTGTTAAAAAAATCTTTGGACACACTTTTCTCAATGTATAGTCTACTATCAGAAATAATTTCATGGCAACAAATTCCTACTTAGGGAACAAATGTGATTTGGTTTAACAAACAAGAACTTGATTAGTAGAAAAAGAGTTACTAGATCTTAAAAAAATTATCTACCATGTAAAATGCACTCAATTACTGTTACACAGAAGGTGAGAGAATTAATTAACATTTGCAGAGAGCTACCACATCATCAATAAATACCGTATATCAAACCTCTAATATAAAAAACACCTTAAATCAAACTATATCTAGGGAGCACAGACAAAGTGGCCACTAATAAATGCAGACTACAAAGGGAGCAAGAATTACAGCAACACAAAGCACAGCTGCTTCCACTGAATGAAATATTTTAACTACTTCCAGTAAATGACAATGGAAAATGCTACTGGTAATTGTGTTATCCACTACACACCCAGGAAAAAAATCATGTTGCAGCAAAATTTATCCAGTACAAGAGAAATGAACTGTATCATCACCATTCTATTCCAAAAGGTGTTTATATCTGCAGTCTGCATCTATAAGCCTTCCCGGCTTTTCTGGATGCTAACAGCATAATAGCCAGCTTTTCTGTATTGCCTTTCATGCTTGAGAATCTCAAGAGTCTACAGAGAGTCTGCCTCAGATACGGATGAGAAACTTTGCGCAAAATGAGAAAAGTCACCCTAGAACCTTGATTCAAGGAAGAAAAAATTATTATGTGATCACAGAACAAGAAAGCTCTATAGACAAAGATGGGATTAATCAGTGACATAAGTGTACTACAGTGTAACCTTTGTGAAAAATTAGCTGATCCAAGAGATCCTGAAACAATTGAAATTGTAGCACTAGAGCTTCATATATATTGCACCTCTCCAGTGAGAGAATAGTAAAAAACATAGAAATAAATAAATAAATCAGTCTCTATAAGGCCCTCTCAAGCATCAATAGGGTAGGGGACTTCAGTTTTGCAGTGCTTCTGAAGTCCACAACAGGCAGAAAAGCTTTAAGTAAGATTCTCTCTCTACACTACACTTTGGACTGTAATTGCTTACTACATGGTACATACTAAATGATTTCTAATCACTGAACTCAGCAGTTCCTCTCCATGGTGTGGTGTATTGATTCAATCTCTATCCCAACTTTTAATTAGTAATGGCCAAGTCTACTAACAAACAAAAAAACCTAACAAATACTGCACAAAGTAAGAGATCAACAACTTCCATATCCATTCCAAACTCCACCAGCAATTTTCAGATAAACTCTAACTATCTTACCAGTCTTTGCACTGCCATCTAAACTTTCTCAGTTTAGATGTTGGCCTCCCTAGAGAGAGAATACCCAAGCTGTGATGTGAAATGGTTGTTATTACCACAAAGCTGTTAAGCAAGACCATTATTGTACCATACACAAGCAAAACTAATGAGGTGTCATCTAGAAGAAACACAATTACCTCTGTCAGGGAGGTTAAAAGAATAAACTCGCTCCAAATAAACACTGAGCTGTCTACTTTTTTTTTTTTTTTTTACAATTTATCACTCATTTTCACAACTCTAAAAAGCAAACCTGAACTGAGAAATAATGAGTTGCTTAATGCTTCTGAGCTTAAATCTACAGGAAAGAGAACAAATGAATAGAAAGGGGGGGATGCATTTTGGATACACACATCCAGAACACACATATCACACTCGGAATCTTCCATGCCAGTTCTTTGCAGACTTACAGTACAATCATGTCTGTGTTTATTCAGAAATAAATCCCACTACGTTCAATAGGGCTTAGTCCAATGTGCCTGTGTAAGGGCTACAGACTTCTTCAGACAGACGAAAGAATGCAGCGGGCGCAGGATCTTCCTGTGCTGCGATGTTATTATGGAAGGCCCACTACAAATCATATCCTTTTGGGAAGAGCTCTCTGCTTTGGCACTTCGGTGCCAACTTAAAAGAGTAAGGAAGAAGAGCCTGTGCAAGTACAAAGCAGAGAGAGAAAACTTGGACCCAGGTCCACATTCGAACACTATGAATCCCGAATTATTGCAAAGGATACCGAAAAGGGGAAAGTTGTGGAGGTGTGGGGGGAGGAGGGAGAGTGATAAAGAGAAAGAAAGAAAGAAAGAAAGAGAAAGAAAGAAAGAGAGAGAGAAAGAGAGAAAGAGAGAAAGAGAGAAAGAGAGAAAGAAAGAAAGAAAGAAAGAAAGAAAGAAAGAAAGAAAGAAGAAAGAATTAGCATACCAAGCCCTAGTTTAGGATGTCAAATGTTCAGGATCCATCTCCCTTTAAAAAAGTAAGGGAGCCGGGCAAAAAAGCAAAGCCCGAGGACGTGAAAGGGAGTGGAGGGATGAGCTTGTGGGTCACCCCGGGGATAAATAGGCAAAGGATAAAAGGGGGAAGATTCAAAGGGCGGGCGTTCGCCACAAGTGTAAAAAGAAAGAAGCTGTCAAGGAGCGCACCGCCGGGGCTCCGAAGTGTGCCTGGCGAAGTAAAGTGGCCGTCGGAAGAAGAGAGGCGAGCGCTCCCCTGGAGCCTCGGGCATTTGGGGGGTCGCCTGTCTCCCCAGACCCTCGCCTGGGTTTTGAGGGAGGGAAGCACCGGGGCGGAACTCGCTGCCACCCAAACACCGGGGACAGGAGCGCAGGGGCAGGACCCCGGGAGGTGCCTAGAGGCAGCGGAGGGAGGAGGACGAGGATGGCGGCGGTGGAGCGGGGCATCCCCCACAGGGCCCGGGGAAAGGGAGGGGAGATTCGGGGGGCTACATAACAACCCCCCTCCGCGCCATACACACGCCTCGCAAGTGCCCCTCTGGACCCCCTTCCCCTCCTCCTTGCTCTCACCGAGCGCGTCTTTCAGCTGCAGCCCGGAGCTCCCTCCATGATCCCCAGCTGGGCTGCAGGGGCCGGCCCGCCTCAGCGGCTCTCGCTACTACCCCCTCCTCGGTCTGCTCCGGCCGCCGCCGCGGCCGCCATTTTGAGCCACAGACTCCGGCCAGACTCGTTCGGGAGGAGGAGGAGCAGGAGGAGCGGGAGAGATGGGGGGGGGGAGGCGGGAGGAGCGAGCACAGAGCATGCGCAGCGTCGCCCTAGACACGTGGTGCGCTGAGGGAGGGAGGGAAGTGGCAAGGAGAAGTTGCGCGGGAAGAGGCGGTGGGTGGGTTTCTGGCGCACGTCGGAACGCAGGGAAATGCTTTACGCCGGGTCAGGCCGCTGGTTCTCTCTCTCTCTCCCTCCCCCCTCCCCAGCCCTTTCTGGGGATTGAACGAGGGGCTTCCTGCGCGCAAAGGGCTGGCTCTGCGCCGCTCTTCTTCTTGTTTAATCGTGTCCGACTCTTCGTGACCCCCTGGACCAGAGCACGCCAGGCACTTCTGTCTTCCACTGCCTCCAGCAGTTTGGTCAAACTCAGGCTGGTAGCTTCGAGAACACTGTCCAACCATCTCATCCTCTGTCGTCCCCTTCTCCTTGTGCCCTCCATCTTTCCCAACATCAGGGTCTTTTCCAGGGAGTCTTCTCTTCTCATGAGGTGGCCAAAGTATTGGTGTCTCAGCTTCAGGATCTGTCCTTCCAGTGAGCACTCAGGGCTGATTTCCTTCAGAATGGATCGGTTTGATTTTCTTGCAGTCCATTGGACTCTCAAGAGTCTCCTCCAGCACCGTAATTCAAAAGCATCAATTCTTCAGTGGTCAGCCTTCTTTATGGTCCAGCTCTCACTTCCATACATCACTACTGTGAAAACCATAGCTTGTTGGCAAGATGATGTCTCTGCTTTTTAAGATGCTGTCTAGGTTTGAAATTGCTTTCCTCCCAGGAAGCAGGCGTCTTAATTTCATGACTGCTGTCACCATCTGCAGTGATCATGGAGCCCAAGAAAGTAAAATCTCTCACTGCCTCCATTTATTCCTCTTCTATTTGCCAGGAGGTGATTGGACCAGTGGCCATGATCTTCATTTTTTTATGTTGAACTTCAGACCATATTTTGCGCTCTCCTCTTTCACCCTCATTAAAAGGTTCTTTAATTCCTCCTCACTTTCTGCCATCAAGGTTGTGTCATGCGTATCTGAGGTTGTTGATATTTCTTCCTGGAATTCTGGCTTGGGATTCATCCAGTCCAGCCTTTCACATGAAGAATTCTGCATATACCCGGTAAGTTAAATAAGCAGGGAGCCATTCTTACTTACCAGTAAAGCGCGCGTAGGAGTGCGCTTGCCATGCAGAGCACGATCCTATGCACACTTTCCAGTGCACCTTCCTGTCACTTACTGCAGAAAGTCGAGGAGCTAATTCTGGGTGCACGTTTGTTTCCATTTTACATCTGCTGTTATTCCATTGAATCTCACCTGCAAAAAAGTGACAATCTACAAATGACATTTGTCTTTTTCTAGACAATCAGTTAATCACTTGGTCTCTATGGTGCCATAGGACAAGGCACGTTTCTTGGCATTTGCTGAAACAGATCAAACATGGCTACCCTGCTGGTATTGGTTTCACCAGTAAAAGAGGCTTGAAACTAATCTGGGCCACCCTAGAATTGAAGACATTGGGAAACTTATCAAACACCAAAGAACAGACAAGTGTCTCCAGCCATATTTCCCACAATGCTGCTGACAGAGGTCACACGCCACACATTTAAAGCACATGGCATCCCCTCTCCCAAATAACCCAGGGAATGGTGGTATGTTAAGAGCAGGTGTGGGAATTGTAGGTATGTGCGGGATCTGGGATTTCCACAATTGAAGGGCTAGGGAGGAATGGCGGTGGGGCTAGATATCTCTATCGGCGAAGGGTTTCGAGATGCAGTGATCCTCGAACCCCTTCCAATCTACACTCCATCCCAAGGGATGAGGGTAGGGAGAGCAAGGATTACACACCTCCGTCATTGGTGCTGTGCAATGCCAGGTCCATAGGCAACAAAACCGCCACCATGCGTGACTTTTTTGTCTCGCAGGGGATTGACCTGGCTTGCGTGACGGAGACCTGGGTACGGGAAGGCGAAGTAGTCTCCCTACATGAGATAACACCCCCAGGTTTCTCTGTCCTCCATCAATCGCAGACTGTGGGTCAGGGGGGGAGGAGTAGCGTTGTTATTCCGGGAGGATTGCTTTTTCAGAGCTCTGCCATCACTGGCGATCTCCGGCATTGAATGTGTTGGTCTCGTGTGGGGCACCAAGGAGAGCATGGCTGTCTGGCTGGTGTACCGACCACCCAGCACACCTGCAGCCACCCTGTCAGACCTGCTGGAGGTGGTGGCGGGCTGGGCCTTGGAGTTCCCAAACCTACAGGTTTTGGGAGACTTCAACGTCCATGCTGATGCCGCTCCCTCCTCACAGGCTCTGGACCTAGTGACTTCCATGGCAACACTAGGGCTCTCCCAGTTTGTTTTGGGCCCCACTCATCAAGCAGGCCACACGCTGGATCTGATCTTTGTGGCTGGCATAGATGTGATCATGCTCCCCGCTGTGAAAGTGCCATGGTCTGATCACTATGCTCTGAAAGCCATAAACATCCATTGCAGGGGATGACAATGGCTTTCAGCTTCCTCCTCAATCTCAGTGTTTCCTTTGTAGAACTCCATAGGGAGGATGATGGGGGCAAAACTAGAATTAGTTGGCTCTGCCCATCATAGGGTTCTGGGAACACCTACAGATGGACTCCCTGCCTCCAGAAGCGGCTTAGTCATGCTGGCCACATGACCTGGAAAGCTGTCTGTGGGCAAACACCAGCTCCCTTGGCCTGAAGCAAGATGAGTGCCACACCCCATCGTCGCCTTTGACTGGACTTACGGTACCGTTTTTTCGCTCTATAACACGCACCCGACCATAACACACACATAGTTTTTAGAGGAGGAAAACAAGGGAAAAAAATATTCTAAACGAAACAGTGGATGTATGATTTTTGTGGTTCATGCTGTGGCCACAGACATGTGATCTGACAGAGTTTGAAGTAGCCCAATGCAAAAATCCTGGGGATTCATGTGGATCCATGCTTTGTAACCACGTTTTTGCACCACTGCGGCCCCAGGCAACAGTGGGTGCGTGATTTATTTGGTGCAAGATGTAGCCATGGACATGCTATGTGATCTGATGGTGAATTTGGGGTGACCCAGTGCAAAAATCCTGAGGATCCATGTGGATCCGTGCTTTGTAACCATGTTTTAAGTGGGGAGGGTAGGAAAAGCACTCAAGGGACAAGGAGCACGCATGGGGTGGGTGGAGAAGGATGCTGCTAATAATGAAGAAGAGGGGTATAAGGGGAGAAGGCTCCTCTCCTCTCCCACTTTGCTCCTTTAAAGCAAGCAGTCTGCTTCTCTCCCTCCTACCCGGCTCATCCCCCCAGCTTAGTGAGCTGAAAAACTTTGCTGGTATGTAGCGAGCTGAGTGGGGAGGAGAGAGGGACAGAGAGCCTGCTTGCTTTAAAGGAACCAACTGGACAGGAGCCGCTTACACTCATGTAAGCGGCTCCTCTCCTTTCCCGCTTTGCTCCTTTAAAGAAGCATGCTCTCTGTCCCTCTCTCCTCCCCACTCAGCGGCTCTTCTCCCACTTTGCTGTTTCAAAGCGAGCCACGGAGGAGGGAAGGAAGGGGAAGCATGGATCCTCTGTTCACAACTGCAGCAGATCCCCCCCCCCACCCGTAGGCATTCCCTCCATAACACGCACAGACATTTCCCCTTACTTTCTAGGAGAAAAAAAGTTAGTGTTATGGTGCAAAAAATACGGTAACTGTCCAGGGGTCCTTGTACCTGTACTTTTTTTCTTTTTCTTTTTACATTCCAGGGTGTATGATTAGATTTCATGTCCGGCTGTTCTTTACATCCATTTTCAAGACATGTCTTTGCATATGTTAGGCAGCTGCATGGTTGCATCCTAAATCCAGAGGCCAATCAAGCAAAACATTTTGCTTAAGTCTTTAGTCCAGAAGGATTGCTTAACAGCACTCAGAAATACAAAACTGGAATTAAGGCTGCAATCCTGTGCGCAGTTGTCCAGGAATAAGCCTTATTTTACAGTGGAATTCTATGCTTGTCTACTCAGAAGCAGATCCTACTGTGTTCAATGGAGATTTCCCCCTGGTAAGTGGGTACAGGGCTGCACCCTAAGAATGTAGTCCCAATATTACTTTCTTGCAAGTAAGTCCTATTGAATTTAATAGGATTTATTTCCAAGTAGACATGTATAGGATTGTACTGTAAAATAAGACTTACTCCTAGATTAGTATGCCTAGGATTGCAGCCTTAATTTCAGTTGAGGGTTGTGATAAATCTGAGAAATTGTACACAGAATCAAGCTGCATTCATTTTATCATTCAGAACTCAAGACTTCAAAACCAGCACTGGTACCAATAGAAATTTATTACCTGGAAAGACCATATATTCGGCATCATTTTGTTTTATATGCCAACATCTTGAAGTGCATTTGTAGGATACGGTTGGAAAATTTTATAACTAAGCAATGCCTGCAGTTTGGAGTAAAGGTTCCTTTGTGCTGTGTGCTGCAGAGATATAACTAAAAGATAGTTCATTCTCTCAAAAGCATGCTGTCTGTGGTCTTCATTGAGCCAGTAACCACAAGGCAACCACTGAATGGAGAATCACAGAGTGTTAGGTATCCATTCTGAAAAATAAACAGCACTTGGAGTCTGTAGTCTTGGTGCCATAATCATTCACAGACCTGTCATTTTACTCACTCTGCTCAAGACTGCCTAATTTGGTTTTTTCTCTGCCACCTATGCTTTGACTAGGTGTGAAGGATCAAAGAATTTTAGTGTAATTCAGCATCACTTTTTTCTTCTTCCTGGATGAGTTGGCAGTTCAGATTTTTAGATCACGGTGACAGTATATCAAAGCAAGAAAGCAATGTCTTGACAGCTCTAGTAATTAGGCTTGAATGCAGGTAGTGAGACAGACCTGGATTTACTGAGCCTTGCTGTGCTAACTGTGCATTATTAGCTAGGAGACTTGAGTGGTGATATCTGGGCACACTGACTGAAGCGCTGGGAAGTTTTTCCTCTAGGCCTCTTGCAAATATTACTTGATTATTACAACAGAACAGTTTAAATTCAGTTCATTTTGTTCCCTACACTGACAGACTGCATACACACAATATATTTAAAGCACCCCTCCTACAAGAATCCTGGGAACGCTAGTTTGTTAAAGGTCCTCAGGATTCTTGGGTGTGTCTGTGCACTTCAAACATTTGGTGCACTGTCAATCTCACACACATTCACCCCACAGCTTCTATCCAGTGTGAAAACAACATACAAAAATGCATTATATTAGGTGAAAGTGCTTCCAAAAATGTGCATGTTAGTCGAAACTGCATCAAACTGTGTTTATTAGGGGAAATTCTGAAGAATTTTAATGAGATTATTATTTATTTTTTGCAAATTGCTGCAGAAATGTAGAGAACTGACTTTAATATTAGAAACATGAGAAACTGAGAGAACCAACACTGACAAATCCTTCCATCTCTGCACATAATAATAATAATAATAATAATAATAATAATAATAATAATAATAATAATAATAATAATAATAAATTTATTTATACCCTGCCCATGTGGCTGGGTTTCCCCAGCCACTCTGGGCATCATCCACTTACACCACAAAGTACTGTTTCCAAAGGTGGACACCAATTATGGGAAAGACAAGCCAGGAAAGTGCTGTTATGCTCATGCCTTGCTTGTGGACTTGCCCCTGGTTGGCCCCTGTGAGAATAGAATCGCCATCATCAGTTTATTTGTGTGCCATTTCCCCAGCAAACTGCCCAGAGTGGCTCACAACATGTCAAACAAACATTAAGTACGGTGGAACCTCAGTTGTCAAATGTACAGTGGTATCTCGGGTTACATACGCTTCGGGTTACATACGCTTCAGGTTACAGACGCCACTAACCCAGAAGTAGTGCTTCAGCTTAAGAACTTTGCTTCAGGATGAGAACAGAAATCATGCTCCGGCGGCGTGGCAGCAGCAGGAGGCCCCATTGGCTAAAGTGGTGCTTCAGGTTAAGAACAGTTTCAGGTTAAGAACGGACCTCTGGAACAAATTAAGTACTTAACATGAGGTACCACTGTAATCCATTCCGGAAGACCGTCCAACTTCCGAAACTTTTGACAACCAAGGTGCAATTGCCAGTCGGCAAAATCCATTGAAAAAATGAGCCTTTGACTTCTGAGGCGTGTTCGAAAATGGAAGCATTCGACTTCCGAAGTGTTCAACAACTGAGGTTCCAATGTATAACAATTTGAAAAACATATTAGGAAGAATTAAAAACAATCACAGTATTAATACTGGACTAAATGAGCCTTTGGCCTGATCCAGAAGGACACTTTGGATGTTCTTACTTCAGGAGGGTGTATGGCTGGACCAGTGAGGGGTGTGGCCTGTGGGCCAGGTAAAATTGCCTGGAGGGTCTCATTCAGTCCTGTTGCCTGGGTTTCCTTGTTCTCACCTTGTTTTCTTCTCATGGCAATGGCACCCACCTGAAAGCTGCCGGAGCTGAGTTCCGGCGAGTTCCAGCTGAAAAAAGCCCTGTCTAAACTATAGGTTGAAGGCGGAGGGTGGGAAATACAGCTGGTAAAACTTAGAATGCAGATCTGTTTTTAGAACAGGAGAGGAGGCAGAGGAGGGAAGGTTGTCGGTTGCTCACCGAAATATGGGGAGTGAATCAGCACCTTCTGGCTAGGTGTGGTTGCCATTCCCTTTGTACGGAATATGAATTGTGCATCATCCACTTAAACCGCACCTCAGTGAAATTCAATACTGCTGAGATTTGTCATAGTTTGACTTGAAGGCGCCTGGGCCCCAAACCTGAAGTCCTTAAATAAAATCAAGAATCGCTCCTTATCCCTGCTTGACTGCAGGCAAGGCAAAGCTACTGCTAATTTGACTGCCGTGTCCTAATTGGCACCAGCCATACAAATCATGGAACTGGAGATTGGTCAATAACTCTTCCTGCAGCAATCGGAATGTGCCACACGGCAAACGCCGTGTCTCCCTCAACCTGCCCGACATGTCTATTTTTGGACTGCTGTGTAGCAGAGCATAAGATCAGGCTTGCAGTCAGTAGATCAGAAGGCCAAGTTGCGATGTGTGTGTTTAAATGTTTCTAATGGACTTTTCAATGCATCATCACAAACTTCAGATTCAGGTGGGGGGAACCTTAGACACACAAATGTGAGTGGGGAACATTCACAAAAGAAGGGGGGGGGAGAGAAGCCAGTGACAGTTACCATTAATGGATCATACACAACTATAGGCGCCACTCAATATGTTAATTTTATCGTGCATTCATGATGCTTTGTGCTCATGATAGTATCAGGGCAGTTATTCACAGTTCCTGCCTGCAGTACTGTTTGTACCTGCTGAAGTTTTGAGAGGCCTCATTTTCAAGCAGTGCGTGTCCCATAACATCCTGCTGAAACCCTGTAATTTTCGATACCACAAATGTTCCAGGATTGGAATTATTCTTTTTGTTCTCCTTTTGTTGTGCTGTAGTGCAAGAGCACCCTTCCAAACAGCAATGCTGTGATAACATTGGGGAAGTGGAATTATGTGTGAACAGTCCAGTATACAGTAAATCCACTACTAACAAACTATTATTGCATCAGTGGTGTGTTGCAGAACACAGCCGCACACCAAGTCTGAAGGGGCCCTATGAGTTATTGGGGCTTCTCTGTTAATCACCAGTGGGGGCACATTAAGTGTTTGGTGCTCCTCTAAAAACAGTAATAGGTAGATATTTGGGAAGGTAAGCTCTACTGTATGGTGTAGGTGTGTAATATGATGAGCGGAAGTTATGCTTTACCTCCGCCTTTACTCATGGTCCAAGTAAAAATGCCTCCCTGTTTTGAAGGCTGGGACTGGCTAAGATTTCTAAACCTCAGCTGAGGAGACTCCAGCTGTGGTGAATTGCTCAGGGTAGAAGCAGTCCTTGAGAAGACATGCAGAGCTATCTAGAGAGTGCCTCCAAAAAGGGTAACCCAAATGTCAAACCACAAATTTAAATCCCACTGGTATGTTATGTGTCACAATATTTGCTGTTGTTAGTTTAATTTATTTTCCACATTATTTTTGAAATGCACACCCCACTTAAACTTCAAAGAAACTCAAGGTAGCTTACAACAACAAAAAGCACAACAGTAAAATATATAACAAATCCTATTGAAAACACAAATAACTACATCAAAGCCAGTCCTGGATAACCAAGCCCATTCTCAAACCAGCTAGCAACCCTTGTTGCATAACATTGACATAAAACTGACGGAGCAGATTTAAGATCCAGTAAAGATGATACCAGGCACTAAAGGCTGTTCTTGAACTTGGAAGTTCATTTTAGGCTTATTACGATTCATCTTGATCCTATCTGGCACCAGTATTAGCTCCGTTAGCCAGATTTTACAGAAAGAAGTCCAGTGGGATCAGGAAAAGGGATCAGGTTTTGCAGAAGCCAAGAAATGTCTGAAGACATCCACCCTTATTCATTGCAGCAGCCAAAAAGAGCTTACTTTGTCTCGCAATTATCTCTCCATACGGACTGGAAGCCGTGTTAGTCCACTGAATGACTGATGGCACAATCTTTATGCATCATGTTGGTTTGAGACTTAAACTGTAATCTAAAAAAAGGGAGGAGCATAACATTTGTAATGTTTTGTGCTTGTTGCCACCTTGTGGTCAAAAGTCAGATGAGTTTGTTTAGCACGGAAGATGGTACAAGTCCCCTTTCCCCCAAGGCTCCCAAACCAGCTGAAGGTTTTTGTGATGTCAGAAATAAATAAATGCTAGTGATTAGCTGGCGTTTCTAGTGTGGTCTCCATACACTTCATGGAGTCAGAGACATGTTCCCTATATTTGTTAATTTCCATATTCTAAGAATAGTCCAAAGAATCGGGCCAAGTCCTGATACAAATTAAGCCTAGGTTCTACACTCAGATGGGTTTCATTCAGTTTTCTCAACCTCCTCCAGAGAATGCTGGGAATTGTCATTAAATCTACCCTCACAGAAATACAATGCCCAGATTTCCATAGGAAGAGGACCCATATTTCAAAATAAGCCCATAACTATGTATTCTTATCTGGGACCTGTTTCGGAGTTAATGTGGGCACGATCTAGCCGCATGTCTGTCCTAAATAAGTGTTTTTAGTCAGATAGATCAGCTTGAACATCAGTAATTGGCAAGAGTTAGCAGCCTCTCCTTTCAACCTGGAATAAGCTGCTCTCTAAACTCAAATTTGCCAAAGTAAATGGAATTTAACCTTTATAAATTATGTCATTTGCTGGAATGTAATTATTTGTACCTAAAGCCCGAGCCACATATTTAATCTGCATACTGTTCAAAACACTTTACTTCTGAGCCTCCTCTGTTCTCCCTCCTCTTCCACCCATCTCATGTTAATTGTTAGCTGTGATCTCCAGATTGTATTCTGAGTGCGTGATAATTCAGCGCCATCTGCAGTCAGGACATTAAGAAGTGGGTGTGATGCCCAAGCTTCTAATTAAAAACAATAACCCAAAACAGAGATGGAAGCAGCATTTTAAAGAGGCAGCTGAAAAGATGGATGGAAAATTAAAGCAGTGTAGCAGATTTCTAAATGAGTAACATAAGGGTTTCCTGTTATTTAATAAGCTTCATCTTTTGTAATCCCAACTTTGATATGGATGAGTGCGTTCTTCTTTCAAGAGGATTCTGTGCCATTTTGTCTGTTTGGTTTTGGTACTCTTGATCAAGTCAGACGGACTTAATTCTAAGCCAACGGAAAATCCTGCTGTCGTCTTACTGCATTCACAGGAGTGCAGGGAACAGCCTTAAGAACATAGTAAGAGTCTGATGGAACTGAGCGCAAGAGGACTCTCTCCCTCTGTGGTTCCCAGCAAATGGTACTGAAAGCACTGCTCCTTCCAGCTGTGGAGGCAGAGTGTAGTCATCATGGCTAATGGCCATTGATAGCTCTCTCTTCCATGAATCTGTCTAACCCTCTTTTAAATCCTCCATCTTGGTGACTATAACTCCCTTCTGTAGGAGCAAGTGTCATAGTTCTCCTAGGCACTGCAGGAAGAAAAACTTTCTTTAATCTGCCCTGAATCTTCCAGCATTCAAGATTCAGGTAGGTAGGTAGCCGTGTTGGTCTGACGCAGTCAAAATAAATTAAAAAAAATATAGAATTGACCAGTAGCACCTTAGAGACCAAGTTTGTTCTGGGTACAGTCACAAGGGAAAGGTAAAGGGACCCCTGACCATTAGGTCCAGTCGTGGCCGACTCTGGGATTGCGGCACTCATCTCGCTTTATTGGCCGAGGGAGCCGGCGTACAGCTTCCGGGTCATGTGGCCAGCATGGCGAAGCCGCTTCTGGCGAACCAGAGCAGCGCACGGAAACGCAGTTTACCTTCCCACTGGAGCGGTACCTATTTATCTACTTGCACTTTGACATGCTTTTGAACTGCTAGGTTGGCAGGAGCAGGGACTGAGCAACGGGAGCTCACCCCGTCGCGGGGTTTTGAACCGCCGACCTTCTGATTGGCAAGTCCTAGGCTCTGTGGTTTAACCCGCAGTGCCACCCACATCCCAGGGGTACAGTCATACCTCGGGTTAAATATGCTTCAGGCTGAGCGCTTTCGGGTTGCACTCCGCCGGCGACCTGGAAGTAATGGAACACATTACGCGGGTTGCTTTCGCTTCAGGATGCGAACAGGGATCCGGAACAGATCCCGTTCGTATCCAGAGGTACCACTGTATAAGCTTTCGTGTGCATCACACTTCTTTAGATACACTGAAACAGAAGTCACCAGACCCTTAAATATAGTGGGAGGGTGGAGCGGGGTTTTTCTCAGAAGAGTAGTGGGAGATGGGTGATTGACTCAATGGGTATGGTAACTGTTGTCAACTGTTAACGACTGCAATTAGTCCTACAGGAAAAAGCAAGGGATAGTATGCAGATGACCAAAAATAGCTTTAGCATATGTAATGAGACAAGAATCCAATATCTCTATTCAGACCAGGTCTCTCCATAGTTTTCAGTTTAGTAATAAATTGTAATTCAGCAACTTCTCTTTCAAGTCTATTTCTGAAATTCTTTTGTAAGAAGACAGCTGCTTTAAGATCCTGTATTGAATGTCCTGGGAGATGGAAGTATTCTCCTACTGGCTTCTCTGTCTTGTGATTCCTGATGTCAGATTTGTGTCCATTTATCCTTCGGCGTAGGGTTTGGCCTGTTTGTCCAATATAGAGACAAACAGGCCAAACCCTACGGCAAAGGATATATCTATCTAGCTGTCAGTTCCTCCAAGCCCTACCTAGAAATACCAGAAATTCAACAAAATACACTCTCTTGCTTCATGTAATTATTCAAAACGCATGCTTTCTGCAAAGCCTTTGGCTTAATCCCTGATAGTCAGCCTGTGTTTATTCTTCACCCGTTACATTCACTTCTTCCTTCTCCCTGTGCAGAATTTTAAATCAGAGCAAGGACCCATAAAGCACCATAAAATGAAAAGTCAAAGAAGAAACAGAGCCCAAGGGTAGGATAGACCAGAGTGAGATGTTGTTGAACTCTTACCTCCCAAAAGCCCCAAAGCAAGAACATACTGCCCAAACTTTGCAGATTCAGGATGTTCCAGGATGGTGAGTCATGTGATCAAAAAAGCACCAAAAAGCACTCTTTCAGGGTGGAAGTGTGGTGCAAAAGTAGTGGAATTCCCTCTCTAGTGTACACATTACAATTCACTCCAGCTCCAATGCGCTATCACCACTGGTGTCTGGAGCCAGGTACACATGACGATAGCCACAATCCATGTGGGACCTTAGGATGAAGGGTGCGTAAGTAAATAAGTTAAATAAATAAGTAGTCCCACAGATCTCTCGAGAAATACTGCTGCTTGGTGCTCTCAAACCAGCTTCCATCCAAAATGTAAGCCGCAGTTAAGATGAGGTGTGTACATCTGAGGCAGCCATTGCACATGTGCAGATGACAGCTTCAATGAATCAAAGTTCAGAGGACAAAAAAATAGGTCTTGACCTCCCCACCCTCTCTTTGATGTGTACAGAAGGGGGAAATGACCTTGCCGTGTTTCCAGCTGTTAATGTATACATGGCCAAAGACAGCTTTAGGAGCATTTTTCAGCCCCAACTCAAATTCATTTCTATGCCTCTCTATGGTAAAGTGTCTCACAATAAAGTTGTGTGTGGCTAGTTTGAAGATGGGCACTTATTTGCTGTCAGGAATGGCCTGAAACATCTTGTCGCCTCAAGCAAAGGACATGCTGGCACGTCCTGTTCGCTTCATGGGCTGATGGCTGAATCTAACTTCAAGATGGTGATGGGGGAGATTGCATAGCATATATAGTTGAGCTCTCCAACAGAGTTGACTTTTCCTTACTTTACCTAACAGTGGTCCTGTCTGTTTCTCTGGGCAGGTACAGGAGCTCTGTCCTCTTCTTCATCTGGCCACCCAAGAGAACTGGTATTCTAGGTGTTTGTCCATTTCTACCATCTTTTGTGTGTACACATGCAAGCGTCCTGTAATATTTTTGCTTGCTGATAAATAAAAATGCACACACTTCTCCCTTTCAACCCAAGGAAACCTAGCACTGAAAAATATACAAACGTTAGCACAAGTAAAAACCAACAATAATATAAAAAGGCTGAAACACAGTGCAGCTTAAAACCACAAAAGCTTCCTACTGTGAGCATGGAATGGTGTCTTTTTGTGCTTGTTTGCTCATCTGCTTTGTCTTAAAAGCACCCCCCCCCCATAATTTTTATTAAATTTTCTGTTTTACATTTTTGAATATTAATTTAAACAACCTTAAAATATCAGTGACTTCCCTTCTTCTCTTTCCACGGTTCGTTTTGCATAATATAAATTAAATCACTGCATAAACCAAACCATTCAGTATTCCATTATTACATCCATCAAAACTTATTTACACTGTTGAATTTATCTTAATGCTGCCAACATTTTCAAGTGCACATAACCCCCCCCCCATATAATCAATAAACATGTTCCAATCGTCTTTAAATGTATGTTCTTCTTGTTCTCTTATTCTATATGTTAGACCCGCAAGCTGCACATCAGTTTAAGTTGCCATTCTTCTTTAGTTGGGACCTCGCTCGCTTTCCATTTTGGGGCTAACAAAACACAGGCCACAGTAGTGGCATACATAAATAACCTTTTTTGACATCTGGGAATTTCCACCTGAATTATCCCCAAGCTTTGTCTTAAAAGTTGGTGGTTTTGAATGTTCCCCTCCTTTATCTGTGTTAAAATGAGGGTTAGCATCATGGCATGGCCTTAAAAGTAGGGCAAAAATCCTATGCAGTACAAGCAGGGAATCACCAAGTGGTGCTGTTTCCAACAGCTGGATATGACCTTTGGTTTTGGCATGAATCAGGTTGGAGGTTGACAGGTTGTCAACTTTTCAACCAGACACAGACCTGTGCCTTAAGAGCTGCTTGATAGTATCACAACTGAACATTGAATCTTCAAGCTGTGAAAAGCTTCACCTGCTGGTTTCTGTAATTCAATCTGGTAGTGGGCAAAGACAACTTTTTAAAAATGTGGCCAGTGGTAGCAACCTTACAGACTGTGTGTGTGTATGTGTGTGCATGTAAATGCATGTGTGTATATATGTTTTTCTTCCAGAGAGTTGAAAGAGATTTGCAAAAGGGTTTGCTGCTCATGGAATGTAAGGTAAAGGTAAAAGACCCCTGGACGGTTAAGTCCAGTCAAATTCGAATATGGGGTGTGGTGCTCATCTCATTTTTTAGGCTGAGGGAGCCAGTATTTGTCTGCAGACAGATTTCTGGGTCATGTGGCCAGCATGACTCAACCACTTCTGGCGCAATGGGACATTCTAATGAGTGCCAGAGCACATGGAAACACTGTTTACCTTCCAGCTGCAGCAGTACCTATTTATCTACTTGCCCTGGTATGCTTTCAAACTACTAGGTTGGCAGGAGCTGGGACAAAGCAATGGGAGCTCACCCCATCATGTGGATTTGAACTGCTGACCTTATGATCAGCAAGCCCAAGTGGCTTGGTGTATGTATATTTATTTGGCTCTTGCCCCCGGTGAACAGCTTTTGAGGACCCTTGAGGCCAGACCATGTTGATCAAAGGCAAGAATAGGACAAAGTAAATGAAAGTGTATCAATGCCTGGCATTGGCATTCAGTATTCTTGGGCATTTGTTTTCAAGGAACCAATACTTCAGCAGGGCCACATTGGTGTTAATGCTTACCCTAGGCCCATTTCATTCACTCATTCATTCATTACCCTAAGCCCATCTGCACTGGGTGACTCAGTCTGTGCATAGCCAAATTTTGTACAATGACAGACCAATCCATGTACGTCCCACCCCACATGTAGAAGGAATCCCACACACTCAAGCCTTGAGCTATCACTCTGTGCATGTTTATTGGAAGCAAATCATCTTTCAAACCACTTTCATCTCACCTGTTGCAATTCTCCAGCCACAGACACAATTTATTTCATTCTTAACTTATAGTTTATAAATAATAAACTTATAGTTTATTTTAACTTATAGTTAAAATTCCATCTTATTTAAGTCAAATACTTTGAAAAATTTAGCTCCTCTTGTAATTATCACCCTGATTATAACTGCCTTGACATTTATTTGTTAATTCTAGTTTAGGTGCAAATCACAACATGAACATTAAGGAACCATCTGCAACTACTTACTTTGGTCTTGCAATTTGATTACGTGGTCCAAAGCGTTAATCCGAGGATGAAGTGAGTTGAGAAGGGGTAGGTGGATGCAAGGAGAGAAGAGCCTTGATTAATATGAAAAGCAGACTCACAGCACACACACACACACAATGCTCTCCGTTCTATTTCCCAGTGCAAAGAGCAACTGACATGCAGTTACAATTCTCCAGTTAGGCTGTGCTGGCGGCAGCTGATGGGCGTTGGAGTTAGGCTACATTTAGACCACACATTTAAAGCAGTATTCTATTACAGGCGACAACCATTTTCACGGGGGTTCCGTTCCTGGCCCTCACGCACATTGGTGAAAGCACGCATACACCTGCCGCATTACACCCCCATTCTGCCCTCTTCCGGGTCCAAAAGGACCCACACATCAGCAGTCCCATGTCAATCAGACATACACAAAATGGTCGCCACCTGTACTTCAACAGTTGCGGCTTCCCTCAAAGAATCCTGGGAACTCCAGCTTACCCATCACAGAGTTTCATTCGCCAGTCCCCTAAACAAACTTCATTTCCCAGAATTATGTGATGAGGGTAGAAGCCATGGCTATTAAAGTGGCATAATAGTGCTTTAAATGTGTCTTGGGGATGCAGCCTAACAACCTCTGAAGGGGCACTTGTTCCTCACTCCTGACCTACGGGATGAGACTGAGGAACTGTGGCATTTAACTAGAGATTTCTTCACATACTGTTCTCACTGTGGAAAATAGGGTTGAAGAGGGCTTTTGCCTGTGCCTCAGGTTCTTGGTTCAGGGAAGAGGAGATCAGTATGCAGAGCCAGCGCTATTTGCCCTTCACGCCTTGCTCAATCAGGTACGCCTTTGTTCATCATTTTTATGATCCACCTCTTGCAGCGTAAATGCAATCAATACATACAAAAAACCCCAAACAGCCCGCAAAGACAGAAACAGCCACGCATGCATGGGAAAACCCTAAATAGGCCCTTAAATACTGTTTAAAAACATGTGAGAGCAAGAGAGGCTGTGCCTGGTGCCTAAAAAGAAGAGATATGATACCAGGTGGGTATATCTCTTGAGGGACAGTGTTCCAGAACTTGGATGGACCACCTGAAAAGCGCCTTCCTGCTGTATCAACCTGACCTCAGAAGGAATGAGTACGCAGAGGAGGACCTCAGGGGATGACCTCAGTTGGCCAAAGGTGGTCCTTTAGATATCTCAGCCAGTATACTGTTTAGGGCAGGGGTGGTGAACAACTGGGGGGGGGTCCTACACACAAGAGGGGGGGAATGCTATAAGTAAGTCAGAAATTAGATTGTTATAACAAAAAAAATTCCTATGGAAAATCGTGTTTAAAATTTTTCCTGCTCTCTGGCTCCATCTGGTGTTGCATGTTTATAGCGCATTCAAATTGCTGTTTCTTTACTAATGTAGCTGAGTCCTAGGCCTCTCTTTTTGGCCCTCAGGACTCCCCCACCCCAGGCCATAACCCTCACTGGCCTTTCTTCATATCTTGATGTTTTTGCCTGGATGGAACGTGTCCTTGATCTCTGGGCATGTTCACATTAAAGCCAGCAAGGTCATCCCCCCTTGCAATGCTTTTCAAGCTGCATTTGCCTGATGTAGTTCACATCAGAAGAGGCAGGGATCCTATTGAATTCATTGGGAATTAGTTCTGAGTAAAAATGCTTAGGATTGCAGTGGAAGGCTACACCGTTTTTGCTCAGTTACCTTGGAGTAAGCTTCATTGAATACAGTGGGACTTACTTCTCAGTAGACAGTGTAATAGGGCTCCACGCATTTCCTAAAGAATGGTTGGCTGCTGAAGCTTTGCAGTTAAATAAATTAAAGTCGATTGGTGACATTTTCCTTCAAAACTACAAGAAGGGTTTCACCATTTCCTTCATTTGGTGCAGGAATTTTATTTTCAGTAAAAACAGAACTCTTGCACATACACACACACACACACACACACACACACACACACACACACAATTTTTAATAGTTCTCTGAGATGTGGAGGGGAGGAGAAAGGAAAACCGGGACTTTCCAGGATCAAATCAGAAACCGGGATGGCTTCTGTAGTTCCAGGACTGTGCCTGGGAAATAGAGACACTTGGAGGGTGTGATAGCACTTTCCCCAACAGAAATTGGTGTTCAGAGGCATATGGCCTTTGACAGTGGAAGCAGAGTATAGCCATTGTGATGAGTAGCCATCCAAACTGGTATGAAACTGTGTATGAAATTAAATGTAGAAAAAGTAGCGGAGAAACAGAATAGGAAAGCACTCGTTTTAAATGTGTGCCAATTACTTGAGCAAATAAAAGTCAGCTTCCTCTTAATGGCACCATCCGCCAAGGCATCGAAACGTCTGAAGCCGCACGTCAACGATCATCAAATACAAGAATGCAGAGCCCTGGGAATCTGCTTCTCAAGCCTCCGCTGTGCTGAGAGGTCACCGCTTCCCAGCATTCTCACCAAAACAGTGGGAGGAAATGGTGAACAAAGCTCCTGGGGGAGCTTGATAATCCAGCCAGGGTTTATAACAACTTGCCCTTTTCTTTCTGTGCAAGCAGTGCAAATGAACCGACGGCGTATCGGGGGTGCCTTTGCTCTACGAGCTGGAAGGCCTGCAAGTCATTAACAGCAATACGTTTTTATGAACCAGGAAAACCGAGCCTCTTAGGATGGCAGGTTTGCTGGAGATTAAAAGAAAATAACAATACAGGCAACACCTGTTCCAGGAAGTGACTTGGAAACATCATAAAAGACGTCTGCAGGGGCAGAGCGGGGTGGAACAGGGTGGGGGCACACGATTTCATGCAATTTGAATGGCAGTGTCCGTCAACCGGGGGAGGGAGACCCTGAAGGGACCTTGGCGCTTAGGAATTGGCGCCTATGATGGCAGCAATAAACATTTACTGGGTCATTTACTGGTGGCTGTAAGCCTCACATTCACATTGGAAAGACCTTGCATGTTGGTACCAGAAGGTATGCATAGTGTATGGTGAATATGGAGAATATGGAGGGTAAGAGTGATCAAAGATGCTTCCAAGATCGAAAAATTAATTAAAGTTTGCTCTACAGTTTGCTCTGTTTATTTATACAAATATTTATACAAATAAACTGATATTTCATTTTAAAATATCAAAGAGCTTCACAACAAAAACACACAAAACCATGCAGTACGATATGAAAAGTTTAAAACAAGTATGTTAAAAAAAAGATGTATTTTTAATTGCTTGCGTAGGCCTGGTAGAATATAATTTTTAAAAGAAGGTGTTTGAAAGTTAGAACAGGACGGCCTGCTGAATTGTAGAGCTGGACAAGACCTCAGCGTCTCCTAGTCCGACCCCTGCAATGCAGGAATCACAGCTAAAGCATCTTTCTTGGCAGCGTATTCCACACTATAGAGCCAATTATAGTAGAGGCGATTTTTCTTGTTATAAAAGAGAATGGTATCAATCCATTCTGTTATGGCTCTATCTGGAGCTCATAATGGACTCTAGTCTTCCTTGTATTGCTTGTATTCTATGTTTCACTACTATGTTTCACTACTTTGAGAAAGGTGCATTTTTTAAAAATGGGGATTTAAAAAAAAGTTACATGAAAGAACACTATAAACAACTGAAAACATTGGCAGGATTTTAAAAACACTTGCAATGAAGCGGGAATGACGATAAAAATTGAGATTTAAGAAAACATGGAGAATATGATAAGATGCAGTTTGAAAAGAATATCTGGGGAAACTGTGGAGGAGTGGAGGGAAGTTCGGGGATCCTGAGAATCCTATTTGTAAAATTATTATGATTTGTGTATGATGACAAATATTAAAAGTGAAAATGAATGCGGGGGGGGGGGGAGATAACAGTGGAAAATGTACAGAGCATTTTTAAGGGCAGCAGTGGGTGCTTCTAGGGGACCTCAGCTCCCAGAGCAAACCTCAGTCTTGTGTCTGCCTGACTTTGGCTGTCTCCCTTACCCTTGAACCAGCCTTGTCCCAGCATATTTGGCTGACTGCTCCTGTCACTAGACTTTATCCAGCCATCTCGCTTGTACTGTACCACTGTCTCCCTCAGCAGCAGCAGCAGCAGCAGCTGGCTGATCCTCTCATCCCTTGGGCACAACAGCTGACACTGCTAAATAAGCTTGTGGGAGGTGACTGATCCAGAGGTCTGTCTTTGGAAACAGCAGAGCCGAGCCTTAGAACAGAAGCCTCCTTGACCAGCAGACTATGCAGATGTGCTAGAAAGCACGTTCTCTCTTGAATGTACAAGATCTTCGCTATTGAGTTCCTGGGCTTCCTGCTTATCTGTTGCTGAAGACCATTCTGTTCAGCAGAGCCAGAGCTGCCAACCAGGCAGAGGTCTGTTGATCAAACTCTTCATCCTGCTCACTTGGACGATGGCTCTAGCTGCACTCCAAGGCTCCCGGCTCCGTTCTTCTGGGCTGCTATCCTTCATCAGGTCCACAAACAGCAACCTTCGTCTCATCCACAGCAAGCCAGCCAAGGGCAAAGTAGGACCCCTGGTAAGTTGTCTTCTTGTCTGTCGCCTCCTTGTCTAGGGCACGGCTAGCCAATGGGGTACACTTCAGATGCTGCTGGACTTCCACTCCCATCAGCACCAACCAGTATGGCCAATGGTCAAGGATGATGGGAGCTGACCCTAAGCGTTTCAAGATTGTCACTGTTTCTGGATCGAATTTGGTTGCGCATTTGCAAATTCAGGTGGCGCTCTGAAAGTTTATTTGGAGCTCTTACACCACAGGCTTGCTTCCCCCTTAGAACTGGACTTTTTGCAAGAAGAAAAGTGTTAGGAAAATGCTCTGGAAAGTGTGGCGTAACTCTTGCTCGAGGCAACATTGTCTAACCTCCCTGAAAACAAATCATATTGAATAGTGGATAAATAGCCAATGCTGGATGACCTGCTTGCTGATTTTGTGCAAGCAAATCAGGATGAATGCTGAATAAGCAGGTCACCTGAGAGTTATCCCGATCTATTTATCAAGCAAGGCAAGCTGTCTCTCTTGAAAACCTACTCTTGATCAGAACAACTATATGAGTGTGGATCCCTGAGACAACTTAATGAAGGAGTGTTTCTTGTTCCTATCTCACCTTTCTGATGCCCAGAAAACCTCTCTCCAAAGACACTGGGGAGATGCCTGACCACTCTGGAATAGGACTAAGAGCTCCTGGGGAAAAGAATTCCTTCCATGAGCTCCCTTAAGTTAATTGAGGGGCTCCAGACTAGGGATGGAAGGATCTGTCTATTTCATTTCTCTCCGTTTCTAATTTTCAATCTTAAATTCAGTTCTCCACATTTTAATGCAACTTGTGATTTTCAGCCTGTCAGATGGAACAATCCCCCCTCTTCTCCCCCTGTGCACTGTTCTGGGGGATCTCCTGAAACACACCACTTTTGGGAAGTGCGTGCAGGGACAGAAGGGGGGGAGCCCCATTGCGCTAGTGTAAGTCCTTGCAGGGGCTTCCACTATCAGGACTCATGAGTTGAATCCCACCCAGAACAACCTAAGATGAGTTATTGGGTCCTGAAGCTTCCCATCAACAGTGCGCACAGTGTTTTTCAAACTTGGTTCCCTAGCGGTTGTTGGACTACAACTCCCATCATCCCTAGCTAGCAGGAACAGTGGTCAGGGATGATGGGAGTTGTAGTCTAACAAAACACTGAGCTAGCACCTGAACAGCTGACACATGTGGTCACAGTCTTCCTTGAGTAGATGCAGTGGCGTAGTGTGGGTTGTCAGCACCCAGGGCAAGGCAAGTAATTTGCGTCCCCTAACCCGTGGATTTGCGCCCCCTAACCCTAACCCCCAGATGTTGCGCCCGGTGCAGCCGGCCCCCCCTGCACCCCCCACGCTACGCCACTGAGTAGATGCACTGTATCTCTGCTTAAACGATAGCAATTATTTCTCAAACTGAGTAAGTAAATTTAACTTAGCATGTGCAGTTTTTTTTAAGCAATGCATTTCCTTTTGTTTTGGCAATGGCAAGGAAACCTGCTTCGGTTTCCATGTATCCATTGGCGTGCATATGGAGCTCTGGAGCAGTGAAAGATCTCGTGCAAAAAGGTTGTGGTTCTGCTTAGCTGTGGCAGCGCACCCTCAAAATGTGCAAAAAGCTAAAAAGGAAAGCGAAGCCACTAAGCTGTAGTGAAGCTTTGAAAGTAATCCCCCACCCCCATTTTTAACCCATAGTGACCTAAAATGACAAATCACACTTTGCTTTTCAGTTGACATGAACTACTTCAGTTGGTGACTGGATTTGTAGGATAATCAACTTTTGCTGTGGTTGGTTCTTTGCATCTATCACATTACTGAGATTGCAGCTTTAAAAGTTCAATAGCTGTATCTGTAAGGCAAAAAGCTCCCCGTATCTGTAAGGCAAAAAGCTCCCCCCCCCCTCAGGCAGCCTCGCTTGCGTCTCTGTTTTGCCTTGCATGACCCTTCTTTCCCTTGATTTAGGAAACCGTCATCGGTTTAACAGTGTTTTCATTGGCTATTCTCGGACCAACTGGATGGTTCCTGAGCCATATTTCAAGCTATAGAATGAGGTAGAAGACATTCTTCTGCGTCCGAGATGCATCAGATTCAGATCTGCTATCAACGGCCCTGGAAAATAAAGTCACCTTGAAGTCCTACCAGCTAAAAATAGAAGCACCAATTCCAGGTTCTGCGCCTGTTGTTCTGACCTTACTGTTGCTTTGTGAAAACGCAGACGCTTACGGACAATAGCTGTTTAAAATTGTGTTTAGCATTTCTTTTCGAATTTTTAAAAAAATGTAACTGCATTTTCTCATATATCAATCTGCAGCAAAAATCACCATTCATCTTGAATCATGAGTAGCATTTCTGTATCACTTTTAGACTGAGCCCTGACCCTTCCTTGCCCAGGTGGATTGGCGCAGGTGTGCATTGCAACTATGGAACTATTGGGTAGCTTCAGTGTTTCGCCTTAGACATGGGAATTCTAGCCTAACTGAATGGGTTAATAACAGTCATGCATCAAGGAGACAAAAGAAGTGCCTGCTGGTTCAGGCCAATGACCCATCCTGTTCCTGCAGTGGCCCCCCAGATGCCTGTAGGAAGCCTACAAGCAGGATGTCAAGAGCAAGCCAGCAGTAAATTACAATGTGCAAACTGGAGTTAACTCTTTGTTAGCAAAAACAATAACAGGAGTGCCAGGCCTAATGAGCACAGCAGTACATCTCCGGTAGTTCTTGTCCCCGTGAAGCAGTTGCTGAGACTGAAGTTTCCTGCCTTCCCACAGCTGCGTATATCCCCTTCTCTCCAGGGTTTCCCCCCCAAGCAATCAGAGACTGTGTCTGCATGTCACCAATCTATCCTCCGCCCTTTTCATGTCTCTTCTGGTTCTGGGAGACAAGGAGGGAGGGGAGCTTGTCGCAACAGGAGGGGGAGGCACTCAGGACTCTTCACCAGCCTAAATAATCTCTGCCTCTTGGTCTTTCTCCTTCCACCCTCGTGCTTCAGTTTCTGCCTCTGATTCTGTCACAGACTCTCCCAGCTCACTAAATCCTGTTAACTCTTCAGCTTCCAACACCCCCTCTTCCCAGTCTTCTCTCTCATCACTCTCTGACCATTCATCGTTGTCCCTCCACAAATCCACGGGCTCTGGACCTTATTCCCTTGGTGGTTCCCTAACTGGTTCTTTCCATCATTACTCTTTGCCCAAGCCTTTCATAACACAGGACCTGTGTACAAGGACCCTCTCTCCTCCTGTGGTTTCCAGCAACTGGTATTCAGAAGCATTGCAGTTGGAGACAGCTAGTCTCCAACTAGCCATCGTGGCTAGTAGCCATTGATAGCCTTGAATTTGTCTAATCATCTTTTAAAGCCACCTAATTTGGTGGCCAGCACTACTTCTGTGGGGGTGAGTTCCAGAGTTTAACTACATGCTACATGAAGAAGTAGGGAAACTAGGGCTTGCCAATCAGAAGGTCGGCGGTTCGAATCCCCACGATGGGGTGAGCTCCCGTTGCTCGGTCCCAGCTCCTGCCAACCTAGCAGTTTGAAAGCACATCAAAGTGCAAGTAGATAAATAAGTACCACTTCAGCGGGAAGGTAAACGACGTTTCCATGCGCTGCTCTGGTTCGCCACAAGCGGCTTAGTCATGCTGGACACATGTACGCCGGCTCCCTCGGCAGTAAAGCGAGATGAGGGCCGCAACCCCAGAGTTGTTCGTGACTGGACCTAATGGTCAGGGGTCCCTTTACCTTTACCTTTACTACCCATGTACTATCTGAAACCAAAGGGGCAGAAACCAATGCCTGATGTGAATCCAACCCCCCTCCCCATCTCTCCTACCCTACTATGAAAGCCCTGGACTCGAAAGCACCTCAAAGTGCAAGTAGATAAATAGGTACCGCTCCATCAGGAAGGAAAACAGCGTTTCTGTGCGTTGCTCTGGTTCGCCAGAAGCGGCTTAGTCATGCTGGACACATGACCTGGAAGCTGTGCGCCGGCTCCCTTGGTCAATAAAGTGAGATGAGTGCCGCATGCCCAGAGTCGTTCGGGACTGGACCTAACGGTCAGGAGTCCCTTTACCTTTACCTTATATGAAGAAGTACTTTCTTTTATTTGTCCTGAATCTCCCAAAAAGAATGAAGGAGTTTAAAAAAGTTGTGAGAATTGGTAGTAAAGGGTGAAGTCTGTATTTGTTGATGCTGCACTCATGCTGGATTCTCCCGCATAATCATTTCAGTCATCATTACTCAATGCCAGCCTTCCGCAAGGATTACAGTTAAAGTCTCTGGGGGTATCTCAACTGATCGCATATTGAGCTGCTCAGCTCCTAGGTGTAGGATAGCTCTCTCACCACAGCCGGCCTGATTACAGACTTATTAGGTCCATGGGAAGATTCCCATAGTTTCAAGCCTTTGCCCCTCAGTGCAGGCTGCAAAACAACCCAGTGTTCATTAGATAACACCAAAGAGATTGTGACAAGGCGCAAACAGAAAACTCTGATTTTAACAGCATGATCACGCTTGAATTGAGGACACACGAGTAGTAAATCCGTCGAGGTCAAGGGGATCATTTGTGCACTTTGAGTTAATGAGCATTCCTAATTGCTTAGAAGACTTGGGATTTAGTTCCATTACACACACCCCCCATGTCTTTCCCTATATATATCATACAGGAAATAACTTGATGAGAGTTTTCCTGGTATTTATCTTTCATTAAAGTGTTGCTGATAAGCAATAAGGCTGTCTGCTGATAGACAAGTAAACAAAGGACATGGACCAGAGGAGTGGGAATGGCAGGAGATGAAACTGTGGTGTGTTGTTTTTTTAAAAAGAGATAAATAACATATTTGGGAAAGTACATCAATGTTTATATATTGTTCTGAGGTCTTGAGCAGTTGCTTGAAGTGCGGATTGGAATAAAAGGCCCTGGTGCATATTTTTTTGCCAGTTTTCCTCTGGTATTATAAAGCATGTCTATTACATGATAGGAGAAGGGGAGCTGTTGTCCTTAATTACTTGTGATTTGCTGGCCTAGCTCCCAATTTTTGTAGTTCCTTGCCCCAGGGAGAGATAGGCAATTCAGCTGTTTGTCCCAGAGGGCCTCAAGGAAGATGCCTGAATCCAGAGGCAAGAAACTTGCTCTTCTGTAGCTTAGCAGTAGCTCTTAGTCCACCCTTCTCCACTGGTCTCACAGTCATCAGAAGAGGAGATAGGAGGCTGCCTTTGTTCTGGATCTGGGGAAAGACTCTTTGTGCAGCGTGGTCATCTGCGGTCTCCAGCAGCTGCCCCGTATTGCTTAGTGCTGTCTGTGCGGGCACTGCCCACTAGGTGCCATTTCAGGGACTGGCTGGATGAGGAAGAGTGGTGGGAGGCCCCCGCACAAGAGCCCCCCCCCAAGGGCTCAGAAGAAGAAGACTTTGATCCCAGATCCTGGTGGTGGGACACTGGGGAGCAGTCTGGAGAAGGGACGAGCTGGGAGGTGCTACAAGCAAGGGGTTTGAGCAATCGAGGGGCGGAGCATCAGAAGAAGGGGGCCCTCCAGGACGGAGTTAAAGTCTGAGAATCACAATGTGAGTGCAGACAGCCCCAGTCCTGCTGACGCAGTGCTCATCTGCTTGGGAGGGATCCAGATTAAAAGGTTAGAAGGGGAGGGCAGAGCTAGTGGTCAGTTTCAGCAAGGTCTCAGCCGGATTAATACGAAGGACTCTGCTGTGTTGGTAGTTTCTGTTGTTAAAGACCTAATTGCAACCTGTGCCTCCCATGTGTGTGCCTGTCCTGTGGCTGACCTGGCTCGTTGACAACAACTTGACATGCCCACAGCAACATGGCGCTGTCAGGCACAGAATGTCCAGAGTGAGGAATTAAGTCAAAAGTACACTTACAAGTTAGGAAAAGGCATGTCCATCAGTCCTTCTTTTCAGCTACTCCTAGGTGTGTACCCGGTGATGCAGTTGCCGCAACAGAGAGGCCCCGTGTCAGGCTGCTGCCAGCAACTCCCACAGCCGGTTGCCCAGGAACATACAAAAACAAGAAATCCACTTTTTATTCAGCATTTACAGAGAGAGGATCTAGAACCCAGCCTCCTGGATAAGGGCATTGTCCCGAGTGAATCTCCACACCCTCGTCTCTCCCACTTCCTCCTTCATCACTTCTATGGGTGCTGCTATGTGTCTTCTGTCTTTGAGCTCTTTGCTCTCCTACTTTCAAGGCTCGCCGGGTTCTGGGAGGGGGGTCTGTGTCCGTCAGCTGTAGCCCCCTCTTCCTCCTCATCCTCTCCAATTAGTTCCCAACTTGTCCCCTCATCTGCCTCTGAGCTGTGACATCCCTCCAACCCCTGTGTTAACTATACTGTCTTCCTCTTCCTCCTCCCTAGAATAGTCAGGCTGGGGAGTGAATCTCCACCATTCATCCTCTGCCCAGTCCCTTACACCCCGCCCCCAAGCTTGGCTTATGTATCTCTCCAACCTGAGCTGCACACAAGTAGGTGAAGACTCCACCTGTGTGTCACCTGCTTCTGCTCCCCCCACTCCAAACCTCTCCTGGGAGACAGTGGAGCAGCAGAGGCAGCCGCAGAAAGAGGAGGCATGGTAGTGTGGTAGGAGAACTGAAAACAATGCCAATATATTTCACATCTAGAGCAAAATGTACACCAGGGGGCTTAGTTTGGTCAGTATGCACAGCATACACAGTTATCGCTAAACACATTACTTCTGGTAAATGAGTCACCATAGCCGCTAGAGGGCCATGAAAATCTGTGTCCCTTGGGAGCTGAAATCCCAAAGGAGCAAAAAGACTATTTATGTAGGCGCCCATGGCTGCATGGATGTTATTGGCCCAGAGATGGAAAGAAGATAAAAGTCCCTACCAGAGAAGAATGGCAGATCAAGTTGATGGATTATGCTGAAATGGCTAAAATGACCAGAAGAATCAGAAATCAGGAAGACCAAAATTTTAATAAGGAATGGGGAAATTTATAATTTATCTTAAAAACCAGTTAAAATCGTTAATAGGATTGGAATAACACTTGTCGTTTAATGGTGAATTTTGGACACCATGGAGAGGTGAAAGATTTGGATTATTATAAAAGATGCAGGAGAAAATGATTTTAAAAAGGGGAGGAAGGAAGTCCAGGAGAGTCTCTGGAATCTTGTTTCTATGTTGTATGTTGGATATGGGACTGTCAAATTTTAATCTGGAAAACCAAATAAATATATATATATAAAAGAAAGAAAATTTGTGTCCTGGGCTTTTTAGACTCTACTACTACCCTTGTGGGACACGGGTGGTGCTGTGGGTTAAACCACTGAGCCTAGGACTTGCTGATCAGAAGGTCGGCGGTTTGAATCCCCGCGACGTGGTGAGCTCCCCTTGCTCGGTCCCTGCTCCTGCCAACCTAGCAGTTTGGAAGCACGTCAAAGTGCAAGTAGATAAATTGGTACCGCTGAGGCGGGAAGGTAAACGATGTTTCCGTGCACTGCTCTGGTTTGCCAGAAGTGGCTTAGTCATGCTGGCCACATGACCCGGAAGCTGTATGCCGGCTCCCTCGGCCAATAAAGTGAGATGAGCGCCGCAACCCCAGAGTCGGCCACGACTGGACCTAATGGTCAGGGGTCCCTTTATCTTTACTACCCATGTACTATCTGAAACCAAAGGGGCAGAAACCAATGCCTGACGTGAATTCCACCCCCTCCCTCAGCTCTCCTACCCCACTATGAAAGCCCTGGACTCTCCACCAGCCTGGCCTGTCTATCCTGCAACTGTTGTTCACTCTAGAATCCTGCAGCTTCTCTTGTCTCTGACTCTCAACTCCAGGCTGCTATGGGCTCTCCCAGATCACTGATCCCTTCTTCCAAGACAGTCTCCAACCTCCCTTCCCCTGGTGCCCGCTCATCAGAATCTAGCCACTACCCTTCAGTATCCAGCCCGTCACTGACAATTATGCAAAATGCCCACAAGCATAATGGAAATCCTAACTAGCTGTCACCTGCGTCACAGACAGTTAAACAGGCCTTATAAAGTTGTTTTGAAACTGGGGTTCTTTATATTCTTCTTCTGCTTTGCATCTGATTTATATTTAATAGTGTTAGAATATAATTGATAGAATCTGCTGTACTGCATATATACTTTAAAGAGCTAATTGGCAGAGAACACTCAACTAGCCTGCAGGGGGATCTAGCTTTCGTCCATGATCAGCGAAGAAACACAATTTTCCCCAAATTAGTAGTCTGCACAAATCTCATTAGATGCTGCTGGAACACACATCTTAATTTGTTACCATAGGAATAGATAGAATTATGTGATCTCCCACACTGATAATTAGAACACAGCTAATGAACACACATGCTTACTTGGTTGGGAATTACAAATCTGTTTTTATATGTGAAACAGAAGCACTGTGGGCCATCTAGGAGCTTCAGTGCAAAGGGAAAGAGGCAATGGAATAAGCAATCTTTAAATATTTGAATGGCTGTCACATAGATGAAGGCGAGAATTAGATTTCTGCTGCACCAGAGGGCAGGATCCAAACCAACATCACAAGAAAAGGGGTTTAGATTCAACATTAGGAAGAAGTTCTCACAGACTGTATTGTTTGACTCTGGAACGGACTGCCTCAGAAGGTGTGGAACTCTCCTTTGTGAGAGCAGAGGCTTAATTTCATCCCCCCCCCATTTCACTTTCAATTTGTATACCACCTTTCTATATTACTATACACAAGGCGGTTTTCAACAACACAATAGACAACAAAGAACACACACATCTTCACAGGCATCTCCCAGAGCTGCAGCCCTTCACCAGCGAATTCTCCAAAGGAGTTGCTAAAATGATTTGTTTAGATATATATATATATATATATATTAATCCTCTTTAGGAGTCGTGAATTGGATAAAATTGATGGAGAACCAGCAGCTATCTTTAAGACAGTCTAAAAGACGACTGAATTATATAGTTATGGAAGAGCTTTTTGAATGAGTGACAGTTTAGTTATTACGGATACAGTGGTACCTCGGGTTAAGTACTTAATTCATTCCGGAGGTCCATACTTAACCTGAAACTGTTCTTAACCCGAAGCACCACTTTAGCTAATGGGGCCTCCTGCTGCTGCCGCGCCGCCGGAACACGATTTCTGTTCTCATCCTGAAGCAAAGTTATTAACCCGAAGCACTATTTCTGGGTTAGCTGAGTCTGTAATCTGAAGCGTATGTAACCTGAAGCGTATGTAACCTGAGGTACCACTGTACTGTATTTGTAAAATCAATTGATGGGTCATGAATTTGTGTTTTCCATTGGTGATGTTTGTAGAATTTAATATTATTAATAAAGTTTACAAATAAAAAAACTTTTTGCTATTTTTTGGGGGATGACTCTCCTTCAGCCTTGTAGCTCCGCTGATAGAGCATGAGACTCTTAATCTATGGGTCACAGGTTCGAGCCCTACATTGGGCAAAAGATTCCCACAGGGTTGGGGGGTTGGACTAGATGACATACGTGGTCCCTTCCAACTCTACAATTCTATGATTCTATGAAATCTCAACATTCTTCCCTTAAAGTGTTGTGGTTCTTAGGCTACACAGAGTGCCCATTTCTGCATGTTTCAATTGCTGCCACAGGTGCATGATGTCTGCGGCCAGTGCGGGAAGTCTGAGGAAAATGAACACAGGAGATTGGTTTTGGGCTGAATTAGCCCACAACTTTATTGATTACTGGTAAGACTAGGTTTGGCTAAGGCCTGCCTACAGCCTGATAGGAATCCAGTGGGGCTGGCCCTGGGCCCTGGGAGCCAGTGTGGTGTAGTGGTTAGGAGCGGTAGATTCATAATCTGGTGAACCGGGTTCGCGTCTCCGCTCCTCCACATGCAGCTGCTGGGTGACCTTGGGCCAGTCACAATTCTCTGAAGTCTCTCAGCCCCACTCACCTCACAGAGTGTTTGTTGTGGGGGAGGAAGGGAAAGGAGAATGTTAGCCGCTTTGAGACTCCTTCGGGTAGTGATAACGCGGGATAACAAAAACAAACTCTTTTCTGGGCTGGAAAGTTGCCACTGTCGTGGATCGGGTGCCACAACCCCACACAGGCCACCATTGGGAGAGGTGCATTGGTCCATCAGCGCCTTCAAACTGAATACAGTGGTACCTCGGGTTAAGTACTTAATTCGCTCCGGAGGTCTGTATTTAACCTGAAACTGTTCTTAACCTGAAGCACCACTTTAGCTAATGGGGCCTCCTGCTGCTGCCACGCCGCCAGAGCATGATTTCTGTTCTCATCCTGAAGCAAAGTTCTTAACCTGAAACACTATTTCTGGGTTAGCGGAGTCTGTAACCTGAAGCGTATGTAACCGGAAGCGTATGTAACCCAAGGTACCACTGTAGTTGCTAAGAATTTCAAATAGCATATTTTACAGGAGGCATTTGAACGCTCTTATCGTCATGAATATACAATTATTATTATTTTTTGCTACATAGTTGAAAATGAATCTTTTTTTGTTTGTTCTCAAGCATACCTTAATGTTTTAGTTCATTTTTATAGCTACGGACCAGATTTCACCACACCATAAATCCTTATTTAATCCCTCTAGATATTTCCATTTTCTTGCAATAGCTATTCTGGCTGCTAGCAAGAGATACAGAATCAAATATTTATTCAAGCCATCCTCATTTTGCCCTGTCGCATATCCCCATTCATGCTAATGAAGGAACTGATATCAGCTCTTGCATGCTTCCATTCTGAATATAATTTCATTCTGAGCAAAGTACAGTCGTACCTTGCTTTTTGAACAGCTTAGTTCCGAAGGTTTTGGCTCCAGAACGCAGCAAACCCGGAAGTGACTGTTCTGGTTTGCGAACTATTTTTGGAAGCCGAACATCCGGCAAGGCTTCTGATTGGCTGCAGGAGTTTCCTGCAGCCAATCAGAAGCAGCGCTTTGGTTTCCGAATGTTTGGGAAGTTGAATGGACTGAGGACCATTGGAAATTCTGGCAAGCTGCCAACAATAATGAGCTAGATGGATCAATGGTCTGACTTGGTATAAGATAGCTTTCTATGTTCCAAGTCCTAAGGCAGAGATCTTTCCCAGCAGCTTCCCCACATCTGCTCTAGGTCTCCGTTTCGGAATGATTTTTTTCAAAGTTTTTTTCCAAAGTGCTTTTATTGATTCTTGTTTTATTGGAATTGTGATTTTTAATCCATTTTCACAATCTATTTAGTCCCAGAGAACTATTGCTATTGGATGACTGATGAATGGAATAAACGATCAAATAAATGAGACAGCACTGGCTCTCACATACTTAATTAAGGCTTCATTTGATCTCCACTGTGTTTTCTTTGCAGATGTATTGATTTTCATGTTAGTTGTGCATTCAGATATCATACAGGGGATATAGGAAGCTCCCTTCTGCATGTTCTCTGGGAATGCCTGCATCAGAAATCCAACCAAATCAGGGCATTAAAGGATTTAGGCTTGAGAACCTCTCTCTTTCAAATAGCAAAATCAAAAGTTGTCATGGTACAGCTTATTCTTAAGCTTCTTCAACCCCCATCTATATCCAACTGAGTATGTGGAAAAATCCAACAGTCTTCTGTCTCCTGAGAAAAGGGAGCGGCATTAACTCAGTAGCAAATTTTTTTGCCAGAAGCAGACTGTTTTTGCAGATCTGCCAGATAGACCTTGCCAAGTTAACATCCAGAAAGTTTTCCTCATTATTTAAAGCAAACATGAATCACAATTTATTCCCCCCCCCATTTTTAATGAGCACTCCCAAGCATTTATGAACAATAAAAGCCACATTGGGACATTGCATGGCAACAAAATATAAGCTGCAAAGTACATACCATAATGTTTATTCAGAATAAAGAATTTATTTAAATATTTGCTGCATTTGGAAGCTTACAAACCTCAGTAACTTGCATTTTAAGTTGCTGCAAACATGGACTTTGAATATGCAAAGCTCTTGTATTGTTTGCTAGATAAAGATGTTTGCTTAATAATGGCTTTGATGGCTTATAGGTATTAATTACTTTCTGCTAGCTGAGAGGGGAAGGAAAGGCAATTAAGACTATAAACCTATACCCATTAATCTGGGATTTGGCCCCATTGAACACAAGGGGACTGACTTCTGAGCAGAGGTTTGCAGAATTGCTGTGTGAGGCAGAAGTCCTGTGCCCACTTACCTGGGAGTAAGCCCCACTGAACTCAGTGGGGCATTTCTGCACCAACATTCACAGGATTATGTTGTAAATGCAGCCAGTTGGAGGGAGGGAGGGAGGGAGGGAAAGACATGAGTGTTTTTCCCCCATCTGGTTGGCAGTACAACCAGTAAGATGATGCAGAATATTCCACATAATTAGAGTTTTGTTTCCTACTTGATTTACTTGGAGCAAAGGGAAGAGACAACAATCTGCAGCTGGATCGCCAAGGTTCTGTAGCAGTTCACTGGAGAATTAACTAAACAAAGTGACTCTGTGGAAGTTACGGGAAAACAATGACCTTAGCATTGAAGACACTTGAGTAATTTAATTCCCAGGACTTGGTGTTCTTGAATCTGCTACATTTAGATGTTTGGACAACCTAGGAGGCCGGAGCAACCTGTTTTATGTCACTGACATCTTCAAAAAAATTCCACAGAAATGTGACCTGTCTCAAACTTCTAATTTTTCTGTGTGTATTAAAAAAACAACAACCCAAAAACCTCAAGCTTTTCCCTTGAATTAAAAAAAAATTCACCCTGCTGCTTTGTTATATTGTAAGAACAGAGCATGAAAATGACCACTGTTATAATACCACCTTGTTATTTTCACCTTGCTGAAGCTTCAGACGTTTTGGCACCTGGGGCAAACCACAAAATGCCTCCTGCAGCCAGGGACAAAGCAGGGAGTAAAGATCAACACTGGGAACAATGGAGGGATGGGAATTTACACAGGGAGCAAGAGGGGTGAGTGAAGATCTACATTAGGAACAATGGGTGCTGGGCGGAAACAAAAATCAACCTTAAATGACAGTTGAAATGGGAAGGGACGTGGGTGGTGCTGTGGTCTAAACCACTGAACTTCTTGGGCTTGCCTATTCCTGCCAACCTAGCAGTTCGAAAGCACGCCAGTGCAAGTAGATAAATAGGTACCGCTGCGGGGGGAAGGTAAACAGCATTTCTGTGTGCCCTGGCTTCCCTATTGTGTTCTGTTGTGTCAGAAGCAGCTGAGTCATGTAGGCCACATGACCCAGAAAGCTGTTCCAATGCCAGCTTCCTTGGCCTGAAAGCGAGATGAGCACTGCAACCCCATAGTTGCCTTTGACTGGACTTAACAGAGACATCACCTTGTCAACAAAGGCCCGTATAGTTAAAGCTATGGTTTTCCCAGTAGTGATGTATGGAAGTGAGAGCTGGACCATAAAGAAGGCTGATCACCGAAGAATTGATGCTTTTGAATTATGGTGCTGGAGGAGACTCTTGAGAGTCTCATGGACTGCAAGAAGATCAAACCTATCCATTCTTAAGGAAATCAGCCCTAAGTGCTCACTGGAAGGACAGATCGTGAAGCTGAGGCTCCAATACTATGGCCACCTCATGAGAAGAGAAGACTCCCTGGAAAAGACCCTGATGTTGGGAAAGACAAGGAGAAGGGGACGACAGAGGACGAGATGGTTGGACAGTGTTCTCGAAGCTACCAGCATGAGTTTGACCAATCTGTGGGAGGCAGTGGAAGACAGGAGTGCCTGGCGTGCTCTGGTTCATGGGGTCACGAAGAGTCGGACACAACTAAATGACTAAACAACAACAACTGTCTGGGTCCTTGATCTTTTTACTTTTTTATCTTGATCTGGGAACTAAAGGCCTCATGGAGGAAAGGGGCCTGCTCTGAATCACACACTAGGCAGGAGCAGAGCCCAGAAAATGTCTGCGGGCAGTGGGGGGGGGCAGGCAGATGAAACTAAACTGGAGGCTGCACCCAGGGTTCAAATCCCTACTCTGCCAGGAAGCTCACTGGGTGACCTTGGGCTGGTCACCAGTGGCGTAGCGTGGGTTGTCAGCACCCGGGGCAAGGCAAGTAATTTGCGCCCCCTAACCCGTGGATTTTAGCACTCGAGTGCAAGCACCCCCCAGATGTTGCGCCCAGTGTGGCCGGCCCCCCTGCACCCCCACACTATGCCACTGCTGGTCACTGTGTCTCATCTTAACCTACCTTACAGGGTTGTTCTGGGGATAAAATGAGAATGGGGAGGGAGAACCATGTTTTACTCCTTAGAGAAAAATGCAATGAATAAAAAGGTAGGAATGCAACAAATAAACAAATAAAACACCTTGGAAGAAAAATTACAATAAAAACATGCATAAATGCAATGTCAATTCCAGTGCTTTAGTGCAAGGACATAAGAGCAGCTGGCTGGCTGGCCAACCAACCAGCAGCATATTATGGGAATCCCCCACTTCCCCTGATAAGCACGTGCTTATTTTGGCGGGCGCTAAGGTTGCCATGTGTCCTCTTATTCCAGGACACGCCCTCTTCATTTTTTAATATTTTTTTTTTACAAATTGCATTTATTGCTTTGAATGGCCGTCACAGCGTCATCTCCCTTTTTTGCTCTCCAAAATATGGCAATCCTAAATCCATCGCTGGAGCAGGTCCTGCAAAAGAAGGCGGCGCGCTTCCCATTCAGAAAAAAGCGGGAGCCCCTCCCTGCCGCGGGGGCCGCGAATGGCAGTCCCTTTAAAAGGCTGGCCGCGCTCAGCCGCCCGTCTTCATGAATGGAACACTCCCCCCTCCCCCGCCTCCACGTTCCTCTCCGGTCGAGCTCATTTCACGCAAACGCGGGGGGGGGGGCGGGAAGGCCCTCTTGTTTATTAATTTTTGCCTCGGCTGTAAAATGGGCCCTTCTCCGCGCGTCGCCGTTTAGGCGCGCTCACCCCCGGACACCGCCTAGCCTAGGGCGCGGAACGGGGGTCCGCGCTTGGAGCGTGCGGGGGCTCCTCGAAGCCGCCGCCCCCTCGTGGCTTCTCCCCTCCCTCCTTGGCCTGCTTCCCTTCCCTTCCCTGCAGCTCTGCGGCTCCGTAGCGATGGTAGAGGCAGCCGAGGGGGAGGGATGCAGCTCGGGAGGCAGGGTGACTTCACCGCCGCGGCAGGAGAGCGCCGCTCCCCGCTAGCCGACGGAGAGGACCCCGCGCCGCCAATATTGGGAGCAACCACTTCCACCCGGGCCCCACCATGTCCACCAAAGCGGAGCAGTGTAAGTAGCCCACCCCGCGGAGGCAAAGAGACTGCGTGGGGGGGGGGGACAAAGGAGAGCATCGGCAGGGACGGAAGGGGGCAAACTGGGGGCGTCAGGTGGTTGTGGGGTGGGGGGAAAGAGACGCGAAGGGACGGCGCTGTCCGTGGTGCTGAATGCGGCAGGCGATTTCTCCGCCCTTGCATGCAGAAGGGAAGCCCAGATCTAGGAAGACCGAAGAGCACTGCGGTTTAAAGAGCTTGATTCTGGTCTCCCCCGGGCCTTCTGCGCCCATCATGTTGGCCACCCTTAAGGATGTGCATCTACAAAGCACAATCCCTTTAAAAGCATCATGGAGTGTTTGAATCCCTATATTTACCAAAAGAGGGGAGATGGTTTTCTGTCTCCACACATACAGAGGAAATGTAGGCCTTTGATACGATTCTCTCCCCCCCCCCTTTTAAAAGAGGAGCTAGCTTAACGCACTTGATTTGATTCCGTTGCTAGATTTTGGAAATCTTCGTCCCAGATTATTTTCATTTCCTGATTGCACTGTACTGGATGACTTGAAAATAAAAACAAAATCTCAGGGGCCTTCAAGTAATAGGCTATCTCTTGCCTTTCTCCCACACCCACTCTTGCTTTAGTTGATATTTTGGACTGGGAGGGGATTGTCTTCCTTGATGGCTTCTTCAAGTTGCCAGTGAAGTAATATTTACACACTCAGATAAACAGAGATGTAATTAGAGGAGGAAAAGAGGGATTGGTCAGATCCATATATATACAAGGCCGTTGCTTCCAAGACACCCTATCAGGTCACTGTGAGGCAGGATCAGCTGACTGTTTGTGTAGCTTCATTGACCAACACTGAATGAAAAGGTATAATAGAATCATGGCACCGTATACTCGCAGGGGACCCTTGGATACTGCAGGTGCTCCAATGTCTTGCAGGCAAAGTATCCATGACCGGTTCTTGCCTATCTTCCTTTGGCTACCTCTCAAGGAAGAAGATTCCAGAACTTCTCTTGGAAGTGTACAGAATTGTTTCTTCATTTATAGTGTTGCACTTGGGGAATTTTAGATTCTGGACTTAATTTTTAGCCGCCCCCCCCCATTAGATGGCAATGTGTAGTACTTCACTTACTTAAAAAAAATGTGCCAAGCAAGCTCTGCTGCATTGGGGAATTTCCTGCTCATTCTGCTGAGCGGGACACTGGACTTCTACTCCCAAAGTCTTGCACTGAGTCCACCACTGATCCTTTAGAATAACCTCCTTAATGTTCAATCTTGCTTCAGTTAAATGCCCTTGGTAGATGGCAGGCAAATACTTCCTCTTTAATGAAGGAAGATATGTGCTGATTATCTGTGGTTGAACAATGCAGGATGAAATGATGTCACTGATCATAGAACTGCAGAGCCATAAATATGGACAGATCATTCCAGTCCACAAGCCAAAGACAGAACAGCCCATATCCGAAGTCTTTTCCTGAATACCATCAAGGAAGGAGATATATAAACCTCTCTGGACAGTATGCACTAGAGCTTGGATAGCTGAATCAGTCTGTGGATCAGAGCAACTAACTAACTAACTAACTAACTAGAATAATGGGTTATACTTTCTGCTTGCCTTCCACAGATCAGGGAAATGATGCTGATGTAATTTATTTTCTCCACATATTGTTAAAGGAAACAAAGGCGTTCACTTCCTTCTCTTACCCAATATCATTTTCCAGAAACTCACCCCAGCTCCAGGCCAGGGGTAATCAAGCAAATGATAGACTAAAGGCTCATTGTTATGCTCACTTACCACAATGGAACTCAATGAGAGTTACTTCTGCATAGACATACATAGAATTGTGCAGTCGGAGTCCTATTCCCATTGTTTTCAGGGCCAAAGTAGATATGGAGCAATAACAGGTGAGTGAGCATTTGAAAGTTAAGTAGCAGGCATAGAGCGTCCAATCCTGAAAAAGTATGCTGGTGTGGAGGTTTTTTTTACCCATTTTTCTACCCAACTGAGGCGCCAGTCCAGATGGCCCTCCTTCATGCCTGCTATTTGCACTGGAAAGAAAGTTTCCACTGGTGCAATTGAGAGACTTCCTTCCAATGCAAATATAGGGCAATGGTCCCCTGATCCTGATGAGTACTACAGCAGGGGACAAAGAGTTGAACCCTTGTCCCTGTGGTCATGATCCAGATCAACCCCCATGCACCTGCTATTTCCTTTTAAAAGATGCACAGCTATTAATGCATATTATATCTACTGCAGGTGGGTTTGGTACAGAGGCAGCAGAGAAGATCCCACAGAGGACTCTTTCTACTGAGTCTATTGACGTAAAAAGGATCTGAACTAACATAATATGTAGGAAGTAGCTGAGGAAGAGGATTAGGTCAGAACTGAGTGTTCATGAGCCTGTTAATTGTGTTCAGACCCTTCCAAGAAATACTGCTTCACTTAGCTCAGAAAAGCGAGCTGAGAGAAACCCAGTAATGTTGTTATGAAATAATCTTGGATACAGACACCTAAGCTCCTTTTAAAGAAAAACAATTTAAATGAAAATAAGCTGTTTTCTCAAGCACCTGGTGATGCTTCCTGATGATCTAGGTGTTAACGCTTCTGAAAACCAGGTCATGACTCATTACAGGACATTTTAGGTGATTTGCTCTCTATATTGTGGCTGTAGCTGTGTTTTGCATTTGACTTGGCAATGTCCCTGGGATCATAGCAACAGGTTGAAGGTGCCATTTGTGTGATGCACTGCATTGATGTCTGAACACTAGGAACAAAATCTGGGCCAACCACCATACGTGAAGTCTACCTTCTGTTTCCTTGTTTTTCAGCACAATTTTTTTTCATAATTAGAAAAGGTCTGTAATACAGTATTTGATGGAAACACACAATTATATTAATTTGACATGCAAGCCAAATAAACATACACTTATAAGACCCTTACATCCTTTCTGGGAGATGTTCATGTGCCTTGGCTTTGAAGGTTGACCACCCCAGTGAAAATACTGCGTAGGGAGACTCCAAGACCTGCATTTTGGCATCTGCCAGGAAAAACTGAAATAGCTCTGTTGCTTCCCTGCACACTTTTCATGCAATGGTTGGGGCCATGTGAGGCAGTGGGTAGGTCAGAGCACCCATCCTTCTAAATACAGGTCTTCCTGAACAATTCACAAAGAGGTACGCAAGGGGAAGTTTGGGCCCTGAACTCTCCTTTTGCTCAAGGTTTGCTTCTTTGCAGTCTCCTGAAATGATACCTCTCCCCTTGCACCTGATCCTGGAAGTGAACTTGGCTGGGAGACACGGGTGCCACGTCCTGCCCCACTTTGTTGGTGCCTGGTGTGGGCCTGTGACTTCATGTGCGTGGCGCACATATGACATCACCTGGCAGAAGGAGGCCCATTGTGGCCCTCGGGAAGGCCTAATGGGGCTCAACTGTTATTCTAAAGCACCAATGCTGCAGCAAGCAAAGGCTCTAGCAGCTCAGGCAGCTGCTTGTGGCTGGAAAGCCAGACAGGATGTTTGTGACTGTTGCCATGGGAACAAAGGGGCAGTCCATTCTGTACTGAGCACCGGATGTTAGCTCAGTGTGTGTGCCATATGACCCGTACTGGAAGTACATGGGTGGAGTTTTCTTCTAACTGCTATGGAGTGCAGACATGTTTCTCTGTACTGATATGAAAGACAGGAATAAAAGATGTAAATAGATTTCTGTCTGCTTCTTTCCCCTCCCTGGGGGACACCAAAGGGGAGAGAGGAAGAACGGTGTGTTCCTCTCACACATCTGGGAAGAATCGCCGAGACCTCGGCTGCTTATCAGCAGTGTAGCAGCGGGGAGGTCGCCAAGGAATATCTGCCGGTGCCTACGCTGAGAAGGGCACATTCCTCTGACCGTGGCAGAATTCCAACATCAACAGGGCCCGTTGCAGCTGTGGGAAGGCCCAACGGGGCCCATCGGGCCTTTCTGTGGTTGTGGGGGGCCTCGTTGGGCCTTCCCGCAACTGCTGGGTACCTTGTTGGCCTTTCCTGCATCTGCTGTGGGCCTTGTCAGGCCTTCCTGTAGCTGCAATGGGCCGTGTTGGGTCTTCCAGAAGTTGCAACGGGCCTCCCTGTGGCCATGACCGCTTTATGCTGGATGATGGCAGGCTCACATTTAAAGAGAAGTGTGTGCTGCTGTCACATCGACATTGGCAAAAGAAGAAGGGAAGGCTATCCTGGTAGCATCTATTAAAAGGGGAAGGTGAAAATACACTCATCAAAAGGTTCTGTATTTAAAAATTAGTTTCTTCTTCTGCTGGAAGGAGCAATCCCAACAACTTTATTATATTCTAAGGATGTATTTTATATTTTTTAATTCTCAACTGCCATTCATCCTGATGGATTGCGGTGTTGAAGAAAAATACAATGTAATAAAATAATTGCACCGCACATTCTTTTGTAATACAATAAAACTGAGGGGAAACAAAATTATAGATCCAGGAGAGGCAGTAAAACCAATTTAAAACGTTTCTACGCTATAGACTGAGACTGTTTTTCCACAACCATTTTACCTGTGAGTCAAGTCCCACAGAACTCAGTGGGGCAGATACGTGTGGGAATGCTGTGTCAAAAGGGTTTAGGAGCCACTTGTATTCAGCATAAAAGCCTGGGAATTGTAGTTGTGTGAGTGAGGTGTGAGAGGTCTTGATCAGATATTCCTGTCTTCAAACAGTAGGATTATACAGCAGGGTTGGGGGGAAATTGTGATAGTTAAACTGATACAAATTTGTAGTCCAGATATATTCTAGATGATTGGGCTACGGAAAGTGTTGGCTTTTAAAAATATGACTTCATTCTCTTCAGATCTGTCATTTACCAATATAGCTCTAAATCACTCACAGACAAACATCTGGCTGTCACTGCAAAATACCTGTATGTTATTTATCTGTTTATTGAATTTGTATCTCACCCTTCTTTCCAAGTTTCCCAGGATAGGAAAACCCCTGTAAATCAAAAAATGTTACTCTGGGGCCTGAAATTTGATTTGTGACCGTTTCATTCTGACCACAGTTGCATATTAATCCAATTTCTCTGTCAATACAATCTTCTACCTGAATACATTTGCAGCGTGACCCCCAATAAAGGTGAAAGCGTAGTGGCTACATTTGATCTTAGCCAAAAGACTTAGAAGCAATAATAAAATTTGTGTTCAGTATGTCTGTTGAACACATTTTTGTGCTGACAGGCCCATGCAGCTGTTTAAACTTTGTTGATTAGTCATTTTACTGATAATTTTGTATTATTTTCATGGTGATTTATGTGGTTGTGGACCAGATCCAGGTACTCTTGGAGGAAAATGGTTTTCCAGAGCCATTTCAATCAGCGTTAAGGTTGGGTTTTGGCACAGAAACTGATTTGGTTGCCCTAAATGATTACTTCTGTTGGGAGAGAGACAGGGGAAATGTGTCCCTGTTAATTCTCCTTGACCTCTCAGTGACTTTCGATACCATCAGCCATGGTATTATTCTGGAATTAGGGATTGGTGGCGCTGCTTTGTGGTGGTTCCGATCCTACTTGGATGGTCATTTGCAGATGACCTGTAGAGCCTTCATTGTGGGGTTCCACAGGGATTGATTCTATCCCCTACACTCTTTGACATCTATATGAAACAGCTGAGTGGGGTTATCCGGAGGTTTGGAGTACGTTGTCAGCAATATGCTGAAGACACACAGCTCTACTTCTCCTTTACATTTGCAGGGCAGGCAGTGGATATACTGGACAATTTGTCTTACCTCGATAATGGACTTGATGAGAGCCTACAAACTGAAGCACAATTCAGTTAGACTGAGGCATCTCTAGAGCGGACGACTGTGAGATTACCTGCTCTTGATGGGGTTACCTCCCTCTGAAGGAGCAAATACACAGCTTGGGGATATTTCTGAATCCTTCATTGTCACTTGAGATTCAGGTGTCCTCAGTGGAGCAGAGTGCCTTCCACCAGCCTGTCCAGCTGCATTCCTAATCTTTACAGGGACAACCTAACTTCTGTTGTCCATGCTCTGGTGACCTCAAGGCTAGATTACTGCAATATGTTATATGTAGGGCTGCCTCTGAAAATGGTTCTGCTAGTGCAGAGTTTGGTGACCAGGTTATTCATGGGGGCAAGACAGTCTGAGCATAAATCACCAATCCTGGCTCAACTGCACTGACTGCCAATTAGTTTCTGGGTTCAATTAAAAGTACTGTTTTTGACCTATAAAGCCTTAAATGGCTCAGGACCACAATACCTCAAGGACCACCTCTCTCCATATGAGCCTACTTGGACCCTGAGATCATCCTCTGAGGCCCTTCTCTTGTTCTTTTGACAAGAGATCCAGAGGGCGGCAACACGAGAATGGGCTTCCTGTTTGTGGGTTGATTTCCCTAAGGATCAACTGGTGCCTTCATTATACACCTTTAGGCACCAGGCAAAAACGTTCCTCTTTAACCAGACCTTTGGCAGATTGACATCTTAATGCCCTTTTATGTGTTGTGGAAGGGGGGTGAGGATTATTGGGTTGTCTTTGTTTTTATTATGTATTTTGTGTTTTTTATATATATTGTAATTCTGTGTTGTGAACCACCCTGATGTCTATGGATACAGGGCAATATATGAAATAGATAGATAGATATATAAAAAAGTAATATATGATTGCTCTCCACCTTGATATGCTATGAGCTGGTGCGCGATATATATATATATATATATATATATATATATATATATACACATACATACATACACCAGGTCATCAGCTATGACCTGAAGACACACAAGGCTACCATGTTTCTGAAGTTAAGCAGCTCTGAGCTTTTGCACCACAAGAACCAGAATTATAGAGCCAGGAGGGATCTTGGAGGTCGTCTAGTTGAACGCCCCCTTCTCAGGGCAGGAACTGTGATACAGGGCATAACTACATCATCCCTGGCTGATGGTTATCCAGCCTCTGCTCAAATACCTCTAATAAAGGAGAGAGCTCACCTGAGGCAGCCTATTTCACTGTTGAATAGCTCCTACTGTTAAGAAAGGTCTCTTAACAGTTAGCTGACGTCTTCTTCCCTGGAATTTCCACCCATGGATTTTAGTGCAGCCTTGTGGAGCAATGGAGAAGAAGTCTGATCCATCTACTGCAGGGTTGGGGAACCTGTGGCCCTCCAGAGATGGTTGGACTCCAAATCCCATCAGCCACAGCCAGCATGGCCAGGGATAGTGAGAGTGGTAGTTCAGCAACACAAGTGCAAATAGTTCATTACAATGGTCACTCAAATATCTGCTTAGGCATGCAGAGATTTCTCAGCAGTAAACATCTCAGTGACTCTTACAGAAGAAAACAGAGGCAGATGAACTTATGAGTCACTGTTTTCTTTGCTACATGCAATCACATGATGAATGGGAAAATCTGGGGAAAGAGATTTCCCATACATTTATTTCATTTCTAAGTTTTTATGGTAACATTCCTTTACATTTTCCGTTTCTTATGATGATTAATAGGTTGCTGTTTAATTTATTGCCTTCATTGCTGTTGGCTGCATAATAAACCTATCAATTGCTTAACTGTAGGGTGAAAGTTTATTCATTTAAAACATTTCTACCCTCCCACTGAATATACAACATTCTCAAGGTATCTTACAACTTCAATAAAAACAAGGGTAGATTTTTATCCCAGTTGGTATCCATGTTGGATTTGAAATTGGGTGTGTGTATAATATATATGTACTTTTTATACATGCCATTATTTTGTATATGTTTTTACTGTATTTTGAAACTGCTCTGAGTAATTCAACAGTATTTTTGAAATGAAAACCTACCAATGGCAGATTTCTGTGAGGGGTTGCTTATACAGCCAGCCCTGGAACTAAGTTGCACACTGCCCTGAGAACTATGGGTATAGGGCAGTATACAAATTTTAACAACAACAACAACTTATAAGAAGCAATTTATAAATGAAATTGAGTATGTATTCTTATAATTTTTTTAAATAAATATCTTAAAAAAATATATATATAAATGAAATTGAGTAATAACAGCAATGATGATTAAATGATAACCAAAAGCAACAAAAGTAGTAAAAGCAATCAATTAACTACTGTGATTGCTAATACATACGGCCAACTTACCAAGTAGTAAGCGTGACGAAGCCTTGCCACCTTCACCACAAGAAAACACACATACCACATTTTCATTAATACAAATGACCGGGCAAAACCATGGTAGTAAACCTTATTCTTTGGTTGCCTGCAGCCAGCCATTCTATCAGTTATATTTAGCAATTCAGTCAATAGATCGGGCTGTAACTTATTCCTAGGTGATGCCTCAATATGGCAGTGTCAGAAGCAAGAGCCATATGTTCTGGGTCCTCCAAAAACTTCACCTCTGGTTTCTTGTCCCCTTGGTTGATCAGCCCACTGAGTACTGAGATGATACAGTTGTCTTCACACTGCTTCTTGAGGCCTCCCTATGCCATCTCAAGCCAGCCCCTTCTTGCATTGTAAAGCACAAGCACATTTCCTGGCAAACCCCTTTTTGCAGTATAAAGCACATAGTGTACAGCAAATTAGCTGTACCCATACCTTGTGTTACTTGCCTGTTTTGGTTTCATGATTACAGCCGCCTAGCCGATGGCCAGTTTCCCAGGTAGCAGTGCAGGTGAAATAGATAATACATCACTGCTTATTTGGTGAAATAGATAATACATCACTGCTTATTCTGATCTCCTTAGTTTTGTCTCCTGTACTTCCAGTGATTTGGGCAAGCCTTTGAGAGAGAGGAAACTCTGAAGTTGGTGTAAGATCTTGGCTTGCTCCAAGCCTGGTAACCACAGTTTCCCCAGTTTGGGGCAGAATGGGAAACTATGGTTAGCTGTAGACTTCCTGATGTGATCATGGCATGCTGAGGAGAAAAGGGGTGCATGTTTGGGCAAAATATGGCAAGCCAAACCAATTTTCCATTGTTGGCCATGTACTTCTAAGCATATTTTTGGGATGTAAGCCCATATTGGAGACACTTTTGAGGGTTGAAAGGTGTTGTGTGATTAATTTTATGAAGACATAATCATTGCATTGGTTTCCTGTCATTTTGCTTGACTTTGTACAAATATCATATGTGTGTGTGTGGGGGGGGGACAGACACCAATAAAATTGTTTAAGTTTGGTGGACATTTGGAATAAAATCGAACTGGCAACTGCCTTCAGCCTGAATATATTAGATTCTGACCACAGTTCAACACAGTTAGTCATGCCGAAGTCCATTAAATTAAATGGGTTTTGGAGTATCTGAGGCTACATCTAGTCTTCCTTCCACCAGCACTATGGCCCCAATCCGATGGAATCCTCCTTCCCTCCCAACAACTGCTGTTAACTTTTAAAAAACTGGGAGATCCATGATCATAGATTACAGTTAGCTTAGCTGTAACTGTGCTGGATTGTGGCCTGAATGCAGAAAAACTATATGATTTTTCTATCCACAAGAACAGAACTAAGATACATGTTCTTTTTCTTCCCCTTTCCATTTTCTTCAAACACAACAAAAACCAGTTGCTTCCAAGATCCGGTACTTGCAAGAATACCATAACCGTGTTCTTCACAACATTTACCCCGTCCCCTCTGGAACTGACATTGCAAACACTCTGAAATACTTTTCTCAGACATTGCTAAGGTAAGCTTTAAATTATGCTTTCATAGAAAATGTATACTGGTTAAATGAAGTGTATGAATAGCTTTATGAAAAATAGAAGGGTGTTCTGCTAGATGTGTCAGAGCTCAATGAAGTATAAAATCTGGAAGCAATAAGTAACTTCAGCAGTGGTTGTCTAGGAGGAAGCTATGTTCATGTGCAGCAGAACGTAGGGGGAATGAGGTGATGGGCTGTACCACTATTGGCTACGTATTGCATCTGTTTCTCCACCAAGAAGACTCCCTGCAATTGGAACACTAGCAAAGCAGGGGGAAAGGTGATCACCCCCCTTTATCTGTTATGCTGATTTTCTATTTGCAGGAGGTTGCTAATAATATACCAGAGCATTCAGAACTGTGATTGCCTACAATCAGCCAGCAGTGATCCAGTCCATTCTACCTGCCCTAACTTTCCCCACCCATTCTGCTGCATTTATGTAGACCAGTCCTCAGTTTGCCCAACCAAACTGCTTAACAACCAGTGGCTATATAACCTGTTCCGTACCACAGCATAACAGGAGTGGAAGGCGACTTGGTCAGTAAGATCTCCTAACTCGTCACCCTAAGGCAGGATATCCTAACCCCAAATTAGTTCCCTCTGAGACGTCTGCCAAATTTTTGTAAAATTTCCAATGGCGATAATATCAAATGCTTGCAATTTCCCCTAATGTCCAGTTGGAACCTATAATTAAAACCCATTGCATGTCTTTTCCCGGCCTCCTTAGATCGTTTGGCTAATTAGTTTCCCTTAACAGATATGAAGTTTTGCTAAAGTACAAATGCTGATCAATACACAAAAGCAACCCCTTTCTCAAATGATGCTTCTGGCCATGTGGGAAGGAGCAGGGCTGTAATGACTCCCAGGCCAATAGCTTAATGCCCCAGGAGGTATTTGTTGGAGTGCACTTTGATCTATTGCCTTCAAGTCCCACTACCTCCCCCGTGAGCTAGAAATGGGCTTAAAACATTTAGAGGTTGAGCTGGTGACTTGAAACCTGCACTCCGTTTTGGGTGGAAATGTGTCCTACTTTGTCCAAAACGAATCAGCAACCCAAACTGGCACATTGAAGGATGAGGCTGTTCAGAAGGAGTCTTCCCAGCTAGGTCACAAAGATGGATTTCATGGAAATTTGCAACATGCTAACATCTTTGGGGGAACAACAGACATTGGTTTCATGACGAGGTTGACTTCCTTTGCGTTTGGATTTAGTTGGCTTTCTTTTAGTCACTTGGGGGATGAACATGACCCTTGGACTTGCAGACATCTTTAGGGTGCACCAAATTTGGGGAGGGAAATTGGGCAGTGCCGGTTTTAGATGGATGGGTGGGGAAATGTAAAGAAAATGCATTATTTTTTTTTACAAATAAAACATCACATTAAAAATAAATCACCATGCACAGCGCATAACACATTGATTCATCGAGCTCCTCCTTAAGTTGACCTTCAGGCCAAAGCATTTCTCTGCATTAAGCATGAATTTAATTTTCATGCATTGCTCATTTCCAGCTTGTTTCCCCCCTAACTTGACTGCAAATATAACAAATGCCCCAGAGGGAAAGGAGAATTATTATCTTCTTATCAAGAGAAAATCGTGTTTCTTTATCTATAAAATAGCAGCTGCTCAAGATACAGGACAGGATCCCTTCTCAGAGTTTCTGCAGGTGCAAAAGCTGTTCCAGATTTTTAAAAAAATGCATTCCCATGTCCTGCGTCAGAGGCTATTGCTGAAGATTACTTCAACTTCAGAAATAGACTTGCAGGGGCTGTGATAAAAAAAAACAGGGTATAAGGTGCTGATACAGAGGTCCTCATGTTGAGTGACCTTTAGGGTACAAAGGGGGGGCAGGATAGGATGAAGCAGGGCTGGGGAGTCCTTGCCCCTCCTAATGTTGTTGAACAGCTTCCACCATCCCTGACCGTGCAGGCTGGGGCTGGTGGCAATTGGGGTCCAACAAGACCAGTTTCCCCATCCCTGGGACAGAATGGCAAGTGCAAATTGTCATGTAGACAAGAGTGAGTGAATATTCCTACTGAATATCCGGGTTTTTGCACAATGTAAAAGAAGCCCTGTCCTCTTTTATATTTGGCAGTTTTGGTGAAGGTTGCAAGCACTCTTGAACCATTTTGAATCACTTCTGGGAGATGGTGGTGGGTACAAAGTTGGACTCTACACTGTCTTCCCTCGAGGCTGTACTTGCTTTTAAGTTCCTCTTTATGGGAGTTAGATCGTCATTGACAGTGTACTTGTGTAACAGGGGAGCCAACTTGGGCCCCAGGTTATGGGTACACAGTGCGCGTGATGGCATGACATCACGCTGTGACATGACAAAATGACACCATACGCACCCACTCTCCTTGGAACCTGACTTCCGGTGGTACTGGAAGTCAGGTTCCGAGATCTCAGAAAGACCTCAGAAAGCATCTCCAAGCACTCGGACGTGATTTCCGGTGCTTTGCAAGGCACCAGACATTGCATCAGGGGCCCTGTGGCACGGGTGCTCAGCACCCACAAGTATAGATGGCACTCCTGTAGCATAACTAGTCTGTATGGAGGTGTGTCACCTAACACACTACAAGTCCCAGCATGCAATGTCACACTATTTGGGTTAGGAAAAGCCCCCAAGGTGCGCCATGGTTTATGGGCTGCCCATTGGTTTGGACAGCTTCATGGTGAGTAGAAGGCAACAGTTCCTAACATAGGGGTGCTAGGGAACTAGGGATTTCTGCATGCTATGCAGCTATTAAAGACCCTGCACAGATGCACCTGAAGAACCAATTCAGTGCTTCTGCTGGTACATCCAACTGTGTCCACACAACCTTGACCTTGCTGCCACCCCAGCACTGTCCAGGTAAGCTGTAGTGTTGCTGGTCTTAGCAGGACAGCTCTGCCCCACCACACCAGCCGCAAGTGGCTATTAGATACCTTCCCCTGCCCTGCAGACTCTACAATTTGCCTCAGTCCTCTGCATGTACACCAAAAAGATATATAATAATTTGACCTGCTAAGAAAGCACATTGCCATGCAAATCCTTGGCCTTTAAACATTTAAACGTTCCCTTGCTCTGGCCAGAAAGCACATTGGATAGCAATGGAGAATTGCATGCTGGGATGTGTAGTCTCTCGATGCTTCAGCTCCATTTTGAAGGAGGACAACCTTGAATGCCTTATACTCAGAGAGCCAGAGCTGATCGAGATTTATGCTTTGCAGCCAAATAAAGAAAAATGAGCAATTGGACTGCACTGGAATAGAATGAAATTGAGTAGCTAAGGCAATGGAACAGCACAGCATAGGAGAATAAATTAAACCCCCCTAAAGAAAACACCATCAGTCAGTGTAGACAGTAATGACAATGGCCCAATGATATAAGCCAGCTTCCTTTGCTTCTATTTATTAGTGTGGACATGATTATGATAGTGGTCTTTAGGCGATTTTATTGGTTTGCGTTTGAAAAATACCTTCACGGTAACTGGACGTTGGGATACCAAAAGGGATGAGGGAAGTATATAAGGCACAATAAACAAGGAATTTTTAAAATCCGAATATAATGGGTACAACCTGCTGCTGTGTGGCCTCTGTTTGTATCACTGAGACTTGTAGAGTTGAGCAGATGGTACAGATTACTTGTTGGAAGATGGCAGCTGGCATACTTGACCAATCCAGAACGCTTGTACAATCTCCAAACAGGTTGACAGTTCCTGTGCCACCACAATAAGCTCTTGTCCTGCACATGTTTAAATCACTTCCCCAGTGCCCGTACTCTCACTGGATAACTTTGTGGCACCTTCCTGCTAGTTGTGCATTTGCTTATTCGTGTGCAAGACAATTCATGAGGTCAGCAGTATATAATGAGGCCGGTGATTTCAGAAATATCTAAGTCTGGCTCAACATCCAACCTATAAATGATGAACAGTCAATGGGATGCTAACTTCTGTCTTTTGTAGACGATCAACCATAGAAATCTGTAGGAAGAGTAAGGTCAAGGCTATACCAGTGTGACTCTCTAGATGTTGTTGGACTGCAACTCACATCAGCCCCAGCTTAGCATGGCCAGTGGTCAGGGATGATGGGAACTGGGCGTCCAGCAATATCTGAGGGCCACAAGTTGCCAGCCTCCGAGTAGGCATTTCAAACAGTGCCTCTTCCATGCCAAACACACAGGTGGGAAATGGGTATCTGGTCTGATGCATTGTAAAGAATATATATATTTTGTAAGTTAGCTAATATATAGTCATGGTGTGATAAATTAGTAAAAAGAAGTGAAGAGCATGCACGAGACAAAATTAAGCACCTTTAAGCTCCTCTGATTTCACTGGGAGAGAGCCAGGCACATTTTTAAGGCTGCAGTCCTATGTGCAACTTACCTGGGAATAAGCCCCATTGACTACACTTGCTTCTGAGTAAATTTGCATAGGGTTGTGTTGCGCCTCTTCTGTTGATTTCAGTGAGTTGTAAAGGTGCTTAACTTTGCCTGGATTAGTGCCCTTTAATCTTGTTGTAATAGCAGCCTTTTTTAAATAGCCATTTCAGAAAAGTGGAATAATATGGTTGCAATGATATGGAGAAGGCATAGCAATCTAATTTCTAGCCTTCATTTTGATTCCCACTAAGCCTTTTAATTATTCTAAATTATTTCTCCTTTAGTCTGTAGTGAGTTTGTTCAATAAATAACGTAAGTAGCCTTAGCAATGTATGATAAGACCCTGTCTGATATTCAGCTATACAACGGGTGATGCTTGCTTAGCCCTTAGATTTCAAAAGTAACCATGTTAACAAGAGAGTGTTTGTATTCAGAAAATAAGATGTTTCCTTCCCCTAAATTAAAAGCACACACAAACTACCATTCTCATAAGCTCACAAACATGCTGCAGCCCATCGACAATATATTATTTTAAAGCTTTTCCAAACGTAGTTTAGCTAACATTTTAGAAATATTATATTATTTCTAAATCCATGTGCCTGTTGAAATCTCATTATCTCAGATGATACTGACGGAATGTCATGAAACAGTATCATGTAATACATACAGACATTATTTTGATGCAATAAACATGTGATTTTTAAGGTTCTCTTAACAAACACACATGTTTATTCTTTGCTAAAACATGTTTCTAGAAGTGCCACACCTATTTTTTGCAAGTATTTCCTCCTTGGTTTCCAACAACAATGTTCAAAATGTTTTCCCAATATTATCCTTTTCTTATATAAAATAATAATAATAATAATAATAATAATAATAATAATAATAATAATACACACATATATTTCAGACAATCTGATGCTGCCGCCGTTGCATTGTTTTTCTCCTTCCATAGCAAATTGCATCTAATTTTGCAGAACTGTGAAACATGGGTGTGCCACTGAAACATGCATTTTTATATTTTTGCTCCTTATGAACCAGATAACACATGAGATGCAATGGAAAATTTCCCCACAAGTAGCAATTTCTGAATTGTATTTTTTCCCCAAGCATGGAAGTGAACTGTTGCTAGATTTTGCAAGATGCACTAGTTATTGGTAGAGATTGCATCTCATGTGGGATGTATCTGGAGTTTTATTATTTGTTTTATAGTGTCATTTCAATGTAATGTGCTGTTCTTTGTGTCTTTGTTGTCTCTTTTTTTTCTTTGTCCCCCCAACAGCATTTTGTCCCGCACAGGGAAGAAGGAGAACCAAGATGCCTCCAATTTGACAGTGCCCATGACCATGTGTCTTTTTCCTGTGCCATTCCCACTCACCCCATCTCTAAGACCACAGGTCAGTTCCATCAACCCTACTGTTACTCGCTCCCTCCTTTACAGCGTCCTGCGAGATGCTCCCACTGAACGCGGCCAGCAAAGTCGTGATGCTCAGTTATCAGACTACCCTTCATTGGACTATCAAGGACTATACGTGACATTGGTGACTCTGCTGGATCTAGTTCCTTTGCTACAACATGGTCAGCATGGTAAGTGGACCTTTTGAATCCTTACAGACTGCTTGGGGGCATGGCATCAACACTAGGCTTGTATGAATAAGAAAAAACAGCTTTCAAAAATAGGCTTGAATTGGCACGGATCCAAATTTTGTATCTTGTGTCTGTACTGTAGATACACCATTATCTACACTGGGCTTATGTCAATAAGAAAACCTTAAATTGGCAGATATCTAGATGTTTTATGTTTTGCAAATTTGACGGATCCAAGGACAGTTAAAATGTATTGGCATAGAGATATGTACCTGAAAATGTCTTAGATTCTAGAGGCACTCTACTCTTCTCTGCAAGTGTTTTAGGAATGGAGTCTTGCTGTGTTTATTTATTAATATTATTTATTAAATTAATATATAGTCATACCTTGGTTGACAAATGCCTTGCGACTTGAATGTTTTGGCTTCCGAATGCCAAAAATCCAGGAGTGTTCCGGTTTGTGAATGTTCTTTGGAACCCGAACGTCCGACATGGCTTCTGCGGCTTCCGATTGGCTGCAGGAGCTTTCTGCAGCCAATTGGAAGCTGCGCCTTGGTTTCTGAACGTTTTGGAAGTCAAACAGACTTCTGGAAAGGATTCCGTTCGACTTCCGAGGTACGACTATACCACCCTTCAAGATCTCAGGGCAGTCCACAAGTGTTGTGGGATCCAGACGTGTTATGGGGGTCAGTCTTGCCTTAACCTACTCCCACTCACCCAAAATCTCACATAGGACACTGCCTTATCCTGAGTTCAAATCATTGATCCATCTAGCTCAGTATTGCTTTCACTGGATTTCAGACAGGAGTCCTAACCAGAGGCACCAGAGACCGAACCTGGGACTTCCTGCATCCAAAGCAGATGTTTTTTCCAATGAGATATGGCCCTTCCCCAAGCTTTCCTCATCCATTCTGCCAGCCATTTTAGGCTGGCTGATTTTGTTCGTTCTCTCTCACACAAATATACACAACACCCCAGTGGCTTCTCTCTGCTTGATGGCTCGCTGCTGTGAAGAAACAAATTGGCCCAGCTGTGCAGCATTGTGTCTGCACTGGCAGAAGTGTTTTCCTTCTGCTGTTGGATTTAAAAAGGCTTCCTCAGCCATCTAAGCCATGGCTTGACATTGCAGCTATCAGGGAGTCAACACGCAAAGCAGCCCCGTTTTTTATAGATGTTCTTGCCCCTCTTTCATTGTGAATTCTGCCATGCTTCACTTTCAACCAGAAGGTGCAGTTGGCCCTTATTTCCTGTATATATCCACTGTGTCAAGCCTCCCACAGCTTTAATGTCTTCTGATCTAGGATAGCTGTGGGACAGGAGAAGGTCCAAGGTTTGGAGGGACCAGTCTGGGTACTGGGAACTTGTGTTCCGAGCGTAAGCACTCAGCTTCCCCTAAAATGCCTTATCTGCACTCCCTCACCCTTAGTGGCAGAGAACATGCTTTGCAAGCTCAAGGTCCCAGGTTGAACCCTGCTGTTCAGTGCCTGAGGCACTGGAGGAAAACCACCTGGCAGGGTAGACAATACTGGCTTATGTGAACCCATGGCTCAGTTTGGCGCAGCTCCATGTGTTCAGAGACAGGCTGCACCCACAGCATACATTTAAAGCATCGTTATACCACTTTAACCAGTTGTAGCTTCTCCCAAAGAATCCTGGGAACTGTAGTTTCTTAAGGGTGCTGAGTGGCCAGGAGGCTCCTGTTCCCCTCACGGAGCTACAGTCCTCATAGTGGTTTAACAATCAAGCTCTCTTTTCAGGGAATTGTAGCTCTGTGAGGAGAAAGTAACTCTCAGCAGCCTTGGCAAAATTTACCCAGGATTCTTTGGGAGAAGCCATGGCTGTTTAAGGGGATGTAAATGTGCTTTAATGGTGCGGATGTGTTCCCTTTTGCTTGACTAGTTTCAGCACTGTCTGTGGGAGAAGCCATCTGCTGTAGAGACAGGAGGCTTAAGAAAGGCATTTACTTGAGGAAATATGTATTTGTCAGAAAGTTCCTCTGGAAATTTAGTCGGAAACTCATTTCTCGTAACTTGAAGCCATTGGTTTGGGTTCCATTTTCCATGTGACAGCCCTTTAGATATTGGAAGATGGCTGTCTCCTCTCAGTCTCTTCTTTATCAGGCTAAACATATTCAGCTCCTTTAAGCACTTCTCATAAGGCTTGGTTTCCAGACCCTTGATCGTTTTGGTCACATTTCTCTGCACACATTCCAGCTTGTCAATATCCTTTTTAAATTGTGGTGCCCAGAATTGGACACTGTATTCCAGGTGTGGTCTAACCAAGGCAGAATAGAGCAGTACTATTACTTCTCTTGATCTGGAGACTAAATTTCTAATTATGTCTTTTTGCTGCTGCATCACATTGTTGACTCATATTAAGCTTGTGGTCTACTAAGAGCCCTATATCGTTTTTCACATGTACTACTGTCAAGCCAGAGTTTCCCCAACCTATATTTGTGCATCTGGTTCTTCCTGCTTAAGCGGAGAACCTTACATTTGTCCCTACTGAAATTCATTTTGTTGGTTTCGGCCCAGTTCTCCAATCCGGATTCTGTCCTCAGCCACCTTTGCTACTCCTCCCATGCTGGTGTAATCTGCAAATTTGATAAGCACCCCCTTAATAGCTTCATCCAAGTTGTTTACAGTGAAGTTGAACAACAATGGGCCCTGGGGAACCCCACTTTTGACTGTCATTGCATGAAGTCTGGAAAGCAATTGAACCACCATGTTTAGAGATGCTACCTTTGACAAGCAACCATGTGGGGCAGGGAATGATATTGTAGCCAAGAGAATGCTGTAATTATAGTAATACATACAGTGTGTTAAATATAGTGACGTATCTTTTAATAGCTTTTTGCTTTGCGACAGATCACTCTGTGATGGATAGCATTGGTCAAAACTGTTTCTGCTGTAGATTTTGTATTCCTTGATTATGCATACTGAGGTTGCAGGTCTGTGCTTCTCTATTTAGGACACTGATAATACCAGAATCATTGGAGTAAATCAGCAAAACTGTTATGCTCAATTCCATTCACAGTCCCTTTGGGATCTTCTCATTCAGAAATTCTGGCAGAAGGAGCAGTAATTTGATTTTGCCTTAAAGTTCAGGAGCGATCCAGCCAACAGGAGATCATTTCAAGTCCTAGTTTGGTTTAAATTGCATTAAGTGTCCCACTGAAATCAATGTAACTTGGAAGTGCTTTTAAGTTTTACGCACCCTGGAGTGCTATAGCTCAGTGGCACATCATCTGCCTTGCATGCAAAAGACCCCAAGTTCTATCCCAGGCACCTCCAGGTAAGGCTGGACAGACCCCTTTCTGAAACCCCACAGAGTTGCTGCCAGTCAGGGTCAACACTATTGAACTAGACCAGGCTTCCTCAACCTCGGCCCTCCAGATGTTTTTGTCCTACAACTCCCATGATCCCTAGCTAGCAGGACCAGTGGTCAGGGATGCTGGGAACTGTAGTCTCAAAATATCTGGAGGGCCGAGGTTGAGGAAGCCTGAACTAGATGGACCAATGGCCTGACTCACAGGGAGCTTCCTGTTTGCCTAAAATCCAGACAAACAGTCACTACTGGTGCCTAATGAACTGGGCTTGGTACTTGGCTTGTTGCTGAAGAGGCCAGGAAGCTGGTTCTTCGCTTTTTCTAAATGTGTTGAACCAGGCCATGCCTTCCTCCTCTCACTCATTTCCATCCTTCCTTTGTTCTCCTTTCTCCCTCATCCAAACTGCATTTTCTGTGCAGCTTGGCTTCTGGTGGCCTCAAGCTGATGGTCTAGCAGCAGAGGCGGACCTCCATCCACCTCCTGCTCCTTATAGCCCCTCCTCACTTCTACCGGATCCCATCAGCAGCTACTAGGGACTACCCAAGGCCTGGACAAATGGCACTACCCAAAATGGGCTTATGGGCACTCAGGGTGGCTCAGCCCCGGACAGAGCAGTCTTTGGGTCAAGCATTATTTTGAAAGGACTAGACAGTTTCCTCCAAATTCTGTTGTAAGCCTCCCTCCCTCTCTTGCCTCCCAGTTCTCCCTGTGCCCCAGAAGGACACCTTTGGTCATCAGTGACCTTGATTGGATCTATCACTGAAAGCTATAAAGCAGCTTACCCCCACCTGATACCCCACCTGCAGATGTTTTGGAGGGGGACCAGGTGGTGTGGGAATACGTAGGATGCCTTCTCCTACTTTGATGGTGGCCATGCATTCACTGTTGTCTGTTTTCTCTTCCTCTTGGCAGATCTCGGACAGTCCATTTTTTACACAACCACATGCTTGCTCCCGTTTCTCAACGACGACATCTTGAGCACTTTACCGTATACCATGATCTCCACATTAGCCACGTTCCCGCCCTTTCTGCATAAAGACATCGTCGAGTATCTCAGCACCTCGTTCTTGCCCATGGCTATACGTAAGTG